>NC_064565.1:4980535-6180535 GCF_937001465.1 Orcinus orca | reverse complement strand
CTTAGCCCTGAAGTCAGCCATTTCTTTAAGAGCCCCAGTTCCTTTAAGTTAAAATGGTATTTGGGAACCAAGATCTGGGCACTACTTATGTTCATTGCTGCTGTAAACATCATTATCCAGTGGATAGAGTTTAAAAATTGATATTTATGTTTAAATCACAAGTTCATACAGATACTCTAATTCCAGTCCAATACCTAGGGTTCTTCCCTCCCACCCCTGTTCTTGATTTCCATTTCCCTTCTCTCCTGGTGGGAAACCTAACTCCCAACAGCATTCATATCTCCATGTCTGACCACTTGTGTAACGTATGCTCAGTAGTTTCAGAATTGCTCTATCCGTACCATCATCAACAACAAACCTACTAAGTAATGTTCAGTATTTCTTCAGTTCTTCTTCCTTATGCTGAGAGTAAATAGGTAAAGTACAGTGCTTAAAATTCACTTGGATGAATTCCTTTTTTCTCCCTGTGATTATGGCATTCCTTCTTGGTAAACACATCTTAATTTTTCTAGGTATTGCGATACTCCCCTTCACTGGAGATGAAGTGTATTTTTCTTGCAGCTTTATTGACATACACTGATGCACAATAAAATACTTTTGTTTAACGTGTTTGAAAAGTTGTGGCTCACACAGGCCTGTGACAGCCGCACCATGAGCAAGATTAATGATGGATATGTTCAGTGTGGTGTCGCTTACATTTCTCTTTTTATGAGCATACTTTTGTATGTTTGAGTCATTTGCATATTCGTTTCTGTGAATTGACTGACTGTTCTTATCTGTAGTGTCCCCTCCCCACCTTTTAAAACAGGGCTGTTGGCCTTTTTCTTCTCTATTTTTAAGAGGTTTTCAATGTCTATTAGGGATAGTAACTCTATAATATCAGTCACTCAGAAAATACTAATTGCAAATATATTTTCAGTTTGTCATTTGTCCTTTTACTTTGCTTTTAGTAAGTTTTAAATTTTTATGTAAGTGAATCTATCCATCTTTTTTCTTTAATAGTTTCTGGATTTTAATAGTTAGGAAGGTTTTTCCCACTGTCACATTTTAGAGGAATTCAGCCATTTTTGCTGGATTAGGGTTAGGGTTGCGCTTGTATGGTTTCATTTTTCTTATATTTGAATCTCCGATTCACTTAGAATTATCTCATTTTAAGGTGTGAATAATGAATCTGTTGTATTCATTTCTAGATGGCTTTCCAGTTGTGTCAACACTGGATTTTAAAAATTTTATCGTGGTGCTGGGACAACTGGATCTCCACATACAAAAGAATGAAATTGGACCCCTACCTCACATCATATAAACAATGAACTCCAGATGGGTCATAAACCGAAAATTAATAGCTAGAACTATAAAAGTCTTAGAGGAAAACATAGGAGCAAATCTTTGTGACCATGGATCTAGCAGAGGTTTTTTTAGATATGATATCAAAAGCACATGTGACAAAAGAAAAAATACATTGAAATTCATCAAACATTAAAACATCCTTGATGTTTCAAAGGATGTCATCAAGAAAATGAAGAACAACCCATGGAATGGGAGAAAATACTTGCAACTTCTCCTGAGTTCTGTGGAATGACTTAGGTTTTTTCTAGGCTTTTCCTACTCCTAGAGAGGGTTTAGCTTTGTACAGTCTTTCTAATCAATGACCACTTGCTCATCTGTTCCACTACCTTCATATTTTTTTCTCTTGCCTTTTTGTGTTCCTTATGCATGATTTGTTTTCTTACACTGTCACTTTAGACTGGTTTTATGAGAAAGCAGGAGTAAATCTTGCATGTTCCGTTTGCAGTGTTTAATCCCAGGTAGATGTCTTTTGGAGAATTTCTAGTCACATCTCCTCTAATACTGCCCCTGTTCCGTTATCTCTTTCCCATCTTCAGTGTCTATTAAATGTATGTTGCAGCTTTCAATCTATGTTGGTCTCTGTATTTCCTGTCTTTCATATTTGCCGTGTCTTTATATCTAGAGCCTTCTTGGAGATTTTCTTAATTTTTATCTTCTAATTCAATAATTCTTTAACTCTGTCTAGTCTGCTGTGTCCCGACCTCTGCTGAATGTTTAATTAACGACTCATTTAATTTCTCATTTCTTAGAATCTACTGTTACAGTTTCATAAGCTCCTTCCCTGTTTTATTGATTCTGTCCTTCCTTTATGTCTTTCAGCACATTTAATATACTTACTTTAAACTCCTTTTTAGATTATGCTATTCTTTCTACTTCCTAAGCTGTAAATGCTCCTGTTTCTTGGGTTCCTTTGGTTGTCTGTCTTAGCATCAAATTTCATTACATGCTTTGTAATTTTTGGTTTGTGAGTTCAGCTTGCCTTGTTTTCTTTCAGGGTTTTTTTCTTCTTTTCTTCTTCCCACGCTCACCCTTTCCTGTAAGGCAGTTCTGAAGTTGCCCCAGCCTGACTTTTTGAAATCCTCAGCTCCGAAGAAGGTCTTGCAATAGGGTCTTTCAGAGAAACTGCCTCCAGTACTGACCAGCATGTGGTGCTTTGATTGTCTGTTGCACAGATACTTCTAATTCTTCCTTCATTGCAGGCAAGCACTTTCTTTTCATTTGAAATTGGAGTAGTGACTTGAGCTTTGTCACCTCTGTGCCTGTCTAGAAGATACAGTCCCGGGTCTCACAGCATGAGTCTGTTCACTGCCTCACAGGAGCAGTCTCAGGTTTCATTTCCTCCAGGGAGTTGCATCTTTGACCCCAGTGCCTGTTCCCCCTCTCAGCTTCCTGAGTTCCTCCTGGCTCGAGCCCCAGTTCACTACTGGGAGTTTATCACTGTTGTTTTTGGAAATGGCTGAATCCTCTGCTTTGAATACCGTATTCATCTATTCAAGGTCAGCTGTATTCATCTATTCAAGGTCAGCTACTCAAGGTCATCTATTCAAGGTCAGCTCCTCCCTTTCTAGCCCATCATTTGTATGTATAAAGACCGTCCTATTTTTAGTAACTGAAGCATACTTTAAGTTACAGAAAGTCTTCAGTTCTAATCTTACACCCAATTTAAAGATTTCCCCTTCCCCCCATACGTGGGGTGGGGGTGGTTTCTTCTTTTAACCTTCACTTTTCCCACTTATTCTTGTGCTTACTTTCAGGGTTGAGGAAGAAGAAAGAGGAAAGGGGCAAAGTCTGATGTGAATGATGCTGTTTTAATCCAGCTAGGTGTCATGGCATAAATATAAGTGCCAGTTCTTTTGTGCTACACGTAGTATGTTTTTGCAGAGGCTCTCATAAAACCCATCACTGCCCCAGAATAGGTAATATACTTCATATTTCATTTTTTGCAGCTCTTTCCCTCCCCCGTATCCTGGGCTCATCTCTTGCCAGTGAATACGCTTTTATTGCTTGAGTCATCTTACCCTCGGACACTTGTCTCATGGGTGGAGTTCCATTGAATGGGCTTCAAGCTGGACTTAAAGTTGGCTCAAAGGAAGTGCATAAGTTTTGTCTTTCCTCCTAACTTTTAATTTTGGAAAACTTCAAGCCCGCAGAAAAGTTGAAAGTATAGTGGATGAATAGCCATATGCCCTTCCCCCTAGATTCTCTGCCTGTTAATATTTTGCCTATTGGCTGACATTGATTTCTTTCTTCACTGAACTAATTGAGGACCACAATGCAGACATTATATTACTGTAGCCCTTAATACTTCTCTTTGCATGTATCTCCAAAAATCAAGGACAGTCTTGTGGGTAATGCATTTATTACACTCAGAAATTTGAACATTGTTATAACACTATTATCTTCTAGTCCATACTCAGATTTTTCCAGATGTTTCAATAAATGCCTTCTATAGCTGTTTTTCCTGCCTGATTGAGGATCCAGTCAACATTGCAATTAGTTTTTCATGTTTCTTTACTCATGAAGACATCCCCAGGCTTTTTTGCCTTTTGTGACAGTGACATATTTTAGTCTGTGCCGGTTTCCTTGCGGAATACCTCTCCACTTAGATTTGTGTGATTGTTGTCTTATGATTAGATTCAAATTAAACACTTTTACTAATGCTTTGGTTAAGGCGATGTCCACCAGATTTCTCTGTAAAAGTACCTTTTTCCCTTTTAATCTGTGGAGTGTCATTTTAAGACTGAGTGGACATCCTATTCCCTAAAGTTTTTTATCTTGTGGTTTTAGCATCCATTGATAATTTTTACCTGAATCAATTATTATTACTTTGGTACTTACAATATGGTGACTTTGCAGTTCTGCCCTTTCTACAAATACTAGGTGGCATTCTTCTGTAAAAGAGAGCTTTCCTCTTTCCTCTCATCTTTAAAGGAAATAATTTGTTACTAGTAGGCTTATGGATTTTTAAAAATGTATTCTCATCCACTCCTGTTATTGATTTTGATGTATGACTTATTCCAAATTTGGCCTCTGGGAATCTGTGCATTCTTGGCCCTGCCAAACACTGTAATGTAGCTTGTCCATCTGCTGGCTTTGCCCCCAGGTTATTAAGGCAAGCCCCAGTCAGCTCGTGCACTTTGGACCTCTCCGTGCCAAGGAGCGCCCTTCCCTACATGGGAGATGTGTTCACATGTACTCCCAAACTTAGGGTTCATGCGTCACATTTTCCTAAGTGCTCTCCCAGCGCTGCACCTAACGTGGGCCCTGTAGTTTCTAATGCTCAGCAGTCCCCACCCCACCCCACCCCCAAAGTAAGATGCCATCCCCCTCTTTCACAGGTTCTGTGAGAGCCTCCATTACTCGATGTGATTTTGCACTCCACTGCTGTCCTGGGGAAAGAAAGTGAAAAGTCGGTGCTCTCTTGTCCTCTGAATACTCTTGCAGAACGTCCCTTTGAACCTCTTGTCTTTTCCTTTATGGCCTGGATAATGCGGTGCGCTAAGGTTCTTTTTAGTAAGTCCCGCTCAGATCTTTAGAATGGGAGATATGTTAGTTTCTTAGGACTGCCGTTACAGCTGGGAAACAACAGAAATTTTGTCTCACGGTTCTAGAGGCCAGAAGTCCAAGAGATCAGGGTGTAGGCAGGATGCTTCCTTCTGAGGGCTCTGAGAGGATTCTGTTCCATGCCTCTCCCCTGGCCTCTGGTGCTTTGCTGGCAGGCTGGTAGGCAGGATGCTTTCTTCTGAGGGCTCTGGGAGGTTCTGTTCCATGCCTCTCCCCTGGCCTCTGGTGCTTTGCTGGCGGGCTGGGTTGCAGAAGCATCGCCTGGTCTCTGCCTTCATCTTCCCATGGGCTTCGTGGGTGTGTATCTGTGTCCATATTTCCCCCTTTATAAGGACATCAGTCGTATTGGATTAAGTGCCTACCCTACTCCAGTATGGTCTCGTTCTGACTTAACTGATTACATTTGCAGCTATCCTGTTTCCAGGTGAGATCCCAGTCTGAGGTAGGGGGCATGAGGACTTCAGCATATGAATTTGGTCACTTTTTAACCATTGTTCTTCAGAAATTCTGAGACAATTCAGCATTCTTTTATGTATGGACTTCTATTTCATTTCTGATACGTGAAGTTTTTAATCTTATTTTTGAACACTGTGGACTGAGTTTGTTCCCCCCCAAATTCATACGTGTGAGAGCTAATCCCCAATGTGACGGTGTTTGGAGGTGTGAGACCTTTGGGAGGTGATTTTATGAAGGTGTATTAAGCCCTTATGAATAGGATTAGTGCCCTTATAAAAGGGACCCCAGACAACTCCATCATTCCTTCTGCCATGTGAGGACACAGCAGAAAGACAGCCGTCTGTGAACTAAAAAGAAGGCCCTCACCAGACACCATAACTGCCAGCAAGACTTGGCAGCCTCTGGAACTGGGAGGAATAAAGTTGCGTTGTTAATAAGCCACCCAGTCTATGGTATTTCTGCTAAAGTAGACTGAATGGACTAAGACACATGAGGTATAGTTTAAAGGAAATGTTCTGTCATATGTCCATATTAGGACCGCAGGATATGAACTTCCACCAGTTCTCATGTTTTGTCCAAAAATATTGGTATCCATATATTTTTAAATTTTTGATGAAAATTTCAGAATTATATAAAGGTACAACACATGGTGAACCACAGCATTCTCATCAACCACCTTCAACAAGCTCCAGTGTTGCCGCTTTTGTTTCATCTCCTCTCATCCCCAGTACCATCTCTTCTTTTGATGTTCTTATCCTTTTTTTTTCCTTAAAGGCTCACAAGTTGTACTGATTCACACTTAGGAACGATGACAGTTGGACCAGTGCAAAAAGGATTGAAAATGAGCTGATGAGATGGTTTTACAGCAGTAGATTTTTATAGTGTTAAAGATGGAAAAATTGCCGAAGTGCCTTTACTCCAGTGGTTTCCAAATGACTTTCGGCTAAGAAACCCATGTAATTAAATTTATCTGGGAATTCCAAATAAAAGCCCATGGGGAAACCAAAACTCTACCACCTTTTCCACTTTTTATGTAAGTCGTAGAAGTCTGTGGAATCCTTTGGGCTCTGTAGAACATATTTTGAAAACCAAGGTAAAGTAACTTGTTTAAAGTTGTATAGAGATAGGACTAGGACATAGATCTCTTTTTTTTTTTGGTACATTTTGATTGATTTATTTCTTTCATTTTATCTACAACCATACCAGTTCTTATATCACCGATACTCAGACTTTTGTCGCAAGGAAAAAATGAGCAGATACTGCTCCCAATATACTAACATTTTACGCCAAGTAGAAGCTGAGTGGTTGGTTCACCATATCACGTATCACACCAGGCAGGGTGTTTCAGTCTCAGTCACTGCGGATGAAACCCTCTGTAGAGGAGAATCTGCCAACTGCATCTCAAATGTGTGTGAACGACAGATTTTCCCTGCCTGACATTAATGAACTGCAGATGGTAAATAGTTTTTCCCTTTAAAAAGTGCGTTTATTTCTCAGTCTGTTAAAATGGCAAATGCCCAAAACAAGCACACAGCTCCCTGCCACTGCAGGCTTGCCAAACTCTTTGTTCTTAAATAATCTTAAATATAACTGCCCTTTGCAGAGTTAATACTCTTACAATAGTAGCTAGCATTTAATGCTTGGAGAATCAAACTGATTTTGTCCATGATGCCGTCATTATAATTTCTAAGTGAAAAATATTATCAGTCCTGATAGGAACTCTCAAATAGAAGGTTTGGAGCTGCATTCCTTTTGTCCCCCTGAAAGATAGATAGACAGACAGATAGACAGACAGGCCAGCAATTATATAATGGATATGGATATAGGGGATAAAAGAAAAAGGGGCAGAAACTGATGTCACATAGAGCCATAGTGGGTAGGCAGCTGGGGGCCAATGTACCTGTGTGACAAGAAAGAATGAACAAGGGGAGAAACAATAGTTAAACTGCTCAATTAGAAGTGCTGGCAAGAACAGCTTGGGGAAGGCAGCCTGCCTGTGTCCTTTTTTTTTGAATTTTTGAATTTTATTTTATTTTTGTATACAGCAGGATCTTATTAGTTATCCACTTTATACATATTAGTATATATATGTCAATCCCAATCTCCCAGTTCATCACACCACCACCCCTCCCCCGCCACTTTTCCCCCTTGGTGTCCATACGTTTGTTGTCTACATCTGTGTCTCTATTTCTGCGCT
The DNA here is from genome assembly GCF_937001465.1 of Orcinus orca. Taxonomy (NCBI): domain Eukaryota; kingdom Metazoa; phylum Chordata; class Mammalia; order Artiodactyla; family Delphinidae; genus Orcinus; species Orcinus orca. The sequence goes on along the minus strand of NC_064565.1, from coordinate 6,172,971 downwards.
GCAAACCGGTTCATCTGTGCCATTTCTCTAGGTTCCACATATATGTGTTAATATACAATATTTGTTTTTCTCTTTCTGACTTAACTTCACTCTGTATGACAGTCTCTAGATCCTTCCACTTCTCTACAAATGACCCAATTTCATTCCTTTTTATGGCTGAGTAATATTCCATTGTATATATGTACCACATCTTCTTTATCCAGTCGTCTGTCGATGGGCATTTAGGTTGCTTCCATGACCTGGCTATTGTAAATAGTGCTGCAGTGAACATTGGGGTGCATGTGTCTTTTTGAATTATGGTTTTCTCTGGGTATATGCCCAGTAGTGGGATTGCTGGGTCATATGGTAATTCTACTTTTAGTTTTCTAAGGAACCTCCATACTGTTCTCCATAGAAGCTGTATCACTTTACATTCCCACCAACAGCGCATGAGGGTTCCCTTTTCTCCACACCCTCTCCAGCATTTGTTGTTTGTGGATTTTCTGATGGTGCCCATTCTAACTGGCGTGAGGTGATACCTCATTGTAGTTTTGATTTGCATTTCTCTAATAATCAATGATGTTGAGCAGCTTTTCATGTGCTTCTTGGCCATCTGGATGTCTTCTTTGGAGAAATGTCTATTTAGGTCTTTTGCCCATTTTTGGATTGGGTTGTTTGTTTTTTTAATATTGAGCTGCTTGAGCTGTTCATATATTTTGGAAATTAATCCTTTGTCCATTGATTCGTTTGCAAATATTTTCTCCCATTCTGAGGATTGTCTTTTCATCTTGTTTGTAGCTTGCTTTGCAAAAAGCTTTGAAGTTTCTTTAGGTCCCATTTGTTTATTTTTGTTTTTATTTCCATTACTCTAGGAGGTGGATCAAAAAAGATCTTGCTGTGATTTATGTCAGAGAGTGTTCTTCCTGTGTTTTCCACTAACAGTTTTATAGTGTCCAGTCTTACATTTAGGCCTTTAATCCATTTTGAGTTTATTCTTGTGTATGGTGTTAGGGAGTGTTCTAATTTCATTCTTTTACATGTAGCTGTCCAGTTTTCCCAGCACCACTTACTGAAGAGACTGTCTTTTCTCTATTGTATATCCTTGCCTCCGTTGTCGTAGATTAGTTGACCATATGTGCGTGGGTTTATCTCTGGGCTTTCTATCCTATTCCATTGATCTGTATTTCTGTTTTTGTGCCAATACCATATTGTCTTGATTACTGTACCTTTGTAGTATAGTCTGAAGTCAGGGAATATAATTCCTCCCGCTCCGTTTTTTTCCCTCAAAACTACTTTGGGTATTCGGGGTCTCTTGTGTCTCCACACAAATTTTAAGATTTTTTGTTCTAGTTCTGTAAAACATGCCATTGGTAATTTGATCGGGATTGCGTTGAATCTGTAGATTGCTTTGGGTAGTATAGTCATTTTCACAATATTGATTCTTCTAATCCAAGAACATGGTATATCTCTCCATCTGTTGGTATCATCTTTAATTTCTTTATCAGTGTCTTATAGTTTTATGCACACAGGTCTTTTGTCTCCCTAGGTAGGTTTATTCCTATGTACTTTACTCTTTTTGTTGCAATGGTAAATGGGAATGTTTCCTTAATTTCTCTTTCAGATTTTTCATCATTAGCATGTAGGAATGCAAGAGATTTCTGTGCATTAATTTTGTATCCTGCAACTTTACCAAATTCATTGATTAGCTTTAGTAGTTTTCTGGTGGCATCTTTAGGATTCTCTATCTATAGTATGTCATCTGCAAACAGTGACGGTTTTACCTGTTCTTTTCCAATTTATATTCTTTTTATTTCTTTTACTTCTGATTGCCGTGGGTAGGACTTCCAAAACTATGTTGAATAATAGTGGGGAGAGTGGACATCCTTGTCTTGTTCCTGATCTTAGAGGAAATGCTTTCAGTTTTTCACCATTGAGAATGATGTTTGCTGTCGGTTTGTCATACATGGGCTTTATTATGTTGAGGTAGGTTTCCTCTGTGCCCACTTTCTGGAGAGTTTTTATCATAAATGGGTGTTGAATTTTGTCAAAAGCTTTTTCTTCATCTATTGAGATGATCATATGGTTTTTCTCCTTCAATTTGTTAATATGGTGTATCACATTGATTGATTTGCATATACTGAAGAATCCTTGCATCCCTGGGATAAACCCCACCTGATCATGGTGTATGATCCTTTTAACGTGTTGTTGGATTCTGTTTGGTAGTATTTTGTTGAGGATTTTTGCATCTATATTCATCAGTGATATTGGTCTGTTATTTTCTTTTTTGGTAGTACCTTTATCTGGTTTTGGTATCAGGGTGATGGTGGCCTCATAGAATGAGTTTGGGAGTGTTCGTTCCTCTGCAGTTTTTTGGAAGAGTTTGAGAAGGATGGGTGTTAGCTCTTCTCTAAACGTGTGATAGAATTCACCTGTGAAGCCATCTGGTCCTGGACTTTTTGTTTGTTGGAAGATTTTTAATCACAGTTTCAATTTCATTACTTGTGATTGGTCTGTTCATATTTTCTATTTCTTCCAGGTTCAGTCTTGGAAAGTTATACCTTTCTAAGAATTTGTCCATTTCTTCTAGGTTGTCCATTTTTTGGGCATAGAGTTGCTTGTAGTAGTCTCTTAGGATGCTTTGTATTTCTGCGGTGTCTCTTGTAACTTCTCCTTTTTCATTTCTAATTTTATTGATTTGAGTCCTCTCCCTCTTTTTCTTGATGAGTTTGGCTAATGGTTATCAATTTTGTTTATCTTCTCAAAGAACCAGCTTTTAGTTTTATTGATCTTTGCTATTGTTTTCTGTTTCTATTTCATTTATTTCTGCTCCTATCTTTATGACTTCTTTCCTTCTACTAACTTTGGGTTTTGTTTGTTCTTCTTTCTCTAGTTCCTTTAGGTTTAACGTTAGATTGTTTACTTGAGATTTTTCTTGTTTCTTGAGGTAGGCTTGTATAGCTATCAACTTCCCTCTTAGAACTGCTTTTGCTGCATCCCATAGGTTTTGGGTCGTCGTGTTTTCGTTGTCATTTGTCTCTAGGTATTTTTTGATTTCCTCTTTGATTTCTTCAGTGGTCTCTTGGTTATTTAGTAATGTATTGTTTAGCCTCCATGTGTTTGTGTTTTTTACATTTTTTTTTCCCTGTGATAGATTTCTAATCTCATAGCATTGTGGTCAGAAAAGATGCTTGATGTGATTTCAGTTTTCTTAAATTTACTGAGGCTTGATTTGTGATCCAAGATGTGATCAATCCTGGAGAATGTTCCATGTGCACTTGAGAAAAAAGTGTAATCTGCTTTTTTTGGTTGGAATGTCCTATAAATATCAATTAAATCTATCTGGTCTGTTGTGTCATTTAAAGCTTGTGTTTCCTTATTAATTTTCTGTTTGGATGATCTGTCCATTGGTGTAAGTGAGGTGTTAAAGTCCCCCACTATTACTGTGTTACTGTCGATTTCCTCTTTTATAGCTGTTAGCAGTTGTGTTATGTATTGAGGTGCTCCTATGTTGGGTGCATATATATTTATAATTGTTATATCTTCTTCTTGGATTGATCCTTTGATCATTATATAGTGTCCTTCCTTGTCTCTGGTAACATTCTTTATTTTAAAATCTATTTTATCTGATATGAGTATTGGTACTCCAGCTTTCTTTTGATTTCCATTTGCATGGAATATCTTTTTCCATCCCCTCACTTTCAGTCTGTATGTGTCCCTAGGGGTCTGAAGTGGGTCCCTATATATATGGGTCTTGTTTTTGTATCCATTCAGTGAGCCTGTGTCTTTTGGTTGGAGCATTTAATCCATTCACGTTTAAGGTAATTATCGATATGTATGTCCCTATTACTCTTCTCTTAATTGTTATGGTTTTTTTTTTTTTGTAGGTCCTTTTCTTCTCTTGTGTTTCCCACTTAGAGAAGTTCCTTTAGCATTTGTTGTAGAGCTGAATTCTCTTAGCATTTGCTTGTCTGTAAAGCTTTAGATTTCTTCATCGAATCTGAATGAGATCCTTGCCTGATAGAGTAATCTTCGTTGTAGGTTCTTCCCTTTCATCAGTTTAAATATGTCATGCCACTCCCTTCTGGCTTGTAGAGTTTCTGCTGAGAAATAGCTGTTAACCTTATGGGAGTTCCCTTGTATGTTATTTGTCGTTTTTCCCTTGCTGCTTTCAATAATTTTTCTTTGTCTTTAATTTTTGCCAGTTTGATTACTGTGTGTCTCGGCATGTTTCTCCTTGGGTTTATCCTGCCTGGGACTCTCTGTGCTTCCTGGACTTGTGTGGCTGTTTCCTTTCCCATGTTAGGGAAGTTTTCGACTACAATCTCTTCAAATATTTTCTCGGGTCCTTTCTCTCGCTCTTCTCCTTCTGGGACCCCTATAATGCGAATGTTGTTGCGTTTAATGTTGTCCCAGAGGTCTCTTAGGCTGTCTTCATTTCTTTTCATTCTTTTTTCTTTATTCTGTTCTGCAGCAGTGAATTCCACCATTCTGTCTTCCAGGTCACCTATCTGTTCTTCTGCCTCAGTTATTCTGCTATGGATTCCTTCTAGTGTAGGTTTCTTTTCAGTTATTGTATTGTTCATCTCTGTTTGTTTGTTCTTTAATTCTTCTAGGTCTTTGTTTCACATTTCTTGCATCTTCTTAATCTTTGCCTCCATTCTTTTTCTGAGGTCCTGGATCCTCTTCACTATCATTATTCTTTATTCTTTTTCTGGAAGGTTGCCTATCTCCACTTCATTTAGTTGTTTTTCTGGGGTTTTATCTTGTTCCTTCATCTGGTACATAGCCCTCTGCCTTTTCATCTTGTCTATCTTTCTGTGAATGTGGTTTTTGTTCCACAGGCTGCAGGATTGTAATTCTTCTTCCTTCTGCTGTCTGCCCTCTATTTTTTTTTAATTTATATTTTATTGAAGTATAGTTGAATTACAGTGTTGTGTTAATTTTTGCTGTACAGCAGTGTGACTCATATATATATGTATATATATACACATATATGTATGTGTGTGTACACACACACACACACACACACACACACACACACATTCTTTCATATTCTTTTCCATTGTGGTTTATCACAGGATATTGAATATAATTCCCTGTGCTCTACTGTAGAACCTTGTTGTTTATCTATTCTCTGTATAATAGTAGTTTGCATCTGTCAACCCCAAACTCCCAGTCCAACCCTCTCCTCCGCCCCAACCTTGGCAACCACCAGTCTATTCTCTATGGGACACAGATCTCTTGACTAACAAGGAAGTGTTCTTTTTTGGTTCTTACTATTCCTTTTAACAGTTTTCAAAATAATTTCTTTCTTATTTGGGTCCCAGACACAGGGTATATAATTAAAATATGGCCTTCATTCCTGTAGGAAAGCATGGAACAGAGGCATTTTCTTTCCTTCTCCCTAACTCAGTGTGTCTACGACCTTTGAGCTTTGCCACAGCAGATGAATTGTGTTGAAAGTTAAAATAGAATACGTTGGGTTTCTAGATGGAATTGTTTTCTTAATTTCATTTTCCTGTTGTTCATTGAATGGATATGGGTGAACAGTTGATTCTTGTATATTGATCTTGTATCTTGTAACTGTTGAACTAGATTGTTACTTTCTAGTTTTGATACCCTAAATTTGAATAAGATTTTTAAAGCAAGTTTATGTTTTATTTTTACATATTTTAAAATATTTTTACATATTATGAAATTCACTTACTGTAATTCCATGATTTTTAGAAATCTATAAAATCATAGAGTAGTCACCACAATCTAGTTTTAGAACATTTTCGTCATCCCCAAAAGTTCAGTCTTTATAAATTCGACTTTTCTATACATTTTATATGAATGGAGTCACACAGTATACAAGGTTTCATGTCTGGCTTCTTTCACCTAGCGGAATGTCTTTGAGGTTCGTCCAAGTATCCTAGTGTGCTCCTTTCAGTTGCTGAATAGCAAGACAGTTTATGGATATAGCACATTTTGTTTATCCATTCACCGGTTGTTGGACATTTGCAGTGTTTCCGTGTTCTGGCTCTGAAAAATGTTATGGATATTCCCGTTCATGTCTCAGTGTGGACGTAAGGTACAGGTTCTCTTGGATAGACTCCTAGGGGGAAAATTGCTGGGTTGCGTGGTGAACTTACATTTTAACTTTCCGTGAAATTGGCAGACTGGTTTCCAGAGCGGAAATAACGAGTGTTCCAGGTCCCCACACCTTCTCCAACGCTTGTTATTTTCTGCCTTTTTGATTATAGCTGTTGTAGAGGGTGAATAACGGGATTTCATTGCGGGTTTGATTTGCATTTTCCTGAGGGCTAGTGATATTGAGCATCTTTTCATGTGCTTGTCAGCTATTTATAGATCGTTTCTGGAGATGTGTCTATTTGGACCTTTTGCCCATTTTTATGTGGGTTGTCTTTTTAACATTGAGAGTTCTTTGTGTAGTTTGGAAACCAGTCCCTTATCAACACATGATTTGCAAAAATGTTCTCTTAATCTGTGACTTCTCTTTTCGGGTTTTTTTTTTTTTTTTTTTTTTTTTTGCCGTGCTCGGGTCTCTCACTGTTGTGGCCTCTCCCGCTGCGGAGCACAGGCTCCGGACGCACAGGCTCAGCGGCCATGGCTCACGGGCCCAGCCACTCCGCAGCATGCGGGATCCTCCCGGACCAGGGCACGAACCCGCGTCCCTTGCATCGGCAGGCGGACTCTCAACCACTGCGCCACCAGGGAAGCCCTCTTTTCATTTTCATATTAGTGTTTTTTAGAAGCTCAAGCATTTCATTGTGATGTAGTCCAACTTACCAACTTTTTATTTTATGGATGGTACCTTTGGTATCATATCTCAGAACATTTTGCCAACCCAAAATCACAGAGATTTCTTTCCCCCATGTTTTCTTCAAATATTTACAGTTTTAGCTGTTAACGTTTCAGTCTATTATTCATTTTTTAAAAGATTTATTTATTTCATTTTTGGCTGCATCACGTCCTAGTTGTGGCATGCGAGATCTTCATTGAGACATGTGGGATCTTTTGTTGTGGTGCACAGGCTCTTCGTTGTAGTGTGTGGGCTTCTCTCTAGTTGTGGCATGCAGGTTTTCTCTCTCTAGTTGTGGCGTGCGGGTTCCAGAGCGCGTGGGCTCTGTACTTTGCTGCACACGGGCTCTAGTTGAGGCACGCGAGCTCAGTAGTAGTGGCGCTCCAGCTTAGTTGCCCCGCGGCATGTGGGATCTTAGTTCCCTAACCAGGGATCGAACCCATGTCCCTGCATTGGAAGGCACATTGTTTACCACTGGACCACCAGGGAAGTCCCTGTCATTCATTTTGATTTCACTTTTATGTATGGTGTAAGGTTAGCATCTAAATTCATATTTTTGCATGTATTTCTAGTTGTCTTGCCACCGTTTGTTGAAAGTCTATCCTTTTTTCCGTTGGTTTGTTTTGGCAAAAATCAACCATAAATGTAAGGAATTCTGGACTCTCAATTTTGTTCTTTTGATTTACATAACTATTTTTGTGCCAGTACCACACTGTCCTGATTACTGTGGCTTTATAGCAAGTTTTGAAATCAGGTAGCATGTATCCTCCAACTTTGTTCTTTTTCAGAATGCATTTGGGTATTCTAGCTCCCTTGAATTTTGTATAAATTTTAGGATTGGTTTGTCCATTTCTACAAAAAAGCCTGCTGGGATTTTGATAGTGAATGCATTGAATTTATAGATCAGTTTGTGTAGGATTGTCATCTTGACAATATTAAGTGTTCAGCCTATGAACATGAAACGTCTTGCCACTTATTTAGATCTCCTTTATTTATTATAGTTTTAACTGTACAAGTCCTGCATATCCTTTATTAAATTTATTCCTGTTGCTATTCTTTTTTCTTAAATATTTGTTTATTTTTTTCTTTGGCTGCATCGGGTCTTAGTTGCGGCATGTGAGGTCTTCATTGAGGCACGTGGGATCTTTTGTTGCAGCACAGGCTCTGTTCTGGCGTACACGTTTTCTCTCAGTAGTTGTGGCATGTGGGCTTAGTTGCCCCACGGCATGTGGGACCTTAGTTCACCGACCAGGGATTGAACCTGTGTCCCTGCATTGGAAGGAGGATTCTTTACCCCGCTGAACCACCAGGAAATTCCCCTGTTGTTATTCTTTTTGGTGCTATTGTGAATGGAATTGTTCTGGTGTCAGTTTTCTGTTACTTGTTGCTAGTGTATAGACATAATTGATTTTTGCACCGGCAGCCTTGCTGAACTCGCTTATTACTTTCTGGTAGCATTTGTGGGTTCCGTTGGCTTTTCTATGTATAGGAGTCTATCATCTGCACATAAAAACCTCTTCCTTTCTAATTTGGGCCCTTAATTTACTTTTCTGTTCTTTGCCTTTTTTTTCTTATTGCACTTTTTAGAACCTCCAGTATATTGTTGAACAGAAGTGGTCAGGGTGGGCATCCTTGTTATGTTTCTGACTTAGAGGAGAAAGAATTCAGTCATCCATCATTAAATATGATGTTCACTGTTGATTTTTTTGTGGATTCCCTTTATCAGATTGAAGATGTTCCATCTATTCTTTGTTGAGAGTTTTTGCCATGAGTGTTGTTGGATTTTGTCAAATGCTTTTCCCGTATCTATTGAGATGATCATGTTTCTTTTATTAAAATGTAGTATTACATTAATTGATTTTGAAACATTAAACCAACTTTGCATTCCTATGGTAAATCCCACCTGGTCATGGTGGACAGTCCTTTTTATTTCTTGCTTGATTTTTTGTTATGTGTTTGGAATGGCTCCAGTATCAGGGTAATACTGGGCTCATAGAATGAGTTGGAGAATGTTGCCTTTCCTCTATTTGTGAAATAGTTTGTTGAAGATTGGAATTATTTCTTCTTTTAAATATTTGATAGAATTTACCAGGGAAGTCCTCTGGGCCTGAACTTCTCTTTGTTAGAAGATTTTTAATTACTGATTCAATTTCTTTACTTTTCTGTGTCTATTCAGATTTTCTGTTTTCCTAGTGAGCTTTGGTAGTTTGTGTCTTTCAAGAAATTTTTGCATATCATCTAAGTCATTGAATTTATTGGCATAAAGTTAATAATATTCTCTTATACCATATGAGCATCTGTAATGTCTGTAGTGATGTCACTCTTCCGACTCTTGAAATTGTAAATATGTATTCTCTCTTTTTATCAGTCTAGCTAGAAGTTATTAATTATATTGAGCTTCTCAAAGAACTAGCTCTCAGTTTAATTCATTTTTTCTATTGTTTTTCCCTTTTATCTTTATTATTTCCTGCCTTCCACTTCCTTTGCATTTAATTTGCTCTTTTTCTAGTTTATCAAGGTATAAGCTGAGGTCATTGATTTGAAAACTTTCTTCTTTCCTAATATGGATGTGTTTCTTTTTGTGTGTGGTACGCAGGCCTCTCACTGCTGTGGCCTCTCCCGTTGCGGAGCACAGGCTCCAGACGCACAGGCCCAGCGGCCATGGCCCATGGGCCCAGCCGCTCCGCAGCATGTGGGATCCTCCCAGACCAGGGCACGAACCCGTGTCCGCTGCATCAGCAGGCGGACTCTCAGCCACTGCCCACCAGGGAAGCCCCATAATATAGATGTTTAATGTTATAAGTATTCCTCTAACTATTGCTTTAGAGGCATCCTACAAATTTGGATATGTTGTGCTTTCGTTTTCATAGTTCAAAATTCTTTTCTAAATTTCCTTTTCATATCTTTTTTTTAAAATAAATTTATTTTATTTATTTTTATTTTTGCGGGGCTGCGTTGGGTCTTCATTGCTGCGCGCGGGCTTTCTCTGGTTGCGGTGAGCAGGGGGCTACTCTTCATTGTGGTGCGCAGTCTTCTCATTGCAGTGACTTCTCTTGTTGTGGAGCATGGGCTCCAGGCGCATGGGCTTCAGCAGTTGTGGCACTCAGGCTCAGTAGTTGTGGCACGCAGGCTCAGTAGTTGTGGCGTGTGGGCTCTAGAGCGCAGGCTCAGTAGTTGTGGCACATGGGCTTAGTTAGTCCACGGCATGTGGGATCTCCCCAGACCAGGGCTTGAACCCGTGTCACCTGCATTGGCAGGTGGATTCTTAACCACTGCACCACTGGGGAAGTCCCTCATATGTTTTTTGATCCATGGGTTATTTAGAAGTGCATTACATAGTTTCCAAATATTTGGGGATTTTCCGAGGAGCTTTCTGTTTTGGATTTCTAATTTAATTATGTTCTGGTCAAAGAACACACAGATTTTGTATGATTTGAGTCCTTTTGAATTTATTGACTCTGTTTTATGGCCCAGAATATTGTCTGAGTGATTATTCTGTATGCACTTGAGAAGAACATGTGTTTTGATGTTTTGATGGAGTATTCTCTGAATGTCAATTAGGTGAAGTTGGTGGTTAGTGCTGTTCAAATCTACTGTACCCTTGCTGATTTTCTGTTCTGGCACTTATTGAAAGAAGGGTATTGAAATCTCCAACCATAATTGATCTATTACTCTTTGCAGTTCTTTCAGTTTTGGCTTCATGTATTTTGAAGCTCTGTCATTAAGTTCATAAATATTTAGGAATGTTATATTCTCTTGATTAAATGACCCCCTTATCCTTATGAAATGATCATCTTCATTTTAAGTACTATTCTTTGCTCTGAACTCTACTTCGATATCAGTATATTCACTGTAGCTTTCTTTTGACAAGTGTTAGCATGGTATATCTTTTTCTATTTTTATTTTTAATCTTTGTTAATTTGTTTCTTCATATTTAAATTGTGTTTCATGTATGCAGCACATAATTCAGTTTTGCTTTTTAAATCTTAACTGACAGTCTCTGCGTCTGAAAATTGGTATGTTTCAGCTTTGCACAGTGGCAGTATTATAGCCAATGAGGTTTATCCGAGGCATGATTATTGTTAATTGAAAACTCTTCCGAATACCCTGCCATGATGACTTGAAATATAGTCAGCATTGGCAATTTTTGACAGTCTCTACAGAGACTGAATTTTTTTTTAAATGGTATGTTTATACTACTTCCTTTTAATATGATTATTGATATGATTGTGTCTGTCATCCTGCTATTTGTTTCCTATTTGTCCCATATGTTTCTTGTTCCCATCTTCCTCTCTTTCTTTTTTTCATTAATCAGGTGTTTTTTTAAAAATTCCATTTATATCCTCTTCTTACTCCTTAGCTATAACTGTTTGGATTTTTTTTTTCACTTTAATTGTTACTTTAGCCTGTACAACTTTCGTTTATCACAGTCTGCTTTCACGGGATATTATACCATTTCATGTGTCGTATAAGAACTTTACAGTAGTGTACTTCCATTTCTCCCCTCCCAGGCTTTGTACTGTCATTTGTCAAGCATTTTATTTCCATCTGTGTTTTATACCCCACAATACATTGTTTGTTTTACTTCTGCCTGTAGGTCTTCCTTTAGCAGTTTTTAGTGCTGGTCTTTTTGTCATGAATTCCTTTTATTCATTTCTTTATTAAGATATAATTCACATACCATACGATTTACGTATTCAAAGTGGACAATTCAGTGTTTTTAGCACATTGATAGAATTGTGCCACCTTTATTACAGTTTTACTTTAGAATAGTTTTACCCCTCCCCCAAAGAAACCCCATCCCCATTATTAGTTGTTCTGCTCCTCCCCTATTCACACTTTTGGTGAGGGAGGGATCCCCCACCCTAAATACTACAAGATGGCCAACACACAACGCCCAGCCCTGGACAGGTGAGACAAACAGCAGTTTATTAGACACATACTCATGGCTCAGGGGAGGAGGAAACCCCACAAGAGCGGGGCCTCGGACGTGTTGCGCTTGGGAGCAGAGTGGACAAACATGGACTTTGGGAGGCGGGCTTTATAGGGACATGAGAATGAGCCACCCTGGTTCCCATGAGGGGACGTGATTGGCTCGTCTGAACAGTTTCACGGGCTGGCAGAGAAGTGAAGCTTGTGGGATTAGGAACTTGGTAGGATGGGGCTGGTACAGTTGAGGGGAACCTTTTTCACTGGGAGGGCATATCTGGTGAGAGCCGGGAAACTCATGGTGGTTGGGCCTTTGGGGCCCCATGAGGCTCAGGGATGTGCAGGCAGCCCGTACTGTTGAAGCTTAACTTCAGACCTTACACCACAGCAGTCAGTCCCCTTTCTTCTCCAGCCCCTGGCAACCACAGATCTACTTTCTGCGTCTGTGGATTTGCCTCTTCTGGACATTTCATACAGATGGACTCATACGATATGTGGTATTTTGTGTCTGGCTTTTTCCCCTTAGCATTATGTTTTCAAGGGTCCTAGCATGTATCAGTACTTCACTCCTTTTATTGCTGGTTATTATGCCACTCTGTGGATTTACCACATTTTATTTATCTATTCCTCAGTTGATGGGCATTTGGGTTGTTTCCATGGTTTTGGCTGTTATGAATAATGGTGCCATGAACATTTGTGTATACATTTTTGTGTGGATGTTTGTTTTCACTTTTATTTGGTATATACTTAGATTTTCCTTTATTTTTGAAAGCTTTTTGGCTGGATATAAAATTTGGGTTGATACACTTTTTTCTTTCAGTGCTTTTAAGATACTCCTCCACTGTCCTCTAGTTTGCATTATTTCTGATAAGAAATCTGCTGTCAACCTTTTTTCTTTTTTAAACTTTTTATTTTATATTGGAATATAGCTGATTAACAATGTTGTGATAGTTTCAGGTGCACAGCAAGCAACTCAGCCATACATATACATGTATCCATTCTCCCCCCAAAGTCCCCTTCCATCCAGGCTACCACATAACATTGATCAGAGTTCCCTGTGCTATACAGTGGGTCCTTGTTGGTTATCCATTTTAAATATAGCAGTGTGTACACGTCAGTCCCATACTCCCTAACTGTCTCTTCCCCCTATCCTTCCGCCCTGGTAACCTCCCTTATTCTCCAAATCTGTGAGTCTCTTTCTGTTTTTGTAAATAAGTTCATTTGTATCATTTCTTTTTAGATTCTAAATATAAGGGGTATCATACGATATTTCTCTTTCTCTGTCTGACTTACTTCACTCAGTATGACAATCTCTAGGTCCATCCATGTTGCTGCAAATGGCATTATTTCATTCTTTTTAATGGCTGAGTAATATTCCATTGTATATATGTACATCTTCTTTATCCACTCCTCTGCTGATGGATATTTAAGTTTCTTCCATGTATTAGCTGTTGTAAACAGTGCTGCAGTGAATATTGGGGTGCATGTATCCTTTCAGACCACATTTTTTTCTGGATATATTCCCAGGAGTGGGATTGCTGGGTCGTATGGTAGTTCTCCATAGTGGCTGTATCAATTTACATTCCCACCAGCAGCGCAAGAGGGTTCCCTTTTCTCCACACCCTCTCCAGCATTTATATTGTTTGTGGATTTTTTGATGATAGCCATTTTGACTGGTGTGAGGTGATACCTCATTATAGTTTTGATTTGCATTTCTCTAATAATTAGCGATGTTGAACATCTTTTCATGTGCCTCTTGGCCATCTGTGTGTCTTCTTTGGAGAAGTGTCTATTTAGGTCTTCTGCCCATTTTTTGATTGGGTTGTTTTTTTTTGATGATATTAAGCCTCTTGAGATGTTTGTAAATTTTGGAGACTAATCCCTTTTTGGTCACATCATTTGCAAATATTTTCTCCCAACCTGTGGGTTGTCTTTTCATTTTGTTTATGGTTTCCTTTGCTGTGCAAAAGCTTTTGAGTTTAATTAGGTTCCATTTGTTTATTTTTGTTTTTATTTCCATCACTCTGGGAGACAGATCAAAAAAGATATTGCTGTGATTTATGTCAGAGAGTGTTCTGCCTATGTTTTCCTCTAGGAGTTTTATAGTGTCCAGTCTCACATTTAGGTCTTTTATCCATTTTGAGCTTATTTTTGTGTATGGTGTTAAAGAATTAATCTAATTTCAGTTTTGTACATGTAGCTGTCCAGTTTTCCCAGCACTATTTGTTGAAGAAACTGTCTTTCCACCATTGTGTACTCTTGCCTCCTTTGTTTTAGGTTAATTGACCATATGGTTTATTTCTGGGCTTTCTATCCTGTTCCCTTGATCTATATTTCTATTTTTATACCAGTACCATACTGTTTTGATGACTATAGCTTTGTAGTATAGTCTGAAGTCAGGGAGCCTGATTCTTCCAGCTTCGTTTTTCTTTCTCAAGATTGCTTTAACCTTATGGACACCAAGGGGGGAAAGCGGGGTGGGGGTGGTGGTGGTGGTGGTGGGATGAATTGAGAGATTGGGATTGACATGTATACACTAATATATATAAAATAGGTTAATAATAAAAAAATAAAATAAAAGATTGCTTTGGCTTGCTGTCATCCTTATCTTACTCCTTTGAACATACAGTGTTTTGGCTGCTTTTAAGTTTTTCTTTTCATCATTGGCTTTAAACAGTGTGGTTACGATATGCTTTGGTGTAGTTTTCTTCATGTTTCTTGTGTTTAGGGTTTCCTGAAATTCTTGGATCTGTGGGTTTATAGTTTTCATCGGATTTGTAAACACATCAGCCATTGTTTTCTTCAGATATTTGTTCTGTCCCACCTGTACTGTGGGACTCCAGTAGGTTGCTTGAAGTTGTCCCACAAAGAATAACTGACATTCTTTTAATTTGGCAGATTTCCTTTTTCCCTGTGTCTTTTATTTTGGATAGTTTCTATTGCTATGCCATTAAGTTCAGTATCTTTTCTAAAATCTAATCTGCTGTCCGTCTCATCCAGTATATTTTTCACCTCAGATATTGTGGTTTCCATCTCTAGAAGTTTGGTTTGTGTCTTTTTTGTATCTTCTAGTTTCTGCTTACGTTTTGAGGAGATGGAATACAGTTACAATAACTATGTGTCTTTGTCTGCTAATTCTAGTATCTGTGTCCGTTTCTCTTGAGTGATTGTTCTCTTTAGTGTGAGATGTCTTTTTCTGCCTTCTTGCGTTCCTGACAGTCTTTGACTGGGTGCCTGACATGTGAACTTTACTTTGTTGGATGCCAGATCGTTTGTCTTCCTCTCAGTCTTCTTGAGCTTTGTCTTGGGATGCAGCTAAGTTACTTGGAAGCAGTTTGATCCTTTCAGGTCTTTTATGATGTGTTAAGTGGGTTTGTTGCCATGGTCAGTCTGGGTTAATTATTCTGTGCTACAGAGGCAGGACCTTCCTAATACTAAATGCCCTTGAATTACATGTTTTTACATGCTGTCTGTGGAGGGGGCACTGTGGCCCAGTGTGAGTGCCACTAGTTCTTTCCCAGCCTCAGGGAGTTTCCTTACACATGTTCCCTGATCAGTGCTCTCCTGCATACTTGAGGGGGGCCTCTGCAGACCTGTAGGATTCTCTCCTTGCAGGGCTGCTCTCTTCTGTCTGGTAGCCTGTGCTGTGAACTCTGGCTTGCCTTGGTCTCCCTGCGCTGTCAGCCAAGGGAGGCCTCTGTGCTCTGCCACACTGCACTCTCTCTGCACCCCGGCCCAGGGACTCCCTCAGGTCAAGCACAGGGCTCCTCATTTGTTTTCCGAAGCTCAGGATCACTGCCTTCTGTTCTTTGAGGTCTTACTCTTGAAAATTGTTTGTTTTCCCCTTAGATTATTTCAGTTGGGAAGCTAAATTCAGTTCCTTTTACTCCATCTTGGATGGAAGAGAATCTGCCCAGAGGGTTTTGACAGATGAATAAACTACTTGGGATCCAAACTATTAAATGAATTATTTTTCCAGCAGAGATTTTTGTTAGTATTTAAAATTCTTTTCCTGATAAACTTCTTGGTTTAATTAAGTTTTCTGTTACCTTTATAGCTTGCCTCTGAAGATTGATTTGCTAGATAGTCCAGACTTACTGGAAACAACCATTGATGATATAGTTGGGGCACCTGACACCATGGCCATGTCCCAAGCCCCAGGTGAAGTGAGCACAGCCACCAGGCAGGCTGGATTAGAGGGGCTGGAAGGTGAGTGAGGAGTAACTAAACGTTCTGTGTAACATCACTGGCATCGCCCTAGTCTGCCCGCCTTTGAAATGAGCTTAAACAGGCAGTTCCTCTAAGAATATTTTATGCAGTGGTTGGATTTGAAATGTTACTGTAGAATAGTTATGCCTTCTTGCCTTTTTGGCTTAAGGGTCCATTGAAATATTTAAGATCACATAATTGAGACCATTAAACATTTGTATCATTTATAAGTTCTTAAACATTTTTGAATTTTCCAATTTGCTTTTTACTTTGTTCCTTGAGTGAAAATTAATAGTAAAAAGTTTCCTTAGAGATCTAGGGCACAGGATTGAATGAATGTTTGGACATTCCATTAGTTCACAGATAGTATTTTGTTATTAATGAGGGCTGTTGTTGCCCAGACCCACAAAAATAAATAATCCAGAAAGAATGCTGCCTTCCTTAACTTTTTAGAAGGTTAAAAGGAAACAGTAAATTGCACATTGAAAATTTCTATATACTTGGGAGTTTGATTTGATATTAAAGCATAAACTGTCTTTAAACAGGAGCTTTCTGTTGAATCTCAGTGTGTGTTCATTGAAAAGCAGCTTATGTTTATGTGGCTCTTGCCAATTTTGATTTCTGTTGCTAAAATTAAGACACTCTCTTTAAACAACTTATTGGAAATTGCCAGTGAGTATGCTGTTGTCTCTGAGGAGTGTAGAATACAGCAATAGTATTTAGTAATTTAGAAAGAAGCATTAATGAAAAGTTGCACAGTGCTTCTGCTTCATAGAACATGCTGAAGTACTGCTGGTAACTGGAATTAAAAATTTGTTCTGGGGCTTCCCTGGTGATGCAGTGGTTAAGAATCCGCCTGCCAGTGCAGGAGACACGGGTTCCAGGAAGATCCCACGTGCCGCGGAGTAACTAAGCCCGTGTGCCACAACTACTGAGCCTGCGCTCTAGAGCCCGTGGGGCACAACTACTGAGCCCACGCGCCACAACTACTGAAGCCCACACGCCTGGAGCCAGTGCTCCAGAACAAGAGAAGCCACCGCAGTGAGAAGCCCGCGCACCGCAACGAAGAGTAGCCCCCGCACGCAGAAAGGAAGACCCAGTGCAGCCAAAAATAAATAAATAAGTAAATTTATTTTAAAGAAGAATCACCTGGAGAATTTTTAAAACTACCAATACCAGAAAACTACATTCAGAAATCTGATATCATTGTTCTAGGGTCAGCTCTGGGAATCAGTATTTCTTAAAAATTCCACATCTTATTCTAATGTGTAGCCAAGGGAAAGATGTACAGAATTAACTGATGGACACTTTTGGAAGATCCCTTTGACCAAGAGCAAATGATTTCATAGTTTTTCCCTCCCTTCTTCTACCTGATTATATAGAAATTATTAGGCATTCAACAGCTTCTTTGTCAAGTGGACAGTGTGAAATTTCAAACTCCCACCAAATTGGTCCCTGCAAAATAAGATTAATACAACTAACAGTTGTTAAATAGAACTCATTTAAAGCTAAATTGTCTTTAATGTATCATCTTTCAGTGGTTGGAGGATTTTATGTGCAATGTGTTTTGCATGTAGTGAAGCTAAAACGCTTGCCCTTCATCACACCTGACGTCACCAGTATGTAATAGGTTGAGTCAGCGAGTGCATAAATGTGTGTCCTCCATCAGTTTGCTCCACGTAAGTTTAGTTGTAGGCTGTGTGTAGTCAGGGCCAAGGAAAGGAAACAGCTGAGTGCTGAGCTTTGCAGCGGGGAGCTTGGGTTGTACCTAGGAAGGAAGGCCGTGTCACAGGTGCTCTGTGCCTTTTCCTCTACTCTCATGACTGAGCTTTCTTAGCCACACATGCCATGGGGATTCCACATCCAGCAGAGCAGACACAGGGTGATGTTCCTATTTAGGTTAGCTCTTAATCAAATTAATGGAGAGTTTCTTGGTGATGGAATATCTGTTCCATAGTGATCTGGGTTATTACCTGTAATTGATGGTAACTGATGTTGAGGGGTGTGGAGAAAGCCTAAGTCTTCACCCTTACACGGCTGTGACAGCCTGTCAGACTAAGCGGCTGTTTTCCGGTTTTTTTCCAGCATTAAAAGATGTCTCAGAGAAGCTCAAACACCTTGAAATGGAAAGTGATCCTTTGCCAGCCAGTCATCCCAACAGGGACGTTAACATCAGCAACCAGGTATTCAGAGTCCTCCTTTGTTTGCCTGTCACACAGCTCCAGACCTCTGAGAAATCATTTCCATCGAAAGCCATTACTTTTTCTTTTCTTTCACTGGGAAATCTGTCTGTGCTGAACGCTTATAAACCTGTTTTACCATTTACAAAGGTGAAATTCGTGGATGTGCAGGAGGAAACATGGGCATCAACGTTAAGACCTATAAGGTCATCGCAAGTTTTTTTTAAACACAGTCAAAAGTGATATGGTTATTAAACTTTTATTTTTATTCAGCCCAGCCATCCCTGTTGAATGAATTTTGTTTTGGTTTGGTTTTAAAGAGGGAAGGGGAACATCTGACTTGCAGCTCTTTCATCCCTGGACCACTAGCTGGGATTCCTCAGAGACCAGGATGGAGCACAGAGTGATGTCCTTTCTTATGTAGCCATTGTGAAGATTGTCCTTTTGAATCCAAGTCTTTTTTTTTCCCTTCTATTATGTTTTTTCTTAGAAATGTCTTTTAGAAGCTGATTGAATTTCAGAAAGTCTTTCCTGTTTTTGACCCCTCAGTATTTTTCAATTACATTGGTCTGTTTCCTTCACATTGTTATTTTTTTCTGCTGACTCTGTAAGGTAGGGGAATGCGGGGTCAGAGACAAAAGGGTTAATTGAAAGCTTTAGATGCAAGCTTTAGATAGTTGACAATTAATCTGACAAAAATTTGGTGGAGGCCTGGAGTGATCATAAAGAAGAAAGAAGCCAGGTAAACCCTGGCTGGGTTGTGAAGGTGGGGAGCACACTTTGCTATAATGTAACTGAGCCTCTCAACCAGAGGATCTGTTAAATGCGTTGTGAAGCCTTGGGAAAATGAGTACAAATGTGGGTTTAAGATAGGACAGGGAGTAAGAGAGTGGGTTAGGTGAATGGTATGCCATCAAGGCGTATTTTAGGGCTCACATAGCTAGGAAAATAATAGCTAATACTTAGTGAGGGCTTACTCAGTGCCAGGCAGGAATAACAGGAAAGAATTCAGTACTGTACTGATAAATAAGGGATATCAGACTAGTTAATAACTCTTCAGCTAGTGCTGTGTACAAGTTTGTCAACTGAAAAAAAAGCACAACCTAAAAGTTGAGAGATATGTGTTATTTGGTGGACTTTCTTAGTACTTTGAACCTGGGACACAGCATCTGAGATAGCTCTGAGGGACGGCTCCAAAGAGGCGGGCGAGGATCTATAGGAGTTTTTGCAACAAAGACCAGGTAGTGGGAACATCAAAAGATTACTGTTAATAAAAGAAAACCTGGGGGCTTCCCTGGTGGCGCATTGGTTGGGAGTCCGCCTGCTGATGCAGGGGATGCGGGTTCGTGCCCCGGTCTGGGAAGATCCCCCATGCCATGGAGCGGCTGGGCCCGTGAGCCATGGCCGCTGAGCCTGCATGTCCGGAGCCTGTGCTCCGCAACGGGAGAGGCCGCGGCGGTGAGAGGCCCGCGTACCGCAAAAAAAAAAAAAAAAGAAAACCAGGCATCTCACATTAAGGAATTTAGTGCTTTTCTATATATGGGAAGATGCAAGAGTCTGGGCTCACTGAAATCATTCTTTTGATATGTACCTCAACTGTCTGGGGCCAAGATCCTGTGCTTTTCCATCCTGAGTCCCCTCAGGGTGCACCGTGTTGGGGGAGGGAGCTGCAGTGGCTGTGCTAGATGAACTTGACAGTGGGCAGCCCATTTGTTTCAGTCCTGAGTTCCCTCAGGGCTCACTGTCAGGCAGCTATAATGTGGTGGCTTGATGGCTGCAACATCCTTTGCTGATATGGCAGCAACAGTTTATCTGATTTCTCTACCTCTGCCATCAACAGTTAATGTTTGCTTAAGGAAACATGTAAGAAATTAATCTTAATATCAGCTTTACTGAGTAATTTTAGGCTGAAAAGCCTGTTGTAAATAAAATACATTCTAAAACCAAGTGTCAGTTGTCGGATGATTAGCTCTGAGAACTGGGTAACTGAGAAGCTCTAAGCCAGCCACAGAATCGCGAGGCTCGGACTAGCGCTACTGAAAGCAGAGTGGACGCAAGCTCGCGTCTTGAGAAGCCACTTCAGAGCGCTCTCCTCCCCGTCAGACCCGCGTCACCAGGGTCGGTAGGGTCACTTGAGAACCGTACACTGTTGATTCAGTCCTACAAACCTGTTCATTGTTTACTTTTTATCAGATATAAAATAATAAGTATTGCGGGGAATCCACAGAAGAATGACAAAATCTTGGCTCTCTGGAAACTTGGACCTGTCTCACCCGTAGAAATACCGCAGATCTCCTATGCTCAATTTTCAGTTGGCAACAGCTGGGAAGTACAGTTTGAAAGACAAAAGTCAGGATCCACGAAGACCTTGACAGGCTGGAATGATGGTTTGGATTTAAGAATATATATTATGCCAAGTCTGACACAAGTGTAGGATTAGGGTCGGGAGGTAGAATGTAACAAGCATGTGTGAAAAATGTTCGAGAATCTGTAAACAGAGTGTGAAGTGTGGCTGCTGAAACGTCTCTGTTGTATTAACTGAAAGGGCTTGAAAGGGGGGATCCAACCACAGTATGACAAAGTGAGAGAGAGAAAAGCAACTTAGGCAAACGAAAGGGGTTTGAGAAAGTATGGTGAGGGGTCTTGAGACACAGTTACGGCGGAGGATCAGTAACTCAGGATTATCTGAAGAGCTGTGTATGCTGTGACACAGGAAGTAAAGTGACTTGATCTTTAGTAGCCTCAGAGAAGAGTTAGGGTCAGCGAGAATGATAGAGTTATGCAGATCTCACCTCGGTGTAGGAAAACGCGTCCTAAGGTACCTGCAAATTGAACAGGATGCCTTAGGAAGCAGCAGGTTCCCCAGCGTGGGAAGTTCCTCAGGCTAAGACTGACTTAATCAGCTCTTTGGATTTTTGGTGGTGGCATGAGGCAAGCGTTCTTTCCACCTGGGGATGCTGACACTGATGACTGCCAGTGTCATTGTGGGGATTCTCCCATTCCTTGGGGCCTCCTCGTGTTGGAAATGTGTTCACAGTGTCTGCCTGACCTCGTGTTGGAAGTCCTTTAGGGCTTATGCTGTGTCAAGGTGAATAGATTTTTGAGTTACCGTCTTCTTCTTAACTACTTGAGACAGTTCCAGAATTTTCTTTATCTTCAAATTTCATTTCAAGAATCATTTTTTTCTTGTTCCTTGATCAGAAAATTTTACAGAATGCTTAAAGTAACAAAACCTAACCTGCGTTTGTTAGTGGGATCGGGGCACAGTGAAGGCGTGGTCTTTAAACGCTCATCTTTTTAGGGAAAGCATTAAAAATCAGGCACGATGACTGTTCTCTTGACCACAGGTTGGCAGCCTGTTTCCTTAAAAGGTCAGTAAATAGTTTAGTCTAGGCTGCCGTACAGTCTCTGTCATTGTACTCGACTCTGCCACCGTGGCAGGAGAGCAGCCACTGGGCCTGGGGGCGGCCGTGTTCCCATCGAGTTTACTTACTACAGCAGGTGTGGGCCAGGTTTCGCCTGCAGGTTGTCCTTCTCTTGTTGGGAATGTAATCTAGCAGCAGGTTGCTACCACACAAGATTTGGAATAATCTGTCGTTTTTACGCTTTTGATTTTCTTTGTATCCGAACCTTAATAGGGTATAACCAAAAAGTATAGCAAAACCCAAAACCTGCACTCTGAATAAAACAAAGCAAAAAGATGAACTTATTGCAAGGATTTTGACCTGCAAGCCTGGAAACGCAAGACTGTGGGAGCAGTAAGTTCCAAGTTGCTGACAGGGGGTTTTATGGGAGAAATGCAGAAGTTTTTTGTTTTTTTCAGCTACTTGGTTGCCTAGTGGTCTTCTTTCTTATTTGGATCAGAGTAGCTGAGTTAGGGGAACAGGAAGCCCAGAGCTGGCTTGGACGGACTTGGTGTGTGGGGCTTGGCTGGGGTCTTCTGCTGACCTCAGAGGAAGAGCTGTACGTTCTGTGCAAGGTTAGGTTAAGTGTCCTTTGTGTGCCCGTGTTGACCGTCTCCATTTTGTCCCTGACACAAGTGATTCCAAACGTTTTATTGATAGTCTGGTTCTGTAAGTGGTTACTTTCTTTCCCTCTACCCTCAATTTGGACACAGAAGGTGTGGTGATGGGTGTGACTTCCCTTTGGGGAAGTCTTCAGATATTAGCCATGCAAAGGTCACCCTTGTCCAGGGATCTGTGAGCTGTTGTGTATTATGTAAGTAGTAAATAGAAATGATACTTTTACAAATGCAAAGGCAAATACTTCCTATTTGACAGTAATTGCTGAAGGGGAGAAAAATAATTTCCTCCTCTACCATTCTCAGTTCTTGGCTGAAACCTCTGTTTCAAAAGACAGATTAACAAGAGAAAGACAGAAGTTTATTGATATGTGTATCTCAAGTGTAGATGAGAAATACCAGGGAAGAATGAGTAACTCTCAGAGGTGGCTAGAATTGCAGCCAAATACCATCTTCAGCTGAAGTCAGAAAGAAGAAAGGTGTAGTTGGTGGAGAGTACATGGAAAGGCGGGGTAAACAGCAGTAAGGCTTGTTATACAGCTTTAAGTCCTTGCTTTTCATGGTAAGGGTTTGAGTTGTTTGCAGGGACTAACATTTGTCCTTCCTGGTAGAGAGGGAAGGAGGGACTCCTTTGTAAATTTCCGTTCTGCTTTTAGGCATATAGGGTAAGGACAGAGCGTTTCTTCTATCTGCTTCTTCTCAATTGCCTTCAGCTCAAAATAATATGCCCCAAAGTGGCATATTTGGGGATGGCGTATTCTGCTACCTCTTGACATTTTCAGCTTAAAGAATAGTTACTAATATTATACTAATATTGTTGGTGCAGGTTTTTTATTTTTTTAATTTAAAAAAATTTTTCATTTTTATTTTATGGCCGCACTGTGCAGCATGTGGGATCTTAGTTCCTCAACCAAGGGATCGAACCCACGCCCCCTGCAGTGGAAGCACAGTCTTAACCACTGGACCACCAGGGAAGTCCCAGGTGCCAGTTTTTTAAAGAATAATTTTTAAGTCTGGAAATCAGGCTGTTAAGCTGTTGGTATCTTAGCATTTTTTAGTTTACATGGTAAGCTAGCTCTAAAAGTTCACATCTCTTTTATCATGATCTCAGGGACTCTTCTGGCTTCATTTAGATACATTCAGCAGTTGAAGGGGAAGAAAGTTTATAAAGTGGTTAAAACTTTTGTGTATATTTAGGTAAAATACAAGGCAAATTGTGTATTCTTCTGAAGCAAGATTCTTGCAAATCATGGATCTGCCCATGAATCATTATAAGGAGTGCCTTAAACCCTATGAAATTGAATACATGTTCTTGTCTTTGATTCACTTATACGTTTTTCTGGAAAGTGGGTCCAAATTTTATTAAATTCTCAAAAAGAGTGAACCATACCAACCTTAAAATAACTCTTTGCATCTCTCCAAGGTTAGAACTAAAAAGAACTTCACTTTAGTTAAAAGGCTTATGTAATTTTTTTTCAATTAAACAGTTTCAGTTTTTCTGAGCCATTTAAAGAAGGAGCTCTCCGAAATAAGACTTCTCTTCTAGCCAGGATTGTTTCAAGAGTGGTTTTTTTGTTTTGTTTTGTTTTTTGCAGTACGCGGGCCTCTCACTGTCGCAGCCTCTCCCATTGTGGAGCACAGGCTCCGGACGCGCAGGCTCAGCGGCCATGGCTCACGGGCCCAGCTGCTCCGTGGCATGTGGGATCTTCCCGGACCAGGGCACGAACCCGTGTCCCCTGCATCGGCAGGCGGACTCTCAACCACTGCGCCACCAGGGAAGCCCTCAAGAGTGGTTTTGAGTTTAGATCTGATGGCATTCCGGTTGAGAACTTCAAACACTGAGTGGCCCTGCTGAGTTTATGATTAATCTCTCTATCCAAAAACTTCATTCCCTTTCTTGTCCTGCCCCTGTTCCCCTCAGGATTGAGGAGGATCAAAGAAAAGGGGGGACTGAAACCAAGCAGGACCCCGTGGGGCCCTCCCAGGAACAAAAAGCCTCTCCATGTCCCCCGTTTCTTGTTTGTGGGAAACAGGCTGTAGCCTCCTGGGCCTTTCCTGAGTTCCAGAGAGCTGACTCTAGCAGTTAATGATTAGGACAGTAGAGTCACAGGGCTCCTAGCTCCTCCTGAAGGGATGTGGATAACCGTCTGCTGCGTATCTCTGAGCTGTTCTGCAGAAGCTGAGACCCCCACCGTCTGCGGGATGGTGACGACATGCTGACCACAAGCATGTCAACCCAAGACTGGTTGGAACCAGAAGGTTGAGGTTCCCGAGTCATCACCCTTTTTACCACCAGCCAATCAGAAGGAGGTCCACAGGTTGATCACGTATCCTGGACCCTCTCCCCTAACAGTGTCTTTAAAGACCCTTGCTTGAAAGCCGTCGGGGAGTTCAGATCTTTTGCACATGATCTGCCCGTTCTCCTTGCTTGGCACCCTACTTTGCTGCAAACACCCACTGTCAGAGTTTGGCTTTCTGTGCTGCGAGCACACGACCCCTTGCTTGGTAACAAACTGAAGCAGACTTTGGATGACTTTAACCTGACTTAAGCTTCTAACTAAGCTGACTGATGGCAGCAAGGACAGCTCTACAGGAGAGTTTGAGCATCCAGTCATGTTAGAACAGGTCTAATTTGGGGTGTTTAGGAATCAGAGTGTCTTTTTAGTTCGTTCGGTCTTCTGTTTGCACATTTTGGCCATCCAAGGCAGACATATCAGCAGCATAGTAACACAATATACAGATTTTAAAAAGCAGGACATTATCTAACCTCTGTTATCCCAGTACTAAGAGGTAACTATGGTTAACATTTTAAACCAAACCTTGAAATGTGATATATATTTTTTAAAATAAAAATGCACTAACACTTTTTTATAACCAATCCATTATAACTCTCTTTATTTCAATAACATATTACTGATAATAGTTGAATGGCATGCATATATCATCACTGCATTTACTCAGTCTCCTACTAGTCATTTAGATTGTTGCTAGTTTTCACCGTCATAATCAGGGCTCTGATAGTCTTATGTAAGTATCTGCCATCATCTTTGATTATTTTACTGGGGAGTAGAAGTGTTAGGTTTGGGACTTCCCTGGTGGTCCAGTGGTTAGGACTCTGCACTTTCACTGTCTGGGCCAGGTTCAGTCCCTGGTCTGGGAACTAAGATCCTGCAAGCCGCATGGTATGGCACAGTGTTAGGTCAAATTTCAGGAATAATTTTAAAGCCTTTGGTACTTTTGCAAAATTGCCTTCCAGAAAGATGGTAACAGTCACGGGTACTTTTACCTGTGATACGTGTGTTGAATTCTTGTTTTTGTTTTTAATATAGGCAGGAAAATAAATACTTGCCTATATCAGAGGCAGGTTGCTCTGAGAATCCTGTGATGTGCAAATATAAATGATTAGCAAATAATCTCAAGTCTGCAATGTAATTGTCTCTGAAAAGAAAATGTCAAAGCATTTGAACTAGCCATGATACTTTTCCAGCTTTACTGAGGTATAATTGACAAATAAAATTTAAATACCTTTAAAGTGTACACCTTGATGATTTGGTGTAAGTATACATTGTGAAGTGATTCCTGCTGTCCAATTAGTTGACATATCTGTCACCTCACATAAGTTACCTTTTTGTTTCGTTTTTTTGGTGAGAGCACTTGAGATCTACTCTCTCAGCAAATTTCAAGTGTAAAAAACAGTATAATTAAGTGTAGTCACCATGCTGTACATTGGGTCCTCGGGATTTATTCATCTGATAACTTATACCAACCTCCCTCTGCTATCCCACTCCCTAGTCCCTGGCAACCATTCTGCTCTCTGTTTCTGATTTGGAATTTTTTTTTAGGTCCCACATCTGAGTAGTGCCGTGCAATATTTGTTGTTCTCTCTCTGGCTTGGTTCATTTGGCACGAGGCCTCCAGCTTCATCTGTGTTGTTGAAAATGGCGGGATTTCCTTCTTTTTAAAGGCTGAACAGTATTTCCTTGTGTGTGTGTATTTATGTGTGTGTGTGTGTGTGTGTGTGTGTGTGTGTGTGTGTATTTTACATCCTCTTCATCACCTGTTGACGGGCCCTCTGGTTGTTTCCATGTCGTGGCTGCAGTGCACATCGGGGTGCAGGTTTATTTGGGATAGTGGTTTTGTTTCCTTTGGATGTAAGCCCAGAGGTGGGCTTGCTGGGTCATCTCGTGGTGAAGTAGGTATGGTTGAGAAAGGGCATCAGGTCTTCTTTCACTTGCTGGGAACCACTCTGAAGACTAGGAAGTTAGGGCTTCCCTGGTGGCGCGGTAGTTGGGAGTCCGCCTGCCGATGCAGGGGACGCGAGTTCGTGCCCCGGTCTGGGAGGATCCCACATGCCGCGGAGCAGCTGGGCCCGTGAGCCATGGCCGCTGAGCCTGCACATCCAGAGCCTGTGCTCCGCAACGGGAGAGGCCACAACGGTGAGAGGCCCGTGTACCGCAAAAAATAAATATAAAAAAGACTAGGAAGTTGCAGTCTAGTGCAAAGTAGTGATTCTCAAGCGTTTATAGGTATCAGAATCACACAGGGAAGCTTGTTAAACATTCACATTTTAGGATCCCACCCAGAGGCAGATGTGTGGAGACCACACTTAGAAAAAACAGATTAGAATAAGCACATTAGTTAAATATTTTCAAACGTGAAAGAGCGGTGCAGTATGTAATCCCATACGTGGCAGCTAGCCTGTTTTATAGAACAAAAGCTGTATCTGAGACGAAGAAAGTATTTAGAGTGAGTTTGTTATTTAGCCCAGTGTTAAATGGTAACCATAGTAATGATAATGGTAGTTGTTGTTGTTATTGATTGGCATTCAAGTCAGGTAAAATATCAGTTGTAGTGCAGATAATTTAAACTTATTAATTTGCTTTCTCCCATTTCCTTTCATAATAGTTAATTTATATTGTTTCAATTACGATCTTCATTCAGTGGACTTGGACTTTATTTTATCATTTTCGTTAAGTCTTTACCTGATAGTGACCTCCTTCTGGCCATGTAACATAATCTCAAACACAGTCATCTACCTGGTGACAGTTCCAGAATCACAGGGTTTAGCCTGCGTAGGGCCTGACCTAAAATCCAATTGAAATTAATTACAGCAAAAGGCACACATTTTGTGGTTTATTTCAGGCATTTGTCCAGGGTGGTATCGTTAGTTATTCAGTTGCTTAAAGACAGGAAATTGGGCTAGATGATTTCCAGGGGTCCCTGCCAAGTCATAGTTCTTGTTTGTGATTACTGTGCCTTAGTTTGAAACCCCATGTAAGAGTCGACTCTTCCTGGAGTAGGATATGACTGCCTGAGACACATGATTCCCTGATTGTCTGAATATGAAATTTCATCAGTCCTTTTCTGTTTGCATTGAGTTATGTGCTCTCAGAGTTGCTTACAGTATATTTTTAATATCTAGGAGGAAGTGGTGAAGTTAACTGAGAAATGTCTGAATAATGCCATTGACAGCCCAGCACTGAATGCCAGGAGAGTTCCTCCTGACTTGAAGAGTAACATTTTGAAGGCTCATGTAGAAGCAGTGCAGAAGGTAAGCTGCCTTTACGAGGGTCCTGGTGAAGTGGAAGGAGACCCTGTAGAACAAGGAAAGTATACAAACGGTAGACATGAGTGACTTGGCCGGTGATTAGAGAGAGAGTAGCACCAGGAAGCACACTCAAGATGGCAATGCCGGAACTTGCCTGGCGGTCCAGTGGTTAGGACTCCGCGCCTCCACCGCAGAGGTGCGCGTTCCATCCCTGGTCAGGGAACTGAGATCCTGCATGCAGCACAGTGCGGCCAAAAAAAGGAAAAAAAAAAAAAAAAAAAAGATGGCACATGCCTTCCCAACTCCAAATTCTACTCGGGCAAGATTAAGAGCGGGGAGTCACAGGATAAAAAGAGTAAAGATGCTGCTCTACAGTATAAGAAGTTTAAAAAAAAAAGTCAAATTCCTGTAGAAGTGAGTCCCTAATCTTTGTCACTTTTATAGCTGGAAACTCTACAGTGATTTTTAGGTTCCTGTCAATATTAAGTCTATGACTTTAGGTCTTTCTTTATCAATTCATTGTTCCCCACCACCCATCTACCCCCAATTCAACAAAATTGTGATGTTATTGGCAACAGAGTGATGGTTATAAGGCGAAGAGTTGGCTGTGTCGTCTCATGAAGGGTGCAGTGGGTAGGGACCAGCCCCCATGAAGTTGATGGCGTCCATGCTCTCAAAATCAGCTTTTCCTTGGCCCTCCCCAACTTTCAGATTATCCTCTGCACTGAAGCAGGACAGAAGCCTGTCTCACCAAGTCCGGTTGTCAACTAGGATTTCAAAATAATCCTGTTGTTGGGAAGGGGCTCTTTACCCATTGTGTTCCCAGGCACAGACCTTGAAGAGAGCTGAGACGACTTGAGGAATGTCGTTCATGCACTTTATGTACCTTCTCACCCCAGTGTAAACATAAAACATAATATTTATATATAAAATACGGCAGTACACGCTCTGGAATCAGACAACTGGAGTTTGAATCCTGTTTCTAATCTAGTAGCTAGTCACCGATTAGCTTTGTGACTTGGCAAGTTAGTTACTTTCCCTGAGCCTCAGTTTAATTATGTTTAAAAAGGGGTAATGGTAATACCTTCCCGAAGGTGGGTTATAAGGATGAAATAAAATGATAAAGGTAAAGGCCACAGAATGGCTTCTGGCACAGAATTAGTGTTTAGTAAGTGTTGATCCTGATGTTGACACTGCCTATTGTAGCAGCAGTGGTGGTGACAGCTTTTCGTCACCTTACGTTTCAGTTGTACTTTGGATCTGTTTTGACTTGAACAAGAGAGAAATAACTCGAATAACCCTAAATGAAAGATTTTGTTTTATAGTTAAAATCATCCCACAAAGAAAAATTCAGGACCAGACGCCTTCATTGTTAAGGCCTACTGAACATCTAAGGCAGAAGTAATGACAGTCCTACACAAGCTCTTTCAGGAATTAGAAGAGCAGGGAGCACTTCCCAACTCGTTTTATGAGGCTAGTCTTAGCCTGACACCAAAGCCAGAGAAGGAGAGTACAAGAAAAGCAGCTACAGACCAGGACTGTTCTCGAACATGGACTCGAAAGCCCTTAACAAAGTGGAAGCAAATCATACTGAACAGCTTATAAACAGGATAGTACACCATGGCCAAGTAGGGTTTATCTCAGGAAAAAAGTTCGTTTATCGTTCAAAAACCAGTATAGTATAACATATTAAAAAATAAGGAAAATTGTCTCAATTTATTTGGAAAAGGCATTTCACATTATTTATCACTTGTTCATGATAAAAGCTCACAGCAAACTAGTAGTAGAATGGAACTTCAGCCTGATAAAGGGTATCTATGAAAAAAGTCTACAGCTAACATTGTAATTCATAGCTAAAGTTAACAACTGACAGGCCTGTGACTGCCTGCAATGCACGCAGCTGGTAAGAACATAAAATGTTCCAAGTACTTTATAAAGGAGTTGGTAAGGGCTTCCCTGGTGGTGCAGTGGTTGAGAGTCCACCTGCCAATGCAGGGGACACAGATTCGATCCCTGGTCTCGGAAGTTCCCACATGTGGTTGAGCTGCTAAGCCCGTGTGCCACAACTACTGAGCCTGCACTCTAGAGCCCATGAGCCACAACTGCTGAAGCCCGTGTGCCACAACTACTGAGCCTGTGCACCTAGAGCCCGTGCTCCGCAACAAAGAGCAGCCCCGGCTCTACACAACTAGAGAAAGCCTGCGCACAGCAACAAAGACCCAATGCAGCCAAAAACTAATGTATTAATTTTGAAAAAAAGAGTTGGTAAAATAGTAAACGTACACTCAGCATATGACCCAGCAGCCCCACTCTCAGGCATTTACTCCAGAGAAGTGAGAGCGCAGGTTCACACAGGCACTAGTACGTGAGTGTTCCTGGCACCTTAGTTTGTAATAGGTGAACACTAGAAACGATCCAAATGTCCATCAGCAAGTAAACAGATAAACAAATTGGGGTGTATCCATGCAGTGGAAAGCTACTCAGCACGCAAAAAAGGAATGCATTAGTGACACGTGCAACACCATGGGTGAACCTCAAAAACATCCTGTTAGTCTAAAGAGGGGGCCACAAAAGGATGCTATGATTCCATTTATATGAAACTATGGAAAGCACAGATCACTGCTGGCCACGTGTATGGGTTTTTGGTGGGATTGTATCGGAAGCCTCAAGGGAACATTTGGGGTAGTGGAAGTGTTACATATGTTGATTGTAGTGTTGATTATGTACCAAACCGTGTGTGCATTTTACTGTATGTAAATGATACCTCAATAACTGACCTCTTTAGAATTCTCCTCTGAAATATTCCTTGTACTCAGGGAAAAACAAAGCCAGATATGCAGCTTAATATGTTTCTGCTTTTTATCATGTAAATTTGAAAAATTCTGGCATTGAATCTTTTTGGATTCTGTGTACATTGACTAACATATCATTGTGTCTTAAATAATTTAGAGCTGTCCAGTAAAGCGTATGGATTCATAGACCAACATATTGAAGTGGAAACTTGGAGTATGAATTTGGGCGTGGGATAGGGTTGTGCTGGGTACAGTACTGATATTTCCATAGATAAGTTGTGGTTACCTCTTTCTGGAACTGAAGCAAACAGATTGTTTCTATTTTTACTGGAAAGGAATGTAAATTTATTACTTTATTACCCACGAGAGAGATTTAATTTTTTAAATTAATTTTTATTGGAGTATAGTTGATTTACAATGTTGTGTTAGTTTCTGCTGTACAGCAGAGTGAATCAGTTAATATATCCACTCTTTTCTAGATTCTGTTCCCATATACGTTATTACAATGTATTGAGGAGATTTAATTTTTATGATTTCTTTTTCTTAGGTTACAAGAGAAGATAGCTTATTAAGTCATAAAAATGCCAGTGTTCAGGATGCTGCCACCAACAGGTACAGTTGTGGGTAGACTGAATTAAATTGGTGTTCTTTTCCTCTTAACTTTCTTTGGGGGGTGTTTTTTTCCTCTTTCCCACTCTGTGATCACATGGTTTCAGGATATCTATTTGAAAGATAGCCTGAAATCACTGTTCTATCCACTACATAGATTCTTAGGACCTAATTTTAGATCATTTGAAGATACTCCTAATTAATCTTTTCATCCTGATTCTTCTTCAGCTGATTCAAACTGTAGAGCAAAAACAGCCTTTGAAGATATTTTTAATCTCATAAGATACCTGGTGAAGAATGTGTACTATTTCTCTTAGGTGTGGTAGTTGCCTTAGTGCCATGCTGTTGGCAGGGTGGGATTGCTCTTATAAACTGTCTTACTATGGGCTCTCACATGACGCAAGCAGATTTCTTTGCTGTTCCCTCTGAGTTCCTTCTGCCTGTCTTTTCTTGTTGAGTGTTATGCCATGTCTCTGTCTTACTAGACTTCCATCCCCTGCTCTGTTGCAGTTTGTTTCGTTCGTCCCTGCGTATCCAGTGTTCTGTGCTTAGTTGGTGCTAAACATTGTTGAGTGAATGTGTTTCTTTTCCCGTTATCCAGAACTTATGCAGTGAAGAGTTTTCTGATTAGTGATATTCAGTTCCAGGTGCTGTAATTAACATAGCACTTAAGCACATGCTTCGTGTAAAGGACTTTACAGTTAGTACTCAGCAAACCTACTACTTGGTGATCGGGGTACAACTGGAATTACAGCTTAACCTTTTCTAAGAAATCAGTTTGCCCACAACATTTTTAATGCTATTGTTGTTTTTATTGGAGCTTTTTAGAGTAACCTCATCACAGACTTTTTTGCCAAGAGGAGGATGATGGGGATGTGACGACCCAGTTGTTTATCAGAAATTTCATTGAACTCTGGAAGGTGGACAGGTCCTGGAATGGACTCCAACTTCCGGATTTGTTTTTCCAAATGGCTGTTGGTATTTTGAATAATCTGTTTTCCTCCCAGGATTTGACATGGATCCTTTAAGATATGCTTATGTTCTTATACAAACCTGGGTCTGTTTCTGGATCTTTTCCTTTTCTGGTACTGTTTTTTTCCTCGTGCCATACCACACTTTTAAAAAGTTGCTGTACCCCCTTTTTAAAAGGAAATATTTCAGGCATACAGAAAGCTATGGAGACTATATAATACATGTCTGTGTACCAAATGTCAAGCTTTGTCATGTCCTCATATTTTGCTGTAGTAGATTTAGATCATTTTGCTTTTATCTTTTTTTTTGAGCTGTAATTCCTATACAGAACCCTTTAAAAGTAGGCAATTTAATGCATTTTAGTGAATTGACAAAGTTGTGCAACCCTAACCACTCTCTGATTCCATAATATTGTCCCCTCACCCCTAACGGAAGCGCCCTCCGCATACGCTGGCTCTCCACGTCGCTCCTCCAGCACCTGGGAGCCACCCACCTACTTTCTGCCTGCACTAGATTTGCCTGCTTAGGACAGTTCATATAACTGGACTCATACAAATATGTGTCTGGTGTTTTTCATTTGACATAATGTTTTCAAGGTTCATCCATATTGTAGCCTGTATTGGTACTCCATGGCTGCATAATATTCCATCGTATGTCCATGTGTCAATGGATGGACATTTGTGTTGTTTCTGCTTTTTGGCTACTGTGAATATAGCTGTTGTTGAACATTCCCACACGAG
Organism: Orcinus orca; assembly: GCF_937001465.1. Classification (NCBI taxonomy): domain Eukaryota; kingdom Metazoa; phylum Chordata; class Mammalia; order Artiodactyla; family Delphinidae; genus Orcinus; species Orcinus orca. The sequence continues at coordinate 6,140,187 of NC_064565.1, read as the reverse complement.
GATTTGTACATTTACAGTGTACGATTCAGTCGCTTTTGTTTTGATATATCTGAATCTTTAAAAACTTATCCATGGTTTCTTCATTTCAGTTGCCACAATATATTCATTTTTTAATTTATGGACAAATGTTTGTTCCCAATTAACATTGCGCATGTTCTTCATTATACACACATGTTGTAAGGATTTTTCATCTGCTTTCTGTGTTTTGCAGCAGTGTAAACTACATTAAGACTAATCTTTTTTTCTCCTTTTTTTTTTTCGGTTTGGCCTCAGGATTCTTTTTTTAAAATTGAAGTATAATTGATATACAATATTATGTTTGTTTAAGGTGTATAATATAATGATTCAATAGTTTTATAGATTATACTCCATTCTTAAATTTATTATAAATTGGGTATATTTATATCCTTGTAGCCTATTTATTTTATACATAGTATTTAGTTTATACTTATTGATTTCCTATCCCTATCTAGCCTCTCCCCACTTCCCTCATCCCACTGGTAACCCCTAGTTCTCTTTATCTGTGAATCTGTTTCGGTTTTGTTATATTCATTTGTTTATTTTTTAGATCCCACATATAAGTGATAATATACAGTATTTGTCTTTCTCTGTCTGACTTATTTCAGTAAACATAATACCCTCTAGGTCCATCCATGTTGTTGCAAATGGCAGAATTTCTTTTTTATGGCTGAGTAATATTCCACTGCATGTATACACCACATCTTCTTTATCCATTCATCTTGATGGATGCTTAGGTTGCTTTGTATCTTGGCTATTGTAAATAATGCTGCTGTAAACATTGGGGAGCGTGTATCTTTTTGAATTAGTATTTTTGCTTTCTCCGGATGTATATCAGAAATACAATAGAATTGCTGGACTGTATAGTAATTCTATTTTTAGTTTTTTGAGGAACCTCCATACTGTTTTCCATAGTGGCTGCACCAATTTATATTCCCACCAGCAGAGCACAAGGGTTCCCTTTTCTCCACATCCTCACCAACATTTGTTATTTTTGCTCTTTTTGACCATAGCCATTCTGACAGGTGTGAGGTGATACCTCATTGTTTTGATTTGCATCTCCCTGATGATGAGCGATGTTGAGCATCTTTTCATGTGCCTATTGGCCATCTGTATGTGTTCTTTGGAAAAATGCCTATCCAGGTCTTCTGCCCACTTTTAATTGGTTTGTTTATTTTTTTAATATTGAGTTGTATGAGCTATTTATGTATTTTAGATATTAACCTCTTACTGGTCATATCATTTGCAAACATTTTCTCCCATTCTGTAGGCCATCTTTTCCTTTTTTCAGTGGTTTCCTTTGCTCTACAAAAGCCTTTAAGTTTAATTAGGCCCCATTTGTTTAGTTTTGCTTTTGTTTCCTTTGCCTTAGGAGACAGATCCAAAAACAATATTGCTATGATTTATATCAAAGAGTGTTCTACCTTTGTTTTCTATTGGTTTTATGGTTTCTGGTCTTACGTTTAGGTCTTTTATCCATTTTGAGTTTATTTTTGTATATGGTCTGAGAAAGTGTTCTAATTTCATTCTTTTACATGTAGGTGCCCAGTTTTCTGAGAACCATTTACTGAAGAGGCTGTCTTTTCCCCAGTGTATAGTCTTGCTTCCTTTGTTGTGGATTAATTGACCCTAAGTGCATGGGTTTATCTCTGGGCTCTCTATTCTGTTCCATTGATCTATGTGTCTGTTTTTGTGCCAGTACCAGCCTGTTTTGATTACTGTAGCTTTGTAGTATAGTTTGAAGTCAGGGATACCTCCAGCTTTATTCTTTTTTCTCAAGATTGCTTTGGCAATCGGGGTCCTTTGTGTTTCCATATAAATTTTACGATTATTTGTTCCAGTTCTGTGAAAAATGTCTGATAGGAAGTTTGATAGGGATTACATTAAATCTGTAGATTGTTTTGGGTAGTATGGACATTTTAACAAGATTAATTCTTCTAATACATGAACATGGGATATCTTTCCATTTCTTTGTATCATCTTGAGATTTCTTTGTCAATGTTTTCAGAGTTTAGTTTTCAGAGTATAGGTCTTTTGCCTCCTTGGTTAAGTTTATTCCTAGGTATTTTATTCTTTTTGATGCAGTTTTAGACAGGGTTGTTTTTTTGATTTCTCTTTCTGATAGTTTGTTATTAGCATGTAGAAAAGCAGGACTAATCTCTTGTTGAGGGGTTGGGAGACTTCATTGTGAAATGTATTTCACTCCTTTCGGGGCTCACTCCTTTAGTCTCAGCTGTTTCTTTTCTTTGGAGCACAAAGTTATCTTTTCTCTCTGGTAGCTTTTAGGTTTTTCACTGCTTATTCTTGAGATTCTGCATTTTCATTACTGTGCATCTAAGTATAGTTTTATTTTTCATTCTTGTTAGTATTCAAGGTGGTGTTTCAATCTGAAGACCTATGTCTTTTTTTTAGTTTTGGAAAGTCATAAGCCCTTATCTTTGTGAATATCCAGCATCCGTTAGACATTAGCTGAAATGCCCCAATCCCTTCTCTGTCTCTCGTAACTATTCCTTCTTACTTTTCATCTCTCTGCCTCTGTGTGCCTTGGTGCTATGGCTGCAGTAGTCCTAGCTTCCGTCTAGCTCCCGAGGCTGACTTTTCCATCTAGGATTTGCCTCTTGTTTTTTCTCAGTCTCCCTGTGGGATTGCACAGGCACTGCTCCTGTCACTTGCATGCTTTCCAGTGATGCTGGAGAGGACTGGGGTCCCTGCCGGGTGTGTCATCCTGGTGGGTGGCGGTCTCTTGGCTTCCCCGTCTCCTCCCTGGCATCGAGGCTGCCTGTTCTTGTGATCCTCACCTGGGGTTGACATCCTTGTCCTTCCTGCTGGCATCCTCTCCCGGGCCGATCCCGCCGCCGCGTCTGGAACCCTGGAGGTGGGCCACTGCCCCGTGCCGCGGAGTGTGCTCCCACCCGCCTCCTGCAGGGGCTTCCTGCCTCGTTCTCCGCGCCTCAGGTGTTCCATGTCACTGAGCTGTCCTGTTCCTGATCTGTCTTCTTCGTGTATCTGTCTGTCTTGTTTTGTGTATCTGCCTAGTCTTCTACATGATTTCTCTAGATCGGTTGCTCTTTGGAGCAGACTGTAGCATCTAATCTGCCCATAACCCTGAAATCACCTCTTGTACTGTGTGTTTCACGGTTTTCGGCATTTCCTCAAAGCTCGTGAGCTACCACTGACATCCTTTATTGGTTCTGAAGTTTTATGAGTTTATTCTTTTGTTAAAAAGAAATCTTTTCTGTCATTTCATTGAGCTTCAGGAGGGAAGCAAAGCACTAGTGAACGGGTCTGACCTGGTTGCGAACCTGTTATGCAATGGGTGGGGAGGGGTTCATGGTGGTGTGTGGGGCAGCACGGACCACTGTCTGGCCCCCCCCACCCCTCGCTGTCTCTTCCTTCCGTGCGGGGTAGTTACCCTGCTTCCCCGAGCCGCCTCCTTCAGCACACTGCCCGTTGCTCCTGCATCGGTCGTCCGTGACACAAACCTGTCTTTGTCTTCCTAGTGCTGAGTTAAATGAGAACGCCATGCCCGGCCCTAGAGGGTCTCTCATTCCGATGCGAACCACACCTGCAGAAAATGGGCCTGCTCTAAAGGTAACGATTCCTTCCACTTTCAAGGTTGCTCCACAGAGACTCCCTTGCCTTGAATCCTGGTTGTACAGGACACCTGGTGATCTCTGACGGCCACCAGAACGTCAGCCGTGAGAAGAGCATTGAGCCTCACTTCTCTAGGGAGAATCCAATTGTCACATCCCTCCCAAGAGCAGCTCAGGGTTTCTTCTCCATTTTTGAGGTATTTGTTGGTAGTTTTGTTTTTAGGGGGTCTCGGTGTTTTTGGGTTTTGGATTCGGGCTATGCTACCCTAGTGTCTCAGACTTTACATGACACATAACAGGCACTAAATAAATATTGATGGATCGAAATTGACTTTCTGACACTGATTGTGTTTGTAACATAACCAGCTTGTCTCAAATTCTGCCTCTCCTCTATCCATCGGCCGTACAGTCCTAGCAGGTCACAAGTCACAGAGACCCAGCTCATGCCCAGTGAACGCTTTCATTTGCAAGTTAAACAAAAAATTATTTTTGTAGATGAACATTTACCATTTTGTTCTTTTATAGTGCAACCACATTTACTGTAGAAGTTTACCAAATATTTCATGAAAACAACACATTAGAAATCACCTGATTCCCACTACCCAAAGACAGTGTGTAGTTAATATTCAGGTGTATAGTTTTTCAGGCTTAGGGGTTTAAAAAAAAAAACTCAACCTAAAATACCTTTAATCAGGAGATTTCTTTCTGCTAATTAAAATTCTAAAAAGATACACTGACATCTCTGATCACTGAAAATCATTAGTTGGAACCTGAGATGTTTTTGGAACAGAGAAGGACAGTTAGCCCAAAGATTTATTGCATATTGTACCAGACAGCGTGATAGGCTTTGAAAATTCAAAAATGAGTGAAACATGGCCTCTTCTTTGAAACTGCTTCCAGCACAGTTGGAGAGAGAATTTTGATACGTTGTGGTAGAGATATGCACAGGCCACCTGGGGGGCCCACTCAGGTCACAGGGTATGAGGGGGTGGGGGAGGAGACAGGCAGGTTTTCATATGTGCGATTAAAATTCAGTTGACATCGAACAGGAAACACAGGGTGGCCTGAAGACAGGCAGAAATGTATAAATGAAGGGCCTTTTTTGTTATGGACTACACCCTGGATACTTACTTCTCTTATTTCCAGACTGGAATTTTATCTGTTATCCTTTTAAAATTCTTCCTGTGCTCAGAAACACACACACCCTGCAGTACAGAACTCTGTTTCTATAAGGTGCTTCAAATACTAATTAGACAAAAGTATTAACATTTATGGGGGGGTTATATTATACTCTTTGTGAACAGTGAAGCATCCATGTGGATAAAGAAGCATTCCAAGTTCAGGCGTGTCCTTAGTCATCGTCTCCTGGGCTGAACCTTTAGCCTCTGCCATCTGGTTTAAGAACTGAGAGCCGGGACGGTCCTAACCCTACGCAAGTTTTGTCTCACCAGAAGGAATAGTTGTATGAAAATTCACATGACACTTTAGCTTTTTAAAGTTCTGACTGTAGTCTAGGTTCCCCTCCAAACAAAAGTGGAATCACTAATAATCATGATTCCTGAGGGTCCCCTTCGTTTAAAGGTTAACACCATCCAGACCTGGGTCCAAATTATACATTGAGAGGATATGGAAAAAATCTAGTCTGGTGACTAATGGGTCATTTAACATCCGTGTATCTTGTCTTCTGTAGGATGCTACAGATGAATTGGATGCCTTGCTTTTATCTCTAACTGAGAATCTCATTGACCACACAACCACACCTCAGGTAAATAGGCTTTAAAACAGCAGGATGGAAAGGTATTTCTGTTTGAAAATGTTCCCAGTAGATTCCAGTTCTTGCCTTTTCTGCAGTTTAGTAAAACTTTTCATTTAGTAAGTGTTTATATTTCGGTAGCCACCTAGCATTGCCTTTTCTGTAGGGAAGTTCTGCCCTCTTGAATCTGTGTGTCACTGGACAGCAGCCACATGTTGCTGAGCCTCTTTGTAATTCAGCACCCTGTTAAGTAGTGTGAGAGGGACATGTGGGGGTAAGCCAGCTTCTGAAGAGTTCAGACAGTAAGACCTCCAGCTGTTAAAAACATCTACAGAATGGTGGGAGCATAAGAGCGGTTGGCGTTAAACATATTGATCATTATTTGAGTTTGGGAGATATCGTGTTAAGTACTGTGACCATAATACAAAGAGGAAGCAGTCACTTCCCTCCAGAGACATACTGGGGTGCAAGGTACACAGATAGTGCATTTAGTGCCTTGTGAGTGGCGTGGCAGGAGTTGCCGTAGGGGTCACTTGAAGGCTTGCAAGTGAGGGCAGTCCTTCCCCTGATGTTTGCGTAGGTCACCAGCCCTCACTCAGGTGTGTGTCTGCATCAGTGGAAAGAGTAGGAAAGCACAGATTGCTGGCCTCCACTCTCAGGCTTTTGGATGTGGTGCATGTGGTCTGGGGCCCAAGAAGCTGCATTTCTGACACGTTCCCAGTGATGTGGGTGTGGGCCGGGAACCACCAGCTTAGGGCCATAATCACAAGAGACTTTACCAGGTGAGCAAGCAGAAAATGAAAGGGATGTTGGCAATATCGGGCTGCAATAATCCTTTAACCAGATGAAAGAGGTAACTTCTAAGGCCAATGCAAGATGGCCTGAAGCCCGGAGAAGGAGTCCTTCGGGCCCAACTCGGAACACTTACTGCTTGTTTGTGCTGTCTCACAGGTGGGGGTAATACAGTGATGAAAATCAATTTGATTAAAGACTTTTTTTTATCACTAATATATTTTTCCTTCCCTACAAATTTAGAATGTTTTAAATAAAAATGTAGACTATGATGCATTTTAGATTCTACATATGAGCTATCTGTTCTATTACACTTACTGATTTTTCTGTTGTTAGAACTGTAATACACTTCTAATAATTTTTTTTTGGCTGCGTTGGGTCTTTGTTGCTGCACGCAGGCTTTCTCTAGTTGCGGCAAGCGGGGGCTACTCTCGGTTGCGGTGCGCGGGCTTCTCATTGCGGAGGCTTCTCTTGTGGAGCACGGGCTCTAGGCGCATGGGCTTCAGTAGTTGTGGCATGCAGGCTCAGTAGTTGTGGCACACGGGCCCTAGAGCACAGGCTCAGTAGTTGTGGCTCGCGGCCTCTAGAGCGCAGGCTCAATAGTTGTGGTGCACGGGCTTTGTTGCTCTGCAGCAGGTGGGATCTTCCTGGACCAGGACTCGAACCCGTGTCCCCTGCATTGGCAGGCATATTCTTAACCACTGAGCCACCAGGGAAGCCCTCTAATAACTTTTTAAGTGATTTTGATACATGTTGAGGCCAGTCCAGCATCATTATGCAGGTGTTTTACTGTTTTTGCTTGTTAATTCTTTCAGATGATTTTTAGAATAACTTTGTCAAGTCTCACTCCCTCTGAAAGCCTTTGAATTTTTATTTGTAATTACGTTAAATTCATAAAGTAACTTGTGGAAAGAACTGATATATTTGTGATAATTCGTCTTAGCCAAGAGTACAATATGTTTTTCTCATCCATGATTTCCTATTTCTCCTAGAAGTTTTGTAGTTACAGTCTCCCCAATATAAGTTTTATATTTTCCTATTTTTGTTATTTCCAGGTCCTTCATGTTTTTTTGCTATTGAGATTTTTTTCCCCATTATATTTAAAGAATTTAGGATTTAACCTAACAGAAAATAGAGAGTCTCTAAATGTTCTCTGTAAGTCTTCTCTATTCTTCATTAGGTTAACTCCTAAATACTTCATAGTTTTGTTGATATTGTGAATGGTATTTAATTTTTTTACTATTGAATTCATAAGTTAATTTTGTGTCTGGCAAACTTGATGAATTCTTTCAGTAGCCAATCTGCTGATTCAAATATTCTGTCAGTTTCTGGGGTGTCTTTAGTATCTCTGTCTGCAGTTATTGATTAATCCATTTCTTACCTATTGCTGGATCTTCCAATTTTTTTTTGAAGATAGGCTGTGAGATGCATATATGTTGATGGTAATTATACTTTCTGAGCTCCTTTTAGCACTTTAAAGTGTCCTTCTTCGCCCTTTTTTTCCTCTCTTTATTTCCCTTTTGACTGATAAAAAATTGACACCCTAGCTTTAAGTTTGAATCACCTTATGTATAATTTTCTGTCATTTTATTTTCAACCTTTTTCTATCTGTTGGTTTTAAGTGGACCTTTCAGCGTTTTGCTGGGTCTTGTATTTAAAATCTTATTCGAGAGTCTGTATCTTCTGATTGAGATTAAATCCATTTATATTTACTGTAATTATGGTTATTATAGGACTTGTTTCTGCCAAACCATTTTTGTTTACTTTTACCATATTTCTTTTTTCTCTCTCTTCTATTTCCTGCGGTTAGAAGTGCACTTTCTTAATATTGGTGGGAAAGTCATATTTTGTATTTTTATTCTTTTGTTGGTTACCTAGATTACTAAAACCTGGACTTGTATTAATTTTTTCTTACCAGAATCTGTCACCAGTGCAAGGACTAGTCTAAGCTTCCACAAAATAGGGGGGAGTCGGGAGTTCATTAGATTACAATTCTACATGCAGAAGTAAGATACAGAAAATTAAACCTTAAAAAGAATACAGCAGAGGCCCTGTGAGTCAGGAGCAGCGTGGGTGTTTTCATTGCTCTCTCCTCCAGGCAGAGTTAGAAAATGGCCTGTAGCTGGACAGAGCTTTCTTCTGTCTTCATTTGAGTTAGCCACAGTCCGCTGTGCAGCGTGCTACCAAGAAGGCTATGATTGTTTGTGATGGACTGAAATGAAGTTTCAGAAAATAAATCTTAAATTGGATGCTAGGGGTTGAGGACAGTCCTAGTGAATGACCTGAAAGTAGTAGTAGCATTAGTAGCATTCTGGGAGTAGTAAGTTTTTAGATTAAAGAGGTTCTCGAGATTATGACAGTTTCTTAAGTGGTGACACATGGCATGTGTGCTGTAGAAAAGGACCTTGGGTTCAGAAGTCCATGTCAGCTCAAGGGCACCATTAAGACCTGCTCCCTGCCCCCCACCCCAGTGCATTTCATAGTAGAAGAAAGCATTATGAGTATAATTATGAAAATAAGTCAGTCTTCCCTAAAAATAAATATACATGTACAATTTTTTTCAGGTGTCTTCCATATCCACGATCACACCCCGTTGGATTGTGCCAGTAAGTTAATATTTGCAATTTTTCTTTCCATTACCCTTTCAGAATGAGGCCTGAAGGAATACCAGGTTCTTATTTTTCCTTGAAAACATGGGGTCATCATCAAATCTCTACTGATTGAACCTACTGGCTTCAAACTAGAGGTTTAATTTTTCTGTTTGTAAATACTTAAGGGTGCTGACAAAAACAAAAATATAAGTCTGATGTGAAGGATGGTAGAAAAACAAAGCAGCTGTCACGGTGAACATCACCCTTCTCATCGCCGTCATCACTGGAGAAGATGACGCAGGGCTGAGTGCTGGCTGCGGGGCAGGTGTGGTCACCTCCGCTCAGACGGCCCGCGTGTTTCCCTCAGCAGAGCGCTGCCCTTCCTAACGGGCTTGCAGGAGACAGCGGGCTCTCGCCGGCCGGGAAGGAGGGGCCTGGCAACAGAGGTGTGGTCTCCCTCATCTCTCCCCCAGCGCCGTTCTTCGTGGATGCTGTGACCAGGTGAGGAATCTTTTCTCAGTTGCAGTTCTCAGGCCTCTGTTAAGAGGAACATATAACGAAATTAATTGTACTTAAAGCAATAATGTCAATTCTTCTCTAGTTGAACCTAATTGAAACTGAATAAATCTTTTCTGTGATTATTATTTAGAGTAGTGTTTTTTTCTTTTTTCTTGTCAGTAGCAATCTTCTACAAAATTATGAAGTAGACCTTACTTTCTTTTTTTATGAAGTCTTTATTAGATAAAGATATGAGCAGGTTTATCTTTAAAACTTTGTATTTGTTTTAAAATTGATTTACGTCTTTTCCTGTCATGCTTTACTGTTAGGTTGTCCATGAATACAGCGGAAGAGGCTCAGATAAGGGTGGGGTAGGGGATTCCCAAAGTGAGGGCTCTGATGTAGCTTTTACCGCAAGCTTATTTTAGCATATCACTTGCCACAGACAGAGCTTTTGTTCAGCATGTAGTTCTTCAACTTTTAATTGTTAGGATCAAGACTGTGCCTGTTTTTCAGAAGATCTATAATTGCCTCATTTCTCACCTCAGACGTCTTCCTGGTATGTCTACTGTTTCTCACATCCTCCTGGTGTTGAGAATGCGGGTTGGTTGAAGTAGATGCTTTAGAGAACAAAATCCCTGATTATAACAGAAAAGTTATTAGAGATAATTAACTTGAGAGAAATTCATAGTTTCATTTTAAAATTGTTGTCTTATCTCCATAGTCTTTAATATAATTGTTCACTCAGCAAACACTTACTGTCTGCTAGGTACCAGGCATTGCTTGTGTCCGGCACTGAAGGTAGGCGTGAACAGGACAGACATGGGGCCTATTTTCCTAAATATCTGTATGATTGGTAGTTCCCACTGCAAACATAAGGATTGTGTGCAGAGGGCCAGGTGATAATTCTTCGTAATTGAGTTCACACAGTAAAATGCGAGTTCGTAAGGACTTCCAAATGAGAAGTTACAGATGACATCAGAGCTTGTCTCCATTCCTTCCCAAAGCAAAGTAGTCATAAAGCAATTAGATCAAAGATGACAGGTAGTACACCTGAAACTAATATAATATGTCAGTGTCTCAGTAAGGAAAACATGGCCAGTAAATCAGTGAAACAGTTGAGTCCAGAAACAAATCACACAAGTATAGTTACCTGATTTATGAAAAATGATAGTACAATGCTGAAGGGAAAGAGCGGTCTTTCAGTAAATCAGCCCAACAAGTTAAATACCCTTGGTGGGAAAAAATCTTGACCCAACCTCATACTACACACCAAAATCTACTGTAGGTGGATTGCAAATCTAAATATGAAATGTCCAATAATAAAGCTTTTAGAAGAAAATATAAGTGAACATCCTATGGCCTTGAAATAGGCAAAGATTTTTTAAACAGGTCACAAAAAGCTTCAATCATGCAGGAAAAATTGATAACTTGGATTTTGTCCAAAACTCCTATTCAGGGACTTCCCTGGTGGTGCAGTGGTTGAGAGTCCGCCTGCCAAAGTAGGAGGCACGGGTTCGAGCCCTGGTCCGGAAAGATCCCACATGCCACAGGGCAACTAAGCCCGTGTGCCACAACTGCTGAGCCTGTGCTCTAGAGCCCATGAGCCTCAACTACTGGGCCCACGTGCCACAACTACTGAAGCCTGCGCTCCTAGAGCCCGTGCTCCGCAACACGAGAAGCCACTGCAATGAGAAGCCCGCATACCGCAAGGAAGAGGGGCCCCTGCTCACTGCAGCTAGAGAAGGCCTGCATGCAGCAACGAAGACCCAACACAGCCATAAATAAATAAATTTTAAAAATTAAAAAATAAACTCCTATTCATCGAAAGATATTATTTCAAGCACTCAAAAAGGAAGCCACACAGTGGAGAAGACAACCGCACTTCCCCCTCCCCCTGACTCTGTCTGTGTCTCTCTCATAAAGAACTCATATCCAGAATATATAAAGAGCTCTTGTGAATCAATAAGAAAAAGAGAGCTCAATAGAAAAATTGGCAAAAGAGTTGAATAGGCAGTTCACAAGAGGGTATCCAGGTGGCCTATCTTGACAAGTTATTGAGAAATACAAATTCAGACCACTGTGTGATACCACTGCATACACCTAGAATGGCTCAAGTGAAAATACACATAGTGCCAAGTATTGGTGAAGTTATGGGGCAACTGAAACTGTAAATTGAAATAACCGTGTTGGACATAGATTTGGCTGTATCTACGAAAGCTGAAAATACGTTTACATGCGTACCCAATAGAAATACACATATGTGTCCATCAGAAGGCATGTACAGGAATGTTCACAAAAGCTGTGTTCATCGTAGCCCAAGCTGAAGACTTTTTAAAAGCCCACTGGCAGTTAACTAGATAAGTACTGGACTAGAGCAGTGAAAACTAACAAACTGTAACTGCGGTAGAGAGACACAGATGAGTCGCGCACACACAGTTACGTGAGGTATTTATTGATCTGTAACAGATCACCACACGTTTAGCGGCTTACACCCCGTTCCCTGCAGGTCAGGGGTCTGGTACAGCCTAGCTGTGCCCTCTGCTGCGAGTCTCCCCCAGGCTCCACTCAGGGAGTCGGCTGGAGCTGGGCTCTCATGTGAAGGGTCAGCAGTCATGGCCGTTGGCGGAATTCAGCTCCTGGGGGGCTGCCCGCTGAGGGCTGGCTCCAGGCCGCGCTGCCCTCGCTACTTGCCTGGGGCCTTTACTTCAGCAGAGCCAGCAGACCAGGAAGGCGGTGGGACGCCTGCCAGCCGGCCAGAGGTCGCCATCTGTATACTGTAATCGCGGAGTGACAGCCTGCTGTTACCTTTGCTCATTTGCATTGGTTAGAACAGACCACAGGGCCTGCCGTGCTCAGGGGGAGGAGGGGGTCATTGGGGTCATCTTAGAGTCTCCTCCGCATGATGATGGGAAGGAGGCACAGCTCTCAGAGACCGAAGTAATGGTTACCCTGGAGGTGGCTAGTTTCAGAGTGCTAGTGACTTTCTGTTTCTCATTCTGCGTGCTGATTGCGCAGGTGTGGTCAGTGTGCACAGGGTCCTCAACTTACAACTCCTGACTTGTGCACTTCAGCGTATGTATGTTATAATCAGTAGCGTGTTTGTAAAAGAATGGTGATGGGGTTGCATCTGTACAGATTCAGATTTACTTGGGGTGTGCGCTGTGTAAATTTTATTTTAAAGTTAAAGAACAGGAGAGGAGGGCTTCCCTGGTGGCGCTGTGGTTGAGAGTCCGCCTGCCGATGCAGGGGACACGGGTTTGTGCCCCGGTCCGGGAAGATCCCACATGCCGTGGAGCGGCTGGGCCCGTGAGCCATGGCCGCTGAGCCTGCGCGTCCGGAGTCTGTGCTCCGCAACGGGAGAGACCACAGCAGTGAGAGGCCCGCGTAACCCAAAAAAATAAAAACAAAAGAACAGGAGAGGAAACAGCAGCAGTTGAGATTACCGAGCAAGTTTTAGGAGGAGCTAAATGACAGATAAGTGGTGACCAGCTTGGCAGAGAGGATAAAGCTGAGATCTAAGCCTGAAAAGGGGAGGGGGTGGAAACTGGGAAAATACGAAGCCAGTCCATGCGCTAGCACCCGGGCTGGCTCAGGAGCTGAGGCACCAAGTGTTGGGAAGGTGGGTCCAAGGTGGGGCTGCGAATGTGCCCCTTCATACACTCCCCCTTCCCGCCCTGCCGATGCCGGCCTCATTCTGGAGGCTCCCCTCTGGAGGAGCTGGGCGGGCAGGGCCCTGGGTCTGGGGGCCCTGTTGGGAGGAAGGCCCTGACCTGGGGGGGGTTAACTCAGTGTCCACATGCCAAGGGGTGAGACCCCCAGCCTTCCTTCTGTTTCCAGCCTCCAGAATGCTGTGGGCCACGTATAAACGTCTCAGGTGAGAAATTCAGAGGATTGCTCTCTAGAGAACCTGACCGAGCGAAGAAAAAGGCCCAGAGAGACTGACATTTGTGGATCACAGGAAATCTGATACCTCGACTTGGAAGCCCGTAGTTAGTGGATTTTGCCCACACATGCACAGCTTTCAGACAGCGTTCCAGCGCTTCATGCTCAAGTGTGAGCATGCTGCTTCCCTCTTAAATGTGAACAGAGCCAACGATTGTCAGATGTTTGAGGGAACACCAGAGCAGGTCAACTTGAAAAAGAAACAGGGAGGAAATAAAGGAATGTGAGCGTCAAAAACTTTACGAAGTGACAGTGTGAGAAAGAAGATACTGCATCCATGCAGCAATAACAGGGAATTAAAGAAGGAACAGAAAATGAAGTATTCTTGGAAGTTATTAACCATGTTAAAAATAAAATTCAAAGGATGCACGGAAGGTAAGATTGGAGAAATCCCCCAAAATGTAGAACAAACGTTGAGAATTGGGAGAGAAAAGAAGATTGGAGATTGGTCTAGGAAGTCCACTATGTGAATCATTGGAGGTCCAGAAGAAAGAACACAGTAAATAAAGTGTCCAAGAAAGAAATCAAGACTTCCCAGGACAGAAGCACTTGAGCTTTTAGATTAAAGGAGCCCAGTGAGTATCCAGTAACAGAATGAAAATAGACAACAGCAAGGAACATCGTGAAGTTTCAGAACATAAGAGAGGATGTTAGTCTTCAGAGAGGGGAAAAAGAGTTCATACAAAGGACTGGTGATCTCAATGGCAGCAGGCTTTACTGAAAGCTAGAAGATAACAGAGCAATGCCTTCAGAATTCTGGAAGAAAATCATTTCTCACCTCATGTTTTGTACCCAAGCTATCAATGAAGTGTGAGATTAGAATGAAGACATTGTAGGGAGTTGCCTGGCCGTCCAGTGGTTGGGACTCGGTGCTTTCACTGTCAGGGCCCGGGTTCAGTCCCTGGTAAGATCCTGCCAGCCGTGCAGCGCAGCCAAAAAAGAAAAAAAGAAATGAAGACATTTTAAAACGTGGAGTTTCTCTAAAATACATGCTTCTAAGGCGGCCTTCCTCAGGAAGCTACTTAAGTGGAGGATGTGTTCCATCAAAACAAGGTGATTGTCCAGGAAAGAAAACGGGGAACCCAGGAAACAGGTGCCGGAACTTACCAGGAGGAGAGTGAAGGGAAGTTCCAAGCAGACCTAGGAAGGCTCCTGTACAGATTGGAAGGGGAGGCTTTGGAGCCCCAGGAAGGGTATTGCCAAGGGAGAACGAACAACACGTGGCCCGCGCCCAACTTTACAAAAGGACCTGAGACCAGAAGCCTGGTTGCGTTTGGTTAGGGATAAATTAGAAACGAAGTATTGAACGCCGAGCAAGCAGTTACAACGAGAAAACAAATTGTACAAGAAAAGAAATACAACACACCCATAGTGAGCTGTGGAAATATTTATGTAATTATAGCAGACGATGACTGTTAGGGAGGCCTGTGTGTCATTGTGGAAACACCCCCCTGAGAACAGTGAGGACAGACGGCAGCTGGCGGGCCCGCCTGGAGGGCTTGTTAGAGCACAGGCGCTGGGCTGTCCTGAGGCTTTGGGCCAGTGGGCCAGGGGCGGGGCCTAAGAACTTGCACTTATGACAAGTTCCAGGACCACGCTTTGAGAACCAGGGATCCAGAACAAGAAGGGAAGTACCAGGAAAATCCAGTCGGCAGTGTCGTCTCCGTGGAGTGGAAACGCGGAAGGGGGGGTTCCAGTGACAGCTGTTTCGTTCACACGTCTTGATAGCACATCGACGATGTTAACCTCTGGCCTTGGGACTTCGGTATCGTTTTCAGTCTCCCTGAAGCCTGCACCTCCGCGCACGCCCTTGCCCGGCGGCGAAGCGTCGCACCCTTACTCTTGCTTCACCTCTGACGCAGCAGGGGAGGTGGCGCGGGGCTCAGAGCCGCCGCGGGGGCCGCGTGAGGACACACAGGACCCCCGGCCCTGGTGCTTGCCGAACGTGTTGCCATGGTGCTCGGCACAGCCCTGTCCTCCGTGTTCTGTGACAGCCCTGGCTCAGCAAGAGGTGTCTGTTCGGTGTATTTTATCCAAGGAAGCAGGGGAAATTGGTGTCTTTAGGTTCCATTTCAAGATGGAATAAGCATCAGTTATCTAGAAAATGACCCTCTGCGGAATCGCCTACATTAAGTGCTACTACACACCCCTCTTTACTCTCCGCATGCTCCGCGAGGCGCCTGGGAAAAACGCAGGTCGCTTCCGCCTTGGGTGGTCTTTGCATTTTCCAAAAAGTGAGTAACGTGTTCTTTCTTCCTGTCAGCTCGGCTCCAGCCTCTGCTGGAGAAGCCACCTTGAAGCAGAAGTGTTTGCTGACAACAGAGCTCTGAGGGGCGGCCACTCCTCACCGTGACCCGAGGCCGGGCCCTCCAGCCGTCCGTCCTGGAGTCCGCTTCTGCTGGAGCTGGTTCTGCACTTGTGGGTAAAAGAGCTCACCCGGGTGTGACTTCACCTCTGAAAAAGCAGTTACATTTCCGTCCAGCTGGAAGGGCGTAATTACACTACACGTTAGCCCAAGTGAGCGTCTGTGATCTTTTACTTTCTCTCATTTCGTTTGAAGTTGTGAATTCCTGCCGCGGGGGATCCCTTTCCCTGTGGCTTTCTCCGAGCTCTTTGCTCCGCCCAGTGGTTGTGACTGTTCATGACGCCCCCCTGGGTGGGCCGTCCCTGGTGGTCAGCAGCCTTGGGAAGGTTACTTCTCTCTCTGGTGTCAGGGTGAGTGTCCTTGATGTGAATGCCTGCTATAGAAATTGTACCCTTCTGTGCATTGCCTGGAAATCAGGAATTGAGGTAGATTAATTATTACTAAAGAGAGGTTTTTAGAATACAGAGGGTTTTCAGATGTCTCCCATACTTTTGACTTTTTGCTGGACTGGCTATCTTAATACTCCAAGTTTACATCAAGGTAAGATAGACCTTGAGAAGAATTACAGAGGAATCAGTTGCCCGGCACAGTTTTTCAGCCCAGGCGTCCCTTGGGAAGCACACCTGCGTGGAGCGCACGCGCATCCTGTAGCTTTTGGCCTGGAAGGGGTGGGGTGGCCACAGAGACCTCCAGGCGTCCACACGGCTCCCTGGGCTGCGTGGGGTTGAAGGCTGAGGTCGGCTCAGGCGGCGAAGGAGAGCACAGTAGTTTCCAGGTCCCCATTTGGACGTAGGCTCCATTTCCTTTTAATGTAAGCTGAATAAATTCAGACGGTGTAAACTGAAGGAAAAAAATGCCAGGAAAGAAATAGGGAATCGGGTTGAGGGGATTCATGTCTGAAACTAAATGCAAGGTACTGCAAGAACGTTAGGGATTTTGTGTTAGTTAAAAAGGGTTCTCTAGAATTTCCTCATTACTTTGCATCTGCACAAAAAATTCTGGATGTTAAAGTAGTATATGCTCATTATAGAAAATAGAGAAAAGAATTTCAACACCCAGAGAAGCACTATTTTAGCTTCAAAACTTTGGACTGCGTAAAGGAAACCTCAGTTGCTGTGGGGAATGAGGGTGATCTGGAAATCGCGTTGGTAAAGTTGTTGTGAATCCCTGTTACCGAGGGCTGATGTTAAACTACCTCCTGGAATTTGGTTTTGGTCTGCTGCCCTGCGGTGTGCACGTAATTGAGTGTTAGTGTCTGCTGTCCACCAGAAAAGAACATCCAGTTTTCAGATCTTTAAAACTCCATGTTCTGGATGGTCCTGGGTTCCCTGTAACATAATCACACTCAGGCAAACGCACACTCTTGTCTGACTGGAAAGCCCTGGGATCTTAATCTTGTGCTGTTCCCAGGGGGCCGTAGAGATTGGAAACGACTTTTTCACAAAACAGTTCTGCCGAAGGAAAGACAGTTGGCACTTCTTGTTGGCTGTCTCCCCTTAGCTGTTATCCTAAGCTCGTGGATTTCGTTGGGGGAACTCGTGCCACTTCATAATTGTCAAACAGATTTTCTCGCAGCTCTAATGACACCTAGAACCAGGAACTTGACCTGGGACATGCTGGACTGGACATCGAGTTTTCAGCACACCAACGACCCTGAAGGTAGAAGGTTAAGGTTGTGCTTCTGGTCACAGAGCAGCTTTCTAGATTTTGGAATTAAGTTGTTGAAAACATTGCGTAAGCTTTGTGTCTTCAGGTACCTGTATTCTTGCTAGTCAGAATATTGATAGGGACTTTCTTACAGTGCATTTGAATCTCAAGGTAAAAGGAAATTCTGTCTCATGTCCTGGCAAGAATGGTACGTATGGAAATTAATACTTTAATGAATTAGCCCTGACAGAATAGATACCTGTCAGGTAGACCTTTCCTTTCCTGTCTGCTGCAGGTGCCGTCCCCGGGCGCCTGTAACGTTCACCCTGTTCCGCTGACCTGAGAATGGGACAGGTTGCGGGGGGGAAGCAGCAGGTGTGAGTCAGGGAAGGATGCTGGCAGGGAGCCAGGTGTGCGATGGCTCTGGACCAGGATGCAGGCGGTTACACTGGGGGAGGGCACCTCGCTGTGGCAGCCCTGCAGGCCGCTGGCCCTCGGCACGGTTTCTGGTGACAGAAGATCTTAGCATCTTCCTGCCCACCGGAACTACCCGACCGGCTGAGTGCAGCTCTGGTCCCCGGATGAGCTGAAAACAGCCCAGTAGCTGTTCTAAACGGTGGCTGGCTGAGCGGGAAGTTTTCTCTGTGTCTAGAGAGGCTCCCACGCAGTAGGACAGTGTAGTTATCAGGAGAGCCCTGGCCGTGTTGGATCCAGTCAGGAGGGACGAGCACGTATTTGGAAAGAGCAGGACGACGGGTTTATAGCTGAGCTGACAGAGCCGTTCAGCAGAAATGACAGGAGGCTGCTTGAGCCAGAGACTCAGCTCTGTGTCGCTTTCTTTCCAGGCTTTCCAGAACCAGCTTTTGCTCTGCTAACTCACTAGGAGCCGGGATGATGGAGTTGTGGCTGTGAGCAGGTTTAGGGGCTCAGGTTGGGGGGCTGTGTGTGTCCTCTTGCTGTTGCCTTGTTGGTCTGCAAGGGTCTGCGCTTTCTGATGGTTTGCAGGGGGCACCCTGCTGCCGCCTCTGTCTGGGTGGGTGGGGAGTGGAAAGGGCGGGAGCTCAGATCAGCTGGCTTTAGGTCCTGGCCGGGGAAGGGAGAGCTGGCCCTGGGGGCTTACAATGAGCTGGGTAGGTGTCGGTTTTCTCCCCTAGACTCCTCTTCAGAACTTGTGGAATATCCTGTTTCTCGGGGACCTCACAGAGGTCGTAGTGTCCCCTTTGTGTACACAGGAAGGATTCATCGCCCTTTATTCCTGCCCTTGAGGAAACCCTGGTGAACAACAGAGTGATTAGATGCCTTTGCTCTTGATAAATTTAGACGTACCCTTAGCTGCTTGTCTAAAATGTTGTTTTGAGAAAAAATCTCGTTAAGAATGTGTCTTCTAGTCTACTAGGCTTTTGTCTTTACGTGTGTGTGTGTGTGTGTGTGTGTGTGTGTGCGCGCGCGGCCACACGTGTTCTGTGGCAGGTGAGGGTGGAGCCCGGGGCAGCCCTGCATCTTGGCTGCTTGCCCTCCTGTGTCTCGGCTCTGGCCGCCCTGCCTGTCTCCTCTCAGACCAGCGCCAGGGTCACTGCAAACACCTCCGAGAGCAGAGCTGTGTGGCAGCCACTGACACGGGAAAGGCTCTCTTGTTCTGAGTCAGGCCCCAGAGAAGCCAGGGCCTCAGCTTCTCCTCGAGGGCGGGCCAGCAGGCAGTTTTGTCCGGAGCAGGGCTGGTGAGGGCCCGGCTGCGTGCGGCCCGTGTTCAGATGGACTCCGAGGGTGGGCTAGCCCTGGAGGCCCCAGCACCCTCACTCACGTGTGGGCCGGGGCAGGCCTGGCCTCCGTCCCCGAAGGCCGCCAGGTCTCCGCACTTCTGATGCATCTCGCCCTCAGCCTTTTGGTTGCTTGAAACCTGGAGACCTCTAGTGCATGATACACACTGCCATATCACTTGTTCTCTTCTGCGCTCGCCACGTGGACGCTGTGGCTCCTGAGCGGTCAGAAGAAAGCGGGAAGCTCCTACCTGTTAGCCTCCAGGATGAGGGACGTTGCTTGGTTCACAGAGATTTACCCCGAGCCGGCTGGGCCGAGGTCGCAGGTGCGGAGCTGTGCTTGTCTCCAGCTCTGAGACGTGGTGTCCGGGGACCCCCGTGTCGCCGTGGTGCGGACACCAGCTCAGGCACGCTCCAGGTTTCTTTGTCGGAGAGGCGTTCGGGCACAGAGCCCTGCTCTTTGGATCTTCATAGCTGGATACGATAGACAGTTACAAGGACCTCACTAACTATTTTGTGTTTACTTTTTATCTGTGTAAAGCTTTGCAGTAGCTTTTAAAGTATAATTTATTTTTTTATCAAGTGCACTCTTCATGCCACGTGTCCGCGGTTTTATACGACTTGTACTAGAAGCGCTGCACTCAGCTGTGAGCTGTTTGTACACTGAGATGACAGCTGTAGATGTGACCACAAATAAAGCTTTTGTGAAACACTCACGCTTGATGAGCTGTCCCGGTTTCTTGGACGTGCAGCACCCACCCACCGGCTGGGCGTTCCTCTCCTCGGCAGAACTGTCAGCAAGAGTCGCTGCCGCACGAATGCGAGCGGTGAGCGGAAGCAGCACCGTGCTGTGTGGCGCTCGTTTCAGAGCGGTGGTGTAACTGGGCTAGAGGCATCCTGAAAGTTTGGGAACACCTCGGCCGCCCCCAGCGCATCCTGGGAGGAGCAGTGTGGGGCAGGAGAAGCCCCGCTCCGCTGCCCACTTCCTGCGAGACCTGGTGGCCGGCCGCCCCCGTGCCGCTGCCCCTTGTGCCCTGTTCTCCCTCCCTTGCCCTGCAGTCATCTCAGGCCCAGGGAGGACACCTTTGAACTGAGAAGAGGGCTTGTCCTGGAGCAAGGAAAGCCACGCCCGACCTTGCCCTGTGTCCCCTGAGCTGCAGGGCTCCCCCTGAAACCAAAGGCAGAACGAAGTGGGGCAGCCAAGGGAGCCTGGGCCCTCCAGGTCTCTGCATCTGGGAGGGCATATCCGCCCCCAGGCTTCCAGGGTGCCGGTGAAGCCGGTCCCCAAGACCCGGTTGGCCTGCTGTCTCAGCAGCCCTGGTTTTCCTGCTGGGGTCCCAGGTTCCCACACCCCGCAGAGTGAAGCCGAGAGGCGCGCGGGCAGGGCTTTGCTTTTCCGAGCCCAGCGTGCTTGGGTGGGCGGACAGCACCCTGTGACTTAGCACCTCCTGGGCGCCAGGTCGTTCTGCACAGGGGCGTCGTGTCCCCACCAGTAACCCCAAACCTCCCGTCACTCACCAACACGGGGGAGCTCCTTCAAACTTCGTTAGGTGACCAGCGGACACCACGCTGCAGGACACACAGCAAACAGTGGGCCCCGGGCATCAGACCCCGAGCCCCAGGCCTGGCACCTCCTGTGCCCTGGGGGCCAGGAAGCCTCAGGGCGCTTCTCGAGCTGTGTGGAAAAGTCGGGTTTGGTGATCCCCGCGCGGAAACCGCAGGGGCGTCGTCCTGCGTGTGCTGCTGTGCTGTTCTGGTGGCCTGCCCCTCTCCTTCACCACGACCCAGGAGCAGGGTCTCGGAGGGCCGTTGCCCTCTCCACCTCGGACCCCAGGGTGCAGGGTGGGATGCTGAGCCACCCCTCCGTCCTGCCTCACTGAGGGTGGGGACCAGGGCGGGCTTACGAGACACACAAGTTTCTCTCCTCCCGTCCGGCCACAGACGCAGAGGGGCTTACAGGCCAGCTGCTGCCCCAGGCTTGGCTGCCTTTGAGGGTGCAGGGTGGAGGGGCCTGGGAGCACCCGCAGGCAGGTGCCGTCTAGCCCGGGGGGGCGGGGCAGGGAACGGCCGGCTTGGTGGTGGCGCAGAGGGAAGTGGCTCTGTGGTCGCCCTTCCGACGGACAGCCAGGCCCGGCCCGGCCCGGCCCGGCCCGGCCCGGCCTGTGGGTCGGCAGCGCCCACGGGCAGCCCCGCCAGAGCCCCAGCTGCACCGAGTTGAGAGAGAAGCTACAGGAGGCCGCCCGGCCCAGGGGACACCCACGGGGTGCGGTTGTGGACCGATGGCTCTTCTGCGAGAACTGGATACGCCCACGGGTGTTCTTACGCCGGAGAGACCTTCAGGGCAGCCCGGGCCGGGCGTGGCCCGCGAACGCCCAGTGGCCGTGAACTGGGGCAGGTGGGGCAAGAGGCGGTGGCCGTGTGGACTCGTGCCGTCAGAGCCCCAGGAGGCCCGGGGCTTGTGTTCCATCAGTCCTGCAGGAGCCACCCTGACAGACCCTCAGAAGGCACCGCGAGCCTCTGTGCCCTCTCCTGCCGCCAAGCGCACCCGGCCTGGAGACGGCGGAGCTGCTGGCGAGATGCTCCCCACGAGGGGATCCTTCCCGAGGGAGGCCGCGGCGGACGGCGGCCGCTCAGCCTCCAGCGCCCAGACCCTCGCCGCCACTCCCGGGGCCGCGGGAGGACACGCCCAGGAGCCCCGGGGTGGGCGGTGCGCAGGGCTCGAGGCCTCAGGGCAGGACCCCGACTCTTGCAGTCTCAGCCACTGCGTAGGGTGGGTGGGGGCCGGCGCCCTTCCTAGTCTCGGGTGGACGTCCGCCCTCCCCGCACCCCTGCCCTCGGGCCCCGCTTCGCCCGGAGGGCTGACAGGGGGCCGCCACCGCTGCCCTGAGACGGGCAGGGACACAGGGTGGGTCAGCGGTCCCCCGGTCTGCACCGCTGCCCAGGCACAGGCCCCACTGCCCCCCGCGGGCCTCTCTACAGGGCGGCACTGTGGCTTCGGGGAGGCCAGGGGCTGGGGGCTGGGGCAACTTGCCGTTCCTGCGTTTGCACTTTTTTCTCCCCTCCGAGGAGCTTTTGAAAAGTTTTCTATTAAAAAAAAATTTTTTTATTGTGGTGGAAGCTATATGATGTAAAATTTATTACCGTTTTACAGTTTAAAATTTTTTAATTAAAAAATTCAAAACCTGGGATAAAATATGTGATTTACCAGTTTACCCATTTTAACAATTTAAATTGAAAAATTTTAAACTGATACAATATGCATAAGATTTTCCATTGCACCCTTTTTCAGTGTCCAGCTCAGGGGCACTAAGTACATTCACATTGCTGTACAGCTATTACCGGCATAAGCTCCAGAACTTTCCCATGGTTCCCAAACTGAAACTCTGGCCCCATTAAACACCGACTCCCCTCCCCCAGCCCTGGCACCCACCCTTCTACTCTCTGTGTCTATGAATGCGCCTCTTCTAGGTGCCTCATGTATGTGGAATCCTGCAGTGCTTCTTTTCCGGACTGGCTTACTTCACTGAGCCTAATGTCCTCAAAGTCCATCCATGCTGTAGCAGGTGTCAGAATTCCCTTCCTTTCTGAGACGGAATTATATTGTGTGTACAGACCACATTTTGCTTACCCTTTCATCTGTCAAGAGGCATTTGCCTGTCGGGGAGGAAGAGATTCCCTCCGCCCTCCTAGGCTCTTCTTTCTGGTCTGGGAATTAAACTGACATGAAACAGATTAACAGGAGAAAATCCAGCAAAGTCTAGTAACATGTGGACCCGGGAGAGACCCAGACAACCTGAGTACCTTGTTCAAACGGCCAAAGCCCTCACCTTGGATACCGTCCTTGCCCAAAGCAGAAGAGGATGTTGAGGATGGGCAGAGGTTGTGAGAGGTGACCAGGGAAGACCAGGTAAACAAGCGCAAGGTTCTTGAAGTCCTTACCTTCTCCACCCCTAGGAGCTGCTAGAGATTCGGTCGTCCTCGTGTCCTGGTACAGCGAGGGGGATGCCCTTGCATAGGGACATTCCCCTGGTAAATGTCCCTGTCTCTTACAAAACGGTGACTCCTACTTGGTTTTCAGAATTTCTTCTACGCCTGCTGTTTCCCAGAAAATAACCAGCTTAAAACTATTAATATGCCAAAGAGACCTATTCTGGGATGGTACCTGCTCCCCTACACCTTTTAGCTGTTGCTGGGAACATGGGTGTATGAGCATCTGTGCACGTCCCTGCTTTCAAATCTCTGGGCTATAAACCCAGGAGTGGAATTGCAGAACCATAACGTCATTCTTTCTGGGGAACTGCCAAACCATTTTCCACAGCAGCTGCATCGTTTCGCGTTCTCGTCGGCAGTGCCCCTGTGCTCCAGTTTCTCCACACCCTCACCGATGGTTATTGTTTTCTTTTTTTGTTTGTTAGTTTGTTTTTATAATAGCCATCCAGATGGGCGTAGTGATCTGATTGTAGTTTTAATTTTTGTTTCCCTGTTGATCAGTGGCGTTGAGTATCTTCATGTGGCTTGTTGGGCATTTGTGTATCTTCTTTGGAGAAATGGCTCTTCTAATCCTTTGTCCATTATTAAACTGAATTGTTTATTTTTTGTTGTTGAATTTTAGGAGTCCCTTATACATTCTGGATGTTAATCTCTTATCAGATAAATGATTCACAAATATTTTCTCTCATTCTGTGGAATGCCTTTTCACTCTGTTGATGATGTCCTATGATGTACAGATTCTTAAATTTCGATGAAGTCTAATTTATCTGCTTTTCTCTTGCGTTGCCTGTGCTTTTGGTGTCACATCCAAGAAATCACTGTCAAATCCAGTGTCATGAAGATTTCCCTGTGACCTATATGTTCTCCTAGGAGTTTCATATGTTTTAGCTCTTACATTTATGTCTTTGATCCATTTTGAGTTAATTGTTATGCATAATATTCACATTGCATGTGAATATCCAGAGATAATTTTACTGCTTCCCTTTGATTTTGGGTGCCTTTTATTTCTTTTTCTTGGTTAATTTCTTTGCCTAGGACTTCCAGTATTCAGTACAAGTGGCAAAAAAAGGCATCTTGTTTTTTCCTGATCTTAGAGGAAAAGCACCATGGACTGAGTGTTTGTGTCCCCCCAGAATTCACTCGTTGACGCTGTAATCCTCATTGTGATGGTGTTTGAAGGTGAGGCCGTTGGAGTGTGATTAGGTTTATATGGAATCATGAGAGCGGAGCCCCCATGATGGGATAGATGCCCTATACAGAGAAGAAGAGACACAGATACCTCTCTCTGCACGCATGTGCCGAGGAAAGCCGCATGAGGACAGAGCCAGGAAGAGGGCCCTGGCCTAGCACACCACCAGGCTGGCGTACTGCTCCCGGCCTCCCAGCCTCCAGAGCTGTGGGAAGGAAATGTTTGCTGTCTAAGCTGCCCAGGTTATGATCATTTGTCAAAGCAGCCTGAACCAAGACAAAAAGCCTTCAGTCTTTCACCATTGAACGTGGTGTCAGCTGTGGGTTTTACGGCCTTTATCATGTTGAGGTAGTTTCCTTCCATTCCAACTTTGTGGAGTGTTTTTTCTATGAAAGGGGATTGAGTTTTGTCAAATGCTTTTTCTGCATCGATTGAGATGACCGTGTGTTTTTACTTTCTTTCATTTTGTTAATGTGGTGTCTTACGTTCATTGATTTTTGTATGTTGACCCTTGCATCCAGGCCTAAGCCCCACTTGGTCATGGTGTGTAATTCCTTCAACATGCTGCTGAATTGAGTTTGCTGGTATTTATTTTGTCGGGAATTTTTGTATCGATATTCGTAAGAGATATCTGTCTATAATTTTCCTTGCTTGTGGTGTCTTTGGCCGGCCTCAGGCCCTGAGCTCTTGACATTAACTTCCAAGCCCCAGAGCCTTCATGCGTGTGCCGCCCCTAAAACTTGCCTCACAGAGATGCCGAGCCTGCAGCCACCGCTCACATGTTGCACTTTTGGGGGCCCACAGGGGCTCACGAGGCATGCCAGGGAGATACTGAGAGAATGATTCAGTCCCTGACTTTGAGATGTCTCAGTCCAGACGTTTTCAAAGTTTAGTTCGGGGAACCTGGGGGCATGGGAGGTCAAAGCTATTTATATAATAATATTGAAATTTTCCTTTTGCTTTGTTGACATTTGCACGGATGGTGGATAAACAGGGGTGGGAAAACCGGACTCCTTAGGAGGATCAAGGTCAGTGACACCAGATGGTACGAGGATTCTGTTGCCACTTGGTGGGGACTTGGGGGAGCCTACAGAGAGGGTTTGGGAGTAGAAACGGCTCTGAAAAACAGAGTTTATGGAATTTGAGTCCAAAGGGGTCAAAATGGCTGCTTACAGAAATGTGTGTAATTTTCAGCCTGTTGTCATGTTGCTTAAAATGCAAACAAAAGTTAGAGATTTCCTTGGCTTCACAAGCATCCTTGTTCATCAGTTATTTCTGGGGCGTGTGGGCTTGGTGTGACACATGCCATCCACTCCCCTGGAGGACAGAGCCTTTCCCTGGCCTGCACGCACGTGTGCTCACTTGTGCGTGTGTGTATGCATATGAGATGGGGGGGGGTAGGGGGTCAGACCCCTTGGAAGCCTGATGCCCTATCAAGGGAGGACAGGCGTGATCAGAGTGACAGAGGGCAGTCTTTGAAGCCGCTGAGGATCCTGGGGCCAGAACGTAAAACAGTCCTGGTGGGGAGGCACCAAAGGTATGCTTGGCTTCATGGCACTGGAAGGTTGCTGCCAGACGGTGGAAACAGCCAGGTGTCCGTCAGTGGATGAATGGGTAAACACAATGTGCTCTGTCCGTACAGTAGGATAGTACTCACCCATGGAAAGGAATAAAGTACGTGCTACAACGTGGGTGCACCTTGCAAACATTGTGCTGTGTAGCAGAAGCCAGATCCCAGTCGCATGTCGTGTGATTCCATTACTGTGAGAGATGCAGGGCAGGTAAATCCACAGACACAGACAGCAGGTCAGTGGCTGCCAGGAGCTGCAGGTGGGGGACCAGCTTAATGGGCGTGGGGTCTCCCCTAATGCCGAAAGCTCGGCCTCGGCGCACCGGTGCCGAATCGGATCTCAGAGACAGAGTTTTGGGGTGAAGCAGAAAAGAACAACTTTATTGTTTTGCCAGGCAGAGCGGGGACACAGCAGGCTCGTGCCCTCAAAACTGTGTGTCCCAAACCGGGGCGGGGTGGGGGGTGGATTTGGTGAGGAGTTTACAGCAGTGGTTCAAGGGCGGGGTTGCTGATAAGGACCAGGGTGTGCGCAGGGCCTGCGCTCCTTTAATCTGGCCTCAGGGTCTCCTGGTGAGCTTTTGTTGGGGGTTTTACTTCTGCAGAAGAGCTCAGAGATACTGTTCTGTGTATCCCTTGAGGCGGGGCCAGGACCTGCCCCAAGGCTGCACTAGTGTTTCTTGACCGCTTCTCCCTTGTCTCTGCATCCCCTCCCTTCCCTGATTAGCAGCTGTTTGAACCTGCCCTTTGGAACTCAGGGAAGGTCATGGAGGCTGAATGAAGCCTATTCCCTACAAACAAGAAACAGTGGGACACGGAAGGGCTTCCGTGCCCAGGAGCCCCACAGGGTCCTGCTCGGTTTCACTTTGGGGATTCTGAAAATGTTGACACTAGACAACATTTGATGTTGTCAAATGGTGTCTGCACAGCATTGCAAATATACTAAATTCCAATTAATTGTACACTTTAAAATGATTTATTTTATACTTTGTGAATTTCACCTCAATAAAACAAAAAATAATGAAGTCAGAACAAGGAAAGCTACCAGGAATAAAGACAGACAATAGGTAATAATAAAAGAGTAACTTCACCAAAAAGACATAATAATCTTAAATGACTATGCACTAAATGACAGAGCTTCAGAATGTGTGAAGCAAAAACTAACAGAAGGGCTTCCCTGGTGACGCAGTGGTTGAGAGTCCGCCTGCCGATGCAGGGGACACAGGTTCATGCCCCTGTCCGGGAGGATCCCACATGCCGCGGAGCGGCTGGGCCTGTGAGCCGTGGCCACTGAGCCTGCGCGTCCGGAGCCTGTGCTCCGCGGGAGAGGCCACAACAGTGAGAGGCCCACGTACCGCAAAAAAAAAAAAAAAAAACTAACAGAAGTGTGAAGAGAAATATACAAATCCTCAGTTATATACAGAGATTTCAATACCCCTGTAGTATAAGTGCCTGAGAGTTCACTTTTTTAATTGTAAGTGCCTGACCTTAAGCTTTTCACTGCTAAGGCATCCATTTCAAAGACACATTGCCAGCCACACAGATAAAGAACGAGGCCACCCCACCCGTGAAGCTCCCTTTTAGAAGGCCCTGGGTCATTCAGACAACTGGCCCATGAGTGACATTGCTTTTCCCTTCTCACACTTTAATTCCTGCTCTTGGTTTTACGTTCACTAATAAAGACTGAACCCATGAAACCCTAGGGCGCCCATTCTTAACCTCAATGAAGGTGGAACCCAAGGCGCTGTCCTCTCTCTCTCTGCCTGCATCTCTGTGTGCCCTGGATGTGCCGGTGCCCTCCAGGACCTATGAGTAGTAGACCTTGTTTCTTCCAAGTTCCCTGCTGCATGTTGCTGAGATGCACCTTGCAATCATAGTAAGAACCACAAGGGCCTGTCCGGCCACAAATCGGCCCTGGTGGGGGGTGGGGGACAGTGTCTGTGGGGCCCAGGTGAGTGCCCGCAGGCATTCCTGGCCAATAGCATCACTGTCAGTCAGCTGAGACCAGTAACTAACAGTGTACAGAAAATCAGGGATATAGATAACTTGGAGGACACCAGCAATCAACTTGACCTAGCTGACATCCATAAAACACTTTTCTCCCGGTAACACTAGAGTACGTATTACTTTACAGTACACACTGAAGACTTGCCAGGAGAGACCATATCCTGGCCACTAAGCAAGTCTTAATGAGTTTTAAAACATTCAAATCATACAAAGTATATTGTCTGACTATAATGGAATTAAACTAGAAACCGGTGACAGAAAGAGATCTGGAACCTTCTCAAGTATTTAGGGACTAAATAACCCACTTCTTTTGTTGTTGTTGCCATCATATGCTTTATTTAAATAAAAATTTTTTTTGATTGCTGCTCATTTTTTTAAATTTTAATTTTATTTAGAGTATAGTTGATTTACAATGTTAGTTTCAGGTGTACAGCAAAGTGATTCAGTTATACATATATATCCTTTTTTAGATTCTTTTCCATTATAGGTTATAAGATATTGAGTATAGTTCCCTGTGCTATACAGTAGGTCCTTGTTGGTTATCTATCTTATATATAGTAGTGTGTTTGTGTTCATCCCAGGCTGCTGATTTATCGCTACCCCACCATGTTTCCCCTTTGGTAACCATAAGTTTGTCTTCAATATCTGTAAGTCTGTTTCTGTTTTGCAAACAAGTTCATTTGTTTCATCTTTTTAAAAAATTAGATTCCACATATGAGTGATATCACATGGTATTTGTCTTTCTCTGTCTGACTGACTTCACTTGGTATGATCGTATCTAGGTCCATCCATGTAGCTGCAAATTGCATTATTTCATTCTTTTTTATGGCTGAGTAGTATTCCATCATATATATGGACCACATCTTCTTTATCCGTTCATCTGTTGATGGACATTTAGGTTGCTTCCATGTCTTGGCTATTGTAAATAGTGCTGCAATGAACATTGTAAATAACCCACTTCTAAATGACTTACTGGTGAAAGAAGAAATCAAAAGGGAAATTTAGAAGTATTTTGAATTGTATGAAAATAAAATCACAAAATCTCAAAATTTGCTGGCTGCAGCTAAAGTAGTAAACAAAGGAAAATTGATAGCACTTAATGCTTATATTAGAAAAGAAGGACTCAAGTCAGTGACCCCAGATTACACCTTACAAAAATAGTAAAAGGAGAAGGTAATTGATTCCAAAATAAGCAGGAGAAAGAATATAATAAAGAGAAGTAATCAATGAAAAAGAAAACCAAAAAAATAATAGAGGAAATAAAAATAACCACAAGGCGGTTCTTTGTAAAATCAGGGAAAAAAGAAGTCACAAATTACTAATAGAGAGGTTGAAACCGAGCGGGACCCTGTGGGGTTGCTGGGTACAAGTCCTTTCTGTGTCCCCCTGATTCTTGTTTGTAGGAAATAGGCTTCATTCAGCCTCCACAACCTTCCCTGAGTTCCAAAGGGCAGGTTCAAACAGCTGCTAATCAGGGAAGGGAGGGGATGCAGAGACAGGGGAGGAGCGTCAAGGAGCAATAGTGCAGCCTTGGGACAGGGCCCTGGTTCTCCTCACGTGATACACAGAACAATATCTCTCTTGAGTTCTTCAGGAACTCAGGCCGCCTCCCAGGTGGAGGATGGAATGATGATGATGACCCTCCTGATTGCAGTCAACTAAAGCTTGGACTCTGTTGACCTTTGCCCCAATTCTATGCTGAATTCTCCTCTGCTCAAGCCGCCTCATGAATATGCATGTACTCTTAGCTTAAGACGTCCCCAATTTTGCTGTTTGGGTAGACACTGCTTTGGGAAGGATCCCCGGTGCTCTACTTACTTGCTGCAAGTAATAGTAAATCCTTCCTTCTCCTGATCTTGGCTTGGTTGTGTTTGTTGGCTCGACACCCACCAAGAGGCAAACCCAGTTTTCAGGTAGCAAGGTGACATCACAACAGAATCGATATACCCTGAAGAATAATAAGGGGGATTATATGAAATTATGTGTGTGAAACTTTTGAAAATTGTAAAGCCCTGTAGAATTGAAAGGATCTTTCACTCAAGAGAAACAAAGTAAATTTTAAAAATTTTTAAAAAACAATAAGGGAATGTTATGAGCAACTTTATGCCAATAAAGCTGACAATTTAGAAGAAATGGAGAAATTCCTTGAAAGACACAAACTACCAAAGCTCATTCAAGAAGAAGTAGATAACCTAAGTAGTCATATCAATATAGAAGAAATTATGGAAAAAAAACAAACTGAGAAAATGAGAGTCTACGGTAATAGTCTTAGGCTGGAGATGAAATAAGCCTTATAGAAGGCGTCGACTGTTGGTATTTCTAGTTTACAGATAAGGAAACTAAGGCTCATTAGTGCTAAGTAACTTTCTCTGAAATTTCACTTAGGAAAATATCTGAGATTCATATGTAACTCCATCAGTCAACTCTTAAACTCAGGCTTCATCCACTAAACCAGGAGTCTGCAGACTTTTTCTCAAAAGGACCAGATATAAATATTTTAAGCTTTGCTGCCAATATTGTCTTTGTTGCAGCTACTATCAGTGTCGGACAAAGGAGCTTCAGATGACATGTAAATGAGCAAACAAAAGAAAGTGTATTTGTAGTTAAGTATCTTCCCACAAAGGAAACTTCAGGCCCAGATGGTCTCACTAGAGAATTTTAACTAACATTTAAGGAGGACATAACACTCATTCTACACAGTTTTGCAGCAAATGGAAGAGGGAATACCCACCCCCCAACTTATTCTACAAGGCCAGCATTTCCCTGTTACTCAAACTAGACAGAGACTTAACAACAGAAAGAAAACTACAGACCAACATCTTTTACAATCACAGGTATAAAAACTCTTAACAAAATTTGAGCAAGTTGAATCCAGTAATACATTTAAAAGGATACAACATAATGACTAAGTAGGATTTATCCTGGAATGAAAACCCATCAGTGTAGTTCACTGTTCACCCAGGTCAGGCCAGTGAGATGGGAGGAGAAACCTTCTGGGAAGGGTTTCCTAGTTCCCAGCCGAGAGCTGGCGATGAGATACTCCCTTGTTTCTCCAACCCCGGCATCTGGAGCGGCCGCGGCATCTTGAGTCTAGGCTGAGAATGAAGCCACTGCGAAGGCAGCAGCAGACAGAAGGATCCTTGCTAATGTCATCAAGCTGCTGAATCAGTGGGCTGAGAAGTCAGTCCTGTCCTGGGGTTTACAGTCATGTAAGATAATGCGTTTCGTATTGTTCTTTTTTGAAGGCAACACAAACACTGGAGACAAGTGATAAAGAGCTCGAAAATCCCAATCTTTACTTGAAGTTAACATAGAGAATTTTCAAAAAGACCTGAAAGGTGAGAAATCTAGGTATTCAGGCACATTGGGATTGGGCTGTGGCCAGCCTCACCAGAAAGATTGAGAATATGGGTGGAAACACCTCCCATTTCGAGTAACTGTGACCAAAACAGCCGTCAAAAATCCATCAAGAGAAAGAAGAACTGCAGACACCACTAGAAGGTGCTCTGGAGGACAAGCCCATCTTCAGGGAAGCAGAAGAAGCCAGAGGACGGAGAGGAAGAGAGCACACTTGGGGCCCGGAGAGAAAGGCAAAGGGGGGCAACTCGGGGCGCGATGTTACGACCGAGACCTCCTGGAAGGTGAACCCTTGTTCCAGTTCAACCCTTATTTGAAAACTGTTGCAAAAAGGAATAGGAGAGGGAAGGCACACCAAGTTACCTGAAGAAGATAGAATAACGGACCACTTGAAGATCATAGTAAAAACCTCCAAGCTGAGAAATCCACGCCGTAGAATCGCAGTTGGGAAGGGGGAGGTAGAAACTTCAAGTCCTTCCTGAGCTCGCGGGGAAAGGATGAATTTTCACCGAGTAGCCGTCTTTCCGAAGCAGCTGGGTCTCTGCCCTCCCAGGGCGCCTTCCGGGAGCTGGGAGTCGCAGCCGTCCTGACGGTGCGCGTGTGGCTCTTTCGGAAAGGGAGCTGCCCCGTGGGGCTGGAGGGGAGGAGGCCCGCAGGCTGAGGGGTGAGGTGGGGCTTGGCACTGTCCTGTGCCTCCCGTCCGGCCCACCGCGGGGCGTTGCGGCAGCCCCGATGCGGCTGGAGGCCTGTGAGAGGGCTCGTTGCTCAAGTCTGTCGGAGGCCCCGGGGGGCGCGCGGGGGCACGGGCTGCGGGGGAGGCTGGAGGGCGGGCGGGCCCGACCGGTGCCGGTGCCGGTGCCGGTGCCGGGTGATGGGCGGCCATCCAGCCCCTGAGCCGTGGGGGCAGCAGGGACGGGCTCACTGACCTGGGGGACTTCCTGCCTGGGCTGCTCTGTCTGGCAGGTGTGGCCCTTCTGTCCCCCTCCGGGTCCCAGGCCGTCGCTTTCCCACGCTCTGTGCGCCTTTGAGCTGAGCCCCTCCGGCGCATCCAAACTCAGCAGGATGGTCCCCTAGCCGGAAGAGGTGCCGGGGCCCCTGTGGGGGGCGGCACGCGGGGCCGCTCCGGGTCCCCGCGACCCTGCACGGAAGCCCGCGGGGCGCTGCTGGGGCAGCCGTGGGTAGGGGTGGCAGGGCTTGGCCATGGCCGGCAGGTGCGCGGCCCCGGGGAAGGGCTGCCATCAGACCCCAGCCCAGGCCGTAGCGCCCTCTGGCTGAGCAGCCTGTGTCCCTCCGGCAGAAGCTGCTCTGTCCACGGAGATGGAAGGTCCAGGCCGCACCAAGGGGGCCCTGGGCTTGGCCCCGCCGCTGGGGCGCGGAACAGACTTTTGGACCCTGGTTGGCCTCCTGGGCTCGAGGCGGCGGCCTGCGGGTCTAGAGGCACGTCTGCACCAGGTCAGCGCTGCCCTGGGAGCCCGGGCTTAGCGCCCCGCGAGGCCCCTGGCCGTGCCTGGCACGGCCGCGTCACGGCTCTGGCCGGCCTTTGCCCGTCTCTAACTGTGGCCTCGGGAGCTTTGCCCTCCCCCCCACCCCCGGGCAGCCGAGCCTCACGTGTCTGTGAGGGGCTTTGGGTGCTTCTCACCACCCTTGCTTCCTGCGCCCCAACCTCCCTTCTCTCTGATTCTTCTTCTCCCTTCTCGTCCCCCACGGCCCGTCCAGGGGATGCCGGCTCAGGAGCTAGAGGCATGCCCTGTCTATCCTTCAGCCGCAGCGGGCCAGGCCCGCCCTGGAGGGGTCAGGTTCCGGCCGCGGCGGGGTGAACGCTGTGAGATGGATGGGGAAGGCGGGGACCCTCAGCATCCCCAGTGGGAAGGAGAGCTTTCCGGGGAAGACGGTGCTGGCTTTCAGCATCAGCTGCAGGCCTTCAGCAGGACCCCAAGCCGAGAGTGCTGGGGTGACGCCTGCAGGTGTGGCCGATGGGCTGGCAGCTGCCGGCCTTAGCAAAGGATGCGGCCCTCCGCTCCGTGCGCGCGGCTCTGAGAGGAGCGATGGGGTGGGGGCCGCAGCACCCCTTCTGGTGCCTCTCTGAGCTTCTGCAGACAAGCCAACATCGGTCACCTGCCCACAGCCCCTGGTCACACAGTGAGCCCTGCCTCTCAGTGCTCCGAGCCCTGCACCAGCCTGGGTATCCGGCTGAACTTACCTGGGTGGGATTTGAAGCAAGACCTCCCGACCCAGGACAGTTCCGCTGTTCCCGTCCCGGCAGTGATCCTCGAGTCTCGCCTGCAGGGGCCCTCAGGTGAAGGGTGACCTCTCTGTGAAGGGGCCCGTGTTGTTTGGGGCCGGCTGGGAGCTCCTCCCCTCCTGGGGAGCTGGGAGCAGCTGCTGCCATAGATCCCAGGGAGGGCAGGGCCCCGTCGCTGTGGGGCAGCCGTGCCTCTCACCTGGCGCCAACGGCCAAGCCAGGGAGAGGCGTCCCGAACGGGGGCGGGGAGGCTCCCCAGCAGGCCTTGGGGGAGGTGGCTCTTCCAGTTGAGAAAGTCTCCCCAAACTGGCAGAAATCCTGCCACTTACAACTTAGACTCACTAGCTCCTGGAGGTTGGGGCCACTCTCCACGACCTTCGTGTTGCGGTGGGATCGCTCCCTCCAGAAAGATCTGGTCAAGTCCTAACCCCCAATACCAGCCATTGTGACCTTGTTTGGAAGCGGGGTCCAAGTCTGGGAGGGTCCCAAGCACAGGAGCTTCTGTCCCCATGGAGCCCAGGAGCATCGCCCTCCTGGTTCCTCCACCTGGGTGCTCTCTGACCACATACCAGTGGGAGTTGAGGCAGGCTTCCTCACGTGGGCGTCATCCAACACTGACTCCATTTCCAGCCCCTCTCCTCTCTCTCTGGGGGACGGGGTGAAAATTCCAAGCGTCTAATCACAATTTGGTCTTTCTGGTGACCAGCCCCACCCAGGAGCCACCCAGCATCACCTCATGATAACAAAAGATGCTCCCAGTACTTTTGTCACTTAGGAATTTACAAGGGGTTCAGGAGCTCTGTGTCAGGGACCAGGGACAGAGACCAGTGTATATGTTTTCTGTGATCTCACATCACTGCACTTGGTACTCGGAAGGTGCTCGGGATGTGTGAGCTGAGTGAGTGCTAGGCTTGGTCCCCTGCCTTTGGGCCTTTCGTGCTTAGTGGGTGGGACTAAATTGTGTCCCCCCCCCCAAATTCATAAATCGAAACCCCACCTACCAATGTGATGGTAACAGGGCCTTTGGGAGGTAATTAGGGTTAGATGAGGTCATGAGGGTGGGGCCCCGTGATGGGGTTAGTGCCCTTATAAGAAGGGGCACCAGAGAGCTTGCTTCCTCTCTCTCGGCCCTGTGAGGTCACAGCTAGAACGGGACCATCTGCCAGCCAGGAAGAGAGCCCTCACCGGAATCTGAAGGAGCAGGACCTGGTCTCAGATGTCCAGCCCCCAGAACTGTGAGAAATAAATGTGTTGTTTACATCACCCAGTTGTTGTTAAGTCGCCCAGTTTATAGTAGTCTTTCATGGCAACCTGAGCTGAGGCTGTATTTTGGGCACATGGTTGTCACTTGACCTTGCGTGTGGGGACTGCTGCCCTCCCGAGGGAGGGGCCTGCGCCTTCTTCCTTTCTGGGTCTTTCCCTCCCACGGACCCTGGGGCTGGCCCCAGGCCATCAGTGGAGCGCTGGGTGGCCTGCTGGCCTGCTCTCACCTGCCAGGAGTCCTCAAGCAGCGTCCATAGGGCGGCAGGGTCTCGGGGACGTCCCAGGCAAGGCCCTGTCACCCCACCCATGACTTCTGCCCGAAGCCTCTGGGGAGGATGGTGGCCGTTCAGAGGCTCCTCCGCCTGCACGTCTGGCCCCGTTGGCCTCCCGAGCCTGGGACCTGGTCTCCCAGCTCTTAGGGGTGTGCCTGATGCTTCAGAGCCCTGTGGTTACAGCGTGCACCCCTGGCCTGGGGCAGAGTCTGGCCTGGTCCTCAGGGTCAGCCGGCAGACCGGGCTCAAGTGTCCTGTCCCAGGGGACAGGAGCTGGTCAGGGACCAAGGAGAGGGGCAAGTCAGGCCTTGTGCGGAGAAGGGGCCTTAAGTGATGCTCAGAACACTTAACCACCAGGACCGCAGGCCCCGCACCCCCCAAGCGAGAGTCCTGTCATCAAACAAGCTCACTGGGGGTGGGGGCGTGGGAGGGCAGCCCAGGGTCGGAGGTGGGAGTTGGGGCAGGCCACAAGGGGCGGGACTTCAGCCACGTCCCATTGTCTTTCCAGAGAGTTGCTCAGGCCAAGAAGAGGATGGGTGGGGAGGGGTGCAGAGCCGGGGATGGAGGGCTGGCAGCACCCGTCCACGGGAGGGGCAGCCCCTGCGACCCGGCTGTGAGGGGACCAGCAGGGGCTGGGGGGGACAAGAGGTGCGATGGACCACGTGGCCCCAGATTCTGCACAAGGTGTCTGGACACAGGGTGGAGGCTGGGGGCGGCAGGGGAGCCCTGAGCCACTGGGTGGAGGGAGGTGTCGCGCCCCACTTCCCCTCCCCGGCCCTTCAGGCAGCGATTTAACCACAGGACATCCTGAGAAGACAGAGAAGGTGGCCCGTGAGCGCCGGGGGGGCCCGCTGTCCAACCCTGCTTCCCCTCGGCGGTCGGGGTCACTGCCCCCCCAGCCAACGCAGCTGCCCTGGGGGGGGCCCTTGGGACAGTAGTGTTGCTGCCACAGAAGGAGCGGGGCTTCTGGCCAGAACCCCGGCGCTCCGCCAGGCCCCTCATTGTTTTAGGTGAAATTAAATGAAAAAGCAGCAGGACCAGCAAACGGCTCGGGCTGCTCCCAGAATGATGGTGGGAGTTACCCCACCGGTTACGTAACCGGAGCACCCGAGGTGCCCGCGGAGGACAGCAGGGTGGTGGAGGGTCGCAGGGGAGGGCGCACCCTATGAGCCGTGCCCGTCTGCCACAGCATGCAGAGTTGAACGCGTTTCACCCGATGTTCATTTTCCTTCCTCTCTCTTCCCCCCACTACAGTACAGGGCAGCGGTTCTCAAAGTTTCTGGTCACGGGACCGCTTCAACACTCTTAAACATTGGTGAGGACCCCAAGGCGCTTTTTTGTGAGTCGTAGCAGCATTTTCCATGGTACACAGGAAAGCCAATGACTTTAAAAAATATCACTTCTTTTAAAAACAATAAGTCCATTACACGATAACTTTTTTTTTAATGAAAAATAACAAGAAATGTGGTGAGTAGAGGAGTGGCATTGTTCTTGCACATTTGCACACCTTTAGCGCCCGGCCTGGTGGAAGGCAGCCGCGTCTGGGACCCGCGCCTGCGTTTCACCTGCTGCAGAGCATCGTCTCGGCTGAAGAATGAGGAGGGTCTGCTTCCCCCAGAGGTGTCGTGGGGAGGGAGGTGCTCGTGGACCCTGGGGCCCTCGGACTGCACTTGGAGGCCTGCTGTGGTGGTAACTTGAATCCACACGTTCTAGGGTATACGGAGAACATGCAGAGGAGGGGAGTAGGCGGCCTGGATTAAGAGGAGGACGAGGGAGTCCACGGGGCAGCTCTGAGTCGTCGCCTCCTCCCTGGGGGAGGGCGGAGCCCCTGCTTGGCAGCGAGGCCAGCTGCGTCCGGCCAGACGGGAGCCGTGATTTTGAAGCGTGAGCTCATGAGGACGACATGCGTCGGCTCTTGTCATTGGCCTTGGTCACCCAGCAGCTGCACACCCTCCCTCCTGGGCAGGTCCTCTCCAAGCGCCAAGGGGACCAGCTCACTTCCCCTCAGCTCTGGGGTCTGCGGGGCAAATGCACGCCTGAGGTTTGCCCATCACACCTCCCTCCTGGGGCCTGAATCTTGACCTCATGGCAGAGACGCCTGAGGAATTCCTCATGGCAGCAGGGGCCACACTGGTGGCAGTGTCTCGTGGCCGGTGGTGGGGACCAGCTGGAGCATCGTCACCACGTGGCCCCTGAGGTGCGAACTTGCTGGGGTTTCTGGCAACATGACTTCCCTCGGCCCCCACGTGCCTGCTGAGCTTGGTGCCGGCCTTCCTGCCAGCGTGCGAGCTCCCCGGATGCCCCTGGCAGCGTCCTGTCCAGCTCAGGCCTGGCGGGAGGCTCTGCTTCGTCCCTCACCAGCTGTGCCGCCAGGCCCGTCTAGACTCCACTTCTTCGTTGTTTCCCAGCACCTCCTACCCGGCTGGTCCCCCTGAGCCCAGGCTGGACCTTTCCAGAGCATCCCGCAGGGCCCCCAAGGAAACCCTCGGAGTCCAGCACTGTCATAAACCCATCCTGGGCAGCGCCCCCGTGACCCTCCACACTTTACAGAGGGCTGTGAACGCAGGCTCTTCCTCTTCTCACCTCAAATCCCCTCCCCACCCACCCCAGAGTCCCTTCTAATTGTTATTACAATATTAAACAGTGAACTTTAAAAATTACAGAATGTTTTTAAAATGGGGAAGATGTTTTACCACAAATTTTGTGATTTCTTTCCAGCCTTCAACACTATCTTGCAACATCTGTGCAGACTGTGTCATTGTTCTCTGGGCTTGAATTGGCAACCCCCTGAGGTTGGGCTTGGCCTTGTGCTTGGGCCAACAGAACAGTGCACTTGTCGTACAAGAGCAGGGGCTACAGGGGTGCTTGCAGGATTGGCTTGGCCTCTTGTGCTTCTGCCTTGAGAAAGGACA
This sequence comes from Orcinus orca, assembly GCF_937001465.1. Taxonomy (NCBI): domain Eukaryota; kingdom Metazoa; phylum Chordata; class Mammalia; order Artiodactyla; family Delphinidae; genus Orcinus; species Orcinus orca. Next base: position 6,102,429 of record NC_064565.1, on the reverse strand, counting down.
TGCCCCTGGGACCCGGAACAGAATCAGGAGGGATGCGGGATGCTTCGTGGGACAGACCTGGACCACAGCCATGGCCCGGAGTGTAAGTGCCAGACGCCCCAGAGCGAGAATTTGTAATTGGTAGGCCGCTGAGATTTTTGAGGTTGTTTGGCAGTAAACGCTAAGCATCTTAACAGGAGAAACTAAAGAGTTACAGAATTTGACCCATGCTAAATACTGTGGATAGTCGAGTTGCAGCAGCAATTAAGTAAATCCCCAGGCACAGCTGAGACTGTATTATTAACTTTTACAGATGAAACAACTTTCTACAAGCTGTGACTCCCACTGTTTCTACTTAGTGGACTTGAGGCAGGAAAGAGGCCTGATGGGATGAGCAGGCTTGTCACTGCATCCAAGCAGTGGCTCTCCAACACCCGGCCGCCTAGGGGTAGGAGGAGAGGAGGTGGGCTGCTTGAGTGTGGGGAGGGACCCCCCCCCCGAGGTTAGAAGGGATTGTTTTAGGTGTCAGCAAGCCCCTGGCCTCAAACTGTAACTAGGAGGGGCTGGTGATCCCACGGCTGCCCCCAAACCTGCCCTTCAGTTCCTTCAGCAACCTCCTCCTTTGCTCCCATGTCCTACCCACGTGTAAGCCAAGGCCTTTGAGGTATCATTGGGGAGTGGAAACAAAGGCGGGCCTGAAGTTCCGGGCAGAGGTCACCCCAGGCCGGTAGCACCCTCCCAGGCATTCAGCATAGCCTGCTCTGGGCCCGGCCCCTCCCCCAGGCCGGCTGCTATGACGAGCACCACCTTCCCGTCAATTTTAATTGCGTGCTTTGTGCGCGCGGGCCGGGGCCACAGTCGAGTTGCTTTCCGATGGATCTGCACATCCATGTCTGGCTCAGAGTAGGTCCTCAACAAATATTTGCTGAGAAAGCAAATGAATGAATCCTTGCTCATGAAATGTCACACCCACTGCTGCTCAGGGCTGCCGGCTGGCAGAAGGTGACTGTGTGCACGTGGTGACCTCGGGGCAGTTCTACGTGACTAAACTGAGCTGCGGCACCCTCAGGCTTCCAGGGACCCAGGTTCCCATGGGTGGCTTTGCTGCTAGCGTGTCCTCTCACCAGGTAAATTGTTTACTTAATTCATACGGAGCGCAGCTGAGATCATTTTTGCTAGGTTGCTAGTAAGAGAAACAGGTTCCCTCCAGCCTTCTCCCCAGTAATAACATCAACACTCCTTTTAATTTTAACCTTCTTTTGGAAGTATTTATTTGTTCTCAGTCAGAAGAACATTCCTCTCCCAGGATCTGGTTTTTGCCCTTCTGATTCCCTGGTACCACCAGTACCTAAAACAAAATTTAAAAAATAACCTGAACTATTACTTCCCTGTCGCTGCCAGATCAAAACGTTTGGACCTTAAAACAATACTTGATCCTGCTGACCACTTCCGGTTAAGGCCGCTCTCTCCAGCTTTCCAATGACACGTACCAACACCACTTTATATCATGGCCAACTAATATTCTAAGATTCTTAGAAATGGACAAACCACCTGCTTCTTCTGGTTGTTCCTGAAGAGAAGAATTCAAGGTGCTAAGTAAGTGTCACTTTAGGCTCTGGTACCACACTGGAGCATGTCACGTGTTCCCAAAGGATGGGGCTCCTTCCAAGAGAGACCTCCAAGCTGTGCAGACGGAATCATCTAACACCTGAATATGAAGATCCTTGGGACTTTCAACCCCCATATTCACGTCTAGAATTTTAATAAGACCCCATGCCAGGTACATATTCATGTTTTAAGCAATCTTTAACAACATCTGCAGTAGACATGTATCTTCACATATAAACTTAAAAAAATACTTTAACATAATACACCGTACTGCACAGAACTAGAATTCAACATGTTACAGTGCTAAAATAGTCATATAAATATCATATATGGATGTATTCACTGCATTAGAAAAATTCACCTATTAGGCTATTAAAAACCAGTATCAGCAAAACCCAAAGAAAAACCATTCTAACAGTAGGAACTCTAAAAATAACAACTATGAGGCTTATGTGCAAGTGGTGGGAAAGAGGATTCTTTACATCTGCTACTGTCACAACAGGCACAATCTGAAATACAGTTTTACGTTAGCAGTGTATAAAAATACTTTTCAAAACAATACTTTTGATAGGTACAGTACCACTTTAAAAAAAACCCAGCTGTGTCGTCACTCCGTTTGAGGACCTACCTAAACAATTCTATTTACTGCTCTCAGCGAGCTCGCAAACACCAGCCTAGAGAACAAGCTCCTCACATATGGAGGCACACTGCACGCACACACGGCTGTACAGTCGAAAAACCTCCTACATCTCTGGTGAATACTGATGAGTCACTGACAGGCATCAATCTCAAACAAGGCATGAAATGATGTTTGCAGCCTGTTTTCAGTTCCAGGTTTGGCATGGATGAGCAAAAGAGGACAAGGGAAGGTGGATTTTGTGTATACGGTTTCTCTTCCACTAGCGGACACGCCCCAGAAGACGGGTTTAATCTGGCATATCAATACTCAGCTTGGGGGGTGGGGGAACATATTTTCCAGGGCTCTGGGTTATCACCACCCTGGCCTTCTTTCCAAACATCGGAGCGATTTTAGGCGCTTCTGGAGCCGCCGTTTCTTCAGCATCTTCACTATCTTCATGATGTAGGTCATAGGAAATGTTCCCATATTCTCTTAAAAATGGGAAAACTTCGAGCAGAAACTGACAGAAATCTCTGCGAATACCAAACCACCAGTGGTTGCCCCCTTTCCGCCTAAACGTGGTGGCCGTCAACGTGATTAACGAAAGCCAAAGGGGGACGAATATGGAGATGAAGGAGAACGCGTTGTGGCCGTCCAGCCTGTGCACCAGCAGAACCTCGAAGGTGAGCAGGGGCACCACGATCGTTATCCAGCTGATGGCCATGGTCACATGTGTTCTTCGCTGCTCGGCAACCACATCCAGGGAGCGCAGAAACAGGAGGGACCAGACGATGTAATACAGGACCACCAGGCAGAGGAACGACATGAGGATCCAGAGGGGCACAAACACCACCAGCCACGGCCAGTGGATGATCCGGTCCAGCCTCAGGGCGATGAAGATGAACTGCAGGATGTTGACGGAGCACAGGATCTCCAGCTCCAGGGACCGGTCGTGTCGGAAGCCCCACACACAGGCGGCCACGGACACGGGGGACACGAAGAAGAGCGGCATGAAGACCAGCAGCCAGAAGTGGGTCCCCCGCTCCACCCTGTCGCAAACCAGGACCTCGAACATGAGCAGCAGCAGATGGATGCCCACGGCGATCAGCATGGCCTTGAACTCCACGCAGGCCTCCCCCTCCGCGCGGTAGCGCGGGTTCCGCGCCCAGACGCCCGCGCCCACCGAGGCGCCCGCGAGGACCAGGAGCTTCCACAGCCAGATGGGGGCGAACACGGCCCAGTAGCTCCACTGGATGACGCCGTCCAGGCGGAGGGGAAGCAGCACGGAGAAGAGCAGCAGGCAGGCGTAGATGAGGAACTTACTCGGGTTGAAGTCCTGGAACAGGCCCCTGGGGTTCATGGCGAGGCCGCTGCCCGCTCCCCGGCGGGCGCCGCGTCTGCGCCGTTCCCGGCCCGCCGCTTCCCCCGCCGGCCCGCGACGGCTCTCTGCGGGCAGCAGCCGGGAACCGGCCGGGAGCAGCTTCCGGCCCGCGGCGCCGAGGAGCCGGAACACGTGCGCGCGCGGTCACGTGGCTCGGCCGGAAGCGCGTTGGGCGGGGCGTGCGCGCCCGCCCTCCTCCGGCGACCGGCGGGGCTGGCCGGCGCGGACTCGGCGAGCGGGGTCCTCTCTCCGCCCCGGTGCCCGCCTTCACCCCGTACCCATTTGCAAAGCAGCTACTGCGTGTGGCGCCGGGAGGTCGGGGCGGGCGACTGGGGCCGGGTGCCTGGCGCGCTGCTGACGCCGCGGCCTGCCCGTTGGCAGCGAGCGGGCCGCGACCTCGGGCGGACGCTTCCTGGCGGCGCCGGGAGCAGGGAGGTGGGAGTGAGCTCACATCCTCCGGGCCGGGGCAGGGGCGGGGCCGGGGCGGGGGCGGGGCCGAGGAGCGGTGGGCGCGGCCTGCCGCGGGTGCCCCACCCTCGCCCGCTGCCGGCCCAGGGGCTCCTGCCCCCGCCGGGGAGGCTTGGCGCCGAGCGCGCTGAGGCGGGGAACGGTGTGGGCGCGAGGCCGGTCGCGTGTGGGGGGTTGCGAGCGGGGGAATGGGTGCCGTGACTGTGAAAGCGCTGGGCGGGCGTGCGGGCGCACGTTAGGTGGCGGGTCTGTGCTTGTGCCGGGGTCGGGGGGGCCCCGTGGGTGCGGTCTGCGCCGGGAGCGGGGTGCGGGGCTGTGCCTGGAACGGACGGCTTCGGGGGCCGGGCCCCACCTGGCGGGGCACCGTCAGTCGTCGGGCTGCCACGGTCCAGTCTCGGGAGCTGGCTTCCCCCAGTCGGCATCCACATGGTGTTGGTGAGGCCGGGTGCGGACCCCTCCCAAAGCTTCACCACCCTCACCTCAGCCGGGGCAGTCGGGCGTTCTCGGGAAGGGACTCCCGGCCGAGTGAGCCCTGCCAGGCCTCAGGGTTCAGCCCCGATCTCAGACACGTGTCTTCAGGGCCCCTAATTTGTGAGGAGCCCCTTGGGAGTCATTGTGGGGAGACCGTTAGCTGAGTGGGGTGCCAGCCTCTCACCCCCAACCCCTTCCTCCCATCCTGAGTCGCTCTAACATGTCTGTCTTGCACCTTGGATTTTCTTTTACTGTTCCCTTTCAGAAAGGGATTTGTCAGCTAAAACAAAATTTTAAATTCCAAACCCCTCTACCAACCCAACTATGAAGTGGGCTAATAGAAGCACTTGGGACCGTTTTGAGGGTGAGATGAATGAATACATGGAAAACACTTTGCATTTAAAGACATGTGAGATATCGATGTTACCACAGTGGGGGAAGTAAAGCCTCCAGAGGGGAGGGGCCGGCTGGCAACTCCGCAGGGAGATGGTGGCCCAGCCAGGTCCTCTGGACGCTGTTGAGACAGGCAGGAATCCTGTGGCCAGATGACCTCAGGGCCTTTGCTGCCGGCTTTGTGGCAAAGATGGGAGTTTGGAGGGTGTTTGCTCCTCTCTGCGGCTCCTCAGGCGCCTGGTTCTCCTCGTCCAGGTAGGGGGATCTTGCCATGGCCCCTCGCCATCTGATGTGTCCTTGCTGCCCCCCTCCTGAGAGAGGTCAGAGCCCACTTCCGGGTTTGAGGTGGGGCCACAGGGAAAGGGCTGCTGTCTGCCGGCCCCTCAGCCAGCTCTCCCGGGCCCCCAGGCCTGGGCCTTCTCTTCTGTACATGGACGCTTCTCCTTGGCTGTTTTCCCTAATGTGACCAGTCTCTCAGGGACCTGCTCTTGTTCTTTTATTTTTTGGCCGGGCCACGAGGCGTGCTGGACCCTAGTTCCCTGACCAGGGATCGAACCCAGGCCCCCTGCAGTGGAAGCGCAGAGTCCTAACTACTGGACCGCCAGGGAAGTGTCTGCCCTTGTCTTCATGTTGACCATTAAAGCTAACAGATTGTTTGCTCTGTGCCCGGGGCTGGCGACCCAGCCACCCATGAGACTGGCACGCACCTCAGAGCATAAAGGCTTTCATTTACAGAGCACATGTGTGTGTGTCAGCGCCCGGGTCCCCCAGCGCAGGCCTGCCATGATGAGTCAGAGTGGGGACGTGAGATGTGTCCCCATCCCACCACCTCACCGTGAGTCCACCTCACAGTGGACTCTCAGTTTCCAGTTGTGGCCGTCACAGCTTGCTGCAAACGTAGCAGCTGACAACAGTGCCTGTGGGTCGGGAGTCTGGGCATTGGGTGCTCAGCGTGTTCTCTGCTTGAGTCTCACGGGCCAGAATCGAGGACTGCAGTCCCTTCTGGAGGCTCTGGTGGGAATCGGCTTCCAGGTTCATTTAGCTTCTCTGAGTTCAGTTCCCTGGAATTGTGTGTGGGACTGAGGTTCCCATTTCCTTGCCAGCCGTCAGCTGAGGATGGCTCTCAGCCACCCGCATCCCTGGTCGGTGACCCCTTCACAGCCACCGATGTTGGGCTGAGTCCTTCTCCCACTGTTGAATCTCTCCGGCTCAGCCTCCTGCGGCCTCTCTGCTGCCTGCCTTTTCTGTTTTTAAGGACTCGTGTGACTGCGTTGGGCCCAGCTAGATGGTCAGTCCCACCGCCCCGACCCTGAGCAGCTGGGACTAGGGCAGGAGTCTGGGTGGGACCACAGCCCCCTGGCCCCAGGAGGCAGGATCCCCCCGCTGAATGTCCTCCAAGTAGGTGGCTGGGGCAGGGGGGGTGACCTGGACAGAAAGCCCAGGGACATCTTCCCTTTCAGGCCCGTTTGGATTTGCTTACATCGGCTTCTTCACAAGGAGGCCGCAGCCCACCTGGCCCTTCGTGTCACCCTCGGCGCCCCAGTGCCCCTTGTCCCCCATCCCCCAGGCTAGCGTGCAAATCCTGGCGCTGCTGTCCCTAAGCTCCGTGACCTTGGCAAGCAGCCCAGCCTCCGGCCCCCATCTGTGAGATGGAGATAACCTCACAAAATTGTCAGCGTAAAACGAAACAATGTGCTCACTGATCCTGCCCCGTGGGCGGCTGTCGTTTCTGTCTTGGCCGTAAAGGAGGTATCCCTCCTTCGGGAAGCCTGTCCTCCCTGCCGTGCGATCAGTCCCGGGGCTCACAGCACTCTCCTTGCTCGCCCGGTTGTCCCTGGCACCCTCTGCATCTCCCAAGGGCAGGGCCCCATCTTTCATGTCCGTATCCGCAGTTTCTAGCACAGGCCTGTACACAGTAAACGTGTCCGGGAAAGCACAGGCAGGCAGGAAGGACGCAGCTGATGCGGCATCTTTTCCACGTGCTGAGCAGCAGGCCAGAACAGCTTGTGAGCCCAGAGGTGCTGGGTTTGCAGGGAGGAGTCTGGGCTCCCACAAGGACACCTTGGAGCAGCTCAGCCCCTCGTACCTGCGCCGGGCTCAGTATTTCAAAGCTCTGTGTCATCTGAAGCTCGTGTGGTGGCAGAGGTGCGACTCTCATTTCACAGGTGGGGAAGCTAGACGCGACCACAGTCTTCTGCTGAACTTGTAGCTGCAGACTTTCTTCTGAGCCCTGCTGTTGGCTCCGCTGGTAGCCCGGCCTGTGCGGTAGCTCAGTCTGGTGAGAATGGCCCCGTTAAAGACCCAGACTCTGGTTGGGACCCCTGGAGACTTAGCCTCACGTTTTAGCAGCTTCTCCTCAACTAGTGTATTCATTTAACAGATATGTATCGAGCATCTGCCCCGTGCCCTGGGCCCCGTCCTGACATGGGATGCAGCACTGCTCAGCTCCAACCGCTTCTCCCATGCAGGCCCCTTCCCAGTTCAGGAGTCACCTCCTCCAAGAAGCCCTCCCTGACCAGCCCCTCCTTACATACATCACCCTGTTCTGTTTCTCCTGTTTCCTATATGGTCACTAAATACATGCTCACTTTAGGAAAATCCAGAAAGTGAAGAGTTGTTTAGAGAGAGAGAAAACTCTGGTCTTACTACCTACAGAAAATCCATATTAACATTTTAGTGTAGTTCCTTCCAGCTGGTCACGTCTGCAAAGACATGTCATTATCCACATGCCATTTTATTCTGCTTTTTGGTTTAACACGAATTCTGTGACTCACTTATTTACACATCTCTGGATCATGCACCGAACAATTGATGGTGTCTTACAGGCGCCGTCAGCCTGTGTTGAAACTCAGCTCTTCCAAAGGGGTCCTGTTTGCTTCTGACGGTCACCTGGGGGCACTGCCAACTCCAGAAGACTTTGCATTAAATTTCAAATAAATTCGGCTACAGCATTTGCTCGAGGTGTTTTCAGACCACATCTGTAGCGCAAACTCAGACTCCAGCCTGTGTGAGTCCTGGCTTGTTCTGTGTGTTCCCTCCCCACACCCGGGGCCAAGGTCGACACACCATTTCTGTCTGACAGGGCTGTTTATCATTCCCCTTCCGTGCAGGGAACAGCCCCTTGGGGTCCCAGCTTTACTTAGATGCCTCTTACTAGCTACCCCATGCTGGGAATTATTTTTCCTTCCTGGTGCATGAGACAGCGGTGTGTCTTATAATCAACGGTGTCTTCAGTGTGATGAAATATACCACAAAGAGAAGCGCGTCTCAGATGCCCGTAAACACATCTTTATGAGCACCTACGTAACGGCTGCACATTGCCTCCCGGGGTTGCCTGCCGTCCTCTCCTAGTCCCTTCTGTGTCTTGGGGTAATTTGTGTACTTTTCTGCAGTCTTTCTTACTCGACACAGCTTCCTCTGCACTCAGATGATTTCTTTCAGGTAATTCCTGGAAATCGAATTGCCAGACAGAAGAAATGAATATTCCAAAGACCCTTGACACATAAAGCCTAGTGTTTTTGGAGGTTGATTTTTTTTTCTTTCTTCTGTGTCATCTTTGCAGAAACAGAGTTGGTGCAAATCTGCCTGTACTGGCAGCAGCTGGCCGAGTGCTTTCGGGCTGGGAAACTCCACAGAGGTGAAGAATTAACATTAACGAGGTAGAAAGGCCGAAATCAAAGGTAGACTCAGGTGTCGGGCTGCATAAGATTGAACGTCAACTGAACACTAGGACTGGCTTTGACATGTGTGTGTGCGGTCAGTGGTTTACTGGGGTCGATCCAAATGTTAGGAACCCATAAACTGAGCCCTGGGATAATTTAATTAAATTAATCCGAATAGAGTTAAACCTTATATATTTATTTTTGGCTGCGTTGGGTCTTCGTCGCTGCTTGTGGGCTTTCTCTAGTTGCAGCGAGCGGGGGCTACTCTTCGGTGCGGTGCACGGGCTGCCCACTGTGGTGGCTTCTCTTGTTGCGGAGCACGGGCTGTAGTTGTGCGGGCTCCAGTAGTTGTAGCACACGGGCTCAGTAGCTGTGGCACACGGGCTTAGTTGCTCCGCGGCATGTGGGATCTTCCTGGACCAGGGCTTGAACCCGTGTCCCCTGCGCCACCAGGGAAGTCCCAGGAGTTAAACTTTATTAGTTCAAACTCTTTTTTGTGGTTGTGGTTAGAAGCTTCCTGAATGATGGAATGTTGTTCAACAAATGGTAGGCCGCTCAAGCATCCACTGTTTGTACTTAAATTGGCACCACCAGAACTTCCCTGGTGCCCAGTGGTTAAGACTGTCCTCCCAGTGCAGGGGGCCCGGGGTTGATCCCTGGTCCAGGAACTAGATCCCACATGCCGCAACTAAGGAGCCTGCTTGCTGCAACTAAGACCCGGTGCAACCAGAATAAAAATAAATAAATATTGAAATAAATAAATTGGCACACCTCGATATCTTCAACAGTTTGCACGTGTCATCCGAGCCTTCTCCAGTCTCATGTACGCTATTCATTTACTCGGCCAAAGAGTCCTCTGTGACGCTGAGGTAACCCTCACTCCTGCTGTCTCCTGGATTTGTTGTAAATTGCGGGCTGGTGTGTCGTGGATGGATGCTGTCTTTACCGGGGCAGAAACAAGACTGTCCAATTTGGGTCACAATTTCACCCTGGGTGCCTCTCATTCTTTCACTGACTGGTGTGAAGTAGCAAACAATAATAAACACACCAGTAAACACAAGAAATGCCTCTGCCTGTCCTTCAGAGCCAGGCCCTGCAGTCACCCCAGGAACCGTAGGGGGCTCCTGCCTTTAGAAGGCTGTCAGTCTGGCATGTGGGGCAGAGGGGGACACGGGGTCACAGGGCGTGGTGTCCCTGCTGCACAGCTTCAGTGGCTTCTCGTTTCTCAGGACCAAAGCCAAGCTCCCCGCTGCCCTTCAAGGCCTGGTGGACCAGCCTCCGCCAATCTCTCTGGCCTCATCTGACCGCTTGACCCACGGCTGCCTCAGGGGCATCGTGGGCTTGCCTGCCTGCGCAGATGCCTCCCCGGGGGACGTGGCACTGAGCCTGGCCCCGCACACGAGCTTCAGGCCGTCCACGCGTCCCCTATCTGTGGTCCCCTCTGGGACTGGTAAGTGCCAGGCCCGTGGCCTTGGCCCCAAGGACTGCTTACTCTGTCATACAGGCAGAGGGCACAGACACGGCACACTGTGTGTGCACAGTGTGTGCACGGCACACCCAGAGAGCCGTCCAGAGGTCCCTGGGCTGAAAGGGACTAACAGTCAGCTGAAAACGAGAAAAAAAGAAGCACTGGGAGTACACCGTAGGGTGAAGGTTGGGTGATGGGGGCAGGAAGCTGGAACAGAGCCTGGAACTAGACCGATGCTGGGAGGCCCCTGGGGCGGCAGTCCCCAACCTTCCCGGCACCAGGGACCGGTTTCGTGGAAGACAGTTTTTCCACGGTGAGGGGGGCACGGATGGTTCAGGCGGTGATGCGAGCCACGGGGAACGATGGGGAGCGGCAGGTGAAGGTTCGCTTGCCCGCCCGCCGCTCACCTCCTGCTGTGCCGCCCGGCTAACAGGCTGCCCACCGGTACCGGTCCACGGCCCGGAGGTCGGGGACACCCGCCCTGGGGTATTTAAGATGAGTCACGGAAGGGACCTCCTGGATTCAACTCCCAGCTCTGTCATTCAAGCAGACGACCCAGCGCCTGTGAGGCTCGGGTTTCTCCTCAGTGGGACGGGGATGGTAATGTTAGCCTCATGGGATGGAGGTGGGAAGACAGAGGTGTAGGGCTGGCACATCCGGTCCATGACCAGTATCTGTACACACACCCCTACTTCCTCTATCACCTAAAGGAGAACTTCAGTTCTGTTAAATAACTAACCCAGATGACTGGCAACTAATTCACTTCTCCACCCTGGGCCCAGGTCTGCTTTACCAGGGGCCAGGGCAGGACAGAAGTCTCCAAATTCAGGTCCCAATGCAGCCCTGCTGGCTCAACCTCAACCCAGACTCCCCAAATCAGAGTCCTGGGGGGCAGCAGCTGGAATCCAAACTTTTTTAAAGCTCCCCAGATGATTCCAGCATGCAGCAGGCTCTCAGAACCCTCGGCCAAATGGCCCCTGAAACGTCGTCTTAGCCCTGAGGGTCCGTGTTTCTCTTCCCACCAAATGCCCCGTGCCGCCTCTGTGGGGGTCTGGCGTCCATGCATCTGGTCCAGAGCTCACCTCCTGCTTTCATCAGAGATGGGACGGTTCACCTGCTGCTGACTCAGGTGATGAGACCACGAGGAGGGACCACTGAGTCTAGGAATAAATCTCTAGCCCCCGCCCAGTGCCCAGCCCTGGAGGTGGTTCAAGGAGAGGAAACAGCCAACCTCTGAGCCCCGTGCTGCTTTCTCACCACGAAATATCTGAATCTAAATGGAAAATACATCTTTAGGCTTGGAGATGCCTTACAGGATCAAAACTGAGCCCAAGCAATCCCTTCCTTCTCGTGTAGCAGAGAAAGTGAAATTCTGCAGAGTTCCTGCTGGTCTTAGACTTTTCCCTTTTAAGAACATAAAATTACTTACCTGTCGCTGAGGTTCGTTCCAAGTTGCCCCTAACCGCTGTAAACTTCCCGGCTTTATCTAGGGAGCCCTCAGGGCGGTGAATTACTGTTCACAGAATGAATTCCTATTGCAAATCCAGCATTAGCAGATTTCCCCCATGAAGACAGATAATTTCTTGAACTCCAAGTGATTTTATGGAGCAGGGGGTTGAGGGAAAGAGGTTTTATTTTACAGTCTCTAAGTGGATGATTTAAAAAAGCTCAGTAAAATGGTTTTACTGGCCATCAGGGCCACCACAACAGATGTATCCACAAAGGAAACGCCATCAATTACCCGTTGGGATGCTGGGGTGTGTGGGGAGCGGAGGTACGAAGAACACCTAGGATGTTTTTTCTTAATTAACAACACACGTGAACGCATCTGGAAGTAAATAGAAGGCCCAGTTTTCCCCTTTTGGGCTGAGAGGGTCTTCGGGAGCGAGAGGCAGGAAAACAGTTTTCACTGTTAAATATGATACCGATGACCATGGCAGTGACAGAGTAAGAAGAACCGCGGTTTATTCGCATGGGGAGGGGGGCGCTCACATTCCGGGCGGACACTGACCGAGTGTCTGACCAGGGCCACGGCCGGGCTGTGGGCCCGGGGTCCCTGCCCTTCGCTGCCCTGCCTGCACAATAGCGCAGGGAGAAGACAGAGCACCGTCCACGCTAGCGCTAAGTCGGACACACAGCCAGGAAAAACCCAGAGGGTTTCTGCCAAACAGCTGGTGAGAAGTTGTTTGTTTGCTTGTTTGTTTTTTCCTGTCATTTTATTACAGTGAAGTTTAACAGCAGAGAAAAGTCACATGACCTTGGTGGATCGAGAAGTTGGCTTTAAGGAATCATTTGCTAAATAATCAATTTCTCACCATTAAAAAAAGTATGTTTTGACCTCGGGCAAAAACAGAGGGCGGTGGATGAGAACCTCTTTTCTGACATCATAATACAGGCAGTGCTGGGAGGGGTCCTTGCCCCTCCCCCAGGGCCCCGGGTACTGGGAGACCTGCTCACCCATCGCAGTCACGGCTGCCCGGAGCAGCGAGCTGGGTGAGGTTAGTGGCCGGGCTGGCGGGGAGAGCAGGTTTTTCTCCTTTTCTTGTGAGCTTGGCCGGAACGTGAAATTCCCGTATCTGTCCTGGGTAGCGCAGATCCAAGCAGCAGACTTTGCCGGCTTCCCGTGAGCGAGGTTCTGCAGCGGCTGCTGCATTGTCCCCATCTTCCGGTGGAGAAGTCTGGATGGAATCACCCCTTCGTTTCCACCTGAACACGGGGACCAGAGGAGGTGGGGCGGGGAGAACAGGGCCTCAAACCCGGGCTGGGTCTGGCTTCTCAGCACACGGAGCAGGCCTTGGCATCAAGCTGCGTTTCCTCCTCCCGAAAAGCAAACACCCTCAGCAGAGCTGGCGAAGGGCATGGTTTGGGGCCCTGCTTCTTCCAGCTCCTTCGTCCGCTGTTGTGGGTCCCTGTGCTTATCCTGCCACCGCTCCTGTCTGCTGGCCGGGCTCCTTCCCGGCCTAGTGCCCTTGGGGCAGCTTCTCTTTGCGGGGTAGCGCTGTGAGCCTAAGGCTGGGTTTTCTGTGGGGCGGCCCTGGTCCGGATCCCCGCTTTGGTGCTCACTGGCTGCAAAACCTCAGGCACACAGCTCGGTCATCGCACCCCTGTTCTCGTTACTGTTAGATGGGGCGATGCTAGGACCCAGGAGGGCAGCTGTGGGACTGGCAGAGGGCAGGCTTGGGAAGCGCTGGGCCAGTCCTGGCGTGTGGGAAGCCATGCCAAGGATTGTCGGCCGCCCTTCTGTTTAGAAAGCCGTCGTGCCGCCTTCAGCCTCCGTCCACGGATTCCCTTGGACAGAGTCCGGGGCGTGCTGGCTGCCAGCTGCAATGCTTCCACTCCAGTGTGATCCCTTTCTCTCTTGTGGAAAGAGGTCTTGTAGAAGCCGTGTGCTGGCCTCTGTCAAGGTCAGCATTTTGTATGCAGCTTTGGAGAAGGGAGTGGGATTTTATTGCCTCTTTGGTGGGAAAAACTACGTATTGTTTGGGTCCGTGCTAAACCCTGACGCCCTTGTGCAACGGGGACAATTCTGCAGCGGTGGATCCACGAGGGAGCCGGGCGGCGGGTGGGGGGGGGCGGTGTGTGTGTGTGTGTGTGTGCTCACGCGCGGGGTTATCTTTTGTCCTCAGAGCCAGGACCCCGTCTCTAGGTGGCATTGGAGAGGGTGGGGGGCCGGGGGGCCCATGTCCCCACCCCTAAGGCTGGATTCAAGCTTTTGTTTTTTTAAATTTATTTTACTGAAGTGTAGTTGATTTACAGTGTCGCGTTAATTTTTGCTGCGCAGCAAAGTGATTCAGTTACGCATATATATACACTTTTTCTCATGTTCTTTTCCATGATGGTTTATCACAGGATATCGAATAAAGTTCCCTGTGCTCTGCAGGAGCCCCTTGTCGTTCATCCATCCTATAGATGACGGTTTGCATCTGCTGACCCCAAACTCCCACTCCCTCCCTCGTCCGCCCCCGACCCTCAGCAACCACAAGTCTGTGCTCTGTGTCTGTGAGTCTGTTTCACAGATAAATTCATTTGTGTCATATTTTAGGTTCCACATATAAGCGATATCATATGGTATTTGTCTTTGTCTGACTTACTTCACTTAGTATGAGAATCTCTAGGTCCATCCATGTTGCTGCACATGGCATTATTTCATTCTTTTTCATGGCTGGTAGTATTCTCAAGCTTTTGTTTTGTCTGAACCCCTCCTTTGGACGCAGCTGGATTCCTCTCTTAAGTAAATCATAGTGAACACTTGTGTGGCCTGTATGCTGAGCCGGGACAGCTGCAGGCTGGGGAGTAGGTAGGATCGTTGTCTGCATCCAGACCCTCGAGGGTCCCGAGGCTCAGAGCGGACAGGATTTGCTCAGCTCAGACGCTGGGGCAGCAGGGCCGGTGGGCACAGGTGGGCCAGCTCCAGGGTCTCGGTGCACAGCCTCCTTCCACCCAGTGAGGAGAAAGTACCGTTTGCTGAGCGCCTACTGTATTCCAAGCGTGATGTAGGAAAACGTTACTAAAATCCCTGATGCATTCCTTCCTCCCAGGAGGAGGGAAGGATGGGCAGCAGGCGGCTCTGCCCCCCTGGGCCTGACTCTGCCAGCCTGGAGCTGATGGCACGAGGCACTGTCGGGGCCGGCGGGGCCATCGCAGGAGGAGAGCAGAGCCGCGGGCAGCCTCGGCTCTCCCTGCAGGCAGACAACCCGGAACACAGCTGTGGGGCTGGCTGAGTGTCCGCCCGTCCCACAGGGCCTCCTCGAGCGCGGAAGCTGTCAGCCCGGCCCCCAGGGCTGCTCGCCCAGGCTCATCGCACAGGTGGGCACAGCCCAGGTGCCTGACGGTTCCGGCTTCAGGGTCACGGCCTCGCCATCGGAGCCCCCATGGGACACCCAGGAGCTCTGACTCGGCACTTTGGGTTGCAGAATCCAACAAGCAGTTAGTGTGGGCTGGTGGGGAAATCCGTCTGCCGGTGGTTTGGGCAAACCTCCGATCTCTTGTGAGACAGAAGGTGCAGGATGTGCGCTGGGGCTGCCGCCACCAAGGGGGACCGGGACCCGTTCCCCAGCCGCCGTGCCCGCCTGCCGAGTGCGGTGGGTGAAGCCGGGCTGGGGCTCTCCCGGCAGCTGTGCCTCCCCCGTAAGTTCCCCCAGTCCTGCTTTTCTCACGCCCCGAGCGACAGCGCCCTGCACCCCCAGGCAGCTCCTTGGCTGCCGCATCACGTGGTCAAGGTGAGGGCCTAGGTGCCGCCCGCCAGACACAGAGCCAGGAGCCTGGGAGGGCCCTGCGGGGCGGAGGCGGGGTGCCCTTGCTGCCCGGCCTCCTTGCGGCCTCAGGGCCTGGGGCTGCCCTCTGAGGGCTCTGGGACAAGCACAGGGAGCCTGACTTGTGGGGTCCCAGATCGTAACGGGGGCCTCTGTGTCAGGAGCTCGTTTCCTGTGGGTGGGTTGGCACCCTTCCTCGCTTGCTGGGCAGACGGTCCCTGCTTCCCCGTCACCTTCTGCGTGCTCCGCGGCTGAGGGGCAGGGCTGCGGGGCTTCCGGGCATCGGCAGGCGTGGGGTGTGTGGCGAGCTTGCGAGGGCCGAGCTGGGGGCAGCTCGTGGGTGTGAGCTCGGGGGGGGGACGGCGGTGAGCGGTCCCGAAGCGAGTCCTGAGTTCCCGGAGTTCCCGGTGCAGGGGTTGGAGCTGGGCGGCTGGGGTGAAAACCAGGGATCCTAGCCGAGCCCACCCGGGGCTGGAGGCTCCGGCGCCGTGGCCTTGGCTCTTTCCTCTGCTTGAAAGCAAGAGCGTTTCAAGGAGGCGAAAACTGCAGAAACAGGTACGAAGTTTCTTGTTAGAGACACAGCACAGCCTATGGGAGAGCACCACGCAGAGAAGCAGCGTATTAATTGAAGACAGAAGCGGGGCGGAAATACACGCCCGGAGAGAAAGGTGTGGGCGTCCTCTCTGCTGAGGGGCTCAGCAAGGAGGCGATTTAAGTCCCTTCTGCAGGACAGGCCTTCTGGCCTTCGTTTACCTTTGGCCAGTTGTCTCCTTTCTTTTCTCACACCTGACTGATCCCAGGACCCTCCCCACACGCGTGCGTGACTTTTTGCTGCGAGGGATCCCGGTGCAGAGGCCTGTGGGTGCGTGTCCACACTTATTACGGGGTGGGGCCCCTCCCTCTTGACCCCCAAGCGGCCTTGGTGCGCGAGTGCAGGCAGCACGTTTTCCTGGACCGCCGGAGAGGGCGCCTCATCTCTACTTCAGCAGAGCTCGGCTTCTGCCACCAGCTTTGTCCTTGGGGCGTGTGGGTGAGACCCGAGCCTCAGCGTTGCTCCCCGTGACAAAGCCCAGGTGTCCGGCCTAGGGGCCCATCCGTCTCCTTCCTCAGGACCCCAGCCTTCCTTCCCCTGTGCCCTCCCACTCCCTCGGGTTGGACTCCAGTTCTGCGCCGACACCCTGTCTGTCTGTCTGTCTGTCTGCTGGGCGCCGGCTCCTTTCTGGACTTCGCTCTTCCGCGCCGTTTCCCTCTGCTCTCGCGGCTCCCTTAGCTTCAAGTGAGCAGAGCTTTGAGCACCAGCCCCGTGGGGCCGAGGGGAGGGGCACAGCGGCCTCGCCTTCCCCGGGCCCCCCTCCCTGTGCCCCCCGAGGGCACCTGAATACCAGCGCGACGCCCGGCCACTAGCGTGTGGTCGGCATGTCGTTGTGCAGTGAATGCTGATCGAGTGCCGGCATCTCCGGGTGTTCAGTGGGCGCCCGATGATGTCACCGCCCCCCCATAGTTTAGATGTCAGGATTTGAGGGCGGCGGCAGGAGGAGGTGACCGACTCTACCCCCGTCAGGCTATCTGTCCCCCGTCTCAGCGCATTCCAGGAGGTCACATGCTGATGGGTGTGTGGCCCAGGTGACCTGTGGCTCTAAAGGTTCGGGGCGGGAGGGACCACAGGAGACGCCGCGCCTCTGTTCCACATTCTGAAACGTGCTGGCCCCCTTCTGAAATGGTTCACTTGCCTTATCACTGAGCGTGGCAGCCACTGGGGAATTTCTGGAGGGAGGAGGGGGTCCTGGAAGGAAACCGCCCTTGGCCCCACTGTTTCCTTAGAAGCCCAAACACAAAGAAAGGGTGGAGTAGAGGTGGAGCTGCGGAGGGGCTTGTTTTTTCCCTTCCGATCCGGCCAGCCCCAGGCAGAAAAGGAAGGCTGTTGTCCTTTTAGTCCAGTGCTTCGTTTCCTCTCCAGAGGGTCTGCATGTAGCTGGGATTTTGGCAGCTGGGGACAGGGCTGGGAGGAGGGGGGTTTCTGCATGAAATCATGGTCTGCAGGTGGGTGCAGCGAGTGGGACCCAGGTTGTCCTGCCGGGCTGCACGGTGCCCCTGGGATTCAGGTGTTAGCCTTCTCACGTGGGAGGAGAAGCTCAGAGAGGTGAGGGGGCTTGCCCAGGGTCACACAGCAGGTGGTGATGGGGCGTCCCCTTTGGTGGGAGAAACAGCAGGATACACACAGGCCTGGGTCATCCCGGGCCTTCCCTCCGTCAACGCTTCCCACGTCCACCTGCCAGCCTCGCGGTGGTGCCTTCTGCTGTGCGTGCCCCCGGGTCAGTGAGGGGCGGCTTCCAGGCATCAAGCACGAGTGCTGGGGACTTCGGGAGACGGTGTCCTCACGGTGGGGTTTCCGGCCGCCACCGATGCTGCCTTTGGGTGGGGCAGTGGGAGCCCAGCTGCAGGGGGAGAGGGACGGCCTCTCCTGGGGACCTGGAACAGAAGCAGAGTCATTGCTGGGAGCTGGCAGGGCAGCCGCCGCCATGGGGCCCTGATCGCGGCAGTCGCAGGGCGGTGCGCCTGGCGGGGCTCGGCTCTGGCGCCAGCAGGGAAGGCCACGGGGGCCGCGCTCACCCGGAGGGGAGAAGCCGCACCCCTCGCCTGCCCTCTGCCCCCACCCCCAGAGGGCCTATCCTGAGCCTGCCCAAGAGGGTGGACTGAGGTGGCCCCAGCTGTAAATAATCCCCGGGGGCCACAGGCTCAAGGTCCCCCGCAGGGAGAGAGACAGCCCGTTTGCCTCCCAGGGACCCAGAGGACCAAGAAGGAAGCTCAGGACAGAATCACGGCTCTAATACCCACGGTTTGCCGCTGGGAGCGGGGTCCAGAAACAGGGGGAACTGCCACCTCACATCCCTTAGGATGGCTGCTATGAAAAAGCAGAAAATAAGTATAGATGTGGATGTGAAGAGATTGGAACCCTTGCCCACTGTTGGCGGGAATGTAAAATGGTGCAGCCACTGTGGAAAGCATTGTGGAGGGCCCTCAAGAAGTTAAGAATAGAATTACTATGTGATTGCAGTTCCACTTCTGGGTATACACCCTAAAGATTTGAAAGCAGGATCTCAAAGATACTTGCATGCCCGTGTCCATAGCAGCATTATCCACAATAGCCGAAAGGTGAAGGCACCCCAAGTGTCCACTGATGGGTGAATGGATGACCAAAACCTCATATGTATGTATATATATGACACATGCTACGTGGGTGAACCTTCAGGACATTAAGTGGTGTGAGACAAGCCGGCCACAAAAAGACAGAAACTGCATGATTCCGTTTATCCAAGGCCCCTGGAGTAGCCAGATCCCTAGGGGCAGAAAGCAGAAGGGTGGTTGCCAGGGGCGGGCGGGGGGGCCTGGGGAGTTCCTGTTTAATGGGGACAGAGTTTCAGTTTTGCAGGATGAAAAGAGTTCAGAGATGGTTGCACAACGATGTGAACGTGCTTAATGCCACCGAACCGGGCACTTGAAAATGGTTGAGGTGGTGAATTTTATGTTGTGTATTTTACCACAGTTTAAAAAATAATAATAAATGAATTCAAAGCAAAACAAAGTCAAGGAAACGGATGTGAACCAAAGGGCCCGTGCAGGCCAGGTTGGCGTCGCATTATTTAATCCCTAGCATCCTGTGTGAGCTGACTTTCTCCTGCAGGCAAGAACGCTGCGGCTCACGACCTCCCCGGCGGTCTAGTGGTTGAGACTCCATGCTTCCACTGCAGGGGGCGCGGGTTCCATCCCTGGTTGGGAGGCCAAGACCCCACATGCCGCACGGCGCGGCCAAATAAGTAAATGAATAAAAATACTTAGAAAACTGAGGCTCAGAGCCATGACACAGCTTGCCTAAGGGCCCTCGGCCAGGCTATGGCAGGCCGGAATTTAAGTCATCTTTGTGTTACGGGTGGGAGCTGCTCCACTGTTCGTGCTGGGTTGCAGCATCCGGCACTTGGCCTGCTGGGGCTCCTCACGCCCCCAGGACAGCAGAAGAGAACGTGTACTTGGTGGTGAAAATGTGTGCACAGATCAGAGAGGCCTGAGTCA
This sequence comes from Orcinus orca, assembly GCF_937001465.1. Classification (NCBI taxonomy): domain Eukaryota; kingdom Metazoa; phylum Chordata; class Mammalia; order Artiodactyla; family Delphinidae; genus Orcinus; species Orcinus orca. Next base: position 6,083,060 of record NC_064565.1, on the reverse strand, counting down.
TGGGGAGGCTTCTTAGAGGAGGGGGTGGGACTGGATAAGGCCTGGAGGGGCACTTCCTCCCCCATGCCCCCCCAGGGGTAGGGCTGCCACACACCATCTCATGTGAGCCCCGCTGTCGTTGCTGGGGGGACACTCGCATGCCTTGGGCGGGGGGGGTCCCTCTGTCTGGGCCGGCCACCCTCGCCTCCCTTCTGGGCAAGCCCAGCAGCTGGGGCTTTGAAAACGTTGGTGGGTGTGGGCCACTGATATTTGCCCAACCAGAGATCCCTGGGCTTGGGCAGGCTTGTCAGATTTTGCAGATAAAAATACAAGAGGCCCAGCTGAATCTGAATTGCGGTCATCAGTGAATAACCTGTAGTATAAATATGCCCGCAGTGTTGCAGCTGCAGTCGACATGGCCACCTTAGTAGTCGCGGCCTTTGTCCACTGAGGGAGGTGGTCTGGGTGTTCCAGGTCAGGGGCCTGCCGGCATTGGTCATCAAGGCCAGGGCCCAGCCTGTCACGGCTCTGCTGAGACATACGCGGTGGCCTTGGGTCAAGCCGCTACCCAGCGTGAGTTGACCAGGCTGACAGCAGGGTCTGTAATCGCCAGGCGTGAGTAAGATGGGCCGTGTGCTTGACCTGCTCTGCGTGCCACACGGAGCCTGCAGTGGGAGACTGGTGCTGTCAGCACGTTGGGGGCCTGTGCTCCCGACCTGGCACGCTGGTCCCTGCATGTGCCTTCCCCGCCTCCTGCTGTACCAGTGCCTCCAGACGCAGCCCTCTGGCCACCACGTACCTTCTGCTGTGTGTCGACCACCTCACATCGGCCTCACCACGCGTCTCCAGTTCAGTGAATGCCACTGCCTTGTCCTAGAGCCTCCTAATCCTATCCTTCCAACCATTCTCTCATCCATCCACCCATCCATTCATCCATCCATCCATCCGTCCGCCCGCCCACCCATCCATCAGTCCATCCGTCCGTTAATTAACAAGTATTGGGGCTTACTATGGGTCAAACACTGTAGCAGGCACTCTGCATAACATCTCAGCTGTAGGAGGGATTAAAGGAATTAATATTTAAATGTGAGTGGCTGATGACAGCCATCAGATATGAACAAAAGGACCCAGTCTCCCGTGTTTCAGCAATAGGTCATCTGGGGAGAGATTCTCTAGCCTGCCCTTTATTTTATTTTATTTTATTTATTTATTTAGCTGCGCCGGGTCTTAGCTGCGGCATGTGGGATCTATTTCCCTGACCAGGGATCGAACCCAGGCCCCCTGCGTTGGGAGCACGGAGTCTTAACCGCTGGACCACTGGGGAAGTCCCTGGCCTCATCCTTTAGACGGCAGCCACTCCTCCAGGGAAACTCCTGGAGAGGGCTTAGGCTGTGATGAGGTGGGAGCAGGAACACGGGGTGGGGCCTCGAGAGCAGGGAGCTGTGCTGGCGCTGCCAGAGGCGTGGCCTCTGCCTTGTCGGGTGCCCGTCGGGAGGCGCAGAGCACAGGGCCCGAGAAGCACTCTGCCCTGACAGCTGGTGCCTGGCAGAGACTTGAGACTCTCACGAGACGGAGAAGACCGAGGTCCAGAGAGGGGAGGTGACTTGTCCAAGGTCACACAGCCTTGCAGCCACGGGACTGGGATAAAGAGTGTGGACTTGTCAGGCACACCTGGTTTGAGGCCTGGTCTGCCTCTCAGCCTCACTGACCTACCTGTGAACTGGAAATCACACCTCCCTCTTGGACTGTGCGACACGAGACATGCTGAGAACCCACTGTAAACTGCTCGGCCTGGGACGTGGCGAGTGCGGCGGGGGGACGGGCTGGACCCCAGTGTCAGCCGAGAGGCTCCTTGTGGCCTCAAACCCACCCCTGCGGCCTCCCGAGTCTGGGCCTCGTCTCCTACCTGTGTGAGGTGTGGGCAGGCCGGCTGGCCCTTGCCATCATGCTGTGGGGCTGTGCAGCCCCCTGGGGCCCGCCTTGCTTCCTGCGGTTTCCGGGCCTGAGTGTCCTGTGCGATGTGCCACCTGCGAGGGCTGTGGAAGGAGGTCGCCACCCCATCCTTCTGGGGCTTTCCCAGCAGGGACCCGGCCTCCATGGGAACCTGCAGCTTTCCCAGCCCTGGGGGCCATGCTCACCTCATTGCCACTTTAACTTTGTTCCTGTCTACCCAGCTTCTTCTTGGCTGTTGTAAAGAATTAAAACTCATGTTTTAGTGGTCTTGCTGCTGGAGGAGGGACTAGGGGCTGGGGGGCGGGGCTGACTTTACTAGTGGTAGTTTTCCTTTCCTTCCAAAGCAGGGGCCCCTGGCTCAGGGGTCCCTTATCCCCCACTGGCCACCCCACATTCCTCAGCCCTCTGACCCCTTAGCCTTGCCCTGCTCTCTGGAGCGGACGCAGGGATGAGATGGGCTGTCCATAAAAAAAGAAAAGCACAGTATAAAAAAAGTGCGGCTCATGAAAAGAATCACGGAGCGGGGGAGGGGCAGAGTGACAGTGGCTGAGGGGCGGGGCAACCCAGCCGCTGGAAGGGGGCGGGGCAGGGGCGGAGGTGCAGCCCAACTCCTCCCCCAGCAGCCGGCAGGCGGTGAATGAGGCCTGGGGCGCCTGGTGCGCGCTGGGAGGCCGCCAGGAATGCTCTGGCTGCCCTAGGCCAAGAGCAGAGCCAGTTCAAGGCCAAGCTCCGGCCGGGCTTGACCTCGGGCTCTCCGCCTTGGTCCTCTGTGCCCAGGGGCGTCGTCTAGAAAGGGAGGAAGCGCAGCAGCATGGGCTGCGCGGGGTCGGGAGAGAGCAGAGGCCAGTGCCTGCGGCGCACCCAGCTCCTGGGGAGGAACTTTCCCGGCCCCTTCTGGGTTCTCCCGGCTGGCCTAAGAGTTAACTAGACGCAGGGCAGATTCACAGGGGAAGTCGACTGTAATTAGGTACATACAGGGGCCCCCTAAGAACACGGGCCCAGCACAAGTCACGCAGGTGAGGCTTACGCGCCATCCAGGAGGAGAACGGGTGCGGTTGGCCTTCAAAGGGGACGAAGGCAATTTACAGGCAGATGAAAGAAGCAAATGAGCAAATGTTGGATAAACAGATGTTTGCCGGGCTGTGCAGGGGCATTGGGACACGGAGGTGTCTGTGATCGCACGGGCCTTGCTAGTTTCCCCCGTCGACCACCCTCACTCATGTTGTTATATTACGGTTTTCTGCAGCGATAGTTCTTCCCGGAACAGGCCCTCCATCTAAATTCTTTAGGCGGTTAGTTAGGGGGAGGGTCGAAGTCTTTTGGGCCTTGATTGTATTTAGCTCAAAATAACGTGCACGCCGAAGAGACACATTTTGGGGTGGCAAGGTTCGCTCCCCTACACAGCCAGCATCACTTCTTTCCTCATCCCTCCTCCTAGCTCAAGTTTGTGTGTCCCCGCGTCCTCTGTGTCTGTCCGGGTGTCCACCTAGCCGCCCAGAGCTAGGCTCCGTGGGGCTCATGCATCTGCAGCTCAGGAGCACGGCTGGGCTGGGAGAGAGGATTGTTCTCATGCTGTTAGAGGGGGCTGGCTTCCTGGGAGACCATGGCTAGTGTTTCGTGTTGGAGAGAGCTCAGCACAGAATCCAGACACTCGGGGCTCATTTTTGCTCACCCTCGAGGGCTTTGCCGCTGTCACCCTGCAGGACTTTTGCTCTGGTTACCTGGAGGTCAGCACTGGATCTTGGTGGTGGTTACTGTGGAACCACAGGGCGTGTGTGTCCCCAGAGTGGGAAGCGGAGAGGATGAGCTGGCACATGGTGGGTTGAGCCACAACGATGAAGACTTATTACTTAATGGCGAGACAGACTTGCCCTCATTTCTGGGGGACAACTCTTGGTAAGCTGTGATGGCAGAAGGATAAGTGCAGCTGATTCAAGAACTCAACTAGCAAGGAATCATTGTTTTCTGATGTGCGTCCCAAGTGGAGTCGCCTCTTTGGGAAGGGGAAAGCTCCTCCACCTAATTACAGGGCTTCTGCAGGGCAACTGCTGGGATGTCGTCTGGTTAGTTCCTGCTGCCTGGCTAGGTCCGTAGAGACCACAAGGAAGGTGGTAACGGTGAGAGAGAAGCTCTTGATAAAACAGTCTTTTTCAGTGACAGTAACTCAACTGAACACCAAAGGCAAGATTTTGAACACGTTTAGGAATAAGTGAGCACCAGGGGCTTTTGTTGGTAGCTGCCAGCGAAAGGCTGCAAGGAAGGGGAGGCTTGGGGCTGTTCCCCAGACTTTGGAGGAGGATTCCAAGTGAGAACTCAGGAGTCGGGACCTTTTCCCGGGGACGGATAAGTCACTCCATGCTACTTGTGTGAACTAAAGTTCTCTGGTCCTCCCCTAAATACTTGCCCTGACCTAAGACTTCAGGTTTTAGTTTTGGACGATGCAAATGCCCAGGAAGGAATGGGAACCCACAGAGCCGTCTTTTTTTTTTTTCTTTTTGGCCACGCCATGCGGGATCTTAGCTCCCCTACCGGGGATTGAACCCGTGTCTCCTGCATTGGAAGCGCAGTCTTAACAACTGGACCGCCAGGGAAGTCCTGCACTGAGCTGTCTTTAGTCATTTATTCCTGTGTGTGAATGAGCCTGTGAGACCCGTTCCTGAGAACAGGAAGTGCAGGGCACTGAGGGCTGGGGAAACACAGAGTAGCAAGGTGACTGGATCACTGGAGATGCACCCCATCTAGTCTTGCTGTTTACAGTAGATTTTTCCTGCCGTCAGTAGGTTAAGAATGGCTTTTTTCCGTCTATAGATCGGTGGCCCCCCTCTAATCGAGGCAGTCACCAAGTATCAAATGCCCACAGGGATGTCAGAGCTTGTCAGACTCTTTCCAATAATACCATCCAGGGCTGTTCTGGCTGATGTTCTAGGAAACTGGCCAGCTCTCTGCTCCACACCCCGTGGCTCCACAAGCCCCGCTCCGCCTGGCTTTTGAGCGCCCGTCTCCCTGGAGTCAGTGCACCTCTGGGGGTCCCGACGTCCAGCCTTGCCTCTGCTTCCTCTGGGATTTGGCAGGAGGACCTTCTGTTCAGTGCTTTTGCTCCCCTCCTTCTGCAAATCTCCCCGAACCTCCTGAGGGCAGGTTTCCCTTCCAGCCTCTGGCCCTGCGGACCCCACTTTGCTTGGACCCCCGGAACAGCCTTCTAAGCCCCACGCCCACACCTGCCCCTCACAGCTCGACCTCTACACGATAGCGAGAGTGGTCTTTCTAAAACCTAAATCAAAGCCTGTCCGCCAGCAGACTTGGAACCTCCTAAGTGGCTTCCTGTCACACTTGGAACACATTCCAATCTCCTCACCCTAACCTAGGAGCCCCCGCATGATCCAGATCCCACCTCCCTCTGCACCCTCTGGGGTCTCACCCGCCCGCCCCGCCCACGGCGCTCCGTCCACGCCTCCTGGCCGCTGTCTCTGCGGCTTGTTCCTCCGCTCGGAAGGTCCTCTCCTTCCCCTCACTCCCAACCTTTCCTGACTCTGATTCCTTTGCGTCCTTCAGGTCCCAGCTTAAATGTCGCCTCCTGAGAAAGACTTTTTTTTAAATTTTAAATGGGGGCATAGTTGCTTTACAACGTTGTGTTAGTTTCAGCTGTACAACGAAGTGAATCAGCTATGTGTATACACCTATCCCCTCCCTCCCACCGCCCGCCCAGCCCACCCATCTAGGAGGTCACGGAGCACTGAGCTGAGCGCCCTGTGCTGTACCGCAGGTTCCCGCTAGCTCTCTGTTTTGCACATGGTAGTGTATATATGAAGAGAGACCTTTTTCTGACCACCCAGTCTGAGGTCATCGGGAGTTCTCAGGTTGCTTGTCCGTCTACTGGTTCTCTCGTCTGAGTTGTCCACCACTGCATCCACAGCTTGGTACACGTTAGGGCCCGGCGTCAGTCAGAGGACGCGAAGCTTTGCAGCCTAACAAACAACCCCTGAATCTTAGTGCCTTCAAATCACAAACGTTTATGTCTTGCCATGGTCAGTGGACATCTCAGGCCGTCGGGGGCGGGGGTGAGAGGCGCTGTGCTCACTGCAGGCGCCGGGGCTGACGGCACGGCCACCCTCCCAAACACTCCCAGTGGCCGTGCCACCGAGAAGGGTCTCACACTGACAGTCTCCTGCCCCCAAATGACTACATGTCCCTTCCGCTTCCAGGTCATTGGGTAGAACTAGTCACATCGTCTCACTCAAGCACAGGGAGCTGGGAAGTTCAGGTCCCACCAGTGCCCTGGAAAGAGAAGTGGAAATACTTGTCAGACAGCGCTCTGGACTCAGTTGATAGTTTTGAAAGAGGGAGCATCTAGAACGTTTCTTCTACAGCTGCAGTGGGTGCAAGTCACCTTACAGGGGCCTGCTGGGGATCTCGTATCCCTGCTGTTCAGGCCCTGGGCTCTGTGGGCAGTCAGGGTTCCCTTAAGAGAAGCTCAGCAGACAGGGGTGCCCCGAGACCAGACAGGAGCAGTCCCAGAGGCTCTGTGGCCGGTCACCTCTCAGGGCTCATCCCCCCATGGGACATGCTCCTGGGCTGTGACCTCTGTGAGACAGCCCTTCCAAAAGTGTTCTGATCCTCTCTGCACCCACCACGCTCAGCCGGGGCCTGGCGTGTCTAGGAGCCGAACAGATGTTCCTCCCAGGGGAATCCCTCCGAGTCCTGGGAGCTTAAGGAGGTAGGGAGGTGGGGGTGGGGCGCGGGCAATGGGGGGAAGAGAGTAAGGACAGCATTTCTCAGAAAGCCCACTGCATCCATCCTGCATGACATTCTGTTGCTAGTCACAGCAATGGCACTTATGCACCCAGGAAAGGTAAGGAAACCGCCTGTGGCCACTGTGGACCCTAGGGGTGTGGGGACAGGAAACGCTGGTCGTCTCCACAACCCTGATCCTGTCCCCTAAACTGCCCATTTCAGCTGGCCGGGCTGCGGGGAGCCGCTCCACTGTCTCAACGTGCATTTGGTCAAATGACATCATCACAGCAGGTCATTCCCGCTGGGCTGCACACAGCGCTGGCTGCGCGACAGCGGTGCGCACACCCCAGACACCACGGGCCTCGGGACGAAATGCTGTCCCCTAGGTGGTTACGATGGGCTTGAGTGCACATCTTGGCCTCTGCTGGCAATCACAGTTGAAGCTAACATTTGTTAAGCGCTCATCAAGTTCCTAGCACTGTATCTACCGAGAGCTCTATAGGTAATTGCCTTTAAATCTTCACACCTGCAGGGCACAGGCGCTGCTCCTATGGGATGGCTGGGGAAACTGAGGCCCACAGAGGCTAAGCAACTTCCTAACCAACTTCCCAATCATTGCTAGTTCTGTGAATCTGTGCTTCCTGATTCTAAACCTGTGCACTTCATTGTTACTCCATAGGAAAAAGTTTGTACCCGATTCCCCTTCTAGGTTATAAACACTAGAGAGCTTCCTTTTTTAAAAAAAGTTTTTACCTTAAAGTTTATTTTATTGAAGTATAGTTGATTTACAATGTGTTAATTTCTGCTGTACAGCCAAACAGTGATTCAAGTTATACATTATACATACATATACATTCTTTTTCATATTCTTTTCCATTGTGGTTTAACAGGATATTGAATATAGTTCCCTGTGCTCTGCAGTAGGACCCTGTTGTGTATCTATTCTCTACACAATAGTTGGCGTCTGCTCATCCCCAACTCCCAGCCCATCCCTCCCCCACGCCCCCCCTTGGCAACCACCAGTCTGTTCTCCACCTGTCTGTGAGTCTGTTTCGTAGGTAAGTTCATTTGTATCGTATTTTAGCTTCCACACATAAGCGGTATCACACGGTGTTTGTCTTTCTCTCTGAGTTACTTCACTTAGTGTGATCATCTCTAGGTCCATAGAGAGCCTCCTTTTTTGAGAAGCCTCCTACCTTCTCTCTTATAGCACCTGGCAGAGTTTCTGTCATATAATTAGCAGGCAATATAAGCCTTTAATGCGTACAAGAAGGGTAAAACAGAATACTTAGGATAGTAGGGTAACACTAGGATATTCAGGTGACATGTTTTTGGTTAAGACCGTTACTTAAGACTAAGTTAAAGCTTCTGTGCTTTTTGATACAGCTCTTGGTAAAGGGCCTGAATCTGTTAGCTGCTTATACATAGCAATGTAATCAAGGCACAAAGCCTCTCATATACCACACGCAGCACCCTGGTGTATAATTATCAACAAGGAAAGGATTAATTACACGGTGCTAGCTGCTGTGGATATCAAATTGAACAAGAGATAGTTTTCATCCCTAGAGATATAGAGGCGGGCATTTAAACAATTGATTGCCATACAGTGTGTGACGGACGTGCCATGAGGTTTGTGTAGGGATCAGTGGGGCCATAAATCCTGCGGAAGCGAAGTGGAATGAGGGTAGGACTCAGCTCTAGTCCGAAGGGGCAGTTAGGAAAATCAACCCAAACCCTATTTGGATCGAAATTACAAGTTCCTGAGCCTTGTGGGTGAAAAACCCATCGGCCACGAGCTTACCCACTGAACTTCCGACATCAAGGCTACAGCTGGGGTGAGGATTCCGGCCCTTGTACGTGACCTGGGCCAAGTCATTGCGAGGCCCTGGCAACCCCATTACTGCTAATGGGGTGTCATCAGCGTGGTGAGTGGTGGCGGCAGGCGGAGGTCCCGCCTCGGGAGCCCCGGGCCGGCGTCCCGACAGCCGCCTGGAGGCATCGTGATTTGCCTCGGTTTCTCCACATCAGGCCTGCCTTTCCCTTTTGCTTTCCAGGGCTCTGGCCTCGCCCTGACCTAAGCCGTGCAGCGCGTCAGCCGCCGACAGGAGGAAGTGGAGGCGGGCGGGGCCTGCATGCGGAGCCCGCCCCTCCCGCCCTAGGAGGATTCTCATTGGAGAAGCTTCCTCCTCACCCCGCCCAAGGCTGGGAAACTCCGCTTCGGATTGGCTAGTAGGCTCCCGATGGGCGAGGCCTCCGGGGGACGGGCGGGAGCGGAAGGCAGGGCGCGCTCTCGAGGGGCGGGGTTGCCTAGGCGACGCCGGGCGCGCGCTCGGGGGGTGGGGAAGCGAGCCGGCGGCTCAATGACAAATCGGCGGGGCAGGGCTGGCGTCCGGCCGCCGGAGGAGGCGAAGGAGCGGGCGGGGCGGGTTTAAGGGCGGGGGCCGGTGCGGACGGCCAGGCGGCGCGGGACGGGTCGCAGGTAAGGGTGTCCGCGCCCCGGCGGGGCCCTGCGGGCGAGGTGGGGCGCGCCCCGGGCCGGGTGGCACCTGACCCCGGCTCCGCGCAGGGCTGTGGCAGGAGGGCGACCTGGGGGCGGCGGCCCCGCTCGGGCCGGGGGCGGGGGTCCTCCCAGACCCGCTTGGGGCGGAGCAGATGGGGGCGGCGCCCCAGCCACCTCCCGAGTCCGGCGCTCCTTCCCTTGTCCCGCAAGTGGCCTCTGCCGCCACTTCCTGCCTTTCGGGCCTCCAGCCGAGGAGGGTCCACTTCCTCAGGCCCTTAGTCGCCGCTGTGGTCAGGGTGAGGCTGTGAATGTTGCACAAACTTGTTAGCGCCTCAAGAGCTTGGCCGTGGACTCCCGGGGGCCGCGCTTCGGAAGTTGCGCGGTCTGCTGCGTGTTGGGTTTGCTGCCGTCCTGGTGCTGAGCGCAAAGTTGCCCCCCACCCCACCCCCCCCGCCCAGCTCCCTTACGCGAGGGGCTGGCGCTGGGGCGGCTTCTCCCGGGGCGCGCCTGGACCTGCCCGTGCGCCTCGTCTCGCCCCCGTAGGTCTAGGAGGTCGTGCCCGTGGTGGGTTCCGACGCTAGTGCCGAGACAGCTGCGCCCAGGCTGCTCGTGGGAGCAGCGTCCGTTCTGTGCTCGTTTTCGGGTGAATTCTGGAAACGTTGGAACTTTGATGTTGCTTTCAGGTGAGTCTTCCGGAGGGAAGCTCTTGTGTCCCCCGGACTCGTTTAGAATTGCCATTGGGATAGACTTGGCTGATGGCTCCTTGGAGTTGTCTGTGACTTGGTTTCGTCCCTTGTAGAACAGTGAACTTCCTGCTTCGCCCCGGTTTCCTAACCTCATTTAAAATTTTTTTTTGGTTAGGTTTTGAGGATGGATAGTGGGCACTGATTGTCATAAGGGCTAGTGTATCTTTCAGACGGGTAAATGACCCATATTTTAAGAAAGCAGCAAGATTCTCGGATGTCACAGTTGGAAACAGTTTAAGGCAGTGTTCCGTCAACCTGGAACAATATGATTGGAATGTCAAGTTCTCAGATACGGGGTGAGCGGGAAAGGTAGGCTTGAATATTGGGAAGGACAGGAGGGCAAGGTGCGAAGACCCACGTTCTGAAACTTTCTTCGTGGTGTGATCTCGAGCACAGCTCTGCACTTCTCTGTGCCGCAGAGTCCACAGCTGTAAAAAGGTGATAGTCATCCTCCTTGTTAGGATTAAACGAAGTAAGGAACGCTGGCGGCTTCCTTTGTGGCAGTGGGGGTTAGGGTTAGGGGTGGGAATAAGGCCAGGGACACACATCCCTCGTGTGTGGCTTCAGTTGCTACAGCTAGTCTTTCTCCTGCCCCATCTGGGTTTTCCCTTCCTTTTCTATTCATGTTATTTCCCATTGGAAACAGTGACTATTCTGACCTGAGATGTCAGCAAGATTTCCCTATGCCCAGGGTTTCGTATGAAAAAAAGTGGGCGGGATAACTTATTAGATGTCTTTTGGGAATACGGGACTGGACACATAAAGATAGGAAAACAAGAATAGAGCCGCAAATGGGATCTCAGTGGGTCTTGGTAGAAGGTGGAAGAGGTGGAAAAGTTCTGATTTCTTGCCTTAATTCTTCAGGGTTCTTGCCTTGGTGGAAGATGGCTTGAGATTCTGGAAATGTTTAGACCACAGGGTTGAGATAATTCTTTGGGCTGCATCACCCAATCCCACAATAAGTCTTTGCATTCAGTTACTAAATTCTTATCCACCTAGAAACATAATTGGAGCCTCTTTCTGAAAGCTAAATGTGGAGACAGTGTAACAACCTAGAGCAATAGCACTGAGAGATCCTGGCAGCTCTTCTGAGGCTTCCAGTGCAACTTGTCTCAGGGTGATAGCAAGAGTCCCACTTTCACTGGCTCCAGATCCAGCTCGTCCTTGACTTACTGAAGTTACGTCCTGATAGACCCACCATAGGTAGAAAATATCGTAGGTCAAAGACGCATTTAATACGCTTAACCTGCTGAACCCATTGCTTAGCCTGGCCCACCTTAGACCTGCTCAGAGCACCCCTATTGCCTCCAGTTGGGCAGAATCACCCAAAACAAAGCCTGTCCTATAATAAAGTGTTGAATATCTCATGTAGCTTATTGCATTCTGTGCTCAGAGTGGAGAACAGACCGGCTCTGTGGGTATGGAGGGTACGAACTGGTCTTGTATCAGCTGTTCCCCCTTGTGGTCCTGTGGCTGACTGGGGCTGTGGTCCAGCATCACAGAGAGGAGTTTTGTTTTTTCTTTAGTTATTGAAGTATGGTTGGTTTACAATGTCGTGTTAGTTTCAGGTGTACAGCAAAGTGAAACATATATATGTGTGTGCATATATTTTTCAGAACCTTTTCCATTATAGGTTATTACAGGATATTGAGTAGAGTTCCCTGTGCTATACAGTAGGTCCTTGTTGTTCACCTGTTTTATATAGAGTAGTGCATATACGTTAATCCCAAACTCCCTAATTTACCTCCCCCTGCCTCTCATCCCCACATGCTATCCCCTTTGGTAACCATAAATTTGTTCTCTATGTTTCTGGGTCAGTTTCTGTTTTGTAAATAAGTTCACATTTGTATCATTTTTAAAAAAGATGCCACATATAAGTGGTATCATATGATACTTGTCTTTCTCTCTCTGACTAACTTCACTTAGGATGAGAATCTCTAGGGCTATCCATGTTGCTGCAAATGGCATTATTTCATTCTTTTTTAAGGCTGAGTAATATGCCATTGTATATATGGACCACATCTTTATCCATTCATCTGTTGATGGACACTTAGGTTGCTTCTTGGCTACTGGAGTAAATAGTGATGCTATGAGCATAGGGGTGCATGTATCTTTTTGAGTTACAGTTTTGTCTGGATATATGCCCAGGAGTGGGATTGCAGGATCATATGGCAACTCTATTTTCAGTTTTTTAAGGAACCTCCATACGGTTCTCCATAGTGGCTGCACCAACTTACATTCCCACCAACGGTGTAGGAGGGTTGCCTTTTCTCCGCACCCTCACTAGCATTTATTATTTGTAGACTTTTTGATGATGGCCATTCTGACCGGTGTGAGTTGGTACCTCATTGTAGCTTTGATTTGCGTTTCTCTAATAATTAGCGATGTCAAGCATCTTGTCACGCGCCTATTGGCCACCTGTACGTCTTCTTTGGAGACGTTGTCTATTTAGGTCTCTGCCCACACAAGAGGGTATCTTACCGCATATTGCTAGCCCGGGAAAAGATCAAAGTCCAAAATTTGAAGTAGGTTTCTACTGAATGCTTATCTCTTTTACACCATCATAAAGTTGAAAAATCGTGGGTCACATCCTAAGTTGGGGGCTGCCTGTACAGAACATAGAGCCTGCTGGATGTTTTTCTAAAGTGAATGAGTGTTGCTGAGGAGTCTGAATGGAAGAGAGCTGACTGAGTACCAGAGAAATGGAGCCCTTCCCTCATCATGCGGAGGGGGCCGGGGTGGGCAAGGAGGAGGAGGGAACCTGATCCTTACTGAGCATCAGCTATCTGCTGGCACAGACCCCCTGATCTAACCAATACCAGGTAAGTATCTGGCCTTGGAGATTTGACCATGAGCTGTGTCCTCAGTTCTTTTGGTTCCTAGGAATACAAATACGTGTGTGCACGTGTACATATTGGATGTTCCAAAAAGTAGAGGGGCCAAGCAGACGTGAGGGCAGGGCGTGTGAGCTTTTGGGTGGGTGAGAGTGGAAAGAAAGACGAAGAGAATGTGGATGCGGAGTGTCAAAGAGGGAAGGTACGTGTGGTTCCTATAGCAACTGCAAAATACCAGCCGGGTCTCAATTTCAAGTTTATGTTACTCTAAAAAAAACGTAAGTGCTTATCATTTTCCTGAGTGTTCTCTGTCGTGGTTGTAGACCAATCTTTGGGGAGTTTTTGCCTTTTAAAAAATCGAAGTCTAAATGCAGAAACAGGTGCTATCAATAGATAATGGCTAATACATTGTTGTCTTTGTTGCTTTTGTCAGTGCTTAGTGGGCAATATGTATACAGTATGATTTAGGCCCACCAGATTGGGAATCGACATACAAAATACTGAGTTAGGTCTCATCCAAATTAAAACATTCCAAGCTATGTAATTTTGCTTAGTATACGTCATGAGTTGAAGGAAATAGAGTAGTTTGGTGCTGTGTGGCTGCCTGCCTCAAAAGTTTTTCTGTCTTTTGAGTGAATTTTCTACTGCTGTGTAATAAATTGGCCCAAATTTAGCAGCTTAAGACAACAGACATTTATGATCACATAGTTTCTGAAGTTCAGGATCTGGGAGCAGCTCGGCTGGGCGCTCTGGTTCAGAGTTTCTCCTGAGACGGGGCACGCACAGGCCTGTGGCCTGGGGGCCTCAGTGCTCACCACGTGGCCGCTCCACAGGGCTCTGCACAACCTGGGCGCTCACCTCCCCCGGGGCAAGTGACGTGTGTGTGTGTGTGTGTGTGTGTGTGTGTGTGTGTGTGAGTGTGAGAGAGAGAGAGAGAATGATCACGATGGAGACTGCCGTGCCCTGGTACCTCCTCTTGGAAGCCATGTACCATCCCTACTGCCAGCACATGGACCAACCTGGTGCAGTGTGGGAGTGGGCTGCCCTGGGGAAGCCTGATGACCATTGGCATTCTTGGAGGCTAACTACCACAGTTTCCTTTTGAAGGTTTTGTTTCATACGCTTCCTGAAGTTTGTACCACGGGAGATTAAAATGCAGCTGGAGTTTTTACTATTCTATACTTGAAACGTTGTGTTCTTTCTCTGCTCCTTCATTGTCAGATGCTAGGATTAATTAGCCAAATATGCAGTAGCTTTGGAAATTAGAAATTAAAATCTCGCTAGTCCCTAAACCAAATGGAACAGCTGAGCTTTTTTTTTTTAACCCTGGGACAAATTGGTAAAAAATTATTGCCAAAATGATCTCCTTGATGAACAGCTTAGTCAGTCATTAGTGATCTGTGTTTTTTTTTTTGCGGTACACGGGCCTCTCACTGTTGTGGCCTCTCCTGTTGTGGAGCACAGGCTCCGGACGTGCAGGCTCAGCGGCCATGGCTCACGGGCCCAGCCGCTCCGCGGCATTTGGGATCCTCCCGGACTGGGGCACGAACCCGTGTCCCCTGCATCGGCAGGCGGACTCTCAACCACTGCGCCACCAGGGAAGCCCTGATCTGTGTATTTTTTAAAAATAAAACTGACTGGTAAAGTAGCTGAAAAACTCTTGGAGAATGTGGGTGATGGACACAAGGCTGTTTATTAAACGCTTCTTCCTGACTTTGTGTATGTGTGAAACTTTCCACAATAAAAAGTTTTTTTGAAAAGGGGGGAGGGAGAAAAGAGGCATAATCACAGGAAAAAGTTTTCTGGAGCCCTGACACTAAGACCAATAAACAAACTATGGCATTCCGGGAGGAAGAAAAAAAAAAAAGACCCTCTTCCAATTATTATAAAGCTTTGGACAATATTTCTCTGCTTAGCAATTCTTCATTTCTCTTTTGAAACCCTAATACATTTTAACCATCCACCTGGACAGAAGGGCCTTATTCTTTTAGCTTCTAGATGAAATCTTTCTGGAGTGTCCATACGTGGAGAGAAGAATTTAGGGATCCTGAGCCGGAAGCCTGAGTCAGTGACCTCCAGGTTTCTTTCCGTCTCTAAAAATTCTATGATTCTAGTACTTTCATGTAACAGATATCCTTTGACTCAAGCATATTTATAACAAGAAGCTTCATAAATCATGTTAAATTGTAACTTCAGCAAATGAAGTCTTCTGAGAATCGCTTCTGTTCATTCCAGCCCAGTTCAAGGCTGTTGGACTCATCAGGAGGCCAAGTGGAAAAGTCAGCACAATTTGCTGTTCCTTTCTTCCTATTTTTGGCTCTTTTCCCATCCGCTGCCCCAGTTTATGAGCTAGTGTCTTACTTTCCTTTATCCTACTGTTTATCCTCTCCCATTGTCCCCTCCTTCCTCCCGCCAGTCAAAACAGGAAAAGATGGGGGCCAGTCAGCCATTGCGGAGTCGCTGATCCCATCGTTAGGACTGGATTTCAGCCAGCGTGGTACCTCTCCTCACCCTTGCATATTAGGCCTTTTTTAAATCTCAAATTGCATATGTTTGTTCAGTAAAGTCTACCGGTTTTTTAACTTCTAAAGGGTTTCTACACCTGATTCCAAGGTGGGGTGGGTGAGGGCACACCACTGAGAAACCCTCTGCCACCAGCGGGGCGTCCTTCATTTCAACCCGACCGTGACACTGTCTACCCAGGGGTAGCGCCAGACTCCACAGCTCAAGGGCTCAGTCCCACAGGACTGGCGCCGCTTCAGACACCAGTCGCGGTCCAGGTCGTCACCTGTGCTTCCGACCAAGTGGCTACAGATCGGAGGTCCCCGTGACACCATGATTGGGTTTCAGGTGCCAGGTCGTCACCTGCACTCCTGACCAACTGGCTCTACAGCAGAGGTTCTCACCACCCCCTGCTCGGGTTCAGTTAATTTGCGGGAGTGGCTCACGGAACTCAGGAAGCCCATTTACTCGTTAGATGACCAGCTTGTTACAAAGGGTGTGAGTCAACAGCCAGGTGAAGAGGTGCACAGGGTGAGGTCCCCGTCGCAGGAGCACGTGTCCTTGTGGAGTTGGGGCCCCCAGGTGGCACGTGCCACCGTGCGCTTTGGTTCTCCCGCCTGGAAACTCTCCTCAGCGCCTTCTTTTCGGTTCCTACGGAGGCGCCGTCACACAGCATGGCTGATTGGTGATTGATGCAACCTCTAGCCCCTCCCTCCTCCCCAGAAATCAGGGGGTGGGGCTGAAAGTTCCAGCCCTCTTTTCAAGGCTGGGTCCCCCAGCGTCCTCGGGTGCTTCCCCAGAGTCCCCTCATCGGCCTAACCCAGTTGTGGTGGGAAGGGGCTTGCTATGAACAAGACGACACTCACATCACCTTTATGGCTCTGAATCGTTTTCAGGAACTGAGGACAAGTGACCGAACATAACATAAGGTGCTCCCCTTGCTCTTGTCATTCAGGAAATTCCCAGGGTTCTGGGAGCTGTGGGCAAAGGCCAAAGACATGTGGGAACTATAATTAGGTCACATCTGAACGACCACGTATACCTCACAGTATCATAACCTCCTAACTAGTGGAAAGCCTGTCCACCGTCCCTTGTCCACTGTCATTCCTTAGGCCAGGCCTGCTGCATTGGCCCCGTCTGCCCTGGGCCCCTCTGCTTTTCCACACTGTAGCTACAATGATCTTTTCAACTTGCAAGTCTAATTTTGTCACCCATTTGCTTGTAACTCTTGGAAGGCTGTTCCGTGCACTCAGCAGAAAGTCTAAAATCCCTAAACTACTGGCCCTTACTTTCCCCTCTGCCTTCATATCATGCCAGGCTCCGCCTCTTTCTTTCTGCTCCAGGCAGCCACGTGGGTCTCTCTTCAGTTGCCTGAGTGTACCGTGCTTCCTCTTGCTTCCGGTCTTCCTAAAAGCCAGGTGAGGAAAGGGTAGAGCGCGTGGAAGGGGTCCTGCGCGGGACAGTACTTGGCCTGTGCTGGGGGCTGAAGGAAGGCACACTGGCTGGGGGAAGGCCGGTGCAGGGTCTTGGGGGCGACGGTGTGTGGAGGGTTTGGATTTCATCCATGGTGGGCCGTTAGCGGGCCGTAAACACGCGTCCGCTTGTAGGGGCTTTTGTTTACAGCGGGACTGTGTGGAGAAGAGCTTGTGGGGAGGCTGAAGTGGCGATGAGAGGTCAGTTAGCAGGTCGTGGCCGGTCGGTGGTTGGTGGCTGGGCCTGGGCTGTGGAAGCAGATGGCTTTGGAGTGTGACTTGGAGGTGGAATCAGCAGAACTGGCTGTGAGTTGAGGTGGCAGCGGGGCCAGAGGGGTCACAGGTGACTCCTGGGTTTCTGGTTTTAGTGATGAGTATGGCTGGCTATGGGGAATCACGGAGAAGAGCGGGTTTCAAGGGGGGAAGAATCAAGAGTTCTCTTCTGGGAACGTTAAGCTGGAGATTCTCGTGCGACACGCAAGCGGGGAGAGGTGGCCCAAGGCAGAGGAGGTGAAGGAGCCTGGAGGTCAGGAGAGCACCCTGGGCTGCGTCCTGAGAGTTCGGGGGCTACAGATAAAGCTGCTGAGACGGATGAGATCCCCACAGGGGAGAGTGGGGACGTGAGGGGGAAGGCTGAGCTCGAGGACTGACACGGGAAGCCAGGTAGCGGAGAAGGACCTGACGGCACCCCTGCCAGTGGGGCTGCAGGGCCCGGGGGGCCGTGTCTGCAGGGAGATGCAGAGGGCTCTTTGCTTGGCCCGCTAGGCGCCTTCCCCTTGCTGGGCACACTTCTGTCCCAGCTGCTGCACCCTTGTGTTTGAGAGGACCGGAGAGGAGAAAGAGTTTAGTTGGAGTCTGCGGCATGGAGTTTATCGGTGACCTTGACGGGACGGTCTCGCTGAGCTTGTGCTGGGGGAGGTGCCGGGTCGGAGCGGATTCTTAACGGAGGGAGGAAGCCCAAGGCCCTGCTGCTCAGAGGGGCTCTGTGGCGGGGGTGGCGTCTGGGCGGCGCTGGCGGAACCGAATCCTGGGCGGCGCTGGCGGAACCGAATCCTGGGCGCCACCCCAGACCCGCCGAGTCAGAATGCGCGTCTGAACAAGATTCCCAGGGAATCTGCCCGAGAGGCACTGGCACGGAGAGCCAGGCCCACAGAGAAATTGTGTCACCGGCCAGAGGGGCGTATATGTTTAGGACGAAGGTTAAGCAGACCGCGTCTGTATGCTGTGGGGGAGGATCCCGGAGGGAGGCGAAGGCCGATTGGCGATGCAGGGAAAGGAGGGGGACGGCAGAGTGCCGCTCTTGGGCAAGGGGGCAGCACGCGGTCCAGAGCCTGCGTGGAGGGCTGGCCTGCAGGAGCCCAGGAGGAGGTGGGTGTGGATGCTGGGCATGGGGGGGGGAGCAGAGGGGCGGCATGCTCGTGGCCTCTGTTTGGGGAAGCTGAGGTAAGGGCACAGGGGCAGAGCGAGCACGGGGAGGGCCTAGGGAGCCTCCCAGGGAGGTTTCTAGGAAGCGGGGAGTGCATGCCCGTTCCACTTTGTGACCCTAAACGCCCGGCCTGTGACGTTTCCTGAGGCTGGTTGCGTGGTGTGCTTTCCCGCCCCCGCAGCGTTTTTCCACCAGGTGCGGGTGCTGGGAAGGATGGTGAGCGGGAGGGAGGGGCTGCGGGGGTCTCTGCCGGGGAAGGAGGGGCGTGGGCCCGCAGGGGAAGCTGCTGGAGGCCAGGGCTGCCGTGTGCAGAGGCGGAGAGTGCTGGCGGGCCGGCCCGTGAGCCGCTGAGCTAGCCGGTGGCGGCCGGGGCTGGCCCGCCGGAGGACATGGCGCGGATGGTGGTGCCCTGCCGTGGCTTAGCTTCGGTGCCTCGGCCAGTTTCTTTCTCGAGACTTTCTAGAGTATCAGAGTGATACTCCAAAGGTGAAGTGCTTACTCAGAGCCAGGTATCGCGATAGGGCTTTTCTCGTTTCTTCACAATGACCCGGAGGATACAGATCTCCTGTGTATTTTATGCATCACACGGAGGCTGAGAAAGGCAACTTAACCAAGGTCGTTAGCTCCCTCATGGCAGGCTCCAGACTTCAAGTCGAGCGGCTTTTTCTCCTGATCCACACTGCAGTTGGTATATACCTACTTTTTAAAAAGTTGTGGTGAAATATACATGACATAAAATTTACCATTTTGACATTTTTTGCGCGTACAGTTCAGTGGCGTTAAGTACACACACGTTGTTGTGCGGTCATCACCACTGTCCCGACTCCTAGGCACTTTCATCATCCCATTCTGAAACTCGGTGCCCGTTGGACACGAAGCCCATCTTCCTGGCCCTGGCCCCTGGCCCCTGCTGGTCTACTTTTCATCTCTGTGACTCTGACTGTTCCAGGGCCCTCGGATAAGTGGAATCACAAGGGGTTTGTCTTTTGTGGGAGCTTATTTCACTCAGTCGAATGTCTTCAAGCTTCATCCATGTTGTAGCATATGTCAGAATTTCATTCCTTTTTAAGGCTCAATAATATTCCACTGTGTGGATGGGCCACATTTCCATTCATCCATCGATGGACACTTGGGTTGCTTCCACGTTGTAGCTATTGGGAATAATGCTGCTCTGAACACGGGTGTACAGATATCTATTCAGGTCCCTGCTTTCCGCTCTTTGGCGTATATAATAACTGCTTTTTGTTGTGCATTTCCTCTCAGGTCTGTGTTTTATTGATAGAACTTGTGCTCTAGTTGCCTCTGCATTTCTGTCTCTTGATGAGCTTTTCTGATCCATGAATTCCAGGATTTCACACCACGTTTAAGGTCTCTCCCACCCCACCCCACCCCAGGCCACTAATGGAGCAGCACAGTGTCCAGCTCAGAGTGGGGATTCTGAGGCAGGACGGCTGGGTGGCTGCTCCCAGCCCTGCCACCGACCAGTTAAGTGACCTTCCCGGTCACATAGCTCTGTGTGTGTGCATGTGATGTGCCAGCAGATAATGCAGAAGTGGTGGTAGCACGTCTCTAAACAGGATCTTATTTGGGTTAGTCATTGGGGACGGGGCCGTGTGCGCTAGTTCCAGACTTGACCTTCGGCCGTCGGGAAGTGAAGCAGCTCCCGTGTCTCCACGGCGGCCTGCGCAGGTGAAAGGAGCTGAGGCCTAAACTGGTGGCCCGCTCCAAGGCCAGTGAGACCCTCAGATCCCGGGGGGGTGGGGGCCTGGCGGGAGAGGTCTTTATTTCAGAAATAATCACACATTCTTAAACAGCCAGAGCTTGCCAGTTACCCGCCACCGTTTCTTATTGCTTAGCTTGTAGCTCAGCAGAGTCATCCTTCAAGGGCATAAACTTCTCAGAGTTTACCAGCTACCACTTGTCCTTCTGAGGCCTCCCAACCCAGACGGAGAACTTGCTTTTCTTATCCACCACGGACTGAGCATCTCCTAAGTGCCAGGCACAGGGCACACAGGATGAACGGGCAGCTCTCGGTGTCTCTGCGGGACAGACCTCATCCAGTGCAGCCATGGGTGGTGTTGACAGGCCTGGGAGCCTGCATAGACTGGGAGGGTCAGCTAAGCTGGGCAGCGGGCTGTCCAGGAAGGTGGGGGGGGGGTGGAGATACTCAGGCGGCCACTCCATCAGGAGGAAGGAACAGCATGTGCCCAGAGGTACAGACCAGAGGCAGGTGCTTATGAGAAGCACCTCAGAGCTTTCTGGCTTTGTGTTAGTTAATTGAGTTTGTTTGCGTTTAAGGTTGATTTTTTTTCCCCCTTTGGCGGGAGAACAGATAAAGAGATATGCTTTAGGGAACAGAAACACCTAAAACAAATTTCCTTAGGCACACGGGAGCACTAAGTTGTTTTGCAGATCTAATTTCAGAAGAAAAAAAAAACAGCAAAAACTTGGAAAGGAACTTAGATCATTTAATTCAACTTCCTTATTTTCATAGGCATGGAAACTGAGTCATACCTGCATAGGAAGATAAAAATATTCTATTCCCAGTGCTGGGGGCAGTAGCAGCTACACACAGGGAGGGCGCCCTGGAGTTTCCTTCTCTGAGTCAGTACACGTGGGAAAGGCTGAGACTACAGAGAGAAACTGAGCGCTCTGATGACTGCAGTTGTTTCCTGCCAGGACCGTCACTCCTGGAGTCACCGTTTCGTGAAAAGCAGTAAGAACATGTAAACTTACCAACTAGAGAAGTCCATACGGAGTATCTTTGTTTGCTAGATAGATTCGCGGGAGGGCTCAGCCGCGGCCCTCGTGAGTCTGTGGCTGTGGAGACCCCTGGCTGGTTGGCCAGCAGCCCCTGGAGCTCAGGTGCTCAGAGCAGCTGTCCTGCCCTTCCCGTCACCTGGCCGTCCAGGTTCAGCTGTCCCCTGCAGGGGCCTGGGCTCCCTTCCGAGAGGCGGATCGGGTACGAGGCGGCCAGTCAGAAAGGTCGCTGCCAACCAGAGAGCAATCAGATGGCCGTAAGTGCTCATTTAAAGCAGTGGGTGAAATGATGAGACTCTTAAAGAATGTTGAAATAACCTTAAGAGGTTAAAATTCTTCAGTGACAAATTCTCAAACCTTAAAAATATAAACTAACGTGATCCACTTGTCAAACTTGGCTTTTGAAATAGGGAAGTAGTGGCTTACAGTTTCTAGGCTTTTGACCATAAGTACCAGAAATAAGATATGAATGAATCCCCGAGTGTCAAGTTTACGCCATGCGCTAGATCTCATGATGATCACGGTTTGGGTAAAATCCATGTTATTTAGGTTGCAGCATGATTTATGTGATGATAAAAGGGAAATAATCCGTGCAATGGCAGGATACAAGAGGGAAAGGCAGCTCTGGGGCCTGCCATCAGGGAGCTTCAATTATTGTGGAATGAATAGCAAAAAGCAAGTAAGTAGGAAAAAAGAAAGGAACTGTAGGCTGGGGTCAGGGCAGTGAGAGACGCAAAGGGCAGAGGTGCGGGATGCGAGGGGCGCCTGAGGCCGGGTGGTCTGGGAGGCCTCCCTGAGGACGTGATGTGAATGTGGAAGCCCACAGGACAGGGAATCGAGTCTGAGCGTTGACTGCGAGAGGCCTGGGGTTGGGAGGGGGGCGATGGTTGGGGCAGAGTAGCGGGCCACGAGGTTGGAGAGGGGAGACCCACGATGGGAGAGCAAGTTCTGGTCCTGGCGGCATCGTCCGGGTCCCTGGACATCGGCTATGAGCCAATCGGTGACTTTTCTGCTTAAGCTACTTTCACCTGGGGCTTCTGTCACTGTGGACAAGAGTCCTAGACATACAAGGGGCAGAGCAGTGGGATTCCCTGGAAGCTCCTTCAGCTGTATGTAGAGTTCATGCTTTGTTCGTTCAGGAGGAAGTGCTTCTGTGTCATGTATTTCCCCCCCCTCCCCGGCCCTGCCTGGGTCTCAGTCCCTGGACTTGAGTTGTTTGTGTACTTTCAAAGCCAGGTGTGCTGTCACCTGGTGCCCTCGGTGTCAGGTAAGCAGCCTCACACCCAAAGGGTTTTTTTTTCTAATTGAAGTAGAGTTGATTTACAATGTCATGTTAGTTTCAGGTGTACAGCAAAGTGATTGAGATCTATATCTATATATTCTTTTTCAGATTCTTTTCCATTATAGGTTATTATGAGAAGTTGAATATAGCTCCCTGTGCTGTACACACACACGGTAAAATTCTATGCTTTCCCAAGAGAAACAATCTTTAAAAAATTTACTTTCTCATTTACTCGGGGCTCCCCTATTTCTGAAGACTTTAAAACTTCAGTGTGAATATATGGAGATGGTTGTAGTACTTGAATTTGCAGAACAGAAGTTAAATAGAAGAGTCTATGATGAATAAGATTCTCTAGTTAGGAGGTGAATATGAAGAGGAAAGCATTCACTTGATGGGCTGAATGAAAAATAAAGAGATCATCTCTAGGGATGACATCAGAGAGGTAAGCAGTGATATTTCTCATCTCCATCGAGTTACTAGAAACTCAGGAAAATAATTTTGAATCAGTTTGTGAAAAGTGAATCAATTTTCGTAAGATAGCAATGAACCATGGCCCTTGCAAAAACAAAGGTGGTAGCACAGTGTTATCTGTGAGACTGTCAGCCAACAGTCATTAGAAAATAAGAATTCCAGTTGAAGTTAGATTCATGGTTCCAGCTAGATGAGTATTCTGATTGCTGTGGAATTAAGGTGATAACTGATTCACTTTGTTATAAAGCAGAAACTAACACACCATTGTAAAGCAATTACACTCCAATAAAGATGTTAAAAGAAAAAAAAAGAATTAAGGTGAGAAAATGGCTCCCATCTTAGTTAATTCATTCAATTAATATTTAAATATGTTTTCTGTGATAGGTAATGGGTGAAATCGTGGTAAACAAAATACAGACTCTGTTCTCAAAGAACTCAAAGTTTAATGGGATGGTTTTCAGTCTAGGTGTGAATTGGAATCACCTGCACGGCCTGAGCACCTAGGTTTCCATGTGCCTGAATTGGAATCTCTAAGGGAGTGGGACCCAGGCACCTATATCTTTGTCCTCATTGTTTTAAAGAACTTTTTAGTGTGGAAATTTTCAAACATATATAAAAGTACAGAGACTAATATAATCAACTACCTTGTATCTATCAGTCAGCTTCAACAGTTTATGGCTAATCTTATTTCATCTACATCCCTACTTCCTCTCTTCCTCCTTGATAACTTTGAAACAAATCCCATATATCATTTGGCTTCTTTTGTAATGAGGTTAAATGTAGTCACTTGAAAGTTTTTTAAAGAATAATTCCTTAATATTATCAAGTTCAGCCAGTGTTCAGAATTGCCCAGTTTTCTTGTGTGTGTTTTTTCCAGCTGGGATCCATATAAGGCATGTGTATCAGTCAGTTGATATGGCTCTTAGGTCTCAGAATTTACAGCTTCCCTCTCCATCTTTCTTTTTCCTTGCACTTTATTTGTTGAAGAAACTGGGTGGCTTATTCCACAGAGCTTTCTACAGCCTCTGTGTTGCTGATGGTGTGTCCGTGTGGTATGTTCAGCGTTTTCCTGTCTCCTGCACCTCTGCTAAATCAGTAGTTAGATTTAGAAGCTTTTTTGTCAGGACTACATCATTGATAATTATGTGTCTTTTTCAAGATGTCAGGTTGTCTCTTTTTGTAATGTTAGCAGCCATTGATATTAGATTTCTTAACTCATGAGGAGTTGCAAAATGGTGATAGCCCCAATTCCATCATTCCTTGATTAGTTAGAATATTCTGTAAAGGGAAACTTTGCTTCATCTATTATTTGGTCACCAGTTAGTACAGTTTACATAGGAGAAGCAAGATACCTTTTTAATTCTTTCCCTTAATTTACCTTTTTTTTTTTTTTTTGCGGTACGCGGGCCTCTCACTGTTGTGGCCTCTCCCGTTGTGGAGCACAGGCTCCAGACGCGCAAGCTCAGCGGCCATGGCTCACGGGCCCAGCCGCTCCGCGGCATGTGGGATCTTCCCGGACCGGGGCACGAACCCGTGTCCCCTGCATCGGCAGGTGGACTCTCAACCACTTCGCCACCAGGGAAGCCCCAATTTTTTTTTTTTTTTTTGGAGAATACTGGGGGCATTGTACATGAGGTTGGAAAATGGCCTCTCAAAGATTTAATTTACCAATTTTTAAAATAATGAGTTGTTTCACTAGTCCTCTAAAGGTGGCGAATAGGTGCTTTTTTAGTTTCATTGTGAGCAAATTAGATGTGTTTTGATCCATTGCAGTTATTATGTTTATTGATCTTTAATTGTCCATCTTTGCCCCATCTCTTCAACTTGGCTTCTGAGCATGTGTGTGTGCCTGTGCTTGCACACGTGTGCATTTAGAAATTATTATCTTTGTAGCTAACAGCATTTATTGCTAAACTACAAAAAGAACCTCTGAGGAGGGCTGCCACTTTAATTGCTTACCTTCTAGAATCAATGTTGACAATAGAACAATCAGGAGACATTTCCTTAATGGAACGTGGATGAGAAGTGTGCCATGGTACGTGTTATGGAAAATTATTTAAAATAGGTCCTCATCTTTATTTCTTAAAACTCTTCCCTCATCGTTCATTCATTCTTTACACATTCTCTGGGCATTTCTAGGTCTCTGATTCACTGCAGGCCCTGGAGGCACACATAGGAATAAGACACTGCCTACCTATCTGTCCAGGGAGTGTGTGTGAGACTGTTTACTAATAACCACAAGTGTGTGTCGTGTCATTAAAAGGATAGGGATGTAGGGGTTCAGTGCTGTCGATTCGCATTCTCACACACGTGCGCACTCATATATATGGTCATTTTGTCACAACGATGTATAGTTTGGTGTTAGGTGCTAGGAAATAGGAGGGCTGCATGTCGACTTTCAGTGTCAAGGGAAATGATGTCCCCTGAGTAGACAGTGTCACTGCGCTTTTCTTTGTCATTATTCAGCATTTACACCCCCTGCAATCCTTTTCCTGTGTTCCTTCATATTTGGAGAGTGCTGGTTTTTGGGGAGGGAGGGTCCTTCATGACCTAATTTAGATCGGGTTGTTCCTGATTGGGATCGTAACAGGAAGTGGTAAACAGTGGGGATTTGTCTTGACACTTAGAATAGTGCTGCTTGTTAAAATGCAGAGTGTGATTCATAAACAATCTATGGAGATGCTTTAAGGCCATGAAAAGTATCCTGTTCCTCATGTAAATCTCCCCTTTAGCTTTAGCATCTTACTAATGATTCTTGCCTGAACCGGTCTTTACTCTGAGAGCTGCAAAATGTTGGGTTTTTTTTCACTTTCCCACCCTGTACGTTTATCAGTCCGCCTTTGGTGTTCTACTCTAAGCAGGAGCCCTCCTGTCTCCCTTTGTTTGTTTAATATTTACTATAGGGATGGATTCATGAATCCCTTGTTTTTCAGTGGTTTGTTTTCATTACTGTCCGTAATTATTTTGGTGCTTAGATTGTCCCAGATTTAGGATTGTCTTCCATTTTGATGATTTAAAGGACTAAAAACTTGAATAATATTCTAAGAGACTTCAATATTATGATTATGGCCTATTAGTAATATCCAGGTTACCACCTTCAAGTCATATTATCTGGAGAAAAAGTGCTAAGTGCAATTCTTTGCACATGTACAGTGTTTGATCATTTCCCATGTGCTTTTGTGTACCATGTTACCCAGGACAGATGAATTTTATGAGGACTGAAGAGTACTTTTTTCCTACCTTTTCAAATTCTCATTTGATTTTCATGACAACCCTCTGATACAGACAAGGTTGACTCTACCTACTGATTTGTTCTCTCCCAGCTTAAGTTGAACGAAGACTAATGACTGTATTAGCCCATGGGATTGGGGGGCAGTAGAAACCACACACATTTGCATGGTTTATGTATCTAGACCATGATTTGCTTTCAGAATGTTGCTTCTCAGGGGAACATGTGTTCTTGTGTTTGAATCAGTGCTAAGTGGTGGAGAGCCCCCTCTAGTATTAGTGTGTCCTGTAGAACATCACGTAGGAAAACCATTTCCCGGCTCTTCTGTCTCCTTGCCAAGCCACCTAAATGAAGCTGTCTTGGCTTTCTGTACGGGAGGGTACGTGTTCATTCTTACCCCATGCCTTACAGTTAGGTTGGGCTGGGGGACCCACCCGCAGTGGCTCCCTGCTTTCTCTAGGATAGGTTTCTTCAGACAGCATTTTAGGCTCATTTGTAGATGAACAATCTATCTTTTGAGATGCGACGCCCTGTCACTTCCCCACCTGCGCTTCCATGTCACGTGATACCGGACCCGCCAGGACGCTTCACGCCTCTGTTGCTTTGCACGCCTTCCGTTATGCGTGGGAAGCTTCGCTCTCTCAGCCCCTCTGCTGAGTGAACTTGGACTCCATGTCGAAGCCTTTCTGGATCTTCTTTCCCCAGAGTTCATCATGCTTTCCATCAGACCTTGTAGCGTCTTTATCACTGCATATGGGCAGTTCTATTTCCATGCTTTGTTTGTACATCTTTCCTTAGGAGATTGCGTTTTCTAAGGGCAGAGATGCACGGCTTAGCACAGAGTAGTGTTTAAATGTTTTTTTTGGACAAAAACGAAGCCCACTATAGAGCTTTCCAGTCGGTAGGTAGTAGAGTCTACTGGTGTGTCTGTTGGTGTGTCTCCCAAGTCCCCGATGAAAAACTTCTGACTGTAAGGTGTGAGCCTGCCAGAACTTGGCGTTATGGGCCCCGATTCCCCTTGTTGGAAGGTCTGTGTTGTGGCTTTTGTGTACTGGCGATGAACCCAAAGCGTTCTTGGAAGAGATTAAGAGGTTTGCAAGCCCCTCGGAGATGGTTCTGGGAGAAGTATAATTGCTTTGTAAACAATGGATGTCTGCTGAAGTTAGGGATGGCATGTACTGATGTCTACAGTTTCCGTGGAAACACATCAAAAAGTAAGATGGACTGATGGGTGGGTCAAGGGAGGCCCGATGACTGGGTTTGTGATAAAGCAAATGTTGATTGTAGAATCCAGGGCCGCGAATATGGGTTCACTGTGCAGCTCTTTCTACTTTTCTGAAAACTTGGAACTTTTGCTAATAAAATGTTCGGGGTAGGGATAGCTGTGTTATTCTTTAAGAACATGTTTATGGGCGAGGCACATCTGTTATAAACATTAAGTTGTCGACGTGACATTCCTGAGCCTCACTGACTTGTTTTCTTCCTGGTATTTCTCCTCCTCTGCAGCTGCCTCCTTCACATCTCGGTTCTCCCTGTAAGAGCATCCCCTGACCTGCTCTGATCTAGATGTCCCTCCTCTGTGACCCCAGAGCCCTTGGATACTTCTGCGGTAGAATTTGTCAGCCATACTATAATCGCTGACTAATCTTCTGTAACTAATCACTGGACTTTGAGTTTCTGGAGTGCAAAGACTGTTTCTGGAATGCTTTCGGCACAAGTAACAATAGACTCAGAATGGTCTAAACAAATAGGGGTTTATCATCTCCGGTTCAGGAGCCTGGAGGTTTGCAGTTTCCAGGATCGGTCCAGGCTGACTCTCCTGCCTTGCCCTCCGCGTGTCAAGTGCTCACGGGTTATACAGACTGGAAAGAACCACCATGGTTTCAGTTTTTGAGCTTTGAGCACAGATATTTTGGCAAATATCTGTGGATTTGTTGAACAGTCTTCAGTCCATTTATTGTGGTTTCTTCTAGGGAAGCTGACTTTGTGTTTTGAAAATAACAGCTCAGAGTTAGATGTCTACATGTGTTTGAAAGCACCCCTGCCCCTAATCTGGAAAAGGATTTCTCCATTTTCATACAACTCTAATAATTCATGGAAGCAAGGCTGCTTCGGAGAAATCCTGTGATGGGTTGGTGGTCTGGAGTTTCCAGCCTCAGGCACTGACCTCGGCCCTGTGGTGGCAGCTGTGGACCAGAAATTAGGCCCAAAGCAGCTTCGCCTTCCTGAGCCTTCGGGGGAGGCCGGCTTCTCATCCCACTTAACCCTATTTTAGTCACAATTCAAATGTGCTTAATTATCTAGTTAATTGCTTAGAAGGCTTATTAAAAAGCACGTCATTAGAAAAGGGAGAGTGGACAGAGGGTCCAGCTTGAGGGGAGCCAGCACACAAGTGATCCCACCCAGAGCAGCGGGTCACACGACTGGTTTCCATAGTGATGATGATCCTTGAATCACCCGGGAAAGCTACGAGTATGGTCAGTCTTCACTGCTTAAGAAGACAGGTAGCTATACTACGTGAAAAATAACATGCAAAACTACATAAGTATGATCTCAGAAAGATGTTAAATATAGGAGTATATGGATTAAAATATAAGAATATACAGATTAAATTACGGGCAGGAAGTAACGCTGTAATACCGAATATCTCTGGGTGACAGGATTTTTCTCTTATTTTTTAAGATAGTTTTGTGTATTTTCTAAATTTTCTACTGAGCACCAAAGGGGGGGGTCAGAATATGTCACCCCAAAAGATGCCACTTTGACATAAGGATTATTTTGAGCTGAAAGCAACTGAAAAGTAAGACACAAAGAAAAGTTCTCCCTTCCCCTCTCCACCAGGAAGGGCGGGGCGATCCTTAATCACCCAGAGGAGGCCCCCGAGGAATCGGGGTAACGCCCCTTGCTCACAGCCCGCACCCTGCGTCAGTTTCCCCCTCCCAGAAGTGCAAGGCCCCCTCCCTTGTCTTGTCACTTCCCTGCAGCATTCATTGTTCATTGGTTAAGATGCTCTGTGAACCCGAGTCCCACCACCCCGTGGGGCCGCCACCACTGCGCTCTCCTGCGTGGTTGAGATGCACCTGTTCAGAAGCCTCTGTTTGTTTTTCTCTCCTTAATCAGTGTCTCGTCAGCCTGATTTTCAGGGCCACAGCCAATGAACCAAGGTGGGTTTGTTTTTCCTCCCCTACATTGTTATTACTTTTCATTTTAAATACTTAAAAAAGGATTGTAGACATTCAGAGTGATTCTTGTTCAACTCTCGGCCTCCTGATAATGCAGTTTCCCCACATTTTGCCTCTGCCTTTGTTAATGATCAAATGATGCTCTTTATGGCGGCTGCCTGAGAAGTCCTACTTGTTACGGACGCCGACCCTCCTGGTGGGTATTTCCTTAGGTGTCTCGGAGGTGGCAGCTGTGGGCCCCTCTCCGTGGGCCTTGGTTGTAGGAATCCTGAGCCGTCTTCACTGCGTCCCCCCGCAGAGGTTGTAGTCTAGCACCCTGAGCAGCCTGGGGTTACTTGTTATGTTGCTTCCTGGCTTTGGGGGAGTGCTGCAGTCACAGCTTCAGGGCACACTTTCCTACGGCCAGGGCTCGGGCAGACATGCCTCCTTGCTGTCCTCCGCTCTTGGTGCTGTAGGGGAGCAGGTACCGTCCCAGAATAGGTCTCTTTGGCATATTAATAGTTTTAAGCTGGTTATTTTCCGGGAAACAGCAGGCGTAGAAGAAATTCTGAAAACCAAGTAGGAGTCACTGTTTTGTAAGAGACAGGGACATTTACCAGGGGAATGTCCCTATGTAAGGGCGTCCCCCTCGCTGTACCAGGACACGAGGACGACCGAATCTCTAGCAGCTCCTAGGGGTGGAGAAGGTAAGGACTTCAAGAACCTTGCCCTTGTTTACCCGGCCTTCCCTGGTCACCTCTCACAACCGACTCTGCCCATCCTCAACATCCTCTTCTGCTTTGGGCAAGGACGGTATCCAAGGTGAGGGCTTCGGCCGTCTGAACAAGGTACTCAGGTTGTCTGGGTCTCTCCCGGGTCCACATGTTACTAGACTTTGCTGGATTTTCTCCTGTTAATCTGTTTCATGTCAGTTTAATTCCCAGACCAGAAAGAAGAGCCTAGGAAGGCAGAGGGAATCTCTTCCTCCCCAAAAGTGGACCGATGTTTTGCTCGTCCATTCTTTTTTAAAAAAAAAAAATTATTTATTTATTTAATTTTTGGCTGCGTTGGGTCTTCGTCGTTGCTGGGCGCAGGCTTCTCATGGCTTCTCTTGTTGCGGAGCACAGGCTCAGTAGCTGTGGCTCGTGGGCTTCAGTAGTTGTGGCACACGGACTTCAGTAGTTGTGGCACGCGGCTTCAGTAGTTGTGGCTCACGGGCTCTAGAGCGCAGGCTCAGTAGTTGTGGTGCACAGGCTTCATTGCTCTGCAGCATGTGGGATCCTCGCGGACCAGGGCTCAAACCTGTGTCCCCTGCATTGGCAGGCGGGTTCTTAACCACTGCGCCACCAGGGAAGTCCTACTCGTCCATTCTTTACCTGAAGGTGCATTCCTTCGAGGCTCTTGTCTCTGAGGGACTGACTTGTGTGTGTGTTAAATCCTAAGTTACCCAGAGCAGCAACCACCTAGGACCACAGAAATATCAGCTCTGATTTTTTTTCTCCCCAGCACTGGGATTTTTTTTGAGCCCAGCTGTGCATTTCATAGAAGTTCTCAACCTTGGAGGTCTACTGTCATCACCTGGGAAGCTTTTAGATGTTCTCATGCCCAGGCTCCGATCCCAGGCATCCCAGACCAAACTCCATGAGAATCTCTGGGGATGTTTTTAAAACTGCCCAGGGATCTCCTTGTGCCACCGAGGCTGGGATCACTGATTTAAAATGTTGTTGTTTCTGTTATGCAATGGTGTGTGTGTATTTATTTTTTTTCTACTGGCCGTATTTTCAAGTTACTTTGTCAGAAATAGGTGCCCATCGTGTCTAATGAGAAAAAAAAATCTCTTAAAATGAGATAGGAAGGAAACCAGCCTTTTTAAGTTCCTGTTATATGCTAGGCACAGGGCTTCAGTCTTTCACATGTGTTATCTCATTTAATACTCAGAAAAATCCTGCAGGGTGGGTGGTGGTTTACTTGTGTCTGCAAATAAGAAAACTGGCTTAGAGAAACTGAATAACTAGTGTCCAGGTCCCACATCTCACGAATGGCAGAGCCAGACTTGGGCCCGTGACATGCCCGAGCCCTTGCCCTTTTTCCTTATGCTGTGGCATCTGTGAGAGAGATTTTCCATAAAGATCGTTTAAAATAAAAATTGGCACTTGGGTTATGCAGGAGCATATGGTAGCTCTATTTTCAGTTTTTTAAGGACCCTCCATACTGTTCTCCATAGTGGCTGCCACAACTTAACATTCCCACCAGCAGTGCAGGAGGGCTCCCTTTTCTCCACACCCTCTGCAGCATTGATTGTTTGTAGAATTTTTGATGGCCGCTTCTGAATCGTGTGAGGTGATACCTCGTTGTAGTTGTGCATTTCTCTAATAATTAGTGATGTTGAGCATTTTTCATGTGTTTGTTGGCCATCTGTATGTCTTCTTTGGAGAAAGGTCTAGTTAGGTCTTCTGCCCATTTTTTGATTGGGTCGGTTGTTTTTTTTTGATCTTGAGTTGTATGAGTTGTTTGTAAATTTTGGAAATTAATCCCTTGTTGGTTGCATCAATTTTCAAATATTTTCTCCCATTCTGTGAGGGAGAAAATTCTGTTTTGTTTATGGTTTCCTTTGCTGTGCAAAAGCTTGTCAGGCTAGTTAGATGCCAAGTTTCAGGTACCTGTTAAATGTGCTTACTGAGAATACTTTCTCTTCCCCCACCACCAAGATTGCTCTGTTCTACTCACTTTATCTCACTTCTGATGAGGCTAAACTGATTTTGAGTAATGGATTGTTGTGTTGGAAAAGTCTGACTCATTTAGTTCTTAATGTAAATCGACATGGAATAAATAATTTAGTTGTCTTCCTTTTAACTGTCCTGTGTCGCGAAGGGATGCTGATTATTAAAAGCAGGTCTGCTCACCCCTTTTCAGAGCCCACCTTGGTCCGCTGGGAGGGCCGTGGGGGTGTGTTGGAGGGGCGGGGAGGGAGCGAGGGTACAGAGATGCTGGGGCCCTGAGCGGCCCCCGTGGCACAGCTGGCGCGGGGGTCGCTGCGTGGCTCGCCGCCCCCTGCGGCTCTGTCGAGGGCGTGCGGGTTTGGTGGGCCACCCTCCCCCACCCCCCGTGATGGGGCGTCGGGTGCGCACACCCGATTCTTCTCTCGTCTCACTTTCCCTCGGGTCGGCTCAGCTCTGGCTTGTGACTCGGCAGCGCCTGGGGGGCTGTATCTCTGCCTCGAGCCTGGGAGAATGACCTCTCTGGTGGAACGTCTGGGTCAGGCTTTTCTGGAGGGCTGTCATGTCATTTCCTTTGGGTGGAACCAGACTGCCTCTGAGTCTGTCTTCTTCCTTGGCAGCTCTTCGTCTGGGTCCTCTGGCCGCGTTTCGCAGAAACCCAGCAGGATGGCCGCAAACAAGAGCAAGAGCCAGAGCTCCCTGGCCCTTCACAAGGTGATCATGGTTGGCAGCGGAGGGGTGGGCAAGTCGGCCCTGACCTTGCAGTTCATGTATGATGAGGTAAGACACGCCTCCCCGTCGGGCCTGCTGTCGCCACGTCCCTCCTCCAGCTGCGTCCCTGGGCCCATTCCCTGGGGCTCATCAGGGTCATGGGGCAAACTGTGCTACGGTGGCTTCTGAGTAGCTTTCCAGGGGGTTCTCACCAGGGGAAGAGCTGCACTGCTGATGTTAGGCGAGTCATTTCGGCTCAGGCAGGGACACGCGGAGTCCCTGCTCGCATCGTTTCCGTCATTGTATTATGACAGGAGCTGGGGGGAGGTGTCGAAAGGGCGGGCCAGATGCGTAGCTGTCACAGCCAGCCCATACAGGCACTGAAGGTGACAGCTGAGCTGCCCTAGGAGCTCCATCTCTTCTCCTTGCTCTAGTTGCCCCGGTGCAAGCTAAAGCCCCAGGCTTGCATCACTTCCTGGGGGTGATGGCGCTGCTGCCGAGTCCAGTGCGACGGCACAGGCTTGACCCCTGTGGAAACAGGTGTCCCTGCTTGACGGCTGATGGCTGGTAGTGCAGCAGCATGTCCAGACCAGAGCCGGCGCCTCGGGGCCTCTCGCTGGCACCCTCTTTGCGCGGCTCGTGCCTTCCAGAATTTGCGGCAGAGGACACTGTCACCACGATCAGCTAAGATGACCCTCTTTCCACCAGGCTCCGCCCCGTCCAGCTTCCTGCCACACAGGGTGTGCTGCAGTGACCGTGACATTTTGGGATGTGGCCAAGGGAAGCCGACTTAAGGATGCAGTTAGCAGGGGCCCTGGCCTTGTGATGGGGGCGCGGGGAGGGCTGTGTCCAAGGTGCCCGGCACGGCAAGTGAGTGGGCAGCGGCTCCAAACGCGGTGTCAGAGGCCGGTCTGGAAGGTTTTTCCAGGCCTCACGGCTCCTTCCAGGGAAGACGGATGCAGGGCCTGAATTTGCCAGTCGTTCCCAAACCACCCTTACTAGGAACGTCACCTAGTCGTGAAGCCGAAGAAACCTCGCTAAACCGTCATGAAAGAAAAGCTCGGACCAGCTGTGCTAGAGGAAGGACTGAACTATTTTTCAATTCTCTGTAGGCAACGTCGGCTTGGCCAAACAGTGCGTTCGGGCGTTTCAGACCATCTCGCAGTGGCCCGGAACGCACTTCTTGGCCAACCCAGTGCTTCAGTATCCCTGGCATCTGACGAGATGGTTCAGACGCATACAGCTAACAGAGTAGGACGGTATTGCAGAGGTGTGTCAGCACTCAACGAGCAAGACTGTTATTCTGCCGGATTTGGGGTGCGAGTGGTATTTGTAGTATTGCCATGGAACGGATCCCCACACGGACATCCGTCACCTCCAGTTTCCAGGAGTCTGGCCCAGCTGAGCGTGGTGCTGCCCCGGGTCTCAGGCTGTGGGGAGGGTGTCCGGCCTCCTGCCAGCCCGCGGACTGCTGGCGGGTGCAGGACGGGGCCCTGGCTGCTGGAGGTCGCCCCCAGTTCTCTGCCGCATGGCCCTTTCTGTAGACAGCTCTTCCCCTGGCCGCTTGCCTCTCCCCGGCCAGCAGGGAGGTGTCTGGTAGCTAAGACGGATCCTTCCACACAAAAACGTGGTCCTGGGGTCGTGTCATCACGCTGCCTGTACGCTGTTGGTTGCAAGCCAGCCTCAGGGTCTTGTGCGCTCAAGCGGAGAATGCCGTACAAGGGCGTGACCCATCGAGGGGCCCCGGAGGGTTGGTTCACCAGAGTATTTGTGTATTTTAAAAACTGTGTAATGAATTATAAGTTCTTTTCTCCTTCTCGAGAATCATTTTTGTATTTACCATTATATGTGTAATCTTGTATTCTTTTCTTAAAAGAGGGCCCTGCAATGAATAAGCTTCAGACCAAACCCAAAACCTCCGGACCATCTCCCCCGGGTCACACCCCACTGTATCTTATCATGAGAAACTTTCTGTTTGTATGTTTCTACATGACCAATTTCTTTTTTTTCTTTTTTAATTGAAGTCTAGTTGATTTACAATGTTGTGCTAATTTCTGCTGTACAGCAAAGTGATTCAGTCATACGTATATATACATTCTTTTTTTATATTCTTTTCCATTACAGTTCATCACAGGATATTGGATAGAGTTCCCTGTGCTCTACAGTAGGACCTTGTTGTTTATCCATCCTCTAGATAATAGTTTACATCTACTAATCCCAAACTTGCAATCCATCCCTCTCCTACCCTCCCTCCCCCTTGGCAGGTCTGTTCTCTCTGTCCGTGAGGGTGTTTCTGTTTCATAGACAAGTGCATTTGTGCCATATTTTAGATTCCACATAAGAGCGATATCATATGGTATTTGTCTTTCTCTTTCTGACTGACTTCACTTAGTATGAGAACCTAGGCTCCACCCATGTTGCTGCGAATGGCATTATTTCATTCTTTTTTATGGTTATTGTAAATAGTGCTGCTATGAACACAGGGGTGCATGTATCTTTTTGAATTAGAGTTTCCTCTGGATATATGCCCGGGAGTGGGACTGCTGGGTCATATGGCGGCTCTATTTTTAGTTTTTTAAGGAACCTCCGTACCGTTCTCCACAGTGGCTGCACCAGTCTACGTTCCCACCAACAGTGTAGGAGGGTTCCCGTTTCTCCACACCCTCTTCAGCATTTGTATACTTTTGTTTTGGAGGGTTGTTTTTCTTTATTTTACACTAGGGGCCAAAGTGGGGAAATCTAGCAGAATCTGTTTAATTTACGCCAAACTTTTTTTTTTTTTTAGCTTATTTATTTATTGGCTGCGTTGGGTCTTCATTGCTGCCTGGGCTTTCTCTAGTTGCAGCGAGCGGGGGCTACTCTTCGTTGTGGTGCGCAGGCTTCTCATTACGGTGGCTTCTCTTGTTGCAGAGCACGGGCTCTAGGGCCTGCGGGCTTCAGTAGTTGTGGCTCAGGGGCTGAGTTGCTCCAGGGTATGTGGGATCTTCCCTGACCAGGGCTCAAACCCGTGTCCCCTGCATTGGCAAGCGGATTCATAACCACCGCGCCACCAGAGAAGCCTACGCCAAACGTTTTTGCATAAAAGAAGAGAGGCAAGTTACAAAATCTGCCTTGGAAGTCTTTATTTGTTTTTCCTTAAAAATGTGACTTGCTTCCTAAAGATTCCTTATTTTCCTTCTGTAACAGGGGCTGGGGAGGAAGGGACAGGGAGGAGAGGAATCAAAGCATGGGAGACGTGGTTAGAAGAGCAGGCGTTAATGGAGATGGGGGGGATTCTGTGTGTCGTGCCCCCACCGCTGAATGATGGGCAGTGTCTGGGGACATTTGGGGCTGTCACAATGGGGGGATGTGACTGGCCGCCAGTGGGTGGAGGCCGGGGATGCTGCCGAACGTGCTGCAGTGTGCCGGAGGGTCCCACACGGGAGAGTCGTCCAGACCGGAAGGTCTGTCGCGCTGCTGTCTGGGGGGCGGCCTGGCCGGAGTCACGTCAGGGAAGGGGAGGCTGCTCCACCACGCGGGGACCGAGGGGCCCCGGGTGCCAAATCTGAGAGCACGTTCGGACCCCGAGCCCGACTCCGCGGTGAGGTTGGAGCCATCCTGTCTGGCCTGGTGGCTGACACCGCAGGAGACCAGGGCAGTCTGGACGGGATGTGTCACTTTCCCTGTGTATGTTTCTGTGTGTACAGCAAGAGGGAGGGGGAGAGAGGCAGAAGAATCAAGAGCTTTTTCTCTCCTTCCTAGTTTCTTCAGAGAACCAAGGGGAAGCTGTGCTTGGCCCTAGTCTCTGTTTCCCACTGGCTAACGTATGTGGGGACCAGAAAGCAGCAGTTGTTGAAGGATTGAGGGAATGGTAAGATAAGAGCACAGCAGCAGAAGAAGAGAGATGCAGTGCTTATGTCGATTCCCCTAACGGTGCTGCCCGCTAGAACCTTCTGTGATGCAGGGGGTGTTCTGTGTCTGTGCTGTCCAACACCTGTGGCTGCTGAGCCCCTGGTGCCCGGCTAGTGGCCGCGAGGTTGAAGGGTCTGGCTCTAGAATCACAGTTGTGAAGCTTGAAGAGACCTTAGGGGCGACGGCCAAGCCCAGCTGATTGCAGACTCACCCGGGGCTCCTTTACCAAATCCCTCTGGAGCTGCAGCCGAGTCGTTCTTTTCCTGAAGCTCTGCCAGCAGTTCCGAGGAGCGGCCAGGTGTGGCTCCCCCGTCCGGGAGGCCAGAGAAAAGGAAACTGAGTCCCGTGCTCGGGGTGTGGGTTGGCTGACACCTCCCGAGCCACTCGGACCCTTTGTTCTTGGTCCAGTGCTTTGCCCTTTGTTTAAAAAAAACCTTTTAGCTTCTGTGGTGGAATCTCCAGGAAAGTTGGATCACGGGAGCAGCCACAGCCTCGCAAGTCTTTATTTTTGTCTAAGTTCTGACTTAGAAAGATGGGAAGGGACTGCCAGTGAGGCAGAGGGAGCGCTTGCCCTTGGAACCCCTGGCCTGATGCACTCGAAGACTGCTTAGCTGCCTGCCCGTGCCGGTGAGGTGAGGCTGGCCACGGTCAGTTCGGGCAGCAGCCACGCTCGCGAGGAAGGCGTGAGAGGCTGGGCTTAGACCGCGTGTCTGGGCGTCTGCGGCAGATCACGGCAGCCCTGCAAGCCGGCGCGGTGGCTCCTGCTAACAAGGAATGGAGATGCCAAGGCTGTGATCTAAGCTCCCACAGTGAGCGCCCTTCCCCGGCGCGGACGCATCACCCCGCTGCCGTATGGGGGACGTTCTGACTTCCAGCGTTAAAGGAGCGGGTGGGACTCTTGCTGCTTCATCCTTGGAAGTGCAGGAGCAGGCAACCGAGGTGCTTTAGGGTGTATGGAGACCTTCGCACTGGGTGTTGCGGTGGTTTTTTTGGGGTGGTCATGTGTTTGTCTCTCTGGAAGGACGTTAACAGGAGGACACGGCTGTGAAGCATAGGCAAATTTTCATATTTTCTCTATTTTAAGATTGTTATATGAGTGTAAGAGACTCTTGAGTTTTATTTATTTTTCAAATTAATTAATTCATGTATTTTTGGCTGCGTTGGGTCTCCGTTGCTGCACGCGGGCTTTCTCTAGTTGCGGCGAGCGGGGGCTGCTCTTCGTTGCGGTGTGCGGGCTTCTCATTGCAGTGGCTCCTCTTGTTGCGGAGCACGGG
Organism: Orcinus orca; assembly: GCF_937001465.1. Classification (NCBI taxonomy): domain Eukaryota; kingdom Metazoa; phylum Chordata; class Mammalia; order Artiodactyla; family Delphinidae; genus Orcinus; species Orcinus orca. Next base: position 6,045,421 of record NC_064565.1, on the reverse strand, counting down.
CTCTAGGCGCGCGGGTTTCAGTAGTTGTGGCACATGGTCTCAGTAGTTGTGGCTCATGGGCTCTAGAGTGCGGGCTCTGTAGTTGTGGCACGCGTGCTCAGTAGTTGTGGCGCACGGGCTTAGCTGCTCCGTGGCATGTGGGATCTTCCTGAACCAGGGCTCGAACCCGTGTCCCCTGCATTGGCAGGCAGATTCTTAACCACTGCGCCACCAGGGAAGTACCCTCTTTAGTTTTAGTATTAGGTTATCTTTAGATTTAAAATCATTTGAATTAGTAGCTATTGATTGACAACACAAGGTCCTTCAGAGGGTCCATAAGTTCATATCGATATTTTCAACTCGATTTTTAAATTTTTAAAAAATTTAAATGCTAGCTTTATGAAGAATTCACATACCCTGAAATTCACATTTTTAAAGTGAACCATTCAGTGATTTTTAGTGTATTCACACAGATGTGCGGCCATCACCACAGTGAAATCGTAGAACATTTGTATCACCCCAAAAAGAAGAGCCCTGCACTGTAGCAGCCATTCCTCATTACCACCTCACCCCCCGGCCCCCGGCCTGGCAACTGCTTTCTGTTTCTATGGATGTGCTGTTCTGGTCATTTTACGTACGTGGAATCAGACAGTGTGTGACCTTTATGTCTGGCTTCTCTCACTGAGCATCACGTTTTGAAAGTTCATCCATGTTATAGCTGTATCAGTGCTTCATGCTTAAAAAAATTGAGATGTAACTCACCTCATAAAATAGACCCTTTTAAGCGTACAAGTCAGTGGTTTGTAGTATATTCACAGACCTGTGCAACCATCACCACTACTTCCAGAACATTGTCATCCCCCAGAAAGACACCCCTTACCCACGGGCAGTCCCTCTCCACCACAAATCTGCTTTCTGTTTCCATAGCTTCATCTGTTCTGGACGCTTCATATAAATAGACTCATATATTATGTGATATTTTGTGTCTGGCTTCTTTTACCAACCATAATTTGTCAAGGTTCATCCACGTTATAGCATGAATCAGTACTTCTTTACTTTTTATGACTGAATAATACTCCAGTGCCTGGATATGTCACGTTTTCTGTATCCATTTGTCAATTGATAGATATTTGGATTGTTTCTACCTTTGGCCATTATGAGCAATGTTGCTGTGAACATTCATCTACAAGTTTTTGTGTAGACATGTCAGAATCTCTTGGGTGTGCACCTAAGTGGGAAATTTCCTGGATTATATGGTAACTCTGTGTTTAACTTTGTGGGAACTACAGAAAGGCCGTGTTTTCCATGGCAGCTGCACTGTTTTACAACGCATGATGGTTCTGATTTCTCTGCCATCTCGCCAATGCTTGTTATTGGCCATCTTTTTTTTTTTTTTTTGCCGTACGCGGGCCTCTCACTGCCGTGGCCTCTCCCGTTGTGGAGCACAGGCTCCGGACGCGCAGGCTCAGCGGCCATGGCTCACGGGCCCAGCCGCTCCGCAGCATGTGGGATCTTCCCGGACTGGGGCACACACCCGCATCCCCTGCATCGGCAGGCGGACTCTCAACCACTGTGTCACCAGGGTGGCCTTTGTCCATCATTTTGATTATAGCATCCTAATGGGTGTAAAATGGCATCTTATGGTTTTGATTGGCATTTGCCTGATGACTAATGATGCTGAGCATCTTTTCATGTGCTTATTGGCCATTTGTATATCTTCTTTGGAGAAATGTTCAGATCCTTTGTCTATTTTTTCATTTGTTTTTTTTTTTCTTTGCCTATTTTTAAGGTGGCATTTAATTTCATTTAATTTTAAAACTGTCTTTTTATTATTGAGTTTTAAGAGTTAATTTATATATTCTGGGTGCAAGTTCCTTATTAGATACATGCTTTTCAGATATTTTCTGCTATTCTGTGGGTTGTCTTTTGACTTTCTTGGTGGTGTCCTTTGGGGCATGAAATTTTAAAATTTTGATAAAGTCCAATTTATGTATTTTTTCCTTTTGTTGCTTGTGCTTTTGGTGTCATATCTAAGAATGCATTGCTAAATCCAAGGTCATGAAGATTTCCACCTTACGTTTCCTTCTAGGAGTTTATAGTTTCAGCTCTTGCATTTAAGTCTTTGACATGTGGAGATATCCAGTTATACCAGCATGAATTCAAGTTTAATAGTACATTGCTATCATTAACTTTTTTCCCTGAATATCTTGACTTATACTATCATTAAAATAATTACTTATTTTATGTATAATGCAATATAAAGAAAATAGCTTTGAAATATTCATATCATTGCTACTGAATAATATAACCACTGAGGGAAGTTCAACATTTCTTTGAATTTTTTTTGTCCTTAGTCTCTTTTAGTGGGATGTATTCTATCCAAATATTCTTTTTTAAAGTCTCTTGGATTAATTCTTTCTCTGTCGGGTTACATTACCAATATAATATTCATTTACGTTCATTTGCTTCAGTTTTCCTGTTTAACAGCTTTTAAATCTGTTTTGTTTTGTCTTCCCAGGGTGTGTTTTCCCTCATTTTTTATAGCTGCATAGTATTGCGTTCTGTGGATCCCCGTCCTGGGCATTTGGGGGCTTTTTCATCTTTTGCTGCTGCGCGTGGTGCCACAGTGGATGACCTTGTATGTTGCTGTGCAGGTGTGTCTGTAGATGAGATTCCTAGGAGGAGGACTGCTTCTCGCTCCATTAGGTGTCGCCATGTTGGTCTCCGTACAGACTGTACTCCTGTCTCCTGCCATTAGCAATGTGCAAGAGGTGTGTTGTCACGCTTTGGGATTTTTGCCAGTCTGGTAGGTGAAAAATGGTATCTCCATGTAGTTACCATTTTCTTTATTAGTGAGGATGAGCATCTTTTCATATGTTTAACATCACATGTGTGTATTTTTCTGTGAATTGTTTATGTCTGTTGCCACTTTTTCCCATCGGCTTGTTGATCTTTTTTTCCTCCCTGTTTCTAGTTAATATATAGTTCTCTATGATATGGGTTTAAATACTTTTTCCCTGCTTGTCATTTGTCTTTGTTTATAGCGTGTTGTGTCATACAGAAGTTTTAAAACTTTTTATGTAGTCTAATTTATCAATTTTTCCTTACATGGCTTCTGGATTTTGAGTCATAGTTAAAAAGGCCTTCCCTACTTCAAGGTAATAAAGGGATTTCACCCATGTTTTCTTCTAGTACTTGAGGGTTTTATTCTTAACATTTGATCTTTGACCCATTTGGAGATTTTCATGTTGTATTGTTATTTAAGCCTCTGAGTACCTCTTGACCAGTTACTTTTCAGATGAGTTTTATAATTCTGTTGATTATGAATAAGAGCTCCCGTTTCTTACCCTTGCCAGTGTTTAACTGTAATTTTATACTGACAAGAATATTGCCAAGCGTTCTGCCCTCTGCTTGGTCTCTTCTCATCTGTAAAATGGGGATATCTGTTCTTATTGTTTAAAAACAAAATAACAAATGGTGGAGTTGGAAGCAACAAACTAGCTAAGAAGTTCTCTGTATCCTTAGTGCCTCACACGTGGTGTGATGATCGTCAGCGCTCAGTAAAGCCGCGGTTGATGATAAGCAAAGCACCCGTATATTGAAATTGTTTTGGCAGCTGTTCTTTGTCTTAGAACTTTGCTACCTGCTAATCGTGTCGTCCGTTTGCCCAGTTCGTGGAGGACTATGAACCTACCAAGGCTGACAGTTACAGGAAGAAGGTGGTCCTGGACGGGGAGGAGGTCCAGATAGACATCCTGGACACAGCCGGACAGGAGGACTACGCGGCCATTCGCGACAACTACTTCCGGAGTGGGGAGGGCTTCCTCCTCGTGTTTTCCATCACCGAGCACGAGTCATTCACAGCCACTGCCGAGTTCAGGTGCGTCCGGGGGGCCCTCTGCCTTCCGTTCATGGCAGCCTGGGAAGGAGTCTGGGGCTGAGTGGAGTGCGTCTCAGGACGAAGTCTCTCTGAAGAGCTTGCTGGGGCTTTTTGGATCTTGGCACTTGATAGCTCGTCATTTGTTACGCTCTCTTTGGGCTTCTCAGGTTTGTAACTTCCACATGTAAATGATCTTAAGGATCTGTTGTTCCTCGAGAGGACGAAGCTGTTCCCTACAGCCAAGAGCCGGTAGTTTTGTTTTCATGTAAATCCCGAGAGACAGGGGTTGGTAAGCGTTAACTATCTTTATCTTTTTCCCAGTTTTGCTAGAAAAGCAACAGTTCTGCTCTACTCTGAGGCTTCTGAAACCTCAGATGTCAGCAGAGTGGACGCCTTGGGTCAGAGTGACCGTGTGCTGCTCCCTTGGGGACATTAGCTCAAGTGGGGCAGAAAGCACCGGCTTCAGGGTCACATAGACCCGGGGGGTCTGAGTCCCCGCCCTGTCACGGTACTGTGACCCAGGGCAAGTGTCCTTAGCGTTCTGTGTCTTTACCTGAAAATGCTCTTGTTGATGAGATGAAATAAAATGACACGTTAGACTTAGATTTCCTAAGGAGAACCCTTCATGGTGTGGCGGCCCCAGGCTCTTCTCACTGTGTGGGCACAAGGTGAGTATCCACCGCTGTAATTTATTTAACATCGCGATATGTCGAGATCCTTGAAGTTCATTTTGTTACAAAGAAATAGTGAGCTGTGTGGGCCTAGTACTCCCAGGGATTCTAGTGGGAAGGGTCTCTCTCTTTCCCCATCCTTTTCCCATCTCTCTTATACACTTGTGCGTTTTCATCCCCCTCCTTAGAAACAGATCCATCCAGGTGACTTTTTGTTTATTTTTTGGCCGCACTGTGTGGCGTGTGGGATCTTAGTTCCCCGACCAGGGATCAAACCTGTGCAGTGAAAGTGCCGAGTCCTAAGCGCTGGACCGCCAGGGTGACCACCCCAGGTGACTTTTCGTTCTAAGAACCAGAACTAGAGTCTAATAGGGAACTAAAAAGGAAAAAAACAACCAGTAATCTTTTTTCATTCTTTAGCAAGTTCTGGTCAGAAATGAAAGGTCATCAGCCCAAGGTGAGAACGAGGAAGCTAAAGGTCCCCCCAGGATGTGGAAGGAGCATCGGTGGGCGGGGGTGGGGGGGCAGCGCTCAAGGAGCGGCCTCGGGGGAGACGGGCAGAGAGGAGTCAGGCGGAGCCTCAGTTGTTGTCTTCGTGGCCCCAAGCCTCCCGAGGGCGGACGACGCAATTCTCGGCGGCTGTGGTGTGTGTGTCGTGAGCTGTTAGCCCGCTAGGACTCCCTGTGAGAAATCCTGTTTGTAGCTCTTCCTGATGTACCGAGAAGCTTCTGTAAGTGGCTGTAGTCCACGTGTGCCTAGTTGGCTTTGCATCTACACGATCCTGCTGTTATGCCTTCTTGAGGACCGAACAGGATGGATGCACTCACCGCCCTGTTTTCTTCCCCGTCCGGAGCCTTGGGTTTCCCATTGGCCCCGTGAGTCACCCATTAAGGAAGTGCTGGCTGTGCCCCCACTCACTGCACACACACGGATACACTCGTGCCTCCTTACCTCCTCCTGGGAGGAGGGTTTTGGTTATTATGAAAGAAGAGAAAGGACAGGTGATGACCTAAAAGAAAAAGGAAGGGGAAGTTAGTGCTTGTGGCTTCAACTCTGGGAAGTTCGATAAAAGCCCCAGGCTGCCCCGGTTTCCCACGGTGCTGGAAGCAGACGGGTGTGGGTAGATCCTCAGAGCCCTTACGCTTAAACTCAGTCGCTTCATGCCCGTTAGCAGTTGTAAAACAGCATTTCTGCATTTATCTTCCAAACGGAAAGCCTCCAACGTAAAACAAAATGTCAGTACACCCTCTCTTCCTTGAAACTTTTAGGCTTGTTACAAGAGACCAGAGCTTGGTACTCCTGTTTCTCGTTCAATATGTTTATCAATGAGGTGATTAGTCACGGCTCTGCAAGACTAACGAGCCAGAATGTGATCAGTTTTTACTGTTCACCATGTATACTGATCAGTAACTTCTAAGCATAGTGCACGCTCTTTGACCCCTGTGAAATGCAGAGTGTGGCAAAGCTCCTCAGAGACAGGTTTCAAGCATCTGCTTATTTTTCATTTTGCTTAAAGGGGGGGATAAATCAGGAGCTTGGGATTAACAGACACACAGTCTGCATACAAAGTAGAGAACCAGCAAGGACCTGCTGTACAGCACAGCCAACTCTATTCGCTATCTTGTAATAACCTATAAGGGTGAAGAATCTGAAAAAGAAGGGATGCATGTATATGTGTAACTGCGTCACTGTGCTGCACACCTGAAACTAACATGACACTGTAAGTCCACTACACCCCAATTGTAAAAAAATGATATCTGGTAGTGAAACCGACTGTATGGGAAAAAATTTAAATGTTTTTATTATTATGAAATGTCACCCCATATTATATAAAAGTCAGTGCAAGTCCCCACCAAAACGTTCTTGAAGGGGTCTCTTTTGGGAATGTGTGGGAATACAGAAGTAGGCAGGTTCCCCCTGGTTCAAAATAATGGAAGCGGAATATTTAATTTCTTGAATACTCTGTTTTTCCAAAATGATTTTAGGTAGCTGATTATTTTTAGTAGAGGTAAACTTTAATGTGCTACAGGTAGCAGTTATTTTAGAGAAGATGTTTTTGAAGTACTTTTCCATAGGCCTTATAGTATTTCATTTTTTTCCCCCACTTTGTAGTAGAAAAATAAGGCATGTTGAACTGGGGCTCCTGCCTCACAGACCTGGGCGGGGGCGGGGTGCACAGGTGCAGACAGAGTTGAAGCAGGAGTGGCACAAAACCGTACTTACCTTTACTGTGAGCGTCCCTCAAATGTTGCTTTGCTTCTCTGTAATATTCTACTTGACTGAGGAAAAAGAATCACCGCTTTTTGTCCCACTGCATTGATTTCACGGTCTGCTAACAGACCATATGAAAATCCCTGGGTTTCATGGCTTTTATTCTCACAAAGAAATAAGACTTTTTTTCCCCCAGGGGCATTATTAAGCGTTTCGTATATGAAGATACTTCTTTCATCTGGTTTCTACCACAGAGGGTCCCAGGTTTCTCCTTTGTTTTGTTTTTTGGCCGAAGCCTAAATTGGGGATGCTGTTGAAATGCAGAATCCTGGGCTCCTGCCCACATATCTGCTCCTGGGCCCAGAAACCTGCGTTGTTGTTTTTTTTTTTTAAGAACTTTTCTCCCGTTTTGCTGTTCATTTTATTCATTTATTTCTTGGCCACACCATGCCGCATGCGAGATCGTAGTTCCCCCCCACCGGGATGGAACCCGGACGCCCTGCATTGGGAGCGCAGAGGCCTAACCACTGGACCTCCAGGGAAGCCCCCAGACCCGCGTCCGTAGTGAGCACCCGCGTCCCTGGGGCGCAGCAAGCTGGGAGCAGAGCCTGCAGCCGCTGGCTGGCCACGGGCTGGAGCGGTGCCCCCTGGGGACGGGCCTGGGCCAGCGGCCCGCCTGTGGGGGGACCGGCGCCCGGCCTGGCCTGCTCAGACGCCTTCTTCTTGACCTGTCACCCAGGGAACAGATCCTCCGCGTTAAGGCGGAAGAAGATAAAGTCCCGCTGCTGGTGGCGGGGAACAAGTCTGACCTGCAGGAGCGGAGGCAGGTGCCGCTGGAGGAGGCCAGGGCCAAGGCCGAGGAGTGGGGCGTGCAGTACGTGGAGACCTCGGCCAAGACGCGGGCCAACGTGGACAAGGTGGGCCCCGCTCCCCCCTGCTGGTCCTGGGGAGCCGGGGGGGGCACCTCGCGGGGGTCCTGGCGTCACACAAGCGGCACGGGGAGGGCGCGGCCTCAGCGGCCTGCGTCCTCCAGGCGCAGGGCCGGTGCCTCGGGGGCCCTTGATTTTGCCCTCGCTGGCGGGTTGGGTAGATTTGTTCTCTTCACCTCCCTGCCCACCGGCAGAGCCAAGGGGTCCAGTCTTTATAACTTCGTCTCTGCGTCCAGGGACCTCTCCCCTCTTCTCCACCCCCAGCGTAGTTTTTCGTTCAAATCTCTGAAGTGAAGGGAAGGATGACCTTGACAGTGATGAACACCGATGGTTTGAAAACCCACCTTCCAGTGATTGCGATTGTGAGGCCTTCTTTTAAAAAGCTGAAGTTCAAATCGGTTGCCCCGGATCTAAAAGCTGAGGTCGTCTCTCTGCCGTCACGGCCTGGGTTCCCGTTAGACCGACGCGCGTCGCTTTGCAGCCAAGCCGTGGACTCGTCTGCGCCGTCTGTGCAGCTCCTGAGTCCCTCACATCCCCTCTCCTTTCTCCTTTGCTTCTCACCTGAGGAGGAAGGGATTTGAAGCCAGGTGTCACTTCAGCTTGCGGGGTTGCTGGAAGGACGCTGGTGTTGGAAGGCGTCTGCTTGGAAGCCTCTCCAACAATTCAGTCTGTTAAGCTGCATCCGCCGTGCGAAGCAGGTTCACTCGGCAGCTCCTTTTCTTTGATTGCTATCTCAGCTCTTACGTGGATTCTTGTGCATTTCCAAATCTTTCCGTTTCTATCAAATTGTTTTCTAGCTGTAGAATTAGAAAACACACAGGAAGTCCAGTCGTGCAGTTTATTTTTAAAAAATCAGGAAGACTTTCCGGGCTTGGAACTGCTGACCTGGGGGGTGGGAGCCGTCACACCGGCTTGTCACCTCCCCTTCCTGCCCGGGACCGGCCGGACCTGCCAAACGGGAACCAGCAGAAGCTGATGCCAGGCAGCGTTGTGTTCGCTGTGAACAGGTCACAGGAAAGGAGGTTGGCGATGAACAGCTTGGGCATCACGTGAAGCTGGACACACGCCCTTCCTTCCCCTCCCTCCGCCTGCCTTGTGCTGCTAGGACAAGGAAAAACCGGCGACATTCGAAGCTGTTCACGGTCCCTGTTATGGGGGAGGGGGCGCTTTCCTGAGAGGCTGAAGGAAAGGGGTGCTTAGGTCAGCCTGATGCAGTTTGGGGGGGTCCTTTCCTGCACCCTGAGCTAGTGGTGAGGGCTCGTGGAGTCCCCCACTCAGAAAGCCCAGTCTCGCTTTCCTCTAGAAAGTAACAGGAGCCTGTTCTGCACAAACGTCCAAAGGTCAAAGGCTACACTCAGTCTCACGCTTTCCGTCTTCTCTGTGAGAAATCTCAAATCTTTCTTTGTAGGAGGCGTACTTTGGCTGCTGGCATGTAGTCGGTACCCGGGCGTGGTTGCTGGTAGCAGGGGGCAAAACCCAGGCCACTGTGACAACTGATAGCATGCTGGCATTCAATGACACGTCTCATCAGCTGTTGATGAAGCCCCTGCAGCTGGCATCACGCAGAGCGGGGCAGGGAGGGGCAGACGTGGGGAGGGTGACACCACCTCTGCCCCTCCGCCCCCCTGCCCTGCGTCGGGGGCCCCATTGTTTGTTCAAGCTGCATCCCCTCCTCCGCCCCACCTGCTACGTTCCCCGATCTGAGTCTGCCGTCGGGGTTAGGCTGCGAAGCCGTCCTACGTGATGGTGCTCGTGCCTTTAGGCTCAGGGCAGGACTCCTCAGCTCGGTGGAACGTGGCGGGGCCCTGAGGCGCTCTCCTCCCTTCCCCGTCCCCGTCCCCGTGGTTGGAAGCCAGGACGCCTGCTGACTGTTGTCACTCTCGGTGTCTCTAACTGTTGTCGGTCTGTCCTGTGATGTTTCATCCTTCATCATACTTATCCCCAGAACAGGTTTCATCAGTTTGAAATAAGCTGCTGAGTGGTACTAATGGTATGACGCTGCTGCCCTTAGCTTGACCCGTTGTATGATGTGAGCAGAGAGGTTTCCTTTGTGGAATTAGAATACGTTTCTAACATTAGTTGTTCTCTTCTGCTCTAGACCTTTTGTTTTTTGGGGTTTTTAAAAAATTAATTAATTTTTATTTTTGGCTGCATTGGGTCTTCGTTGCGTTGCACGGGCTTCTCATTGCGGTGGCTTCTCTTGTTATGGAGTGTGGGCTCTAGGCTCACAGGTTTCGGTTGTTGTGGCACGCGGGCTCTAGAGCACAGGCTCAGTAGTTGTGGCGCATGGGCTTAGTTGCTCTGTGGCATGTGGGATCTTCCCGGACCAGGGCTCAAACCTGTGTCCCCTGCATTGGCAGGTGGACTTTTAACCACCACGCCACCAGGGAAGCCCTAGACCTTTTGTTTTTGATGGCCCATGGTTTTTAAGAATACATTTGGCTTTATATATACTTTAAACTGTAATTACATACCCTGCTTGGTCGAATTGCTTCATTAAATCATTAAATGGCTTTTTCTTCCTTGTTCTTTTCACCCCTTCCTCCCCACCCCAGGTGTTCTTTGACCTCATGAGAGAGATCAGAGCAAAGAAGATGTCAGAAAACAAAGACAAGAACGGCAAGAAAAGCAGCAAGAACAAGAAAAGTTTTAAAGAAAGATGTTGTTTACTGTGAAGGCCAGGGTGCTGGACCATGTCGCTCGCCACTAAGGACAGAGGGCAGGTTCCTCAAGCCAAGACTCCAGTCGACCTCTCGGCCCTGTTCCCTGCTCTCCCCAACCTCATTCACACACGCTTCTGTAAATGGGGAAAATATTTGTGAACCAGTGGCTGGCAGAAGAAATAAGCCCTTGACTGTGCAATGGGATGGCTCCTCTGTCGGGAGGTTTCAGAGTTTCCTCCCTCTTTTCCTTCCTAAAATAAGCCACGTATGTAGTGCTACAGGCAGGCGTTAGCCAAGTGTTAATTAAGAAGGACTTTCCTAACTTCTTACTTTTTCCCCAGTTTTGTAACATAGCGTCTTTCGTTTTGAAATAAAAGTGTCTTATTTTATTAGGTCTTGGGAGGCGAGGGTGGGGTGAGGCTACCCCCACCCTTGTCAGCTCAACAGTGGTTCTCAGAAACATCCATTAGGTTCTAATGACGCTGGAAAATTCGGAGATTTTTTGGGGTCTCTTGGCCATACCCTGTGGATCTGAAGCAGAGCTAAAAAAATAAAGTTGAATGGGGCCAAACAGATCAACACCAAGCCCAGAAATCCTTCTCAATAGGAAAGAAGGAAGAGTTGTACCCTTCGTAGTTAAGTATCAGCCAGTTATAGTCTGTGTTGGCCGCTTTTCCCCTGTGGCATTCTGATTTTTGTGTAGGAGCTTCTTTTTTAATAAGCGACATGAAGACTCAAGAGCAATATACCGTATAAATGATATACTTTTCTAATCAGAATTTTTAAACGAAGTCCTTTGGCTAAATCCTCTCGTAATTGCCAGTCATAGGGTCAGGGCCCTCCTTCTCCATCCGCAACCCACGCTCTGTCCTGACCCACTCCTCCTGGCAGAGGCTGAGAGGACCTTTTCTTTTGTTTCTTTCAATGTAGCCCAAGTTCCTCTGAAGAACGTGATGACTTAAGATTGTGTTCTAAACTCATGAAGCCAGAGCCTGTGCCAGACACCTGCTACCTCTCATAGAATTGCTCAGTAAATTCAGAAGAAGTGGAGAAGCCACTGCCCCTTTACCTCTGAGAACTGGCTGCTGTTTCTAATATAGGTTTGTTTCTGAGACAGCCATCTCGTTAGTTAGAAAAAGATTTTTATGGATGAGATATTGTCTTTCTTGTGTCAATATTCTGAATTCAGCAGTCAGAAAATTTTTCATGAGCAAAGGAGGACAGCCATAAAAACCTAGTGCTCAGCATACTTTTCCCCATTTTTCAGAAGTGATATTTCACATATAGGTGCCAAAAGTGAATTGGGGTGGGGAGAATGGGAACCCTTGGAATTTATGGTTATTACAGAAATTGTAGAAATTATGATCTGACCGGAAAACAAACACTCTTGTATCACCTCCCAAAGAATCGTGGGCTTTTTTTCAATTAAAAATAGCAGAAATTTACAGTTTTTCAGAATTTCAGCCTTCTTATTTTATCCTTTTGTCATATATGTAAAATGTAAGTATTAAAGAAATGGACAGGTATTCATTATCGTTCTTGTTAGATGTTCTGCAAACTTTATTTCAGTTAATTTTTTGAATTGGGCTGGGGGAAATTTATAAGTATAAACAGTAACTTTAATTTCATCTTTCCTTTGGAAGAGATGACTACTCTTCTTAAAATTTAAAAAGTTGAAGGCAATCACACTCTTGCATTTTTTGAAACAACCTTTTTCTTTTCCTCCTAGTTTGCCACCTGTTTGATATCAGTTCTGGTCGAGAGTAGGTAGGTTTGGAATATGTACACATAAATTAAGGATGGTATGAATTGTTCCATGCTATGGAAATTATTCTTAGTTTATGCCATTAGTGTATTTCTGAAATTATATTTAACTGGATAGTGATCAGAAATGGATCTTCCCAACAAAATGATTTATAGAGATGAGATTCTTTTCCATAGGAAAATAAGGAAGCAATGTTCTTTATAAATTTGAAACATACTACCTTGCTAAATGACTAGATATTGTGTCCACAGGGTAACTATTTTTCTGAAGTCTTCCTTCTAGAAATATTTGAGCCCCTGCTTGGTGTCAGGCTCTATTCCAAGTGCTGCAATATTGTGTTGAGCAAGATAGGCCAGAGCTATTCTCCTGGAGCTTATGCTTTAGTGAGGAAAGAGACAAATAATTGAAAACATCACAGAAAGTGCTTTGATGATCATAGAACTGGGTAATAGGATAGGAAATGTTTCTGGGCCATAGAGCTGCTTTCAATTGGATGGTCAACAAGTGTCTGAAAGGGAGTGACATTTAAGCTGAGACCTGAAGGAGCCACGTGAGCTCCCAGGCTTGGGAGCAGCTGGTCCGGAGGCCCTCACTCAGGTGTTCAGGAAAAGACCCTAGAGGCCAGCACATGGCTGCGTGTGATGAGTGGCAGAGCAGTAGAAAAAGACCTAACAAACAGGCGATAGATTCAAAAAGTGATGCAGGGGAACAATACCTAGATGTATAATTCCCTACAAGTGTCCTAGTTCATCAAATAGCAGACACCACTGATGATAAGACGTCACCATAATTTATGTACCACTAAGGAAAAACTTGCCAAATTATGTGACTCCATCCTGACACCAATGACATGAATATGTGGGGGAAAAAATAGATGCTGTAGATTAGGCAAATGATATATAAATTTAAACTAAATGAAATTGGGGTATAAGATTCACCTATGTTGGTCTAAACACTGTATTATAATAAAATAGTATAGAAGCTTAACAGTGGATAAGTATTAACAGCGGGAAAGTACCCCATGGTGTAGGCGGGGGTGAGGGCAGTGCCAACCACAGTGTACCTTGTGAGCCTGCACAACGGGTGACAGGTGGCACCACAGAGCACACTCACAGGTGGACAGCTCCAGTGGAGGAGTCCTCATCCTCTCCCAGTGGGAGTGCCCCAATCCCTCCTACCTTGCACCGCATCTCAGAAACACAGCTCAGAGATGGGCTGGGGCTTCTACTCCAACAGCTAGGAAGCAGACCCCACCCCTGGCAGGGCTGCGACAGTCACAGAGCAAATAGGAGGTGCTGGGTAACATCCGGTGCAGGCTCTGGTCACGACACCAGTCACACCCCTGTCAAGCTGGTAACAGCACATGCCGAGGAAGGAGGCAACAGGCACCCACACTAAAAGCAGCCCTGGCACCGAAAATATTAAACCCATGCAGGCTACACAGGGATGCTCCCACATTAAAATAGCCCTCCAAGACCACAGTAGATAATTGTTTCTCCTAAACTAATAGAGCAAGAGAAATACAAGTAAAATGAAGCATCACGGGAACCACTCCCAGTGAAAAGATCAAGAGAGCGCCCGTGAGAAAACAATGAAATGGAGTCTAACAGACACCACGTTCAAAAAGGAGGTAGTGAAAGTACTGAAGGAATTAAGAAAGGCTATTGACAGAAATGCAGAGTACTGTAAAAAGGAACTAGAAGGAGGAGCCAAGAAAACTCAGAAACCATTTGCTGAGATGAAAGCTGAGCTCAAGGCAGTGAACAGAAGAATGAATAATGCAGAAGAACAAATAAGTGATCTGGAAGAGAGAATAATGGAAATCACCCAGCCAGGACAGCAGACAGGAAGCCAAATGAAAAAAAAAAAAAAGGCAATCTAAGAGACTTACAGGATAATATAAAGTGTGCCAATCTATGCATAATAAGGATTCTAGAAGGAGAAGAAAGAGAAAAGGGGATTGAAAATGTATTTGAAGAAATTATGGCTGAAAACTTCCCAAACCTAAAGAAGGAAACATATCCAGATACAGGAAGCACAGAGGGTCCCAAAAAAGATGAACACTACAGACCTACACCGAGACATCATATAATTGGCAAGTTAAAGAGGATTCTGAAGGCAGCAAGAGAAAAACAAAGAGTTAATTACCAGGGAACCCCCCCATAAGGCTATCAGCTGGTTTCTCTACAGAAGTGCTGCAGGCCAGGAGGGAGATGCAAAATATTTTCAAAGAAGTCCTAGGGGGAAAATCCACAACCTAGGAAACTCTACGCAGCAAGATTATTTAGAATAGGAGACAGAAATAATTTCTTAGACAAGCAAAAACTAAGAGAATACAGCAATACTAAACCTACTCTAAAGGAAATATTGGAAGGTCTTCTCCAACTATAAAAGAAGCAAGAAGCCATAGGAAAGAGGAAATCACAATTGGAAAGTAAATCACTTAAGCCAGTATACAGATTAAAAGGAAAAAAAATCAAAATTCTTATGAAAGCAATGATAAGCACAATGAACAGCAAAAGGATAAACATGAAGATGTAAAGGAGGACATCAAAATCATAAAATGTGGAGGAGGAGAGTAAGAAAATGTAGATTTTTTTCTTTTTTTTAGAATGTGATTGAACCTATATGACTGTCATCTAAAGCAAGCAGATACAGGAAGTGGTTAACATACTTGAAAAACAGGGTAACCACAAATCAAAAACATATAATTGATTCACAAACACCAAAAAGAAGAGAACACAAGCATAATATAAAAGGAACACATCAAACCACAGAAGGAGAAAAAAAGGAACAAAGAAGAAACAATCAACTGGAAAACAAGGCTGAACTGCCAATAAATAAATACATATTTATCAATATTAGCTTAAATGTCAATGGACTAAATGTCCCAATCAAGAGACAGAGAGTGGCACACTGGATGATAAAACAAGAGCCTACAATGTGCTGTCTACAAGAGACCCACTTTAGGGTAAAGGACAGACACAGACTGAAAGTGAGGGAGTGCAAAAAAGATACCTCCTGCAAACAGAAATGACAAGAAAGTGGGGTGTCACAATACTCATGTCAGACAGACTAAAACAAAGGCCATAAAGAAAGATAAAGGACACTATAGAATGATAAAAGGAGCAATACAAGAAGAGGATTTTACACTCGTCAACATATATGCACCTAACATAGGAGCACCCAAATACATAAATACTAACAGACATAAAGGGAGAAATTGACAGGAATACAACAGTAGTAGGAGACTAACACCACACGTCAATGGACAGATCTTCCAGACAGAGAATCGATAAGGCAACAGAGATCCTAAATGATACAATAGAACAGTCAGACTTAATTGATATTTTCAGGACATTACCTCCCTCCCAAAACCAAGTGCACATGGAACATTCTCTAGGACTGACCATATACTAGGGCACAGAACAAATCTTGATGAATTTAAGAATACAGAAATTATTTCAAGCATCTTTTCTGACCGCAGTGGGATGGAACTACAGATCAACCTCAGAAAAAGAAAAGAGAAAAAAACGATTACATGGAAACTAAACAACATGCTATTAAAAAAGAAAAAAAGGGTCAATGAGGAAATCAAAAGAAATTTTAAAATACCTTGAGACAAATGACAATGAAAACACAACCATACAAAATCTATGGGATGCAGCAAAAGCATTTCTTAGAGGGAAGTTCATAGCAATACAACCCTTTCTCAAGAAACAAGAAAAATCTCAAACGACCTAACCTACCGCCTAAAAGAATTAGAAAAAGAAGAACAAACAAAGCCTAAAGTCAGCAGAAGGAAGGAAATAATCAAGATCAGAGAGGAAATAAATAAAATAGAGATTTTAGAAACAATAGGAAAAAGTCAATAAAACCAAGAGCTGGTTCTTTGAAAGGGTAAACAAAATTGACAAAACTATGGCCAGGCTCACCAAGAAGAGAAGACAGAGAACCCAAATAAAATAAGAAATGAAAAAGGAGTAACATCAGTCGATACTGCAGAAATACAAAATATCATAAGAGAATAACATGAACAATTATAAGCCAACAAATTTGACAACTTAGAAGAAATGGAAAAGTTTCTAGAAACATACAGTCCACCTATATTGAATCAAGAAGAAATAGATAATTTGAACAGACCAATTACTAGAAGTGAAATAGAATCTGTTAAAAAACAAACAAACAAAAACCAAAGAAACTCCCTACGAATGAAAGTCCAGGACCAGATGGCTTCACAGTTGAATTCTACCAAACATACAAAGAAGAATTTATACCGATCCTTCTCAAACTCTTCCAAAAGATTGAAGAGGAAGGAACATTCCCAAAGACATTCTGTGAAGCCACCAGCACCCTAATACCAAAACCAGACAAAGATACCACCAAAAAAGAAAATTACAGGCCAATATCTTTGATGAATATAGATGCAAAAATTCTCCAGAATAGTAGCAAATCGAAACCAACAGCCCATAAAAAAGATCATACACCACAACCAAATTGGATTCATCCCAAATTCACAAGGATGGTTCAACATATGCAAATCAATTAGTGTGATATACTACAGCAACAAAAGACAAAAACCACATGATCATCTCAATAGATGCAGAAAGTTGGAAGGAAAGAGGTAAAATTGTCATTATATGCAGATGACATGAAACTATTTATAGAATACCCTAAAGACTCCACACAAAAGCTACTGGAACTGATAAATGAACTCAGCAAGGTGGTAGGATACAAGATTAACTTACAGAAATTGGTTGCATTTCTTTAAACTGACAGTGAAATATCAGAAAGGGAATGTAAAAAAAAAGAAAAAAAAACCTTTTAAAATCACACCCCCCAGAAAAGATACTTAGGAATAAACCTGACCAAGGAGATAAAAGACTTTTATGCTGAGAACTATAAAACATTAATAAAGAAAACTGAAGGGCTTCCCTGGTGGCGCAGTGGTTGAGGGTCCGCCTGCAGATGCAGGGGACGCGGGTTCGTGCCCCGGTCCGGGAAGATCCCACATGCCGCAGAGTGGCTGGGCCCATAAGCCATGGCCGCTGAGCCTGCGCGTCCGGAGCCTGTGCTCCGCAGCGGGAGAGGCCACAGCAGTGAGAGGCCCGCGTACCGCAAAAAAAAAAAAAAGAAAAAGAAAAAAGAAAACTGAAGATGATTCAAAGAAATGGAAAGATATCCCTTGGTCTTGGATTGGAAGAATTAATCTTGTTAAAATGGTCAAAGCAATCGACAGATTTAATGCAATTCCTATCAAATTACCCATGACATTTTTCACAAAACTAGAACAAATAATTCTAAAATTTATATGGAAGTATAAAGGACCCAAAATTGCCACAGTAATCCTGAGGAAAAAGAACAAAGCAGGAGGCATAACCCTCCCAGACTTCAGACAATACTGCAAAGCTACAGTAATCAAAACAGCATGGTATTGGCACAAAAACAGACATATGGATCAATGGAACAGAATAGAGAGCCCCAAAATACCCCCCTACACCTATGGTCAATTATTTGACAAAGGAGGAAGAATATACAATGAAAAAGAGACAGTGTCTTCAGCAAGTTGTGCTGGGAAAGCTGGACAGCCTCATGTAAATCAATGAAGTTAGATCACACCCTCACACCATACACAAAAATAAACTCAAAATGGCTTAAAGAATTAAACATAAGACATGACACCATAAAACTCCTAGAAGAGAGCAGAGGCAAAAATTCTCTGACATAAATTGTACCTGTTTTCTTAGGTCAGTCTCCCAAGTCAATAGAAACAAAAGCAAAAAATAAACAAATGGGATGTAAACTTACAAGCTTTAATGCAGCAAGGGAAACCATAAACAAAATGAAAAGACAACCTACAGACTAGGAGAAAATATTTGCAAACGATGTGACCAACAGGGGCTTAATTTCCAAATATACAAACAGCTCATACTCAAAAAACCAAACATCCCAATCGAAAAATGGATAGACAACATAAATAGACATTTCTCCAAAGAAGACATACAGATGGCCAACGGGCACATGAAAAGATGCTCAACATTGTGAATTATTAGAGAAATGCAAATCAAAAGTACAATGAGGTATCACTTCACACTGGTTGGAATGGCCATCACTAAAAAATACATGAATAACAAATGCTGGAGAGGGTGTGAGAAAAGGGAACCTTCCTACACTGTTGGTGGGAATGTAAGTTGGTGCAGCCACTATGGAAAACAGTATGGAGTCTCCTCAAAAAACTCAAAGTGGAGTTACCATATGATCCAGCAATCCCACTCCTGGGCATATATCTGGACAAAACTCTAATTCAAAAAGATACGTGCACCTTATGTTCATAGAAGCATTATTTACAAGAGCCAAGACATGGAAGCAACCTAAATGTACAAGAACAAATGAATGGATAAAGAAGATGTGGTATATATATACAATGGAATACTACTCAACCATAAAAAAGAACGAAATAATGCCTGCAGCAACTTGGATGGACCTAGAAATTATCGTACTAAGTGAAGTAAGTCAGAGAAAGACAAATATCATATGGTATCACTTATATGTGGAATCTAAAATACGACACAAATGAACTTGCCTATGAAACAGAAACAGACTCACAGACATAGAGAAGAGACTTGTGGTTGCCAAGGGGGAGGGGGATGGGGGAGGGATGGATTGGGAATTTGGGATTAGCAGATGCAAATTATTACATATAGGATGGATAAACAACAAGGTCCTACTGTATAGCACAGGGAACTATACTCAGTATCCTGTGATAAACTGTAATGGGAAAGAATATGAAAAAGAATGTATAGATATGTATAACTGAGTCACTCTGCTGTACACCAGAAACTAACACAACATTGTAAATCAATTATATGTCAATTTTAAAAAAGAAAAAACAGTGGGAAAATACTAACATATACAGTTAATGTTAGTAGTAGTAAACTTGACTTTGGTATTTTTTTAATTCATTAAAATTATTTAATCAAAATTATAAGTGCATGTGCTGGAAATTCTAATGGTCTAGAAGGGCTTGTAATGGAAACGCTTTACTTTTGCTCTTTCCCACTCCAGCTCTGGTCCTTGAAAGTCACATTTAACCATTTCTATTCTCACAGCAGTGGTTAGATAACTCCTGTATTTCTTCATACTATTCGTAGGCCATTATTGCTTGGTAGGAGCGGAGCACCCACAATATAAGGATACCCCATACCACACAGGTGGGCGACCCACACACTGGAGAATAATTATATCACAGAGGTTCTCCCACAGGAGTGAGAGCTCTGAGTCCCATGCCAGGCTCCCCAGCCTAGAGGTCTGGCATCGGGAGGAGGAGCCCCCAGAGTTTTTGGCTCTGAAGGCCAGAGGGGCTTGAGTGCAGGAGCTCCACAGGACTGGGGGAAACAGAGACTCCACTTTGGTGGGCGCACACAAGGTCCCGCATCCACCGGGTCCCAGGGCAAAAGCAGTGATTCCATAGTTGTCTGAGCCAGACCTACCTGCTGGTCTTGGAGCGTCTCCTGGGGAGGCAGGGGGCAGCTGTGGCTCTCTCTGGGGTTATAAGCTGGTGGTGGACCTATGTGAACCCAGGCTGGAGGCAGATGTCTCGTGTCCTTGGCAGCGAAACCTGGCCCCACCCAAGAGTCTGCAGGCTGCAGTGCTGGGACGCCTCAGGCCAAACAACCAATGGGGCTGGAACGCACCTTCACCCATCAGCAGACAGGCTGCCTAAAGACTTCTAGTGCCCACAGCCACCTCTAGACATGCCCAAACCCACCTACCAGTGGGCAGGCACCAGCCCCTCCTACCAGGAAGCCTGCACAGGCCTCTTGAGCAGCCTCACCCACCAGGAGGCAGACACCAGAAGCAAGGAAACTATGATCCTGCAGCCTGCTGAACTGAGTCTGCAAACACAGGTCAGAACCTACCCTGGGACCAGCTGGTCCTTGGGTGACAAGAGGAGAGTGTACTGCTGGGATACATAGGACATCACCTACAGAGAGCCACTTCAAGGTTAAGAAATGTAACTAAGCTACTACATACATAAAAATAGAAATAGAAATCTAAACAAAATGAGACAGCAAAGGAATATGTTCCAGACGAAGGAACAAGATAAAACACCAGAACAACTAAGTGAAGTGGAGATAGGCAATCTACTAAGAAAGAGTTCAGAGTAATGATCATAAAGATGACCCAAGAACTTGGGAAAAGAATGGACATGCTGAGAAGTTACAAGAAGTTTTTAGCAAAGAGTTAGAAAATGTAAAGAACAACCAAACAGAGTTGAACGATACAAGAACTGAAATGAAAATTACATGGGAAGGAATCAATAGCAGAATAAATGAGGCAGAAGAATGAATCAGTGAGCTGGAAGGCAGAGTGGTGGAAATCGCTGCCACAGAACAGAATAAAGAAAAAAGAATGAAAAGAAATGAGGACAGTTTAAGAGGCCACTGGGACAACATCAAACACATCAACATTCACATTATAGGGGTCTCAGAAGGAGAAGAGAGAGAGAAAGGGCCTGAGAAAATATTTGAAGAGATAATAGCTGAAAACGTCTTGAACATAGGAAAGGAAACAATCATCAAAGTCCAGGAAGTGCAGAGCCCCATACAAGATTATCCCAAGGAGGAACATGCCAAGACACATAGTAATCAAACTGACAAAAACTAAAGATAAAGAGAAAATATTAAAAGCAACAATAGAAAAGCAACAAATAACATACAAGGGAATCCTCATGAGGTTATCAGCTGATTTTTCAGCAGAAGCTCTGCAGGCCAGAGGGAGTGGCATGAAATATTTAAAGTGAAAGGGAAAAACCTACCACTAAAAATACTCTACGTAGCAAGGCTCTCATTCAGATTTGACAGAGCAATCAAAAGCTTTGCATAGGGCTTCCCTGGTGGCGCAGTGGTTGAGAGTCCGCCTGCCGATGCAGGGTACACGGGTTCATGCCCCTGTCCGGGAAGATCCCACATGCCGCGGAGCGGCTGGGCCTGTGAGCCATGGCCGCTGAGCCTGCGCGTCCAGAGCCTGTGCTCCGCAACGGGAGAGGCCACAACAGTGAGAGGACCACGTAGCGCAAAAAAAAAGCTTTGCGTACAAGTGCTAAAAGAATTCGGCACCCCCAAACCAGCTTAACAACAAATGCTGAAGGAAATTCTCTAGGCAGAAAAGAAAGGGCCACAACTAGAAACCAGAAAATTATGAAATGGGAAAGCTCACCAGTAAAGGCAAACACACAGTAAAGTTAGGAGATCATCCACACACAAATATGATATCAAAACCAGTAATCATGAGAGGAGGAGAGTACAAATGCAGGATATTTGAATGCATTTGAAATTAAGAGACCAGCAACTTAAAACAATCATGTATATATGTAGATGGTTACATCAAAACCTCATGGTAACCACACAAAAAATCTATAATACACATACACAGAAAAAGGAAAAAAGAATCAAAACACAAAACTAAAGATAGTCATCAAATCACAAGAGAACTAAGAGGAAAGGAAGAAAAAAGACGAACAAAACAGATCCAAAACAATTTATAAAATGTCAATAAGTACATGCATATTAATAATTACCTTAAATGTAAATGGATTTAATGCTCCAAGCAAAAGACACAGACTGGCTGAATGGATACAAAAACAACACCTGTATATATGTTGTCTACAAGAGAACCACTTCAGATTTAGAGACATATACAGACTGAAAGTGAGGGAGAGGAAAAAGGTATTCCATGCAAATGTAAATCAAAAGAAAGCTGGAGTAGCAATAGTCAGACAAAATAGTCTTTAAAATAAAGACTGTCACAAGAGACGAAGAAGGACACTACATAATGATCAAGGGGTCAATCCAAGAAGAAGATAAAACAATTGAAAATATATATGCACCCAACACAGGAGCACCTCAATACATAAGACAAATTGTTAACAGCCATAAAAGGAGAAATTGACAGTAACACAATAGTAGTGGGGGACTTTAACACCCAACTTACATCAATGGACAGATCATCTAGACAGAAAAGCAGTAAGGAAACACAGGCCTTAAATGACGCATTAGACCAGATGAACTTAATTGATATTTATAGAGTGTGCCACCCAAAAGCAGCAGAATACACATTCTTTTCAAGTGCACATGGAACATTCTTCAGGATAGATCACATGCTGGGCCACAAAGCAAGCCTTGATAAATTTAGGAAAACTGAAATCATATCAAGCATCTTTTCTGACCACAATGCTATGAAATTAGAAATCAAATACAAGCAAAAAAATGCAAAAAACACAGACACATGGAGGCTAAACAATATGCTGCTAGACAACCAAAGGATCACTGAATAAATCAAAGAGAAAATTTTAAAAATACCTAGAGAAAAATGAGAATGAAAACACAGGGATCCCAAACCTGTGGAATACAGCAAAAGCAATTCTAAGAGGGAAGTTTATAGCAATACAAGCTTACCTCAGGAAATAAGAAAAATCTCAAACAATGTTAAGTTACACCTAAAGCAACTAGATAAAGAAGGACAAGCAAAACTCAAAGTTGGTAGAAGGAAAGAAATCATAAAAATCAGAACAGATAAGTGAAATAGAGACTAAGAAAACAATAGAGAAGATCAATGAAACTAAAAGTTGGTTCTTTGAATAGATAAACAAAATTGATAAACTTTTAGCCAGACTCATCAAGAAAAAAAGGGAGAGGGCCCAAATCAATAAAATAAGGGGTCTTCCCTGGTGGTCCAGTGATTAAGACTCCATGCTTGCACTGCAGGGGGGCACAGATTCAATCCCTGTTCAGGGAACTAGGATCTCACATGTTGCATGGTGTGGCCAAAAAATAAATAAAAATTAAACAAGACAAAATAACAAATGAAAAAGGAGAAGTTACAACAGACACCACAGAAATACAAAGGACCATAAGGGACTACTATAAGCAACTATATGCCAATAAAATGGACAACCTAGAAGCAATGAACAATTCTTAGTAAGGCATTATCTCCCAAGACTGAACCAGGAAGAAATAGAAAATATGAACAAACCAGTTACAAGGACTGAAATTGTCTCTGATTACAAAACTGTGAACAAACAAAAGGCCAGGACCAGATGGCCTCACCTGGAAATTCTATCAAACACTTAGAGAAGAGTTAACACCTACCCTTCTGAAACTATTCCAAAAAATTGCAGAGGAAGGAACATTTTCAAACTCATTCTACATTTGGTGGAATTTACCTGTGAAGCCATCTGGTCCTGGACTTTTGTTTGTAGGAAGGTTTTGTTGTTTTGTGGGGGGCAGTGTTGTTGTGGGGGGTTTTTTTGTTCTTTTTTTTACAGATTCTATTTCACTTCCAGTGATTGGTCTGTTCAAATTATCTATTTTTTCTTGATTGAGTTTTGGATAGGCTGTATGTTTCTAGAAACTTGTCCATTTCTTCTAGGTTGTCAAATTTGTTGGCATATGAATATTCATAGTATTCTTTTAAGGTTTTTTGTATTTCTATGGTATCAGTTGATGTTACTCCTTTTTCATTTCTCATTTTGTTTAATTGGGTTCTCTCTCTTTTCTTCTTCGTGAGCCAGGCCAAAGGTGTGTCAATTTTGTTTACCCTTTCAAAGAACCAGCCCTTGATTTTTTTCTATTTTTTTAAATGTCTATTTTATTTATTTCCTCTCTGATTTTGATTATTTCCTTCCTTCTGCTGACTTTAGCTTTTGTTTGTTCTTCTTTTTCTAATTCTTTTAGATAGTAGGTTAGGGTATTTGAGATTTTTCCTTTTTTTTTGAGGAAGGCCTGTATGGCTATGAACCTCCCTCTAAGAATTCCCTTTGCTTCATCCCATAGATTTTGTAAGGTTGTGTTTTCATTGTCATTTGTCTCAAGGTATTTTTTTAAATTTCCTCTTGGATTTCACTGTTGACGCATTGGTTTTTTATTAGCATGTTGTTTAGTCTCCATGTAATCAGTTTTTTCTCATTTTTTTTTTCTGTGTTTGACTTCTAGTTTCATGCTGCTGTTGTCAGAAAAGATGCTTGACATAATTTCTAGACTCTTAAATTTGTTGAGGCTTTTTTTCTGCCCCAGTATGCGGTTAGTCCTCGAGAATGTTCCATGTGCACTTGAAAAGAATGTGTATGTTGCTTTGTTTTCATTTGGGTTTGTTTTTGTTTTGTTTTGTTTTTGGTTTTTTTTGGAGGTAATGTCCTGAAAAGATAAATTAAATCTAACTGTTCTATTGTATCATTTAGGATCTCTGTTGCCTTATTGATTTTCTGTGTAGACGATCTGTCCATTGATGTCTGGGGGTGTTAAAACCTCCTATGTTATTGTATTCCTGTCAATTTCTCTGTTAGTATTTGTTTTATGTATTTGGGCACCCCTATATGGGGTGCATATATGTTGATGAGTATAACATCCTCTTCTTGTATTGATCCTTTTATTGTTATAGAGTGTCCTTCTTTATCTTTCCTTATGGCCCATGTTTTAAAGTCTATTTTGTCTAGTATGAGTATTATGACCCCTGATTTTTTGTCCTTTCATTTGCATGAAATATCTTTTCCATCCCCTTACTTTCAATCTATTGTGTGTCTGTTGCCCTAAAATGGGTCTCTTGTAAGCAGCATATAGTGGGCACTTGTTTCATTATCCAATCTGCCACTCTCTCTTTTATTTATTTTTAAATTAATTTTTACTGGAGTATAGTTGATTTACAATGTTGTATTAGTTTCTGCTGTATATGTCTTTTTTTTTTTTTTTTTTTTTTTTTTTTTGCGGTACGTGGGCCCCTCACTGTTGCGACCCCTCCCGTTGCGGAGCACAGGCTCCGGACGCACAGGCTCAGCGGCCATGGCTTACGGGTCCAGCCGCTCCGCGGCATGTGGGATCTTCCCGGACCGGGGCACAAACCCGCGTCCCCTGCATCGGCAGGCGGACTCTCAACCACTGCGCCACCAGGGAAGCCCTGTATATGTCTTTTAATTGGAGCATTTAGTCCACTGACATTTACAATAATTATTGATAATTTATTGACATTTTAAACCTTGCTTTCTAGTTGATTCTGTATTTCTTCTTTGTTCCTTTTTGTTTTTCCTTTTGTGGTTTGATGATTTCCTCTTATTTCATGCTTGTGTTCTCTTTTTCATTTTTTGTGAATCTATTGTATGTTTTTTACTTGTGGTTATCTTGTTTTTCAAGTATGTTAACCCCTTCCTATATCTACTTGCTTTAGACTGATAGTCATTTAGGCTCAAACACAGTCTAAAAAAAAATCTTACTATCCTCCCCCCCATTTCACGATTTTGATGTCCTCTACTACATCTTCATGTTTATTATTTTGCTGTTCATTGTGGTTATCATTGCTTTCACAAAATTTTTATTTTAATTTAAAAAAAAGTTTTAATCTGTATACTAGCTTATTTAAATGATTTACTTTCTGATTCTGATATTCTTTTTCCTATAGATTCTTGCTTCTTTTCTTTTGTTTTAAATTAATTAATTAATTTGTTATTTGTTTTTGGCTGTGTTGGGTCTTTGTTGCTGCACGCGGGCTTTCTCTAGTTGCGGTGAGCAGGGGCTACTCTTAGTTGTGGTGCGCAGGCTTCTCATTGCAGTGTCTTCTCTTTTTGCAGAGCATGGGCTCTAGGCACATGGGCTTCCGTAGTTGTGGCTCGTGGGCTCTAGAGCACAAGCACAGTAGTTGTGGCTTAGTTGCTCTATGGCATGTGGGATCTTCCCAGACCAGGGCTCAAACGTGTGTCCCCTGCATTGGCAGGCGAATTCTTTTTTTTTTTTTTTTGCAGTACACGGGCCTCTCGCTGTTGTGGCCTCTCCCGTTGCGGAGCAAGGCTCCGGACGCACAGGCTCAGCGGCCATGGCTCACGGGCCTAGCCGCTCCGCGGCATGTGGGGTCCTCCCGGACCAGGGCACGAACCCGCATCCCCTGCATCGGTAGGTGGACTCTCAACCACTGTGCCACCAGGGAAGCCCGGCAGGCGAATTCTTAACCACTGCGCCACCAGGGAAGTCCCTTCTTTTCTATTTAGAGAAGACCTTTCAATATTTCCTTTAGGATAGTTTTAGTATTGCTGTATTCTTCTAGTTTTTGCTTGTCTGAGAAATTCTTTCTCTCTCCTTCTATTCTAATTGATTATCTTGCTGCGTAGAGAATCCTAGGTTGCAGATTCTTTCCTTTCGTGACTTTGAATATGTCTTGCCACTCTCTTCTGGCCTGCAGAATTTCTGTACAGAAATCAGTTGATAGCATTATGGGGGTTCCCTGGTAATTAACTCTTTGTTTTTCTCTTGCTGCCTTTAGAATCGTCTTTAATTTTGTCATTTTAATTATGATATGTCTTGGTGTAGTCTGTTTGTATTCATCTTGTTTCAGACCCTCTGTGCTTCCTGTACCTGGCTATCTGTTTCCTTCTTTAGGTGTGGGAAGTTTTCAGCCATAATCTGTTCAAATACATTTTGATCCCTTTTTCTCTTTCTGCTCCTCTGGAATCCCTCTTATGTGTAGATTGGCACGCTTTATATTATCCCATAGGTCACTTATTGTGCTTTAATTTTTTTTCCTTTGGCTTTCTGTCTGCTGTTCTGGCTGGGTGATTTCCATTTTTTCTATCTTCCAGATCACTTATTTGTTCTTCTGCATTATTCCTTCTGCTCTTCACTGCCTTGAGCTCAGCTTTTGTCTCAGGAAATGAATTTTCTAATTTTTCTTGGCTCCTCCTTCTAGTTTCTAGTTCCTTTTTACATTAATTTGCGTTTCTGTCGCTGGCCTTTCTTTATTCCTTCAGTATTTTCATTATCTCCTTTTGGAACTTGGTGTCTATCAGACTAAAGAGGTCTGTCTCATTGTTCGTTCTTTCAGGGAAGTTCTCTTGACCTGTTAATTGGGAGTGCTTCCTCTGCTTCCTCATTTTACTCATACTTCTCTTACTCTGTGATGTTAGGAGGAACAATTATCTACTGTGGTCTTGGAGGGCTATTTTTACATGAGAGCACCCCTGTGTATCTTGCATGGTTTTAATATTCTTGGTGCGAGGACTGCTTTTAGTGTGGATGCCTGCCTCATCTTCCCTCAGCATGTGCTGGCCATTATCCCCTTGATAGGGGTGTGCAGATGCAGTGGCTGGTGCCCACCCCCAGAGTCTGTGGCAGCGGCGTGGAACCCATATTTAGAGTCAGTAAAAATATTTACTTTTTTAACCTTCCCTAATTGCAAAGCTCTCATTCATGCTGTTAGCTTGGCCTTCTGGGCTGATTCTGGAGTGGCAGGGCCTTGGCTTCTGTGGCTTCACCTAGGCTAACTGGAATACCCTGTCTTTCAGGCTCCCATGTCTATATTACTCCTCCTGTTGGTAAACCATTTGACCTCTGGGTTGTCAAGAGGTTCATCTAACAGATCAGACCTGCTGGAGTAATTTTGTGCTATGGTCTCTATCCACTGTTGGAATAAGTCTCCGTTCTTGGCAGCTGGAAGCAGATCTGCAGAGTTCAGGGTGATGTTCTTTGACCACCAGCATAGATTGTACCCGATGAGGGGTTAATTCATCTAAGTGTTGTCCCAGGATGAGCTTGGAAGCTCATTAACCAATGGGGCTGTGGCTGCTACTGCCCACAGGCAGCTTGGTCATCCCAGGGCTACTGAGTCCTGTTGTGTGGAGAAGTAAGCCACTGGTCTCTGATCTGGTCCTAGCTTTCGGGTCGGGACTCCTGGTGCCCCCCCTGACCTCTTGTGACTGTGTAGGGTGAAGGGCTTGTCCAAATTTGGAAGCCCCTGTACTGGTGCTCTACTCTGTCTTTAGAATCTCAAAGGCCCACTGGTGGTCCCTATTCCGCTGAAGGGATTCCCTTTCTCCTCCCTTTAGAGTCTCATATAGAGGTTTGGCTATAAGGCCATAATCTGGGATCCAGAAAGGGCAGAACCCAGCCATCCCGAGAAAGCCTTGGAGTTGCCTCTGTGGTTGGATATGGTAATGCGCTCATTGCGGTTTTTCTCTCTGTGGCCAAGGCTCAAGTCCCTGGGGTCAAAACAAATCCTAAATACTGAACCCATTGCTGTGAGATCTGAGCCTTAGTTGGGGAGACTTTCTATCCCCTTTCTGCTAGAAAATTAGGATTTTAACAGTATTTTGATCTGAATCTTGCTTTTTCTCACTACTTATCAATAAGTTATCAACATATTATAGCAAGAGTTCTCTCCTCAGGGCTGAGTTCCCTCAGCTTTCTTGATAACATGTTTCCAAAAAGATGGGGGCTGTCCTAAAAATCCTGCAGAAGCACTGCCCCAGTATTTGGGGAGCCTTCAGGATGTCAAGGTCCCTCCATTCAAAGGCAAAAACGTATGGAGAGCCTGGATGAAGGGGAATTCAGAAGAATGCATCTTTGAGGTACAAAGCAGAGAAATACCGAGCACTCCCCAGCATTTAGGTGAGGAGGGTATGTGGTTTGGCACCAGTGGGTGAACAGGGATGACGGCCTCATTCAGTGCTCCGACGTCTTGCACAAACCGACACTCCCGCTTAGGCTTCTGAACAGGCAGCACTGACATGTTGGAAGGGGACTGGCAGGGCCTCATGCGTCCATGTTTTAGGAATTTGCTGAGCAGCTGTTGCAACCCCTCATGGCCTCAGGCTTTACTGTCTCTTCCAGGGATATTTTTCCTTCATTGTATTTCTATTGGGGGAATACATTTTGCCCTCCCTGGCACCGAGGTATCCCCAACGGCACAATCTACTTGTTCTCTCATTTCCTGGGGGATGTCTTGGGGAATATTTGGATGACCAGCAGGTAGGTCATCTGGGGCTACTAATAGATGCACGCTCTGTTTGAATTCTTTACCTCCTTGGATTTTATCCTGTCCTAAGAACATACTAGCTCCTAATTTATTTAGCAAATCTCTTCCGTGGAGGGGGACAGAGCATTGTGGCATATACAAAAAGGAGTGAATAATAATAATGGGCCGGACTCCGCAGGCAATGGGAGAAGTAAATCGCCTTCCCTTTGGCTGTCCATCAACTCCCAACACAGGACAGTCACGGTTGGGGAGGGGGCTGCCCGGCCAAGTCACAACAGAGCAGGTGACTCCGGTGTCCCCAAGAAGCTCAGTTCTCTGACCTGCCACATCGAGGGTGACGTGAGGCTCCACTGGAGTAATGAGGACAGACAGAGTGGGATCTGGAGCCGGGCAGGCACTCGGGCCATCAGTCGGCGTGCGGGAGTCTCTCATCCGAGGTATTCGCAAGGAACTGGGGCTGGTTGGGGCTGCCCCGCGGGCGTCTCACGGGAGGGCACTCAGGACATTCCCCCTTCCAGTGCCTCCCCTGCCGACCACAGGAACGTTGGTTCGGGCCCAGGCGGCTCCTTGGTGGTCTGTCCGGCCTTCTCAGCCCTCCAGGCTTCCACTCAAGGCGGCCGGTGAATCAGAGAAGCCGAAAGCTGCGTTTTCTTTATTAGCCTCTAGGATAACTATTGGCCTCCTCCATTAACGCTCAGTCATCATTGCCAACTGAAAGGGAAACGCACGACCTGAGAGCTGTGCGTTGTTTTATTCGGGGCAACTTGAGGACTATAGCCCAGGAGACAGCCTTTCGGATGGCTCTGAGGAGCTGCTCCCAAGGGGCAGGAGGAAGGTCAGTATGTACGTAGTTTTGGTGAAGGGGGTTCATGCCATCCAGTCAAGCACAGTTTTACAGAAGGTGGCTGCTCGTCATGAGAAGCAGACGTCACCATTTATGATTTTAGTGCTTTTCTAGATGTGAGGAGAAACGGGAACTGGGGTCATAAAATCTTGTCCTGAAAATATCTAACTATCGGAAGGCCTGTCCTGCCAGTTTCTCCCAGCGCACAGAGGGCCTCCTTTCTGCTCTCCACCCTGAGCTCCTTTCAGGGGGTGTTGAAGGTCAGCGGCTGCAGCGGCTTAATCCTCACAGAGGTGGATGGCAAGTGACACTGTTTAGCTGGCAGCGCCCCCTCATGGTCATAAATTCGACCATGGTTTGGGAGGCATTTCGTGGCCATTTCGTCCCATGGTGCTAGGAAGGCTCATTCCTAAGTCTGGCAAAGATTTTGCGGAGAGGCCACTCAACGTGCTACTACTGGACCAGGCCTTATAACAGTAACCGAAGGTCTCTGGACCACCTGCGTTACCGGTCTGTTATGGTCCCGGAAAAAATCCCCTCTTGCATCTTCCCATGTCTAGAGCTGCACTATTACAGTCGTTGATCTCATACAGAACCATAGAGTTGATCGACCGCCTCAAGTCTCTTCGTCATCATTATTTTTGTTGGAGGCTCAGGCACACATTTGGTAAAACAAGAAACAATAATCTTGTAAAACAGGCAACATACAAATAATATAGCTAATAACATTAATAGAGTTATAAGTAAATATTTAAGCCAAGAGCTTCCCACGGCAAACCAGTTTCTGAAGAGGTCGTCAAGCCTTAGGACTTAAGGCAGAAATCCGAGTTTTCATTGGGTTCATTAAAGGTGTTACATTAGGGGATTCGTCAGGTGTGAAAACACAGCGTTCGGTTTTAGTCATGGCACAGGTGCCTCCCTGAGATGCTGTAACGATGTCAAGGGCCACGCCGTTTTGTAGCACCACTTTTCTCATCATAGAGACCTCGAAATTCAGCAGGCTGATAGCCTGGTTACAGTCATTTAAAGCTGTTGAGTGAATTCTGTTAAGGCTTCAGTATGGCTGATTATATTCTCCAATCCTACTGAAGGCACAAAATTAGCTGCTAAGTGGTCATACCAGCGGAATACGGATCTCTTGACGCATAGGGCTCATACCAGTGGTAACTTGGCTGGGGTCATCTCTAAATCGTTATGTATATGACCTGGAATCCATGGGACTCCCAGGGTACATCTTCCTATCCATCCTGGTGGAAGCCAAGGCCATAAATTAGTACCACAAATCCACTGAGTCCCATTCGTGTGATCCAATGACTCTCTGGTTGTCTGACCCAGTCGATTCCATACAAATCCTGATCTCTAAGGGTAATAACATGTAGGCATTGTTCATAAGGCACCCAGCCTAATTTCCTAATGTTACTAGGCTGATCATTCTTAGTATGATTTAATTGTTCCCAACATAGAAAAGCCTTTAAACTTAAATAGCCTGGTGTTAACCACATAAACCCATCCCATAATTGTTGGAGGTTTTCTTCTAATAAATGGGAGGTTACGGTTTTTGATTGAGACTTAGACTGTTGTTCTAACTGAGCTTGAGTGACCATAAAAGAAAGTTCATTTTCTTGGCCAGTGTCAGAGCAGGTATTATTAATTGGCCAGGTGAGGGGATTCCCACCTAGTAATATCCATAGTAGCCAGAACAGAACTGACATTTCTTTCTTCTAAAATAAATTTCCTAAGAGTCGACCAGCTAGAGCCTTGGAGGGGAGAAATCTACCAAGGTAACCCAGAAGTACTGGACACAGGTAACTGGCCATAAACCCAACAATTGGATTGATTTTTAAAACTAGCATAGGATCATGCCTACGATAGAAAAACATTTGATTTACATGCAAAGGTCCAAGAAGTCAAAAAAACACTACAAATGATCATACGAGTCAGGTCCAGCATCTTGGGTAAGCTGTCTACTTCTGATGTCGTCGTCTTCTAATCCTGGTGGGAGCGTAGTTTCTCCTGTGTTTGACCATCGTTTTAAGGTGAGTTTGAGGTCAGCAGTCCTCGCTGTGGACCAGTCCGGTGCAGGGGTCCTTTTCATGTGGGAAATGTGAATCCAAGAGTCAATTCCCTTTAGTTTTGCTGCACATGAGCTAGTTAAGAATACCTGGTGAGGGCCTTTCCATTTGGGTTGTAGTGAGCCCTTTAAATGATGTCTTTTCCAATATACATAATCTTCAGGTTGTAAATCGTGGGATAGCTGATCTTCATCCAAAGATAGATTACTATGATAGCCTTCAGAAAGAAGCTTAGACTGCTCTTTTAGGAGCTTGCGTAAGCTTTTACAATAATGTAACATGTCCCCTTTTAATAACATAGATTCATACAATCCTTCATCTAGTCTCGTTGGTCTGCCAGTTATAATTTCAAAAGGAGACAAATGACGTTTCCCAAAGGGAGTAGATCTTAGCTTGAGAAGGACCAGTAGAAGGGCCTTCGGCCGGGGTAAGGAATAAACATCTACAGTTTAGCCAATTGGGTTTTAATTGTTCCATTTGTTCTTTCTGCTACCCCGGAGAACTGGGGGTGGTAAGCACAAAGGAAACGCTGCATAATTGACCAGATTTTGCAAATTTCCTTGACAACTTGTGCAGTAAAGTGGGTTCCCCTATCACTATGTATTTCTGAAGGGACTCCCCAAGGGAATAGCCCTTTCTAATATTAATTTGCCTACTGACTGCACATGGGAATGCCTCAAGCCAACGTGAAAACATGCAAATCATAACAAGTACGTCCTGGTAACCTTGAGAGGGGGGCATTTGGGTAAAATCCATCTGCCAGATTTCAAAAGGGCCAGCAGGTGATGGAAAGCTTCCCTGAGAACTGTATAATGGATTTCCTGGGTCGTATTTTGGACACGTGGTGCATCTAGAATAAACTTTCCGAGCTATAGTGAAGGAAGGCTTCCAAAAATATTATTTACCCCACAATACCATCTTATCTGGGTTCCAGTGAGTCAACTCATGAATACATTGTAAAGTGGGGTGTTGAGCTCCAAAAGGAAGGATAGGCTTCCCGTTTGGGCCTATCCGGAGCCCTTTACTGGAGTCAAACCTTCCTCCTTTCTGTTTCGAAGTATCCTTTTCTCCTTTTGGTGCCGTCCCCTGAAAATTTAATGGGGTGTCAGTAAGGTTACTGGGAGGCTGAAAAGAGAAAACAGCTGTTAGTTGACTGTTATCCTTCTGCAGAGCTGCTGTCTTGGTGGCGTGATCAGCTAAGGAGTGTGCCCTTTTGCTTCTGTGGAGTCAGCCTTTGTTTGAATGGCCTGATACTTTAATGATAGTGTGCTTGGTAGCAGAATTGCATCCAATAATTCTGTGACTTGTCTCTCTTTTTTTTTTTTTAATTTTTATTTATTTATTTTATTTTTGGCTGTGTTGGGTCTTTGTTGCTGCTCACGGGCTTCTCATTGCGGTGGCTTCTCTTGTTGCAGAGCATGGGCTCCAGGCCCGCGGCCTCAGTTGTGGCGCAAGGGCTTAGCTGCTCCGTGGCGTGTGGGTTCTTCCTGGTCCAGGGCTTGAACCTGTGTCCCCTGCGTTGGCAGAAGGATTCTTAACCACTCCACCACCAGGGAAGTCCCATGTCTCCCATTTTTAATAGGCTGTCCTGAGGGTGTTAAAAATCCCCTTTGTTTCCACAGCATGCCAAAGTCGTATGCTACCCCAATAGTGTAGCGGCTGTCAGTGTGAATGTTAGCGGATTTCCCTATTGCCAACTGGCAGGCTCTTGTTAGTGCTATTCATTCAGCCTGCTCGGCACAAGAGACATTAGGTAAGGGGCCATTCTCAAGGACTGATACTGGAGAAACAGTATAACCAACCTGGTACTTTCAGCATAACCAACCTGGTACTTTCCATGAGGTCCTCGCAGATATGAACCGTCAATGAATAATGTAATATCAGGGTTATCCATAGGGCTTTCTCGGAGATCAATCCTGGGAGATGAAAGATTGTCGGTTAAAACAATACAGCCTTGTCACTGACACCTGATTCCTCCAGTAGCAAGGTGGCTGGATTAAGCCTGTTGCACCTGTGAAGAGTTATATTTGGCGAGATCAAGACAGTCTCGTGGGAGGTTAATCGACTCGCTGAATAATGTTGTGTGTGATGAGAGTTTAGTAAGACTTCCACAGAGTGAGGAACAAAGATAGTGAAAGGGTGACTCATGACTCTTCTGTGGTTTGGCATAGCACAGCTGTTGCTGTGACAGCCCAGAGGCAAGGGGGAGGCCCCCAGCCACCGAATCTAGCTGTTGGCTATAATATCCTATTGGCCGGTAGTAACCACCACGTTGCTGGGTTAGTACTCCTCGTGCAGTCCCCTCGTTTTTGTGAACAAAGAGAGAGAAGGGTCGATCATGATTTGGATGCCCCAGGGCCGGGACATGGCCAGAAGTTTTTTTAAGGTCTCCATGGCTTCAGAATGTTCTATATCCCAGCAAAGAGTTTCAGGTTGATCTTGAGTAGATTACATAGTGGCTGAGCTTTTTTTTTTTTTGGCTGTGCTGGGTCTTCATTGCTGTGCGTGGGCTTTTCTCTAGTGGTGGAGAGCAGGGGCTACTCTTTGTTGTGGTGTGTGGCTTCTCATTGCTGTGGCTTCTCTTGTTGCAGAGCACAGGCTCTAGGCACGTGGGCTTCAGTAGTTGTGGCACATGGGCTCAGTAGTTGTGGCTCGCGGGCTCTAGAGCGCAGGCTCAGTAGTTGTGGCGCACGGGCTTAGTTGCTCCCCGGCATGTGGGATCTTCCCGGACCAGGGCTCAAACCCACGTCCCTGCATTGGCAGGCGGATTCTTAACCACTGCACCACCAGAGAAGTCCCATATAGTGGCTGAGCTATTAAATAAAAATTAGGAATCCAATTCCTACAGTAGCCTGCAAGGCCCCCAAATCCCCTTAATTGCCTTTTTGTCTTCGGGACAGGGAAGATTAGAAGGACTTTCACTCTATCCAGATCAATTAAAAGTCCTTCTTTAGCTATCCTACGTCCTAAATATTTTACACTCGTCTTACAGAATTGCAATTTCTCTTTGGACACTTCACGTCCCTTTAAGCCTAGCTTCTGAGGTAAATACAGGGTGTCCTGCTGGCTCTTTATCAAGGAATTTGAACACAGCAGCAAATCATCTACATGTTGTATCAAAACTGACTTGAGGAAAATCCAGATCATCTAGATCGGCTTTTAATATCTGGGAGGAGTAAGCGGGGCTTTCGGTATAGGCTGTGGCATTACAGTCCACGTATGTTACCGTTCATTCCAAGTAAAGGCAAAAACTTCTGATCATCTGGATGTACGGGATACTAAAAAATGCACTACAGAGACCATCACAGAAAACAGGTCCCTGCTTCTAGGGATATAGGACGGTAAGGCATGGGGGTGTGACACTAAAGAATGACGGAATAATAACAGCATTGGTAAATCTGAAGTACTATACCAATCTCCAACCCTTGCCATAGGTTTTTTAACTGGCAGAATGGGAATTTTACAAGGGCTGGTGCAAGGCGCAATGAGCCCTTCCTCAATG
The DNA here is from genome assembly GCF_937001465.1 of Orcinus orca. Taxonomy (NCBI): domain Eukaryota; kingdom Metazoa; phylum Chordata; class Mammalia; order Artiodactyla; family Delphinidae; genus Orcinus; species Orcinus orca. Next base: position 6,010,114 of record NC_064565.1, on the reverse strand, counting down.
TGAGCTGATATTAAAGGTTTTATTCCTTCTGTGGCCTCCTGCCTGAATGGATATGGACGAATACTGGGCAGGGGCTTACCCTTACCTATAGTAATTCTGATGGGGGAGGCAGAATGTGTTCTTCCAATGTCAGTAGAGTCAAGTGCCCATAATTCTTTAGGTGCTAAGCCTGGCGATTGGTCTTGTTCAGTGTCAGCCTCATCATCATCATGAACATTATATGATGAAAGAAGTCTGATCGAGCCTTTGGATCTAGAAACATTTCTCCCTTAGGAGTGAAGGAAGTACGGGCTTCAGAAGCTTCTAATAGGTCTCTACCTATCAGGTGAAAGGAGCCCTTTCTACTAGAAAAAATGGAGTGTCTTCCTTTAAGTTCCCCAAAGTAGAATTCTAACGGCAATGATTTAAGAGCCTTAGTGCACATTAGAAACCCCTGCTGTCTGTATCGAAGTATTACTCTGCGGGAGAGAGTGTTTAATTTTGGTAGGTTCAAAACTGAAAAGGTGGCCCCTGTATGTATTAGAGCTTTATTGTTTCTCCTTGTATAATCATTTATACTTCTCCCAGGGTGTTAGAGGGGAGAAAGTAAGACTCCCCACATTCCCTCGGAGCAGCCCTATTCTTATTTAACTCAAAATCCCAGTCTAAAATCCAGTTTTCCTTCTAGGTTTCTCCTTCTTAACTTACAGTTCACCATGTGATGCCCTGGTTTTCTAAAGTAAAAGCAAACTTTGGGTTTCTCTACCAGTTGGGGGTTAAACAGGGGTCGGTTAACCTTTGACTGGCATTGAGAACTTAATTGGCACAATGGAAGGTTCATAATTTTCGTAGATACCCCCTTTTCTTTCTTTTATTTATGGTCTTGAAAAGGTGGTCAGCCAGTGTAACAAGGGTGTTTGTATGTAACGTGGACCAACCTAGATTGTCTTTTGACTAGAGTAGATAAATCCTCATCTAAGCCTCTAAAAAGGTGGAGTTAAGCAAAGGATCGTTTTGGTGGTTAGAGAATGGTTCAGGTGTCAAGCCAGAATAGTGCTTAAAAGTGTTTACAAACCTTTCCTAATAGTCCAGAGTTGATTCATCCAATCTTTGCTTCACTGTTGAATCTCTGTCAAGTCTACGGTTTTTTGGGAAGAGCTCTAGGATCAGTCCAAGTAATATCTGAGCTAATTCCTTACATTCAATGAGAGCCTGTGGCTCAAAGTCCATTAAGGAGTATTTCCATCCTACTTTCCTTATCGCTTCCCTTGCTCTGTGTTCAGAAACTAACAGCTGTATTTATTGATAGAGATCTGAAAACCTGGGCTCATAGGTCCGGATGGTCAACTGAAATTCCTTAGCAAATCCCAATGGATCCTGACTTAGATAGGGAAATTCCTTAGCTAAGGCTCTAAGTTCTGTTTGGGTCCAGGGTGTGTACATAAGCACTAAGGATGGTTCATTTCTCCCTGTAATAGGTTTCTCCTAGGTTTCTCATTAGACTTCTGATTTTTTATCCTCTTTGCTGGGGAAGAGGGAGCAGCAGAAGGTGGAAGAGAAAAAGGATGGCGTCCGGGCCGGGCAGCTCAGATAGACGAGGACACGTGGGAGGGGCAGAGGGCGAGGCGGAGTCAGTGCTAGCGGCCTATTTTTAGTTGCGATATAGTTTCAAGCAATTTCTTGTTGGTTTCCTGCAAAGAAATTACTCTATCATTTCCTCTTTTAGAAGCTTCTAAATACCAGTCAAAGTAAGCATTCCATTCAGTCTGTTTGACCTTTTTTTTGGCGGGGTGGGGGGGAGTATCGGAGTATAATTGCTTTACAATGTTGTGTTAGTTGCTGCTGTACAACAGAGTAAATCAGCTATGTGTATACACATCTCCCCTCCCTCTTGCATCTCCCTCCCATCCCCCGCCCCCATCCCACCCATCTAGGTCGTCACAGAGCACCGAGCTGAGCGCCCTGTGCTATACAGCAGGTTCCCTCCCACTAGGTCTCTATTTTACACATGGTAGTGGATTTATGTCAAACTTACTCTCCCAATTCGTCCCACCCTCACCTTCCCCCTGTGCCCACACATCTGTTCTCTACATCTGCACCTCTATTCCCGCCCTGGAAATAGGTTCATCTGTACCATTTTTCCAGATTCCACATACATGCATTAATATACGATATTTGTTTTTCTCTTTCCGACTTACTTCACTCTGTATGACAGACTCTAAGTCTGTCCACTTCTCTACAAATGACCCAATTTTGTTCCTTTTTATGGCTGAGTAATATTCCATTGTATATATGTACCACATCTTTTTTATCCATTCATCTGTCGTTGGACACTTAGGTTGCTTCCATGTCCTGGCTATTGCAAATAGAGCTGCAGTGAACATTGTGGTACATGACTCTTTTTGAATGATGGTTTTCTCAGGGTATATGCCCAGTAGTGGGATTGCTGAGTCATATGGTAGTTCTATTTTTATTTAAGGAACCTCCATACTGTTCTCCACAGTGGCTCTATCAATTTACATTCCCACCAACAGTGTAAGAGGGTTACCTTTTCTCCACACCCTCTCCACCATTTATTCTTTGTAGATTTTTAGATGATGGCCATTCTGACCGGTGTGAGGTGATACCTCATTGTAGTTTTGATTTGCATTTCTCTAAAAAGTAGTGATGTTGAGCATCTTTTCATGTACCTCTAGGCATCTGTATGTCCTCTTTGGAGAAATGTCTATTAGGTCTTCTGCCCATTTTTTGATTGGGTTGTTTGTTTTTCGATATTGAGCTGTTTGTGTATTTTGGAGACTAATCTTTTGTGTGTTGCTTCATTTGCAAATATTTTCTGTTCTGAGGGTTGTCTTTTGGTCTTGTTTATGGTTTCCTTTGCTGTGCAAAGGCTTTTAAGTTTAATTAGGTCCCATTTGTTTATTTTTGTTTTTATTTTCATTACTCTAGGAGGTGGATCAGAAAACCTCTTGCTGTAATTTATGTCAAAGAGTGTTCTGCCTATGTTTTCCTCTAAGAGTTTTATAGTGTCCAGTCTTACATTTAGGCCTTTAATCCATTTTGAGTTTATTCTTGTGTATGGTGTTAGGGAGTGTTCTAATTTCATTCTTTTACATGTACCTGTCCAGTTTTCCCAGCACCACTTATTGAAGAGGCTGTCTTCTCTCCATTGTATATCCTTTCCTACTTTGTCATAGATTAGGTGACCATAGGTGCGTGGGTTTATCTTTGGGCTTTCTATCCTGTTCCATTGATCTATATTTCTGATTTTATGCCAGTACCATACTGTCTTGATTACTGTAGATTTGTAGTATAGTTTGAACTTGGGGAGCTTGATTCCTCCAGCTCCGTTTTTCTTTCTCAAGATTGCTCTGGCTATTCGGGGTCTTTTGTGTTTCCATACAAAGCATAAAATTTTTGGTTCTAATTCTGTGAAGAATGCCATTGGTAATTTGATAGGGATTGCACTGAAATCTGTAGGCTTTTGGTAGTATAGTCATTCTTCCAATCCAAAAACATGATATATGTCTCCATCTGTTTGTGTCATCTTTGATTTCTTTCATCAGTGTCTTATAGTTTACTGTGTACAGGTCTTTTGCCTCCTTAGGTAGGTTTATTCCTAGGCATTTTATTCTTTTTGTTGCAATGGTAAATGGGATTGTTTCCTTAATTTCTATTTCTGATCTTTTGTTGTTAGTGTGTAGGAATGCAAGAGATTTCTGTGCATTAATTTTGTATCCTGCAGCTTTACCAAATGCATTGATTAGCTCTAGTAGTTGTCTGGTGGCATCTTTAGGATTTTCTATGTATAGCATCATGTCATCTGCAAACAGTGACAGTTTTACTTCTTCTTTTCCAATTTGTATTCCTTTTATTTCTTTTTCTTCTCTGATTGCTGTGGCTAGGACTTCCAAAACTATGCTGAATAATGGTGGCGAGAGTGGACATCCTTGTCTTATTCCTGATCTTAGAGGAATGATTTCAGTTTTTCACCATTGAGAATGATGTTTGCTATGGGTTTGTCATATATGACCTTTATTATGTTGAGGTAGGTTCCCTCTATGCCCACTTTCTGGAGAGTTTTTATCATAAGTGGTGTTGAATTTTGTCAAAAGCTTTTTCTGCATCTCTGGGGATGATCATATGGTTTTTATTCTTCAATTTGTTAATATGGTGTATCACATTGATTGATTTGCGTATATTGTAGAATCCTTGCATCCCTGGGATAAATCTCACTTGATCATGATGTATGATCCTTTTAATGTGTTGTTGGATTTTGTTTGCTAGTATTTTGTTGAGGATTTTTGCATCTATGTTCATCAGTGATATTGGTCTATAATTTTCTTTTTTTGTAGTATCTTTGTCTGGTTTTGGTATCAGGGTGATGGTGGCCTCATTGAATGAGTTTGGGAGTGTTCGTTCCTCTGCAATTTTTGGGAAGAGTTTGAGTAGGATGGGTGTTAGCTCTTCTCTAAATGTTTGATAGAATTCATCTGTGAAGCCAACTGGTCCTGGACTTTTGTTTGTTGGAAGATTTTTAATCACAGTTTCAATTTAATTACGTGTGATTGGTATGTTTATATTTTCCATTTCTTCCTGGTTCAGTCTTGGAAAGTTGTACCTTTCCAAGAATTTGTCCATTTCTTCCAGGTTGTCCATTTTATTGGTATATAGTTGCTTGTAGTAGTTTCTTATGATCCTTTGTATTTCTGTGGTGTCAGTTGTGATTTCTCATTTTTCATTTCTAATTTTATTGATTTGAGTCCTCTCCCTTTTTTTCTTGATGAGTCTGGCTAAAGATTTCTCAATGTTGTTTATCTTCTCAAAGAACCAATTTTTAGTTTTGTTCATCTTTGCTATTTTTTTCTTCCTTTCTATTTCATTTATTTCTGCTCTGATCTTTACGATTTCTTCTACTGAATTTGGATTTACTTTTTTCTTCTTTCTATAGTTGCCAGGTGTAAGGTTAGATTGCTTATTTGAGATTTTTCTTGTTTCTTGAGGTAGGATTGTATTGCTATATACTTCCCTCTTAGCACTGCTTTTGCAGCATCCCATAGGTTTTGGGTCGTTGTGTTTTCATTGTCATTTGTTTCTACGTATTTTTTAGTCTCCTCTTTGATTTCTTCAGTGATCTCTTGGTTATTTAATAGCACACTGTTTAGCCTCCATGTGTTTGTGGGTTTTTCCCATATTAATTTCTAATCTCACAGCATTGTGGTCAGAAAAGATGCTTGATACAATTTCAGTTTTCTTAAATTTTCCGAGGCTTGATTTGTGACCCAAGATGTGATCTATCTTGGAGAATGTTCTGTGTGCACTTGAGAATAAAGTGTATTCTGCTGCTTTTGGGTTGACTGTCTTATAAATATCAATTAAATCTATCTGGTCTATTGTGTCATTTAAAGCTTGTGTTTCCTTATTTATTTCTGTCTGGATTATCTGTCCATTGGTGTAAGTGGGGTGTTAAAGTCCCCCACTATTATTGTATTACTGTTGATTTCCCCTTTTATTGCTGTTAGCATTTGCCTTATGTATTGAGGTGCTCCTATGTTGGGTGCATAAATATTTATAATGTAATCCATTTACATTCAAGGTAATTGCCAATATGTATATTCCTATTACCATTTTCTTAATTGTTTTGGGTTTGTTTTTGTGTGTATTTTTCTTCTCTTGTTTCCCACCTAGAGACGTTTCTTTAGCATTTGTTTGTACAGCTGGTTTGGTGGTGCTGAATTCTCTTAGCTTTTGCTTGTCTGTAAAGCTTCTGATTTCTCCATTGAACCTGAATGAGATCCTGGCTGGGTAGAGTAATCTTGGTTGTAGGTTTTTCCTTTTCATCACTTTAAATATACCCTGCCACTCCCTTCTGGCCTGCAGGGTTTCTGATGAAAAATCAGCTGATAACCTTATTCCCTTGTATGTTATTTATTGTTTTTCCCTTGCTGCTTTTAATATTTTTTCTTTGAATGTTAATTTTTGTTAGTTTGATAAATATGTGTCTTGGTGTGTTTCTCCTGTATGGGACTCTCTGCACTTCCTGGACTTGGGTGACTATTTCCTTTCCCATGTTAGGGAAGTTTTCAACTATAATCTCTTCAAATATTCTTTCAGACCCTTTCTCTTTCTCTTCTTCTGGGACCCCTATAATTCGAATGTTGGTGTGTTTAACGTTGTCCCAGAGGTCTTGGAGACCGTCTTCAATTCTTTTTATTCTTTTTTCTCTATTCTGCTCCTCAGCAGTTATTTACACCATTCTATCTTCCAGCTCACTTATTTGTTCTTCTGCCACAGGTATTGCACTGTTGATTCCTTCTAGTGTATTTTTCATTTCAGTTATTGTGTTGTTCATCTCTGTTTTTTTGTTCTTTAGTTCTTCTACGTCCTTGTTAAACATTTCTTGTATTTTCTCGATCCGTGCCTCCATTCTATTTCTGAGATTTTGGAAAATCTCAGTCGCCTGAGAAAGCCATCACTGACCAGGAGGAGTCTTGTCCTTTTTCTTCAAAGCAAAAGCTCTCATGTAATATCTTCACTTTTATCCTGACAAATTCTACTAAGGCAGCTGAATTCAGGAAAAGCATCAGATCAGCCTCTTACTTAACCACTCAGCCCAGACAACTCAGTCTCCTACAACTGAGCACATCCTGGTATCTCTCAGCTCAACATCGCTAATTATTAGAGAACTGCAAATCAAAACTACAGTGAGGTACCACCTCACACTGGTCAGAAAGGCCATCATGAAAAAGTCTACAAATAACAAATGCTGGAGAGGGCGTAGAGAAAAGGGAACCCTCCTATACTGTTGGTGGGAATGTAAGTTGTTGCAGTCACTATGGAAAACAGTATGGAGCTTCCTCAGAAAACTCAAAATAGAGTTGCCATATGATCCAGCAATCCCACTCCTGGGCATATATCCGCACAAAACTATAATTCAAAAAGATACATGCACCCTGTGTTCACAGCAGCACTATTCACAATAGCCAAGATATGGAAGCAACCTAAATGTCCATCGACAGATGAATGGATAAAGAAGATGTGGTACATACATACAATGGAATATTATGTAGCAATAAAAGAGAATGAAATAATTCCATTTGCAGCAACATGGATGGACCTAGAGATTATCAAAATAAATGAAGTAAGTCAGAAAGAGACAAATACCATATAATATCACTTATATGTGGAATCTAAAATATGACACAAATGAACTTATCTACGAAACACTCACAGACATAGAGAACAGACTTGTGGTTGCCAAGGTGGGGCTGGGGGAGGGGTGGATTGGGAGTTTGGGATTAGCAGATGCAAACTATTATACACAGGATGGATAAACAACAAGGTCCTACTATAGAGCACAGATAAACCAAAATGGAAAAGAATACCAGAAGAATATGCATATGTATAACTGAATCAGTTTCCTGTACAGCAGAAACTAACACAATATTCTGAATCCATGTGTCAATTAAAAAAGAAACAATTCCTCAGTTTGGACTTCCAAAGTCCCTGCAGAGAGATAACAGGCCCTCTTTTATAGCCAGAATCACACAGGGGCTCACAACGGCCCTAGAGACAGATTGCAAACTACACACCTGTTGTCACCGCCAGTCTTCAGGGAAGGTGGAGAAAATGAACCATCGTTAAAGAAAACCTTAGCAAAGCTCTGCCCAGATACTCATGCACCCTGGACCAACTTGCTTCCTATTGTACTCCTCAGGGTCCGGGTAGCCCCTAGGGGTGGTCTGAGACTCAGCCCATTTGAAATGACCTATGGGAGGCCTTTGCTTTCTACTGACATTCTACTGGATGAAGACGCAAACCAGGCCCCGAGATATATTATCAATCTAGGACAAGTTCAGAAGGCAATGTAGGACTATGCCCCCAAGACACTGCCAGCTCCCACTAAAAATACAGAGGAAGGAGCAGTTCCTTCACAAATAAACCCCGGGGACCACGTTCTTCTTAAAACCTGGAAAAAAGAGACCCTTGAAGCCCAAATATTGTCAAAATCCCCTAGAAGGGGATTTTAGTCACCACCTCTGTTGTCAAATAGCATGGGATATCTCATTGGGTACGTTGACCAGACTAAAGCTTTTACCTCCCAAAACCCTGCAGGTCACAAGAGAACAATACACCTGTGAGCCAGTGAGACACCTGAGATACCTTTGCAAAAGACAGGCACCATTGACAGATAAGTATTAACATGCTATAGTGGGTTGGACTCCTATGGGCCATTCATTCCTTTTTTGGCTGCGTTGGGTCTTCGTTGCTGCACGCAGGCTTTTCTCTTGTTGTGGCAAGTGGGGGCTACTCTTTGTTGCGGTGCACGGGCTTCTCATCGCGATGGCTTCTCTTGTTGCGGAGCACAGGCTCTAGGCATGTGGGCTTCAGTAGTTGTGGCAATGGGTTCAGTAGTTGTGGCTCGCAGGCTCTAGAGCGCAGGCTCAGTAGTGGTGGCGCACAGCCTCAGTAGTTGTGGCACGCGGGCTCAGTAGTTGTGGCTTGCAGGCTCTAGAGTGCAGGCTCAGTAGTTGTGGCACATGGGCTCAGTAGTTGTGGCATGCAGGCTCAGTATTTGTGGCTCGCAGGCTCTAGAGCGCAGGCTCAGTAGTTGTGGCCTATGGGCTTAGCTGCTCTGTGGCATGTGGGATCTTCCCAGACCAGGGCTCCAAACCGTGTCCCCTGCATTAGCAGGTGGATTCTTAACCGCTGCGCCACCAGGGAAGTCCCCTATGTACCATTCTTGCTGTTGTCCTCATGCTCGCATTCCACCAGTTTGCTCAGCTACCCCTGCCAGAGAAGCAGCTCCTCTGGCTATGCAGGGTTTAAGGGAAACACTCCACCATGGCCATGCTCCTCCTATCGACTCTGTCCACCTTACTAGTCCCTGTAACCAGGGGACAATGTCAAGAAAACTCATTTATCAGCATTTCCAGAATCATGTCCAGAAGGGGAATATTGAAAAGAATGCTGGATAGCCCATCAACACCCCCAGATGGCTACTGGCCCTCCTCTTGCATTTCCCCTGAACCTGCTGGTTCCAGCAGTGATTAATGATCTAACTCGGGGACAACTGCCACCCCCTCGACCTCGGCTGGTCACACTTGCACCTTCCAGAGGTTATTCCAATGCTTTAACCAGACTCCCCCCTTCAACTGGACCCGAGGCGTGGGGTGAACACACATGTGTGATAAGCTGCCCCAATGGCATTTGTGCCACAGGCCCCAAGAACCCCCCGAGGTATAATTACAGCAGATATCCTGCCTCTTACACAGGGATAAACTGTACCTACAGTTTTACCCACTGGTGCCCTGTTTCAAGCTATGGCCCTGTCCCCCTAAACAACACGGAAGGGGAATGTGAGTGGCAGGAAGGGAATACCCCATCCACCTGGTCAATCCAATTCAACCCACCCGTGGGATTCCAGGCAAATGGTGATCTGGCCTATGGAGTGTGACCCTCTGATGATGCCAGCAGGATCATACGTGAGCATCCTGTTACAAATGTTGTAAGGATTTATACGCTTAATTATCAACGTCATGGTCTGCTGTCCCCTCGTTGTTCAAGTACCAGCAACAGGTATGTCCTTCAAGGACTGTCCACTCTTAACAACGGTGAGACAGACATTCAGGTCTGCACCCCCGAAGGGTTTGTTTTCCTCTGCAGACACCCAAACCATCCTATGTTGTGGAATTATGGCCAGGCCCTGTCCTTTTTCAACCAAGCTATTTTCTTTTTTTAAAAAAATTAATTTATTTATTTTTGGCTGCATTGGGTCTTTGTTGCTGCACGCGGGCTTTCTAGTTGTGGTGAGCAGGGGCTACTCTTCGTTGCTGCACGCGGGCTTCTCATTGCGGTGGCTTCTCTTGTTGCGGAGCATGGGCTCTAGGTGCTCTGGCTTCAGTAGTTGTGGCACGCGGGCTCAGTAGTTGTGGCTCACAGGCTCTAGAACGCAGGCTCAGTAGTTGTGGCCCATGGGCTTAGTTGCTCTGTGGCATGTGGGATCTTCCTGGACCAGGGCTTGAACCCATGTCCCCTGCACTGGCAGGTGGACTCTTAACCACTGCACCACCAGGGAAGTCCCTCCAACCAAGCTATTTTCTATAACTGCATTGATAATGCCCACTTCATAGGAGAGTGCACTGTAGGGACTAGAGGGGCAAGAGGGATTTTCATCTGTCGCAGGACCACTCTGGCTCACCATCGGAGCTGGAGAGCACTAAAAATGACCTTAGCAGGGGCAGGGCTGCCCATAGGACCAGCAGCTCCATGAAGCTTCCCTGTCATGAAGCAACACTGAGAAATCTCATCAGACAGCTTGGTTCTGTGACGGAACAGATGAGACAAGCCTTCACGGGACGTAAGGCCTCTCTTGTTTCTTTGGCTGATGTAGTTCTTGACAATCATCTAGCTCTTGACTACCTTCTGACAGAACAAGGTGGAGTTTCTGTGATAACTAATGCTTCCTGCTGCACCTGGGTCAATGCCACAGGACAGGTAGACGTTAATAATAAGGGAGTATATACCCAGGCAAAAGGACTTCACAATTTTGGCAAGGGCGACATCGCCTCCACTGTCTGGTCCATAGTTGGGAAGCCCTCGTAAAGCTAAACTGGTTCCTTTCCTTTCTAGGCTCTTTAGTGGCTACTGTTGTTCTTCTGCTCTTGGGGCCTTGTCTGTCTAGCCTTTTGGTTCAGTTTGTGTCTTCTAGGCTCCAACAGGTTCAAGTGAGGCTCAAGGAATTCAACCCATTCCAGCGGAGGGTGGGCCAGGTCCCTACAGGTCCTTGGAACAGTCAGCGAGGGACTTCTACACCACTAGGGTAGGCTAGGGTCTGCGACCCCTGTCCAGGAGGAAGAAGCTTCCGAAGAAGAGAACTCTGGCCCCTTAACCCTTAAGAATAAGGGGTATAGAATCCCACAAGGGGGAATGAGACAGGCTGGGACCCGAAATCTGGGACCCTTTGCCGCAGTGCTGGCACCTGGACAAACGTCTCCTTGAGTAACAAAATACAAAGCAACTATAAGGGACTAAAAATAACTGGGTGCATGAGCAGTCAGGACAAATTATGGACAACGTGATACAAAAAGGCCAAAAATGCAACGGCCACTTCTGAGGAGCCTGGAGCAAAAACGGGGTCCTGTGCATGATCCCTGCACGCAGCACCACCGAGGTCGTGGCGGGGGCAGAGCACCCAAGCCACCCTCTGCCGGACCCGCGGACCCACCTTCATCCTCGCTGCTCTTAAGGCACCAGCTCGCCCCCGCCTCAGGGAGCCAGCAAGGCCACCTGTTAATTGTTTTTGCTGCCTCTCCCTGCAGTGTGAGTCCTCATAAAGCCTTGCCTGAATTTCTTGTCCGGCCTCTTACCAATTTCTATTGATTAAAGAATCCGAGAACCTGGGTGTAACATTAGTTTCAGGTGTGCAGCAAAGTGACTCAGTTATACATGTGTCCATTCTTTTTCAGATTCTTTCCCCATACAGATTATTACAGAGTACTGAGTAGAGTTCCCTGTGCTGTACAGTAGGTCCTTGTTGGTTCTCTACTTTATATAGAGTAGTGTGTATATGTTAATCCCAACCTCCTAATGTATCCCTCCTCCACCCCCTTTCCCCTTTGGTAACCATAAGTTTGTTTTCTATGACTGTGAGTCTGTTTCTGTTTTGTAAAGAAGTTTGTTTGTATCATTAGATTCCACGTATAAGCGAAGAAGAAATCGTTATTTTCAACCTATGGTAAAAAGATGGAAATATGGACTCTGACTTACCTTCCCGGTCGCCTGTTGGTTGCAGTGAGATGCTAAGACAGGAGGGGGTCTTGGCCGCAAAGTTTGTTTCAGCACAACAGCTCCAGGCCTGCTTCTCAGCTTGTCCCCAGGGCTTTCCCGTGCCCTAGAGGGCTTGGTTGTCAGTGGAGTGCTGGCTGCTGTGCCCTGTTGTGGAAACTCAGGAGAGTGGAGCTTCCGGAAGGGCTCTGATAACCACAGCCCTTCCCAAATGCAATTGGTCAACTCATGCTTTGTGAGTCGAGTTCTTTATTAGGGCTATATTGCTTTACATATGCATGCAGTTTTTTTTCTGCAGAGATGTTTCAATTGCGTTGGTGTAGGAAATACCTTTTTTTTTTTTTTTGTCTTTAATGGTTAAACATCTTACCTCAGGCCCAGGGGAGGGAGGCTCATGTTCCAGAAACCAGCGCCCCTTGCCCTCTGCTTGCGTTTCTGCCAGGCTGCTGGGGATGAAATCACCAGTGACCCTCCTGCAAAATCAGGTGGCCTTCTTCAGTCTTTAGCGCGTTTGCTAGTACTTCGCTGACTTAGCTTTCTCCTCTCACATCCGACTGTTCTGGGTCTCGCTCCTTTACTGGCTTCACTCTCGACCTCTCTTTTTATTTAAAAAAATCAGGTTTACTGACGAAGAATACGCAAACAATAAAATACCTTTCTAAAGATATTTCTCTGATCATCTCTGCACCCTGGATGTGGTGTTTCTGCAGGATGCCACACAGACCTGCTGCCCTCAGCCTCCCTGTGGGCTCCCCCCGGCCAGTCCCTTGGCTCCAAGCCTCCCACCGGCAAGCCTGTCCCGGCCCTGCCAGCGCCAGTGGCTCTCCTTGACCTTCCTCATGTGTTACTCGTTGCCTCTCTGCGTGCTGTTCGCCCCTATTGGGTGGGCCCGGAGGCCACGAGCCCTTCAACTCTCTGGCCTCACGTGGTTCTTAGCTCAGTGCAGGATCCTAAGTGTTTGCTCAGCTGAGTTAAAAGGGTCAAATGTAGAGTCAGATGGCCTCGGTGAAGCACTTCATTAAAGTTTCTTCATAAAGCGGTGGCTCTTCTAAGTCCCCGTAGCAAGAGGCACAGTGAAATAAGGGCTAAGAACGATTATCCTAGAAAGTCTGGCAAGGACGTATTGATATTTCTCCAAACCCAGATTTGAAGGCTGATGTGTTTCCTGCGTCCACAGAAACGCAAGGGGGCCGTGGCAGGGGCAGATGGTGGCTGTCGCCTTGCTCCGCCCACCAGGCCACCGTACTGCTGGGCTGGCCTGCCCCGTCTTTCCTGTCCTCTTCTCAGTGCGGTCTGCTGGCTCTCCTCCCCATTAGCCCCCAGTGCAGTTTTCAATGTTTACTTTAATTCCCCTCTTCCCCTTCCCTCCTATTTTCCTCCCTGATCTCACACTCTTTGGGGATAACCGGTCCTGGGTGGTCTGGTGGTCTCCCCCTCAGGTCCCTCCGTGCTCCGGTCTGGTGTATGCACCCGCGCCCCGCCAGGTTGCACCCCTGCCCGTTGTCTACGGAAGTGATCCACAGGTGGTCTAGCCGGCCTTGCCGGCAGTCGATGAACTGCCTTAAACAGGCATCCACCTCACTGCCTGCCACGGTGCGTCCGGGCTGTGGGAAGGCAGAGGGGCCCAACACAAGTGCTGACTCTTCCTGCACACCTCTTCTCCGTGGGAACCCCCCAGCAGGGCGTCCAGCGGCCCCGCATCCTGGCCTCTGACGTCCTCTCGGCGCCCCCCTTGCGTCCGGCGCTCTCACGCTCCCCGAGCCTCTGGTGTCTGGGGGAGGGGAGGTTGCCTGGCCTTGGAATCAGACACACTTGCGTTTGAATGTTGACTTTGTGACTTGGGTGCATCTGTAAAATGGAGATGGTAACAGAGGCCTCACGAGGCGATTGTAAAGATCAGTACTTTGCAAAGCGCCCCCGCCCCGCGCCCCTGGCGTCCAGCCTTTTCTCATGCAATCCATCTGCCGGAAACCTTCTTCTCCTCTACTTTCTGATAAGGTGCTACCCATCCTTTCAGGACCATCGCCCTATAAAGCTGCTCCTCCCTTTCAGGGGACGTTGCCCCCCACAGGGAGCGGCAACCCGAGTCCTTCACGGCCGGCCGTCAGAAGGCTTTCGTGGTCCCGTGCGAGCTCTGGATGCTGTCGCTCTTTCCTTAATCTCCCTCGTACTTTCCTGGGATTCTCCTGTCGCCTGACTTCACTGGGCCCCTCTTTCCCTCGGGGGCAGGGTCAGGTGTCCCCTGCTTCCTTGGGGCACCTGGTCAGCGCCTTTGACACAGAAGCGCCATCAGGCCTTTGTCTTTTGAAGGGGACACCAACGCCGCAGGTTCCTTTGTACGAAATTGATTAAAACTGTGACAGGAGCCACGGGATCCATTCCCCGGCTGCTTTTCGTAAACATTTTCTAGCAACCTTTCCATTTTGTGGGATAAAGGAACTTTATATATCAAATAGGTAACAGTCACTCAACTGTGACCGGAAAGTAATTTTCAAAGGTGAAATTTCTGGAAATTCCCTGGCGGTCCAGTGGGTACAACTCCACGCTTTCACTGCCGAGGGCGTGGGTTTAGTTCCTGGTTGGGGAAATAAGATCCCCTAAGCTGCGCGATGCGGCCAAAAAAAAGTGAAAATTTTAAGTCGTTTCTGAAATCTGTGTGTAGTGTACACGTCTAACCCCAAGACTAAACTAGCAGAGTACCTGCACCCACAAGGTGTGCAAGAGGGAATACGTGAAACTCACAGGCTGTGTCAGCCTGGAGCTCACAGTAGCTGTTTGTGGGTGTGGCATCTTTATTGCTTTCTACATTGATTACCAGACTCTGTGGTTACCTGATCCAGAGGGAGGTGGGCTTGCCCTGCGGCTCCTCGATTGCCGTCGAAGGCTCGAGCCCCTTCCCTAAGCTTTCACGCATGTGGGTCCACGACTGAATTCTGGCTGAGCCACTGGGTCCAGGGCGCCCCGAGCATGTTGGCGACTGAAAACGTGTCTGTGTTGGTTACCGAAAATGCGTCTCTAGGTGGCGGTGCAGAGAATATTTCAGTATATTTCAGAGGCCCTGGGTTTATAAGCACACAGTGCAGCGAACAACTTAAAGCTCAATGTTACTGTGCAAGATCGTTACGAACTTTGTTTCTGAGCTAAATCAGGGAGAGAAAAATTTTGGTAGAACTTCTGTTTAACAAAAGGAACTAAGTTGTTGTTTTTTTACACTCTACCTTTTCAACAGGAAAACAAGCACCGTTATTCTTCCACCAAAGAAAGCAGTCACGTCAGAAAATGAGCATAAGAATGATCTGATCAATTCTGAACTTCCGCTGTAACATCTGGCCATGGGGAAAATGGCGTAAGGGGATAAGTTAAAGCTTTAATTTTAGAGAGGCTGTGTGCTGGTCTATACAGATCCTCTGGATGGTTTTTGTAGAACTGGAGCCTTGGCTTTTGTTTGGTTTTTTGCTTGTTTGTTTGTTTGTTTGTTTGTTTTTTTGCGGAACGCGGGCCTCTCACTGTTGTGGCCTCTCCCGTTGCGGAGCACAGGCTCCGGACGCGCAGGCTCAGCGGCCATGGCTCACGGGCCCAGCCGCTCCGCGGCATGTGGGATCTTCCCGGACCAGGGCACGAACCCGTGTCCCCTGCATTGGCAGGCGGACTCTCAACCACTGCGCCACCAAGGAAGCCCTGCTTGTTTGTTTTAATTGAAGTACAGTTGGTTTACAATATTATAAATCAGCATAGTGATTCAGTACTTTTCTAGATTATACTCCATTGAAAGTTATTATAAGATAGTGTCTATAATTCCTTGTGCTATACAGTATATATATTTTGCTCCTCTGGAGCCTTGGTTTTCGTAGACATTTCTTTCAAATTCTCTTATTGCAAAATAAGAGTCATTCTTGGGGAGGAGGATTTTTTTCAAAACTAAGAGTCATTTAAAAACATGCCTTTTAACCCTTTTATTAGTGGTAAGTGTAAGCTAGAGTTGTTTGCTAAGCCCCAGCAGCTGTCGTATCCTACGGTGAGATCTCAGAAAATTTGCCATATTTATGTTGAATGTTCAATAAATTACAATGAAGTATAAATAGTGTCTTTTAAGAAAAATATACACTGTGATATACCCGTTGTCTGTAGTTATGTTGTTTCAAAGGTTCATCAGAGAGTCTGAGAGCAGTTTTTAAATGGAAAATTACATAGACTTTAAAACATGTATACAATATATTTTATTCACTGTGCCATTAGCTGAGGAGCTTAGCAACAATAAAAAGGTATATTTAATATTTACCATGCAGTTCTGTGGCCATTCACTCTGTTGCAAGTTTTAGAAGCCCCTTATAAGATTAAGAGCTCTTTCTAGGCAGCTGAGTGAGTTACTGCATCTTTTCCCACTGAGAACGCCCGGTGCTTTCTGGTCCAGCAACGCCAGCAAGGACCACTGGAGGTCACTCTGCCTCCCCCAGCAGGTGTGCCCCAGGGCCTCCCAGACACGCTTGTTTGCATCCAGAGGCTTCTGAATGTCTACCAGGTGGTCAGCCCAGCAGTGAATGTGCGTGGGGGGGAACAGGGCTTCAGGGACCACGGTGGCCTCTCCTCCCTGGATGGAGAGCCCAGCGGGCTCCTGGATAGGTTAGGGAGAGTCAGTTATGCGACAAGTCTTTATGTGCTTGTGGAAACTCCCAGGCCAGGCGGGTGCTAAAGTGGGTGATGGTAGGGTTTCACAGTTCAGTAAAACCAGCCTTGCCTTTAATCAGCCTGCACACTCCTGGCGCTGTGGCAGTGGGTGCCGTGGCAGTCATCTCATGGGCACAGGCATCACTTCCGCCAACAGCATCCTCGTCCCAGGCTCTGGGCTGAGCGCTGGGGGTGGAGAATGGGGCAGGGCACAGACCTGACCTCAGGGAGCTTCCAGGTTGCTGGGGGGACGGGAGCAGGTCATGCTGTGCCCTCCAGGGCAGCGATGTGCCAGCCGTGTGCATCTGGGGTTAGGCAGAATGGCGGAGGTGCGAGCGATCCAGTCTGGAAAGGGAAGGAAGGCTTCCTGGAGGAGGAGATGAGTTTTGAAGGATGAAAAGGGAGAGAATTGGGCAAGACAGAGGGAGAAGAGGAGTAAAGCCAAGAGGAGCAGGGGAGCAGCCAGCTGTGTGCAGGGAACTCCAGAATCTTCCATCTTCCTCCTGAAGGGAGATGGGAAGGCCGGGTGGTGCAGGCCCTGGGGCTCACACTGTGGAGTGGGGACTCAATCCAGCGTCTGAAGTGCCTCTGGGGAGAAACCTGTCAGATCAGCCTTGGAGTGGACCACCTGGGGGCCGTGGCAATGTGAGGGTGTCCAAGAAACTCTGGTCACATCCCTCCTTGACCTCCTGCTGCCTGCGGCACCTTGTCCTTAAGGGCAGGACCACAGACGCTGTCAGGCCGAGTTGTACAGATTGTTTATGTTAAGGGGACAGCTCGTGTGAAGAACATGGGTTTTGAATAGAGCAGCTTCAGGTCTTGGCTTGGCAACAAAGCTCTGTGTCCTTTGATGAGTGATGAAATCTCTCTGAGCCCCATTTTCTCATCTCCAAAATGGGGATCATGACACCTTTCAGGGTCTTTGGAAGGATTTAATGACTGTATGTGTATAAATATATAGAGAGAGCTCAGGTTATAGCAGACGCTGGGTACACGATGCTACTCATCTCCATTAGCAATATTTTAGAAGGAGTATAAGAGAGGAGAGAGTGAGATCAATTAGCCTCTTGCAGTTGACTTGTTGAGCTATTTGAAGATGAGACTTTGAACTAGGGCAGTGGCCAAGGAGAAGCAGAGAAGGGTTTGGGGCTGAGATGTTTTTGAGAGGTAAAATCAGAAAGACTTTGTGATGGACACATGTGAAGGAGGAGGAATCCGCAGTGGCTTCCAGGTTCCTGCTGTGAGTGCTTGGAAGGCTGACGAGACAGCAGCCACAGGGAGATGAACAGATTTCCAGGGAGACGTGGAATAAGTTGGGCGAGAGGGTGCACGTGGGGAGCCAGTCCGTGTAGAACTGGAACCATGGCCAGAATGCCTCGCTCTGGTGGACAGCCTGTCTGAGTCCCCTCGAGGACACCTGCTGCCCCCTTCCCTGCTGGCAGCTCCCCTCTGGCTCAGACCCTCTGTGCCTATGTTCGCTGCATCTGCTCTGTGGCTGGCGGCCCGACTGCTTCTTTGTGCATCTCCGGTCCTGTCTGTAGGATTGGACGGCTTGGATTGGTGGGTATATTATTATCTATTGCTGTACAAACATAATGGCTTAAAGACACGTACAGTAAGTCCCCTACATACAAACGAGTTCCATTCTGAGAGCATGTTCATATGTCCAATTTGTTCGTTAAGTCCAACAAAGTTAGCCTAGGTACCCAGTCGGCTACATACTGCTGCTTCTACACTTGCCTCCGGATGTCCTGGGCTTAAAATAAAGGTACTGTACTCTGTACAGTCCTGTACAGTACACAAAAGCACAGCCACTCGTAGAGGATGCATGCACGTGACAACGTATGCCAGACGTGGGAACTAACTTACGTGATTGGACGTGTGAACGCGCGTTCGCAACTTTGAAAGTTGGCAACTTGAAGGTTCACATGTAGGGGACTTACTGTACTTATTACCTCACAAATTCTGGGGGTCAGGGTCTGGGCACGGCTTAGCAATGTAACGTCCTAACAGGAATGACATGCTATCGAGTTGGCCATATTCTGTTGGTTAGAAGCAAGTCCTGTCTGTACTTGAAGGGAGAGAACGACACAAAGGCAGGTGTGAACACAGAAGGTGGTGATGCTGGGGTCACCTTGGGCCCCAGTGCAGGTGTAGACCTCATGGGCCAGGATGGCTTCCTTTGGGTCAGGCTTCAGTTCTCAGCTCAACTGCTGGGGCCAGAAACAGGCAAGGTCACCTGGTGTAGAGCATGGTGGCCTCTGCACAGTAACTGCTCTTCACACTTGTTCCGAAGGGTCACTGGCGTTATGGACTTAAGACATCATGGCCTGTAGCCTGAGACTCAGAGAAGGGCAGGAATTTCCTCAACCTCACATAGCGGTAAAAATCCGTGACACAAAATCTGGAAGCTCCTCGTGAGGTTCACTTTCTCTAGTTAAGTAGGCACTGTGGCTACTTTGTTTCATGACCTACATTGACATTTTGGGGACGCTCTCGAAGCTTTTCTCACTGTCCAGCTCCTCAGAACTGGAAACAGCACAAGTACTGGTTTTTCTCTATCAGTTTTAACACGTTACATTTCATTTTCAGCCACTTACATTAAATCTAGTTTTCAGTCCGAAGTTACAGAAAGTTTTGACATATGCAATTAACCATCGTTTGACAAAAACAGGGAACGCGTTGCATACGAGAACCTTGTCTCTCTAATTCAGAGGGAAGATCTTGCCTTTTTGCGCTTTGACTTTCTCATCTGGACGGAAGGGAGGCAGCTCGCCTGATCCTAAGCCCTGAGCGTCCGGCTGCTCCCCTCTGGGCTGCTGTGAGGATCAAAGGGCTAGGGCGCGTGAAGGCGCTGGCTGCCCAAACGCCAACCAGGGCTGCGCTGATACCACAAAGGGCTTCGTCCAGATGCTGCAGCTGTTTTAAAATTTATTATTTTAATTGAAGTGTAGTTGCTTTACAACGTTGTGTTAGTTTCAGGTGTACAGCAAAGTGATTCAGTTACACACGTACATGTACATAAATATACATATATACATATATACATATATATACTTTTTCAGATTCTTTTCCCTTATAGTTTATTTGAAACTATTAAGTAGAGCTCCCTGTGCTGTACAGTAGGTCCTTGTTGTGTATCTATTTTATATACAGTAGTGTGTATCTGTTAATCCCAAACTCCTAATTTATCCCTCCCTCCTGCCTTTCCCCTTTGGTAACCATAAATTTGTTCTCCATGTCTGTGAGTCGATTTCTCTTTTGTATATCAGTTCATTTGTATGTTTTTGTAAAGATTCCACATAAAAGTGATATTGTATGATATTTGTCTTTCTCTGTCTGACTTACTACACTTAGTATGATCAACTCTAGGTCCATCCATGTTGCTGCAGACAGCATTATTTCATTCTTTTTTATGGCTGAGTAATATTCCATTGTATATATGTACCACATCTTCTTTATCCATTCATCTGTTGATGGCCACTTAGGTTGCTTCCATGTCCTGGCTATTGTAAGTAGTGCTGCTATGAACACTGGGGTGCATGTATCTTTTTGAATTATGGTTTTCTCCAGATATATGCCCAGGAGTGGAATTGCAGGATCATATGGTAGTTCTATTTTTACTTTTTTAAGGAACCTCCATACTGTTTGGCCTAGTGGCCGCACCAGTTTACATTCCCGCCGACAGTGTAGTAGGGTCCCCTTTTCTCCGCACCCTCTCTGATGATGCAGCCATTTACATGGAGCTTCTTCTCCAGGATTCTAGACTGACTTGTTCCCACTTCTGTTTGTACACGACCATCCGGAAACCTATTCCGTAAAGAGAGATTCTAACATAAGCTGCTAAGCCCTGGAGCAGAGGTCCAGCGAGACCATTCAGAAGGTGTTATAACAAACGTTGGTGTCTGCGCTCCTGACCGAGCACTCTGGGATGAGGCCTCTGCACGTCTTTCCTCCTCTGCCTCACGTCTGTGACTTGTGCCCTTCTGAACCAAACCCTGATGGGCACCTTTACTCAAGTGCCAGGGAGTCACTGGTCCCAACCTGAGTTCCAGTCGACACCAGACTGAATGTTCACCTGATTGGGATCATATTCCTCCAAAAATACTGCCCCAAATACTGGTTCTCAGAAATGCCAGTGGGCTTTTCAGCAAAGAAGGGCTGTGGCCAAACGTGTCCATGAAACTCCGTACGTGGGCCTCCGCCTTGTGTGGGTTCCAAGCACTCACAGTCACTTTATTTTTAATCCAGTGTTTTCTGGACTTATTTCGACAGGAAGCACTCCTTTTTTTTTTTTTTTTTTTTGCGGTACGCGGGCCTCTCACTGCTGTGGCCTCTCCCGTTGCGGAGCACAGGCTCCGGACGCGCAGGCTCAGTGGCCATGGCTCACGGGCCCAGCCGCTCCGCGTCATGTGGGATCTTCCCAGACCGGGGCACGAACCCGCGTCCCCTGCATCGGCAGGCGGACTCTCAACCACTGCTCCACCAGGGAAGCCCAGCACTCCTTCTCTGAATGTAAAAAACCTTGAACAAAACATATTAACACCCTGTAGAGCAGAACCGTCGTAGCCTTGCAAATGCTGTGTATACAGGCACAGAAATGCTTTCTCTTGAACCTCAGCTCAGAAAGACCCTAGAGCTGGATGCTGCTGCCCAGATCCACTGATCTGATCCCTTTGCATTGTATGAAATCATTAAATTTAATTTAATGAATGTGATTTAATTGTATTATACTGCTTTAAAAAGATACACATGCTGCTCTAATAAACTTCGCATGCGGCACGTTTTGGGGCTTGTTGGGAACTTAACAACCAGCTTTCCTCTTTCAGTTCATGACCACATAAATGGAACCAGAGATTCCTAACTTGGAGGCTGTGTTGCGGCCCCCCTGGCCTCTCCCCTTGACCATCCGTGAACAGAGCCCGCAGCTGCTTCTGCCACTGCCTGGGTTTCTGTCACCCACCTGCACTGATCCTGGGGTTTTCCAGGCACTTGGTCACCATGTACTTGCCATGATTTAAAAAATTTTTTTAATTTATTTTTTGAAGGACAGTTGATTTACAATGTTGTGTTAATTTCTGCTGTACTGCAAAGTGACTCAGTTATATATATATATATATATATATATATATATATATACACATTCTTTTTCATTGTGGTTTATCACAGGATAGTGACTATAGTTCCCTGTGCTCTACAGTAGGACCTAGTTGTTTATCCATGCCATGATTTATTTTTTATTAAAGTTATCTGAGAAGTGAGTTTGATCAAAGAGAAGGTGTGTTTAAAAGCATCAGATGATGACGCAAGTTTGAAAAACGACTCATCTTTTTTTTTTTTTTTTGGGTCACGCTGCGCTGCTTGTGGGATCTTAGTTCCCTGAACTGGCGCCCTCGGGGGTGAAAGCGAGGGGTCCTAAGCACTGGACCTCCAGGGAATTCCCGAAAAAGGACTCATCTTAAACAGCCAGCACTTTCTGTCCCCCTCTTTCAGTCCATCGGTCTGTTTACTGATAATAAATAACGAAACAGTACTATGCGTTTGAAGAACGTTTCATCTTTTCAGAACGCGTCCACATTTGTTGGATGCGGGATCCTCCTAGCAACCCTCTAGGGCATGGGTGCCTGGGTGCAGTGACCCCGCCCAGCCAGCAGTGAAGTTCCAGGTGGCGCTGGGGCCTCCAGGTTCCCAGGGATGCTCAGGTCAGAGGAGGCTGCAGGCCGACCTGGACCAACAGGCGGGGGAGGGTCTGAAGGGGTTCCTCCCCTCCCCCTCCTTGCTGTCTCCCCCAAATAAAGGGAGAGGTGGATACCTTCCTTCCTGACCACATCGCGGCGGGGGCTTCTCCCAGTATAAAACTTCTGGGTGCTTCTCATTATACAGTCCGTCCCGCCCTCCCCCCCCCCCCCCCCCCCCCCGCCATTTCTATTTCTGTGCGCAGAAGACGGACATCTCCTGAGTCCTGACCGGCACCAAGGCCCGAGCTGTCCTTTTCGAGTAAACGGTTAGCGCCACCTAGCGGCCAGCGGAGAGTCCATGTCACCAAGAGACCCAGGGGCTGGTCTTTCCCCCCTTTTCAGCCGAGGGTAGCGTCTGATAACACTTTATGAACTGATTCCCGGGAGAGCGCTCGCCTGAATCACTCCCTTGAAAAAGGTCCAAATGCAGTTGTTTAGTTTAATGACCTGCATGCCTATGGGCTTTGGATGTTGTGTGTGTGCCAAGAAAAGGGGTGAACAATACACAACCCCTTGAGGCGAACGTTCCTTTGGAGAGCAGAGCAGACAACATAAGCCCCAGTGTTCCGGAGGGCCCGTGGTTGCAGTCGCATTTCTACGGCATTAATCAATTTGTCCTGTGATGGACAGGAATGCCGTTCCCACGCTGAGCTTTGTTTGCTGGGAAAAGGTTTAGAAAGTAAAGGGAAGCCCCAGCCCTTCACCAGAATCTCAGCAAACTCTTCCTCCACGTGAAAGGGAAGCGGGAGGGGCGGTGTGCTCGCCTCGGAACAGCCTCTACTGTCTCTGTCCAAAGAGCACCCAGACCTGGAGTGTAAGATGCACCCTGCTGGCAGTCACTGGGAGCCCGGCTTCAGAAGCTGCCCTGTGTGCCGTGTTGGCTGTGATCATCCAGAAAGGCTGACCTCAGAGGTCTGAGCATGACCTACGAGCTGGACCCCGTGGGGCTCTTCTGCTTGGCTGGGTGGGCGGTCACGGGAAACCATCTTGCATGATGTGCACTTCATTCTTGTTCTACGTTAGAGCCACGTGTGTGTGACTCAGAGCCCCAAAGTGCAGGGGGTTTGCCCTGGGATGCGATCTTACTTCCAGACCCTGCCGCTCAGCCTTGCCTTTCGTAGTTCAGGACTTAGCAGGCAGAAGAAGCCCACTTGCACATCACGAAGTTGAGACCATATGCTGCCTTGCATTGCGAAGCAGACTTTTAATAGCAGTCCCCTGTTACCTAGCGCTCACTCACCATCCACTTTCACACCTCTCTTCCCTTGCTCCAGGGCTGCTGCTTCTGTGAACCCTCAGTTCAGACCCTCGCTGGGTCTGAGCATCAAAAGGCATCCCTTGGCTTCTCCAGGCATGAATGCAGGTGTGATGTCAGCCCGACTGCCTGCTCCTTCCTCTTCCCCACCTCAGCCATCGCCTCCTGCCCTCCCCTCTCCCCACCTGTGAGCGGTGGGTCCCTGGGCTAGCTCCAAAGCACCTTCTTTCATCCATTGATTGGGGTTTAATTTTTAAGAAGAAAGCCAAGCACATTTTTAACTACCGCAGCCAGATGGAGCGAGCTCTTCTGAGGCAACGCGGCGGTAATAAAACTCAGCGGGCTGACGGGGCCTCGCCGATGAGGGGCCCTGGGGCTCCCCGGCTGCTCTCACCACCCTTGCAGGATGCCTTGGTTGGGTGGGGGAAGCAATAACCCCCGGGCAGTGTTTTCCTGACTTTTTCTGTCCTTAAACAACTGACCGAAGTCCACACCTTTCCGGTCCCCAAGCCTTTCCACCTCCATCTGGAAGATTCTTCACGCCTCGGGCCTCACGGTGATTCTTTCTTCCTGGTGACCCTCGCTGTAGGCACGCACTTCCTGCCCTCATAACGCACGCGCACGCGCACACCTGCCCGCGCACGGAGTAACATAGCTTGTTTCTCCATCATTAAGTCATCTCCTTTGAGCCATAATCCTTTCCTCCAGCCCGGCTTCTGGAACGGACTCTCATTCTCTCTGCTGTGAGAGCACCCTCTGCCCCGAGAGCACCGCAGGGTCAGGGCCGGCCCTCCGGGATGGACGCTGGCAGGCATCCTCACTCTCCCCCTGGCCTGGCCCTGGGGACCAGTCCCCGGTTGTGCTGGCTTTCCTCATCAGCTCTCAGGCGTGCTGCTGCTTGATGGCCTCCACTCCCCCTCGGTCCTGCCTTTTATGCTAACGCCCCCCTCCCCCAGGCAGAGCCAGACGCGGCTCCCCTGCTGGCAGTCCTGGGAAATGCGCCCACTGCGGCCTGATCGTCTTACGGGGTGATGTTCGCTCAAGTCCACTCCCTCCCCTAAGCTCCTCTGCAGGGCCTGGCTTCGTGCTCCGTGAGTGTCTGGGGGGTGGAATGGAGGTGAGCACAGTGGTGACCCGAGTGGGGCGGGGGTGAATCACCGCGGCCGCTGCGGTGCTGAGGGCAGCAGGTCATCTCCAGCTATCCTCAGAGCAGCCGCGGGCGTGGCCTGTACCGTCACCGCTTTAGGGAGGCATGAGCTGGGGTAACCTGCCTGGGAGCCCACGGGCCTCTGTGCCGAGCGTCCTGCGGGCGGTGGGACGGGGTGAGGTCGGGGCAGGGCAGCCCTCAAGGGGGCCGCTGCGGAGCCGGGCGCAGGGGAGCAGCCACAAGGCGCCTGGTAGCTGTGGGGTGCGGGCCGGGGGTCGTCCAGAGAGTGCGTCCCGGTGGCAGGAAGGCGGCTGGGGAAGGGATCCAGAGGGATCTCAGCGGCGGGCGAGGTGGGCGAGGAAGGGCCTCAGGACGGCAGGGCTTCTGACGTGGGCGTTGGGCGGGTGGGTCCCATGACCAGAGAGGGGGCACAGGAGATCAGCCCTGCCTGGGGTCGGGGTGTGGGAGCATCGGCGCGCTCCACAAGTTTGGGGCGTTTGAGGGCCCCGGTCCGCCTGAGGGAGGGTCGCACGGCGGCGGCTGGAGCCACAGGGCCTGTGTAGGGCTGCGAGAAGGGGGCAGGCACCCAGGCCGCAACAGCACGTGGGGAGGGCCGGGCGGCCGGGAGACCGCGCAGGGGGTGAGGTAGCGCTGCCTCAGCTGGGCTGTGGGGCCCCTCTGCGGGGCTGGCTGTGAAGGCCTCCCCCAGCCCCCCAGCCTGCCGTCTTCCCCGGGGCTGCCCTTCTGGGGCAGCGGTGCTGCCTCTTCGCCCCGCATCCCGTGCCCCGGCGCCCAGGGCAGCCCAGGTGCCCTTACCGCGCCTCCCTGGCTGACCTACTGCTGCCCTGGGCCCCACTTTCAGAAACGCATGCTTCCCCAGGAGCCCCTCTCTACTCCCAAAGGGATGGGAGGGTAGGACGTCTTTCCTTTTCTCTGAACCAGGGGTCAGCAAACGTTTTCTGCGAAGGGCCATGTAGTAAATTATTTTGTCGTTTGCTGTCCAGACTCTGCCCCAATGTCTCGGTGAGCAAAAGCAGCCCTAGACGATGTGGGAAGGAATGAGTGGGATGGTGTTTCAATAAAACTTTATTTAGAAGAACAGGTGGTGGGCCGGGGCAGGCGGGCATGGGCTGCGGTTTGCGGTTCTTGCTGGAAACCATTCCTCCGCCCTGTGTGGGCAGAAACCAAACTCTCCAGGACCAGCAAGGCTGGGGGTGGGAGGTAGGGGAGAGTGGGGAAGGGGCTCCTAGAGCACGATGCCCGCGCCCCTCACTACGGTTCCCAGTCCGGGGCTCTGTTAGCCCCACGTCAAGCACTGGCTTCCCTGTGAACTTGCCCCATTGTTCCCCTCCCCAGCCCCCCCGTAGTAATTCACCCTCCCTTCCAGGGCCTGCCTTGAACAGAGCGTCAGCTGGTGCCCTCTCATCCCCCACCAAGAAAGCCATCTTCAGTTACGGTAGGCGGCGAGGAAAGACAACCCCGTAATTCAGTAAATACGCGGCGCACGCCCCTGTGAGCTGGGCACGTGCGGGGCGCTGGTGGCACCAGGGCGACCGCCGCCCTTCCCGGTCCCCAGGCGTCGAGCAGAGGACTTTCCTGGGCTTGGAGCCCCAGACTTGCTGTCATTTATGTCGCCTTCCTTCGGTTTGAAATCAAACGCATGCAGCCCCTGTTCTTTCTCCAGCGACACCCGCTGCCCACCACCCAGAGCCTCTGAGCCTGTAGTAGGCTGGACCTGCCTGGCAGGTGACACTCCCACGGTGGGTGAAGGGCCCCTCCCAGCCCCATCACCAAATCTCTTCCCTACTGACCCTCACGAGGGAGTTGAAACGCCCTCTCCCTCAGCAGTGCGGGTAAAGCTCACGTCCAGGTGGCCCTGGGAAACGCAACAAAGATGGTGGCTTACTAAATACGGACTAAGTGTCGGCCCCTGGGGAAGCCTCACCCGCTCACCTCCCGCGCAGTCGCAGTGAAGGCGGGAGAGGAGAAACTGGAGCTCACGGGGTTAAATGCTTGGCACAAGGCAGGGGCCGGGGTGGGTTTGAACCCAGGTCTGTGGGGTCCAAGCACGGTACTTTCTGCTGGGCGCCCTGCCGTTGGCCCCACCCACACAGGGTGGCCTTCCCTCACCAGGAGCAGAAAACGGGACTGCGGGTCCGGTGACTCCCCAGGTGGGGGGGGGAGGGGTGCGTGCGTATGGGGGGAGGGGAGTAAACAACTCAGGGCAGGAGACCGTGGTCATCAGGCCTGGAGGGTCAGCCGCAGGGGCCCTGGCAGCATCTCAGGGTCACTCGGGGCGCTGGGGAGCTGGGAGCAGTGTCAGGACCAGTAAGGAGTGGGTGGGGGAGGGATGGGGGCGTCTGTCTCCTTGGGCTCCGTCCTCTGCCATCTCTCCGACCCCCTGTCCAGTAACCCGGGCCTGAAAGGCGTGGGCTCCGTGCCAAGCCCCGACGTTGGCACGTACCCTCCACGCCACCCTGGAGGAGCTTATTACGACTGTGTTTGAAAAAAGAGGCTGAGAAATCAGAGCAAAGATGGGAAACTTTGTTTTCGTGTAGATTGGGAGGGGCACGTGGAAACAGAATGGCGAAACAAAGGCTGATAGCTTTTGTGTTCATCGTGGACCTGGAGAGATGGGATGCAGGTGGGTGTGTGGTCGCTGGGGGATGGGCGAGCAGGGCGCCTCTCAGGAACCGGCTCACGTGAGCCCGTGCTGTGCAGCACCTCTCAGGCCCGCCCACCCCTCTGGGAGAGAGTTCCCCACCCCCTCAGGGGTGGGACATGGGCTCCCTGCTCCTTTTGAGCCCCCCGAGGCTGGGAATTGTCCCGCTGAGGTCTGTAGGCCGGTGACCAGGGTGTAGGGAGTGCAGGGTGCTGGGTGGAGCGGATGGGATGGCAGAGCAGGGGGATAGGACACTCGAGAGCGATGGCCTGGACCCAGCTTGGTCCTCCGATGTGGTCTCACTAGGATGGTGACCCACAGGCCGGGCAACTTAGACGCTTTACATACGTTATCATTTCGTTGGGTCCTAGTCACTGTTTCCAATTTGTAGCAGGAGAAACAGAGCCACGGAAGAGTTAGCAAGTCATCCAGAGTCACAGAGACGGTGAGCAGAGCGCGGCTGGACCCACCTCCTCCAGCTGCGACCGCCCAGGGGACAGGGCTCGGCCTGGCCTGGCCGTGCGTCGGGCTCCCACTGGGCGCTGTGTGAACGTTCACCAATTCGGCAGCGCCAGCAGGACCACCAGTGTTTCCTACTGTCTTTGCTGGCCTTTATTGAAGAAGAGGCATCGTTATTCCGGTCCCGGTGATTGCTTCCGTGGAGTTCAAAGCCATCAGGGGGGTTAACAGCTTCCTGGGGCTGCCGTTTCCAGCTTCATGAGATGCCCCGGGGCTGCTGGAACTCTCAGGCTGCCTGACTGCAGCTCTGACCCACCCTCCTTGATTTTCCCTTTGTGGGCCTTTGCTTGGGCTGTAGGAATGGTGGGTGGAGGGTGTTTCTGGTTGAACTTTGCAGACCAACGTCAGGGACAGCTGAAGTGTGGCTGGAAGGGAGGGCCCCGGCCTGTCTCCAGAGCCCATCTCCTCTGGCCCAGGGCAGCGGTGCCCATTACTCATTGGCCCTTGCTGAGCAGGCATTGTTAATGCCAGATGACTAAAGCAGAAGGGTTAGGCTGTGGGGCAGGTAGGGGATGAATGGGCTTCTGTTCTCTACCCTGACCACATGTGTTGCACGCAAATAAACACCTCACTCTCCTCCTGTAAACACACCTCATGCAGGTAGACGCTTGTCTGCTCACCTCTCTCTCGTGGGAGACATGCCCTTCTCATGCCCTGGCATCACCGGCCTCTTTGCTGCTTAAAGGACGCTGCAACCTTGAACCAACTCCCTGTGTCCCTTCCGGAGGGGATGAAATGAGCCATCAGCAAGGCCCGATCCCTTACCGGCGCCTGGCAAGGCCCCTGGGGAGGCAGGTCCCCATTGTGCAACACCCAGGCACAGCCTAGCGTTTCTCCCAGATGCCTCTGGGCCTCGGTTGTATTCTTCCTCTCTCCCCACCCCTCTCTCCCCACAGTTATGGATTTTGCAAGGTCCATACAACACAGGGCCATGCTTCCATCTCTCCTGGGTCATCTCTCCCGTGTTTCTTTTGCCCTTTGGTGCTGATGGGTTTCAACAACTCTGTATGACAAAGCTGCTAGATGAAAGTAACAGCTTATTAACAGTACTCACATGGCCACCCCTGTGGGCAAACCAGCACCTATGTTTTCCCAGAGTGGGAAAGGACGGAGCCACGTAACCTTCTCAGAACAGGCCTGGGAAGTTTTTTGTTTTTTAATGGAACACAATATCTTTGTTTGCAAGGAAGGGAAGGTGTGAAGGAGCCTAGCATTCTCGAGCCAATTCCTAGAACGAGAACCAAAGGGAAAATCCTGAGATTGCCCTGAGATCCAGTGATCTTCGGGAGGCCTTCTCATACATGCGCCTTTCTTGCTGTTGTAGGAGTGATGCGCCAGCGGGACGCCTCTGGAAGCGTCCCGCTGTGGTGAAGACGGGGCGGTGGCCAGTGATGGCTGCCACCCTAGGCTCCGAGGGACCATTTGAAACGCCAGTGTTAGGGCTTCGCTCCTTTGAATCACGAAAGACATTTTTTGGCAGATACCGTACATTTTCAATGCCGATCGACAACCAACTAGAGCTGGCCCCGTCCCGCTGCAGAGACACGTGGAAAAGGCCTTGTGTCCACACGTTAGAAATATAGGATGGGCCAGGGAGCGTGACGTACTCAACATCTTTAGAGTTTTCACAGAAGTCTCGCTGAGAGGACCCAAGCGCGAGGGGCTGTTCATTTCCCATCACCTATGGTGACCACTTGCGACCCAGGCCCTGGAATCTTCTCTCCTTTATTTGAGCCCTCGCCTGGTGGTGGAAATGGCTATGTTTCCATAAACACCTGTGTCCTTTTCCTCCTGGGCCCCCCACCCCCGATGACTTGTTCTAGCTTCCTGTTGGATGTGGCCATGGGCCTGGTCCTGAGCAGGGAGGTGTGGGAGGGATGTTGCCTGCTTCCAGGCCTGCCCGTGATGCTCTCCCCACTGCCCCCACAGGCCCGCTGCCCTCCGGAGGATGGAGCAGGCGCCAGAGGGCAGGAGCCTGGGGTCCTGAATGGCCACATGCAGAGCCTCAGGCTCTCAATGAGTGAGAAACAAACTTCCATTGGGTTCAGCCCCTGAGGTTTGGGGACTTGCTTGTTCCATCAACAGGAATGGCTAAAGAAGATGTGGCGCACACAATGGAATACTACCCAGCCACGGAAAAAGAATGAAATAATGCCACCTGCAGCCACATGGATGGACCACAGATTGTCACGCTAAGCGAAGTCGGAGAAGGACAAATATAGTATGATATCACTCACGTGCGGAATCTAAAAAAATGATACGAATGAACTCATTTACAAAACAGGAATAGACCCACAGACATAGAAAGCAAACTTACGGTTACCAAAGGGGAAAGGGGGTGGAGAGGATAAATTGGGAGATTGGGATTGACACATACACACTGCTATATATAAAACAGATAACCAACAAGGACCTACCGTACAGCACAGGGAACTCTACTCAATATTCTATAATAACCTATATGGGAAAAGAATCTGAAACAATATATATATGTATAACGGAATCACTTTGCTGTACCCCTGAGAGTTACACAAGATTGCAAATCAGCTGTACTCCAGTTAAGAAAAAAAGATGATGCCCCAGTCCTGAGCGCGCTTCAGGACACCCTCCGTGCCACCTGAGGGCCTCTCCCAGCGCCACTGACCACACGTAAAGTAGAGCTCGGCCTGCGGTCGCTGCTAAAGCTTCCTGGAAGCCCTGCACCCCTGACGGTAGCACCCGCCTCGCCCTCTGACCCCACAGCCTGCTGTTTTGGGGGCGTGCCGGGGTGACAGGTCAGAGGCAGCAGCTGCCCACCCCTTGTCATGTGGATGGAGCCTCGCCGGGGGCCCAGCCCTTGCTGTCTTTGCTTACCGAAGGCTTTCACAGCGGCCAGTCAGCTTCCGCCCGGCCCCTCCCCTCCCACCGAGCCCACCGCTTTCCTGCCATCCGGCCCCTGGAGCTGGGCTGCACGAGGCTCTCCTGGACGCGGCGCCCTGAGTGGGGACAGTGGGCTGTGGGCCGGGGCAGACCTGGATTCCTGTCCTGGCCCTGCCACCTGGGAACTGTTGATTTTGGCAATGACTTAATCTCTCTGAGGCTCAGTTTTTGCTTTTTTTTCACCTTGAGAAATCACATACATATTTTAATAATGTTCTCATAGCCACAGTCATTTCTGGAGCTGCTCTTTGGGGGTGATTACTTTTTGCTTGCAAAGTGGTGAGAACACCTGCTTTAGCAGGTCCTTGTGCAGTTAACTAAGGCAGGTTGAGGGCGCCCCGGGGCTCCCGGCAGGTGGCCCGCGACCCTGGGGGAGGACCGAGGCTCTGTCCACTCCAGGTTGCCTGTGGTTTCTGTCCCAGAGCCTTGTGGACAGTTGAACGGCTTCAAGGCATGAAAACATTTTTTCATCTCTCATTTTTTTTAAATGTATTTTTATTTTTTGGCTGCGTTGGGTCTTCGTTGTGGTGCGCGAGCTTATTGCAGCGGCTTCTCTTGTTGTGGAGCACGGGCTCTAGGCACGCGGGCTTCAGTAGTTGTGGCACACGGGCTCAGTAGCTGTGGCTCGTGGGCTCTAGAGCGCAGGCTCAGTAGTTGTGGCTCATGGACTTAGTTGCTCTGCGGCATGAGGGATCTTCCTGGAACAGGGCTCGAACCCATGTCCCCTGCATTGGCAGGCGGATTCTTAACCACTGCGCCACCAAGGAAGCCCTCATCTCTCATTTTTAAGTTCTTTTATTTCTAGAACATTTACAAACAGCGAACCCTTCCTCCAGACCCGGTCTTACCACCCCAGGAGGAAATGAGGCTGCCACACACTCAGGTCATAGCTGCAGAGGTGGAGGCCTAGAGACAGCCATGCTGAGGGGGACAGGCTTCTCCAGGAAACCTGCCAATGCTGGGGACACTGCCTGGGGCCACATCGGGGACATGGTGCTCAGGAAGGGTGGCCGCCAGACCCAGGACTCAAGGAGGGAAATCCCTCCAGCGTTTAGACCTTCTGTAAGGAAACCAAATCACACAGCAGCCTGAGGTCTGAAAGTCGCCCTCAATGGCTCCAGCTGGCCAGTACTGGTCCCTCTGCTACAGTGTGGACGGGGTTAGAAGTCAGGGGCCAGGCTTTTCCAGTGCGTTTCCATTGCTTCGTTAAGGCCTTAAACTCCAGAGCTGGGAAAAGATAAAAGTAACAAACAGAAGAAATCGTTGCGGTGACTTCGAAGCAGAGAGCCAGGTTTGCAGACAGCTCTCCACCTGCCTGGGGGCCTCCCCTGTCCCCAGCTGCCCACACCTTCCCCGAGCAGCAGGTGAAGGCGTAATAAACGCTGAGTGTCCCCGGGCGCTGCCACTTGGCAGCGGGGGTGACCAGACCACTGAGCCCCAGAGGGTCTCCAGCTTCTGGGGGTTGGGCCCATGGTGTGCTCCCCTGCCCCCGAGCCTCCCAACAGCCTGTGCAGGCAGACAGTCTAGTGAGAGCCTGGATGTGCAGACCAAGGCATCAGGACCCGAATGCCAGTCTTCCCCAATCCCCCCAAACTTTGCCAGGGTGGGTGAGGCTTGACGGTGTAATTTTTTGTTTTTTGGGCCATGCTGCGTGGCGTGTGGGATCTTAGCGCCCCGACCGGGTATCGAACCGTCACCCCCTGCGGTGGAAGCACGGAGTCTTAACCGCTGGACCGCCAGGGAAGTCCTTTGACGGTATAATTGATGTGAATCCCTGGGTTACCGGGCTGAGAGGACACAGACCAGATTGCCAGAAACACCTCTCGTTCCTCCCCAAACTTAAAAATAAATCCAAAAAACCCAAAATGCTGGCTTTTCCCTCACACAAAGCAAATTTCTTTTACACCTAAACCCAACTTCTTTTAGACTTGGGGTGATGAAGTTCTGGCACCCCCCAGACTCTCCCTCAACTCAGAACCTGTCACAGGTAACAGGGCACCTTGGCTGCCGAGGGACAGTGCCGGGGAGGGGGTCGCCGAAATGAAAGACTTTAGAAAAACACTCCGTACAGGCAGCAGCAGAGACTAATTCTCTTGGTATGACCCAGGGCCTGAGGTTGTGTACACCCAGCTTAATAACTGCTTTAAAAAAAAATCTCTGGGGCTTCCCTGGTGGCGCAGTGGTTGAGAGTCTGCCTGCTGATGCAGGGGACACGGGTTCGTGCCCCGGTCCGGGAAGATCCCACATGCTGCAGAGTGGCTGGGCCCGTGAGCCGTGGCCGCTGAGCCTGCGTGTCCGGATCCTGTGCTCCACAACGGGAGAGGCCACAACAGTGAGAGGCCCGCGTACCGAAAAAAAAAAAATCTCTGGTTTGGTGTCACATGTAGCTAAGCCCTGGCCACCCCTTTGTCCACTACCACTTTTGTGAAGGCCTCAGCCGTGGGGACAGGCTGGCACCTGTGGGAAGAAGCCTGTCCCCTTGTTATCGTCCTCAGCTGTAGCCTCTGGAACGTACCATGGCAGCACGGGGGAGAAATGATACCTGAATAGTTTTTACATGAGCTCTTTAGAAAAACATTTTACAAACAGGTATATTGGAGCAGTGGGTGTCGTTAATGTTACGTCAGGGGCAAGTCTGAGCACGAGAGGCACCCCTCTGGGCTTCGGGTCTGTAGCTGGATGCTCAGCTGCCCACAGAGGCTTGCTTGGGGCGGGCGGGAGAGGCGGAGGGAAACAGTGCGGGGTGGGCGGTGACGATAAAGCACGGCCTGCGTTTGCTCCGTGAGCAGAGTCCGGGCAGGGCACCGCCTGAGGGCTGCCAAGCGAGGGGCCGAGAGCAGGACGGGGCAGCGGGTGTTCTGCAGGCCGTTTCCTGGCCCCTCCCAGCTCCCTCACTAAGGGCACTGAGCCTCTTCCCCGGCTCAGAAGTGGAGACTCCAGTGCCACCCTTCCAAGGCAGGCACGAGGACCCCGTGTCCCGGGCACAGAGTCGCAATGGCAGCCCGAGACTCACCCACCAGGAGCCCCTAGACCAGGGGGAAGGCGGCCATACAGACCAGGATGGACGAGAGGCTTTCTGAACACTTGACCTTGAGGCTGAGCTTGACCACTGAGTGGGGCTTTATCAAGGGCGGAAGGACATGCCAGGTGGAGGGGCCAACAGAAGGGTCTGGCCTGTGGGGTGTGAGCGGGAGTGTCTGGGAGCCGCGGGACTCTCGTCGTGGCTGGATGCCAGGCGATGCTGGTGACTTCACGGGGGGCAAGGCCGGCCCGCAGGCAGCTGGCCACACAAGACACACACACTGTGTCTTCAAAGCAGTGGGGCCAGGGGAGACTTTGAAACACACAGACTGATGCACCGTGAATCTGCTTCCTTGACTGAGCTTTTAATGCTTAGCCAATATGTGCAAAGCCCAGAAAATCAATACCCTTCCTTGAGGCTAAGACCTCCTGGGTAGGAGGAGGGTGTTTGCTGTTTTGTTTTGTTTTTGCCGTAGTCATCACAGAAAATTCCAAACATGCAGAAGGGTACGTGTGTCTGTCACCCAGCTCCAACAGCTGCCAACTTGGACGTGAGTTTCCAGGCACAAGCACCGCACTTAGACGTGCATTTTAGGAAGCTAACCCGCGGCACCTGGGGGTCCCCACAGGAGGGGCTGGGCTGGAGATGGGAGAGGGGGCCAGGCTTGCAGACTTGCCAGGTGAGTGATGTAAGGACCCAAACCAAGGCAAAGGGTGAGAGAGACCGGAGAGTCAGGAGAGATTCTGAAGTAGAACCGATAGGATTTGGTGGCCAACTGAGCGTGAGAGAGAAGGGGGAGGTTTAAGGTGACCCCACTACCTGTGGGTGATTACTGGGGAAGGAAAGGGCATGGGAAAGGGCAGAAGTCCAATCACAGTCTTTGAAACTCTGTGGGACCTCATTTTGGGACCTTGGTCACCAGGCTCCAGCCCCCCTTGGTCCTTTCCCGGTTCCTTGACTGCCCTGAGCCATTTTACCCCAGGGCCTTTGCACACACTGCTCCCACATCTCGGGGTTACTTCGGTCCTCACAGGTCACATCCACAACCTCCTGCTTATCCTTTCAGCCTCAGCTCAGATGACACTTCCATCCTTTCTCTCCCTCTCGTGTTTTTCCTTATCCACTGACCACAACGTGCAATGAATGCTTCTGCTGATGTGATTACTTGCATATTTGTTTTCCATTTGCCTCCACAGAATGTGAGCACCGTGCAGGCCCATCGAGGAGCACACAGGGATGATGAGAGACTCTGGGTGGGGACGTCGGCAGGCAGGGAGCCGGGGAGGGTCTTGGGGTGGAAGCCGGGGGTCAGAGGGGGAGGGCACACTCAGTCACAGGAAACCGGACCAGCCTGGGTCTGTGTGGTGCAAAGCCCCCGTGGGCTGTGGGAAGAATGTATGAAAGACTCAGCTGGTTCAGCAATTCATCGTGGACACAGAGAGCTTTCTGAGAGGCTACCATAGAGGCTTCGGTTTTAAATACGTGCTTTTAACTAAAGTCAAGCCCACTGGTACAGTCTTGTGTTTGCCATTCAACACGTGTGTGTGAGTGTGTGTGTGTGTGTGAGGAATGTACTAAGAAATTCATGGGGGGTAAAACACCTGAGAGGTGCAGCGGGTCCAAAGGGCCCATCGGGTAGAAAAGACTGTGTGCAGACATTGGCAGCGCCAGAAGGAGCCCTGTCAACTTCCCGACTGGCAGCATGATAGGGGGTCCGATGGTATGTGAACCCGGGGAACGCCTGGGCTCGGGAAATGACATGCGCTGTCTGATCTGCTTGCGACAGTCATTTCAGAGATGCTCTGGGGAAGTTCCCTGTCTGCAGAAAACTGCCAGAGCTACCAGCTCACAGGGCACCTGGCCCGGCTCCTCTCCAGAGCCTGGGAGGCCTGCCCCCCCCCGCCTCCGACCTGTGTCTCCCTGGGGGCCCTCAGCACTGGGCCTGGGAGGCCTCTTTCTGTCTGTGGCTCTGCCTCACCCCTGCTCGTAGTTCATTTGGCCTAGAATGTCTTCTGCTTCCAAAACTTCCAAATCCAAGCCTTCCCTAAGACCTGGCACATGTGCCACCTCTTCCAGGAAGCCTGCCCTGATTGCCCTGCCCTCATGGGCTCCCACTTCCTTCTGAGCACACAGGTTGCTTCTCACTCTTTGTCTGTCACAGGCTGTCTCGCCTTGTCTATGGTGGTTTCTCTTGTATTTGTCTTGTGTCCCCAACACGAAACTCTTTGAAGGAAGGTAACACTTCTTGCACATCAAGTACAGACCCTCAAAAATGCGAGTGGGTTGATTCGGTGACTGATGGATAAGGTTAGTGGGTGATTGTGCTATTATACACCAGGCTTTTTAAAAAAAATTTTTATTGGAGTATAGTTGATTTACAATGTTGTGTTAGTTTCAGATGTACAGCACAGTGATTCAATTGTATATATATACATATATTAATTCTTTTTCAGATTTTTTTCCCCATACACATTATTACAGAGTACTGAATATAGCTCCCTGTGCTATACAGTTGTTATATAACCTTGTTGGTTATGTATTTTATACATAGTAGTGTGTAAATGTTAATCCCAAGCTCCTAATTTATCCCCACCCACCCATTTCCCCTTTGGTAACTGTAAGTTTACACCAAGCTTAAAAAAAAAAAAAAATGCCAAGCTGATTTCAGAGGTAGCTACAGCAAAAAGTTACTTAGAAAGGCACGGGGCCCATAGTAGTCAATGCAAATCCACTGGGTTTGGGGCGACATTGGTGTGATCTGGGCCATCTCTTAGTGTTTCTTGTCTTTCAGTATGAAACTGAGACGGTGTCCCCAGCCCTTTCTTCTTTGAGGACTTGGTGAAGAAAAACCAGGCGGCAAAGCTAAAGGCGTGTACAATGCTTGGTCAGGAGCTGTGATTCTCATCCAGCTTCTCCTGGTCTGACGGGAGGGACCTCCCAAGCAGGCCTCCCACCACCTTTGCATAAACACATTCTGCGTGCATGTGTCCGGGACGCCCACCCGTGGACGCACGCCCACGCCACACTGCTGTTTCCTCCCAGGTGGGGCACTTCCGTGCTGTTTCCTCCCAGGTGGGGCACTTCCGTGCTGCTTCTTGCTCTGTCACATGGGTAACCCTGCCAGCTGCTCGCTGCTGTTTGCATCCCTACTAGTTGGTGAGCTCCAGGTGGATCGCCCAGACCGGGCCACCCTGTTACTGCTGGCTTCGGGCCATCAGCATCGCCCAGCTACTGTCACTCCCCAGATGTTCACGTCTGCCTGAAATCCCGGGGCAGGAGGGGACCCAAGGAGGTCCTCTGGCCCTCCCTCCTGCCTTGAGGCAAGACCAGACCACACCCAAACTGATCCAGACAGCCGAGGAGCAGGCCTGCTGCTAAAACCTATGGAGAAGCCTCCCCGACGTAATGGGTTCCGGCGTCGAACGAGCCCTTCCATCAGGAGACACCTGATGCTTCAGGGGGAGTTTTTGGATGCCCACATCTTGAGCATCTGCTGGTGGTTTTGAAATTCCGTGTCTGCCATTCCTCCCCCGAGGGCAGAGACAGCCAGCAACTCAGGGGGTGGACGCAGCGTTGGAGGTTTTGCTGCCCATTGGTGAGCTGTCTGACGCTCCAGGGGCACCCCAGCTCCGTAGGGCCCCATCCTTACTGTGGACGGTGGGTCTGGCCCAGAATTCAGTGACGTTTCAGTAGGAAAGAGGTGAGGGCAGACCAGGAGGACCGAATCCGTCAGAACTTGCATTGATCCGTTCACTCGTTCAGCAAATTCCTGTTGTGCCCACACTTCCGTGCTCTGCAGGGTGAGGAGAGGAATTGGAACTGGAGGGCCCCCAGAGTCCTTGGGCCAGTGGAGGGCGGTGCCAGCCCGCGGTGGCAGCACTCCAGGGGCCTGCGGAGTCTGTGTGGCGGGCAGGGGTGTTTCGGACATCCTTACAAAGCCTCAGGTGCATATGCTCTGGGCTCTCTGGAGGGATTCAACAGACTGTCGCGGAGAGCTGCTCCCTGGGCCGCTGTCCTTTCCTTTCATGTGTCCCTCACGTGGTGGCATCCAGGGCCATGTCACATCCACCATGGCCTGACGCACAGCAGGCACTCAGGAAAACCGGGTCGATGAGTCTGATACCAACCAGGGTTTCCTCTTATCAATAGAAACTGATAGGAGGCCAGACGACAAATTCAGGCAAGGCTCTGTTGGGGCCCCTGCGGCAGCAGGGAGGGCAAGAACTAGTAACAGGTTCCCTTGCTGGCTCCCTAAGGCGGGGGAAGGGAGCTGGTTCCTTATATGGGGTGAGGATGGGGGTGTGTCGGGGGAGGGGTGGCTTAGGTGCTCTGCCCACCCCTTTGGCGGTGCTGAGTGCAGGAGGCATGCGCAGTACATGCTTTTGCTCCTGACTCCTCAGGAGTGGCAGTTGGGTTTTTGGTCTTTTTGTGTCTTATTGTCCATAATTCACCCTGACTGCACATGCACACAGCTATTTTTAGTCCCTTATAGTTTCTTTGTATGTTATCGCTTGAGGTGCAAGCAATGCAGCAAAGGGTCTCAGGTCCCAGGTCCCAGCCTATCTCGGTTCTTAGAGCTGTCTACACCCCGGCTCCACCAGTGGCCCTGAGTGAGTCCACCATGAGCCAGGTTGTGTCTCCCTCTCCCCAAATTCATATGTTGGGTCCTAACCCCTGGTATCTTAGAAAGCGGCTGTATTTGGAGATGGGGTCTTGAAAGAGATAATTAAGGTAAAACAAGGTCACTAGGTGAGCCCTGATCCAATGTGACTGGTGTCCTTATAAGAAGAGGAGATTGGGATACAGACACACATCACGGGATACAGACCATGTGAGGACACAGGGGGGAGATGGCCGTCTCTAAGGCAAGGGGAGAACCAGCCTCAGAAGGAACCCTGATCTCGGATGTCCAGCCTCCTGAACTGCGATACGCTACGTTTCTGTCATTGCAGCCCCCGTCGGGGGTACTGTGTTCTGGCAGCCCCAGCAAATGAGCACACCTCCGTGGGGAAGGGGGGTGGTTATTTTCCTCTTGAGGCCTGTGGTTCCACCAGACTCCATACCTGGAACCCTGGGCCGGTTCCTCAACCTCCTGCATCTGCAAAATGGGACCAGTGATGGGTTTGTGGCCAGGATTCGATGAGATGTGACCCGTGGGCCTCAGCCTGACCTGACGAAGGAGCCCACGGGCCTGGGCAGAGGCTGGCTCTGGGTTCTGCACCTGGCGGGCAGGTGATGTCGATGACAGATCTGTTGAAAAGTCCTCAAAATAACAAACGTCTGAGTTTGAGGTAGAACCTGGGATGGGAAGCCCCCAGCTCCACTGGGGGAGACCTCTCTGACTCAAGAACTCGAATGGCATGGAAGGCACCTGCGGGAGAAGCGTGAGTTACAGAGCTGCTGCCGGGCAATGGGAACCGGGAGGGTGAAACGCAGGGCTGCAGGTGACCTGCTTGAGGAAGCACAGAGGCTGGTGTTGGCCCTGGGACCCGGGGTTCTCTAGGTCAACGTCCGACCCGGTCTCCATCCGACCCGGCGGGGGCGGCGGAGAGGGGGGGGTCTGCCTGGCCTGAGCCTGGAGGGGATGCGAGGGGGCCAGAGCCCAGGACCAAGCCCTCCAGGCCAGGGGCGGGGCCGGCGTGAGCTCTGGAGGCTGTGGGGCTGTGGCCTGAGTTCCTGGTGCACAGAGTGACACCCAAGTGGATCATCTGCTCAGCTCTCCATGGCTGCAGGAGCTGGCTTATCCTCTGCCTGCCGATACCCCAAGGGCATCGTGGGGCAGGGGCGGGTCCCTTCCACTTCCTCTTTTACCTGGAACTTGTCTCCCAAAGTAAGGTCGTCTTTGAGCCTTTCTGACCTTTCCAACCCCTTGACCTGTGACCTCCTGGAGGGCCACTGGAGTCCTAAATGTCGTCCTGTGATTCGCTGAGTCTATGAGGGCTCTGGGGTGGGGCGAGCAGGGGATGATCTTTCTGGAACCCTCCTCTGGGTGGGCCCAGGGACCTTCTCGGCACCCCTTAATTATATTTTCATATCTATCCACCCCCTTTCACACCACAGTTACTAAAACATCATTAATTAGGTTACACACACACATACACCGCCCCGCACCCCTGCAGCGTAGCCATGATAGAAAACACCACATTCCAGCTGACAAGAAGCCAGCAGCCCTGCCTTTCTTCTAGCTAAACAGAGAGACCCACTATGCGGGAATTTTATTTTCTCATGGTTTGGAATGATTACATCAGCACTGATGTAATAACATGGTTAACTTCAGAGGTGAATTTATTTTGGTTTGGAGTTCAGATAGTTTAGCTGTTAGCAAAACCCAAACAAAGCCACTCAAGTTTGAAATGAGCCATTTTGCCGTCCCCCTTCTCTCCTCCCCAGGTAAACACACTTCAGATGTATTTTCATCTCATGGCAAAGGAGGTGACTTCGGGGCTGATGGATTTTGGAGGCAATATTCCTTTTTTTCTAAGGCGATTGACCAATGCAGTGTTGACCAGCTGGGTGCTGAAGGGGTAGATGAGCCCCAAACCAGTAAAGATTCAGCAAGTCCACCAGCAGCTTCTCTGAAGACAGAGTGGGATCTGTCCAACCTTCCTCTACAGACCCCGTTCTCCTGAAATAAGTGTACGGGCAGTGTCTCCATCCCCGCCAGGCGCACAGGGAAGCGCCTGCTGGTGTCTGAGCCCGGGGCTGGGTCTCCAGACAACAGTTCTCAGCATCCCAGAGGGTTTCCTGGAGGCTTCTAGGCGTTTTCTTCTGGGCCCTGTTCTAGGAGGAAGTGCACAGGTGGAAAGGGCTGTGACATTGGGTGGCAAGATCCTTTCTGATGGGGCACAAGTGCACAGGGGCTGTGAGTGGACCATGGAAGCCGGGCGATGGGTACACGGGGCTGATTGTACTAACTCTCCATCCTTGCGTATGCTTGGAAATTTCTGTAACTAAGTTACGATCAAATCGAATCTCGGTCCCCATGATGTTCGGATAACCCCTTTCTTCCTCTAAGAAAGGGGAGGGGATGGCCAGGGTGGGTGGGGAGGTGCAGATGTCTGAAGGATGCAGGAGGCTGAAGGTGACCTGGCTCCCTGCTGGTCCCTGTGCACGGCCAGACCTGCCACCGGGGTGTTTCTACTCAGAGGAATGCTTTGGGGTCTCTGGGACAGGAGGCAGAGAGTCCTGGGCGATGCGCCTGACATCCCGAGGGCTTGCTGGGAGCCGACAGGCCTGGTACCACCTTCTGCCACACCCAGGGGACCCAGCAGCTTCAGACACCGAAGCCACAAAGTGCGTCTGTCAGGCTGCGGAAGGGAGGAGGGGGGCACGGCTTCTGAGGGGTTCCAGGGCCTCTGCTTAGGGAGTCGGAGCATCATATCCCCTTCTAGGCCCGTGGTCCTCAGCCCCGCCCTGTGTTAGAATCAGCTGTAGAGCCCCTCAATGCCCAGACAGCCTCCAA
The DNA here is from genome assembly GCF_937001465.1 of Orcinus orca. Lineage (NCBI taxonomy): Eukaryota > Metazoa > Chordata > Mammalia > Artiodactyla > Delphinidae > Orcinus > Orcinus orca. Next base: position 5,968,959 of record NC_064565.1, on the reverse strand, counting down.
GCCTCACTGCATCAGGATCTCTGGGGGCAGGCTGTGCAGGCACGCTGAGAACCCCTGGCCTGTCCTCCTGACGGGTCTGGGCTCGGCTGTGGGCTACAGCGTCACTCTGCTCCACTCAGCAGGGTAGGGGCACCTGGGCAGGGTCCTCCCATGGCAGTGTGTGGTCGTGTTCCAGTGCATTTGATGCAACTCCCAGTAACGGCGGGTTGGGTACCACCCACCCAGAAATACTATTTCTCCAACACGTCCATCCAGGACACAGCAACCCCACTAGAGGGAATGAGTGGCGGCCGCCCACCCAGGCCACTGTGGAGGATGTCACTGCTGGGGGGCAGGGACACAAGGGAAGGTTCTAGAGGCCGGTGGCTTTACCCTCCTTGGATCTTTTTAAATAAACTTATTTATTTATTTATTTTTGGCTGCGTTGGGTCTTCGTTGCTGTGCGTGGGGTTTCTCTAGTTGCGGTGAACAGGGGCTACTCTTCATGGCGGTGCACAGGCTTCTCACTGCGGTGGCTTCTCTTGTTGTGGAGCACGGGCTCTAGGTGCATGGGCTTCAGTAGTTGTGGCACGCGGGCTCAGTAGCTGTGGTGCACGGGCTTAGTTGCTCCGCGGCATGTGGGATCTTCCCAGACCAGGGCTCGAACCCATGTCTCCTGCATTGGCAGGCGGATTCTTAACCACTGTGCCACCAGGGAAGCCCACCCTCTTTGGAACTTAAACGTGATGTAACAAATCCACTTGACACGGCAATGCAGAACACACGTGCGCACAAATATACAAACACAGATGTCACTGAGACGAGCGTCATGAAAGATACCAACCTTTTTATGTGTGATTTCTGTTATTTTCGATCCTATTCCTTTTTATTGCATTAAAAAACGAAGGTCTTAACCTGCTACCTTTGGACTCATGACCCACTCGTGTTTAACAACTTACGGTTTGAAAAACGCTGCTCTGGGTAGTTGGCAAAACAAATTCTGGGACGGCGTACTGACTGGCCAGAACCTGGGTGTCCCCCCAAAGCAGGGGTACCTGACTCAGGGCCAGAAAGAGATGAGCAGGTTCAAAGGTCTCCCCCGCCCCGGACCGTGGGCAGCCCCGGAAGAACCGAGTTGCTGCAGGGACGGTGTCCAGCATGGGGACCTGTGCCGAGTGGGGCCTCAGCTTCGCTGTACTGGCTCTGAAATGACCCCTAGGGCCACAGGGAGAGGACCGACGTCCGAGATTCCCCATCGAGGCTCTGACCCTCTAGACCCAAGCCCGCTTTGCTCCCACCCTCTCTGGGGATCTTGCAGAGCAGGGCTGGAGCTGCTTGGTATCCAGAACGACCCTGGACACCTGGGCTTGAAGGTGGGCGAGCCCTCCCTGACCTCCTGTGCCCCTAACTTCGCCTCGTCTCTCTGCCGGCCTCCACAGTCATGCTGCTGGAAGAGCATCCTGGCCTGTCCACTTGCTTATCAGCTCTTCCTCCAGGGCCTCGTCCCCACCACTCTGCTGAAATCGCTCTTGGATCTAATCAGCTGCTAAGGCCCAGGGTGAGTTCCCTGCTCTCACTGTACTCGGCCGCTCCCGGCATCTGGCAGCTGGCCTTTGCCCCCCCCCCGCCCCGCGTCCACCGTCCACCAGGCTGGCCTCGTTTCTCTCCTCCTTCGCTGGCTCTCTCACCTCTCAAGGCCAAAGTGCCCTGGGGCCTCACCCTTGGCCGTCTCCCTTCCTCTTGTCCATCGACACCCTGTCCCTGGGGGAACTCATCTCGCCCTGCCTTTCAGTGCCATCCGTATGCTGGCAGCTCCCGAGTTTGACCTCTGCCCTGAACCCCAAACTTCTTCCAGCTGCTTATTCAGCATCCCTACCGGTGCCTAACAGGCCTCTCAAAATCCATACATTCAAGGGGAACTGTTTATTGCCCACTGCTTCTCTCCCCATCTCCCCCCTTCCCAGAAGCGGCACCCATTTTCTTGGCCGCTCAGCCCCCAAACGTGGGATCCGCCCTCCGATTTCTCTCTTGCCTTCATACCCCACACCCAGTCCATCAGCAAGTCCTGTCGACACCAGCCCCCAAACAGAGGCCAGAGTCAGCCACTTCTCACCACCTCCACTGCTGAAACGCTGGCCCGACCACCACCACCTGGATTATTGTAACGGCACCTAACTCATCTATCTCCCTGCAGTTCATTCTGCACCCTCAGCTAGACTGACCTTCTCATTGGGTAAGTCAGATCACGGCAGCACTTGATAAAAACCCTCTAAACCCTTCCCATTGCACTTAGAACAATCCCTAGGCTCCTTGCCACACCCTTGGTGCCCGCCCAATATTTATTCTGTATTTCTTACTTTCTGGTCGAACCCTTGTTTAATTTGGAGCCGTGTAGCACCCAGCCAAGTGTCTGTATTTCCCAACCTCCTTTACATCTACAGGTGGCCAATGAGAGAAAAGCAGATTTGTTGAGTGGGGCTCTTGGGATTATTCTTCCAAGAGCGCTGGCTCAGCTAAGAGGATGCAGGGCTTTGCTCTTCTACTTTCCTCCTTCCCACTGCTTGAAATGAAGATGTGATGGATGGTGCTCCAGCAGCCATCTTGTGACTATAACTTTGATGATAGAAACTTCATGAAAAGTACAAGGAGCATGAGTGCCCAATGATCACGGAGCCATCATACCAGGCTTGGAATTCCTAATTCTGAGCTTTTCCTATGTGAGAAATAGCTTGTGTTAGCCACGGAGGTCAAATCTAATCCTAAGGCGTAGAACTTGCAAAGCTTAATGTGATCTGGCCTCTACTTCCTTCCATCCTTCTCCTCTTGCTTCACCGTGTTCCAATCACATTGGCTTGCTTTCTGTTCCTTGAACGTTCTAAGCTTAGTCCCACCTTGGAGCCCTTCCCCCAGAGTTCTGTGAGTTCCTCCTTATCTTTGGATCACCTCCTCAGAGAAGACTTTCCTGACTTATGCAGCCCCCTGACCAGTCTGCTTCCCATCAACCGCCTTTTAAAAATCCATGACACTTTTCACTCTTGGAAATTATTTGCTTTTAAGAACATATTTATTGTGTGTTTCTTTCTTAGGTAGTAAAGTTTTGTGAGGATAGAGATTTTGACTGTCTTGTTCACAGCTATAGCTCCGGGGCCTGGCCTATGATAGGCACCTTAAGAAGTATATGTTAAAAGAATCAGGGGAATGAGATGACTTCAGAATTTTTGGAAGAACTTTAACTTGTGTGTATCCATACCTCACAGAATTCTTTCCCACGTATTTGAAAATAGTTCGGCCAACACCCGTGGCTCATTCATGGTTGCTGGGCTTAGTGACAGCTGGAGAGACAAAAAGACCGTGTAGCCTTGTGCTCCAGAAGCCAGAGTCTAGCGGGCAACACGGATAACTGAGCCCATATGGACAGGCAAGTATTGGGGAGATTGGCTACCAGGAGGGCACCGAGGATGGGGCAGTGTGTCCATTTCAACGGAGGCAGAAGCTGACTCGGAAGGGCTTGTGGAGGCAAGTTTGGACAGAGCGTGTTCCTGGCAGACAAGGTTCGGGGGAAGGACGCTGCATCAATAAAGAGAGAAGGGGTGAGGTCCCCAGTGTGACCAACTATCCCGGTTTGTCTGGGACCATCCATGGAAAGTCCCACATCCTGGGAAACTCCTTTGTCCCAGGAAAGCGAGGACAAGTGGTTTTCCTAGAGATTCACAGCCATTCGGGTCACTAGAAGTGGTTCCCAGTGGCAGCAGGAGAGAGAGAGAGAGAGAGTGGCTGTGGCTGAGGAAGGGGGTCCTTCCTCAGAAGTTGGATAGGTGACAGGAGCAGATGAGAAGCCCTGAGGCATCACGAGGCATTTGGACTGTTTCCTTGACAGCGGAGACCCCTATAAAGACGGCGGGTTGGAGCTTGGTTGTACAAGAGTTAACTGTTGGAGGATGGCTCTTCCTCCTGGGACACGCCGGGGGCTGCAGGTCGCCAGCCTGCACGTTGGGGGCGGCAGGTGTGGCTGGCGCTGCTTTGTCTCCACGGCCCCCATGCTGACCCCCAGCTCTGTCCACACAGCCCCCCTTCCCCAGGGCCGAGGCTCATGGGTGCTTCTGGGAGAGCCACCCAGCTGGTCCCCTTAGAGCCTCTGATGGCCACATTCCGCAGACCACACCTTCCTGACGTTTCCAGGGGAATGCATTCCAGGGGAATCTGGGGAACGTTTTCTTTCTGCGACGGTGGGGAGGCAGGAAAAGCAGGGGGCCTGGACAACCGGTGCTTCCCCGTCCAGTGGGCCCCATGGTGGGATGGTGGCCATGCCGCCAGCGCCAAGGCCCCGTGGACCATCTCAGACATCAGACCTGGCCGCGGGAAGGGTCTCCATGGCAACACCAGCCGTTCCTGACCCCTCCTTCGCCATCTCCTCCCGCTTAATCACAAATTCTTATGGATTCTGCCTTCTAAGTCTCCCGTGGAGTCAGGAGTGAGTTTGTTTAGGGCAGAAAAGGGCCTTGATACTCCTTCCCTCACTCTTAATCCTATTGGCGCAGGTACCCTGAGACTGGTCACTGTTCCTGTATTTCAGTGCCTTAGTCACACACCTACACTCCCCACTCCCCCCACGTGCTACACTGACACCTGCATACTCCAACACACAGCCCAAAGACATACAACACATATAACTCAACACACACACATGCTAACACACACCACTACAAACACTATACACACATGGACCCAACACACATACACAAGAGACCCATACCCAATACACACACACACACAGACCCATACCCCCCCCACAGACCCATACCCAACGCACACACACACACACACACACACACCGACCCAACACACACACACACACACACAGACCCATACTCAACACATGCACACAAACACACACACAGACCCAACATCATACACACACCCCCACAGACCCATACCCAACACACACACACACACACACACACACACACACAGACCCATACCCAACACACACACACACACAGACCCATACCCAACGCGCACACACACACACACACACAGACCCATACCCAACGCACACACAGACCCAACACACACACACACACAGACCCAACACACACACAGACTCATACCGAACACACACACAGAGCCAACACACACACACACACAGACCCATACCCCCCACACACAGACCCATACCCAACACACACACACACACACACACACACACACACACACACACACACACACACACACACCATCCAGCCCTCTGAACTCAGTTCCGGAGCTGACCCTCCTGGGACCACCACTGTCCCCTGCCCTCCAGTCTCTGGGCTGGGCTTCAGTTTGGGGCTCCATTTCTGTCTCTCAGTGTAAGATGCCCCGAGGGCTGCCCCCAGGCCTCCCATGCAGTCTGCTCGCCGCTGAGTCTGGAGTTAGCCATCCCTTGGCTCCCAATTTTGGAGGCTGCCCCCCTGATACCCCTGCCCTGGCCTTGCAGCTCTGTGCCCACTGGCCCAGATCAGGGGGTACACAGTGCCATTTGTACCCTCAAGTCCCCTTTCCCCGGGACAGGTTGCTCACCCGGTGACCACCCGTCCCCTGGCCCAGGTTGCCCCCCAGCGCCCTATCCTGGCCTCCTTCTGGGACACTCTGCTGCACTCAGCCTTCTTGGCCACGGCTGCCCCTGCAGCCCATCTGGCTGCGTGCCACCACCCTGTCCTGTCTTTTCTTCCACCTCCCTCACTGCTCCTGTCTGCTTGTCCCTCCTGTGCCCTATCTGGGCGGTCACCCCGTCTCAGCTGTATGCCTCCTCGCTCGCAGGGCTGCTGTGGGCGGGTGCGGTCCCGTAAGGTCACCAGGACCCCACTCGGGTCCTTCTGCTCCGAATTCAGAAGGCGCAAGCGTCTGCTGCCTGGAAGGCCCCGGACAAACGCCCCTCTCCACCTCGACCGGCTCTGCCCTACTTCCCCCAGGGCTGCTCCAACCCTGGTGCCAGGGTGGAGGGTCTCCCACTCACCAGCGCCCGATACGCTCCTGGCTCTGCGCTTGCTGCCACCGGGGGGCCTGGCCCTGCCGGCTCACTGAGCTGAAGGCAGGACAGTGCCACAGCGCTGTCGTCACCTGGCACACTGCTCTGTCCTCACTAGGTCCTCTGTGCAAAGGCATTCTGTACAGTGGATAAAAGAGCACTTTGGGAAGAAAAGACGGACGCATCGGGAAGTGTTGGAGATGATGCTGAGGGGCCCTGAACCCAGAACACGCCCTTGTGGCTGGAAAGGGTGAGTTACCCCCACTACGTGCAAGATGGGCGTGTGTGTATTTCTGTATTGAATTGATACAGGATTCAGTATCAATTGGGGAGCTGAGCTTAGGTAAATAACAGTTTGACCACATTACTTACAGATACAAACAATGTCATAAAGGGATCCTATACAGATGCATGTTCTTAGCTTCTTCTGACTAGTGATAGTGAATGTCAGTGGACGAGCGTTTTAGCACCTGTGTCCCCGATGAAAGCCAAGGCATTGGTATTGGCAGCTCCTTTTTTATTTTTAATTAAGTTCCTTCCTCTGTGCTGTTATTTCTGAGTCAGTAGGAAGTTGCAGGGGTTCGAGAAGCGTTAGACCCTCTAAGGGAGGTGAAGCTCAAATGAAAGGTTAATGTTGTGTGTGTCTTCACCCTAAAGATGCTGAATCTTTTTCTTTCTTTCTCTCTTTCTCTCCCTCCCTCCCTTCCTCTCTTTCTTCCTTTCTTTTTCTCTCCCTTTCTCTTTTTTTTTTGGAAAAGTACAACCGGGCAAATCCTCAAATCCCTGGCTTGAGAAGAGCTTGCATGAGAAAACTCTGGGCTGACGGGCTCCGCGGGCAGGGGGAGCCCTGAGGATGCTACCTGTTCGCCGGGGTCCTGCCCACAGTTCTATTGGCGGCGCTAAAGCAGACTGCCTCTGGGTCTCTCTCGCCAACTCAGAGAACGAGCACACAGTAGGTATTTGTCCTTCAATAGGCCAGAACTAAAACACTTTACCCTTTCACAGTGGGGTCTCCTAATTAGATATAAATACATTTAGCCATCAAGCAAAAATCGGATCCTTCCCTTTTCATTCTTTTTTGTTCTCCAGGATTTCAACCCATAAGCTAATGCATGGGGAAGGGAAGGGGCTAAAAGAGGTGACTGCCCTCGGGCCCAAGGAGGGGTGTAAGAAACGCCTCTTTTCTCGGGCTAGCTTCTGACTCACTGGGGCCCCGGGGGCCTGGGCAGCGGGGCTGCAGCGCTGACTCGCTGGTGGTGAAAGGGCTGAACATGGCGAGGACTTGATATCAGCACAGCTTCAGGAGCCAGTCGGTAGGCCTGGGCTGCGGGGAGATGAAGCTGGTAACGGCACTGGGTTTCTTTTCTCTTCTACAGCCATGGTGGCTCCCCCGTGGAGTTCCCATCGATGGCTAGATGGAGACTGTTTTACTGGCTATGAGCATTCAGTTAGAGTCTTCTGTAAGGAAAGGGAGTGCTTGTGTGGAGCGTAGCGTTACAACGGCCTTGTTCCGGGCTGCTTTACTATGGGAGCCTGCCAGGCATGGGTCCATAGGGAGACGGAGTGCACAGGTGCACTGAGGGGCGGCGTGATGTGTGGGAACAGAGGTCCTTAGCTTCGTACACATAAATGGACGAACATGTTCATTGGTCTTGTTTAAAAAGCAGAAAGGATGCCTTGCCTGTACCTGCATATACGAGGATAATTTCCCTATTTTCTTTTTTTCTGTCTTGTCCCTGTCTCACGTTAGACCCTGAGAAACGCTGTCCTGGTTCAGCCGTGCATCCTTCTTGGCTGGCGGCTCACTGGAGCCGCCTCAAGGTGCAGACGCAAAGGTTGGCTCTGAAGTTCGAGAACGGCTGAGGACCAAGGAATGCCATTGAAGGGGAGTTTGATGCTGGGACCCAAGTGTTCCCAAAGTGGACACAGTTGAGTTTGGAGACCCGAAGCAAAGAAACCTGGGAAATTCTCCCTTGCCCTGTGTTAGCTGCAAAATAAGCAGCTCTTTGCGTTCTGGGCATCTAGGAGCTGTAGACAGGACCCCTCAGGGCAGAACTGGGGCGGGGGGAGAGCCTCGACTTTTCCTGCTCAGCCCCCACCTGCCATTACCTGCCCAGGCCTCCTGTCCTATGGGAAAGGCGCCAATACCCACCCTTCCTGTGGTCCTCACTGCCTCCCTGATGGGGGGTCTCCCAGCCCACCCTCCCAGTGCTGCCAAGGTGTCCCTCAAACACTCTTTCAGGGGCCACATGCCCTCCCGGCCTTGACACCCCTTTCTGGGCGGACAAGGCCCTCCTTGGCCTTGCTCCTGTGGACTCGCCCTTGCTTTTCACCTGGACCATATGTTCTCATCCCTCGGGCTCCCCTGCCGGCCGACCTTCCCTCTCTCCCGTCCACCTGGGGGAAGCCTTCTCCGCGTCAAGGCTCAGTTCACATCCTGCGTCCTCTGAGATGCCCGGCAGAGGGAGGTTCTCCTCGTCCTGGCCCCCGCTGCCCTGCAGGTGCCAGCTAGCTGGCGAGCCGTCCTGTGCGTGGACCAGTGTCCCCAGTACACCGTGGGGAGGGTGACCATCGTCGGGACTCTCATTCTGTGCTGCTGGATCCCCAGCAGGTAGTTCGGCGTGGTCATCGAGGGAATGGGCAGGAATTCTGGGCCAGGACTAGTTTGTGATGAGCAGTTTGAAGTGGGACACTCACCAAATGGTGTATTTAGCACCTCTATTTTTCTAGAAAATATACCAACTTGGGCAGCCATCCCTACGGGGCCTGCTGTTGAAATACTTCCTGAACATTCAAAACACGTGCTAACAGACAGTAAGTTTCAGGGGGCCGGGAGCGAGGGCGTCAGGTCAAGGGGAACGACTAGGTGAGAAGCCCTGCAAGCTGGTTCTGTGCTGGAGCTCGTTTAGGAACAGCACGGTGCCATGCGAGGGGGTGATGTGCCCGTGTTAGATGCTCGTGCCGGGTGGGAAGCAGGGGAGGGGCACACAGGAGGCGGGCTGCCCTGTGGGACCACCGCAACTCGGGGGTCTGCGTCTGGACCCCAGGCCCAATGACCAGGTTACACACGGGCGCCTCAGCATCACCGGTACGTGGATGCGCTGATTTCGGCTCACACGTGGCACCAAGCTGGGTGCCGGGCACGGCTGCTCCGTAGCATGGGTAGCCTCAGCTCTGGAGCTGCTGAGTTTCAGAGATGACCAGCATCCTTGGAGACCACGGCAGGGGACTTGAGGATGTGGTGGGCTGCCGGGGCGCTCAGAAGGCGGGCACCGTCCAGCTGCCCTTTGGGACCACAAAGGCATGAGGCGGCCTTGGGGCTTCCCGAGAGGGCTCTGTGCCGGTGCCTGGGCGTTCACAAAGGTCAGCTGGTGGTCGCCGGGCCCTTGCAGCTCCCCGGCTCGGCCTGCTTAACACCTGGCTCCAGGCTGTCCCGCCCCTGTGCCTGGGGCTGCTGGTGGGCAGCCCGTCTCGTCTGGTCTGGCACGAAAGCTCTTCTGTTCAGACGGCGAGGGCCTCTACAGAGTTACGATGTACAATGGTGAGGTCTGGCAACTGTGGCTTCTCGACTAGTGGTGGAAAAGTGAACACAGGTCCCTGAGCCCAACTCAGACAGAGGCCTTTCTCCATCCCAGGCCCCGAGTGCCCACTGCCGTGAGGGACTTTGCCCAACGCTCTGCAGGGGCTGTGCGGCCAAGAACTGCACGCTGAGGCTCACTTTTACGGTCTGCTTTGCCACTTTTGCCCATCTTCATCAGCTCCAAACTGGCACTGAGCTATGGGTTATGCAAAACCAAACCAAAGCAAACCAAAAACGACTGAGAGCAAGTGCTCTGAGCTCCCCGCACGAGGTCCTCTCCATACTCTGTGTGCCTGTACCCATGGCGTCGCCATGTTTCTTCCCGCCTTCCCCAGCGGGCCCCAGTTCCTTGATGGCATCAGGGAGCCAGCCTTCTGTGTGTGGGCGGCCTGGTCCTGCAGCCCGGGTGGAGGGTGTTGGCTGCAGTGTTGCTGTGCATTATTGTGTTCAAAACTGACAGGCGGGGGGCTTCCCTGGTTGTGCAGGGGGCAACTAAGCCCGTGCGCCACAACTACTGAGCTTGCGCTCTAGAGCCCGCGAGCCACAACTACTGAGCACGTGCACCTAGAGCTCGTGCTCCGCAACAAGAGAAGCCACCACAATGAGAGGCCCGCGCACCGCAACGAAGAGTAGCCCCCACTTGCAGCAACGGAGACCCAACGCAGCCAAAAACAAAACAAAACAAAAAACAACGCAAAAAACTGACAGGCGCAGTCACATCCCTGGCTCAGATTGAGGGCTGAGGTCACCCTCAATCTAAGGGAGAACGGAGTCCAGTGCTAAACGAAGCTTTGAAGCAACAGGAAAAGGTCCTTGCCCCTCACTGGGGGATGGGGGGCTTCCCCCCTCCAAAGCACAAGGTGATCTGGAAGAACTCAATTTACATCCTTGGCTCCCGCGGGCTGGGGGATCAGCAGAGGGCGGGATAATCCCAGCTTCTCGAGCAGATGGTCTCTGACTACCGCTTGACCCAGTTCCCTCCCAGCAGATGACTGGCAGCGGGGCTGAGAGCTCCTCCGTCAGGGGAGCAAAATGTGGACCCTCCTCGCAACCTCCTCCTACCAGCAAGGACACGGTGCCTTTTGCGTCTTCCCAGCGCCAGGGTGATGGGCGGGATGCTGCACCTTCCCAAAGGTGTGGCGCCCTCCCCTCTTCCCCCAGGTCTGTCCAGACCCGGTGGAACTCACAATAAGAAGGATTGTAACTCAGCAGGCAAGGAACGCTACTGCGAGCTTGTGCTGGGGATCAGGGGTGTGAAATCCTTCACTGGCCTAATGAATTCTCCCAATCAGTCGACCAACCAAACTTTCGTTCAGTACAAGCTCCCCTGACTGTCTGCCGGGTCTGGCATCAGACAGAGGCCTGGTCCTTGTCCAGCAGAGCCTGAGGCCCCACACGGGAGACAGACAGGTGAAGAGGTAACAGCCAGGCCCTGGGCTGAGGGGCCTAACCCGGCAAATGGCTATTCAGGGCACCAGAAGGCCATGGCGGGCTTCACCGAGGAGAAGAGATTGGGCTGGGTCTTGAAGACTGAGCGTGAGTTTGCCAAGTAGGTTGGGGGCTGTGATGATGGAAAGAGCCAGAAGACCACAGCACGTATGCCCGGTGGAAGATGCAAGGAAAATCATAAAGGTGGGTCGGGCCTGGTTCAGAAGCTGGTGGCCCAGGCTGTCCAGGAGGCAGAGGCATCTCCTTTCTGCCCAAGGGTCCCAGGCTTTGGGACAGGGCAAGAGGTGGAAACCCGAGGGCACGGGGTGCTGTGAGGTTGGGAGTGGCAGAGGACTGGGATCTGGAGAAGGCCCTAAGGAGTCAAAGGGCTGCCCTTTCGGGGCCCCTGCTGGGCCCCTGCTTCCGACTTTGGGTTGGTAAAGCCAGACCAGCCCCCTTTTTGCACCTCGGGAGCAGCCCTGCGTACCTCCGGGTCGGTTCCTCGGATCGGGAGGGAGGGGGCGCTCGGCCTCCAGACTTGCGGGCCTCGGCGAGGCTGCGGTCCGGGCTGAGCGCCACAGCGGCCGGCTGGCCAGAGAAGCTTGCGATGAGGGACCGCGGGGGTGGGGGCGAGCCCTGAGCTGCAGGCCGAGGTCCAACTCGGGCGTCCTGGGCTCCCCAATATGCTAAGAAATTTAAAATACCTCTGTGCAGTCCCGTTGTTATGGAGCGCGGCCACGGTGGGTGGGGGCCTGGACCACTGAGGGGAGAGGGCAGGGCCGTGTTCCTGCTGCGCCCCGGGAGCACCGTCCTGCAGTTCCATACCCAGGTAGGGGCGCGAGGAGGGAACAGAAAGAACGGATTGCATTTGGGGTTCTGGACGGGGCTGGGAGTCTGGTGCCCACTGACAGCATCTCTTGTCTGGCGGCCTGAGAACGGTGGCCTTGGAATCATAATTTATTGAGTGCTGGGAGGAGCTTGACCCGGTCGCCTCCTCTGGGGCTCGCCACCAGCCCTTGTGATGTTAGGCGTTACTGTGCCCCAGGTACGGATGAGGCGGTAGGGCCTGGAATGTGAAGACTCTACGCACGGTCACTCCTGCAAAGCTGGCCGTGGCTGAGCCTCGACTGGGACCCGGGTCTGTCTGAAGCCAAGGTTTGCCAGTTGCGGGGTGGTGGCGGCAGTGGTGCTGGAGACCTCGCCAGCCTGCCAAGCCCGGAGTTCGGAGGCCTGTTGGCGACGAGGCCGGTGCCCCCAGCAATCGAGGAGTTCCTCGGGGCGCGCCGCCGGCATAGGCAGCGGCCGGCCAGGCCCTTCCAGCCCACGGGGCCCACGCCTCGCCCAGTGCGCCGGCGGCCCGGGGCGCTCGGCTCGGGCACTGCAGCCCGGGAGCGACATCCGCTGGCAGAGTCAGCCCGCGGCGCCCAAGGCCGACTCGCCCCGCCTCGCCGCGGCCCCTGAGGGAGCACCCCAGGCAGGGCCGGGGCCGCTGCGGCGGCGAGAGGTGCCTCTCCCGGGCGCGGAGGGCGGCGGCCGGGCCGGGGGCAGGGCCTGCGCGGCCGCGGGTAGGAGGAGAGCGCCGGGACCCTGGGCTGGGAGCCCGTCGGTGCCGCCAACCGCCCAGCTGGGCGGGGGTCCGGGGCGCCCACGTGGTGAGAAAGTTTCGGGACCGCAGAAGTGGCCCGGCCTCGCGGGGGGTAGGGGGGAGGGGAGAGGGCCCGCTCGCCCCTCCTTCTCGCGAAGGCAGAGGAAGGGAGCGGAGGGAAGCGGGGGTGGGCGGGGGGAGCGGGCAGCACCGACCTGAACAGATTCCGCCTCCCCCTCCCCCAGCCCCCCCCCCCCCGCCCCCGGGAAGCGGAGCGGGGAGGCGCGGACAGTCTCCTCCCGCACGGCCAGGGCGAAACTCCCCCCCCCCTTTTTTTTTTTTCTGCCAACGTCTATCTCAACGCGCGCGCACATACGGAGATTGTGCGGCTTTTTTTCCCCCTTGGGAGAAAAAACGAGGAGAGTAAAAGAAGAGAGCAAAGCGAAGAACTCCTCCTTGTTGGGTCCGCACTCTGTCGCGGCCGATCGAGCGCGGGGACGCGGCCGCCACCCGCCTGCTCTCTCCCGGCCCTGCGGCGTGTGAGCCAGCGAGGACGCCCGCGCCGGGGACGCAGCGAGACTTTTAGGCGCTCGAGCCCGCATCGCCGCCGCCGCGCAGCCAGAAGAGACCGGGGCGAAGTGGGCCCCGCCGCCGCCTCGCCTACCTCGCCCGGCGCCCCGCGCCCCGCCGGCCCGCGCAGGCGGGCGGAGGGAGGCAGGCGGCGAGGAGGCGGGCGGAGCAGAGGCCCCGGCGGAGCGCGCAGCGGCCGGCCCGCCCGCCCGCCGGTGGATGCGGCGCCCGGGGAGCCTGGAGACAACTTTGCCGTGTGACGCGCAGGGAGGACTGCAGGGCCCGCGGCCCGGGGCTCCAAGCCGCCTCTGAGCGGGCCCGTGCTCCCCGGCGCTCCCGGCGCCGCGCTCGCTCCGCTCCGCCGCCCACTCGCCGGCCCGCGGCGAGGACGACCCGCCCGTCGCCGCCGCCGGCGGCCCTTCCTCGGCGCGAGGTTGAGGCGCTCAGGTGCGAGCGCGGGGCCCCGCCGCAGCGCCCGCCGCAGCGCCGCGCCAAGCCGCGGCAGGTTCCGCTCCGGGGGCCCGGGCGCCTTCGTTTCCGTCTCGGCCAAGTTGCGTCGACCGGCCCTTTCGCCACCTTACCCGCCCGGCGACCGAGCCGCCGCTGCCGCCGCTTTCGCTTCACCCGAGCGGGGGCTGCGGGGCCCCGACGCGGAGAGGATGGGAAGAAGGCTGCGGATGCCGAGGCGCCCCGAGACGCCCGTGCGCCAGTGACCCTCCGGCCCCCGCCTAGCCCCGCGCGTCTCTCCGGCACCCGCGGGGCCCCTTCCCCGCCGCGCGGGAACCCCCGCGGCCCGGCCGGCCCCCTCCCCCTGTGAGCCGGCGGCGGCCCTCCCGGCGGGCGGGCGGAGGCCCGGGCGGGCGCGGGCGGGGGCGGGGCGGGGCGGCGCGCCGGGAGCCCGGAGCCCGGCCTTGCGCTCGGCTCGGCTCGCCTCGCGGCGGGCGCCCTCGTCGCCAGCGGCGCACCATGGACGGGCTGCCCGGTCGGGCGCTGGGGGCTGCCTGCTTTTTGCTGCTGGCGGCCGGCTGGCTGGGGCCCGAGGCCTGGGGCTCGCCCACGCCCCCGCCGTCGCCCGCCGCGCCGCCGCCGCCCCTGCCGCCCGGAGCTCCCGGCGGCTCGCAGGACACCTGCACGTCGTGCGGCGGCTTCCGGCGGCCCGAAGAGCTGGGCCGGGTGGACGGCGACTTTCTGGAGGCGGTGAAGCGGCACATCTTGAACCGCCTGCAGATGCGGGGCCGGCCCAACATCACACACGCCGTGCCCAAGGCCGCCATGGTCACGGCCCTGCGGAAGCTGCACGCGGGCAAGGTGCGCGAGGACGGCCGGGTGGAGATCCCGCACCTCGACGGCCACGCCAGCCCGGGCGCCGACGGCCAGGAGCGCGTCTCCGAGATCATCAGCTTCGCGGAGACAGGTGGGTCGGCCCCGCGAGCGGCCCTCGCTCCCCCCTCCACCCCCTTCCCGCCGGCTCTGGCCGCCGCAGCCGCAGCCAGCGCGCCCTGGGGGGAACCCGGACTCCCGGCCCGGCCCAGCCCGCTCGCCTCGGGCCCTGTGCGCTCCGTCCCGGTCGTCGTCCTCTTCCCGCGGGCAGCAACCCCTTCCCGCTGCCCTACCCCCGCCGCGGAGCGCTCTGCTCTCCACCCCGCTCTCCGAAACGGGCCCCAGCGCCTCCGGGTGCGCGCCCCCCTCCCGGCCAATGCGTGCGGCCCTGGCTCCGCGGGCATTCGCTCGGTGATGGCTTAATGTTTTTGTTTCCCACGATCGGAGTGTAGGCTGAGCAGTGTGGATGGAGATGTGTGTGCTTGTTGATATCCGTGGGCCGGAGGAGTGTGTGTGTGTGTGTGTGTGCGTGTGTGTGTGAGTGTGCCTGCGTGAGAGGCCCCTGGGGCCGCTTCCATCGCCGGGTGGTGTGGGCTTGCCAGGATTGCTGAAGCCTCGCTGGGAAGAGCTAGGCAACCTCTCTTCCGATTGTGTGGGCACTGGAATCGGGCGGAAGGCAGGCTTCTCAACAGGTCCCATCATTTACGCAGAGAAAGACAGTGGCTCGGCTCCGGGGCAGCCCCGTGCCTTTCGGCTCGCCTGGCAGCGGCAGCAGCTCCTTGGCCTTAGAGCCAGTAGAGTTCGTAGTTAACAAAGGGTCGGAGTCCTTTCTGGAATTTTCCCCCGGCCCTGGATTGTAAATTTCTACCACTGTCTAAATGTAAAAATCAAGCAAGGAAAAATACCTTTCCAACTTTAAAAGAAGGAGTAAAATGTGCTCGTGCTGAAATGCTGCAACTGCTCTCGGCTCCGCTGTCCTTTTCAGGACTTGAATGAGCCCGGTGGCTTTTGTGCCTGGAGCTCAGCCCCATTTGTGCCCAGGGGACTTCGGAGAAGGTTGCAGGGGGAAGCCCTGGGCAGGGTGGGGTGGGCAGGGAGCCTTGGGGGGGTTGGTGGCAATTGTGTCCCCAGGCTGCAGATGCCCTCCCCCACCCCCCAAGGCAGCGGGCAGACTGTGCTGGTGCCTCCTGGGGATGAAAAGGGATGAAAAGTTTTGCATGGCCGGGTGTGTAGCAAAGCAGAGACAATCAGGGCTGGTTTGTGCTTAGAAAGAAACACGTTGCCGTTTTAGCTGTCCGACAGTCAGGGGAAGCTGGACATGCAATTAGAGAGCTTGGATTAAACGGTGCTTTGGGGCCCCGAGTAGAAATGTGATTCTGGAAGGTCGAGGAGGCCTTTTGGTCCCGGTGGCACAGAATGACAGCGGGGGCTGTTATATTTCTGGTCCGTTTCACGGAGCCAGCTCTTTGACTTATAAATAACAGATTCAGGTCACAGGCAGCTCGTCCAAGACCAGCTTTTAAGGCTGCACTTTCCCCCATTTCAAAGTCAGATGTCTGTTATTAAAGGAGCCAGGCGGGGCCTGAGGAGGGGGCTGGGAGGGGGACAGTGGTAGGAGGTTTGATAAAACCAGCGGAGGCCACACAGTTGCCTTATTTGTTCTTCCTGCAAAAAAAAAAAAAATGTAGAGATTGTCAGAGAGAAGGGTCACTGAAATGTAGGATGAGAGAGGAGTCCTCTTGGTTGGCATGGCCTCACTTCTACTTGAGCTAAATTATTGAGAAAACTAACAAGCCAGTTCTCCTTATCCATGGAGATTTCGAACGTGCCATTCACGGGGAGCCAGGGTCTCGTGAAAGGGGTGGGCCTCAAGTTTCAGAGCCCAGTGTCCTGTCCCTTGGAGCTACTCGGAAACGAGGGCTGCACTTTGCAGCCTGCAACGCACACGTTCCTGTGTCAGAAATCTAAGCAGAGCTGGCTTGTTTGCAGTGGAGGTTCCACTGGGGGTTGGATCAGATCATGCTTAGGTAAACACTGCAAAGAGGCAGTAGGTGGCTCAGCTGGATTTTGCAATGCCCTAAGTTAACCAAAAAAAAAAGAACCCAAACTCTGCTAGAACAACCCACCCCCAAATCCTCAGCGAGATCCTGGTTTTGTTTTTCGGATTTCACAGATACCCGTAACAACTTGTTAAGATCTTGGCCTCCTAACAAGTTCCTCTGTTGAGCTTTGAGTTCTGACAGCCTGTCTCCTGGGAACCCTGGCCTGGGAGAGGTGAGGCCGGGTTTTCTAGGCCCTGACCCTCCGACTCCAACCTGGTCCGGGTTTCTCGATGGGAAATGATTTTCCCCGCCTCTGCCAGGTTACCATCAGAGGCCCAGGCCCCAGGAGAGGAATTTGTGGGCAGGACCGGCCAGCTGCGTGGCCAGTGCGAAGCCCAGCATCACGCGGCAGAGTCCCTGTTTCCCGGCGCCTCACGTTCTCCTTGATCTAACTTGGCCTGCTCTCCCGCTTCTCCGCAGATGGCCTGGCCTCCTCCCGGGTCCGCCTGTACTTCTTCATCTCCAACGAGGGCAACCAGAACCTGTTCGTGGTGCAGGCCAGCCTATGGCTCTACCTGAAGCTGCTGCCCTACGTGCTGGAGAAGGGCGGCCGGCGGAAGGTGCGGGTCAAGGTGTACTTCCGGGAGCAGGGCCCCGGCGAGCGCTGGGCCGCGGTGGAGAAGCGCGTGGACCTCAAGCGCAGCGGCTGGCACACCTTCCCGCTCACCGAGCCCATCCAGGCCCTGTTCGCGCGGGGCGAGCGGCGGCTCAGCCTGGACGTGCAGTGCGACGGCTGCCGGGAGCTGGCCGTGGCGCCCGTGTTCGTGCACCCGGGCGAGGAGTCGCACCGGCCCTTCGTGGTGGTGCAGGCGCGGTTGGGCGACAGCCGGCACCGCATCCGCAAGCGGGGCCTGGAGTGCGACGGCCGGACCAACCTGTGCTGCCGGCAGCAGTTCTTCATCGACTTCCGCCTCATCGGCTGGAACGACTGGATCATTGCGCCCACCGGCTACTACGGGAACTACTGCGAGGGCAGCTGCCCGGCCTACCTGGCGGGGGTGCCCGGCTCGGCCTCGTCCTTCCACACGGCCGTGGTGAACCAGTACCGCATGCGGGGGCTGAACCCGGGCACCGTGAACTCCTGCTGCATCCCCACCAAGCTGAGCACCATGTCCATGCTCTACTTCGACGACGAGTACAACATCGTCAAGCGCGACGTGCCGAACATGATCGTGGAGGAGTGCGGCTGCGCCTGAGGGCGGGGCTCAGACGGTCCCGCGGCGGGGGGCACGCCGTGCGCGGCAGAGGGGCCGTGGTGGTGCAGCTGGGCTGCCCGGGAGGTGCCCGGGGGAGGCCTGAGATATTTTCCTACTTCTTCATCCAGCCATCAGTCAAAAGCGGAGGGAGAACCCTCCACGGATATGGCAGACTCGACAGTGCGCACGTGGACGCGCACAGCCGGTGGCACCCTGCCACCCACACAGCAGCCTCCGCGATAGCAGCGAACGGATGCGGTGACAAAGGGCAGCTCAGCCCCAAACGCCTGTCACCCGGAGAGTGGGGTGAGCAGCCACCATCCCCACCAGCTGGCCTGGCCACTCTGAATCGCGCCTTCCGAGCACACAGAAGAGCACAAAGACAGAGAGAGAGAGAGGAAGGGAGCCCCGCAGAGGAGCAGCAGAGGCGGAGGTGGGGAGCGGGCCGCGGGCGATGGCCGCGTGTCCCCCGTCGCCTGTTCGGGGCCCGCCGTGCCGCGGCATCTCTTGGCTCCAACGCGTGGGCTTCGTTCCCCCGCCTGGGATCCTTCCTGCTGCGGCACCAGGGCAGCCCCCATCCTTTTCCACCCTTGGAGAGGGAAGGAGGCCCAGAAAGGACATCACCTGCCGGAGACGGTGGGGCTGTGGCAGTGACCGTTTGACTGTTGCTTGGGTCCCTGCCTCGACTTCTGTGTGTGTGTGTGTGTGTGTGTGTGTATGTGTGTGTGTTTTGGGGGTGGGGAGGGAGGGAGAAGAGAAGGGTCTTAATTTGATGCTTTAACTGATCACTAGCAGTTGAATGGTCATTCGTTCCGGTTGTACAATTGAAAAGGGACTTTCCTACCAGGTCTGACCTTTTAAGTTAAACTCTGAATTGTTCCAAGTGGAAAGAAAAAAGTTGCAATCTGCCCTTCCCTGGGGAGATTCCTCTAGGACTGGTTGGGGAGGAGTGGAAATGACTCTTAGGCAGGTGGGGGTGAGCTCTTAGGAGGAGGGAGCGGTGGGGTGAAGGCGTTCTGGAAATGCTGGGGGGGGGGCCCCCTCAGCAGGGGCCGAGGGAGCACAGCAGTTTAACTGGTCTTGGGGAAACGGGGAGGCTTTCAGCTGCTTTGCAGAAGTGGCCCACGTGGGCCCCCGGCCACCAGCACCGGCCACAGATGTGGCCCCCGCCTGCTCGCCCGCCCGCCTGCCCCTCCTAGCACTTGCACACCCGCCCGAACGCACATGATACAGCCCTTGCTTATCCGCGTGTGTCCTGAAGTGGCCCTTGGTGGAGCATTGAGCTCGCTCGCCCCCAGAGGTCCAAGTGCCACGTGAGCTATGCAATTTAAAGGGTTGACCCACACTAGATGAAACTGGACTCGTACGACTCTTTTTATATTTTTTATACTTGAAATGAAATCCTTTGCTTCTTTTTTAAGCGAATGATTGCTTTTAATGTTTGCACTGATTTAGTTGCATGATTAGTCAGAAACTGCCATTTGAAAAAGAAGTTATTTTTATAGCAGCAAAAAAAAAAAATACAGTTAAATGTATTATACATAATTTTGGAACCAAAGAGGCCAACAGATCAGTTTTAATTTTTATTAGATGGTGAGGCCATCTTATGTGAGGTGGACGTTCTGAACAATCCCTTGAGTGGCCTGCCAGTGTTTCAGGGTATAAATGGATTTTGTTTATTCAGTTTGATGTGTCTTTTCTATCCTTACACACCCAGAAGGTAGAGTAAAAAAGACGATGGTAGGATGCAGGTGTGTATCCTTAAATCCCCATCTTTGTGTTTATTTAATAAAGCTCCCCTTAGGTTCTGTTTCATAATAATTTAAAACCAAACAATTTTCCCGTAGACTTGCTGTTAAAGTATTTTACATTTGTGTACAGTTCAAGGAAATAAAAGATGGAGTGCCACGGGCTTCCTGCCTTGTGTGGTGTCTGGGGTGGTGGGCTCTGGGCTCGAGGGGGCAGCTGCGGGGGGAGGGCGAGTCCCGGTGTATGGCTTTGTTGCCGGTTGCCTCCCTGGGCAGTTCCCGGCATTCTCTGAGTCCTTGCCACGAGCTCGGATGTCAGGCAGAGAGTCTAGGAAAAGTGGCAGGAGATCCAAATGCAGGACAATTAGCAAATTCATGAATTACACATTTGTTTACTCTTCTAGTCCCGAGACTAATCGTGTTGCACCAAGGCCGCGTGTAGTACCGTTTGAAAGTGCCGGTTAAGCCCCTTCCCTGGGAGCACGTGAAACCTGGGAGGTTGAAGCCCACCTGACCCCATCCCCATCCCCATTTACTAACAGAGGCGACTGCGACCCGGAAGAGGTTACCGTCTTGGGATGGAAGCCAGAAATAAGGCCCTGGGGATGCCAGGTGTCCTCTCCTGTGGGGATTTTAACTGGCCGTAGGTGGTGGTGGTGTTAGTAGTGACACCGGCCCAACTGCGGTTGCAGGGATGCCCGGAGGTACCCAGCGGATGCTGTTGTCAGGCCGCCCTTGTATCATCATGCCTTTGTGGGAAATGGCGTTTCCCGGAGTTTGGAATCTGAGGCTCAGAGAGGTTCAGGGCTTACCTGAGGTCACGGAGACCGGACAGGCACCCTGGGCATTTGAGTCCTCTTGCCAGACAGGTGCTGGTCCACCTGTTCCCCTGGCAGGACCGCAGGGCTGAGGCCTTGCTTCATCAGAGGCCCTACAGGGACAGAGGGGCTACAGCGTGTGGTTTGGGGGTCACACGTGGTCTTCCCAGAAATCTCAGGTTGAACAAGTGGGACCTTAGGGGTTATCTAACCCCATTAAGCCAACAACTGGGAAACTGAGGGAGCTCTGGGCAGCCGGAGGGCCACCTCGATTCACGTGGCCAGCGAGTGGCAGGACAGCAGCCTCTGGCCTCTGTCTTTTTCTAGTCTTTGCCCGGCCAAGAGAGCTGCTGCCCTGCCAGGCTTTCGTCGAGGGGTGCATTTGTTCATCTGTGATGTCTCGAGATGGTATAAAAGTTAACGGGGGCAAAGAAGAAAATTTCGCAGAGACAGGCCTGGCCTGGACGTGTTAGGGTATAAAAGCCACCATCCAGCTGTCCCCGGCCCAGGAAGTTTTGCCACAGTCACCAGGGTGCCTCTGCTCTTTCGACATTGAGCGTCTCCAGGCGCCCTCCTGGGTCACAGGGTGGCCCACGGGTCCTGCGGGGGCCCCAGGAATGGCCTGGGATTCCGAGGTTGGAGGCCAGCGGCCGGCAGACGCGGTCCCCGAGTAGCGCCCTGCTGCCCTGTGCCGGTCTGTGCCCTGAGGGGTCAGCCCCGCAGCTGCCCCCCGCCGGGGCGATGGCGGGGGCCACTTGCTGTCCCCCTGAGGACAGGCTGCATCCCTGTCCCGGGGCTGGGCCTCCTCCCCCACAGGACCGTGCGGCTTCCTCCCTGTGCTTCTGTGGTCCTTGCCTCTCTGTTCTTTCCTCCCGGTGGCTTTTCCCCACATGCTCTCCCTCCCCCTCTTCCCAGGGGTCCTGGCCTAGGGTCCCACCTCTCCCCAGAGGCGCCCCTGGAGCCTCCGCTGCAGCCCAGAGAGTGAGCCTCCTGTGCTGCCCACCTCCCCCGCGGCCCAGGCCTTCCTGCTCTCCTCCCCTCTGTCCCTCTCTTCCTTCTTCAGGCCACCAGGCCATTAGCCTCTCACAGGGCCGGTGCGTCAGGCCGGGCCAGCCAGAGCCGGAGCAGCCCGCCCCACCCGCCTCAGCTACTTCCACGCTCCGGCTTCGCCCTTGGCTGACCTTCAGCGACCCAGTGGAGTCTGAGGCTGGGGGCGGGGCGGGGGGCGAGAGGACCCCCCACTCTTCCCTCCCGTCGCTTCTCCCCATTTCCCAGACAGGCACACGGAGGGTCCAGGAAGCAGGGCCTCCAGGGGTGTCCTGCATCTGCTTCCTCCTCCAGCCCCCTTGGGCGTGATGCCATGGCCGCCCGGCGGGGCTGAGGGTCCCTGCTGCAGTTGCAGGCGAGGGCTGCTGCACCGGGCCGGACCCCTGGCCCACCTGGAGCTTGCGCTGGCCCCGCACCATGCCCTCGGCAAAGCCCTGTGGGAACTCTTGCTGGGGACCCCCAAGGGGCCTGGCAGGCTCCCCTCCTGGGCCTCCTGAGAGGGCGGGAGGGGGCGGGGAGGCCACAGGCTGTCGCCAAGCCACGGAGACGGCTGCAGGCTGGGGAAAGTGTGCCTTTGCAGGCAAAGAAGCCGAAACAAAACACCCTGCCAGTGGCCAGAGGCCCCGGTCGCTGGGCTTTCAGTGGGATGTTTGGAGCAAGCGGCAGATTACCTGCGGGCTTTGCCGGAGGGCCGGGCCTGCGGTCTGCGAGGCCTGGGGTGAGCCGTGCTTGTGCGCCGGGCCGGGCCGAGTGCGGGTGGGGATGGGCTGCGGGTGAGGCTGCGTGACGTGCGGCTCTGCGCCTGGAGGTGCGTCTGCCTGTCTGCTGAGCCGTGGAGGGCGTGAGGCTGTCTGTGTCCGTGGCCGTGCGCGGTGGGCTGCGTGTGAGTTTGCCCGGGTCTGAGGTTGTGTGGCTGAGTGAGTGTGAGACCCTGTGGGGTGTGAGACTGTGATTGTGGGGTGTGGTTGCCCGGTTGTCTGTGTGTATTTCTTGCCATTTTCATTTACTTCCTTGTCAAAAAATGATGCCCTTGGCCAGTTATACACGGTGATGGGGTTCGTTATATTTTTAAATCTGGGCTAGATCACCCTCTTGCCAGACAGGTGCTGGGAGCAGGCGTGGGTGCAGGCACCATTTCTGTGGCCCGCGTGTTCACCCTCAGTGTGTCTTCACAGCCCTGCTGCCCTGCCCTGGCCGTTCAGTGCCGGGTTGGGGGGCGTCACTGTGGTGTCCCTGCAGCCCCAAAGCCGGAGCACTTTGGAAGTAGAATGGGGACTTCCCTGGTGGTGCAGTGGTTAAGAATCCGCCTGCCAATGCAGGGGACACGGGTTCGAGCCCTCGTTGGGGAAGATCCCACATGCTGCGGAGCAACTGAACTCTTGTGCCACAACTACTGAGCCTGCGTGCCGCAACTACTGAGCCCGCGTGCCGCGACTACTGAAGCCTGTGCGCCTAGAGCCTGTGCTCCGCAACAACAGAAGCCACTGCAATGAGAAGCCCGTGCACTGCAACGAAGAGTAGCCCCCGCTCGCTGCAACTAGAGAAAGCCCGCGTGTAGCAACGAAGGCCCAATGCAGCCAAAAAATAAATAAATAAATTTATATTAAAAAAAAAGTAGAATGGCACTATCTGGTCAGTCCTTTAGTCACTCAACAAACATTTCCTGGGTGCTTGCTCTTATTCATGCATCATCTCAGTTTAGTCCTCACGACAGCCCAGCGCTGGATGGAGAATAGGTATCATTATCCCCATCTCATGGATGAGAAAGTTAAGTTTGAGAAAGCCATGCACTGAGGTTGGAACAGCTCATAAGTGGCAGAGCTGAGATTTGCTTCCAAGAGTTGTTTCCACAATCACTCATAGCCACTGAGTTGCCCAGGAGGAGGGGGGCGGGGGGGCCGTGGCTGTTCTGGGGCCTCCCTGGAGGAGAGGAGAGGCTGGGGCTGAGGGTCTTCTTGGCTTTCAGTTGGGAGGGGGCCACCCGCTCACTCATGCCAGGCCTGCTGCCTGGGATACCCGGAGAGCCATGGCATCTGAAATTTGAACTGTTCCTCTCTGGCTGTGGGGACAGCCCCATGCCCTCCCTGGCCAGGTGTGAGGGGTTTGGCTGCTGGGCCCCTTGGGGGTGGAAGAGGCGGCCTGGAGTGTGGGCTTAGAGCCACCTGCCCCCACCATCCCCCCGCCGGGTTTTGTGATCCTGGCCTAACCTCTCAGTTGCCTCATCTGTAAAATGGGGACCACGACAGTGCCCACCACGGGGCCCAAAGTGTAGGCGGTGCCGTGTGCATTAAGGTGCCTGGAACAGGCCAGGCTCCGATGGGTGTGGGTTCGTTGTTGCTGTTTTCTGTGTGTCAGGAGTGGTGCTGGATGCCCTTCCCGAGCCCCTCCCTTCCGCCCAGAAGCCCTCCC
Organism: Orcinus orca; assembly: GCF_937001465.1. NCBI lineage: Eukaryota > Metazoa > Chordata > Mammalia > Artiodactyla > Delphinidae > Orcinus > Orcinus orca. Next base: position 5,945,170 of record NC_064565.1, on the reverse strand, counting down.
CGGAGCACACTCTTTCCTTCTCATCCAACGAACATTCACAGAGGCTGCGCTGACAGTGATGTCTGCTAACATTCACTGAGAACTTACTGCCAGCAAATGCACTGCTTCCTTACAGCCTCCCTGCTGGGCAGCTGACGTGTGCCCATTTTACTGATGTGGAAGTTGAGGTTCGGGGAAGCGGAGTGTCTTGCTCAAGGCCTCACAGCTATTCAGGGGAGAGGCTGTGTCTGTGCCTTCCAAATGTGCGTCCTCTCCCTTCAGTGTTCTCTAGAGAACCTCAGGGCCCTGAGCCCCAGGGGACTGGGGGCTGCGGAGGGGCTGCTGTTGGCTCTGTCCTGGAGAGGCCCTGGAAGTGGGATGCGGGGCAGCGCAAGGTACTTTGCAGCCCTTGTCTGGAATGAGGGATGTGGGGGCCTGGGTCTGCACAGCCGTTACCGCAGGGCCTTTGGGGGGAGCACAAATCAGGTCCCCGGGCCCCCAGCTGGCTGCGCTCAGGCTGGGTTCTTCCTGGCCCCTGTAGGCGTGCGTGCGTGTGTGTGTGAGTGTGAGAATCTGGATGAAGTCTCCACCCCTGAGGGAGCTCTGGGCCTTGTGGAGAGCGCGCTGGGCCTCCCTGCGCCTGCATCCTGGCTTCTCAGCCTCTGGGGAAGGCTCTCACCGGCTTGAGGCTGTCCGGCTCTGGGACGGAGCTTTAGGGCGAGTTCACTCCTAATGGAGCTAAGTTACTGACACTGTCCACACTGGCAGATGAGGCTCCCAGGGGCCGCCTCTCACCCCCCGGGCCCCAGCACTACTCTGGCGGGTGAGTGGCTCTGAGGCAGCTTCCTAACTTTGCTGCCGTGGGATGGGCTCCGAGGACCACCTGGGCCCCTTCGAGGCCTCCTCCTTCCCACAGGGGGTTGAGCAGCCTCCTCAGCACGAACAGCACAAGGGGCCTTGGCCCGGCGGCCCTGCAGCCTGCAGGTGCAGCTTTACCCCTGGGGTCTTAGGTAAGTCCTGCTTTGGGGGCCGGCAGGGCTGGTGCTGCCTGGGCCCTGCCAGGTGGCCAGAGGCTGGTCCTTTCACCTGTTTGGTGGTGCAGCTGCAGGCCAGCACTGCAGTTGGGGGAATCACAGATCTTCTTCCAAAAGATGCCCGTGACCTTCTCCAGCTCCTCCCAGGTAGTATATGGAAAACTTGGCCAAGTCTGTCGCTCCTGTATAAAACCCATCCATGGCCCTGCAGCTTCGGGTAGAAGTCTGCCGGCTGATGGGCTCACCAGGACCCCAGGCCTGGCTGCCCCCTTCCCCCGGAGCCCCCAGGTCTCTCCATGCCCCCAGTGCTGGGGCTGCGGTTCCCATCCAGAGCCCACCGCCTCGCCTCAGCGCCTCCAGATGCCCTTCCTCGGCTGGAACACGCGTTCTCCTCCTCTTTGCTTGGCTGCCTGTGCTTCACCGTCAGCGCTCTGGAGGAGCCCTGGCTCCCAGGCCGCCGATCGGGCGCACACCTGCCTCCGTACGAGGCCGCCAACCTGGACTCTAGGGCAGCCAACGTCTGCGCCGTTCACCCCAACAGCGTCCTGAGCCTGGGGCTGGGAAACGCTCCACACACAGTTGTGACATGAGTGAAGGGACAGAGGTCTCGGGGTGACGCCCCCCTCACCCACTTCCCTGATGGAACAACTGAGGCAGGAGGGGCCACAGGACCAGGGAGAGGCTCGGCCCTGGCGAGGACCGGATGCTGGCTCTCCTAACCACAGCTTGTTACATTGCACCCTTTAGCGGGTTCAGGCAAAAGCATCTTCCAAAGCCTGTCGTTTGCCCTGAGTAGTTCAGGCTTCAGGGTGAAGCTGAGCCTCGTTGGGGAGCTGCGGCTGCTGCTGTGGGCAATGGCACTGCCAGCCCGACGGGGAGCAGCCCGGTGCCCGGGCTCCCAAAAAGTGTCACGCTGGCGCCCCAGTTCCTCCCTGGGATGCGTGGCCCCCGGAGCGGGCAGCCCCTCCTGCTCTGGTCGTCCACTCTGTGAGAGTGCGGTTTGCCACCCGAGGGTGAATCACAGAAGCTCAGCTTCAATGAATCAGTCACCGAGACGGGAATCGGTTGATGGGGGCCGCCCACCCGGGGATGACTGGCACGTTAATGAGTGTCAATCATCTCAGCGGCAATCACTGATGCTCCTACCGCCGGGAAGGAGTGCAAACTACGCAGTCCTGACTCGGCTCTGCGGGCCCGTCCGCCACTCAGCACTGTCTGCTCCCTCCCTGGAGGGTCTGAGTGGGGCCTGGGGAGGGTCCTCTGTGCTATTTCAGTGCAGAAAAGTGCCAGGGACGAAGACCTGCGCCCTGGCCCCAGGAGCGGACTGGAAGCTCCATGAGGACAAGGGCCCGCCCCCGCCCCCGCCAGCTGCTTGGGCCACGCTGTCTCCCCAGCGCTGGGAACGGTATCTGGCACGCAGCAGGTGCTCAATAAAGGCTTGCTGACGGGTGGCCTTATCTGGGCCCTGCCACTCCGTTGTGCGATCTCAGGCAAGCGTTTTGCTATCTCTAGCCTGTATTTTTCTCATTTGAAATGGGATTGGACTAGATGGTCGTTCATTCATCCATTTCTCTGACTTCATTTCGTAAATGCCTGCATAGGAGCCAGCATCCCAGCTCTAGCGTCTCTTTGAGGACTGCCACCTGCAGCCCCCATGGGTCCCTGCTGTGACCAGCGGCTGTCCCGTCAAAGAGGCAGGGCCGCTGGAGGGGCGGGCATCCTGAGCTGACTTGCTGTCAACCTCTGCACCCCTTACAGAATGATTCTAGGTCCTCTGGTGCCTCTAGCTGTGGCGGGGGACAGAATGGTGGCTCTGCACAGTGCCCCACCTCTCCTGAGCTCCAGGCTGGGCTGGGCCCCCAACCCCTGTGTGTCCAGAGTGGGCAGGGGAGATGGCTGGTCGGCGTTGGCAAGGCCGGTGGTCTCTCCCCCGGGGGCGAACTCTGGGTGAAAGTCAAGAAAGGAAGCTCCTGTTCTGTCTTCTGGGAATCATGGGAAGGCAGGCCCTTGGGGCTTTAGTGTTTTGGGGGGTGCGGGTGGGGAGCCGTGGCTGAAAGCTGGTTAGATCATAGGACCGTGGAGAAGACCACCCAGCCTCTCGCTCTGCAGAGGGGAACCAAGGGGCAGAGATGGACTGACTTCCTGGAGGCCCCACGGCGAATGGAGCTCAGCTTCGTAACCCAGACACTCGCCCAGTGGTTGCTCTGTGCACAGGGCGATGGGGTCCGTCCTAAGCGGAGTCTGAACCACCGAGATGTGACCCTCAGCCGGCACTATGATATATATGAGCATGCGCACAGCACCCAAGGGCAGGAGGTCGGGCCGTGGGCTCACAGAGAGCCCTGCGTTCTGGAGGACGCGGTCCCCTCCAGTCTGGGTGGTCCCAGAGCACCTCGCTACAGGGTCCGCCCTGAGCCCGGGGCTCTCTGCTCCTGTGGCTTCCCGAGAGGGCACACAGGCCAGGGCAGGTGGAGAGTTAAGAGCTTGGCAGGCAGACTCCGGCTTTCCAGACTCCAGCTCTACCCTGCCCCAGCTGGGTGCCCTTGGGGTGGTTACTTAACCTCTCTGTGTCTCCGTTTCCTCATCATACAATGGGGCTAGAACAGTATTTACCTCACAGGCTTGTGTGGATTAAATGAGATAATAAACATCACAGGGAATTGCCTGAAGGTCCAGGGGTTACGACTCCCCACTTCCACTGCAGGGGGCACGGGTTCCATCCCTGGTGGGGAACCAAGATCCCACAAACCAGGCAGCACAGCCAAAAAAACAGAAATAATCACAACACCTACCGCTGATGGAGTGTTATTTAACGATGTTCCAGAGCTCTCCTAGCCCTTGACATATTTTCAACCAACAACACCACTCTTGAGTTATTATCATTTCAATTCCACAGACGAAGAAACTCAAGTGCAGAGGGCAGAAGTGACTTGCCCAAGGTCACATGGGGTGACACGGAGGAGCTGGCATGAACTTTCAGGACCAGGACACTGTGGCCTGGCCTGTGGGGTCTGCTCCTTGGTGGCCTGGTAACCCCAGTTGCCGGGGAACAGAGTGAATCTCCCGCCTGAGGAATTGGAGATCGGGGCTGGAACTCAGGGTCACTGGGGTGAACATAATCTTCCTTCCAGGCTGAAGCTGAAACTGGGCTCTGGAGGTGAATTAGAAAAGAGTGAAGGGATCCTCACGGCATCATTTGCCCAGAGTTCACACACTCGTATTGCTCATTCTTTATTTACAAATGTAAGCCTTTAGCAGAGGCCCAAGAATTCGCACTGCTGTCGATGGGAGATGCATAGCCATGCGTGGGTTGGTGACTAATGCCAACGGACACCAGGCCACTACCTGCTTAGCTCACTGGTGAAGCTGTTTCACCGTGGAACCGGGACACAGGGGCCGGAGGGGGTGCCTGGCCCTAACCCTAGCCCTAACCCTAACCCTAACCCTAACCTTAACCCTAACCCTAGCCCTAACCCTAACCCTAGCCCTAATCCTAACCCTAACCCTAACCCTAACCCTAGCCCTAACCCTAGCCCTAACCCTCGGGGCACCAGGCTGAAGGGAACTGGTGGAGCATACTGCCCTTGTCCACAGAGCAGGACCCCGTGTCCTCTCAGTGTCACTGCCATCAATTCCAGAGCAGAGTTTGGTAAACCACAGCCAGGGGCCAAATCTGCCAGCTCAGAACGGTTTTTTCATTTTTACGTGGTTGCAAACAAATCAGCGGAAGAATAATACTGCATGTCATGACGATTATATGAAATTCAAATTCAATGCCTAATAAATAAAGGTTATGTATTAGCTGTGGCAGAGACCTGTATGGCCTGCAAACCCTAGGATGCTGAACATGACCTTTTATAGAAAAGGTTTGCTGACCGTCCTTGGCTGGGCAGATGTCCCAGGAGGCCATTGTACCCCCCCACTCCACCTTCCCTCTGGAGCCCCTCCTGGAGGCCACCCCGCCCCCAGGACCCTCCTAGTGCTAATGGGGGCAGAGGTGGACACGTGACCCCAGCCAATCACAGTCGGCTGAATGTTGACACCCATTATGAGGGATGTCTCTCCTGGACATTTAGAGCATAAGGCCCTGGGAGGCCAAGGGTGCACTGTGGTCCCTCAGAGCCCAAGTAACGCCCAGTGCAGGGCAGGACTAAATAAATGATGGGAGCAGGGTGGCATCACCTCACACCCATCAGGATGGCTACTGTCAAAACCCCCAGAAGATAACAAGTGTTGGCGAGAATGTGGAGACACTGGAACCCTTGTGCGCCGTTGCTGGGAACGTACAATGGTGTAGCCACTGTGGAAAACAGTGTGGAAGGTCCCCCCAAAACTAAAAATAGGTCCAGCAACTCTACATCCGGTATATACCCAACAGAAGAAGGCAGGGTCTCAGAGAGATAACCGTACACCCGCGTTCACAGCAGCATTATTCACAACAGCTAAAAGGTGGAAGCACCCCGAGGGCCATCACCAGAGGAGTGGAGAAACATTACGGTGTTTACAGATGAGGGAATATGTTTCAGCTCCAAAGAGGAAGGATAGTCTGACACCTGCTACAACGTGGATGAACCTTGAGGACATCATGTGACGTGAAAAAGCCAGTCACGAAAGACAAATACTGGGTGATCCTACCTACATGAGGCGCTTGGAGGGGTCACAGTCACAGAGGCAGAAAGCAGAAGGGCGGGTGCCAGGGGCTGGGGAAATGGGACGATGGGGAGTTTAGTGGGGACAGAGCTTCATTTTTGCAAGATGAGAAAGTTCTGGAGACGGATGGGGGTGATGGTTGCACAACTATATGAACGTACTTCTGGCCACCAAACTGTACATTTGAAAATAGGAGAGGTGATACATTTTCTGTTTTACATATTTTACCACGATTAGAAATTTTAAAAACCCAACAACTTAGCAACAGAAGCGTCTTCCCCCAGGGACAGGCCTACTTCCGGCCTTCCTGGCAACAGACGTCAATGTTTTCTAGCCCCACTGACCTCGCCCCCGTCAAGGGGCCAGACGCTCAAGGCTGACTCTGTCTTGGCTTTCCCCACCTGTGACGTCTTTCCCTGAGTGAGCAGGTGTGTGGACCTGCCCCTTCAGGTTCCAGGCCTCACCTGGAGCAGACTCGAGGAGCAGATGTCACAACCAGCCCTAGAAGCCCTAGAAATGGGGCCAGGAGTGGCCTCTGAGGGAGCGAGTGGTCCAAAGAGCGCCCCCCACCCCCAGAGAAGGCTGGTGTCCCTTGGTGGATGCCAGGCCTGCCCAAGGCTGGGCCACCCAGTTGGCTACAACCCACAGGACTCAGAGACTCACCTGGGCCCTGTCTAGGAAGGCCACCACCTTCCCCGTATAGGCCAGGAGGGGCACGAGGACCCGCAGGCTTGGGGTGTGTTCCCTTTGCCAGGCACGGGACGGGTGTTTCCGCATCTCACTTGATTCTACAAGAACCCAGTGAGAGGTAGGGTCCATGAGTTCTTGCCCTTCCCTGGGTTGCTCCAGGCTCCGGACCAAGGGGCTTCAGGGGATCCAGAAGGCCTGGAGCCTGGGGCCTTGCCAAGTGGGGCTTTGAGACCTAGGGGTCCACAAGCACCAGGGCCTGCCAGAAAGGCTTGGCATCCACCCCTAAATGCTTTTCTGAAACTGCCCTGCTTGGACCCTTACATGTAGGCCCTTAGCAACTGATGCGCAGAACCCAAAGGGCGGTGCCCAGGCACAGTGGCTGCTGATGGAGGGCTTTCTGGGTGCTAGACACGGTCATAGGTGCATGTTTGAAACATCTCCCATCACCCACTCGCAGTCCTTTGGGACCCAAGAGGCTCCCATGGGAGCCCACAGGACGGCCACTAACCCTGCTCAGAGGCTGGGTGGTGGGGTTATCAGGGAAGTCTTTCTGGAGGAGGTGGTCCTTGAGCCAGGTCTTGTAGGATAAATGGGAGTTGGCCAGGAAAGCAGGGCAGAGGGAAAGGTATTCTTGGAAGGGGTACAGCAGGAGAAAAGGTCCCCGAGAAAGTGGCCTTCGCCTTCAGGGCGCTCCACTCCCCAGCGTCCCCTCACCACAAGCCAGGCCTGCAGAAGGCCAAACTGCCTGGGGGAGGTGTCCATGACACCCCTGCCTCTCCCACCCAAGTCCCACCCGCTTCTGTCCACACTCCCTCCTCCGGGCCTTGCCTCGGGTGGTGTCCCCAAAACTGATCTGTCAGGCCCTGTGGAAGAATAAACTGATGTAAGTGGGCCTCTTCCAAGGGATAATTACGTTTTCTTTTTTTAAAAAAAGAAGATCATTTACTGGGGGTTTCATTATCATTATTGTAAGGCATTCTCACTGAGAGAATTCGGAAAACACAGAAGTAAAAGGAAGTATATTTAAAAATCACCTTTGTTATGCAGCAGAAACTAACACACCATTGTAAAGCAATTATACTCCAATAAAGATGTTAAAAAAAAAATCACCTAATCCCAGCAATCAGAGGGTGCCCGCAGGCCACATGTTGATGTATTTGACTTTGTATGTAGGTCTAAGTGGGCCTTTCCTGCGAATATCATCGTATAAACTTTCCCCCATGCATCCGAATATTGTGTCAAAAGAGCATTTTGATGGCCGTCTCTTAATTTAGTGCCCTTTCTTCCATTGTTGGATATTTAGGTTATTTCCAAATTTTCTCCTTTGTGAATGATGCTGCGATGAATACCTTGGAGTGACCGCGTTGTCGGGGGGCGAGCTCACGGGCTGCCACGACTGGGGCTGTGATGGTGAGCAGGCCATCGGGGCACCTGGGAGCAGAGCTTCCTCAGCTCTAATGTGAGACGGGGCTCCTGGGGCTTTGTTCAAGCAGATTCTGCTAAGCAGGTCGGGGTGGGGCCAGAGATTTTCCATTTCTAACAAGCTCCCAGCTGAAGCTGATGCTGGGAGGAGTAGCAAGGTCTCTTTGAATCTCCCCCCCCAACCCCGAGGCCACCACCAGCCAGGGATGGGCTCTGGGGAAGGACCTTCAGCCGGGCGGGACTTTCTCCTCTGTCCTAGGAACTTTGGGAAGCACAGGCCCTTTGGGGGGTTGCCCGAGACTCCCGGGCATGTTTGCAGCCACCCTGCACCCCTGAAACGGCTCTCCCAGAGCTGCCGGGGTCCCTGGCTCTCAGCCCTCCGTCGGGGTCCCCGAGGCCTCCATGTGGCCAGGGTCACTCTGGTGCCATGTCTGCAATGAGCTGATGTTGACTGTCCTGGTTGTTCCTCTCCAGCCCCTGGAGGGGCCCACAGACGTGCCTCATTTCCCCGTTAGTGAAGTGGGCTGAGACTGGGTCCCATTTCACGGATTCGACAGGATGACCCATGTGTGGTGGGCAGTTCTCCACAGCACTCAGCCTTGGTGCTTTCAGTGCTGTGGGCAGCGGTGGCCAAGGACTGGGCTCAGGCGGAGCCGCTCGCTCTGACTTTCCCTGTGTTTTTACTTCACCTCCCAAGCGTCCCCAGGCTCACCTGTGATCCCTTCCTTCACCACGCAGTGACACTCGAGCATCCACAGGTGCCCTTGCTGGGGTAGGGGCCGGGGCCACGGGGGCCACCAAAGCAGCCAGGTCCCTGTCCTCCCAGGGCCCATGTTCAGTGAGGGTGTCAGACAGACATAATAACACACAGCCTCACAGGCTGCAGCTTCAGATGAGCTGGTCGGGGAAGCTGTGCTTCGGAGAGGCCCGTTCAGCTGGGTGTGAAGGAAGAAGCTCGTAATCACAGGAGAGGCTGCGTCAGGACGGGGTGGGCACAGCATTCTAGACGGAGGAAACTGCACGTGCAAAGGCCCTGAGGTGGTGAAAGCTTTGGCATTTTGGAGAAACTGAAAGATGCCCAGTGGGGTCAAGGTGAGGTGAGCGGGGAGAGGACACCGCCACTAGAGGTCAGGGGGCAGGGCCGGGGGTGGTGGGAAGTACGCGGAAGAGCCCTGCAGGACCAGGCAGGACCCTGCAGGCAGGACAGGCAGGGCGTGGCAATGGGCAAGGAAGGCCTTAGGATCACGAAGCTTGGGGTCTGGTGTGGAGAGGGAGGCACGGTGGCCTGGTCGTGCTGGCTGTAGAGCAGGGCCTCTGGGCAGGCCTGGGGCGGCGCCGCAGGTCTGGGGGTGGGAGGTGACTGCGGCCCTCCTGGTACCATGTGAGACCTGCCCTTTAGTCCTGAATTCTTCCTGGGCCCAGGCCACCCTGGCGCCGGGCTGCGGAACAAGCTGAGGGCGAGGGCCTGCCGTCCTGGGGGCTGGGAGGTGGGGGAGGGTCTCCATCCCCATCTCACTCCCCGGCTGACGGAGGACAGAGCCTTCTATCGGCCAGAAGTGCGGGCACCTGTGGGGCCGGTTCCCGCGAGCCAAGGTTGCACGGCCTTGGCTGGGGCGCTGCGCGGCGGGCGGCCACTTGCTGGCAGCCTTTGGAGGAGATCAGTGGCTGGTGGAAGGTTGCGCCGGGCTTTTGAGATTCCTTCCCGGGTGCTGTCCCACAGGCTTCAGGACAGTTTCTAACCTCGCAAGATGAGGAGAGCAGTGGGCTTTTCTGTGCCTAGGCTGTGGTCAAGGGGCCAAAGTCTGCCCGCCAGCAGCCTGGGATGCAACGGGAATGCAACGTGGGGCTGGGGGTGGCGGCCACGGGCAGTACAGCTGGGAACTGCAGAAAGTGTGTGTGTGCGTGTGTGTGTGCATGTGCGTATGTGTGTGCATGTGCGTATATGTGTGCATGTGATGTGTGCATGTGCATGTGTATATGTGTGCATGTGTGTATATGTGCGTGCTTGTGTGTGCATATGTGTATATGTGTGCACATGTGTGCTGCGTGCATATATGTGTGCAAGTGGGTATGTGTATATGTGTGCATGTGCGTGTACATGTGTAGGTGTGTGTTCATGTGTGTATGTGTGCGTGTGTACATGTGTAGGTGTGTGTTCGTGTGTGCACATGTGTGCGTGTGTATATGCGTGTATGCGCGCGTGTGTGTATGCATGTGTGTATATGTGTGCGTTTGTGCATGTGTATGCGTGTGCATGCGTGTGCATGTATGTATATATGTGCGTGTGTGTGTATGGGGGGGTGATCTGGATGCAAAGTGGCTCTGATGGACAGTTCCAGCCGAGTTCCCTGAACGTTCCAGGGCCCTGAGGGGTGTGCGTTCTCCAAGCCACTCTCTGGAAGGCCCATTCTGGTTTGAGCTGCCTGATTTCCTTTGCAAAGAGCATTCCCTGCAACTCAACTGCAAGGCTAGGACCCAGGTAGGTGTTGATGTGCCACGGAGACCCATCCCCCCGAGCCAGCCCCAAATGCTGAGAAGGCTTTGCCAAGGCCCCGCACCTGGATCACATCACAGTGGTCTCAGGAGGTGTGCAGCAGTGAGAGGAGGCCCAGAGACCCTGTGTGAGTCCCCCAAGGTCACACAGCTACAGGAAGACCAGCAGAAGTAAACCCCGCTGGCAAATTCAAGGACACAATCAACCGGGGGTCCCTAGAAGCTGTCCTCCCTCCCTCTCTCCTTCCTTCCTTGTCACTCAAGAAACAAATTACTTGAGTATCACTACAAGGCCGGCTGTGCCCTCAGAAATTCCTAACCCGTGAGAGTCTCCTCCTGGGGTTGTCGAGCCCTCCCCCTTCAGAAGGGATTGTGGGTAAACTTGCGAGGAGCTATTTCTAAGGGGCAGAAAAAGAAAGTAGATCACAGAGCCCTGGGGAAGGGCTGTGCTTGGCACAGAAAATAACTGACCCCGTCAGCAGGTGGGCAGGCGGGGGGCTCCCACCACAGCTGGGATGGGGGCCAGTCCTAGGGGCGTTTCTGGGCCCCCAGGTACAGAAGCCGGGCTTGTCCTGGGAACCCAGTTCCTGAGTGTGTGAGCTCAGACAGGCTCTACAGAGGGCCCGGGGGTCTGCCTGCGGCCGGCGGGCCACACACACTAACCACAATGTTCTGTCTGTCTGTCTGTGGAGCTGAGTGTCTGCCTTACTCATCGGGCCCTGAGTCACCTCGTTTCAAAATGCTGCCCCGTTCCTGGAACAGAGACGGACATCAGCGGGTGGGCCTGAGTCATTTCTGCCACTGGGACCGCCTGCACCTTGAACCTGGTGAAGCACCGACGGCCCGAATGGGAAAGGAAAAGCCTGGGTGATCCAGAGGCTGTTTCAGCCTCTGAAGAAACCAGGTGTGAGCGATGCTGCTGTAGGGGGAGGGGTGGGGGAAGGGGGCTTGGTGGGGGACATCCAGGGTGGGCAGCTGGAGGAGGAACTCTGCCGGGCAGTGGCTGGATGAGATGTAAAGGAGGAAGGAGGGTAGAGGTGGGGGGGGGGCGGGGGGGATGGCAGGGAAGGGGTGAGTCAAGTGGGTTGCCTTGCATTTGGGGACCCAGCTTAGCGTGTACAGCGGTGGGGTCCTGAAGCCGCTGCCCGAGGGAATCCCAGCTCCACCATTTCCCACAGCTGTGTGTTTGGGCAAGAGACATGCCCTCTTTGAACCTCAGTTTCCGCACCTGTGAAATGGGGATGATAATAGTAACGTCGGCCTCATCGGGTTATGGTGAGGATTAAATAAGAAAATGCAGGTAATGTGCTGGCACGTAATAAATACCCAGTAAGACTTATAACTCTCATCCTCACGACTGTGAATGTCATGGACATCATAACCAGGAGAGAAGGACGTGGGTCTGAGAAGCTCTCAGGAGAGAAACTCCAGGATAGAAGGGGGTGGGGGGTGTTGCTCCCACCCTGGGGGCACACACACGGGAGCAGAGGTGGGGGGAGCTGGTACCTGGGATGAGTGTGGGGTGAAGGGGCAGGGGGGCTGAGGAAGGGATTCTGTGGAAGGTGAACATTTAAGGCTCAGATGAGGGGGTGCCACTGAAGAGGCTTCATGCCCACCACCGCCAGCCCCAGTGCCAGACCCTCGGGAGTCCGGAGCTGCTTTTTCTTCTAAATTATAAGAGCGTCATGGAGGTGAAATTCACACACCATACAGATCACCTACTTAAAGTGTTGAGTACCTGTGGTTTCAGAGGTCCACCCTCTGGGTCAACGGTCATTTGATGGTTTTATTTTAATTTTTTTTCTCTGTCAACTTATAACCTGGGTTTTCCTCATTTCAATTCCTGCGATTGATGCCAAGAAAATTTGCCACTTTTTTTCTTTTAAAGTGTACAGTTCAATGGTTTTTAGTAAACTCTTGGAGTTGTGCAACCATGACCACCATCAATTTTAGAACATTTTCATCACCTAGAAACACCCCGCTCCACACCCATGAGCAGTTATTCCCCTTTTTCCACTACCCTCACTCCCAGCCCTAGGCAACACTAGCCTCCTTTCTGTCTCTGGAGTTAACCTCTTAAGGACGTTTCACATAAACGAACGCACGCGATATGCGGCATTTTGCAGCTGGCTTCTTTCACTGACCACCGTGCTTTCAAGTTCCATCTATGTTGTAGCCTGTGTCAGCACTTCATTCCCTCCTTACGGCTGAATAACTTTCCATGGTGTGGATAAACCACATTTTCTCCATCCATGAACTGGTTGATAGACATCTGGGTTGTTTCCACTTTTTGGCTATTGTGAAGAATGATGCTGTGAGCATTTGTGTAGAAGTTTTTATGTGGACATATGTTTTCAGTTTTCTTGACTGTATCCCAAGGAGTAACGTTGCTGGGTCATATGGCAGCTCCACGTTTAAACTTTGAGGCACTGCCAAACTTTTCGAAAATGGCTACACTGTTTACACGCCTACCAGCAAATCAGTGTTCGATTTCTCTCTGACTTTGTCAATTGTTGTTGTCTCTCTTTTTGATCATAGTTATCCAAATGGGTGTGAGGTGGTATCTCATTGTGGTTTTGATTTACATTGCCCTAATGGTTAGTGATGTTGAGCATCTTTTCAAGTGCTTACTGACCATTTGTATATCTTCTCTGGAAAAGTGTCCGTTCAGATCCTTTGCCCATTTTTAACTGGATTATTTGTCTTTTTATTATCGAGTAAGAGTCCTTTATACATTCTGGATGTAAGTTCCTTATAAGACATGTGTTTTGCAAATATTTTCTCCCATTCTATTTTTTCCCCCACTTTCTTGATGGTGTTCTTGGAAGATGAAAGTTTTAAATTTGGATGAAGGCCAATGTATCTGTGTATTCTTTTGTTGCTTGTGCTTTTGGTATCTGATCTAAGAGTCCATTGCCTAATCCAAGGTCATGAAGATCTATACCTATGTTTTCCATATCAGAATTTTATAGCTTTAGCTATAACATTTAGGTCTTTAGGTTGATTTTTGTATATGGTGTGAGGCAGGGGTCCAAGTTCATTCTTTTGCATGTAGATAGTCGTCCCAACACCAATGGTTAAAAGACTCTTCTTCCCCCCATTGAGTTGTCCTAGCACACTTTTTGAAAGTCAGTTGACAGAAATGTAAGCGTTTATTTCTGGACTGCCAACTCTCTCTCTTTCTCTGCTCTGTATGTTTATTCCTGCACCAGAAACAAACTGTCTTGTTTATTGTTGCTTTGTAGTAAGTTCTGAAATCAGGAAATGTGAGTCCTCTAACTTTGTTTTGATTTTTCTGGGTCCCTTGAATATCCATATGAATTTTAGGATCAGCCTGTCATTTTCTGCAAAGAAGCCAGCTGGAATTTTGATGGGGATTGCATTGAATCTGTAGCTTAATCTAGGGAGTATTGTCATCTTAATGATACTAAGTCTTCTAATCCATGAACATGGGATGTCTTTCTATTTGTTTAGATTGTCTTTTATTTTTAATACATTTTTATAGTTTTCAGAGCATAAGTTTTATATTTATTTTGTTAAATTTATTCATAAGTATTTCATTTTTTGATACTTTATTGCAAATGGAACTGTTTTCTTTTTTTAAATTTTTATTTAAAAAAATTTTAAATTGGAACTCAACTTTATTTTTGGATCATTCATTGCAAGCGTATAGAAACAGAATTAATTTTTGTATGTTGACCTTGTATTCTGCACCCTTGCTGAATTTATTTATTAGTTTAATCATTTATTAGTTCTAAGAGTTTTAAAATGGCTCCCTTAGGATTTTCTATATAAAAGAGCATGTCATCTTCATATAGAGATAGATTTATTTCTTCCCTTCCAAGCCGGTTGCCTTTTATTTCATTCTTTTGCCTCAGTGCCTTGGCTAGACCCTTCAGTACATCTGCTTTTGCATAGAAAGGGGGTCTACCTGGGCCCACATGCCATCTGTCCTCAGAGTCCTGGGCTGCACCCCCCAGCCCCTTGGACCCCTGCAGAGCTCCAGCTCTTTACCCCTCCCCTTTCCCTGACCTCTGACCTAAAACTTCCCCTCCCCTCATCCCATTCCTTTGCCTTTCCTTGCTGACCTGTGCTGATGTCTTCTCGGCCCCCTTGACTCCTCTGTCTCCCCGATCCTGTGCCCCCCATTGGTTCTATCCAGTTCCTGCACACTTCCACCCGACTGTGCCCTGGAGGACAGCTGCTTCCTCTTTGCTTCCCCTGTCCCTGGGCCAAGCTGCTGTCATGAGGACACATGGTCTTGTTGGACGTCGTGAACAGAGTCCCGAGGCCAGGCCGGGAGGCCGTTTGAATAGAGGTCAGCAGGGTCAAGGCCACCAGAGGTGGGCTCCGTGTGGATCTGGGGCCCACCAGGACTCATCTTTCAGGGGCCCTGATGCACGGCATAGGGGATCAGCAGGGCAAGAATGAGACCATTGTCAGCCGATCCCAGTGGCCACTTACAGGGAGAGGCAGGAGTCAAGTCCCACCCCAGCAAATTACCTCCTCCCAGGATGGGGAAGCCTGTCCCAGAAGGCTGCAGAAACGCTGTCAGGAAGCTCTGGGAAGTGGAAGTAGGCAAGTGTTCCCAGCTGGAATGAGGGAAATAATGCCACAAACTGCATGGGGATAAATGTCACGTGGAGCATTGGCAAATTCCAGTACTCAGGTGAGGCCAGGGGTTTCCAAGCAGTCAGGAGACTGTGCAGTGACCAAGGCGAGCCAGCCAGGGGTCACCACGCACAAACCGGCTGCCTGACTCTCGTTTATTCTTTTTGTGACTTAGCTCTGGAGACTGCCATGGGCTATGGTGTGGTTACTCCAGGGAGCTCTGACCAGGGCATGTGATAAATTGTCCCGAAACACCTTCATGAACTTGGTGGAGAAATGTGGACTGCAGAGAATTCGATTTAAAGACAGTGGCTTCCTTTTTTTTTTTTAAATTCAGAGAATGTACTGGCTCAACATCGACCAGGAAGGAACTCTCCCGGGGCCACAGGGCCTGCTGCTTAGCGTCACCTGCCGTGATGTAAATATCCTGAGGGCCTCCACGGTCTCCCAAGCCGGGGTCATCTGGGGTTCAGGGAAGTCAGTAAGCTTCTTGCCGCAGGACTTGTCAGAGCCTTCATTGTATTGTGTCCCCTGGGCGTTTTCCAGAGGGGCTGACACGCTGTCTTTCCCCACTCAGCTGGACTAGGGGATTGTGTTTTCCTTGTGGAATCTCCATGGCCCAGCGATGCTCACGTCTCACCTTGGGAAATGCTGACCTCATGGCAGGTCTCCTGGGCTCAACTCTTACCTTCCAGCCTGGGAGAAGCCACGCGGGGGCGAGGATAAGCTCTGTGGTCGGGAGAATATCTAATGGCTTGGAAAAGAGCAAGGAGTCAAAAAAATTTCCAACCAGGTATCAACTTGGGGAGAGACCAAAATCAGATTACTGGGGGAAAAGAGGAAGGGGCAGAAGGATGCCACTTGTGTGAGTGTGTAGCATACACACACACACACACACACACACACACACACAGAGTTCTGTATGTTTCCTGTGGACACATATCATGTATAAAAAGAATAAAAGTAACCAACAAGGACCTACTATAGAGCACAGTGAACTATACTCAATATCTTGTAATAACCTATAATGGAAAAGAAGCTGAAAAAGAATAGATATACGTACAACTTCGCTGTACACCTGAAACTAACACAACATTGTAAATTACCTATATTTCAATAAAAATTTAAAAAATGAAAATAAAAGAAAGGCTAAAAAAAAAAGAATATAAGAAGTCTGTATGGCTCCGCCTCCAATGCCTGGGGTTCTATCTGGGGAGGGGAGCAGAAGGGCTTCAGACAGCCTTGCTTTCTGAGGGGATTTTAGTCTTATCTATGCTTAGTATTTTATTACAAGGAATGCATTCACGAATTTACTTGCAAAATATATAATTATAATGCAAAAAAGAAAAAAAGAAGAAAAAAGGGAAAAGGAAAGCTTTCCAGGGTCTGGCAGGCAGAACCACTACAATGGCACATAAGCTCCCACATTTAGGTCTAGAGCATGCATATTTTTCCTGGGATCTGGTCCCTGCTAAGCCTGTGCTTGGCTAAACCCTTGGCCTGGATGCTCCCAAGGCAGCAGGGGAGTTCTTCATGGAAACAGAAACTTTCCCTTTGATGTGGGGGAAAACCCAGCCACCCAGAGGGAGGGGGAGGGGATGGCCAAGCCTGGGGGTGTGGGTGGGGCTGGGAGGGAGAGCACCTAGTAAGATACGGCTTTAAAGAGGAGACAGTGCCTGGGCCAGGTCCTCAAAGATGAGCAGGAGTTATCCAGGTGAAGGAACGGCATTCTGAGTAGAGAGAACAGCAGAGGCAAAGGCTCAGGGGTGTTAATAATAATAATAAAATAATAATAATAATAATAATAGCAAGTGCATACAGTGCTACCAAGTGCCAGTCTCTGCTCCAAACTCTTTTTTTTTTTAACATCTTTATTGGGGTATAATTGCTTTACAATGGTGTGTTAGTTTCTGCTTTATAACAAAGTGAATCAGTTATACATATACATATGTTCCCATATCTCTTCCCTCTTGCGTCTCCCTCCCTCCCACCCTCCCCATCCCAACCCTCCAGGTGGTCACAAAGCACCGAGTTGATCTCCCTGTGCTATGCAGCTGCTTCCCACTAGCTATCTACCTTACGTTTGGTAGTGTATATATGTCCATGCCTCTCTCTCACTTTGTCACAGCTCACCCTTCCCCCTCCCCATATCCTCAAGTCCATTCTCCAGTAGGTCTGTGTCTTTATTCCTGTCTTACCCCTAGGTTCTTCATGACATTTTTTTTCCCTTAAATTCCATATATATGTGTTAGCATACGGTATTTGTCTTTCTCTTTCTGACTTACCGCTCCAAACTCTTTAAATAAACTTCAGAACAATATAATGTGGTAGGTCCTTTGTTGTCCTAATTTACAGATGAGAAAACTGAAGCACAGAGAGGTTAAGCAACTTGCCAAAGGTCACACAGCAGGCACTGACATCTGAGCTCTTAACCACCATGCAGGACTTGTGTGAGAGGGTATGAGAGAGGTGCAGTTAAAACAGTGACAAGGGGTCCCAGATGGGACCAGAGGAGGAGACAGCCCCTGTATATAAAAATGTTCCTGGGGCCTGGAAGGGGAGGTGACCCTTCTCTGTGGGGGCTGTGTTGTCTCAGAATGTGTGCCCTATCTAGGGTTCGCCCAGCACAGAGTAGCCAGCAGGGGAGGGGGCCAGGAATGAGGGAGGTGTCAGAGGGGCTGGGGGCAGAGACGCCTCAGAGGGGCAGCAGCAGACAGACACTTGAAGTGGCAGAAAGCACGGTCACCAGATGATACCTGCGGGGTCTGGGGGCCACGCCAGGCCACAAAGCAGAGGAAGGCCAGGCTTGCCCAGTCAGAACCCTGGGGAATGGGGGAGCGGCCTCTCGTCACAGAGTATGACAGCCTGGTGACTTTGGTGTCCTGCTGCGCTGGCATCACTGCCAGGGCCAGGAGGTCAGAGCAGAAAGCTCCAGGGTCCCTCAGACCCCCCGGGTCTCTGCCTGGAGAGGGCAGAGTGCGCAGTTGCATAGGCCCTGGGAGCACCCAGACCTGGGCGGTCCCAGCCTCCTGGGCTTGTTTCCTCATCTGAGAAGGGATCTACCAGATCCCTTTCCATGGCTGTGGTGTAGCCAGCAGGACTGTGACAGTGGCTGTACAACACTTAGGAGAAGGGGAGAGCCTGGACCCCGGTGAAGCACAGATGGGCTGGGCTCCAGGCCCTCGACAGGACAGGGAGTGGGGAGACGCCTGCTTAGAAATGACACACGGCTCCTCCACCGAGATCAGAAGACAGCCAGCCCGTGGCACACCTGTCATCCCGTCCCACTGAGCAGCCACAGCCACCCTGCAAAGGAGGCCTTCTTGCCCGAGGCTCCGAGGTGGGTCGTGACCTGCCTGTGGTTATCGGGCTTGGCGACTGGAGCTGGGAGACCCCAGACCTCCACAGGGGACGTTCCCTGGCCTCCCAGTGAGGGATGGGAACGTCTTGTCTAGGACACTTCCTGGCGACAGCACCCCACCTCCATGGGACACTTCTGAGGCTGAGGATGGGCTTGGGGCCGATGCCCTTGTGCCTTGGACGGTGTCTTTCTCTTTGGCTGGGAGCCGGTTCCCCCACTTAAGACACCCGCAGCCCGGTTGGGGCAAGCCTAGAATTTGGATGGAGCAAGTGGCTGGACCACTGCTCCTAAGGGGATGTCCCTGGATGGCTCCCTTCCTGACTTGGCCCCCCCAGGGGAAATGACCCCCAAGTCCCTGGGCCCCTTGGGGAGCGGGCGAGGTCGGGCTGCCCGGAGCCCGAGGACGCGGCCGTGCCGCCCGCCCGAGCTCCCGCCACCTCGGCAGATCACCCCTTATCGTTGTTGTGTCTTGCTGCCAGCTGGGGCTTGTCCATCTCCAGCCGCCTCTGGGGGCTGGCCAGGGCCGGCTCCAGTCCCCTTTGCCCCAGCTCTTCCCCGAGTTCCTCTGCCCCCTCGCCATCCTGCCTGAGGCCGGGGCCTGGAGAACTCGCTTCTGCATCTTCCCGAATGGCAGAGCCCTGGGCGCTGCCGTAGAGCCTGACGCCACCTGGACCCACACCCCAGACCCACTTGCCTGCCGCCTGGCTGAGAGGCCGGGGCAAGCAGGGCGTCCCCTGTGCCTTCTCATCTGAAACGTGGGCGCTGGAGTTCTTCCTGGCAGCGTCGGCTCCTTGGGGGTGAGAAGGCTGCCGGTCCCCCGAGGCCTTGCTGTTTCCCTCGTGGCGGTGTCCTTGAGGGGTGTCCTCGATGCTGGTTCCTACCCCTGCACGCCAGGGCCCAGAGAGCCCCAGACCCTTCCTGCAGCCCACAGGGATGCTCAGACCCACAACCCGGGTGCCTAGTGTGGTACCTTCCCTTTCTGTGGCCCACCCTGGGTGGCGCAGCTCAGCTGCTGCCCTGCTGCGTGGTCTCTCCCCCACCCTCCAGGCTGCCCCGGCCCCGGTTAGCTTCAGTGGATTTTGAGAAATGAGTCAGTTAGACTGGGTGGCTTTTGGAGCCTTTTCTGTGAGCTCCCCACCCTGGCAATGACCATGATCCCTCCTCCTGACAGGCCCACCTCCCGACTACACCTCCCTCCACATTCCCCCAGCCTGCCCTGCAGGGTTAAGGTCCCAGGAGGAGGGTCTGAGATGCAGGCTCCCACCAGGGGAGACAGGAAAGGTAGGACCGTCTTCAAGCTGGGTGTTTAAAGCGGGAGGCCTCTGGCTGGTGGGGTGATGCAGCAGCGGCCAAGCCCTGGGCGTCGGGGCCAGACAGCCCAGGTTTGGACCCAGGCTCTGCTCTGGCTGGCTTACACCCTCCCAGTGGGAGCTGAGGCAGGTGTCTGATGGGTAGAACCACAGAGGAGAGACTTTCCTGAGGGGTGAGGGGTTTCTGGTGCCCCTCCCCCCAGGGTACCACAAAGGTGACTCAGCCCAGAAGGCCAGGCCGCGTTCTGGGTCTCAGGCGGTCTTGGTGGCCCCAGCCAGCCTGATCCTGGAGACCTTGGCATTCCTCCATCGTCTGGCCGCTAATCTCCTCTCCCAGCCCGGCAGGCCGCTCTCCTCGCCGCCCCCCCCGCCCGCCGCCCCCCATCGCTTGGTGGGAGAGCCGTCCCTGTTTCCCCTGTCTCTAGGGCACCCTCCTCCCTTCAGCCGCTTCACTGAATTAAAACATAAACTAACACAAAGAAATGGTCTCTTGGAGAGACTCGTCCCACAGGTAGAGGCCCCACTCAGCACAGAATGAGGATAAAATGTGGGTTCCAGGCTCACCACGCGGGTCTGGGGCTGCCTCTGGCATTCTGGGATTGACCGTGACCACCAGCAAGCCCTCGCTGGGTGCCTGGCGCCTGCTGGGGGCTTGTAGTGCATGTAGACGGGTTCCTGTGGCCACAGGGCCACCTGAACGGGGTGGGGGGTAGAGGGCGGCTGTTATTGGTTTCCCTTTACAGGTAAGGAAATCGAGACAACCCTTTAAGTACCTTGTCTCGGACCACAGGCAGGTAGAGCCAGGACTGGAACCCAAGTCCCCCTGGCCCCAGAGCCCAAGCTCTGAACTGTGAAGTCGACGCATCCCTGAGCCTCAGTTCCTTCATCTGTAAGATGGGGGCATGATTTGCTGATGTCCCAGTTTTAAAAGGTGTGGCATGGCGCCTGGGACGTGTGTTTCTTTCTCTTCCTGGTGTCTCTACTATGTGTCACCTGCCTAGGACCCCACAAAGTCTGGCTCCACCCCTGGTTGGGCCAGAGTTGCCAGGGAGAGGGTAGGCCCCACAGGACGCTCCACCCCCCTACCCCCCCACAGGAGGGTCTGGCAGCCCCACCCACACCGTCAGCAGCGGGCCCGAGGGTGGGGAGTGGGTGTGCTGCCCTGTGGACCCGCCTATCTCCTGCCCAAGTGGTCCACGACCAGCTGCCAGAGCCCTCTGTGCCCACATCCCTGCCCAGTCCCGGCTCCCGGGGGTGGAGAACCCCTTGCAGGAGCCCAGAACTTGGTTTTGCAAGGGGGAGGGGGCACAGGGTCCCTCAGTCTCTCTTCTCAAACCCACTTCACACACCTCCTCTTCTGCCGCAAGTGAAGAAGGGTCCCTCCTCCCCTCTCCCTTCCATGCTCTCCACGTGGCATCTGGGGCTCTCCCGGGTGGCCTCACCTCACTTTTACTCTCGTGTGGCTTAGAGGGTCCAGTCTCATCCCACTTACAGGCAGGATAACGGAGACCTCACAGCCAGAGTCCAGAGACCAGATAAGAGCCTGTTCTTTTGTTCCCTTTGGGGCTCCAGTGTCTGGGACACCCAGGGGTTATCCTGCCGGGGAGACATGGAGGGCCCTGTGCAGTGCTGGGCGGCTTCCTTCAGCCCGTTTTCCTCGTGGCCGCACCCTGCAATGAAGACATCCAAGCCACAACGGCCTGAGTTTGTCTCTGAGCCTGTTGTGTCCAGCTGGGGGCTCTCGGCCACTCACCCAAGCTCTCTGAGCCTTAGTTTTCTTGTCTGTAAAATGGGCTCAGAACTACTTACATGCAGGGTGATGAGGATTAAGCAAGTCAGTCTTAGTAAAATGCCTGACTCGTGGTAGGCAGGCAACACACGATCACTTTCATTACGCTGTGGAGACTCGGTCAGGCAGGGCGCCCCAGCGTGGGTGGTGCTTGGGGCAGGGCATGTCAGGCCAGGGATACGTCTGCTGAGTGCACAGCCCAGGGCCTCTGTGGGAGAAACAGAAAATGCTTCCCTGCGTTCGAGCAGCTGGCACTCTCAGAGGGGCCAGGAGCAAACCCCGCAGACCCCGGTGTGTTTGTCTGAGCAATGGTGCGACTGTCCTAGCAGTGGGGACTGGGGGGTGGGGGACGGGGGATAGGGGATGGATGGCCGGGACCAGGGTTTGCAGGAATGGCTTCTGGGGTCAAGCGGGGACCAGCTTCGGGGCCTGGCAGGATGGGAGGGTGTGGGTAACTGGAAGGGCAGGAGAGGGGCTCGACTCAGGCCAAGGCCTGGGGGTGAGCACGGTGTGGTGGGGAACAGTTGGGATGTGGGCCTGGCATGGGCCGAGGCTCCACGTGGGGAAGAAGGTGGAAGTGAAGCTGGGCGTGATGCTGGCCTTCAATTCTCATCCAAGAGGAAAGGGAGGGAAGGGCAGGGGAGAACAGCGGCCTCTAAGCATGGTCTCACACCCCTGAGTAGGAGAGATCTTTACTGCCACTCACGTCTGAGTTAGCCAAGGCTCAGAGAGGTTAAGTGACTTGCCCCAGGTCACACAGCTGCCTTCTGTTGTCGACTCCAGATTGAATCTGGAAAGCACCAGATTCAAATGTGAGCAGACTTTCCAGCTGGGGCAGGGCATGGAGAAAGCAGCCTGAGGGGGGCAGAGATGAGGGGGGTAGGTGGGCTGCAGAGGGCTGGGGGTTCAGAGGGTTTGCGTGGGCTAGCGGGCAGGAACAGACGGAGGGTGTGTGAGTCTGGGAGAGGACTGGGCTCTGCACCCCCAAAAGGGTAGGAGACTCTGACTTCTCGGCTTTCGGCACCGCCAGCTCCAGCTCTGTGGCCTGGGACTCTGCTGTTCCCCTCCCCGCTCTCCTGCTCCCCCCTTGAAGCTGAGAGGGGCCGGGCTGGTCCTCGGGGCCCCAGGCTTCCTTCTGGTGCAGACCCAGAGAACAAGGCCCAGGGCTGTGCGCTGGCTGCCCGGCCCCTCGTTTCTCAGCCTTTCTGGTGAGTGTGTGTGTGTGGTGGGGGCCATCCTCTTCAAGGGGCCCCAGAAGCTGTGCACGTGTCAGGCAGCCCCCCAAGTTCCCAACAAGCCTGCCCCAGGGGTGGCTTCTGCCCTAGGAAGACCGTGGTTTGTGGAACTTCCCCCAGGAGCCGGTTTGTAAACAGAGGGGGCTGGGCTGGTGGCTGCCCTGCTCGATCCAGAGATGGCACTGATCCCCCAAAGCAGGTGGGCACAGAGTGGGGGGTATGTACATCAGGAGGGAGGCCAGCGCTTCAGAGCAGAGGCCAGGCCCAGGCTCCCGGTGGGCGGGGAATTCGGGAGCCCGCCGCTGACTTGGCACCAGTGGTCCCGGGGCTGCAAGGCGCTGGTGAGGGCGGGCAGCCTCGTCTCCATCAGTGGAGCTGTTCTCCGCGGGGATGTGTCCAGCCCTGAGCCGGAGTCTCTCTGAGAAGCCACCAGGGCTTCGTGCGGACACTTAGGCATCAGGCTGGGAGAGAAACAGGCGCCCCCTCGACGTCCGCGGAACGCACCTGCCGTGCGGCGTGTTCGTATTTGCTGCAGGCGCTCACGAGAGGAGGCAGCCGTTCATTCATCCCAGAGCCCTTTACTGAGCAGTGACTGTACGCCAGCGCGTGCCCAGCACTGGAGTTTCAGAAATAACAAGGCAGAAGGAAAGAAACGCGCTTCTTCGTCTTCCTGCTCTGCACGCAGCACGGGCTTTCGCTGCTCCCAACGCCAGCCCTGGGGCCCGCTCGTCCCCTGCGCCTTGGCTCTGACTTACCAGCCCAGGGGCCTCACCTTTTGGCAGCTTCCTTGCGAGGCTGCGCTAAGGACTAAGTGACTAGCTCCACACCTTGTTCCCAGCCCGGCGCCAGGCACAGAGAAGGCCATTCGGGGAAGAGGAACAGATAAAGAAACGGGCTCAGAGAGGTTAAGCTACTTGCCCGGCAACACTGATGGGAAAGTGGCAGAGCTTGGGTTTGAACCCGGCCAAGGAGGTGCTGAGGCCCCAGGAAACCGGAGCCCCCGAACCTGCCTCTCCATCTGCTGCCCTAGTCTGTTTGGCCAAGCAGGCTGGCGTGACTTTTTGGGGGGGCTGCCATCCCTAGGTGGACACGTCTGAGGACCCTGCAGGGTCCCCAGGGTGCACTGACCCTAGCTGGGTGTGGGCCCCTCCTGTCTGGGTGCCAAGTCCTCCACGCAAGGGGAGCAATTCCTTCTGCCACCCTGTTGCACCCTGGTTGCTCCCGTGGCTGGCAGCTGGGTTTAACGGTAATGTTTGTTTTGAACTTGACTGTGTTTGTTGCAGGAAAACGCTTCAAGGAGAAGGGCAGGTGAGGCAGCGAGCAGGGAGGGGCAGCCCGCCCAGCCCCACCTGTTTGCTCAGCACCCCCTACAGGGCTCTGTCTGCCTGGTGAGCCCCCCGCCCAGCCACGCGCGCATCCTCGGCTGCGGCCACAGGAACAGGTGTCAGGGGCACCTGGTAGGTGGGCAGAGCCAGGAGTCAGGGAAGACGACTGGGTACCAGCCAGTTTCACTCTTGACTTGCTGGGCAATCTGAGGGGCAGATCCTTCTCCTCGCGTCCTCAGCCCGAAGAGTCAAGTGCTTGTCACAGAGGGCAAACTGTCCCTTTTTGCCTGGGACCGTCCCAGGTTTAGTCCTGAAAGTCCTGCCCCCAGTTTGCCCCTCAGTCCTGGGCAAACTGGGACAGCCCTACAAACCTCCTGTGTGTTATCCCCTAGGGCCTCAGGGCCCCATAAGGCGGATGAAATCATGGGTCATCGTCCCATTTCACGGGTGTGGAAAACAAGGTGGGCAGCACTTCAGTTTTAGAGGGCAAGACATTCTAATACTGTTGTTCTAGGACAACGTGCTTGAAAAGCACAGACACACCAAGCACAGACACCCAAGACAACGTGCTTGGAAAGCAAAGACACGGGCCAGGCCAGGCGCTGTGCTGGTCCCGCCCTGGGGCTGCCTGAGGTGGAAGCAGAGACCTGGAGTGAGAGCTGGCCTCACGCAGGCTGTAGGCTGTGGGCCCGGGAGAGTGCCTGGGGCCTGGCTGGGTCAGCAAGTCCCTGAGAACGAGAGAGCGCTCCCACTGTGGTTCTTGGTGTGGGACTGGGGCGGCGGGAAGTGCACCCGAGCTGAGATTCCGAGGATGACCAGGGAGCCTCCGGAAGCCCTACAGGGCTGGCACTACACTGCTCCCTTTTTGGCTGTGTGTCCTCGAGTAAGTCGCTTAGCCTCTCTGAGCCTTGGGTGCTGCCTCTGGAGATGGCACACATCTCCTGATTGACGGGAGGCTTCAGTGGGTACCAGAGAAGCAGCTGGCCGAGGTAAGCACTTCCTTAGAGGAACAGCTACACTGAACTGGCGACTTGTGTGCCTGGCTCTGCCTCGGGAAGAAGGATGGGAGAGACCTGGCTGGGATGCCCCCAACCCAAGGTTCTGCCCAAGGGCGACTTCCACCCCAGAAGAGGCACCTGCCATCGCTCCAGCCAACAACGGGGGACCGGAGACAGTTACAGTCCAGAGAGATAAGGCTAGTAGATGCTCAACAGTTCACGCACAATTGTGAATTTTTGAAATTTCAAGCTCTACTCAGTGCACTGTGGTCCTCAACGTGTGGACCAGAAAGTTCCCCACCCGGGAACTTTCACAAATGCAGATCTCTGTGTGGCAGGGCTGTGAGGAGGCAGGGGAGCAGCCCTCCAGGTGACGCCGATGCTTGCGTGAGCTTGAGAACCACCGGGGTATGAGGTCTCAGACTTTCAAAGCTCCATTCAATGCCTATTACCAGTAATAGTAAGAGTAGCCGGGGAGCCGATGTGTACTGAGGATTTTCTGTGTGCCGCCCCGTCCCGAGCACCCTACACGCATTGTCTCATAACAGCCCGTGAGACTGTCATGGTCATTACCCCATTTCACAAATGAACACGCTGGAACTTTGCAGTTTGCACCCAGCCGCTGGGCTCTGTGTTCACGGGTTGCACCTCCAGGCCACCCTGAGCCTCGGCGGGCTGTGATGATGTGGCCAGAGTCACCCTGAGCTAGCCAGGGTCTGGAGGTCACCATTCACCTAGCATCGTGACCAAGGGCAAGTGACTTTCAGCGGCCTCAGAACAGGAACTAGAGCAGCCCCCACATGGGATCGTTGTGAGGACTGTGGGGTGATGGAGGAAACAGCTGACACTCAGGAGATGTACGCGTGGCTGGGGCTCCCCTTGCTTGCAGCTTGCAGAGAGAGGTAACCGGTCCGTGACTCGGTTTACCCATTAGCGCCAAGGGAAGGAAGCCCTCTAGGCCCGGATCTGTCCTCCCCACAAGATGCGTGAAACAGGTGCTTCTGACCTGGCGAGGGAGTGGGGTGTGGTCGAGCACACAGGCCCTGAGGCCGAGAGACTGGCCTTGAACCTGACTTTGCTAGTCCCACTGTGCAGCCCTTGGCAGGTTACTAGACTTCTCTGGGCTCAGTGTCTGCATCAGTGTAAAAGGGCTGAGCCCCGGTGTCCCAGCAAGGCCTGTGGGCCAGCAGGTGTGTGGACCAGTTGGCCTTCAGGCCTCACCTGTGTTACTCGTTCCCACCCCAACCCTACACGCCCCATCCAGCCGCCAAGAATTTTCCAGGCATGAAACTTAATCTCGATCTCTGCCTTCCCTTCGGAAAAATGAGCCTGTTCATTGTGTCTTGAATGTAGGCGAGCCCAGTGCCATGCCAACCTGGATCGTGTGCTCGGCCTGGGGACTCCGGGGGCACAAGAGGGCGGTCCCCTGGGACTCTCCACGGCTGTCTCTGGAAGGGGCGCTGTGTTCCTGGGGACCTTCCCAGGTCCTTCCCCGGCCCTGACCGAAGATGACGAGATAGCCCCTGGAGACGACTCTCCCCTGAAGACACAACAGAGGGCCCAGGAGGGCCGAGGTGAGGGCCGAGGAAGCCGTGCTGACCTCACCACGTCTGTTGACTGGTAAGGCGGCTGAGGCTCGGCCTGAGTTATCTCTCCCTGCCCCGAGCTCCCCCCGAGCAGCTGGGGCCAGAGGGAGCGCGGCCTTGGCACGGGGTGGTGGGAGGGACCCTCCCTGTGAAGGTGGATCGGAGCCTCTGCTTCCCTTGGGGTCTCGGGGTGGGGCGGGGCCGGGGACTCTCCACTGACCTGGACTCAAGTCCAGGCTGTCGCCTCCCAGCTGTGGACTTCGGGCTGACTGCATCACCTCTCTGCCCGGGGCTCCTGCACATGCAGAGTGGGGCTGGGCCGTGAGAACTGCGGACCGGCAGGATGCCCTACAGGGACGGACACTCCGCCCCGGTGGGGATGCAGGGACTGGACCAACAGGACCCTCGTTCTCAGGCTCCGTCCCCGCCCTGGGCGACCGGCCATCCCGCAACCAGCCACCCCAGGGCCCTGTTTTGAGGTGGCCGGCCCGTGTAGGCCCTTGTAGGCCTCCTTGATGTCCGTGGCCTGCTGTCTGTCCACTTCGGGGGCCTGTGGCCTGGTCCCTGGGGCTGCCATGCCTCCCGATGGGGACTCTGGCCCTGTGGGTCTCCTCGCCACCCCACTCCTGGGGAAGGCCTGGGGCCAGGAGGGCTCAGGCCGGGAGAGGAGGTCGCAAAGTCAAGGCCTCACCCCCCACAGGCCTCCACCAAATCATCCACAGGGGCTTGGGAGCCCCAGGGTGTGGCCACAGAGGGAGTGTCCAGCTGGACTCCAGCAGACCTATCTTCTCACCTGGGGACAAGCCTGGCCGTGGCCGGGCCTCAGCAATCCTGACCTGGTACCCTGGGCTTTGGGCCCACGTGGAGAATGAGTGAGCCTTCTGCAGGGGACGGTGCTTAGAACCTGGCATGTGGGCAGCAAGTACAGGGACGCCAGAGGCTCCCGAAGGAGGCCTGACCCACCGTCCCCAGGGCCATCAGGTCCCCGCTCCCAGACCACCAATCGCTTTGACAAGGTCCACAGGGCAAGGAACCACCTTGAGATTCATGAAGCATTTCCGGCCCTAGGAAGGGGCTTCCAGAACCTCTGCTGCTAGAAAAATGTCACTGGGAACACAGATGCTTGATCTGGGAGGAGCGGCTTGGCTGGGCTGGGGGCGGTGGGGGAGGAGGCTGGAGGCCTGGTGGAGGGAATGCAAATCGGCGTCATGAATTATGCATCAGCCCAAGCTTCTCACACATTTGGGGCTGGATGAAATCATGTTTGCCTGGAGAAGGGGGAGGGGAAGATAGGACGAAGATGAGCAGGGCCCGGCCCAGGATAGTTGGAAAGAGTGTCTTGCTAGGTTTCAGGAAGGGCCCTGGGAAGGTACCGGAGCAAGAGTTGGGGGCATCTTCCTGAGGCCCGCCTTTTTGCTGTGTGACCTCAGGCCAGTCTCTTACCCTTTCTGATCAGTCCATTTCCTCAAGGACATAATCTGGTTGAGAACCTCTGCCCTGTTTCACCGTGATTGAGGGCCAATTCATTTGTACAATTGAGAGTGATCTACCTGGGGAGAATTGTTACTATTTTAGAAAAGTGGAAATGATGATCTCTAGCTTATTATTATTTACTTATGGTTATTTACTGTACGGCTGCAGAGCTAAAGGCTTTGCACTTATTTTTCATGTGATCCTCGCAACCATCTTTGTATCCGGGGGCTATTATTCTCCCCATTTTACAAAGGAGAGGCGTGGGGCTCAGAGAAGTTAAGTCACTGCCTAAGGTCACACAGCTGGGTAAGGGGCAGAGCCAGCATTGGATTCAGTCCTTCTGGCTGCAGGGTTGCTGTGCCATGGGTCAGGGCAGGAGGTGGCTCTCCTGGACTGAGGCAGGTCAGTCTGGCTTCCAAGGAGAAGTGACCTCTCTTTTCCTGAGTGGTGAGAATCCGGGGGCTTGCTGGGGGCCTTGTTGGGATTGTTCTGGGTTGTTCCCAGAATACCTATCAAGATGCTAGGCCTAGAAAAACCACTCAGTTAGGACTCCCTGAAATGTGTCACGATTTCCACTAAACAGAAAAAAAAGAAAAACAAAAAACCAGTGTTCAGGAAAAAACAAAACAAACAAAAAAACCAGTGTTCATTGAGCAACTACTGTATTCTGGGCCGTGGCCCAGGTGCTCCACAAGGGCTAAGATACCCCTACACTCTGGGGGAGGGTAGCTCCTCTCTCAGGTGCAAAAGTCGTATCTTCCCTCTTCATTCCTTCTAAATCAGGCCAACACTGTGGAGACACTTAGCAGAAGCGATAACTCTAGCTGCTCTGTTATTTCAAGTCAAGGACCTGGAAGTAATGAAAGTAAACTTGTTGGGGGTTAGGGGAAGTATTGTTTCGTCCCCAGATTGCAGCTGGATGAAACTTTGTAACCAAGATAGTGATGGTCAGAGTAGAGGAAAAGGCTGGATGATTTTTTAAGTGACTTTATTCGTAGGAAAACATACTGTGTTTCTGGTTTGTTTAAAAATATTTTTTGTGATCTCAGCGGTCACTTACTGCACCCAAACCATATCACCCAATAGTGTTCCATCCACCCTCCCACCCATCCATCCACCCTCCCACCCATCCATCCACCCTCCCACCCATCCATCCACCCTACCACCCACCCATCCATCCACCCATTCACTTATTCATCCATCTATCCACTCATCTATCCAGCCATCCATCTGCCTACCCACCCACCTACCCACCGTCTCATCTATCCATCCATCCATCCAACCACCTTCTCATCCATCCATCCATCCATCCATCCATCCATCCACCTTCTCATCCATCCATCCATCCATCCATCCATCCATCCACCCATCCCTCCCTCCCTCCCTCCATCCATCCATCCACCTTCTCATCCATCCCTCCATCCATCCACCCATCCCTCCATCCATCCATCCATCCACCCTCTCATCCATCCATCCATCCATCCATCCATCCATCCATCCATCCATCCACCTTCTCATCCATCCATCCATCCATCCACCCATCCATCCAAATAACTGGGTGGGAGGGATGGGGCTGGAGAGCTGTCTGCCGCCTTTATGAGCTGCCCATCAAGCCACCAGCAGTAGCATGCAGGGGAATCTGCTTTTCAGTAGTTACTAAATTGCTACTAGTTAGCTTGGGATTTTGAAGTAGTTCAGTTTTTTTTTTACCATGAGGATTCCATCCATCCATCCGTGCATCCGTCTGGGGTGCGTGCCCCACCTATCTTCCCAAGTGTCCATAGGAATTTGTGACATCAAAATTAGAGCAAGACATGCCTCAGGTCCTGGAGGACCAGTGCTCTGAAGTGATGCCCTGGTGACTGGAAAGACAAAACCTGTGTGTCCTTGGAAGTGCCCGTCCTGCCTTTGCAGGGCCCCAGTGTCCTCAAAGGGTGGGGCGGGGCTCTGCATCCCGGGCGGGGCCCGTGTGCCTGAAAACCCGATGGCCTGCCCGCTGCAGCTGTCTTATCGCCACTGTTTGGCATTACTAGTTACCTCCTCCGTGGGAGGGCGTTTCCCGCCTTGACAGCTTCTACTCCTTTCCCGCCTGCCTCCTGCCCTCCCACTGCCGCCAAGGCCACTGCCAAGGTCACTGATGCCCTCCTAATTGCCAGCTCTGACAGGCACCTGGGGGCTCTTACAGCGGTTGCCCTCTGCGTGGCCTCTGATGGGCTGACCCCGTCCACCTCCCGGGGGCTGGAGCTGGCTCCCCTCTGGGCTCCTGACCTGCTGGGCTCCCCATCGCAGCGCCTCTGCAGAGTTCCTGGGACTCTGGCTGCAGGCTCTCCTGGGGATGTGCTCTCCCACAGCTTCACCCCCCACAAAGCTCGGGGGACAGAGTCTGTGCTCTGAGCTCCCAGCCCCTCCCCACCCTGCAGCTGGTGCCCAGATCCAGAGCTGGACCCCGGTGGGTGTCACTAGTTCCATTTTACACCTGAGTAAACTGAGGTTCTGAGAATTGAAATACTTGCCCAAAGCCACTTAGGAAGAAAGTCGTCCAGTGGAGATGCAGACCGAGGCCTGTGGACCCGGGGACCCACCCATGTCCCGAGACTGCGTCGTTCAGGGAGAAAGGACAGGGGACCCCATGTAAACACACACAAAAGCTGCAAAGTCCTGGCGCTCAGCTGTCTGGCTGGTGTCTAGTATTTAATGTCTCCATTTCACAGTTGAGAAGACAGAGGCTGGGTGAGTTAAAGGACTTGCCCAAGGTGACATGACAGTCAGGATTCAGAGCAGAAGACCTCAGAGTCTGCAGTCTGGGGCCAGGGGCCTGACTGGACATCCCGACTCTTGGCACTTACCAGCTGTGTGACTGTGGGTGAATTACTGGCCCTTCAGTCTCTTCATGGGGGTGGGGCTGGTGTTATTTATCCTCGAATGGGGATCACATTTGCATGTCCTCCTGGGTCACAGTGAGGCTTAAATGAGCTTAATCTCTTGGAAGACCCTGACCCGCGGTGATGCTCAGTGCCAGCTGTTACCATTCCGGACTTGCCATGCCAACCTCTTCCCGCCACCCTGAAGGAGTTACGCTTTTTAAATTGTCCTGTTCTTGCCTCTTGCTGTTCTCTTTACCTGGCATGTTCTTCCTTCCTTATTTTTCTGGCAAATTCATGCTCCTCTTTGGAAACTCTGCACAAACATCTCCTCCAGGCAGAAAAGCAGTCCTTCAGTTATAGCTCCCATCAGACCCCATCAGGGTGGTACCTGCAGCTGCAGGGCACAGAAACCCCACTCGGTGGCCTTATGCAGCGGGGAGTTCTGGCCTCTCCCAACTGCAGCTCTGGAAACGGGAGGCTCTGGGGGAGACTCAGGGCGTGGTCTCCACAGTTCCCTCAGCTCTGTTTCCTCACGGGCCCCTCCGGGCAGGGAGCAAGAGTCCCCACCAGCTCTGGGATCCCTTCTCTGCAGGACAGCAGCTGGAAAGGGACGAGAGGTCACTTCTCAACCTGGATGCTCTCTGGGAGAGAGAGGACCCAAGTGGTCCAGAACCCCCCCGAAACCTCTGTTCCAGCCTCCTCGGCCTGCATCTGGACAGATCGCCAGCAAAGAGTGGGGTGCCATCACTCCTGGGGCATCAGTCACCGCCCCCCTCACCCAGGTCCTGCTGGCGAGAGGAAGGAGCACAGGCGTGGCTGGTGGGTGGTGGAACGTGGGCACAGAGTCTGGGCGCTGGAGGGAGGACGGGACCAATGGCAATCGAGGAATGGGCGCGGAGTCTGTTATGGAATTGCTTTCTAATTTCTAGTGGACGTGGCTTCCTCCCTCATTGAACCTTTTGCCCAGGGACGGTGGGCAAGGCTGGGTCTTTTCCTCTCTGCCCACCCGCCCCGCACAGGTGCTTGTTCACGCAAGCTCCCTCTGAGTAAGGGCTTGTAGGATAGATCACCAGAGTTCCTCTAGCCCGTGGCTGCCAAGCCCTCATTCACTCATTCATTCGTTCGTTCATTCACGCGCTCATAGCTAAGAGCCCTTTCTTCAAATGAAATACTTTGCAGGAGCCGAGTGGGAGGAACGGACTTCATGGCACAGCTTCGAGGCCCCTGCTTGGCACCTCTGGGGATCCTGACGCAGAGCATTCATTCCACACGGGTGGGGCTCGTGCCCCAGAATTCTTGGTGGCCCTTGCTGGTTCACATCCCTTCTGCCTGATGTCAGCCAAGAGCCCTGTGCCCCGGAGGTGGCCACAGGAGGCTGGCAGGGGAAGTGGGCTGGGCGTGTGGTCAGTAGCCACGGGATGAAAACTGGAGTGAGCTTTGCTTCTCCTTGGGCTGGGGGACAGACGCCCTCGGGGGGCTGCCACTTGGCCCTGACTCTGGTCGGTGTGCCCAGATGCTGGCTGGCACGGAGGCTGTGGCACCCAGGCCATTCCGTGCCCCGGTCTGGATCCAGCCTCTCGTCTGAGGTGATGGCTACACGGGGGTTGGGGCAAATCACTCCTAGGTGGGAAGTCATCGTGGGGCCTGTATGTCTGGGCCAGGCCTGTGGGCACTCGTCCGCATCTAACGTTTTATCACCTCCTTCTGACGTCAGCATTTCCTGATGTTCATTGTTCTCTTTAGGGCCTTGGAGGGCCCATAAGGAGCTAGTGAAGCTTGTGAGAGGGATGGGGATGCAACTGAACCTGACCCAGATACGGGGGGCGGGGGGCAGAGAGGAGTTGCCCTCCCCGCCACCCCTGTGGCGAGGCAAGGCCCTGCCACCAGGATTTCCTGCAGGAGCCGGCCAGGGATGAGGCAGCCCTGCTTGGGGCTGGGGTCTCTGCCCAAGCTTCTCAGCTGGAGACAGGTGGGTGCTGTGAGGAGACCTGCTATGCGGGGGATTTGAGGGCAGGCCCTGAGTCCTTAGGCTCTCTCGGTGGGGAGAGAGAAGTCTCGGTGGACTGAGACTTCTTTCCTACCCTTTGGGTACACAGAAGTTTATCTTCTTTAATAAATGCACATACACATTTAATACAAACCTTTGTGTGTGTGATATGACTTCACAAATGAAATAACAGAAAAAAAATGATCTGCTGCTCTCTAGATATTCTTCAGGACTTCAGTTACAATGCCGAGAAGGGGAGTGGCATAACCTCCTTTGAGAATATCACCCCCTCTCTTCCCCTCTACCCCTCTTCCCTTTGCAGATGCTGCTGGCTTCATACCCAATATGCATTCTCCATGTCTTCTTTTCCAACAGAAACCTGATTTATTCCACGTGGTCAAGTTCTCAACTCAAAACATCTCTTGTCTCCCTTTACAGCTAGTGTTACAGCTAAAGGTACGCTCTTTAATGTATTGCCTCTCCTCTTCACCCCAGTTTGCTCCACTTCTTCCCTGGAATGAAGACTTGATGGCTGGAGCTCCAACAGCCATCTTGGAACACGAGGCAATCTTTAAGGGTAGAAGCTGCATTGAGGTGGCAGAGCAGAGAGATGGGAGAAGTCTGAGCCTCTGAGGAATTTGAGGAGCTGCCCTAACACTTTTGGATAGCCACCTCAGGACTTCTTTAGATGAGAGAAAAACAAACATCTATCTTATTTAAGTCACTTATATGTGTTTTTTGTTTGTGATGATAGATTGATTACGAAGATGGCTGTATCATCCACTCCTTTCCAAACAATGCAATGTATCTTTGCAGCTCCCGCATGAGAGATAGAGTCGGTTTCCTCACCCTTTGAATCTGGGTGGGCCTTGTGACTTGCTTTGGTTAACACAATGTGGCAGGGGGACCATGAGACAACTGTAAGCCCAGGTCTCAAGAGGCCTTACAAACTTCTACTCACCTTCTTGGAACTCTGCCCAGCTGGTCTGCTGGAGGATGAGAGACACAAGGCTCGGTCCCCATCACTGCCACCCCCCAGGTGACCTATCTCGGATGCATTACAACCCGGCCGAGACAAGCCTAAGTCTGCAGAGACCAGAGACCCTCCCAGCGAAGCCCAACCCACGTTACTGACCTGCATACTCTTAGGCTAAATAAGTAGGGTTGTCTTTTTAAGCCTCTAGGTTTGGGGGCGGTTTGTTATACATCACTAGCTAAACGATCCACTCATAAACACCACCTTTAACCATCAAAGATAGAGTGAATTGTCCAAAAGGCAGCCATAGATGCCACCTTCCTCTGACCACTAAGCCTCCAGGCTACATATTCCCCCCCATCTCTCCTTTCCCTTTTTCCCCCTTCCTCTGTTCTTTTCTGCCCTTCATGTATTCATAGCATCCCAGAATCTTAGTGCTGAGATGGACCTTCTCAGCTAGTTTGATTTTCTGTTTGCCCATGTGAGGGAAAGTCACTTGCACACGTGGTCACACCCCTTTGCATGTCTTTACACCTGGGGGCCTACTGCAGGGCCAGGCGCCTTGGGTAAGTGTTAGAAAGAGGTCTGCTTGCCTGAGAACCTGGCATCTGAGAGCTGGAAGGCACATGCCTTGTAAGGTCTGGCAAAATCCAAGAGTCACTAGGACTGGCGAGATGAGCAGAGAAACCAGTGGTGGGCAATAGGGAGGGGTGGGGACTGTGGTGAGCTGGGCCAGCTTCTCCATGGTGAACGGCTGTTAGGCACCTGCAGCAGGTTAGTGCCCTGGAGTATTGTGAGATTTCCAACAATCTCCTGATTCTGAGATGTCGGCAACTAGTTTGATTTTTTAAACATCATTTTGTGGACCGCAGTGTATTGACCAAAGAAAAGCTACCTGAGGGTCACATTCAGCCTTTAGGTCCTCAGTGTGTGATCTCTGATCCGGGGTCTGATCCACACCCACCCCCACTAGAAATACAGGAGTCCCAGCCCAGTGGCTTAGTGGCCCAAACAGCTGGCTCAGCCCTCCCCAGATGACATCCTGGGCTGAAAAGGACAGCAGACCCTCTAAGGGGCCCACACATGGGCACTTCTCTGGGACCTGCCTTGGTTAGAGCAGTCTTTGTGAAGAGATGCCCCTGGCCATCCACTGCCTCCATGCTGTCCTCCCTGTTTTCCTCTTGGGATGTAACCTGGGCTTCAGAGTGTCTTATCTCTTCCTTCAGTGCCCCAAACCTCGAGCACCCAAAGTTGTGGAGTCAGATAGACCTGGGTTCCGACTCCAGCTCTGTGTCACTTCAGGATATTGTGTAACCATGTCGGAAGCGGGTAGAGTGAAATGCAGTTAGGGTGATGAGGTGGTGTGTCCTGCTCGAGCATTTGCTGAATGGATCACAGCTGCCTGGGGAGGGCGAGGCGTGGGTCAGGGGGTGCCTGCCTGGTTATCCATTCCCGTCCATGGGCATCTCCTGGGTTTGTGCATCAGAACCCTGCCCTCACCCCCACCCCCAGCCTGCAGAGGTTTCCATCTTCACTGAGTCGTTCTTGCCATGGGCACCTGTGTGTGTGTGTGTGTGTGTGTGTGTGTGTCTGTGTCTGTATCTCTGTGTGTGTGTCTCTGTGTGTGTCTGTGTGTGTGTGTCCGTGGGTGTCTCTATGTGTGTGCCTGTGTGTGTATCTCTGTGTGTGTGTCTGCATGTGTCTCCGTATGTGTGTCTCTGTGTGTGTGTCTGTTTGTGTATGTGTGTGTCTGTGTATTTCTCTGTGTGTGTGTGCCTGTGTGTGTTTGTCTGTGTGTGTGTCTCTGTGTCTGTGTGTGTCTCTCCGTGTGTGTGTCTGTGTGTGTATCTCTGTGTGTTTGTCTCTGTGCGTGTGTGTCTGTGTATCTGTGTGTGTGTACCTCTGTGTATGTGTCTGCATGTGTGTCTGTGTGCGTTTGTGTCTGTGTGCGTTTGTGTCTGTGTGTGTCTGTGTGTGTCTCTGTGTGTGTGTCTGTGTGTGTATCTGTGTGTCTGCGTGTGTCTGTGTCTGTGTGTGTGCCTCTGTGTGTGTGCCTCTGTGTGTGTCTCTGCGTCTGTGTCTCTTTCTGTGTGTCTGTGTGTGTCTCTGTGTGTGTGTCTCTGTCTCTGTGTGTGTGTATGTCTCTGTGTGTGTCTGTGTGTGTCTGTATCTCTGTGTGTGTGTATCTCTGTGTGTGTGTCTATGTATGTGTCTCTGTGTGCGTGTGTGTCTGTGTGTTTGTGTCTCTGTGTGTGTGTCTGTGGGTGTCTCTATGTGTGTGTCTGTGTGTGTATCTCTGTGTGTGTCTGCGTGTGTCTCCGTGTGTGTGTGTCTGCGTGTGTCTCCGTGTGTGTCTCTGTGTCTGTGTGTGTCTCTCCGTGTGTGTGTCTGTGTGTGTATCTCTGTGTGTTTGTCTCTGTGCGTGTGTGTCTGTGTATCTGTGTGTGTGTACCTCTGTGTATGTGTCTGCATGTGTGTCTGTGTGCGTTTGTGTCTGTGTGTGTTTGTGTCTGTGTGTGTCTGCGTGTGTCTCTGCGTGTGTGTCTCTGCGTGTGTGTCTCTCTGTGTCTGTGTGTGCCTCTGTGTGTGTCTCTGCGTGTGTCTGTGTGTATGTCTCTGTGTGTGTGTCTCTGTGTGTCTATGTGTGTGTCTGCGTGTGTCTCCGTGTGTGTCTCTGTGTGTGTGTCTCTGTGTTGTGTGTCTGTGTGTGTGCCTCTGTGTGTGTCTCTGTGTGTGTGTCTCTGTGTGTCTCTATGTGTGTGTCTGTGTGTGTGTCTGCGTGTGTTGTGTCTGCGTGTGTCTCCATGTGTGTATCTCTGTGTGTGTGTGTGTCTGTGTATCTGTGTGTGTGTCTCTGTGTGTCTCTGTGTGTGTCTCTGTGTGTGTGTCTGTGTCTGTGTCTGTGTGTGTCTGTGCGTCTGTGTCTCTGTGTGTGTGTCTCTGTGTATCTGTGTGTGTATGTGTCTGCCTCTCTGTGTTTGTGTGTCTCTGTGTGTGTGTCTGTGTGTGTCTGTGTCTCTGTGTGTGTGTCTCTGTGTGTGTCTGTGTGTGTGTCTGTGTCTCTGTGTGTGTGTCTCTATGTGTCTGTGTTTGTGTGTCTGTCTGTGTGTGTCTGTGTCTCTGTGTGTGTCTGTGTGTGTGTGTCTGTGTTTCTCTGTGTGTGTGTCTGTGTGTGTCTGTGTGTGTGTCTGTGTGTGTCTCTCTGTGTGTGTCTGTATCTCTGTGTGTCTGTGTGTGTGTCTGTGTGTGTGTCTCTGTGTGTGTGTCTGTGTGTGTCTCTGTGTGTGTGTCTCTGTGTGTGTGTCTGTGTGTGTCTCTCTGTGTGTGTGTCTGTGTCTCTGTGTGTCTGTGTGTGTGTCTGTGTCTGTCTGTGTGTGTGTCTCTGCGTGTGTGTCTGTGTGTGTGTCTCTGTGTGTGTGTCTGTGTGTGTCTCTGTGTGTGTGTCTGTGTGTGTGTCTCTGCGTGTGTGTCTGTGTGTGTGTCTCTGCGTGTGTGTCTGTGTGTGTGTCTGTGTGTGTCTCTGTGTGTGTGTCTGTGGGTGTCTCTATGTGTGTGTCTCTGTGTGTGTGTCTGTGTGTGTCTCTCTGTGCTTGTGTGTCTCTGTGTGTGTGTCTGTGTGTGTCTCTGTGTGTGTGTCTGTGTGTGTGTGTCTGTGTGTGTCTGTGTGTGTCTCTCTGTGTGTGTCTGTGTCTCTGTGTGTCTGTCTCTGTGCGTCTGTCTCTGTGTGTCTGTGTGTGTGTCTGTCTGTGTGTGTCTCTGTGTGTGTGTGTGTGTCTGTGTGTGTCTGTGTGTGTGTCTGTGTGTGTCTGTGTATGTGTCTGTGTGTGTGTCTGTGTGTGTCTGTGTCTCTGTGTGTGTTTCTCTGTGTATCTGTGTGTGTGTGTGTCTGTGTCTGCCTCTCTGTGTTTGTGTGTCTCTGTGTGTGTCTCTGTGTGTGTGTGTCTGTGTGTGTGTCTGTGTCTCTGTGTGTGTCTCTATGTGTCTGTGTCTGTGTCTCTGTGTGTGTGTGTCTGTGTCTCTGTGTGTGTCTGTGTGTGTGTTTCTCTGTGTGTGTGTCTCTGTGTGTGTGTGTGTGTCTGTGTGTGTGTCTGTGTGTGTCTGTGTGTGTCTCTCTGTTTGTGTGTGTCTGTGTCTCTGTGTGTCTGTCTCTGTGTGTGTGTGTCTGTGTGTGTGTGTCTGTGTGTGTGTCTGTGTGTGTGTCTGTGTGTGTCTCTCTGTGCTTGTGTATCTCTGTGTGTGTGTCTGTGTGTGTCTCTGTGTGTGTGTCTGTGTGTGTGTGTCTGTGTGTGTGTGTCTGTGTGTGTCTGTGTGTGTCTCTCTGTGTGTGTCTGTGTCTCTGTGTATCTGTCTCTGTGTGTCTGTCTCTGTGTCTGTGTGTGTGTCTGTGTGTGTGTGTGTCTCTGTGTGTGTGTGTGTGTCTGTGTGTGTCTGTGTGTGTGTCTGTGTGTGTCTCTCTGTGTTTGTGTGTCTGTGTGTGTGGGTATGGGTGTGTGTACACATCTGGTGACAGCACAGCTCTGTCCACCTTTGGGTCTTCCTGCTTTAAAGCACTTCGGGACTGCCACAGCTGAACTGAAATCTAAAAGCTTTCTTCAGGGTGGCCATCAGTCCCAAGGTGGGGCTGCTCACCCTTTCTCCTCTGGGGCTCACTCGTGGCCTCCTGGGGCCTCTGTCTGACCCAGGCCTGGTCTGATGGGCAGACCCAGGCCACCTGGGTTCACATGCTGGCGCTGCCACTTCCCATCTGGGACCTGAGCCCCTCCCTCCACCTTCCTGAGCCTGGGTTTTCTCATCGCAAC
Organism: Orcinus orca; assembly: GCF_937001465.1. Lineage (NCBI taxonomy): Eukaryota > Metazoa > Chordata > Mammalia > Artiodactyla > Delphinidae > Orcinus > Orcinus orca. The sequence goes on along the minus strand of NC_064565.1, from coordinate 5,906,588 downwards.
CCAAAGGGTGGTGAGTGATGAATTCCTGCCTAACTGGAAGGGTTGTTGGGAGGATACAAGGGAAGGGAAGGTGTGTGGCAATCACTTAGCAAAGCCCCTGGCCCACCGTGGGGTCCCCTCCTGTCCTGACGGCAGCAGGGGCTGGGGAAGGCCCCGGCAGGCAGGCTGAGGGGGGATGGTCCTGAGGGGCAGGCTGCTTCCGGGGGCCTTCAGATCCTCCTGCAGAGGCAGCTGCCTGTGCAGAAGGCTGCCGCTGATGCCGGGCCAAGAGCAGGGGGGCCCTGAACGGGCTCCAGACTCAGCACCCACCTGCCCGCCCGCTCGCTCACTTGCGCACACGCGCAGGGCACTTGGGAGCGGTGGTGGAGGGTGAGGCTGCGTGTGCATGCGGGTGGGAGTGTGCATGTGTGTGCAGGTAGGCACGTGTGGGCTTGAGAGTGTGGACTGAATGTTAAGCGACTTGCCTGAGTTCATCCTGCTGGTTGGCGCTGGTGCCAACACAAACTTGACTCCAAGGGGCTCATTGCAGGCAGGGCAGCCCCCTTTTCCTGGGCTTCATTCTCGCATCTCTGGGGAGGCTCTGCCCACAGTGGGGGCACCAAGGAGAACAGGGTTCACCGTCCAGTGAGGCTCTGGACCACCCTGTCTGGCTGCTGCTTCTTTCCCAGGGAGACAGTGATGGGTTGGTTGTCATGGGGGCCAGAAGCTCTGAACGTGGCTTTCAGCTCTGACACCCGCCTCAGTTTCCGCAACTGTCAAAGGGCGCCAATGGTCCAGGCTGCTGACCTGGCAGGACTGTAGTGAGGACAGATGGATTCTGCATGGGGAATTACCCGTAAAGGATGCTCCTTGGGATGTGAAGATGGAAGGGATTCTTGCCGCCTGCCTGCGCCCTGGCCGGGTCAGGGGAGGTGGGCGTGACCTGGGGACAGACCTCCTCTCCTGGTCCTGAAGCTGGCTGGACACTGGCCATGCAGCCACAGTGGAGGCCCGGCCATGCAGGTGATTGGTGCTAAGCCCTTACTGGGCAGGCCCCAGGCTGGAAGCTGTCCCAGGTGACCTGAGGGGAGGGCCAGGGGGCTACGGGTGGGCAAAGGCTTCCCCTTGCCTCGGGGAGGTTATGGCAGAGAAGGGGTGAGGGTTGGGCGATGGGGGTGCTCTAAGCCCTGCCCGACCCTGGGGACATCACTCACACGCACAGAACCTGGACAGCACCGTCATCCATTTACTGTTTAGACTCGCCTTGGCCCCAGGAAGGATGTGAAGAAGGCTATCCGAGCAGGGACTCACCAAACGCCGGCGATTCAATGCAGCCTCCCTGGGAGCTCTCTCTGTGCCCCCCAGCTTCAGGGGGATACCATATTTACGACCTCGTTTGGTGACTGAGTCATCGCCCATGAATTTATTTCTGCCACCCCGGCTAGGTGGTCGCACCCTCTGGAGGCCCCAGGGGCCTCTCACCCGTGTGCACCCGCTCTGTGGCCGCTGCCCACGGGCAGCTCGTGGGGGGCTGGTCTGGTCGGTGGTTCCTTAGGGTCCGCATGGCCCGGTCCCCAGCTCAGAGCTGGGCTTAGGCCGGCACCCAGCAAGGGGCAGGGAGAGTGTGTCACATGGATGGCAGCTGCGAGGGCAGGTGCAGGGCTGCCCGGCGTGGGCACCCCACTGGCCTCGCTGAAGCTGACCGCCAGGCACAAGAGCTGTTCATAACTAATTCAAGTTCAAGTGTGAAGGATTTTCCTTTAGCCCAGTGGGCTTGGAGCGCACAGAGCTAAACTGAATTTGACAAGAAGAGCCTGGGATGGGGGCGTGTGAGACAACGCGAGTCCTGGGTGTGCAAACACCACAGATGGTGGGACGTTCCCAAAAGGCAAGAGGAGCGCCCCCATCCCCTGCCGCCGAGCCTTTCCAACAGGAAGAGCAGGTGAGGGTGGAGGGACTCCAGTACGATTATGGCCTAGCTCTGTCCCCTTCTGCCTCAGTGACTTTGGGCAAAGCACTGAACCACTCAGAGCCTCCGTCTCCCATCTGTAAAATGGGAACCACAGCATCACCTGCCCCTTAGCTGGCTGTGGAGATGGAATGAGATGATACAGGAGGAGCAGCCGGAACAGCACCCTGTGTGCGGTAAGTGATAATTAGCTATTTCTATCACTCACTCATTCGTTCACTCCTGAACGTGTTTATCAAGTACTGACTACGTGGTAGGCCTGGGAAGTAGCTGAAAACAAGGTCCTCCACCCCGCGGAGCTTGCAGACTGCAGCACGAGGTATCAAGTGCACAGCTGCTCAGAGGCTGATGTGAGTTCTGGGACATGCACGTGGTTTCCAAACCGCTGGGTGTTAGTACGGACGAGAACCCTGAAAGCCGGGGCAGAAGCCCACCTGCCGGGCCACACGCCCCCGGGTGCCGAGTAAGTCAGTGAGGCCGGGGGATGGGGGTGGGTGCAGGCTGGCCGGGCCATTTGGTTGTGAGGACAGAGGTGCAGCCAGTGCCTGCAAGAAAGGGGTGACTGTGCAGACGTGCAGTCGGCTGCTGACGGGGCGCTGTGCTCACCTCTACCCCTCTCACCCCGTCATTCTTCCTCCTGGGCAGGGGCCACGCCTCCGTTGCGCTCTCTCTTTCCCTTTCTCTGCGAGGCTCCCACCCCCTCCCTCTGCTTACAAGGACGCCCCCATCCCCACCCCAAGGGCAACTCCTGGCCTTCCCCTCCTTCGGCCACCAGCTCAGCCCTCAGAGCGGACTGGTCCAGCCTTTCTTCCAGGGGCGCTCCGGGCCCGCCCCTCTGCGGGCTCCCTGCCCTTCCCACTGGACTGTGCTGGGCCCCCTCCAGCCAAGCACGACCCCCCAACATCTCCTCACCCCCAGCCCCAGGGTAGCACCTGGAAGCATGTCCAGGAGAGGGCCAGCCATGGTCATTAAATCCTCCCCCACCCTCAGCATCCTCCCAGCCCCCTGGGGCCAGGGGACCATGAAATTCCCCTTGTCTCCCTCTCTCAGTGAGGGTGGGATGCTGTGGGCACACAGAGCCCCCAGATGAGACCCTGGCCCTGCCTTAGGGAGCTCGGGGTCTCCCAGGAGGCCGAGAGGCCCCAAATGATGACCTGCGTGCTGGGCAGAGCTGGACTCTGTGAGCTGGGAGGCCGGGCCAGTCTGGGGTCCTGGCAGCGTGGTCCGCCAGGCCCCACGGGTGGGACCAGAGCCAGCCCCCTGCGGAGTCCCTGCTCTCCACACCGCTGGTCAACAGGCCCAGGAACAGGATCTGGGAGACATTGTTTGGCCTGGTGTTTTTACAAAGGAAACAATGGGATGCCTTAGGGAGTGCCCACCACCAGCCAGCCAGGGAATGAACGCGGAGCACCAGGCTTTTATGTCCCCGACTGAGCAATCTTTCGGCCCCACCCTTAGGTGAGGTCACATCTCCCCAGAGGCCTCACTACCCCGCCGCCCATCCCCACTGCCAGCCACATCCTGGATCAGAGGTTCCTCCGGGTGACATGAAGCTGGACCGGGCCACGGGACACCCTGCTTTCCCGCCCTGGCTGACAGCGCCCCTTGGAGCGGTGGGCTCCCAGCTGTGGGTTCTGCCGGGCGTGCAACTGAAAGAGTCGCTGCCAGTTCAGAGGAGCTCGTGAAAAGGCACCGCACCAATGGACGATGACACGGGCTTATCATTTTGGGGTCACTATTATAATGATTCTTTCGAATGCCATTGTTATTACCTGGCAGTGGAAGCTCTACGCCAAGCTGCTCTAAACGACCGTGACAGCAAGCCGGTCAGGGTGACTTCATTCATTCATTGGGAACTGTTTGTTGCCTACCTACCACATGTCAGGGGCTATGCTGGGCCCTGGGGGCCACAGACCCGAGACTGGGGACAAGCCCCCCACCTCCAGCCCTGCTTGCGGTCAGACGGCAGTGTCAGAGGCGGGCGGGCAGGTCTGCGGGGCTCTGAAGGCTGACCATCCCCGAAGAAAACAGGATGATGAACTGGACAAGAGCACAGAGGTCCCTACCTCCCTGGTGTGTCCAGGGGGAGTGTCACCCCTGGAAACTGCAGGTCAAGGAGGAGGGGATTCGGCCAGGGGTCAGCAGTGGGGTGCGGTCGTCCGAGGAGTGTGTGCCGCACTCCTGACCCTTCCAGGTCCGGCTGGGGAGGGAGGAGCCTCAGGGGAGGAAAAAGAAAGTCAAATGGCTCTGCCCGTTCAAATGCCCTTTCAGTCGGCCTCCATCACCTGTGGGGTGGGGAAGGCGGCAGGGGGCTCAATGGGCCCCAAGTGGACCTGTTTTTCTTCCGCCACAAATGGACTTCCCAATTAACAGATACACACTACTGAATATAAACTAGGTTACTAAGAAGGACCTACTGTACAGCCCAGGGAACTCTACTCAACACTCAGTAATGGCCTACATGGGAAAAGAAACTAAAGAAAGAGTGGATATATGTACATGTGTAACTGATTCACTTTGCTGTGCACCTGAAGCTAACACAGCACTGTAAACCAACTGTACTCCAATAAAAATGTAAAAACTAAACTAAAATAAATAAAAAGGTAACAAACAAACAAATGGACTTCCTGTTTTCCCAAATACAAGTAGGGCAAAAATTCACTGATCTCTTCATTGATGGATAAATGAACATTCACCCTTCATTTGTGTGTTGAGCCATGGTGCCAGGCGCTGGAGACTGTCCCTGCCCTCCTGGAATTCACGGTTTGGTGTGTAGGTCGGGGGTGGGGTTAAGAGAGATGAAACTCAGATAAATCCCCACGCAGTGGGTCAGCAGCACCAAGGGGGGAGGAGGAGAAAGAGAGACGGACACGTCCCAGCGCTTGGCCTCCCCCATGGCCCCGCACGCGGCCCCCTAACTCTACTGAGATGCAGGGCTTCCTCCTCCGGCCACCCCGCTGCCTGCATCTGCCCGTCCCCCTCCCACGCCGTCCAGTCTTCCCACGATGCCCTCTGCACAGAAAGCCCCCTCCTGGGGGTCCAGGGCCAGTTTCTTGGGCCTCCCTCCTGGCCTCACCCCTGCTGGGCACTGACCCCAGTTCTGGTCACACCTGACCTTTCCCCAGTACACAAAACACCTCATGCCCTCTGCCCTTTCCTACATGATTCTCTCCATGTGGACTGTCTTTCCTCCACGTAGCGCCTGTAGGAACTGGCTTCTCTGGGCCTCGGTTTGCTCATCTGTAAAATGGGGGTGATAGGCTCTGATGAAGAGGAAACGAGGGGCTGCGTGTAGAAGCCCGCGCTGTTCAGAGCTCCCGGAAGGGGCTCAAGAAACGGTGGTCTCCTCCCCGCTCTTCTCTGGGAAGGATTGGGAGCCATGGCGGGCTAAAGAGGGAGGGGCGCCGCCTGAACTGTGCGGGGAGGGTCTTGAGGGCAGAGAGGCTGCCAGTGGGCAGAGCTGCTCCAAGGCCGGGTGACGTTTCAGGAAGTTTGGGGGGTGCTGTACGAGCCACAGGTGTGAGCTCCACCCACCGGAAGGGGAGGCCAAGGGAGGGACAGACGGACATGCCCCTGAGCTTTCTAGGGGGCACTGGGGTGGGGCTGGGGCTGAGCAGTGGTGCTGGTGTGGTCTGGGAAGGAGGGAGGCCAGTGGCAGATTTGGGGAGAAGAGGGCGGGTTTAGGGGTGCAGAGGTGGGGACCATCGCAGTGGAGGGTGTGGCAGGCTGCGGGGAACTCGGGTCAGGCCTCAGGAGACAGGTCCAGGCTTTCCAGGAAGAGAGAAGGTCAGGCTGGGCCATGTCACGCCTCTGGACCGGGAGCTGATCCGGGCCTGCGTCCAAAGATGGCAGAACCTAGCGTCTTTGCTGTGGGAGGGTGTGGATGGGGTGCCAGCATCTGGTGTTAGAAACATCGCCCCATGGGCTTCGCAGGACCTGGCAGAGTCAAGGCTCCTGGCGCAGGACAGGTTCAGGGGATACGTCCTTGGCTTGGGAGCTCAGGGTCCGCAGGGGACGCAGACATGTAAACACACGGTTACCATGACAATGCAGGCAGGCCCCAGAATGTGGGGTGCCCCAAAGGGGGGGGGGAGTCAAGGAGGTTGTTTTGGAGGAGGTGGTGCTTGCGTTAAATCTTGCCATTTTCTGGAACTTCCTCCACCATTATCTATGTGATCTCTTTCTGTAGATTAATCTACTAAAAACCAAACCAAACCAAACCCCCAAAACCAACTTATCTTAAAAGGGAACCTTCCACTGCCATCAGCTGAAAACCCTGTCACCTGCCATTCGCAGAAGGCAGTACAAACAAAAAAGCCTCTTAAATTCCATCTTGATGAGGCTCCCTGCAGGACGGCTCTGAACCTGAGGCCTGATGAATGTGAAAAATGTTCCAGCTGCCAGCCCCCAACTCCTCGATAGGCTAAGCAGAGGTCCCAGCCTCACACCCTGGGTCTGATAGAGCAGGTGGAAATCCGCTAGCCGGCGAGTGAGTGCGTGTGCGTGTGACGGTGAGTGCGCACATGTGAGCACGAGTCTCTTGGGGAGGGTGTGAGGGTGGGGCCGCAGGGACGCAGAGCAGAGAAGCCCCCTGGGTGTGTTGAGGGAAGGGGGCTCTTGGAGGGATGCTCGCTGAGGATCGTGTGTGCTGTGGCTGGGGAGGGAACAGGGTGCGGGCCGGACCCCAAACTCACTGTCCCCGGAAATATTGTGCGTTGCTGGGGGCGGGGGCACCGGAGCCCCGTCCGCTGACACGCTGACCAGGGTGGCCTCGAGGGCTAAATAGAGGCTTAGGGGCCGTGGCGGGGCTGTGTGGGAAACTCCTCCCAATTGCCCCGCCCAGAGGCCTCACCTGGAGTGTGTGTGCATTCACTGCGCACCCAAAATGCGATGTGCGTGTGTGTGCATTCACGGTGCACCTGCAAATGCAATATGCATGTGTGTATCCACACAGCACCTACAAATGCGATGTGCATGTGTGTGTATCTACTGTGCACCAGCAAATGCAATGTGCGTGTGTGTATTTACCGTGCACCTACAAATGTGATGTGCATGTGTGTGTATTTACTGTGCACCTGCAAATGTGATGTGTGTGTGTATTTACTGTGCGCCTGCAAATGCGATGTGCGTGTGTGTGTTCACTGTGTACCTGCAAATGCGATGTGTGTGTGTGTATTTACTGTGCACCTGCAAATGCGATGTGCGTGTGTGTGCATTCACTGTGCACCTACAAATGCGATGTGTGTGAATTCATGGTGCACCTACAAATGCAATATGCATGTGTGTGTATCCACACAGCACCTACAAATGTGATGTGCATGTATTTACTGTGCACCTGCAAATGTGATGTGTGTGTGTGTGTATTTACCGTGCACCTACAAATGTGATGTGCGTGTGTGTGCATTCACGGTGCACCTACAAATGCAATATGCATGTGTGTGTATCCACACAGCACCTACAAATGTGATGTGCATGTGTGTGCATTCACTGTGCACCTGCAAATGTGATGTGTGTGTGTGTATTCACTGTGCACCTGCAAATGCGATGTGTGTGTGTATTTACTGTGCACCTGCAAATGCGATGTGCGTGTGTGTGTATTCACTGTGCAGCTACGAATGCGATGTGCGTGTGTGTGCATTCACTGTGCACCAGCAAATGCGATGTGTGTGTGTGTATTTACTGTGCACCTGCAAATGCGATGTGCGTGTGTGTGCATTCACTGTGCACCAGCAAATGCGATGTGTGTGTGTGTATCCACACAGCACCTGCAAATGCGATGTGCGTGTGTGTGCATTCACTGTGCACCTGCAAATGCGATGTGTGTGTGTGTGTATTCACTGTGCAGCTACAAATGTGATGTGCGTGTGTGTATTCACTGTGCACCTGCAAATGCGATGTGTGTGTGTGTATCCACACAGCACCTACAAATGTGATGTGCGTGTGTGTATTCACTGTGCACCTGCAAATGCGATGTGTGTGTGTGTGTATTCACTGTGCAGCTACAAATGCGATGTGCGTGTGTGTGTATTCACTGTGCACCTGCAAATGCGATGTGTGTGTGTGTGTATTCACTGTGCAGCTACAAATGCGATATGTGTGTGTGTGTATTCACTGTGCACCTACAGATGCGATGTGTGTGTGTGTATTCACTGTGCACCTGCAAATGCGCTGTGTTAGAGTGTGTGCACCCCAGTGCCTGCCCGTGTGCACACGTGAGCCTCCACCTTGTCCTCACGCGCGTGCATGCACCTGCCCCACAGGGCCGTCCGTCTCACGCCAGCTGAAACAGCCGAGCCCCCGGGGTGGGGCAGGGGCTTTTTCTGCTTGGGAAGCTTTCTGAGCCCACCTGCCTCTCTGTGTCCACACTTGCAGAGGCTATGTGACCTGCCCCAGGTCATGTGGTGCAGATGCTGTGTTCTTTCGTAGGAGGTTTATCTGAAACTTTCTGGAATTTCAGGAATTTGGGGGGGAGTCTCCTGCCTGAAGGCAGTTGGATTCAAGGTGATAGGAAAATTAACTGGGGACAGGGGCATTCCTTGTGAGTGACAGCCTCCCAGGCAGAGGTGAAGTGGCGATGGCGGGTGATGGGAGGCGGAGGTTAGGGTCTCCCAGGAGCGCGCTCCTGCCCTCGCCAGGCCCAGGAGAACCAACGGAGTCACGGCTGTTAGACCCGTGAGTATGCAACTTGGCCTCAGGTGGAGTTGGATTCTGGTGACTCTGAGTTCTAAGGGACAGAAACCTCTAAGCTCCCCAGAGCTCAGTTCCCCCATCTATGAAATGAGACATGGTGAGGATTGGCTGGAGTTAGCATGAAGTGACTTAACACAGTGCCTGACGTGTAGTCAGTTACAGACGAAAACACAGTCCGGAGAGGTTAAGCAACCTGGCCAGGGTCACACCGCCCCTGAGGGAGAGCTAGACCTCAGTGTCAGCTTATCCCGCCTCATCTCCGCCCCCATCCCACAGCATCACGTGGCTGGGGCAGGGACTGGCTCCTCTGGGAGTCCTGGACTTCCCACGGCCCCGGCTCCTGGACCATGGCAGAGAGAGCCGAGGCTCCAAAGGGCGTCGGGAGGGTCTGACTGCATGCACCATTGCTCAGGGGCTTCCTGGGGGGAAGCTTGGGGCCAACCTTGCTCTCTGTGGTGTCAGGTCTGCCTTCTGGGGAGAAAGGGCTCTTGGCAGCTGTCAGACGCTCTGCGCAACTGGGGTGGCTGTTAACATGCCCAGGCCAGGCTCCTCTCACCGCCGAGGCCAGCAGACCTCACTGATCACACGGTTCCAGCTTCGGGCTGGCCTCACACCTCCACTGCCCAGGTGGCCTTTCTGAGGCTGGAAGCTGCCAGCGGTCCCCACCGCCCGCAGGATGGAGTCTCCACGACGTTCTCCGAGGTCTCCGAGGTCCTCTGTCCCCGTCCCCTCGGACTTTGTGGTCCCAGCAGAGAGCCAGCCGACACTGGCTGATACCCCAGGATGTCCACACCTCTGTGCTTTCACCAAGCTGCCGCCATTGCCCGGGAGGCCTTCTCCCTGTCACTCTGGCAAAGACTTTCTTACCTCTCAAGACACAGCTTCCTGCCAACTCCGCTCTGTACTTTTCTCTGAAGCTCCTTTCAGGCCCCCAGGGCCACCCTAACACCCAGACACTGATGGAGCGTCTGCATGGACCCCCAGGCCCTGGCAGCGGGGGCACCAGTGTCAGAGTCCATTTGTACCTGTTCTCACCTCTGGGGCCCTGAGCCAGGCCAACCTGGGGTCCCGCTTCTATCCACTCTGGCACAAAGGTTTGCAACGATTCCCCACCCCCCCCGGAAAACAGAGAGCTCCATTAAACAACCCTGCCGGCACACACCCGCTGGAGCGGGGCCACCTGGGGAGGGTGCTGTCCAGGGCACGCCCTTCTTTGAACCTCAGTCCACCTGTCTCCTGGTCTGCTCTCAGGACAGATGTCCTGGGTCCGTGAAGGGGGTGCCTGGGAACTGCAGGCCCGTCCCCACCCATCACGGCCCCCGCAGCTCCATCTCCACCCACCAGGCCTCACACCTGGGCACCTGCATCCGGCTACCTACCGGGGCTCCAGGCCACGCCCACAGGGGCGCTGGTTCCTCCGCCCCTTTATCATTCCTGGGGAAGGGGCGGGGCCGCGGCTGGAGGTGGGAGAGGCCTGGGAGGAGCCTTGGGAGGCGCACCTGGGCCGGGGGTGTGCAGTGCTGTGCCGACCCGACAACCGTGGCCGTTATCTGCACTCTCGTCCTCCTCCTGGGACATTCTTCCCTGCTCTTGTCTACTGGTTCCTCTCGCTCAGCTCCCAGCTCTCCCTCGGCTCAAGTACCTTCTTCCCTGGGAACCTCCCCTCGGGCTGGGTTAGCTGCCCTCTCTTCAGGCTGGAGGCCGGGCAGCCACAGGCCACACCTGGCCCGTAGGCTGTTTGCCCAGCACCGTGTTTCAGAAACATTTGAATTAGTTGCCAGTGTTTTGAAACTGTATGTCTTCTCTGGAAAGACTGGGCGCTGGGCTAACTCGGGGCCCACATTCCCAAACACTGGGGAGGGTCGGGGCCGAGTCCCAGCAGTGCCCTCTAGGGAGGACGGGGTCTCACAGTCCGCGGCCAGCTGCTCACGGTTTTCTAGTGCCTGCCCGGACCCCGTCTGCATTGGAGTTGGCCATCCTGGGTTCTAGAATGTAAATTCCTCCGGGGAAGGGCCTGGGGTCTCATCCATCCCTGAATCTGGGGTCAAGCACAAGCACAGCTCATGCGGATGCCCACTAAGTGTTGGCAGGATGTTTCTGAAGAAGGCCGGCCAAACGCGGGGAGGAATTGTTTCTAAGAGAAGGGGAGGTGGGGCTGGATCCCGAAGGAGTGGCGGAGATAGGAGCACCTGGAGAAGCGCCTTCCAAGCAGGAAGAGCCGCCTGAGCAGAGCTCCAGGCGGGGGCTGGAGGTGGCAAGGCCTGGCTGCAGTCCGGGAGTCCACGGGGACATGGTGGCGCATGAGGTCAGAAGAACAAGAGCTTGAAGGGTGAGTGGGTATTTGTGAGGAGCTAGGTAAGCCTCGGTGGAGAATTCCAGGGGGAGGGGTCATGGGGTGCGAACACAGGGACAGGAAGGTGTCCCTCACGTTTGTGCACAGCCGGGAGTTCACAGTGACAGAGCTCGGGGTGTGTGTCGGGGACAGGGCTGCTGAGAGGGGTGAACATGATGCAGGTGGTGAGTCAGGCCTAGGCAGAGAGAGCTCTAACACAAGCCTAGCTGAGGGTTGCCCATTTTTTCTCTTCATTGTTTTTTCTTTCCTAAAAGCACTGGGAGTGAAGTCGTTGGATTTCTGTGTGAGAAAGATTGCTTTAGTAAACCCACAATCGGAGTTGTCAGTTTCAACACATACTTCTCAGAAACTGATTGATCAAGTGGGCCCAAAATGATATAGATAGACACCATTAATAAACTCAGATTTCCAGAGGCATGTAAATGTTGCACAAGAATGTCAAGGTTATCCAAGCACACATGGAGCGGTCACAAAAATCGTCCTCGTGCTGGGCCTCAAGGGAAGCCTCCATGCACTTCACACGACCCACTTCACACCCACTATGTTCTCTGACTACCACGCCATAAAATCATAAATGAGGGACTATAGGATCAGCGCAAACATTCCATGTGTCTGGGGACTAGACAGCATCTTGGTCAATTACACCTGGATCAAAGAGGAAATCACCAGGAGGAATTATAAAACAATTAGACCTGAATGACCTTAAAGACGCTCTATATCCAAATTTTAAGATATAGCTAAAAAAAAGTACTCACAGAAAAATATATAGCATTAGATACATTTATCAGAAACAAGAAATAATGAAACAAAAGAGCTAAGCATTCAACTCCAGCAGTAAAGCAAAACAGAAGAAAGGAGGGATGAAATAATAACATTTAAAAATCAAAGAAATAGAGAGCAAAAAAGGATGGACTACTGAACACCAAAAATTGCTTCTTTGAATAAATTAATATGGCTAATCAAGGCAAATAGAATAAGCATGCAAATACAATGTATAATAAAAAATAATAATAACTACAAAAATGATATTCTATGAATATAGTAATAAGAATAACCAGATGATAATAAATTGATAAACCTGAGCAAAATGAATAAATTCCTGGAAAACACAAAGCAATGAATAAAGTCAAGAAGAAATAAAAAGCTTGAATGGGTCAATAGTTATTTAAAAAATTGAAATGATAATCACTGATCTTTTTACCAAAAAAGTCTAGGGCTATTCAGTCTTGCAGGTGAGTTTTGTTAAAATTTCAAGGAATAGGTTAGGTGTTCTCTTACAAAGTCTGTTCCAGAATTAGACAAAACAGGAAAGATGCCAATCCATTTAATAAGCCTGGTTAATATAACCTGGATTCTGAAACATGTTTGGGACAGTACAGGAAATTATAGGTTTATTTCATTTATGAGTCGTGGACATAGGGTTTATTCTGGAATGCAAGGATGATTAAGTATCAGAAAAATCTAATGATGCAATTCTTCCCAGTCATGAATGAAAGAATAAAATCATTTCATTATTTCCATAGCACTCAAGAAATGCTGACATCTATTTCTGATTAAAAGCCTCTTAGAAAACCAAGAATAGAAGGAAATTTCCTTAACTTGATAAAGGCTGTGTACCAAAACCTACAGCAAAACCATAACTAATGCAGAAGTTTTAGGCTCATTTTCATTAAGATTTAGAACAAGGCAATTCTACTCATACTATCAGTACTATTTTTTTAAAAAAATTATTATTAACATAGTATTACAGGCCAAAGCTATAAGACAAGGAAAGAGGCATGTGAAATATAAGGGTTAAGAGGGAATAGACAAGACAGTCATTTGTGGAAGATATGACCAACACAGAATCAAAATAAGCAACTATTCACAGTATCATAGGAACCATGAACTATCTGGACTTACCCTAACAAAAAATGAATGAGACTTTCTTGAAGAGAACAGCCTCTCTACTAAAGGAGTTTTTTTTTAATTTGAAAAATCAAGAAACGTTATATATTCACAAATGGAATGACACATAGCAAAATCTCAATAAAAACTGTTGCTAGATTTCTCAAAGAAATCAACACATTCATTATAAAGCTTATATAGAAAAATAAACGTCCATTTATGGTAAGGTCCATTTTGGAAAGAAAACAAAATTGAGTGTGCGTGGCAGATAGGCAGCTGGTCCCCACTTTGAGCGGCACTGATGGAGACCATTCAAAGAATTCTAGATCAACAGGATAAAGACAGAAAACCCAACAGAACAATGGGCAATGGCTTTGAATAGGCAGTCCTCAGTAAAGGATTCCCAAATGACTAAAGCAGATGTGAAGAGATGTTCCAGCTCACCAATAATGAGTGAGATGCAAATCAACACAAGGTGTCATCATTCATGCCCATCAGAATGGCAGATTAGAAGCGTGAGGAATAGATGCCAGGTGTTAGCAGGTATGTGGGGAGATGAGGACTCTGCACCGCTGAGTGTAGGATGTGAACAGGTATAACCAGTCTGGAAAATATTCTTTGTTTTAATTAAATATGCACATGCTTTTTTGGCCCAGAACTCCACTCCTGGTTATGCATCCGAGAAAATTCTTCAAACAGGGCCACGAGCGATGATTCACAGAGGCATTGGTTACAGTAGCTAGAAGTCGCCAGTGACCCAGGTGTGCATTCTGAGGGGGTGGGTACCATGCAAATGGACGCAGCGTTTGGAGCAATGAAAGAGTTGTATTTATAGCACAGGGAGGGGCCTTGAGTCGTACGCCGAGCGCAAAAGAGCAGAAAGAGAAGAAAATTGATCACACTATACCAGAGATTCTCAAACTTTCATCTCAGACACTCTTAAAAATTATTGAAGACCCCAAAGAGCTTTTGTTTCTGTGCATCCATCTATCTGTATTTATCATATTAGAAACTAAACATTTAAAACAATTTATGAATTCGTTAAAAAACAAATCTATTACATGTCAACATATGTAACATATTTTATTTTAAAAGTTTTATTTTTCCAAAATAAAAAATACAGTGAGAAGCAGCATTGTTTAACATTTCTGCAAATCTTTTGAACATCTGGCTGAATGAAAGACAGCTGGATTCTGGATTCATTCTGTCGTGATATAACACATCCTGTAGGCTCTGGAAAACTCCATTGGACATTCAGGAGAGAACGAGATGAAAAAGACCAAGAACATCATAGTATAATCATGAAAACAGTGTCAACCTCCTGCATCCCTGGACCGTACTTTGAGAGCCACTGCATTATACCGTTTGTGTCTATTGACAACACGTAAGTACACATAAAATTTCACTACACATTTTAGGTTTCAGGCATATTCAAGGCTGTACATAAAACGTACAGAGGTCAGAGCCTGTAGGGTGCAAGAGGGGGACAAGAGGGGCAAAGGATAAAAGGGAAAATAAGATAAAACAAAGCAAGACAGAATCTCTATGTGTTTTACCGGGGATTACAATTAAACTCAGGTCTCCGCCCCTGAAGAACAAGAATGCTGAAAAACAAAATGAAATAAGAAGACAGTCCAGGAGCCTGACCGGCCAGGACTCAGCAAGGAAGCAGGGAGGCCAGGGTGTGTGTGTGTGTGTGTGTGTGTGTGTGAGCGCGTGCACGCACGCACGTGCGCATGGGGGGTTAGAAGTGACGAGGTCTAATGGGGACAGAAATGCATCTGTGAATTCATCTGGACCAAATCCAGGATATCCAGGGCCGGGAGGGAGGAAATGCAGCTTCCTCCGCCTCTGTCTCCTCCTCTGTCTGACACCCTCCAAGCTCCAGGTGAGGACCCCGCTGCCCTCAGGGGAGCCAGCCTCCTGGTTTGAGGCTGGGCCAATGTGGAGAGGTCTGTGCTCACAGCCCACTGCTGCGGCGCTACAGACCCTACTGCAGGGCTGAGCAGAGATGATCGGGTGACCCCAAAGGCCTTTCCAGACCTCTAGGCCTTGACATCATGAGCATTCGGTGGCCGCTGAGTGGTGACCACAGCTCCCGGGCTGCACGGAGCTGGACTCCTCCCTCCCCTCCCGGCCTGCACCCTGCCAGGTGTGGCTCAGGCAGGTAGCAGGCATCTTGCGCCACTGTGTCAGCCGCAAGCAGTGCCCTCCCCGAGGTGACCTCCCCACTTGCCTCAGAGCAGAGCTACGCACTGCGCCCAGTCCCCTGGGGGACATCCGGGGCCCCCTGGCATTCAGAAGCAGGAGAAATGACTTGCGGGTCCCTGGCTGACCAACCAGAATCCATGGCTGCCCGCTTGGGCATCTTTAAGAAGGCAGGTGTCCTGGACAGGCCTCTTGTGGACGCCCTTCCGCGGGCTACTCAGCCTCTGCCCCGTCTTCACCCAGTTCCCCCTACGGGCTCTTTGTCGGTCTGTCCAGGTGTCCCTATTCCCGGACCCAGTACTCCACCCACAGGTGTGTCCCCCAGCTGCACTGGGAGCGATTGAGAACAGGGACATTCTTCCTTCCTTCCTGTGTCCCCGGGCTGGCCACTCAAGAGGGACCTGGCATTTGAGAAACAAATGAAAGAAGTGAAGTCCTGTGCAGGCGGGGGCTGGGGGCTGGGGCTGGTCAGGAAGGAGGACGTCTACCTCCGGTCACGTTCCCCCTCCCACCGTGGCCGGGGGCTCTGTCTCCCCTCTCCTCTCCTCCCGTTACAGTCAGCACCCTTTCTGCCTTTCACCAGAAGTAGGAAGCATTTCAAACAGGCAGAAAAGTCGAGAACCATGTCACGCATGTAATTAACACCTATGGACCCCAGGCTTGTATTCAGCTGGGATGGTCCGGTTGTTAAGGCACTACACTCTCCATATGTTCAGACAGGCTGGGAAATGAGCGGCTCTCCTGAGCCTTCAGACGATCTGCGCCCTCCACCAGGGCCCTCCCCCAGACACCTCTGCCACCTGGCAATTAAAGGGTTAAAGCCAGCCCAGCCCAGGGGTGAGGGGGCACAGCCTGGTGCCAAGATCTCAGCAGTTCCTATAGACTGCGCCTGCGGGACCCACTTCTCAGCTTTGTCAGAGGTGAACATATTTTCCTATTTATTTCAGATTTTCTTTAAAGAAACAAGACAACAGGGAATCTGGAAGCTCCCTGTGGACCCCTCCCCATCCCATCTCCACCATAATGAATTTGTTGCTTTTCATTCCCTTGCATGTGGTTGTATTTTTGCTCTAGAGATAAGTATCCGTCAACAAAATATTGTACTGTTTTGCATAACCTCAAGCTTTATATAAATGCTACCAAGCTGTCCACATCCTTCTGCAACTTGCTTTTGCACCCAGTGCTGTTTTGAGAGGGTCCACATCGACACACGTGGCTCCAGCGCACCCTCCCCACTGCTGAAGGGTATTCATGCCATTGGACGAATAGACCATGATTTGGAAAATCTATTTTTTTCTTATAAAGATTCGGATTGTTTCCAA
This sequence comes from Orcinus orca, assembly GCF_937001465.1. Lineage (NCBI taxonomy): Eukaryota > Metazoa > Chordata > Mammalia > Artiodactyla > Delphinidae > Orcinus > Orcinus orca. Next base: position 5,890,180 of record NC_064565.1, on the reverse strand, counting down.
CGGTTTGCTTTTACAAACTGTGATATCCTAAACATCCTTGTGCATATCCTTTGGTGCACACGTGCATAGATTTCCATTGGATATGGTTCCAGTTATCTGTGGCTGCAAAACAAACTACCCCCAAACGTAGCAGCTTTGTAACAGCAACCATTTCATCAGACCTCATGAGGCTGTGTGTCAGGAATTCGGGGCAGGGCTCAGCTGGGAGGGGCTTCCGGTTAACATGGCACTGACTGGGGTCACCCGATGGGATCCCTCTGCGTTGACCTGGACAGTGGTTTGGTGGGAACGGCTGGAAGACTGAGCGTCTCTCTCTGGTTTCTCCAGCGTGGAGGTCTTAGGGTCCTCAGACTTCTTATCTGGTGGCCCAGGTCTCCAGGAGTGAGTGTCCTGGCCAGCAAGGCAGAAGCCCTGTGGCCTCTTATGTCACCTAGCCTCACTTCCACTGAAGTCATTGACTGCAGTAGCCCCAGACCCACCCGGATTCCAGGGGACAGAGCCTAGACCCCACCTTTGGGTAGGCGTGTCAAGCAATTTTCAGCCATTCTTAGAAACCACCTCTTGTACTCAGGGGCAGAGCTACTGTGCTGGGGGCCTGGGCATCTTCAACAAACTGCACTGGGCGTTGCCAGATTGCCCTCAGAGGTGAGACACAGCAAGGTGTGGGTTCCTGGTTCTCTACATCCTCACCAACACTTACTAGTGTCAGACTTTTTCTTTTTTGAGAAATGGTATCTTACTATAGTTTTAATTGATTTATTTAATTGTAATCATAGTATAGCATGATTAGTAATGAAATTGAATGCCTTTTCATATGTTTATTGGCCATTCAGGTTTTCTTTTCTCCAAATTGCTCTTTCCTATCGCTTGCACATTTTTCTCTTGGGTAGTCTGTTTTTCTCCAATGTATTTGTAAGTACTCTTTTTCTTTCTTTCTTTATTTTTGGCTGCATTGGGTCTTTGTTGCTGCGCGTGGGCTTTCTCTAGTTGTGGCGAGCAGGGGCTGCTCTTTGTTGCGGTGCGCGGGCTTCTCACTACAGTGGCTCCTGTTGTTGCGGAGCACGGGCTCTAGGTGCACAGGCTTCAGTAGTTGTGGCACATGGGCTCAGTAGTTGTGGCTCGTGTGCTTAGTTGCTCTGTGGCACGTGGGATCTTCCTGGACCAGGGCTCAAACCTGTGTCCCCTGCATTGGCAGGTGGATTCTTAACCACCGCGCCACCAGGGAAGCCCTGTAAGCATTCTTGAGAGTACTTAGATACCAATCCTTTGGCCGACATGGGCATTACACATATCTCTCTTAGTTTGTGGCTTATCTGCTCACTTTTAAAACTGTCATTTTTTTGACAGACAAATTTTTCATTGTAATGAAGTTAAATTGGTCATTCTTTTTTTACGGCCTGTGCTTTGTGTGTCTTAACAAGCTCAGCATCCCCTGGGATGTGCCTGATCTCCTGGCCTGGGTGGACTCTGAGTGTTCCTCCACTGAGCGCAGTCTGACCCTCACATCTTCCCTCCTGTGTCCCCGGCATGTGGGATGCCTCTCCTCCTGCTACCGACCAGGGTTCTTGACCTCCTTAATCAATAGAAATTGACTAGAGGCCAGACAAGAAATTCAGGCAAGGCTTTATTGGGGCCCTGCTGCAGCAGGGGGGAGCGAGAACAAACAATGGTTTCCCTTGCTAGCTCGCTCCCTGAGGGGGTGGGGGCGAGCTTGTTTCTTATATGGGATGAAGGTAGGGGTGTGTCCAGGGGACAGGCCAGGGGTGGGTGGCTTAGGTGCTCTGCCCACCCCTTTGATGGTGGTGCGTGCGGGGGGCATGCGCAGTACCCTGCTTTTCCCCCTGGCTCTTCAGAAGTGGCAGTTGGGTTTTTGGTCTTTTTGTATCTTGTTGTCCAGAATTTGCTCTGACTGCGCATGCACACATTTATTTTAGTCCCTTATAGTTTCTTTGTATCTGTTGCTCCAGGAGACGTTCGTCCAGGTGCAGGCACTGCAGCAAAGCGTCCCAGGTCCCAGGTCCCAGGCTGTCTCACTCCAAGCTGGCCATGCAAAGCCTACCTGCCCCCGGAAAGCCTCCCCAAGCCCTGTCCCTTTCAGCACAGTCTCAGAGGCTTCCTCTCTCCCTCCTTCCTTCCAGGACTCCCAGGCCCCCTGGTGCCTCTTTTAGTTTCTTAGTTTTAGTTTCTCTTTATTCCCTGCAGCTCTGTGCAGATCTGGATTTGCAAGCCTGGATTTTTAGGCCTGGCGTTTCCTGCTGAGCATTGGGTCTGCACCCAGGAAAGGTGGTTCCTGAATTTGCCTGCAGAGGCCCGGGGTTCTATGTCCCCCAACCATCATCAACAGAAACATCAGACTTTCAACAATGTTCACAAGACACAACATTAAAACAATGAAAAAAGAATTTTTTACAACACAGTTAAAATAACTGCATAATTTATTACTAATCACCCTGAGACACACAAACAAGAAAGGAATACAATTTAAAGCAAGACTTCAAGAAATAAAAACATCAAATCACATGCAGTCTCCTTTGACACTGAACTCCACGATGATTAAATGAAACTTGGCGTTTCTTCTGGAGGGAAACCATGCTCCTTTGAGCTTCTAGGGCCAATGCACGGGCACGTCTTCACAACTTCCCACTATGGAGGCAGCTCTGGACATTTCCAACCCCCGCCCCCCGGAGCAGCTGGCTCCCTGTATAGAGATACAGCTACATGCTCTTATGGGATCACTCACTCTCGGCCCTGTTCCTTGGGCACTTAGCCGTACCTGGATCCACCCTCTTTCCTGATCACAGCGCCAATCCCCCAGCATCTCCAAGGGAAGATGGTGGCAGCAGCAGAAGGAGGGGGTGTGCTGACCCCTCCTCAGAGGCTGGGGCTCAGTGAGTGAGCCTCCACTGGGCAGCGATGTAGGGGCAGGAAGTGGAGGGTCTTGCCAGAGGTCAGGGAGAAGTAGACTTTGGTGCTGCTGGGCAGGAAGGGCACGGGGAGAAGAGCGAGAGTGAAGGGGGCCCAGATGGCCCTGCAGGAGGACTTCAAGAGGGTGGCCAGGCTGCCAGTGCAGAAGGAGGCTGCCCTCCCACGTCAAGGCTCTGATCCTTTTGTGCCCGCACTGCCTCACCTGTAAAACAGAAGAAGGAAAATGTGACCTCCTTCCTAAGGTTTTATGAAAATCAAGCTCGTTTTACTAGTAAGAGTGATTAGAATAACGACCAGCAATTTAGGTGAAGTTTGGGTTTCCTTTTTCCCATTAAAAACAAGTACTGATTACTCGGATGGATGGGGCTGGCTATGTTCCTTATTTGATAGGTGGGGAAACTGGGCCCCAGGGACTAGGGGGTGCCCTTCAGGGAGAGCTGGAAGCCACTTTCAGGGCTGGCCTGGAGGATTTTCCCACGAGGCAGGGTGGGAAAGCATTCTGGCCCCAAGTGGATGCCAAGCAGGGGTAAGCTTCCATGTGGCTCCTGCTGTGATAACGCAGTGTGGCACCCCATCTCTGGCAGCAGAAAAGCTGAGAGCAGGGGGAGGGGCCGCAACCCGGTTGGTTCCCAGCAGGGCCGGCTATATCCGTTCCCTGCTGTCAACCAGGAGGAGGGGATCCGCTGCTCCGGAGGGAGTCCTGTGGCCAGCCTAGAGATGGCAGCCTTCCTTGGAGCTGGGGAGGGGATATGCCCACACCCTCCCGGCTCAGGGGGGTGTGCCCTCGACACCCCCTTCTCAGCACTGCCCTCTCCCTGGGCGGGTGGGGGCAACTGATGCAGTTACTGCCACAGGCTGCTCAGATGGCAGAGAGGCCCTTCCCACGGGATTTGAGGCTTAAAAGTGGGTTGGATAAGGGTAGTGTTTCCCCTGAAGGAATGAACTGGGAATTGTGGGATTTTAGGAGCAGCAGGAGGCCTAAAGGGCGGGGGGTGGGGTGGAGTGAGGATGGTTTTCCCGGCACCTATCATCATCATTCAAACTCCCGACCCCTGCCCTCCTGGCAGACACCGGCAACAAATGAGCGATTAGCCTCAGGCATCAGCCCATTTTCTGCAGCCACCCATACCTACCCATTTGTTATTTTCTTCATTCTGCATCCATCTATCCATCTGCCCATCCATCCATCCATCCATCCATCCCTCCATCCATCCACCCATCCATCCATCCATCCATCCATCCACCCATCCATCCGTCCACCCATCCATCCCTCCATCCATCCACCCCATCCATCCATCCATCCATCCATCCCTCCATCCATCCACCCCATCCATCCATCCATCCATCCATCCACCCACCCACATATCCATCCATCTGTCCATCCATCCATCCATCCACCCACCCACCTATCCATCCATCCACCCCATCCACCCATCCATCCACCCCATCCACCCATCCATCCACCCATCCATCCATCCATCCATCCATCCACCCCATCCATCCACCCCATCCATCTGCCCACCCACCCATCCATACACCCACCCACATATCCATCCATCTGCTCCATCCATCCATCCACCCCATCCACCCATCCATCCATCCGCCCACCCACCTATCCATCCATCCACCCCATCCACCCATCCATCCACCCACCCATCCATCCACCCATCCATCCCTCCATCCATCCACCCACCCACATATCCATCCATCTGCTCCATCCATCCATCCCTCCATCCATCCACCCACCCATCCATCCATCCATTCATCCATCCACCCATCCATCCCTCCATCCATCCACCCATCCATCCCTCCATCCATCCACCCCATCCATCCATCCATCCACCCACCCACATATCCATCCATCTGCTCCATCCATCCATCCCTCCATCCATCCACCCCATCCATCCATCCATCCACCCACCCACATATCCATCCATCTGCTCCATCCATCCATCCACCCCATCCACCCATCCATCCATCTGCCCACCCACCTATCCATCCATCCACCCATCCATCCATCCGCCCACCCACCTATCCATCCATCCACCCCATCCACCCATCCATCCACCCATCCATCCATCCACCCATCCATCCACCCATCCATCCATCCACCCATCCACCCATCCACCCATCTATCTATTCAATTCATGCTCCTCAAGGGGTCCAGCCTTCAGGAGCCAGCAGTCTGTGTTTGCAGTCCCTGGGCCCAGCACTTACAGATTGGTTGCCCTTGGGCAGATCACTTCACCTTTGTGTCCTCAGTTTCTGCAAGTGTACGGTGGAGATGACAATAGTACCTACTTCACAGAACCTTCTGTGAGGCTCAAGTGAAATAACATACCCAGCACACATACACACACTTTTACGTGTCAGCAGTTTTTTTTTTAACTCTTCTTAACTTCACTCATTTATTCAATTTCTCTATTCACTCATTCATTTATTCACAATCACTGTCTCATTCCCGGGAAATGAACCTGAATTTCTTCTTAGTTTTTCTTTCATCACTTCCCATCTCTGGCCTTTGGCTGGAGGATTGGTGCTCTTCTTAGAAAGTAGATCCTGAAAGCTGATCCTGGAAGCCAGGGTTTGTTTGTTTGTTTGTTTTTTATTTATTTTATTGAAGTATAGTTGATTTACAATGCTGTGTTAATTTCTGCTGTATAGCAAAGTCAGTTATACATATATACGCATTCTTTTTCATCTTCTTTTCCATTAAGGTTTATCACAGGGTATTGAATATATCAATAGTTCCCTGTGCTCTACAGTAGGACCTTGTGTTTATCCATTCTATATACTGGAAGTCAGGTTTTAAGAGAGACCAGAAGAGGGGAGGACCCTCTCAGCAAACTCCCAGGACCCTGCCCACCGGTTTTACTTGCTGACCAACTTAAGGCTCCTCTTGGGTTCCCGGGTCCCATGTACCCACCTTTGTCCCACCCCTTCCAATGCACAGAGATCAGAAGGCAAGAAGGACCAGAGAGGGATTTCCAGCGTCTTTTCTGTGCCAGGCTTTTCCTAGACCTTCTCTGATTTAATCATCCTTATAGCCTTTAGAGGTATAGGGCTAGTTCCATGTTGTCATAAGAAAGCTGAGGTTCAGAGAGGTGAAGTGACTTGCCCCACGTTGAGCAGCAAGTGAAGAGCAGAGTTGGAATTCACACCCGGGTTTAGTAGGTTGCAAAGCTCAGAGCCCTCCCCCAGCTCCGAAAGCCCTCGGTTCTCTGGCTGGAGGAGAGGTGCTCAGAGTCGAGTGTCTTGGCTACGGCTCGCCTACTCCCCGCTGCTGAGTGTGCATAGCTCCTTGACCCGCTCTTGCCTGAAGCCCTAGGAGCTGGTGGGGCTGCAGGAGCTGATCTGCAACCGTTTCAGCTGGGGTGTGTGCGGCGGGAGGGTGAGTGACTCCGGACTGTCCTGGGAGAGCAAGGACACTTGGTTCTCACCACGGGGGCGAGGGCAGTCAGCTGGCCCGAGACACCAGCTCAGGGTCTGGAGAGGTGGTTCCCCCACTTTCCCTGCTTGCCCTCAGTCCCCTGCGGGCCCAGCTTGTGAGGACCTGCCCCCAACCTGCCGACTGTAGCAAAAACAGATGCAGAGTCTGCCCTCGTCCTTGCCAGGCTGGACCCTGGCCTCAGGCCCGGGTGGATCCAGGCCTCTGGGAGTTCGGGGGTCACATGCCTCTCATCACCCTCCAGCCTGGGGCGGCATCCCTGTGTCAACTCAACTCAACTCGATTCCATCCATTCCACACGTGTCTCTGGAGCCCCATTCACACGCCAGCCCTGTGCCAGATACGGGGGACACCTGCCCTCAGCGGATCGACCTCATCCCTGTGTCCACAGGAGACCCCAGCTTATCTCCATTGGGTCGTCGAGAGCAGAGCTGCCCAAGGGGCCCCGTCTGGAGAGGCGCAGGGAGCACCGAGCCAAGGGTGCAGGACGAGGCTGGGTTTGCCTCATTCCTTCCACAGCGCATCTTGGCACCCACAAGTGCAATGTGCCGTGCTGGGGGCTGCGGTAGGGCTAGGGCTCCAGGCGGGGAAGACAATGCCAGCGACGCAGACGGCTCCACAGCAACGACTAGCCCCCCTCCCGCCCCTGCCGCGGCGCGCAAGTCTCCCACAGGGTCCTTCTCGGTTTCACTACGAGCATCTTAGATGGGTGGGTGGTCGGCTGCTGACGTACAGCCTGGCTGGTCTGACTGCCAACGGCCACAGCTTGGCATCTCCCATCCAGACCTCTTTTCTGGGCTCCACGCAATGCCCACAGGGCATCTCCACGTTGAGGCCCCACCGCTCTCTCCCTCCTGCCCGTACTTCAAGCGCTGCTCCTCCAGCTAGGTGAAGGCCACACGGCCATCCTGCCTTTCGGTCCAGGAACTCTGCAGCACCCTTGCAGCTCCGACCGCCTCACCCCCATGGGTCCTCCCCTGCCAACCTCTCCCTGCGGTTGGTGATGCGGGTCCTGAGCAGCCCTGGGCGTCCGGCCCCCTCACTTCGACGGCTGCAGCCTCTCTCAGCCCAGTTCGCTGCCAGCATCTGCTCTCTCCCTGTCAGCCAGGGCTGGCTTTGGAAAATTAAAATCTAATCAATCATGCCCCTGCCTGTCTAGGTCCCGTCAGCGGGCCCCCTTTGCTCTCAGCTTCCAAGGCCCCCAACTCGGTCACGCAGGCGTCTCCAGTCACGCTCTGGTCACGCGGGTCCTCTTTCAATTCCGTCTCCCCGCCCAGGTACGTCTGTACAAACTGTGTCTTTCATCTCTTGTATTCTGATGCTTTGACATCTGGGGCCTGGCCGGCCCTGGAGGGACTGCCCCTCTCAGGTTAATTCCTAAGGATGGTAAACCAAGTGAGTGTGCTTTTCAGATACAAGCCAACCAGTCCAGTCCCCACCCCAGCACCTCCTCTGTTGGTTCTCACGCTCCAGGCCACTATCCCCCTGCCCTGATCACCCCAGGGCCAGGTACCAGGCAACCAGGGACAGCCCCTGTGCCCCCGAGCCCACGAAAATCATTCAAACTAGCCAATCCTAAGCCTGCGGAGCCTGCCTGGCCCATTCCATCCCATGGAAACCACAGTCCAGGTTCTTGTTCACATTCTCTCCTGTTCCCTCGGCCTTCGGGACCAAACCCAGTGCCCCTGGGACATGATGTGCTCCTTGCCTTGGGATCCGCGAGTATAACCTGTTATTTTCAATGTGTTGGCCTTCCCATACCAAAATCACAATAAAACCTATGCCCCAGCCTCCTGGCCCTCTGCACCTGGCCCACTCCCCCACTTCCTGCAGCCTTGCTTAGGCGGCCTGCTTCTGGCGGCTTTCCCGCCACAGTCCTCCGGGGCTTCCTATGCAGGTCCCGTCACACCGTACTGTCATTGGTGGTTTCAAAGCTCTGTCTTCCCAGAGAGGATCTAATCTGCCACGGAGCAGCAGCGACTGTTTCCTTGCTCACCGATTGCATTCCTGGCGCATAGTAAATGCTCAATAAATATCAGCTGTGGAATGAGCAAACACGCACTGCTCATAGGTCATGTTATAACAGAGCTCAACGACCCTCTGGTCAAGGGGGGCAGGAATAAAACTGTCTGTAGAGTGTTTGCCACTCTCCTCAGTGCAAGGTTGGGTCAGTTTCCCCTTCCCTTGGATAGGGGCTACCTTTGACCCACAGAATGTACCAGAAGTGACATTGCAACTTCCAAGTCCAGTCCCAGCCCCGAAGAGGTCTTCTGCTTCTTCTGTTGCATCTTGGAATGTTCCTCCTTGGAATCCAGAAGCCACGTAGAGCATCCCACGTGTGGAACTGACGTGCCCCCAGCTGACAGCGCGAGCTGGGTTCCCCGAGGAACCTGCCTGCCATGTGAGTGAAACCGAGGAGGACCCTGTGGGGCTCTGGGGCACGGAAGCCTTTTTTTGTCCCCCGTCTCTTGTAGGCAAGACTCCAGCCTCCGTGACCTTCCCTGGGTTCCAAAGGGTGGATTTGAACAGTTGCTAATCAGAGGGGAACGGCCAGGAAACCACCTGGGGCGAGATTCAAGGGACCCGAAAAGCTCCTCAAGATCAGGAGACCCTGCACACACCCTCATCTTGTCAGCAACCCCACCCCTGAACTATTGCTAGAGAACCCCTCACCAAGTCCTCCCGGGTTGGGACACATAGTTTTGGAGTGCAGGAGCCCGCTGTGTCCCCCTCTGCCTGGCAAAGCAATAAAGCTATTCTTTTCTACTTCACGCAAAGCTCTGTCTCTGGGATCTGACTCGGCCCCGGCGCGCAGAGAGGCTGAGCTTTCGGCATCGCGAGTAGGGCCTTTCCGGACCTCTCAGCCCAGAAACCCACTCAAGCAAGTGAACGAGCCTCCCCGGACGCTGCACGGAGCAGAAGAACTTCTTACCAGCGCTGTCGAAGTTGCTGACCTACAAAAATCGTAAGCAAATAAAACGGCTGCTGTTTCAGCCGCTCAGCTTTGCGGCACAGAGTTAGGCGGCGATGGCCACGGGGAGAGAGATCCCGCTGCACGCCGGGTCACGGTCTCGCACTATTTATGAAGCTCAGAACAGCCCTGCCAGGAAGACATGATCACTGTCTTACAGAAGGAGACTGAGGACCAGGCATGAGATCATTTGCTAAGGTCACAAACGTGGAGAAAGTGACAGCAGGATTTTCGTCTGGCTGCAAGCCTGTCATCCTTCTGTCCATCCGTCCACATGGTAGAGAAATGACTTGAGACTGGGGCCGGAACCCAAGAGCCTTTGTGGTGGGCAGAGGAGGACGCTGGGAAGGTACTCCATGACCAGCCAGCCCGAAGTGGCCCCAACCCCGGCTGGGCATGGATGCCTGGCTGCGGGTCTGGGTGTGAAATCACATTTTCTCCACCAGGCTGATGCTTGGTCGCAGGGTGCCCCTGGCCTCTCACTGCGCTGCTGGCCTCTGCTTGGCCTGGGAGCAGATGCTGTCAGCGGCGAGCGGACACCCCAAGGCCCAGCCACGCGTATCGGGAGGCATCAGGAGGAGGCTTTGAAGCGGGGACCTTGGACCTTGCTCAGATGCTCTTTGCAGGGTTTGCCCAACCCCTTTCTTCCCTTGGTGGTGGCGGCCGTCCAGGGCTGGCGTGGGCACTCGAGGCTCTTTCCTCGCGGGCACTTGGCCGTCCAGCCCCCTCCGTACTGGCGGGGCCTTAGGGGGCTCGGCCTGGCATCGGCTGGCACACTGCCCACGAGCACCACTGGCTCTTCCATCTCTGGCCAAACCAACAGTCACAGGTGCGACTGTCAAATGTGGCCCAAACTGAGAAGAGAAAAAAGATGAACAATGAACTACAGTCTGATTAGCTGCACCCTTTGGCAGAACTCTGGGTCTTTCTTCTTCAGATTCTACAGAGAAGTTTCTTGTGATTTCTTCTCTAGGGTGTAAAGGCCTGGCTGCCAGCATTTAGCAGGAAAACGAAGGCATAGAAAAATTAAGAAACTTGTTCAAGTTCGTACGGCTGAGTCAGTGTTGGGGCTGGGATTCGAACCCAAGTAGACTGCTCCTGAGGATGCTGTACTAGCTCAGGTAGCACGCAGGAGGGGTCATTACCGTACTAAACAGACACTTGGTACCTACTTTCGAGTTAAGGACCAGAGGGGTTATAGAAGTTATAGTCATATGTCTCTCTCCTTTTCTTCCTTTTTGCCATCACTGAGAATTATTATTGAAAGAAACCAAACTTTGTACGTATTCTTTTCTTTTTTGGCCGCACTGCAGTGGCAGGCGGAACTTCCCTGACCAGGGATCGAACCCGTGCCCCCTGCAGTGGAAACGCGGAGTCTTAATCACTGGACCTCCAGGGAAGTCTGAAAGAAACCAAACTTTGGTAGCATACCTGAAGCTATTAGAATAACACAGAATGTGCAAGGAAAAAAAAATGCTTATTTCATAGATAGGATACAAGACTTCAGAGAGGTTAATTAAGCTGCCCAAGATCACACAGCATAAGGAGAAGGACTGGGGTTTGCATCCCATACCATACCCACTGCCTTATCCAGTCATGAAGCACTCTGCCCTGGATCACCTCTTCCCTGTATGGTTCTCGTCTGCCTCAATCACCCTGTTATTTTCACTCCTGGGATGCGCCTGACTTACCTTTGAACTCACAGAGCTCTGTACAGTGCCTGGCACATGCTGGGCGCTCAGTACCTACTTCCTGAAATGAGCGGTGCCTGTAGAGGTTGGGAAACAGAGGCTCAGGGAGGCCAGTGACTTACTTCAGGTAGTCACAGCACAGGGACCGGGTCCCACGACTCCAGGACAGGACCCTGGCACCGCCCAGGAGGCCAGATCAACACACTTTTTAAACCCTGGATAAAACCCGGAGGGGTGAGTGATTTGGTCAACAAAGGCCTCGTGTGTTCAGAGAGCACCGGCAGGGTAGGGCTCTGACAGGGAGAGGGCTGGGGAGGCTGGTGCCAGCGGCCTGGAAACAGGGGGGCTTCCGGAGCCCAGAGCAGGGGTGGGAGGATGGAGTAGTCTTTTTTCTTTCTCTTTTTTTTCCACCTTGGCCTTGGTGCTAAGGTTGGCAGGTAACATACAGAGCACCCAGTTAAATCCGAATTTCAAACAAGCAACAAATCATTTTTAGTACATGTATATCCCCAATATTACATGGGATAGAATTATACTGAAAAAATGTACTCGTTTACCTGCAGTTCACATTGAACTGGGTGTCTTGTATTTTTACTTGCTAAACTTGGCAACCCGGCCTGGTGCTGGCGGCCCAGGCTGGTGGATGGGGCGAGGCAGGACTGGGTTCGCCCTGTGGTCTGACTTCCTTGGCCGTGTGGCCGGGGCAGATTCTCAGCCTGAATCCTCACTGTGCAAGAGGAGCCTGAGCCGGTGCCTCTCCTGGGCTCCTGCCCCGCCCCCCTTCCTCCCTACACTTACCTTGCTTGCTTTTCTTCCCCTCCCCCACCCCACGGCAAGCATCATTCTTTGCAGTACATTTGTATTTGATGTTCTGTTTCTATGTTCCCCCAGATGGAAAGCACCACGCAGACAGGGCTCTGATTTTTATCTGATTTTTATCATTCATCTGTGCGCGTTTGTGTCCCAAGAACACGCCGTAGGGCTCATTGTACACTGTCAAGGGAAGCAGTGAGGAAGGGGAAAGTCAGAGAGCTGTGCTTGTCCAAGGCCACGCAGTCAGCAAACGCCAGAGCTGGGGGCGTCCGTCGGGGCCCTGAACACACGTGCTGATGACTGAAACTGCGCTTGAGGGTGTGCACGTGTGACACTGGAGGAGAGAGCTCCCCTCCCAGGCTCAGTCTGCCCTTCGGTGGTTGTGGGGGCCGGCAACATGCTCTTCAGCCCCTCCCGACTCCCCTCCTCACTCTGGGAGCCTCCACAGATGACTGGCTGATGGCTGACCCCCAACCTCCCAGACGGTGGTGGGAAGGCAGAGGGGAGCTTGGGGGCTTTGCGGGAGGCCCGCCTGGAGCTGTCTAGACGCCAGCAGTCTGTGTGGACGGCATAGCAGCAGCGGCAGTGGGAGAGCTAGGTGGCTCTGCCGGGGAAGCTGCCCCCATGACTGCCACGCCAGGACAGATGGCAGGAAGGCAAGTCAGGATCTTGCCAAAGCCTGGTCTCCTTCCCTCCTTCCAGGTACCCTGGGGCACCCCTGGAGGTCCGGCGGGTGATTTCCTGCACTGCCCAACCCTGGGGGGAAGGGCTGGGCTGAAGCATGCCAGCATACAGAATCCCCGCTGCGGAATGCAGTGGGGAAGGTGCCTGGCCAGGGCTGTGGGCCTGCCGCACGCCATGCTCACACCAGCCGTGGAAAAGAGAACCGCGGGACTCCCCAGTGGCGCAGTGGGTAAGACTCTGCGCTCTCAGTGCAGGGGGCCCGGGTTCCATCCCTGGTCAGGGAACTAGATCCCACACGCCGCAACTAAGGAGCCGGTGAGCCGCAACTAAGGAGCCCGCCTGCCGCAACTAAGACCCGGCGCAACCAAATCAATCAGTCAATCAAATAAATATTAAGAAAAGAAGAAGAAAAAGCAAACCATTTCCCCACTGCCTGGTACAGAGCCTCTGCCTGCACGGCAATGCCACGAGTCACTGAATGGCCTTGTCAGCGGCCACTGCAGGTGGATCACAGCTCTGGAGGTGTCCCAGGGCTGCTGAGCGGGCTGACGGCCAGGCTGCCTGCGGGATGAGGGGCCTCTTCCAGTGGAGCCGCTGGGAAGTTTGGCAGCCCGGATGCTGGGTTGTCGGCGAGGTCCAGAGCAGGCTCTCTGGGTCAAGGCCACTTGGGAAGCTTTGGCGCCCAGGGGTGGTGACCACCAGGGCTCTGAAGACTCTCGGCCTGATGGAGACAGTGGGGGAAGCTGGATGAGGGCCCCTGAGTCAGATCGGGGCTCGGACCTCGGCCTCGTTCACCTGGTGACAGCTGCAGCCAAGCAGGGGCCCGGGGAGCAAGTGAGGGGAACGCCAGACTGGCCTGGGAGAGAGATCTGGTTCTGAGCAGCCGTGCTGGGGAAGCAGTGCTGGGGGAAGGTCGAGGGCATTTGGCAAAGTAAAGGGGAAACACTTTAAAACCTTACGTGGGTATCTGAATTTGCATAACGGCCCCAGGTGTTAAACACTTTGACTGCCACACCTGCCGTGACTTGGCTCTTCCTGTGGGGGCCACGGGCAGTGCCCAGGGCACAGTGGTGCCCAGTGAGTACAGACTGGCCCGAGGGCAGGGAGGTCCCTACTCCGGCACATCCCAGAGGCTTGGCAGTGGCTCGAGAGGCCTCTGGGCGTCCAGGGGTGGACCATGGCCCCCAGTTTCCAGCACTGGGATCTAGCAGAGAGGAACCAACAGGGCCCGGGCAACCTTGACCCCAATCCCTCTGGGTACAAGTGATCTGAGGCCTGGCTCCTGTCCCATCTGTGTCCCATGTGCAGGAGGGGACAAGGACGGACAGCCCCTCCCTGGACTGCTGTCCTGGTGGCTTCTTGCCTGGCTGCCTGGCCCCATCCTCACACCCCAGCTCCCCGCCCGGTGAGAGGCAGCTCTGAGGTCACACAGTCTGGGGGCTCAAGATTCATGAGCAAAGGTGACACAGTTTTCTCATCTGTAAAGGAGATGAATCTGAATCACAGAACCGACCTCTCAGGATGATTTATCTCTTTATCAGGAGATAAAGCCCCGCTCTGTGCAGAAGCTCCATCACGGGACAGGGCTGGGTCTACGCTTCCATCCATGGGTCTCTGCCCCTCCCCACCTGCAGTGGCCCCTCCGGTGACCTCTCCCCTCCTTAGGACACAGTCTCAAGTTCCGATGTGGCCCCCCGTGGCCCCGCCTCACACGCCGCCCCTCCATTCTCCTCCCCTCACAGGCTGCCCCTCACCTGCTCTGCTCCAGCCACCCAGGCCCCCTCCTGGCTGGTTCTCAAACCCGCCGCTCACCTGCCTCAGGGCCTTTGCATATGCTGTTCCCTCTGCCCGGAACGCCCACCTCCCAGATCCCCCATCCCTTCACCTCCTTCAGGCCTCTGCAGCCCCCTGCCAAGGGCCCACACACACATGGCGTCTCCCCTAACTGTGGCTCCCTGTGCTGGCTTGTTCCCCCCAGGGACGTGTGGCTCCCTCACCCGTCTCCCAGGGGAGGAAGAGCCGCGAGCACCCAGCAGGTGTGACGGACAGGAGGAAGCAGCGGACCCAGGGTCCCAGTGCCAAGCCTGGTGAGGAAGCTGGCGCTCTGACCAAGGGCTCGGGAAGGAAGCGGTACAGGGGCTGTGAATCTAGGGCCCTCGGAGTCACCACCAAAGCAGCAGGCCAGAGACGGGCACTATGCCTGCCGCCCGGCGTCCACCCTGCAGAGAGCACGAATGGCTCTGCCTGCCTGTCCCTGGGCGTGGGGGACACAGCGCCGGCACCCAGCACCTCCACAGCAGCTCTGCCCGAGTAGCTGGTGGAGAGCGTCTGGGGGGCGCCTGTGGAGGACTGACCGGCAATGGGAAGGCCAGGGGTGCAGGACAGGGCCTGGGGCTTCCTTGCCCTGCAGGCACCCTTTCCAGCCTGCTGCCCACCCAAGGGCATCCAGCCTGCGGCACCAGCACCTTCAGGCACAACTGCCTGCAGGACCGAAGGCCCTGGGCACTACTGGCCAAGGTCACCACCTTCTGTGCTCATCATGACCTGGGCCCCGTGGCCCGGCTTTCCCCTGGGGCCGAGACTCTTGGGAGTTCCTCCACTGCCCATCCCCCTCCCCCTGCCCATCATCGGCTCAAGGACTAAATAATATGTGTGTGTGGCCGTTGAGGGGGGGGGGGAAGGGGGAGGGGCAGGTTTCAAAGTTTCAAGCAGACACGAAAACTGCCCAGAAATCACGAGCCTGGGAGAGCCAGGCACTTACTGTCATCCAGGACGTGTTGGCCTTGGGAGAAGGGGACCCGAGGTGGCACCTCTGCCCCTGGGCCCCAGCTGAGGGCACAAGCACCTGCCCCCGGGGGAGGGTCCCACTCTCTGGGCCTGAGGGTGTTCCCCCGCCACACCTGGTGAGATGCGGCAGTGAGGCCCCGCCCTGGGGGGGGGCCGGGAGGGCCGCCCTTGTCTGGACGCCACCCTTGGGTAGGACTCTGTGCTAGGTGCTTTCCCGCCATGGTGGCCTCTGGAGACCCTGTGTGGCAGGCACACTCAGCGCCCCGATGGGCAGACTGAGGCTCGGAGCGAGAAGGGACCCAGGGTCCCCATCAGGGCTGGGAGAGGCCCTGGGTCTGCCCAGAACCCAAGCTTCACGCCGGATCCCCTGGGGCCTCATCCCTCACAACACATAGCATGAAGGGGAGGCCCAGAGGCCCACGTCACCTGCTCAAGGCCCCTGCAAGGGAGAGCTGAGCCAGCCTGGCCTGGCCACCGCAGCTGTGTCTCGGGCACGTCACTGGGAGAGGGCCCGAGACCCCTCTCTCTGCCCCCTTGCCAGCCGCTGCTGGACCCTTTGGAGGGTCACACCTTTGAGGCCATCAGGGAAGACCTGGTTGTCACCCCCATGTTACAGGGGAGGAAACTGAGGCCCAGAGAGGTGAAGCTTCTTATCCGCGGTCACGCAGCAAGCCAGCTGCCTTGCGCCCAGGTCTCTTCTGCCTCGTGGCCGTGGTTAAAAACAAGGTCATTGGCTGGAAGCCTGAGCTCCTAATCCTGACTCTGCTCTGTGAACTTGGCAAGCTGCTTGGACTCAGGTCTCCCTTTTTCAGAATGGGTAGAACGATGCTACAGGGGGTACTGGGACCCCTAGCCTGGCACATTCTACGTGGCACTTAGAAGTGCCTCAGGAACGATGGCTACGATTATTCCTCAAGAGCCAGCCAGGGCCAGGGTGGGCGCCAGCCCCGTCTGACCCAATTCCCACCCCTCCCCCCCGCCCGGGTCCCGGCATCTAGGCCTCCTGATGGGCTGAGGCCGCCCTGAGGTGTGGGGCTTCCGACGGGGTTGGGGAGGTGCACGCTGCTCCCCTCTTCGGGTTGGGGGGGCTGCCTTTGTTTTCTTCCACCCCAATCTGTTTTGAATAAACCACATTTTCATCATCTTGAGCCGTAATCCCCAGCATCAGAGGAATATTGTGAAATGTCAGCCCTTTCTGGAGGAATCTCAGCAACATGTTTTTTAATGTTCAGCATCACATATGGGGACAATAAATACCGAAAATATGTGGACGAGAACAAGGATGGGAGTGTGCTTGGCGCTCAGCTCTGCTTCCCGCCGCCCTGGAGCCTGATTTTGCATCACAATAAATTAGCCCCAGAGGCTCCCTGGGAGGCCCCGATCCTGGGAACCAGGTCTTGGGTCCCCAAGGCCGTGGCACCAGGTGCTCCTGGTGGGTCCCTGACTGGGCAGTGCCTCTCGGGTCGTATCTGGGTCTACCCTGGCCACACCTGCTAAGCCAACGCCATCTCGTCACCTTGCAGCCGAGGACACTGACAGCCAAGAACGGGGACCTGGCTCGCCCCAGGTTAGCCTGCTGGCGAGTCGCGGAGCAGGGATTCCAGTCTGGCCTTGAAGACTTCGCGTCATGTTCTTTACATGTGAGGGTCACAGACCAACCCACCCCCTCAACTGTCACAGCCAGGGGGCCTCAAAGATAAAGTCCTGTCGTCCACCCTCCTCTTGCCAGAGGTGGGGAGACGGTGGGCTCATACCAGGCACGTAGCACGTTACTCCCAGCTTCCCTCTCCCTTCACACGGCGTGTGCTTGAATCACGTGTGGCCTCTTCTGAGATGTGTGACCTGGAAAAGGCATTTAACGGCTCTGAAACTCAGTAGGCTAATCTGTAACATGGGGGCATGATGCTTCCCCTTTAGAGCGACCGGGAGTATGAAGGGAACCGCCCACAAGAGGCTTTGAGAACTGAGTCCGGCGCTGGGAAGTAGCGGTGCTCTTCCTTCCTGCCCTGGCCCGGATCCCCTATCTGTAACACAGAGCCAGTGGTGTTCGCCCTGCCTGCCCTATCTGGAAGTAGACCCTGGAGAGGGATGGGCCCCAGGAATCATCAGGAGTTGGTCCCTTATAGTCGAACATGAGTATTATTATTGGCTCACCGAACTGCCGGGCTCTGGGCAGTTGGTGTCCGCCAGCTGACAGGCCAACGGTAAGCACGGATGCCCCTGTGCAGTGCCCGGCACAGGTGGCAGGTGGGCATTCTTCTGCTGACCGCAGCCTACCCTGGTGTCAGAAGATCATTCTGGGGACATGTACTCTTCCTTTGCAAGGCCGGGAGCCTCAGGTTCAGAGCAGGGAAGACACTTGTCTGTGGGCGCCCAGAGGGACTGCCACCCCTGACCAGAGCCCTGAGCCCCCAGAGGCCAGGCCTCCCTCCCCCTGGGGCCAACCGGCCATGCCCTGCTGGCTCGGCCCCTGCAGGTGCCTGGGAAGCTGCCCAGCCTGCCCTCCTTCCTCCAAGGTTTGTTACCTGGGGGCTGGTGTCTCCCTAAGAGTGCACATCCAGCTGTCTCAGAGGCATGGCCCCCTCAAAACAAGGAGCAGAGTCGGTCCCGACTGTGCCCCCTGCAGCTGGGAGACCTCAGGCTGGATGCCTCTGCTCATTTCCATTCCTGCAAGGCGACGTTAAGCTCCTGCCTCCAGGGCTGCTGGGGACTAGGCTTCACAGCATCCCTGGCTCCTACTAGGAGCCATAGGAGATGCTCGGTGAATGAGTCACCGCTGCTTTCTGGGGCGAATCCCCAGGCTTTTCCTCTTACTCAGCTCTGGCCCCATCTGGGCGGGGCCTGTTTTGACCCTGTCTGGGCTCCCCAGGGTGCCCCGAGCAGAGCAGCGTGACTTTGGCTCCTGTGTCCGCAGCCCCCTCTGCCCAGCTCCCCACCGGCAGCAGCTGGCTCACCAAGGCCGTGCACACCAGTGAGTCATCTGTTTTGGTCTGGGCCCTGCCGGGAACACTGTCGGCCCCAGGTCAAGTGACCTGGTTCTTCGCCAACAGACAAGGGGGCCGCTCACCACCCCACCCCTGCCTCAGCGCCCCAGCCTGTCACTCAGCCATCCACCCGGTGCCCCGGCCCTAGCTCTGCATTCCTCCTTGGGTCCCACTTACTCACTTGGCCAACTCTTCATCCATTCAGTCCCTTTACTGCCCAGAACGGGCCTGGCACACCATAATTGCCCTGTAAACATCTGTTGACCAGTGAGGTCACTCATTTATTCCTTTGCTCCCTCACCCAGTCTTTCACGCCTAAAGCATCTACCGAGCCAGCCTGCTGACCTCTTGGTGGGCTCGCAGGGCTGAGTCTTGGCAGGGGCAGCCCCTTGCGAGAGGCAGAGAAGGAGAGAAGAATGGGTCCCAGACACAGAGGATGGAGGAAGAGGAGGTGGTCCACGGTGTTGGCCAGGATCCTTGCAGAAGGTTCAGCTGAACAGCAGGGCTGGAAGAGCCTGGAGGAGATGGGAACCTGGCAGGGGTAGATTATCATTTAGGGCTGGGGACCCCTGGGCCTGTGGTGGGTGGGGTAGGTAGGGCCATGGAGACAGGGAGGTAGATGAAAGGGCAGGAGCAGGGGCCAGAAGAGGCCTGGAGCTCATGCGCCCGCAAGCAGCCAGCCTGAGCGAGGATGGAGGCCCAGCATGCTCTGCCCTGGGGCCGGGGCGCTGCTTGTAGGCAGCCCAGCCGGATCCAGCTTGCTCAGGGTTGAGGGGGAGCCACCTGGTGGCAGCGTACCCAAATTACTGACTAAGTCCTCAGACGGAAGCCAGGAAGCTAGACTTCCTCTGAAAGGCCAAGGGGTCAGGCTGCACGGCAACCCCGTGCTCTTATCCCTCCTGGTCCCCAGGGTGTGAAGGAGCAAGGCGGGCAGTGGCCACATTCACAGGGTCCCAGGGGTGCCCTGATGAGCCTGCCGGGCCTCAAGTGTCTTCCTCACACTGCTGAGATGATCAGCACCCAACCCCCCACTTACGGAGCTTCTGTGACCTGGGTGGGATCAAAGGTGACCCCCATGTGGGTGTCCTGTGAAGGGCCGCCCTTCTCCCCACACCCAAGGGCGGCGAAGGGTCAGGCCCCCCACAATGTCGGGCAGGGTCTCCCCTGCCCAGGCAGGGGCCATGGGAGTCACAACCGTCTGAACAATCCGGGCTGCTGTCCACACCCCCCCCCACAGAGACCATGTGCCCTGTGCCTCCCCTCACACAGGGCAGGGCACTGGTCTGTGGGCCGCTGGACGGGCCCTGGGGACGTGGGATAAGCCCACTCAGGCCAGAGCACAGGGAGGCTTGGCAGTGCCGGCCAGGAGTACCCTCCGGGTGCCCCTCTCCCCGCTCAGCCATCCCTACAGTCAGCCGTGGCCGCAGCCTTGCCTCTGGGCTCTGCCATCCCCCCGGCTCAGCAGTGATGCTAATGACCATAACAACGTCAACTCCGACTTCCCGGGTTCAAGGCTCCGTTCTAAACCCTTCACTATTCAGATTCATTTAATCCCCACAACAACCCCATGAGGTCGGTGCTATGGTAAACCCCCTTTCACAGATGGAGACACCGAGGCCCAGAGAGGTTAAGTAATTTGCCTGAGGCCACACCCTGTGAGTAAGCCCCGGAGCGCCGCATCCAGCCCTCTCTAACACGCTGTAGCTGAGGACGGGCAGTGGAAGCCAGGGCCGTCGTCCCCCAGTTCCACTGCCACACGGTGGCTTCATTTCATCGCTTGTTAAAGGTAGGATGTTGCAGGAGGGTAGCCGGGAGGATGTTGAGCAGATGTCAGCAGGAGCTGCAGGTGGGGAGATCTGAGCCCTCTTTGGTCCAAGAGCTGCGAGCAGGAGGTGTCCTTGACCCTCCAAAGGTCCATCCCGGCCCCCAGCCCCACCCTCATGGCTGTGGACGATGCCCTGATGACTACGCAGTCCCACCGCCCCATCCAGTGTCTTCCAAGGTTGGGCACTTGTCCGTCCTCAGTTCTCCAAACTCAACAGGCTTCAAACTTGGCTTTGTCACACTCCTGCCAGGAAGCCCCTTCCAATCACTCTCTTTTACCAGTGGTCTCACCATTGCCCAACCCGAGCCTGGAGACCCGTGTCCCCTCCGCCCTGGGCCTCTTCTTCCCAGCTTGACCAAGTCTCTTGCCTCGTGAGACCCCTCCGGGCTCTTCCATCTCCCAGCCCTAGAGGCTCTCCTTCATGGCAGAATGATGTTGCAGCTCCTTGCCATTCAAACCCCACTGTGGTCAGACCCCAGCCAATCACTCCCCAGCCCTGCTTCCTCCAGGGGACCAGGCCTGCGCACCCCTCCCCATCTCCGTGCTAGAGCCCATGCTGTTCTCACCATCCACAAATTCCCCCTGCTCTTCCCTCTACCTGGATTCACTGACACCCTGCCCATCCCTGGAGAGCGATTCCAAATGCCCCCTCCTCCAGGAAGACTTCCCTGACCTCTCCTCCAGGGTGGATTTTGAACCCTGCCGGGCAGCACGTCCCTAGGCGACAGGCTTGCAGTCTCACTGGAGACGGTGGAACAAGCCTTCAGCTCCTGATTCCACTGCCTCTTGGCCGAGTAAGCTTCGGAACAGTATCCAACTTCCATAATAGGGTCTAATAAATAACAAATGAGGGGCAGGGCCGGCATCTTGAGCTGATGTTTGGCTACATGGTGATGCTCTGAGATCTCATCTGTGAGCTGTGTGTCCCCCCCTAATTTCTTCGTTCTCTCAGGGGCATGTGTGGTGTATGGTTGGGTGGGGAGCAAGCAATAGGGGGCACCTCGGGGCTCTCAGCTTTGAGGGCCCCTGGACATGTCTGTAGCTCCAGGGGCTTGAGAAGGGAGTAGGAAGAGGCCCTCTCCCGACCCTGCCGTCCCAGTGGGTGAAAACCCAGAGGGCAGCCCAGCCGAGTGGGTCAGTCCAAACAAGGGACATACTGAGAGCAGCCTAACGCTCTGCACCTGGCCCGACAGGGTGAGGGCGGGGGTGGAGTGGCATGGGCAGTGCCACACCTGCTGCCTCTGGGACCCTCCACCGGGCGGTCACTGGCACAGCCCGTGTGGGTCTCAGCTCTAGCCCTGTCCCGTTGCCGAGCGAGGGAACCCCAAGCCTGGCTGAGGTCTCTCGACCCCACTTCTCCTCCCCAGAGCTGCCGGGGTCTGAGCCTTGAAGTGTGTGGAGGCACCCGGAGCCCCACCCCTGAGCTCCGGGCACTGCAGCTGCATCACCAGCACCTTGGGCTGCAGGCTGGAAACCCGGTGGCTGCGGCCACGAGCTGGGGTGCGGCAGTCCCGCCCCCGCGCCAGGGCTCAGGATCGAGCTAGCTCCTCTCCCAGCACGGCTCTGAAGAATCCAGAGGAGCTTCATGGGGCGGGGAGACTAACAAAAGGCAATGAGGCGGGTCCAGGACGGGACCCAAGACTTACTAGGGGTGGGCTGTGTGCTCTGAGGTTGGGGCTTGAAGCCCTGGGGCCCCAACTCCACTCAAGGGCACATCCCTTCCTTTGGGATGGTGTCAAAGTTTGAAAACCACTATGCTGGGACTTCGCTGGTGGTCCAGTGGTTAAGACGTCGCCTTCCAATGCAGGGCGTGCAGCGTCGATCCCTGGTCGGGGAGCTAAGATTCCACATGCCTCGCGGCCAAAAAAACAAAACATAAAACAGAAGCAATGTTGTAACACATTCAATAAAGACTTTAAGAGAAAAACCAAAGGAACCGCTCTCCTCCCTCAGCCCACAACCTCCCTCCCCATCACCTCATTTTACAAAAGAGATGAACTG
This sequence comes from Orcinus orca, assembly GCF_937001465.1. NCBI lineage: Eukaryota > Metazoa > Chordata > Mammalia > Artiodactyla > Delphinidae > Orcinus > Orcinus orca. The sequence continues at coordinate 5,868,051 of NC_064565.1, read as the reverse complement.
AGGCCCTGAGAGGCCTGTGGCAATCGAGCGACAGGCCAGGCCCTAGGGCCAGCACGGGGCTCTGCCCTTCATGTCACCGCGTCCCACGGCGGGGGGGGCAGGCACAAGCCCCCTGCCAGGGTGAGAGGCAGCGCGCCCCACTGTGCTCGCTCGGCCGGGCGGCTCTGACGGCTGCCTATTTTCTCCTGGTAGAGCTGGATTCCCCCCAACCCCGTGCCTCGCCTCCCTCCTTCCCCCACCCCTCCTTCCCCGACAGGACAGCATTAGGGGGATCGCCAGCCACACTCTATCCCCTGGGGTGGAGGTGGGGGTGGAAGGTGACACATACACACGCACATGTGGGTGAAATGTAACATTTCCTGTGTGCTGAGTACAGCGGTAGGAGGGAGTGAGGGCGGGCTTTCTGGAGGAGGTGACGCCCGCTGTCAGAAAAGGCGTCCAGAGCTCAGCAGGAAGAGACAAGGGCTGGGCTCCAAGGTTGGGGGAGACAGAGAGGCAGGATGGGCTTTGGGCAGCATGGCATGAGGGCACAGGCCTGGCCGCCGTCACAATCCGGCTGGAGGCCAGGGGGGTGGGGGTGTGGGGAGGGGCAGCCCTCTCCTGAGCTTACCCCTGCCTCTTCCTCCATGGCCCTCCCCACAGCTGGAAGTCTGGGAGTCACCCCGGCTCTCCTAGTCCAGCAGTCCCCCATGCAGCCTGTTTCTGAGGACCAGAGGACCTGCCCCCAAGACATCTGCTCGCCCTCCTCCTCTTAACACCCCCGCGCCCCGCGTCTTGGTCCAGGCCGCCCTCCTCTGGCTTGGACTCCTGCAGTCGCCCCCCCAGCTGGTCTCTCGTCTTCTGCCCCCTTCGGGCAGAGTGAATAGCTAGCATGCAAATCAGACCTCAGCCTGTCCCCCACACCCTCCCGGGGTCCCTACTGCTCTCAGGGTGAAGTCCACGTGCCTCATCAAGTCCCTGCTGACCTCCCAGAAGCATGGGGTTCGGGATCAAGACCCCAGAGGAACGTGGGCCTCGCTCACGGAGAGGTCAGGATGCACAGGGCTCCAGGTCCCAGAAGGCGAGAAGAACCCCGCATGTTGGACCCGAGGGCAAAATGGTCTCTGACTTTGGAAAGAGCCCACAGCCCCATTAGCAGAGCTTTAAACCGATACAATTTCTCAAGCGGTGTGCATCTTAGCTACGAAGGCCTCAGGGTTCTGCCCCCTGGCCCCCAGGCCGCCCTCCTGAGTCATTTATGGAAGGCCTTCATCTACACGGGTGAATGTCGAAAACTTGGAGCAACAATTAGCAATTAGTTAGGGCCTCTTCGGGAATCTGTGGTGAGGGACCACTTGGTCACTTAAGCGAGACCCTCACCCACACGGATAAGAGCTGTTCTTAGGGTGAGATGCTGACCGAAGCCCATCCCCGGGTAATCAGGGAAAGACTGACAGCCTCTGGCCCGCATATGCAGGGGGTCACATTTGCAGTAAAGGAGTGATTCGGTTGGACAGCGGGTGCATAAACTTGACCGTCCGGTGGTTTCACCCAGGTTTACAGCAATATCTGTGGCCTCGTTTGTCCCTTGCTGTGGACCCAGAGGGCAGAGGGCGGTCAGCTGCACCGGAGCCCCTGAGGCCAGCTCTGCACCTGGACACTCGACCACAGAGTGTCCACGGGGCAACAACCAGTCCCAAGGCCTGGCGAGGGTGGGGGAGGGATGCTCCCGTCTCCAGGAGGGCCTCTCTGCAGGGGTCCAGAGTCAGGAAGCAGTGAAGCAACCCGTCGCACCACCAGAGAAGGGACAGCAAGCAGAGAGAAGGGGGAATTTTTATCCCAGCCCCACTTACGTTGGGGGTGACCGTATAATTTATTATCTAAACTGGGACACTTTTGAGAGTAGAGGCACAATAAATAATCATGCTGGGGTCACAGGTGTGACTTGGGACGGTCCCGGGAAAGCTGGGGTGCAGGTAGGGCTTCCTCGTACTTATACACAGGATCTCATCGAACTCCTAAACCAGCCCTGTCGCGGGATCTGATTACCTCCTTGTAAGCGGCCAGTGGCTCTGAGAAAGCCATTTGCTCCAAGTCACAAAGCGAGGGCTGGCATTCGACCTGAGTGGTCCGAGTCCAGATTGGCTCACCTTCCTTCCTCTCAGCCTAAAATCTGCCTGTACGGAGAAGAGGTTGCTTGCTCGGGGAGTGGGAGAGGGTGGGGTGCTGGGCTGGGGGGTAGGGGGCTTCCGGAAATGGCAGGATGGAAAGATCAGGAAGGATTTTCCAGGGAGCGCCAATGCGGAGTGAGCCTGGGGGCCGGTTCCAGGGCCGGGCTCCCGAGAAGCACAGGGAACCTTGAGGCTCCAGCCTTCCCATGCTGGTGGGTTCAAGATGGCAGATGCACATCCCCCTGACCTGGCTGTGCTCCTGAGCCCACGAGGGGTGAGCAGGTGCAGTGCGCGCCTACAGAAGTCTGTACCTGGGGTCACACCGTGCGAGCGTCGGGTCAGTGCAAGCCACGCAGGTGCAACCTGCTTCAAACACGGACACAGGAAGATACCCACGACTTCACAGAGGGGAGCAGCGTGAAACCAGAAATACACACACGCCAGTGGGCACACACGTACGCCCGCGTGTACCACTTACAGGCCCGGGCGCCCTCGGCCCTGCCTCACGGAGGGTGTTTGGCTGAGACTTTCAACAGTTACCGTGTGCCTCACCCCCATGACACCCCCAGCCTCTCCCCTGGGAAGCCCCACTCCCTCACTAAGGGTGGCAGCCTCGGGGCCCCAGCCTTTATGCAAATGCCAAACCACAGCTCACTCTGTCTTTTCTCTCCTCCCTAATTGACTGTTTTCCCTCCTTGCTGGGGCTGCGGGGAGCCCGGGGTCGGCATTCAGGAGGGATCTCTCCCCCACGGCCTGGCCCCTCCAACCCGGGCTCCCGGCGCTTTTAATCTAGTTACTTTTCCATCAACACACTGGGAGAAAGACACAGGGGCGTAATCGTATCTGTGGCTGTTGACGTTCAATTAACCGCATAACCTTCAGGCGCTCCCTTTCTGTCTCTCTTTCCCTCCCCGGACCCCACCCACACCCCTTTCCAAGCCAGCTGCCCCTCTGAGCCTGACTCTGCCCCAGGGGCCCTGGAACACCACAGGCCCCCAAACCTGGCGCCTGGGTGGATGCCCCGACGCTGCGGGAAGGCAAGCCACCAACCCCAAACGCAGCCGCACCCGCCTCTTGCCCCTGTTGCCCTGGGCCCTGCCGGCCCCGAGGCCACCCGCGGGCCCACCGCAGGCCCGGAGCAAGGGGTGCCCAGGAGCAAGGGGTGCCCGGGAGCGGGCGCCTGCACAACCCCACTTTCTGGCCCTCGTCTGGGGCCAGCAGCTGTCATTTGCCGGGCGTTCCACTTTCTCCAGTGTACCATGCTAATTTTTCGAGGGACAATTTTTCGACAATGAGCCCTCCAGCCCGAACAGAACCCCTTTATGGGGCCGGCCCCAGGGAGGCCGCGGCGCTGCCAAGGCGAACAAAGGCGCATTGCAGCACGAACATGCCTGCGCCTCTCAGGCCCGAGAGCGCAGAGCGCGCCGCCTCCGGCCCCGCCGAGCGGACACCTGGTCCGCCGCCTCCTGGCGCCCGCTCAAGTCATCCGTCCCGGCGGGAGGGGGGTGCCGCGGAAGGCTCCAGAAGCCGCGTGGGCAGGTAGGCGGCCGGCCGGCCGGCGCGGCTTGGCTGGGAGCGCGCGGGTCTGCGGAGACATTGAAGCCCCGGAGCTGCAGCACTTAATTAGGCTGATATCATCCCGCACAAATGTTCCTCCGAGAGGGGAAGGCTTCTGGGCACCAAAATTATTTTGTGATTAGAAGTGAAAACGAAGGAGAAATTATTCCGCCCTCTGAAGAGCTTGGAGGCGTGAGGGAGGCGGCGGGGGGCGAGCCCAGGGGGGCTGGACAGGCTCAGTTGTCCGTTGGTCCCTTTCACTCTCAGACTTTCCACACTGCCCGGGACCTATATCGTTTAAAAGAGTGACAGGAAATGTGTCCGGATCCCTTCCTATACGTTGTTTCTTTGAGCTTCAGACCAAACCTGAAAGGCAATACCTGCTCCCGTCGCCCCCTTTTGTAGATGCCCAAAGTCCCACAGTGGCCAGTGGCCAATGGGGCCAGTCCTGCCAAAAGCTCTTGTTCCTGGAAGACGCGGTCAGGAGTTGCCGTGGCCCCATTGCCAGGTGCACGCCTGTGTCTCCTCTGAAGATCTAGCTCGAGGAGGGCGAGCATCCCAGCTCTGGAGAGGAGGACCCTGGGGCGGGGGCGGCGCTTGGCTCAGGCCACGCCTCCTGAGAGCCAGCGCCTCAACCAATCCCCAGGTTTGTCCCAATCCCCGGGTTTGCCCCAGGGACCCTCAAACACCCCACCCCCCAAACCTGGCGCCTGGGGGAATGCCCTGACTCTGGGGGGAGACAAGCCACCAATCCTGAAAATCACGCCGTCCTGCTGGCCCCTCCCAGTACCTGCGCAGGTGCAGCACGCCGGCAATCCACCACTTGTGTGGCCACACGCTGCATTGTCCCAGAGGACACCTCCGCGGGCCGGGTCCAGGGCCCGGTTCAGCCACTTTCTGGCCGTGCGACCTCCAATGAGCAGCTCAGCCTCTGAGTCTGTCTGGGTGTCCTCACTAGAACATGGGCCAGTGGCCAGTCCCTCCTGCCTTCTCGTGCTCTTTGAGGATGGAATGACCTGAGCGTGAATCTCAGCCCAGGGCTGGCCATGGGCGTGTTCAGGAAACTCCACGTGCAGGGCTGCATCCGCCAGCATCTTTGCAGAGACGCTTCTGCGAAGTGGGTGAAGAGCTGTGCTTCTCAAGCGCCCCTCCCCCCTGGCCATTTTGGTCCTTCCCTGGGACATGCCCCTGACCTCCCCAGGGTCCAGTGGGGGTCTCAGGACCTGATCTAGCCCTATGGGGGGGTTTCCCCCCTGATTGGTTGGTGCCCATGCTGTACTGCTTGTTAAATATTTGAATATTACCCCAATTATGTATATAATAAAATATTTTGCTATGACATATATATATATATATATATACATAAAACTGTGATACAGAACGTAGGTACTGTCCCATTTAATCAACCAACCAATCATTCATGACCTAAGTCACTCATTTACAGAGCTATTGATTACTGATTCATTGATTTCTGTGCATGTTCCCTCATAGGCTCAGTCATTAATTATGCTATAGTCACTCCACCTACATATACAAATCCCTTTTCATGGACCTGGGCGTCCCAGGCGGGCCTAGAAGTCTCTCTTTAAGAGCCTGTGGGCGATTACAGGGCATCAAGCGTGTGTACCACCTTCTGTAAACCAAGAACCAACAGGTGACCGGCAGGAGAGAAGAGTTCCAGGCATGCAAGGAGAGGGGTCAGGAGGCTCCGTGAGGAGGGGCAGCTGAGCTGAGCTCTGCAGGATGGACAGGACAGGGACACTAGGGTGGGGGCCCTTGGTAACTTGAGAGAGAGAGGTCAGATCTGCCTTGCAAGCAGAGTTGCTTGTGACATCAAAGATGAATCCAGGAAGGCAGAAGGGGGAGAAGGGGTTACTTCCAGAGCCCCCGGGCCATCACAGAGGACATGGGCTGAGCTGCGGCAGTGCCAGGCTGGCAACCAGTGTGGGCTCTGGGACAAACCTGGGTTCTAACTTGATTCCCTAATGACCCAACTGGGGCGACTCAGAGAGGTCACTGAGCTTCTCAGCCTCCTAGGCGCTTCAGCTGTAAAGCGGGGACAACAAACCTATTTCATCCAGCTGTCATGACTCTTCCGTGAGTACTCAAATTCTGCATCAGGAGTAGGGCACACAGTAGGTACTTTGACACACAGTGGATTCTCAGTAAAGGGCCCTTCTCGCTCCGAGGCTGCTGGAAATAGGGACCAGAGGACAGAGGATGAAAAGTGAGAGACGTCGTAAGATCGAATCAGCAGGTGGGATGCAGTGAAGAAAAAACGGACTCTGTGACTATCGAGATCTGAAGATGGGGAGGAAACAAGGACGCTGGAGGGCAAATCTGTTTGTAGAGGGTGTTAGTTGTCTGTGACAAATTACTCCAAAACCTAATGGCTTAATCAACATTTAATACCACTCACAGTTTCCGCGGGTAGGAAATTTGGGAGCAGCTTAGCAGTGTGGTCCTGGCTGGAGATGTCTCTTGAGGTTAAGTCAAGATGTTGTCCGGGGCTCTGGTCCCCCGAAAGCTTGACTGAGGCTGGGAGCTTGTCTTTCCAGGTGGCTCCTTGGCAATGTGGACAAGGCAGTGCTGACCGGGGGTCCTCGCCTGTTCCCTCACCAGATGCCCTGGCCGCTGCTCACCCACACGGCGGCCAGGGGGGAGCTCCCCTGTGTTCTCTCGGTGTCGCACATCAGCTCCTATTCAATGGGAGAGGAGCTCACGCAGATCAGGAGTCAGGAGGCCAAGGTCGTGGGGGCCACTCTGGAGGCTGCTCACCACAGGCGGTGACTTGACACAGTTTTTGACACATAGATTTTGGAGTGTTTGTGAGGGACCCGCACAGGGAAGACCCGCGGGCCATTAGCGATGCCTGAAAGCAACAATGTCATCAGTGCTGGAATCAGGGCAGCTCTGGAGACCTTTGTCTTCAAGCAAAGCCACAAACGTACCTGCGACTGGTTTTCAAATTCCTGGTGAGAAGGAATCTGATTGGTTCCACCTGGGTCAGGAACATTCTCTGAGACCGGTCAGCTATGGCCAGAATGCTTAATGCAGCACGGGGGTGCCTGTGTGCTGCGTGCATGCACGCGTGTGTATGCCAGCGTGTGCCCACACATGGGCTTGCATGCGTGTGTGTGTGCGGTGTGTGATTTCCCACAGAAGCCACCTTGAGCGGGGCTTCTGTCCCCACAAGTATCAGCTGGAGCCAGGGTAGCACACTTTGTCTGCAAAGGGCCGGGTTGGGACTATTTTAATCTCTATGGCTGTTTCAGGGCCAAAGCAGCCACAGGCAATAGACGTAGAACAAAAAGAATGAGCGAGGCCGTGTCCCAGTAAAACAGTTTCCAAAACAGGTATTGGGCCAGATTCGGCCTCCGAGCCATCGTTTGGCAGTCCTCGAACTGTGTGCTAAAACTGTTCCATGTTTGTTTGAAATTTTTCATTCTTGTCCGTGGTGGACGGCGGAGATGCACACGCCCTGGCCCCCTCCCCAACCTCGCTGCAGATCCTCCTGTGAGGAAGGGCCAGCTGCCCAGCTGCAGGCAGTGTGGACCACAGACATCCCTGGGCGGGGCGGGGGGTGCTCCCCAGGGTGGCCTCAGCAGCAGGAGCCTCCTCGCCAGGCCACGCCCTTGCCCTTGCCGGGGGACAGCCAGCAACAGGGTGCAGTGCAGAGAGGTTCGGCCGCTTCCGCCCAGAGTGCCTCACCACTTGGCCCAGCCTTCGAAGGGCCTGCCTCACGGTTCAACGTCCAGCTTTGTCCAATCCTGCCTTTACCATCTTATGCATTCCTTGGAGAAAATTTTTTTAAAAACCAAATTGTAAGGTCATGTGAGTGTGGTACCAAGAATAGTTGCTCTGAGGGACCAGAGGAAGAAGAGATCGCTGAAGGCTGAAGCAGTCAAGGATGGCTTCCTGGAAGAGTTGGTGTTGGAGCCGCCCTTAAAGGATTCCTTAACGAGTTAGTTTGCTGAATGCTGGTGCTGAGCTGGGGTCACATGGGGTGACCACGTAGACAGAGACACTGCCGTGGGGACGAGGGCCCGCCTGGAGGAAGGAGCTGTCCTGAGGGGGAAACAAGTCAGTGCTCCTCAGGAAAGGGGGAGTCCCATCAGTGCTGGGCACTGAGGGCTTGGTACTGGGGGTGGGGTCCTGGTGACCCCGTTGCTGACTCTGGGATTTCTGCACATTTCCACCACAGGTAAGAACTCCCCTATTCCTGAGTTTCCAGCTCTGGGTGCATTTCTGTGCTTCTGGTTTTGGGGTGTCACTGAGCTGGGTGGTAAAAGAGCAAAGAAAAACGCGCCTCGATCCCCCTCTCCCTCCACCGTGCTGGTTCATTCCGTCGCAAACCCTTCTGCTGAGCCCTGTGCTGTGGCCGCTGCTGTCAGAGGTCACAGCCCAGTTAGGGACACACCCTCGTGCTTCCCAGGGGTGCTGTCACGGGAGCCGTGGGGAGGCCCACACAGGTGCCCGGGGACGAGAGCCTTCCAGAGGGCTCCACGGGGTGGGGGCCATGTGGAAGGGTGAGTGGGATCTCAGCGGGCAGGCATGGGTGGAGGATCTCAGAGGGAAGAACAGGCGGCACGGGCCCCGTCGAGGACTGGCGAGCGTGTCTGGAGGCAGCCTGGGCGAGGCTACTTGGGTGTCAGTGCTCCAAGCCCCCGGCCTCTCTCAGCATCTCCCCCGTCATAGGCCCAGGGACGTTCTGCTCCTGCCCTGAACCCTCTGGGCTCAGGCCCACCCCAGGGCCCAGGACATCTGCGCCCAAGACGGTTGTACCCCTGGTTTACCCATCATCCTGACACCGGCCAGCTGCATAGGGGACAGGGGAGGTGGGGGCATTTGGCAGGAATCGGTCACTCAGCAGAGGGTGATGCAGTGCAGGTGTGGGACAGGTGATGGATTCCATGGTGAGTGAGGCTTCCACGTGGGAGAGCCCTTGATCCTGAAAGTGACCCGAAGGTGAGCGTCACAGCTGAGCCTGGAAGCCCTCACCCGTACTGAGGATGCCGGCAAAGCCGGGGCCTCCCCTCCCCCGAAATGAGCAGAAAATAAATGGAAAAATGAGTGGAACGCTTCAAACAAGGCCTAATGCAACAGGGGAAAGCGAGGACTTTGCCAGATGTCCTTACACTGGTATTGAATCAGGCACCTTCTGGGGGGAAGGCCGGGTGAGAGCTTCAAATGCTTCCAGAGCCTTAATCTGCTGCGAGGAGGGTCACGAGGTGGAGTCTTGCATAAAAGGAGGAAAAATTAGAAACAACCGCAATGCGCATCTATGTGGGATCGGTTCCGTACATCAGGGGGTGCGGCCGGGCTGTGCTCTGGGTATTGTGAGAAAACACGAGGACGTGGTGTCCTGCAGAGCTGCCCAACTTAACAGGCGTCAGAGTAGTGCCCGATATCACCCACTTGGGTTTTGTCTCTTAAAGTATAGAGGCCCGGAAAAGCCTGAAAGGAAGTATTCCAGAATGTAAGAAGCACACACCTGCAGCTAGTGGAATTATGGGGGATTTATTTTATTTTATTTTACTTTTGAATTTAATTTAACTTTATTTTACCTTTTTATTTTATTTTACTTTGTAATTTTACTTTACTTTTTAATTTTATTGAACTTTATTTTACTTTGTAATTTTATTTTACTTTGTAATTTTACTTTTTTATTTACTTTTTAATTTTCCTTTACTTTTTTTTACTCTAATTTTATTTTACTTTACCTTATTTCATTTTACTTGATTTGCCTTTATTTTATTTTTGCTTTTATGTGTTTTCCAAATTTTCCACGGTGAATAGATGCCACTTTGGTGATCAGTTACAAACGTCAGTGGTTCCTGTAAACCACTCCGTTCCTGAGCTCCCCAGGGCTGCTTCTGGGAGCTGGGCGGAGGAGGGGTCAGGCAGGGGCCTCCAGCCCTGGAAATAGAAGTGCCCAGAACACATTTTCTGAGCAGCCCCTGAGCAGGAGAGCCCCAGTGAAGGGGTGGCCAGATTCGGAACCTCGGGGGCCTCCGCACGGAAAGCGTGAAGGAAACAACACAAACCAGAAACTGCTCGAGTTGGTTGTGAAGACACACACCCGAGGCTGCAGCCCCAGCTTGCAGGTATCCACTCCTGCTTCCCGCCTGTTTAGCTGCCCAGGGGAGCTCTGGGCACCGTGCCAGGCCCACCCGCAGCCCGGGTACACCCCCGTGCATCCCTGTCAGAGCGGGGCCCAGGGAGCCTCCGGGAGAGCCGAGGGATGCCCAGGCCGAGGCCTGCAGGATGTGGCTGAAGCACCAGCTGCCCACGCGGGACATGGGGGAGGACACCGGCTGAGAGCCGAGAGGGGAGGAGGGGGGCAGGCTGGGGCCCCGCAGGCAGGCAGAGCAGCTCAGAGCCACCCTGCCTTGGTCGTCAGAGCCAACACCGTGTCACCGGTAAGGCAGGGCAGGGGAGCCGCGGGACGATGCCCCGGCACAGGGGAGGCCCCGTTTCTTAGCGTCTGCCTTGCCCTGGAGTGTGGAGGTCTCAGGACAGGGGCCGGCAGGGGCTGAACGGCGGGGATGCTGAGGGGCCTCCCTGTACTGGGCAAGGCTGGTCTCCAGGGGAGGGGGGTTCCTGGACGCAGCAGGAAAGGGGCAGCACTGCAGTCACACCCGAGGGTGGCTCTTGGATTCAATTAGATTTCTTGCTCTGGTCTCAGCTATGTGTAGCTGGGCGCTTGCCCCTCTTGGTAAACATTTTTAGTTTTTTAATAATTTCCCCATTTACTTCTTCCCCCTCTGGTGTGTGGCTGCCCCTTCAGGCTCCTCAAGTCTGAGGAAGGCGGAGACGACACCCCGCCCTCTGGGTCCCTGCCGCCAGGGGAGGGAGCCGTCCTGGACCTGGACCCCCAGCCCGGTCCCGCCTTTGGATGACTGCAGTCCCGCTGACGGCAGCCTCCCTGGAGGCCCTGAGCCAGAACGGCCCAGCTTAGCCGCTCCCGAATTCCTGTCCCACAGAAACCAGGTGAGATAATAAATGATATTGTTGTTTTGGCTACCAAGTTTTGTGGGAATTTGTTATGCAACAATAGAGAAAACGCTAGAAGAGCACAATGGCTGAGTGAACAGAGAGAGGGGGTGGAGTCCAGGTGAGGCCGGAGAGTTGGGCGGGCTCTGGCCAGAGGAGGAGGGCGGTGGGCTTGAACCTGAGATCCGAGCCGTTTTGGTGGGTTGGGGAGAAATCAGACCACGTGGTTTGAGAAGTGAGTGGAAGGTGAAGGAGTGGTGCAGCTGCTGCGTCACAGAGGTGTCTCTGAGGGAGGACAGGGACAGGGCAGAGCCCCCCGCAGGGCTGCCCATGCTCCCTTCACTCCAAGGGAGTTTGATGCCTACGACCCGGCGTTTGCGCGTGGTGGTCCCCAAGGGTTCCTGAAGAGTGGGCTTCTCGAGGGTGAGCACGGGCTGCACCTCCTCTGCGTTCCCAGCAACCCCCACCCCCACCCCGCCCCCCAACGGGTCTGTGGAGTCAGTGAGCGAATGAGTGTCTGCCTGGATTGTTACGGTGGAGAGAGGGCAATTTGCAGACCAGCATTTACAGACGACCGAGCAGGTGGCCACCACGTCCCTGTGCGCTTGAATGCGTCCTGTTGCTGGCCGAGCTTCCTTCCCACGTCATGACATGGGTGGCAGTTCAGAGGGGCACGCGGCTGGCAGTGCTCTCTCAACTGGAGAGCCGGTCACACCGCTCACTTGAGCGACCTCAGCCGTGGCTTCGCCATCACTGAGTGAGTGAAGGCATGAGGGCACGGCCATGTGCCGGCAGCCTGTCCAGGTGAGAGCCCGTGTGGGCCCCAGTCCAGGGGGATGGCCACAGCCTCCTCCAAGCCCAGCCCTGACAGCAGATCTGGGGCCCCATTCAAGAGGAAATTTCTCAGCCCCACCAGGCAATAGCACAAGAGCTGACAGCAGCCCACAGGGTCTGCTGTGATCACTTGGCCGACACGGAGAGGCAGCCAGAGGTGGTGGGATGGGCAGAGTGTGTGCAGAGGGCTTTCCCCCTCTCCAGGTTGGCAAGGCCGTGCCACTTCGGCCATAAGAGGGGGTGTGGCCAGGGTCAAATCCAGTCTCTCTGACTCTGAGCCTGTGTCCTCTGCTCTGGGCAGACAGAGGTTGAACTGGATGCAGAGGAGAGGGTCCAAGGGTCTCAATGCAAGGAAACCACGTGGTCAGACCAGGCCTGTGGGTGGAAAGGCCTGCTGGGGGTGGCCTGAGACCATGAAGGATTAACCTGGGGGCCGTCAGTGCTGGGGAGCCAAGGACTGGGAGGATATGAGAGAGCCAAGGAGGAGTGGGGAAACCATGGCAACTGCTCAGCCGAGGGGAAGGAGGGGCAGGAGAGAGAAAATAGCCTGAGGGTCAACTGCAAGGGCAGGTGGTGGGGTCTCCCAGCAGGCAGGCAGGGTGGGGCGTCCTGGGGGCCAGGGAGCCAGAAGAGCAAAATAATTTTGAAGAAAGAATAACATTGAAGGTCCTTCCCTGGTGGCACAGTGGTTAAGAATCTGTCTGCGAATGCAGGGGACACAGGTCCGATCCCTGGTCCAGGAAGATCCCACGTGCCGCAGAGCAACTAAGCCCATGTGCCACAACTACTGAGCCTGCGCTCTAGAGCTCACGAGCCACGACTACTGAGCCCATGTGCCACAACTACTGAAGCCCACGCACCTAGAGCCCGTGCTCCACAACAAGAGAAGCCACCACAATGAGAAGCCCACGCACTGCAATGAAGAGTAGCCCCCGCTCATCACAACTAGAGAAAGCCTATGCGCAGCAACAAAGACCCAACGCAGCCAAAATAATAAAATAAATAAATTTATAGGAAAAAAAGAATAACATTGGAGAACTTAGATGACCTGATTTCTTCAAAACAACAGCAATCAAAACAGAGTGGTATTGGCAATGGGATAGACACATAGATCAATAAACAGAATCGGGAGCCTGGAAATAGACCCATATACATGGCCAGCTGATTTGCAACAGAAGGGCAAAGGCAATTCCATGGCCAAAAGATAGTCTTTTAACCACTGGTGCTGGAATAATTGGACATCCATAGGCAAACAATGAATTTCGATCCATACCTCACACCATATACCAAAAAATGACTCAAAATGGACTGTAGATGCAAATGTAAAATCTAGAACTAGGCATTTCTAGGAGAAAATATTTGTGACCTGGGTGAGGCAAGAAAATAATCTGCAACAAGAAAAATCGATACGTTGGAATCTACCAAAATTTAGAACTTCTTCAAAATGAAGAGGAGACTTGGGTTCAGAGTATATTAAGAACTCTCAAAAGTCAATGATAAGGAAATAAGTCACCCAATTAAAAATGCACAAAAGAAGACATACAAGTGGCAGATACGCCCATGAAAAAGATGGTCAGCACAGCTAATGGTCAGAGATATGCAAATTAAAATGATCCCAAGACACACCTGTTAGGTTGGCCAAAATAAACAGACAAAACTGACCGTGCCGAGGCTGACAAGGATGTGGTACAACGGGGTCTCTCATACGTTACTGGTGGGAATGCAGAAATGTACAACCACTTTGGAAAACAGCTGGCAGTTTCTCAAAAAGTCCAACACAGCCCTACCATACGATCGCGCCTTTTCACTTCTAGATATTTACTCAGGTGAAGTGGAAACTGATGTCCACACAAAAACCTGTATGCAAATGTTCATAGCAGCTTTATTCATAATCAACCCAAACTAGAAACAAACTAGATGTTTTTCAAGAGGGGAACAGGTAAGCAAGCTATATCCTTACAATGGCACACTCTTCAGCGATAAAAAAAAAAATAATAAGACAAAACTACATGGATGAATGCATTCTGCTAAGTGAATGAAGCTAGAAATAAAAGATAACATAGCCTAGGGTTCCATTTATGTGCCATTCTGCGAAAGACAAAACTATCAGGACAGAAAGCAAATAGGTGATTGCAGGGCTGGGGAGAGGGGTCGAGTACAAAGGAGCAGCTCAGAGGCAGTTTGGGGCGACGGAACTATTCTGTTTGGTACTGTGCTGGTTGGATGTACAACTCTATGCATTTGTCAAAGCCCTTGGGACTGTACACCACACACAAAAAATGAGTTTTACTATAAACAAATTCTAAAAAATCAACCAGGGGACCCCAAATGGAACGCAGACTGTGACCAATGAACCAAATTTTATTACAAATGAGTGACATAATCGCATTTAAGGAGGGGGGGTAAGAGTAGCTGCCCAAGAAACTTTGGGAAATGGTGTTTTGTTTGGTTCCTGTAAGGCTAAATAAGTGGACTGTCCACAGACACTGTACTCTGGTTGGTGAGTGGGTTTCTCACACGGTACAGGTTAATGTTCTGACACTCGTGTTCATGTATGCTAGGGTTGAACAAATAAGTAATGTACTGTGGATAAGGACAGGTTTATCACTTCAGAGAAAGAACTTACACATAAGGAAGGAGGAAATGCTAGAAGGAACCCCGAGGTGTTAGGTTAGAGTTGGAAATGTCAGTATGAACTCATGTGTACACACACACACATGCACACACACACATGCACACATATAAACGGACAGATAAATAAACATAGATGTGTGCACATACATGGGTTAGTATATATGCACACGTTTCCTGGCTCTGTCCATTGAGAGGGCCTAGAAGCAGTGACACCTCAGGAGCAACGAGTGTATCTAGCACACAAATCTTGGTTTCTAAGTATCAGCCTCCAGTAGAAGGAACCACGGTTCTTTGGAAAAGTGGTTGATTCCAGGGCTGGGTCAGGGGAAATATAATGCTGAAAAAAACTGGCATATATCAAAGTGATACAGGACATAGGAGAGAATTTCTAGTGCCAGGAAGATGAACTAGATGTGCTTTCCCTGATTCCTATGACTAAGCACAGCTAAATCCTCCAGGCTATATATAAACAAATATAAGAAGACTCTGAAAGGTGGAGAGAAGAGGACACACTATCTAGGGACAGTTGGCTGCTGTTTGATTGGAGTAGAGCGGTTATTGACTAAAAGTTTCATCTTAATAAACCCTCAAATATATGGTCAAATGATTTTTGACAAAGGTTCTAAGACTATTCAATGGGAAAGGATAATCTTCAACAAATTCTGTTGGGAAAATTGGATATCCACCTGCAAAAGAGTGAAGATAGAACCTTATACCATATACAAATCAAAGACCTAAATGTAAAAACTAAAACTGTAAAACTCTTAGAAGAAAACATAAGGGAAGAGCTTCGTGACATTGAATTTATGAATGATTTATTGGATATGACACCAAAAGGCAACTAAACAGAAAATAGGTAAATTGGACCACACTGAAATAAAAAAAAAACTATGCATTAAATAACACAATTAATAGAGTGGAAAACCAACCCATAGAAAGGGAGAAAAAAAATTGCAAATCGTATATCTGATAAGGGGTTAACATCCAGAATACGTAAAGAACTGCTGCAACTCAACAACAACAAAAACTCTGATTTTAAAATGGGCAAAGAATTTGAACAGACATTTTTCTAAAGAAGATATACAATTGGCCAGTAAGGATCTATTCAACATAAATAATCATTAGGGGAATGCAAATCAAGACCGCAATGAGATACTACCTCACACCTGTTAGAATCATTGCTATCAAAAACAAAACAAAACAGAAAACCAACCCAGAAAATAACAAGCATTGGAGAGAATGTGGAGAAACTGGAACTCCTGTGCTTTGCTGGTGGGAATGTAAAATGGTTCAACTACTATGGAAAACAATATGGTGATTCCTCAAACAATTAAAAATAGGATTATCATATAATCCAGCAATTCCACTTCTGGGTATATACCAGAAAGAATTGAAAGCAGGATCTTGAAGAGATATTGGTGTGCTGAAGGTCATAGCAGCATTATTTATAATAGCCTTTTGGTGGAAGCACCCCAAAGGTCCATTGACGCATGTAGAGACAAAATGTGGTACAGTGCATACATAGAATAGAATATTACTCAGCTTAAATAGGGAGGAGATTCTGACACATGCTATAACATGGATGAACCTTGAGGACATTATGCTAGGTGAAATAAACCAGTCACAAAAAGGCAAATACTATATGATTCCACTTGTACGAGGCACCTAGAACAGTCACATTCATAGAGTCATAAAGTCCCATGGTGGTTGCCAGGGGCTGGCCAAGAGGGGGCCTGGGGAGTTACTGTTTAATGGATACAGAATTTCAGTTTTGCAAGATGAAAAGAGTTCAGAGATGGACGGTGGTGGTGGTTGCACAACAATGTGAACGTGCTGAATGCCACTGAACTGTAAAAATGGTTAAGATTGCAAGTTTTGTGTTTTGTACATTTGGCCACAATTGAAGAAAAGTTTTCTATCTTGCTAGGCTGCCCCTTTCCTGAACCTTTAGTTGGAGAGAGCAGGCTTTATTTTCTTTTTTTCATTTCTGTCCATTGGTATTTCTGGGTTGTTGACTCTTTTGCTCAAGGTCTGGGGTATATGAGGCAACTCTCTGCTATGTGGTTCCTCGGGTCCTGAAGTCCCTATCCAGCTGGCCTCTTCTCGCCACTTTTTTTTTTTTTTTTTGTAGTACGCGGGCCTCTCCCGTTGCGGAGCACAGGCTCCGGACGTGCAGGCTCAGCGGCCATGGCTCACGGGCCCAGCCGCTCCGCGGCATGTGGGATCTTCCCGGACCGGGGCACGAACCTGCGTCCCCTGCATCGGCAGGCGGACTCTCAACCACCACGCCACCAGGGAAGCCCTTCTCTCCATTTTTGAGTCCTTTCATCTTTTTTTTTTTTAATTTTAAAAATTGAAGTATAGTTGATGTACGATATTACATGTTACAGGTGTGAAATACAGTGATTCACAATTTTTAAAGGCTCTGCTCCATTTATAGTTATTATAAAATATCGGCTATATTCCCTGTGTTGTATAAGATATCCTTGTAGCTTATTTTATACCTAAGAGTTTGTACCTCTTAATTCCTACCCCTGTTTTGCTGCTTCCCGCCTCACGCACTGGTAACCACTACTTTGTTCTCTATATCTGTGTCTGCGTCTTTTTTGTTATACTCACTAGTTTGTTGTATTTTTTTAGATTCCTCATGTAAACGAGATTGCACAGCATTTGTCTTACTCTGTCTGTGAGTCCTCTTCTGTTCGTGTGAGAAACGACGCCCAGCGTTTTTATTTGTTCTAGGAATTGGGAAACTCCTCCGTCTCCCCAGAGCAGAGGTCTTGGTCGGCTGTGTGTTTTTGTTTCTATTTTTTAAATTTATTTATTTTTGGCTGCGTAGGGTCTTCGTTGCGGTGTGCGGGCTTCTCATTGCGGTGGCTTCTCTTGTTGCGGAGCACGGGCTCTAGGCGCGCGGGCTTCAGTAGTTGTGGCTCGCGGACTCTAGAGCGCAGGCTCAGTAGCTGTGGCGCACGGGCTTAGTTGCTCCTTGACACGTGGGATCGTCCCGGACCAGGGCTCGAACCCGTGTCCCCTGCACAGGCAGGCGGATTCTTAACCACTAAGCCACCAGGGAAGCCAGTCGGCTGTGTTTTTATTGGTTCTCCAGGCAATGCTGGTACTCACCAAGGTCTGAGGACCACTGAACTTGCATCTGAGCCCCAAGTCCCCAATGGCAAGGACTGGGCCTTCCTTGTTTACAGCGAGTCCCCTGAGCTGCCCAGAGTCCTCACACAGGGCCCCCCAAACCCGTGCTGTGTCTTCCAGGTGGTCCTTGCCCACGCTCACTGCTGCATGAGTTCACTGATTCCCTCCCCGACTCCTCGGGCCACTGGTCCTGAGCTTTCTCTTCTTGTCCTCCAGCAAGAGGTCAGACCCTCCCCCAAGGCCTCGGGAAGGTGCTGCAAAGCTCCCCGAAACCCAGCCTCCCCAAGCCTCAGCCAGGCCCACTGCCCAGTCCCCAGCCTTTGACCAGAAGGGACTCCTTTCTTCTGGGTCCTCTTGGTGCCTGTTCAAACTCCCACATTTACTGATAGACAGATCGTGGGCTTAGCAGGTGCAAAGCATCATGCTGCCCCAGATTCAGCCCTTCCCAGAGCTCTGGGTTCTGGCCTTTTACTGAGTACGGCCTCATTGAATCCTCCCAGTTCTTCAAAGATCAGACTTAGTGCCAATTCACCGAGGAGAAAATGGAGGCTCAGAGAAGTTAAGTCATCTGCCCAAGGTCACACAGCTGGTGAGTGGCAGGGCTGGGACCAGGAGCCAGGTGGCCTGACTTTGTGGCCCAAGATTTTCTGCATGTGAGACACCCCAGACGCGGGCTTGTCTTAGGGACCCAAAGCCTCATGGAGAGTCCAAACACCATCAGTCTAGACCATTATCCAACCCCGAGGACCAAGTGCAGAGCCGGATTGACCTAAATCCTCTCGGCTGTAACCCTGTTCCGCCTGGTTCGGGGAACAGGTAGAGACCACGTGATTCCAAATGCCAGAGGAGCGAGGCCAGCTGACGTCAGATTTTCTGAGGGGCTGTGAGTTTCTATTTCCCCCGCTTCGAAAAGCCTAGCTGGGTTCAGGGTTAGAACCAACGTTTCCTCTATAAAGCAGTTAAGCTGCTCCAGAGAGAAACGGTTCTGTCTGGCCCTTGAATACCATTCCTGAGAAACGATGGCAGCAGGTAATGTACATTCAGCAAACCTCTCGTGTCTGACGACTGGCTGGCTCTGGACATGGTCCAAGACCTGGTGTGCTGTTGGTCTCTGGTTCCAGTCCCAGCTGGTCCCGGCTGCCCTGGGTGAGGCTTTTCGCTGGGCCGGATTCTTGGGACTTGACTTAATACATACCAAGCTGTTTGGGTCTTCCACAAAAAAAAAAAAAAGAAGGAAGGAAGGAAGAAAGAAAGGAAGGAAGAAAAATGTTCCCTGGATTGCAGGAACGGTCATCACTGTAATCCTCACAACAATGACAACGCAGCTTCGGGGCAGCCAGTTTTGCTGAGGCCCGCCGTGCGCCAGGCTGCTCAGGGGTCTGTCTGCTGGCCCTCGGGGCAGGCACTGTTATTGCCCACCCATTTCACAGATGCAAAAGCAGAGGCAAAGAGCAACTTCAAAGTAGCCCTGTTTTTGAAATGCTTGCCACATTCAGGTCCTCCTTTTAGTGTGAACCGTATACCCAGGAGAGTGAAGTGGCACAGAGCATTCAACAGTAAATTTTGGTCGAGTGAGTCAGATTCCCACTCAGTGCAGGAATTGCTTCTATAACACCCCTGGTGATGTCATCCACCTTGACTACCTCCAGAGATGGGGAACTCACTCCCTCCAGAGACAGCTCTTCCACCTTTGGACAACTCAAACCCTCAGAAAGGACCATAGTTTCTTATTCTGAGCTGGGCTCTGCCTGCATTTGCTGGGTCACGATTGGTTCTGGTTTTACCCTTTGCTTTGTTCAAGCTCCTTCCGTATCTATAGGTCTGTCCGTGAACAATCAAAAGGAGCCTGGCTGCTTTTCCACCAAGTTTTCCCACCTGGAGACTTGAGGAAGGCTGGCCAGGATGTTCAGAGTCTGAGACCAGCAATAGGGTGGCCGTTAAAGGAAGAGCTGCGTGTGCTCAGCTGGAAGAAAATGAGTCTGTAGCAAGGTGACAGTGCATGATTGCAGCCCGCGGCTACTTTCAAGGCACTGCAGACACAGATGAAGAAATCACAAGAATAATGACAAATAATCATTACTGGGGTTCTGGGCACTGTGTCATCTCATTTGATCCCCATAGAACCCTCCGCAGAGACTCTTGTCCCCACTTTACAGATAAGGGGAGCGAGGCCCCGAGAGCCCAAGTCCCGTGTGCGGTGTCACTCAGCTGATCAGTGGAGCAGCTGCCACGCAGCCCCAGTCGCTCTGACTGGATCCTGCCCTCCCACCCACCCCGTGCATGGATACACGCCGCTCTCGGTGGCCAGAACCTGGCTGACAGGTAGAAGCTGCAGGAAGACAGGCTGGAGCCCTTTCCAGAAGCCAGGAACGTTGGGCGGATAGAACTGGCCGCCTGAGAAAGAGACACGGCTGTGGCAGGCCGGTCCAGGAAGAGTCTTGGCCAGGCCTTTGGACCACACTTATTCAGCCGAAGCTGGGGCAACCTTAAAAAGAAAAATGGAGAGTGAGGGATGAGTGGAGTCTGCAGTGTGTCTTTGAGGCCAGCGGTGTTACAAGTGCAGCTGGAAACTCCTTCTTTGGTGCCTGCATCTCTGAGTCTTTCCCCAAATGCTAGGAGTGCCTAAACACTGGGGTCCTCGGGAGGTGGTCTTGACCCTGCTTCCAGGAGCTCGGAAGCGGAGAAGGGTTGACGGGTCTTTTGCTGCCTCACCCTCCATTCCTGTCTTTGTACAACCAGGGTGGCCCCTGGAGGCCTGAGCTGGCTCTCTTTCCTCATTGCAGGCTCCCCCCCGGAAAGGAAGAGTCTGTGGGTGCCCGGAGATGGGAAGCAAGTATCAGGAGAATATCACCCAGAGGCCAGCCCCATCCTGACCTGGGTTCAAATCCCGACCCTCCTACTTCCTAGTTGGGGGCCTGGAGCTGGCTCTCTAACCTCTCTGTTCTTCTTCTCTAAAGCCAGGATAAAACACTAACCAGCACAGAGGAAATTCTCAATGTATGGTTACTATGTTGTCATTATTCTCATCAGTTTTGTCCTTGAATAATACTGGTAGCTCCACTTGGAAGTCTAGGACAAGAGAAAGAGCAAAGTGAATATGAAAACAGCGAGGGGCAAACGTAGAGAACAGACTTGTGCTTGCCGAGGGGGAAGGCGTGGGGGAGGGAGGGATCGGGAGTTTGGGGTCAGCAGATGCAAACTAGTACATAGAGGATGGCTAAACAGCAAGGTCCTACTGTAGAGCACAGGGAACTATATTCAGTATCTTGTGATAAACCATAAAGGAAAAGAACATGAAAAAGAATGTATATATATGTATGACTGAATCACTTTGCTCTACAGAAGAAATTAACACAACATTGTAAATCAACTATACTTCAATAAAAAAAGTTAAAAAAAAAACAGGGAGGGGCATTCAGACCCTCTAAATGTTTATGGAGCTATTTTGTTTGTTGGACAGTTTATATACATGCTATTAAATCTTTACAAAAGCCTACAGAGCAGATGCCCTTTTATTTCCATTTTCTATATGGTGAGATGAGCCTCAGAGAAGAAAAGTAACTTGCCCAGGGCCACACAGCTCAGCTGGGGATCCGGTGGGTGGGGCCGGGAGGGGGCTTGTCCTCATGCAGTCCTGGGAAGCCACCCCCATCCCCTCTGGGTCACTGGCTCTGGACCCTGGAATTGTGTGGTTAGAGAATTTTGGTCTCTGATTTCTTCCTGTTGGCGAATCCCAGGCTCAGGAGTATCAAGCTCTGAGCATCTCGAGAGCTGGGGGTTGGAGGCACGTCGGATCCATCGCTGCCGTCGAGGGCCTGGCTGGTGCCCAGGCAGTGCTGGGGATCCTCTGGGAGGTGGCCCTGCGGTCCGTGGACGCCTGCTCCGCCAGGCTCCGGGCCTTTCCCACCCTCCTTCCTTCAGCTTCTCCTGGTTTTAGGGACTCATTACATTCGTCTGTGCTTCCGGCTCTCCCCTGCAGGCTGCACAGTGACCTGGCATCTGGGTGGTAAGGAGGTTGCGTCTCCTCCTGGAGAGGCCAGGGGTGGGGGCCTGGGAGAAGGAGGCCTGGGGGCGGGCAGGACCTCACGCTACTGCCCCCCAGGACCCCCCCCCCCCCCCCCCCGTCCAGGAGCCACAGTGAGGGAGGCTGCGTGGGGTCACTTCTCAGCGCAGGAGGCTGAGTCACCTGCCTGAGGCCGCGCGTCTGGGGAGTGACCGGCTGTGAACCGGCGCGGTCGGCGTGACCCCAGGCCCGCGGTGCCACCACGGAGCTCTCTTCCCAGGGCCGACGTCGTCACCCGGCCAAGGCGCCCCTCCCATCGCCTCACAGGCCCCTCGGGGGTCAGAGTGGGCCCGGGCTTCAGGCCCCGGAAGGGGAAGGAGAGCATCTCACGTCTTGTTTGATGGACAAGAAACCTGTAGCCCAGGGAGGGCGGGTGGAACGCGGGTGTCCTGACGGCCAGGCGCGAACGCTTGCAGGTAAGGCCTCCCCAGCGTCCCCATCTTCCGGGGGTGGTAGCTTGTCACATACACGTGGGAAGGACCAGCCCTGTCTGCTCAAGGATCCATCAAAAGCAGCAGTTTGTTGGTGGGGACAGTTATGGCTCCCAAACGCCCCCAGGTATCCACCAGAGGCACCGGAGAAGCGGCGGAAATCACACTCCAGCAGTCCTCTCGTCTCATTATTCCCCACGTGTAGAGTGAGGGCTTGGGCCAGCGGCCCGGGCTCCTTCCAGCCACCACGTCCCGGATCCCTCTTCTGTGCCTCGGTTTCCCCGACTGGCCTGTTGGCCGCATCAGCAGAGGACAGTCAGGGATCAGCTGAGCCTCCGGTTCCCACTTGAAAAAAAAATGTATTTAGTTATTTTTATTTTTAGCAGTATGGAAAGTTACCTTTTTAAAAATTTTATTGGAGTGGAGTTGCTTTACAAGGCTGTGTGAGTTTCAGGAGTACAGCAAAGCGATTCAGTGACGCATGTACATGTACCCAGTCTTCTTCAGAGTCTTTTCCCTTATGGGTTATTACAAACTGGGGACCGCTGTGCTCCAGCCTCGGCCTCTGTTTCGTGTCAGGAAGCTCCCTCCTTGCGCCAGGGACCCACTGGCCTCACAGGCTGGCCCGCGGAGGGGCCCTGACATCTTTGGGAACAGTGTCGCGGGTTCACCTGACAGATTGTCTGCTTTCTTTCCATCTCGGAGGAAAAGAGCTCCCGCTAGGAGCCGCTAAGCCCAGAGTAAACGGATGACCTCGTTGGGTCTTTCTCCCAGAGGTGGGGTGAGCAGCGAGCCCCCAACTGTGCAAACAGGGCCAGCCTTGCGCCGCAGAGGCGGGGCCCTCTCCCGGCCCCTCCTCCTCCCTTTGTGGTTTCAGACCGAATGGGGAGAAGCTCAAAGGCAGGGCAGGGAAGGTCAAAGCCAATTTGCAGGGCCAAGCGTCGGGGAGGAGAGAAGGGCAGAGACCACGTGTTTCTGGAGGCCTGGCCTTCACCTGGAAACATCCCCTGCGGCCCCTCCCAGCTCTTCTGCCGGTCAGCGTGGTGTCCTCGCTGCACCGAGACCCAATTTACTCATCCGGAGACACGGGTGAAGACACCCATCTGTTAGGGCTGAGCGCTCAGTCAGGGGCAATGAGTTATGCTGCCGGAGGGCCAGGGCTGAGTCTGGGAGCTGGAACCAGGTGCCGACGGAGCGGGGAGGGCGTCCCGGGAGGGCCAGGCTGAGCCAGGACAGAGGCAGTCAGCTGGGGCTGAATAGTGCCTGTGTGGGACACAGGGAAGAACCGACCTCTGCAACAACATATCCCACTGCGGGTGTTGTCTCTGGGAGGGGACCCGACTCCCCCACTTCCTAGCCGCGTGACCTTGGGAAGCCTCTCCTGGGTCTCCCTGTCCGTCGGCTTCCTCCTCTATAAACGGGGATGAGAACTTTGACGTCAAAGGGCTCTCGTGAAGACGAAAAGAACCTGATACAGAGTAGACACTCAATAAATGTTAGTTCCTGGGGGCTGAGGGAGGGCAGTTCCTTCATCCCCTGACAGGAGCGGAGGAGTCTGGGTGAGCCCAAGACCTGGGGCCCCCTCCCCGCTCACTTGTCACAGAGAGACAGTGGCCCTCCCCCGGCTGCAGGGACCCGGCTGGGCCCTCCGCTGGTTGCAGGGCCTGCATCTGTGGGCCTCCCCCTCCACCCTCTCCTGGCTGCACCCCCAGGTCTTGCTTGTCTTGTCTGGGCACCCAGGGCATGTGTGGCTCCCAGCCCCTCTCTGGGGTAGAGAAGGTGAGAAAGGCTTAGGTTCTGTTATGCGGGCCAGTGGCTCTCTTAACATCAGGCCCTTGGCTCAAACATGCAGTGTCTTCCTGTACCCTCAGCTTTCTTTTTCAAAGCCAAGGAAGGAAAGAGAAGAGGAAATGCAGGGAAGGGAGGCCATATTTGATGAACATCTTAAAGCAAGCTCATAGGCGTCAGCAACGTGCTTGGCTTCCCTTAGCAAACTCAACGTACTGTAGCTCAAACAAGCGGAGGCTTTCTTTTTCTAACAGATGAGAATTCTGGAAATGGGTGGTTGCTTGCTCAGCTGCTGGTGATGCCAACGAGGACTGGGCTCTTTCCAGCTTTCAGCTCATCATCCTTAGCACAGGCCTACTTTTTGCCTCGTGGTGGCAAAATGGCTGCCTGAACTCTGTCAGGAATGTAGAGGGTCTCCCCGAGTCCCCTGTTGGTGTCTCATTGGCCAGAAGTGGGTCACGTGGCCACTCCTGGTGGATGCTGGGAAGGCAAACACCCAAATGTACTTCTCCAGCCTCCAGCAGGGCAGGCAAGGGTGGCGCGTGGGAACCATTTCGAGTCATCCAGTCGGTCGCCTGCCAGAGGAGAGAGTGCCACTCGCATCCCAGTCTTACAGATGAGAAGCTGGTGCCAAGGGCAGAGAAATACTTACTCAATACGCAGTTTGATTGATTTACTTTGACATTCTGGGCCAGCGACCAGAGATGCAGAGATAAAAGCCACTCCCTTGCCTTCCAGAGCAGGGAGGATAATAATAATAATAATAATAATAACAATATAATAGTTGAAATTCACTGAGCATGCACCAAGTGCCAGGTGCTTGCTGGGTACTTTCTAGACTTTATCTTGTCTCTTGCTCGCTCCAGCCTCAATCGATAGGCATGATTCTTTCTGCTACGGAGGAAGCCGAGGCTCAGTGATGCCCACAGCACACGGGCCTGCCCCGCTGTGTTGCATCACGCAAGGGATGTAAGGGCCCAGGTGTGAATGAACCAGGCTCTTGGGCAGCATGGGAAGAGGGTGCCACTATCCCTGGAGAAGACATAGAAGGTTTCTGGAGGCGGGGAGATGTGCGTAGGATCTGGAAGCACCAATTGGAATTTCCCAGGCAGACAAAGTAGGGGAGGTGCCCCAGGTGAGGAAAAATATTAGAAGTGATATCAGGAAACTCTGAGGCACCCCTAGGGTCTGTCCACCCACACTTCCCCAGAAATTTCTGTATTTAAAAGGAGCATTGAAGATAAAATCATACTTCTAACATCAGGAAGCATCATGAATAATAGAAAACGAAAAACTATTGAAAATAAAATCTTTTAGTTTATAGAATTGTCAAAAAATTTTAAAAACACGTGAACGCTTTTTTAAAATTAATTTTTATTGGAGTAGAGTTGCTTTAAGATGTTGTGTTAGTTTCTGCTGTACAGCAAAGTGAATCAGCTGTATGTATACATACATCCCCTCTTTTATAGATCTCCTTCCCATGTAGGTCACCACAGAGCACTGAGTAGAGTTCCCTGTGCTATACAGTAGGTTCTCATTAGTTATCTATTTTATACGTAGTAGTGAATATATGTCAATCCCAATCTCCCAATTCATCCCACTTCCCCTTCCCCTCTTGGAAACCATAAGTTTGTTCTTTACTTCTGTGACTCTATTTCTGCTTTGCAAATAAGTTCATCTCTACCATTTTTCTACATTCCACATATAAGTAATATTATATGATATTTGTTTTTCTCTTTCTGACTTACTTCACTCTGCATGACAGTCTCTAGGTCCATCCACGTCTCTGCAAATGACACTATTTCGTTCCTTTTATGGCTGAGTAATATTCCGTTGTATATATGGACCACATCTTCTTTATCCATTCTTCTGTCGATGGACATTTAGGCTGCTTCCATGACCTGGCTATTGTAAATAGTGCTGCAGTGAACACTGGAGTGCATGTATCCTTTCGAATTATGGTTTTCTCTGGATATATGTCCAGGAGTGGGATTGCTGGGTCATATGGTAGCTCTATTTTTAGTTTTTTAAGGAACCTCCATACTGTTCTCCACAGTGGTTACACCAATTTACATTCCCACCAACTGTATAGGAGGGTTCCCTTTTCTCCACACCCTCTCCAGCATTTATTGTTTGTAGAATTTTTGATGATGGCCATTCTGACCGGTGTGAGGTGATACCTCATTGCAGTTTGTTGTTTTTTTTTAAACAACATCACCGCGACAAACTTTTAACTCTTTTTTTTCTTTTAATAAATTTATTTATTTATTGGCTGAGTTGGGTCTTCGTTGCTGTGCATGCAGGCTTTCTCTAGTTGCGGAGAGTGGGGGCTACTCTTCGTTGCGGTGCGTGGGCTTCTCCTTGCAGTGGCTTCTCTTGCTGCGGAGCACGGGCTCTAGGCGTGCGGGCTTCAGCAGTTGTGGCTTGCGGGCTCTAGAGCGCAGGCTCAGTAGTTGTGGCGCACGGGCTTAGTTGCTCCTTGGCACGTGGGATCGTCCCGGACCAGGGCTCGAACCCGTGTACCCTGCATTGGCAGGCGGATTCTTAACCACTGTGCCACCAGGGAAGCCCTCATTGTAGTTTTGATTTGCATTTCTCTAATAATTAGCGATGTTGAGCGTCTTTTCCTGCGTCTGTTGGCCACCTGTATGTCTTCTTTGGAGAAATGTCTATTTAGGTCTTCCACCCATTTTTTGATTGGGTAAAAGACACATGAACACTTGATGCTGGTGGTGGTGTGGTGAAATCGACACTGTTAACACATTGCTGGTGAGGGGGGAACTGGTATAAACCTTTAGACAAGCAACTTGAAAAATACCCTTTAAAATGTGCTGGTCTTTCACCTGGACTTTTAGAAAGATATCCTCAAGAAATGATAAATAAAAGTAGACAGAAAACTTAGTGCAAGACAGATAATTAACTGAACTATGAATCTGTGTTTTCTCCCTTGTATTTTTCCTCTCCGTGTCCCAGATTTGTAGCCAGACCTATTTCTACTCCTTAGTCCCAGGGGCACTTTTAGAACCCAACCAAAAGCTGCTTAAAGATAACATCTTTTTCTGCCTTTCGTGAAAAAGGAAAATCAAGAAAGAAAACATGCAAGCAGTCTCAATAAAGGATGGGAGGAGAGCTGTGAGAAGGCAGGAAGAAGGGGCCCTAAGTTCCAGAGGTGGGACCTGGGTACCCTCCACAGCAGCACCCCAGGACGTGGCATGATCTCCCAAAGCTCCCTGTCAGGGAAAGTGGAGTCATAGCCACTCCCCAGGGTCCCGAGCGCCCAACCTGGCGCATAGCAGCAGCCACTGGATACCAAGGAACATGCCCTCGGCCGGGGGGTGGGGGCGATGGCGGGGGCGGGTATCTCTGGGGCATCCTCCGTGGTGCCTGGAAGACTGTCCAAACCCCAGGGCCTTTGCACGGCCCCAGGAGACAGGGAGTTCTGAAAATGTCTGAGGTTGGTTTTCCAGGCCAGGGGTCCAGTGCAATTTAAAGGAAACTTTGAATGTGACATTCTCACATATCTACATTCTCGAGAAAAAAGGTTTTTAAAGGCAGTGGAGTACAGAGTGATAATCTTGTTTTGATTTCTTTTTTAGCTGGTCGTTAAACATTTTCCATAGGAAGATACCAAAGTCCCTGCCCTGTGTGTCCTGAACTCCGGGCACATATGTCTATGCTTGTACAGACCCTGCTGGGAGGGTCACTCTCTGTATTTAGTGCTTACTGTTCTTCGAGGTTCTTGGGCCCCGGAGACTCATCAGAACACTGTCTTGTTTAGCTCCCTCTCCCCAGGACCTTGCACAAGTCCTGGCAAACACTCAGGGGATGAATGAAGGAAGGATCGAGTACACGAATGAATGAACGAATGAATGGATGAACTCACAGGTGTCTGGTGTCTGAGATAAAGGGCCCGGTGAGGCCTGCCCCTGTCGTTCTCACACAGCTGCTGCTGGCAGCCCTAAGGGCTGTGCCCTCGGCCAATGGAATAAACTGCAAACACACATTTGGGAGTGTAAACAGCCCTCCTCCGGGCCAGGGCCGGCTGGCAGCCTCGCGGGTAGCTTGCACAACCCTGTGGGCTGCTGTGATTCTCATTTTTGGGGCATGGAGTCATCTCTGCCGTGGGCCTCTCCCTCCTTGCCCTGGATTGTCTCTTGGCAACATAAAAGGAGCTGCGTGCCTGTTGGCAGTGGGAAGAAGTTCAGACCCCCAGCCCCTCCCAGAAGCCCGTCCTGATTTCCTAGATCTGCCCGAGGACCCGGAGAGGTAGGAGCTGAAAGGGAACCCTGAGATGACCCAGCCCCGCCCCCTCCCCTTTCCAGATAAAGGACCCTAGGACTTGAGAGGTGGGGACGCTGAGCCCGCTGCCAGGGTGGGCAGGCTTGGCAGGAGCCGAGTGTCCTGGGACGGCAGCTGCTTTCGGAACCAGACAAACAGGGCTGTAAATTCCTTCCTGCCCAGCCACCGTCCAGCCGTGTGAACTTGGATCAGGGCCGTGTCCTTCCTGAGCCCCAGTCCTTCGGTCTGCATTGCGCTGCACGCAAGGTTGACACGGAGATTTAAAAAGATGCTGCCCGTAAAGCGTCAGCACAGCGCCTGGTCCAGACGGCCTCCCGTCTCCCGCTTCTCCGCGCTTTCTTTCTCAGCGCGAGGTGCCGGGGCTTCGTTCTGAGCCCTCCACTGCAGGGAGCGTCCCCTCCATGCTGGACCATGCGTGTTGTGATTGCCTCTGAGCTTCCCACGTATCTGCCTACTTTCTCTCACGCTTTTTCTGTCCTCACACACCTCTCGGTCTTGCCAAATTTGTTCAGATTTCCCTTCCTCCTTCCCTTCCCGCAAACTTTCCCAGGCCCCTGCTGCATGCCAGACACCTGCTGGGCAGAGATGCTCGTGGCCAGCGCCCGCCCTCACAGACCTCGCCCACTGCTGAGAGGCCATGCGGGCCATGACCCGAGAGGAAAGCCGAGGGGCAGAGGCAGTGCTGTGTGTCCACGAAATCCTGGGTCCTAGCTCTGGTTTCTGGAACTCCCTGGCGGGCAGAACAATAGCCCCTTAAAGACAGCCACGTTCTAATGCCCCGAATCTGTGAATGTTGCCTTATGGGACAAAAGGATGTGACTGAGTTAAGGATTCTGAGACGGGGAGATCATCCTGTATTTTCCATGTGGACACAAGGGGCCTTATAAGAGGGAGGAAGGAGGTCAGAGAGGAGAGGATATTTGCTGGCTTTGAAGACAGAATGAAGGGGCCACGAGCATGCCAGAGGGCAGCAGGACCCAATAGGAAACGAATACATACACAGGAGACCCTGTCCTCCCTGTAGTTAGGTGGCCATGTGACTCTAATCCCGGCCAATGCAACGTGAGTTCAGGTGACGCCTTTCTTTACCCTGAGGCTCGACCCTCTGGCTTCCCTCTTCCCCCGTCGCCAGCTGTTGAGGATATTACAGCCGGTCACAGTACAAAAACGGTGATGCTGCTGGCAGCCTGGGTCCCCGAGCAGACGCCCAGCTGACTGTCCAAACCTGTCAGGACTAGGGGTTATTCATTACAGCAACAAACTCAGGCTTTCCTTACCCTGGGAGCTCTGATGAGGCTCCTACTTCCCAGGGGAGGTCACAGTGACGCCTCAAGAAGACTCCAGGCAAAGGCAACAGTGCCAGCAGGGGCCTGGGGGATGGGCTGGAGTCTGTGTGGCGGCCGGCTGCAAAGCTTGGGGCTGCTGCGCACAGGAGACTCTCAGGCCAGGAGGGTGGTGTGAGCACGGATCTGGGTGAACGCAGAGCCTTTTAAAGGCACCAGTGCTGGAACAGCTCTGGACACGGTGGTAGCTCGGAACGTGAGGCTTAGCGCCCTGTGGCAGCCTTCAGAGCTGGGTGATGATTCGTTACACTGTGCCCTCCCCAGAGGTGACTGTCTGCTGTGAGCGCCCGGCTCCTTCTCCAGGGCCAGCGTGGGGCATCCCGTCTGTCCCTCCAGCGGTCAGGTTTGCATGATGTAGTTACTGCCCTCGTTACTCACTATTTTGTTACCTGCAATGCATGTAATTCCTGTAATAACGAGCACTCTAGGGCATAGATTTCATCACTCGTGTTCCATGACTTTATCGCAGGTTACAAAGGAGCTGCCCCGGACAGATGACGCGGCCTCTTGAGCCAGGCCCGCATGCCCGAGCTGCTCTCCCCTGCGGGGCAGTGTGTGGTCACAGGCAAACGTGTTTTCTTGCACGCTTACAGCAGCTGTGAAGGTAATCTTTTGTTTTCTTGGCCCATCTCTGGGATGCTGGAGGGCTGCTGTGCCCCCAACTGGTGTGATGCCCTAGACCCGAGACGGGTGCCTGCTTTACCGAGTCCACTACAGGCCAGGGCGTGGCTGAGGCCTTTCAAGGCGCTTCTCTCTTTTTTCTAAATTCTTTTTCATATTCTTTTCCATGATGGTTTATCACAGGATAGTGAATGAAGTTCCCTGTGCTCTACGGTAGGACCTTGTTGTTTATCCGTCCTATATATACTAGTCTGCATCTGCTGACCCCAAACTCCCAATCCATCCCTCCCCCACCCAACTCCCCCTTGGCAACCACCAGTCTGTTCTCTATGTCTGTGAGTCTGTTTCTGTTTCGTAGGTAAGTTCATTTGTCATTTTTTAGATTCCACATATAAGTGATACCATACGACATTTGTCTTTCTCTGTCTGACTTACTTCACTCTGTATGATAATCTCTGGGTCCATCCGTGTAGCTGCAGATGGCATTATTTCATTCTGTTTTATGGCTGAATAATATTCCATTGTGTATATGGACCACATCTTCTTTATCCATTCCTCTGTCGATGGACATTCAGGTTGCTTCCACGTCTTGGCTATTGTGAATAGTGCTGCTATGAACGTTGGGGTGCATGTGTATTTCTGAACTATAGTTTTGTCCAGCTGTACGCCCAGGAGTGGGATTGCTGGGTCATATGGCAGCTCTATTTTTATAGTTTTTTGAGGAACCTCTATGCTGTTTTCCATAGTGGCTGCTCCAGGCTCTTGTCTCAAAGCAGCCCCCGGTCCCCCGGTCTTCCTACGGGGAGATGGCGGCTTCCAGAGACCAGAGGAGCTGCCCGTCCCACCGTCCACCCAGCCAGGCCTGACTCCAAAGCCCGGACTTTCTTTGCTTTCATGCCGCCTTGCACCTTCCTCACACGCCTGCCTCTCAGTTTTCCCATCCCTCCTCTCCCCACGCAGCCTTACAGGGCCCTTCAGGATCAAATGAGACGATCTTGAAGTGTTGGCCACACTGGCAAGCTTCAGGAAGATTACTCATTCTTCTTTGTTTTTTGCATAACTTTTGCATCTTTCGTGAATGGCTGTGAGAGTCTCCCCTCCCCCCTCCTCCCCTGCCCCCAGCCCGCTCAGCGCAGGGCTGGTGAGAACAGATGTCAGAGCCCGGGTGGGGAGAATGGTCCAGGGGCTTGGTGGAACTTGTCTCCCGCCCACCCAGCACACACACTGCCCTTGCAAAACACGATTCCCCATCTGGCAGAGGGCAGTGTTTGCCCTGGGATAGGACCTTGCAGCCCTGTGCCAGGCCCTGTTTGTTCTGGCATGAGCCGTGGTGATGCCCAAGCCCTCCAAGTGTGTTGAACTTCCTGGATTTCTTATCGTGCCGCTGGCCCCGCTGGGGAGCAGGTGAGACGCTGCTATGTGCCCAAGAGAAGATATTAAGAAGTTCCACAAACACCACTCCAGCCCCCCCAGCTCCGAAGGGACAAGGCCGCGGGAGCAGCTCAGATACACAGGGAAAGCCTGCCCCCTCCTGCACCGGGCCTGAGCACCCCCTTTCCCGTCGCCACGTTCCCGCTCCCCAATCCTCTGCTCTGGTCAGGCTGGTCTCCTCGCTTTTTTCAGAGCAGATCCTGCCCTGTCCGGCCTGCACACCTTTGCCTGGGCCTGCCCACCATCTGGAATCTCCTTCCCAACCGGCTGCCCCGTTGTTGAAATCCTACTTGGTGGGTAGAAGGAACGAATGGCTGGATAGTTTGAGGGTGGGCCTGGGTAAGGACAGTCCGTGTCCCGCACTCCTTGTCTGTCCAGCTCCCTCCCCTAGGTGCCTTGAGCCTCAGGGGCTCATCAGGATGTCAGGGTGAACCCCCAGAGAGCTTGTCTCTGCCCCATCAGGCTGGCGTGGGGTGGGGGGGGGGGCGGTCTTCAATTCTCAGGTGTCAATCAGGGTCAAGGCCAACTCGCAGCCTTCTAGCTCCTGAACCTCCGGAGGCATCTCCAGCTTCCTGGGCCTGAGTACCATGAACGTAAGGGCAGTGCCTTCCTGAGCGGGACCTCCACTCGCCTGGCCCTCCTGTCTCTGGGGCCGGGGCAGGAGTGGCAGCTGCCAACGGGTAGTGACCCCAGGGCCGCCCTAGTGTCCCCTCATCAGACCCCCTCGTCTGCCACGCTCCGTAAACTCCCATCAGTTCTTCTGCTGCCGCGGCTCCCACAGCGTGTGGGCAAGACCCCGGGGGCAGTGCCACCTTCTAACTGCCTCTGGTGGCGGCTGGCCAGGCTGTCGATAGACACAGTGGCCCCTGGTACCCGAGGAAGGGGTCCCCTGAGCCAGGGACATTCTGCCGGGGGAGGGGTGGGGCGCCGGGGGCAGTGTCCCCGCAATGGGAACGTGGCTGAGGAAGGGATTTCCGCCTTCAGGAGGAGCTGGCTGGCCTGCGTGCAGCAGAGGTTTCCAGAGAGGAAGCGCTGGCCCATGAGTCAGGGGTATGGCCAGAGGCCCCGGGGGTGCTTCGGGGGGTTAGTCATCCGGGCGAGCGGCAGACAGGCACCCATCGAGAGGGCTGTTCCACCCCCGCGCTTGAGATGGGAAAACAGCGGTGCCCAGGGTGCATGAGTCACTTCCTCCCTGGGACACACCCCCTCCGTGGGAGGGGCGCCAGCTCCTGCTAGCACTGGGGGCCGTGCGTCTCCACGGGGCTGTGCAGTTGGGCTTCCCTGAATCGCTCACATCACCTCACTGGACCCCACGGGGCACCTGGGGCTCCGTGACATCAGGCTGAGTACGGGATGCCGCCACCAAAAACAGATGTGAAGCAAGAATAAAGTTATTTGGGTTCACTTTAAAAGTAAACTAGGATCTTTAGAGAAAATTGAGATAAAATAGTGAAATAAAGGAAAGAGAAATAATTGACCCAGAGACAACCTCTTCTGCCCAGCCCTCCATACGCGCGTATTTGACGTTTCTCTGTGGCCGCTGTCATCGCCACCTTGACCGTGTTCCCAGCGCCCCCAAGCTTCCCCGCATCTTTCCTTTACAGGCTCCAGCCTTTGGAGGCAGGCAGTGTAGCTTCCTTTTATAGATGGATAAGCGGGAGCTTTAAGAGGTTGACAAACCCAGACCCACACGTAGTAAGAAAAAGGCAAAGAAGGGGTTAAGCTCGAAATCAATCTGAGCACCGAGTCCAAGCTCTTCATTTGCTCTGTAGTCACCACTGGATTCCAGCTCTCGGACCTAACATCTCACCAGAAGTGCTTCCCCCTCAGATGAGAAATTCAGTGCAAACACCAGGTTTGCTACCTGCACATTATCCCAGGCGGTGGCCATTCCACAAGGTCACCGTCTCCTGGGGCTGGACCCCTGCTCTTTCTAATTTCTCACTGTTATTCTGTGAAGAATTGCTTTGGGCCATTCCCTGGGGCAGTGCTCACAGGGGTGTTGTGAGGTCAGAGGGTGTGGGGACACTTTGATAAGCTCCTGGAAGCACCGCCCCATGTGGGCGTTCCATTTCACCTGCTGCGGCTGAGCAGCCCGGCCCTGCCGGGAGAGATGAGAAGGCTGCTGCTTCAGAGGCCCCTAGCCCAGCATGGAGCCCCCAGGCTCAGACTCACCAGGAGGCTGAACGCACTGCTGAGCTTTCCCTGGGGGGCAGGTGTCGGGCCCTCTATCACACCTCTGGCCTGTTTAAAGGTGAGAAAACTGAGGCTCAGAGAGGCAAAGTCACTGACCCGAGGTCACACAGCTGGGGCCAGAACCCACAGAACACAGCATCTCTCGTAGGGTTTGCAGAGCGCCTAGCTCTAACTCATCAGAAGTTCTAGTTAACTTTCACAGAAGGCTCAAGGTCCCCGAGCTCCTCTTATTTCCTGCAGCATCTTGGGGAGACTGTCACAGAGGCCAGGTTTTGGCTTGGTCCCCGCCTCCTGCCCGCCTCCCTCTGAACTATATTTTAGACTGCCTGCTTGCCCCCATCACCTCTGCCTGGGATGCTGCCGTAGCCTCGGATGACTGACCTGAGCCCATTCTTGCCCTTTATC
Organism: Orcinus orca; assembly: GCF_937001465.1. Classification (NCBI taxonomy): domain Eukaryota; kingdom Metazoa; phylum Chordata; class Mammalia; order Artiodactyla; family Delphinidae; genus Orcinus; species Orcinus orca. The sequence continues at coordinate 5,834,159 of NC_064565.1, read as the reverse complement.
CACTCAGCAGGCAGGGTGGTCTTTTAAAGACCCCAGTCCCGCCCTGCGGCTCCGCTGCTCCAGCCGCCGAGGGAGTCCTGGCTGGGTGTGAGCTAACTCACCTGCAAGCATGCAGAGATGGGCGGATTCCACACCTGCTCCAGGCCGAGCACAGTGCGGGCGCTGCGGGGATAATTCACCAAGGACAGGACTTAGAAGGAAAACCAGATTCCTTAGCCTGACCTTCCAGGACCTGCCTCCCCTGCCCCCGACCTCCGCCCACCCCTTCCCGGGCGCCCCATGGCCTCCAGTTCTCAGCCTCCCTCTGCACAGACAGGCTGAGCTTCCCAGAACAACCTCGCTCGTACACTCCAAGTTCTGGCTGCCTCAGTTCACATGCTGTCTATTATCTTTTTAGACGCACCCTCCCAGCCAAATAAAAGCACCACACACACACTCACCACAGCTTCCCCAGGAAAATTCTCAACTCAGGAGTTTTAGAGGTTATGAGAAAAAGGTTTGGGGGGAATACACCTATAGCTCCACCCTGATTATTTTTTGCGCGATGCATGTTCTTACATTCATTAAAAGAAAGAAATCCAGCAAAGGCGTCATGCTGAATGAGTTGACGTAGGGGCTAGCGGACACATCCTGAGTCGGCAGTGGCCGTTCATTTCCGTGGATCTCCCCTCTGGCTGGAAACCCTTCCACACCCACACTTTCAACAGGATCCTTGTCAATTACCTGGTGAGCTGGGCGGCGTTTTCCTCTTGTGTTTGGTCTTCCACGAATCGGCCTCACTAACCCTGCTTCCAGGCCCTCTGTGGTCCCAGAGACACGGCTCAGGAAAACCTCCTGGCAGAAATGTGACTTGAAGGCCCCTAGCTGGAGACAGTGCCTGGCCCCCTGGGTGCGGGGGCAGTGCAGCCGGCCACGTCTCTTCCTTCGCCGGCCTCTGCCCGCTTCTGAGCCCTGTGCGGGGCAGTTACAAGGCCCTGATAAGAAAGTACAGAAGAGCCAGGCAGACGTTCAGTCACATGCGCTGAACTGTGATGGCGCCACGGGGACATGTGACGGGGAGGGACAGGCCTGTCCGGAATCCTGTGGGAGAAAAACAAACCAGCCCAATCACAGAAATACAATTTTAACTGAGTGGAAAACCATGAATCCCAAAATACTGCAGTTAATGAAGAGGTTGCCTGGGTGAGTGTGAGCTACAGACTCTGCAGTGGGCTGGCCCTTCGTTCCCGCAAGGTGTCCCGATGGTGAGCCAGCCCTGGGCTCTGTGAGAACCACACCTGGATTCTGGTAGGTCCTAGAGGCAAGCGCGGGTCTGGACTGAGCCTTTGCTCTCAGCACTCTGCTGGATGCTGCCTGCGGGTAGCTGCTGTCTCACTCCAGCTGAGAGGGGGGACTCTGTTTGGAGGAGCCTGGCCTCCCTCCGTGAAGCCATCTGTCCTCTTGCCAAGGGCACAGGTGAGGTCTCTCTGCCCTTTCCCATCCTGAAACTCCATGCAGGACCCCAGGAAGGGCCCCAGGCATTCCAGCTGGGCCCTGAGTTCTGCCTGAACTGGGGGCCCCCCCATCTGCCCCAGGGTCTGGGTCCCCCTCACCCACGTCCCAGGTGGCAGGACCTGGGCTTACCTGGAGGATGGAGGGGTGCTTGTGAACAAGTCCAGTGTTCCACAGTGACCCCAACAAAGACCAGGCTTCAGGGCAGGGCAGTGAGGCCCTCGAGAGCAGCTGGGGACGGGGGTGTGAGGGCAGGGGGAGCTGGAGTCATCCCCGGGGCCCAGGGCCAGCAGTGCTGGGTACCACCCAGTGCGTGGGTGAAAGAGAGATGCATTCAGAGCCAGCCCCGCAGGGGCAGGGGGGCTGCTTCAGGGAAACGGCGCATAGGGGTGTGTGTGTGTGCCTGTGCGTGTGCATGTGCATGTGTGTATGTGCACGCGCGTGTCTCTGAACCACTGAGACTTTCACTTTGGAGCCCAGGAGATGCTGCTGAGGGACCCCTCCAGGGGCCCAGCCGCCAGCACGGCACCCGCACTCGGCACCCGCCACAGAGCAGGCACACAAGCCATGTTTGTCCGCTGACGGCCTGGGCCAAAGCCGGGGGCGGTGTGGCAGCCGCTGGGATTCTGGGGTCACTCTTAGTGGCAGAGGCCCTGAAGCCTCGTGACCGTGGGGCTGTGGGGGTGATGGCCTCAGGCAGGTGGGACCTGCTCCCGCCGCTGCAGGACAGGTGGGCTGAGAACCGGGCGTGGATGGAGCTCTGGCCCTAGGAGGGCCCCCTGGGAGGTCTGATATGTGTGGAAGGGGACCCTCCAAGTCCAGCAGAGCTTGGGTTGAAGCCTTCGTGGGCATGTACCCTCGGTGGTGATCCCGTTCATTTAACGAATATTTATCAAGCTCCGGCCAGATGCCAGGTGCTGGCCTGCAGAGCTGGTGTGAGGCTCGCGGGAGGCGATGCAGTGGCAGGAAGGGCTTGGTGCGTGTCTGCAGGGGAGCCGTGCTGCCTGCAGGCCCCACCCCTCGTGGGAGCCCTGGAGCGGGGGTCTCTGCACCATCAGAGGAGCTCTGCCTGTCTCTCTGCTCTCCTTGGACCCACGAGGCTACAGAGCTGACAGATCTGAGCTGCCCACGTGGGTGCTCTGGGGAGAAAGACCAACGGCAAAGGGCCATACGGCTACCCTGAGGCCTTCCTGCTGTCGACAGCCCGTACGAGGCTGGAACTGACCGCTAATTCTTCCTTTCTCCTTAACTTGCCGCCGGCTTCTTGGGCAAGTGGTAGATTAAACCTCCGGGCCCTCTCAGAGAGCATCAGAGTCGTGAATGACTTTGCCCTGAGCTCAGTGTCTCGTTTCCCCCTGTTCCACTGGCCACTGAGGTTCTCTCCCACATTTCTGCCAGGGGACCATCCGCATTTGAAGACCCCCAATGACAGGGAACACCAAGGTGGGCTTAGTAGGGTGGCTGCCCTGCGGCCAGGAGGCTGGGGTGAGGAACCCATGGGGACTCAGGAGATGCTGGTGCCCCGAGAGGCCGCAGGAGGCAAGCGGAGGGAGGCCCAGGGCTGAACCTCGGGCTCAGCCGCTCACCTGACCAGCCCGAGGGCCAGGGCGCAGGACAGACGGACTCACCACAGACCACCTGATGCCTTGTGCCATCCACGACGGGACCCGTGGCGTGGGGAGGGGGAGGACAGCCTCTCCACGACCCCCGGCACAGCACTCGCGTGGGAGCCTGCTCGGACACGCAGGAGCCACGCAGAAGGCAGAAGGACAAACGGCTGTCATGCCCACCGTGCAAAAAAGGCCAGAGAAGGGGCTTCCCTGGGTGCGCAGTGGTTGGGAGTCCACCTGCCGATGCAGGGGATGCGGGTTCGTGCCCCAGTCCGGGAAGATCCCACGTGCCATGGAGCGGCTGGGCCCGTGAGCCATGGCCGGCCGCTGAGCCTGCGTGTCCGGAGCCTGTGCTCCGCAACGGGAGAGGCCACAACAGTGAGAGGCCCGCGTACCGCAAAAAAAAAAAGAAATGTCGAGGGTCCATCCAAGACCCTGGCGTCCACGTGGGCCCGTGTTGACCGAGCCATGGAGCAGATTATCAGCTCCTGAGCGCCTCTAATGAGGAATGAAAGTGACTAAATTGAGTTTCAACAAACAAGCCATTGACCTTAAGAGCAGCAGGGCAAACAGGACCCAGAGGAGGAATTTGCTCTTTGTTCTGCCGGAAGGGACCCACAGAGCTGCTACGGGGAAGCACAATTAAGCATTTCTTTCTTACAGCCCTGCCCTGTCTTCTATTGGCAAATCCGGTAGGATGAGGGCCAGTTTTCTAACGTAACCAGATTTGCTCCGCAGCTGCTAGAGCCTGGTTCTGCTGATGGCTTCTGAGACTTTTCTGAGGTCAGTGATGCGCTCGGGGACTTGTGAGCGGCACACACGAGGCATGTCTGGTTCAGGAGTACCAGGTTGCTTTCCAAAGTCACCTTAAAAACATCCTTTCTGGCCCCCCCTTCCCCAGCCCTGCCCCATGAGGCTCTGTCTCTGTCTCAGGCCAACTGTACAGTGGGGAACAAGGAACTGCAGGGTCTCAGGAACAGGGCTCAGATGGAGGTCCCCTCACTTACTAGTTGTTTGCTATCAGGCAAGAAGATGTTTGCAGACATTGTGTTTGTAAACGGGGATAATAAAAATGGCCGGGCTGTGGGCTCAAAAGGGGGCCGAATGGGTTAAGTTGTGAGAGCTTTCACCCAGCTTGGGTCTGGACTCCACAGATGCCGGTTCCCTGCATGCGCCCCGTCACTGGACCACGCCAAAGCCCCAGTGTGTCAGGCACCCACCCGGCCACAGACCAGGTGTGCTCACACATGGTGCCCCTATTCTAGGTCTGCAGTCAGCTGGAAGCAGACATGGGCACCACACCCCACTGCCGAGCTTCCCCTGGAGATGCTATTGCCCGGGCAGCCGGAGATCCCTAGGGCAGCTTCGGAACAGACCTGGAGCATGTCCACCCCACCGTGCTCCACCCGCTGGGCAGGAGATCACAGTTTGCCTGAGCCGGGCAGACGCTGGTCCCAGCACTCTGGTTCCGTTCATGTCAGTGTAACCAAGAATTCTGGCAAAGTCTGACCGGGGCCCAGAGGAGCCCAGAGGAAGAGGGAACAGGGAGTCGGCCGCCACTTTGCCACTTCCTGATGGGCTTAGCACACGGGAAGCCAGGAGAGACCCAGATCATCTTCCATTATAAACTTCATGTGCTTCTGCGCCACAAATCGAGGGTCTTTGCTTGTTCAGCTATTAAAGGGCCAGAGTAGTTCAGTGGTTCCAGGCCTCACTTCCCAGAGCCTGGGAGTTCAGCGGGGTAGGCCTCGGGGTGCGGGGAGGGAAAGGGCCCGTGGGCAGCAACCCAAGATCCCCCCGTGGCTTAACTCTTCAACCGGAGTGGATCGGCAGTTACGTTTCCTTTACTGGGATATTACGTTTAATTTGGAGCAGATTAATAACCCCTGGATTCCTTGCATTCTCAAGTCTCCAAGCTATTCAGAGAAGAACTGAATGTGCTCTGAACGTAAGGAAGGTGATGCGTGGGGTCAGGAGACTCAACCTGCCCCAGACGGGCGGGTTGCTCTTCCCAGCGTCCGTCCGTCTGTCGGTCCCCACTTGGTCCTCCAGGGGGTGTCCAGGCTCGTGCGTCTCTCGGTTCGAGGCGCAGGTCTCCGTGCGTCCTGTCTCCCGACTGCAGGCTGCCTGTTCACCTGCTGCACCTCGGAGGGGCCAGCCATGGTTCTCCTGCTGAAGCAAGGCTGGTGGGACGGCACCGAGGCCACCCGCCCAAGCTTGAAGGTCCATTTTGACTAAGGGTGTCTTTACTTCTTCTAGTTCATTGTAGCAAAGAACAGCCAGAGATGGTGCGGAGACCATGCTGCATAAACTCTGTGACACACCGTTCTGTGGTGAATACGGCACACGGAACTGTGCACGGCGTGGGCGCCTGATAGACGCAGGCACGCACCCTCTCTTTGTCCCCCTGGGGTGGGGGTGAGGTCTCAACCGTCTCAGCCGTCTTCCTGCAGCCCCTCGAGGCAAGAACTGCCGCTCTGAGAGAGCGAGTGGCCTGCTGAGGGTGTCAGAACCTGTCTTAGATCCAGGACGGAGCCCAAGCCCCGTGCTTTCTAATCACCACCCTGCTTGTCTCCACACAGCAGTCCCCAAGCTGAGGCTGGGAACAGGAAGGAGCTGGGCAAATGGGGAGGTGGGGGCCAGCAACCCCTGATTTGCATTCCGGGGTTTAAAATTCCAGACGCTTGGGGTGAGGGCAGGGTAGAGCCATGCTCTGGAATCCAGGAAGTGGCTGCAGGGTTTGGAAAACCCTGGCAGTGGCAACTTAGCCAAAGAGGGGCAGAGGAATAGGTCCCAGGGGTCTGGACAGCCCAGGGTCAGGCGAGGCGGGTCAATACCACCTGGAACAGCTGACTCAGAGTGAGAGTAACATGGGTCAGCTGCAGCCCCGATTCCCACAGTGAGAAGCACAGAACTAAGCACAGAGAAAACAGAGACGCCCGCGGCCACCGTGTCCTGCCCGCCTGCCCCTCTCTCCCCACATCCCGAGTCCCTTTGTGCCATGCATTGAGCTTTTGTGTCCACTGACAGATTGTGCCCTGTCCTGGCGTCGACCTTTTGTACATTCCGTGTCTCATTTCTCCAGCTCGAAGCCTGTTGAAAGCAGGCCTGGGGTCACTCTTTTCCTGATCCCCTTCCTGCAGCTCCCAGCCCCAACTTGGCCCACGGAAGCTGCTCAATAAACACTTGTCTGTTGTGTCCAGGAGAGCTTGTACAGTGTCACCTGGTCCATTGACATCAGGTCCCCAGAGCCAGGTCGAGATTCCCAAGGCATCCTGAGAGACGGTGGGAGAGACGAGGCCCCTAAGGCGGGTTCTGGGCATCTGAATCCCAGCACGGTCACTTGCTCCAGATGTGAACCTGGACCTGACTTCTTTGGGGAACCTGCTTTCCACGTGCCGAGGCGGCGGGTTGGTGAACACCACGTGACCCAGGGAGGGGCCCCTGGATGGCTCTGGCTCCCTGGAGGTGAGAGCCACTTCTGTGGCCTTGGACACACTGAGCCTTCACACAGTCGCCTACAGACAAGGAGCTTGGTCTTCCTTGTTCTCAGAGCAAGCGCAGTGGTTGAGAGCCCGCCTGCCGATGCAGGGAACGCGGGTTCGTGCCCCGGTCCGGGAAGGTCCCACATGCCACGGAGTGGCTGGGCCCGTGAGCCATGGCCGCTGAGCCTGCATGTCCGGAGCCTGTGCTCCGCAACAGGAGGGGCCACAACAGTGAGAGGCCTGTGTACCGCAAAACACACACACACACACACACACACACAAATAAAATAAAAGCCCAGATCAGTGGACATCCCTCTGCACGGGCCTGCACTTCCCTCTCCTGCCTCCTCACGGCCTTGAACTCACCAGCCATTCTCTCGGCCTGGGGCCCCTCCCCTCCTGTGGACCCGAAGCTTCCCCTGCATCCCCCGAGAGAGCCCTGCCGATTGGCCTGAGGAGGCCTCCTGACCTCAGCATCTCCCACAAGAGGAGCAGCGGGTGGGGGTGTGTGTGTGTGCAGGCGCTGGGACGGGGCGCCGCGCGGGCCTACTGCCCCGTCCATGACCTCATCCCCGCCCCTGCTGACTTTATTCTGGCCTTTGGCTTGAGTCCTCAATGGGGGCTTCCATCCTCCTTCAGGCCCTCTCACCTCCCCGGACAGTTTTCTTCCCAGCCAGAAGGCCAGGAACTGAGCCAGCCCCTGGAGCCCGGAGTGAGGCCCTGGCCACACCCTGGCTCTCTTGCTCTGGGCCTGGTGGGAGCCAGGGACCCAAAGGGCTTTGGGGGCAGTCCCCTCCCCTTCCCCAGGCTTGGCCCGGGACCCCTTCCAGGCCACTCCCTGAACTGTGGGTGGAGAAGACTGTCTTGAGGGCTTGGCCCTGCTGCCTGTCAGGTGGGGAGGGGTTCCTCTCCAAGACCACCGGCAGGGAGCCCAGGGAACCCCCCCATCGCTAAGGTGCAGCGCTCAGGGGCGCCGCCTGGTGGAAGAGGGTCCCATTTCTCCCTGATTCCCACCCCTACCCCCGCCAACCCTGCAGCCGCCACTCTCTGGCTCCAGGCTGTGGAGCCCAAGCCCAGGGCCCTGGATGGCTCTCAGCGTCTACCAGTGCCCTTGGCCTTCTGCCCCCGATGCTCTGTGCTGCTTCTCCAGATCAGCTGGCTCTGTGATAAGCCCTGGCTAGCGCTGGGAGCTGATGAGCTTTTAAATCTTGAGCTCCGACATGCAGCATTTAAGTCTATGTGGGCAAATCTCTTCATCCCCCCGGGCCTCTATCTTCTCGTCAGGGAAAGGGGTGACCACAAGGCTGCCATTCCCACAGCAGAGGTTCTTGTGAGTGCCAAATGAGATACAGTAATATGCTACGTGAGGGCCTTAAAAAGGTTCTAAAAAGTGCAGGGAGAGATTCCACCCTCATCGTCACCCACAGCATCCACGGCCAGAGCCCAAGGACCCGAAGTGAAATTAACAAAGGCGTGAAGACTCCAGTGCAGCCAGCCTCACGGCCGGACCTCAGGACACATTGCTTCTTGGGACTTCCCTGGTGGCGCAGTGGTCAAGACTCCGTGCTCCCCATGCAGGGGGCCCGGGTTCGATCCCTGGTCGGGCAACTAGATCCCACATGCATGCCTCAACTAAGAGTCTGCATGCCACAACTGAGGAGCCCACGTGCCGCAACTAAGGAGCCCGCTGGCCTCAACAAAGGAGCCCATGTGCTGCAACAAAGCAGCCCGACTGCTGCAACTAAGACCTGGCACAGCCAAATAAATAAATAAATAAATTTTTAAAAAAAGAAAGCATTGGTTCTCTTCCCTTCTTACCCGTTCAAAACCTTCTCAAGCAGGTGGGTAAGCAAATACCTTCCCGGTGACCCCCGAAAGAGAAATCAATACATAACATGATGTTCCTGGGCTTGGAGATCCAGCTGGACTCCCAGAAACATTCCTACTCGTCAGCCGGGTTTGTATACCGGGTCGTGATCCAACAGGGTGTCATCTACCAGGGCATGCACTGCTGGGTCCGGAGGCGAGCTCAGGTCACTGTGTTGGTCACCAGGCCCAGTTCTGCCCCTGGGGCCTCTGGCGCAATGATGCCTGCTGACACACAGTGTCACCCTAGGGGACGAACCCCGGGTCCCCAAACAAACGGGCACATCTGGCAAGCCTGCTGTTTGCTCTCCACATCTTTCTGAAGACTTGTGTTTTTATTTCCCTTTCTTTGTCTCTGACTCCTCACACAAATATCATCATGAACCATGAGCTAAATTGAAATTCAGGTTCCGGCTGTGTGTGTGTGTGTGTGTGTGTGTGTGTGTGTGTGTGTGTAGCTTTCTTGTAAGATCAAGAATTCCTTCTAAGATGGAAAGATAGAAGTTTACACACAGGCACCATGGACTGCTGGCTGTTTGGTTTGCATGTGTGTGTGCCATGGCCAGCACATGCCTTCCTGTTCTTGGAACCTGTGTGTTTGCAAGTCCCCGAACACTGTTTTTGGAATTGTCATTAATTTTGCCCTTAACGGGAAAGAGGTGCTCTAAGCCACCTGAGTGCCATTGCTCTCGATACCATGTGACCCCCTGCACCTGTGAGGTCAGCCAGCCTGGGCTGGGCCCCTGGAGGAAGCAAAGGCAAGGTCTCCATCCAAGGAGCATCTCCTGGGTCTGCCCGAGTCAGCCACGTGCAGAGGGGCCGTGAGTTCACTCGGAGGCCACAGCGCCAACCAGAGGCGTTGTATACATCTCTGCCGCGCATACACGAGGGGTGAGCAGGGACTTCTGGGGTTTTCTCTGGGGCCCGAGGCTTCACGTTCGAGGGGAGTTGGTAGGGCAGGGTCAGGAGGACGCGCCTGCGTGTATCAGGAGGAGACACTTGGCTTGGAGGAGGAGTGACCTCATCCCCTCCCCTGTTGACTACAAGTGGAAATTCTCTTCCACTGGTAATGGAAGAGATTTTGGAGAAAAAGAGACTTGTCATGGAAGAGAATTTGCAGAGATGCCACTGAGGTCAGGGAACGAAAGGGACGTAAGGCACCCTGGCCACCACGGGAGCTGTTCCCACCCCAGGATCTCAAGGGGCAGGGGAGGAAGCCGGCTTCAGAGCTGGAGATACAGGAGGATGAAGAGCTCAGAAGGGCACAGCCAGTCCCAGAACAAGACAAAGGAGGGCACGCAGGATCCCCTGACGTCTCTCTCCTCCACCACCCAGTGTCCTGCCAGGGCTTCCCATCCAACAGGCTTAGGCATAGGCTTAGGCTGAGGGCTAGATGTGTAGATAGAGAGTGTCTTCCTGGAGCACAGAGCAGGGCAAGAAAGGCAAACAGGGATCCAAGGAGCACACAGAGCTCTGGGCCAGCCTGGGGGACAGGGGTCCAACTCCAGCTCAGCCACAGATTCCCCTCGTGATCTGAGCAGTTGCTTCGCCACGCTCTGTCTCAGCTTCCTCCTCGGGGTCACGGAGATGGTGGTGCAGTCAGCGTTTCTCGGAGCTCGCCTCACCTATTGCTTGTGTCCACGGGATGCTTTTTGCAGCACACGACTTCTGCCTGGATAGCCAGCCCTCCCTCCTGCATGAGAGCCAACACCATCAGCAGATGGGAGTTCTCTCTCCACATCTCTCCACCGTGTGGTCCAGCCCATGGCACACTTGAAGCTGGACCTGACAGCTGATGGGGACGGAGGGTCCTCTGTGGGGCCAAGGCCCAGGGAACTCGGGTCTGGGGTGAAGCAGCTCTAACTGATGCTCCTGGTCTGTCAGGGTGAGAGGTGCAAATGCCACTGGCTTCTATTTATGGTGGGGATATAAAGTTTCCTCACACCTCTATTGGAGTTTTTAAATAGTGAGTCTATTTAAAGAGAAACACGTGGACATGGATAGAGGATGTGAACTCTGGCAAAAGCCATGGTGGTCGTAGTGGTGATGAGCAAGAGATCAACGACTGAAATTTAAGGATGAAATAATGCCAGTTCTATGCAAACTCTTCCAGAAAATTAAAGAACCCATTTTGCAACTCATTCTAGGAGGCCAGCCTTACTCTGATATCAAAGCTAGACAGAAATATTCCAAGAAAAGAAGACTTCTCCCTCGAGAACATCAATGCAAAAATTCTTAACATTTTTGAATCAGATTGAATCCAACAATATAGAAAAAGAGCAAATGGGCTTGATCACAGGAATGCGTGGTGGTTTAACCTTAGAAAAATCAATCAGGGAAATTCACCATATTAGCTGACGAAACAAGAAACTCATACGATCATCTTGATAGATGCAGAACACATGTGATGAAATCCAACACCCGTTTGTGACATAGACTCAGCAGACTAGGAACAGAAGGGGATGTCCTCAATCTGACATAAAGGCATCTGCAGAAAACCTACGGCTAACATCATACTCAAAGGCAAAGACTAAATGCTGTTGCCCCCTAAGATAAAAAATAAGGAAACAGATGAATAAGGAATAATAAGGAAACAAATCTTTTGCCAGATGGGCCAAAGATTCCAACAAACACGTCGCCAAAGAAGGTCTATGTATGGGAAATCAGCACGTGAAAAGATGTGTAATTTCATTAGTCACTAAGAAAACACAACCTAAACCACAGGATACAATGTATATACACCTTTTAGAATGGCCCTTTCTTCAGGCAGGTTCTAGTTTATTTTGAAATATCTGCCTCAGAGAAGACACTTGGGTACCTCTGATTTAACCTGGAAGACACATCCTACCCCTCCAGATGCACTCGTTTCGTTTCCCTCGGAAAGCTCCACATCGTGCTTCACTTTTTTCTTTGGCATCTTTAGGAGTGAAAGAGTTCTCTTCAATGTGTATAAGCAGTGGGCTCTATATAACAAAGCAGGGCAGAGTGCGGTGCGGGGAAGGTCCAGGAGAAGTTGCTGGGAGGCTGGGCTTCAGCCCCATCTCTCTGCCCTGACTTCCGGGGATACCTGGTCTGACCCTGGTATTGTCCCTCATGTGACCCCCTACCCCGACCCCCGCCCATGAGCACTCCAGCTCCTATCTGCCTGTCCAGCTCCCTGGGGCCTCCCAGACCCGTCCTTCCTCATCCCACCCCATCCCTCTGAGCAGACACTTGGGACTTCCTGCAGCATCTTTCCCCAGAAAACTGCACGATGGACCCATTCCTTTATTTGTTTATGGCCCGTTTCCACTGAAATATGAACTCTGGGGAGGAGCCCCCAGCAGCGGTCGCCACGTGCTCGGCGGCATCCCAGGCCGTACTGTCAATCGCGGCCTGAGCCTGGCCCATGGCTGGGTCCCCGAGCCCGCTGTGCTCTCCGGACCCCACCTGGAGCCCCGCGCACGGGACAAATGACGGGCATGTCTCCTCGGGTGCCACGGACCGGCCCTGGAGGGTCCCACATTGTTCCCAGAAATTGGCAGCCGTCGCTGCCGTCGGGGGAAGCGCTCCACCCCGCGGGCTGCGGCCCCTGGGCAGGGGGTGGAGGAGTGGGGAGAGAAAAGAAAAGCGAGATCCCCGGGGCAGGCCAGTGCCGGTGCCTTTTCCCTGCCCGCGACGCACACTTCATTTAATTTTCATAGTGCAGGGAGGCGCGGGGTCTTTTGAGCGTAGCTGTCCTCGTGGGCGCGTCTGAGTGTCACACAATACGCGGAGGGGCGAGCGCAGAGCTGTCAGTCTTGCCGGATTAACGACTTCATCCGAGCCTTTGTTGATATTGACACTCGGTTGCTAGGTAACATGTTTACTGCCCGGTGAATAGGGACTTGAGGGCCAGGGGGCACAGTCAACAGATTGGCAAATCAGGCGGACGTGCTGGGACTTGATGGGGCCTCCGTGGTGCCCGGAGCCGTGCGGGGACCAGATCTTCCTCTGCCAGCGGCCGGGGGTCAGAGTGGCCTCGGCCCGCGGAGGACTTTCTCCCGGAGTCCGTCCCCATGGTGACGTTGGCGCTCCGGCCCTCTTGACCTGGACTGTTGCTCTCCAGCAATCCCGTCCGACCATCTCCCTGCGGTGGGCAGCCCCTGCCCCACTTCACCCCATTGGCGGCAGGGAGGGGTGCCGCCCTGCTGAGGACCCGCTGCTGGGACTCAGAAGGCCGTGGGTCATGCTTTAACCCCCGGGCCTGTAACCTGAGAACCTAATGCCCGCCTGCCCACACCACTAGGGTGTTCAAAGGACGGGGCAGGGGCAGGGCCACCTGCCTCTCGTGAAGTGTCAGGCACTGTGCTAGGGGCTCCCTTTAGGCCTTACGACCGCCCCCAGAGGTGGCCGTTCTTGTCACCTCCTTTTGAATAGATACAGGGGCTGTGGCCGTATTGAGTGATCGGCCTGCGGGTCCTCAGTGAGGATTCAGGCTGCAGAGGTTGGAAGACACTTTTCCCACCGCCCTGCTCTCAGGACACGGTGACAGGGCCTCCCACCCAGACCCCAGGCAGGATGTTGACCCACTGGCCCCTCCTGGAACTACCGAGTGACTCAAGGGTATGCAAGGAAAGGTCTAGGTGGTGCACAGACAGCAGAGTCGTTGTGGGCGCAGGGCTACACCATCGTGCTGAACGGGTTTGGGAAAGCAGAACTGCTCAAGGAGGTGGGGTGAGAAACCCAACAAAGGGAGACGAGAGCGAGCTCAGAGACAGACTCTGCAATCGTGACCTTCCAGGCCTTGGGGGGAGGGGGACAAAGCTGAGGAGGAGGGAAACAGGACCAGCGGAGGCTGGGGACTAAGGGCTCCCCCATCCCGGAACGAGAAGAGTCCAGGCACGTCTACGCCAGACGTGGTGATTCCTCATGGTGTGCGGCCAGGCCTGAGCCAGTGGAGGTCCAGCCATGCTAATCCTTCGCCTCTGCGGCCTCCAGAGGGTCTTGATGAAAGAGCCTTCATTTATTGACACATTCATTCACTTGTCGATGAAAAAGTATTGCTGCCATATCAGTAAACAAAGGATGTTGCAGCCATCAAGCCGTCACATTACAGCCTCCCCAGCGGTGGGCCCCGAGGGAACCCAGGATGGAAACAGGAGGCCCCCCCCCTCCCAGCAGTCAGCCGCTGCAGCCACCCGGTCCGTGCACCCCGAGGGGCCTCAGGATGAGAAAGCACAGGATGCTGGCCCCAGAGAGCTGAGGTGCGTATCGAAGGAATGATTTCAGTGAGCCCAGACTCTTGCATCATCCCATACATAGACAAGTGCTGCATTCCTTAACCTGAGATGTCTGGTTTTCTTTGATTAACAGTAATCTTTTGATGTTCTGACCACCTGGTCTTCGTTGCAAAAGCTCCTATAGATCCTGGCCCCTCCCTTGCCTCTTTGGAGCTGTCCCTCCAAGCGATCTGAGATGCTGTCTCCTGGGCTTAAGTCCTTAGTTTTGTCCGCTAAACAAAACATAATTCTCAGCTTTGAGTCTGTGCATATTTTTCGGCCGACACCTCCATAGATATCGCGGCCTTCTCTTGGCCAGGCTGAGTGACTATCGAGGCTAGAGCAGCAAAGGAGACCTTGGACCTGTTCCCTACGTTCATGGGGCCTTCCATTGGGTGGAGGACGTAGAAATAAGACCTAGGGCTACACACCTGATTACACCTGATGACAATCATGCCAAGTGCCGCGAAGAGGTTGGCAATACAGTGTGCATGGTAAGGCGGGGATGGGGGGCTCACGTCACCCAGGGAGCGCAGGAGGCTTGCTGGGGAAGCCAGGATGCAGCTGAGATGGGAAGGATGACCTGGATGTGCAGGTGATGATGGGGGGTAGTGACTCTAAGGCCGGAGAGAGATCAGAATGTCGGGGGAACTGGAAAAATCCAGTTGGACCAGAGCTGAACTTGAGGGGGAGATTGGGTTAGAAGAGAGGATGTGGTCGGGGGCTTGTCAGCTCTGATAGGCACTTGGGTTTTGTTCCAGGAATGAAGTAGTAACAGGGCACCACTGCAGGGGAGTGACATGGTCAGGTCTCAGTACTTTTACAGACACCGACTGATGAGGTCCATCACGGCTGGGATCCCGGCAACAGGATGGGCTGACCAGGTGGGAAGCCCCCTTCCACAGGCTTATTTTGGGGAGATCCTCTGGAGTCCCCCAGCCTTGGTTAGGTCTCTGTTTATTCCCAGTGTCTGGCTCAGAACCTGGAACAGAGAAGGCGCTCCATCCATGCTTGCCGAGTTGAAGGGAACCGTTCTGGTGACCCCTGCACTTTCCGTACACCATGCAGCTGTAAGATCTCTGACGACATTGCTTTCTCTCCTCTCCTGTCTTCCAATCCATGCTCCTGGCCACTGTCAAAACGTGCCAGACTCCCTACCTCTGGGACCCCTCCACGATTCTCCTGACATCTTCACTCAGGGAGCTGTAGCACCCCAACCTCCCGGGACGTGTGGAGGGTAAAGTGTTCTGGGTAACTGACATTTATATATAATGGATAACTGACCCTCTAAAGCCAGAAGTTTTTCTCGTATCTGTTTTGTACCAAACACTTTCTAAAATATACAATTTCCTGACCTAAAGGTAATGGAACCAGACCTATGAACTGTATGTCATTTTAATATCAGTTATTGAACTGAACAAAGACTTCATTGCTGAGAGTCAAGGAAGCTGTTGAACTGAACCTGAACTGAATAAACCCCTTAGAGTCACAGTGTTCCTGTTGCAACTCAGCAAAGATATGGCACAGATGCCCCTATGCCTCAGTCCCTCACCAGTGGCAGACATTGCTAATCAATGACCGGCCTTTTTCCTGCTGAGTCTGGGCTCGGCTTCACAGCTCAGGCGGCCACAGCTAATGGGTGGGTGTTGAGGTTTGAGATGCACCTAAATTAGTCGCGCAAGTGATTATGTTTGAGGGTCTTCTTTGCAGTCATCTCCCCACTGCCCCTGCCCTGGTTTGGTCTTATGCTACCGCTCACTCCCCTTTCTACCCTGTCCCACACCTCCTCTCCTCCCTCTGGTCCTCTTTCACCTGCTTCTTCTTTACACACTTCTTAGTCTTGGCCTCTAGAACCACCACCAACCTGAGAGATGGCAAATCACCCTATGTCTCCCTGGACCATCCGGGGCTCAGACCCTTGGGTCGGATCAGGGCTTCTTGTAAGAGGACATCCAACAGCTGAGAACTAGCTCAGAGGCTCACTTTCCTGGGAATTTACTCAGTAGAAATGTTTCTAGTGCTTTCACATCCTGCCTCTTGCTTCCTTAGTTGGTCTATATCCTCTCCGAGGAGAGGAAGGAAAAGTGAAAGGAATTCACAACTATTGAGCGTGTACTTTCCCGTTTCACTTACTGCTCAGAGCAACTTTTCCAGATGGCGCTATGTGACAGATGAGAAAGCTGAGGCTTGGAGAAGTTAAGTGATACTGAAGGATACTTGCTTCGCACATCACCGCTGGAAAGGATGTGTAGCCAGTCGCAGCCCACGTGACCGCCTACCGTCTTTCTGGCCCTCCACTGGTTGCTTCCACCGTCTCTGACTCACTGGCTCCCGGCCCCATCCCCCCATCCCATCAGGGCAGAAGGCTCGGCTCCTGTTGTGGCTATTTGAGCCCTGGGAATTTTTCCAAAGGCAGAGGTTTTAAACTTTGACGAGATCCAATGTACCGTTTTTTTTTTCTTTTATGGACTGTGCTCTTGTGTTATATCTAAGAAATGACAAAGATTTTCTCTTATGTTTTCTTCTGGAAGTCTTATAGGCTTAGGTTTTACATTTAGACCTGTGATCTATTTTCAGTTAATTTTTGTGTAAGATGTGAATAAAGATTTCTTTGAATATGGATATCCAACTGTCTCAACACCGTTTGTCAAAGATTGAATTGCCTACACTTCGTCAAAAAACAATTGACCATATCTCTGTGTTACTCCCTCTGAACTATTTTTCTCTTTCAACTGATACGTGTTTATCATTTTATCAAGAACATCCTGTCTTTTTCCCCCAGTTTTACTGAAGAATAATTGACATACATCTATGTATAAATTTAAAGCACACAGCATGATAGTGTTTTACATATACTGTGTAATTATTAACACAAGTTCGGCTAAAACCCAGCTTCTCATATAGATACAATAAAGAAAAGAAAGAAAAAAGGAAAAAAAATTTCTCGTTGTGATGAGAACTCAGGATTTACACTCTTAGCTTTCCTATATATCATCCAGAAGTGTTAGCTATAGCCACCATGCTGTACAGTACATCCTGGGGACTTATTTATTTATCTTGTAACTGGATGTTTGTACCTTTTGACCACCTTCATCCAGTTCTCCCTCCCCCCACCCGATACCTCTGGTAACCACAAATCTAATCGTTTTCATCTGAGTTTGGGGTTTTTTTGTTTGGGTTGTTGTTGTTTAAATTCCACATATAAGTGATATCATATGGTATTTGTCTTTCTCTGTCTGACTTACTTCACTTAGTATGATATTCTCTAGGTCCATCCATGTTGATGCAAATGGCGTTATTTCATTCTTTTTTATGGCTGAGTAATATTCCATTGTGTATATATATATATATATATATATATATATATATATATATATATACCGCATCTTCTTTATCCATTCATCTGTCGATTGACATTTAGGTTGCTTCCATGTCTTGGCCATTGTAAATAGAGCTGCAATGAAGATGGAAGTGCAGGTATCTTTTTGAGTTAGTGTCGTCATTTCCTTTGGATATAGTACCAGAAGTGGAATTGCTGGATCATATTGTAGTTCTATTTTTGATTTTTTGAAGACCCTCAATACTGTCTTCCATAGTTGTTGTACCAATTTAATTTCCCACCAACAGTGCACGAGGGTTCCCTTGTCTCCACACCTTTGCCTTCACCTATTATCTCTTGTCTCTTTGATGACGGCTAGTCTAAAAGGTGTGAGGTGCTAGCTCATTGTGGTTTTAATTTACATTTCCCTTAGTGACTAGTAATTTTAAGCACCTCTTCATGTACCTGTAGGCCACTTGTATATCTTCTTTGGAGAAATGTCTTGCCCATTTTTATTTTTTAATTTATTTTTTTAAATTTATTTTATTGAAGTCTAGTTGATTTACAATGTTGTGTTAATTTCTGCTGTACAGAAAAGTAATTCAGTTATACATTTATATACATTCTTTTTTATATTCTTTTCCATTATGGTTTATCACAGGATATTGAATATAGTTCCTGTGCTCTACAGTAGGACCTTCCCTCCTCCACGCCCGCCCCCTGTCCCCCGGCAACCACAAGTCTGTTCTCTACGTCTGTGAGTCTGTTTCTCTTTCGTAGATAAATTCATTTGTGTCATATTTTAGATTCCACATTTAAGTGATGTTATATGGTATTTGTCTTTCACTTTCTGACTTACCTCACTTAGTATGATAATCTCTAGGTCCATCCATGTTGCTGCAAATGGCATTATTCCTTTTTTTTTTATGGCTGAGTGGTATTCCACTGTATATATGGACCACATCTTCTTTATCCATTCATCTGTCGATGGACATTTAAGTTGTTTCCATGTCTTGGCTATTGTGAATAGTGCCACTATGAACATTGGGGTGCATGTATCTGGTTGAATTAGAGTTTTGTCTGGATGTATGCCCAGGAGTGGGATTGCTGGATCATATGGCAACTCTATTTTTAGTCTTTTGAGGAACCTCCATACTGTTTTTCTTAGTCCTTTGCCCATGTTATTATGCTATTGAGTTGTATGAGTTCTTTACATATTTTGGATATTAGCTCCTTGTCAGATACATGGTTTGCAAAGATTTTTTTCCCATTCTGTAGGTTTTTTCACTTTGTTGATGGTTTCTTTTGCAGAATCTTTTCAGTTTACCATAGCCCCACTTGTTCATTATTTATTTTGTTGCTTGTGCTTCAGGTGTCATTTCAAAAAATTCATTACCAAAACCCATGTCAAGGGGTTTTCTTTTACTCCTGTGGGGTTTTTTTAGGTGTTTCATGGTATCAGGTCTTAATTTAAGTCATTAATACATTTTAAGTTAATTTTTGTGAGTGGTGTAAGATATGGGTCCAGTCTCATGCTTTTACAACTGACTACATTATCCCAACACCTTGTATTGAAGAGACTGTCTTTTCTCCATTGAGTATTCTTGGCTCCCTTGTCAAATAGTAGCTGACTATATTTGCTTGGGTTTATTTCTGGGCTCTTGATTCTGTTCTATTGGTCTATTTGTCTGTTTTTATGCCAATACCAAACTGTTTTGATAACTGTAGCTTTATAGTATAGCTAGAAATCAGGAAGTGTGATGCTTCCTGCTTTGTTCTTCTTTCTCAAGATTGTTTTGGCTATTCAGGGTGTTCTGTGGTTCCAAATAAATTTTAGGAGTTGTTTTTCTGCATCTGTTAAAAACGCAATTGGAATCTTGATGCAATAGGGATTGCATTGAATCTATAGATGGCTTTGGTAGTATTGATATTTTAACAGTGTTAATTCTTCCAATCCATGAACATGAGATACTTTTCCATTTCTTTGATTTCTTTCATCAGTGTCTTGTGGTTTTCAAAGTAGAGATCTTTCATTTCCTTAGTTACATTTATTCCTAAGTATTTTATTGGTTTTGATGCTATTAAAAATCAATTTCTTTATTTTTTTTAAATTGTTTTTAGTGTATAGATATGCTACTGATTTTTGGATGTTAATTTTGTATGCTGCAACTTTACTGTATTCATTGATAAGATCTAACAGTCCTTTAGTTGAGTCTTTAGGATTTTCTATATATAAAACCCTGTCATCTGCAAAGAGAGACAATTTTGTCTCTTCCTTTCCAATTCTAATGCCCTTTGCTTCTTTTTCTTGCCTGATTACTCTAGCTGGGACTTCTAGTACTATGTTGTATTGGAGTGGTGAGAATGGGCACCCTTGTCTTGTTCCTGATCATAAAGGAAAAGTTTTCAACCTTTCACCACTGAGTGTGATGTGGGCTTGTCATATATGGCCTTTGTTATGTTGAGATATGTTCCTTCTATGCCTAATTTGTTAAGAGTTTTCATCATGAATGGGTGTTGAATTTTGGAAATTGCTTTTTCCGTGTCTATTGAAATGATCATATAATTCTTTTCTTTTATTCTATTAATGTGGTGTATCACACTGCTTGATTTGTGAATGTTGAACCATCCTTGCATCCCAGGGATAAATTCCACCTGATCATGGTGAATGATCCTTTCAATGTGCTGCTGATTTTGGTTTGCTAGTATTTTGTTAAGAATTTTTGCATCTATACTCATCAGGCATATTGGCGTGTGGTTTTCTTTTCTAGTTGTGCCCTTTTCTGGTTTTGGTATTAGTATAATGCTGGCCTCATCAAATGAGTTTGGGAGTACTCCCTCACCTTCGACTTGTTAGAAAGGGTTTGAGAAGAATTGGTGTTAATTCTTTTTTTAAATGTTTGGTAAAATTCCCAATGAAGCCACCAAGTCCTGGGCTTTTCTTCTTTGGGAGATTTTTGGTTACTGATTCAATGTTATTACTAGTAACTGGCCTATTCAGATTTTCTATTTCTTCCTGATTCAGCCTTGGTAAGTTGTACGTTTCTAAAAATGTTTCCATTTCGTCTAGGTTGTCCAGTTTGTTGATATATTTACCAGTGCCAAGGGGAAAGGATCACGCAGCAAATTGTTTCCTAGCTTTTAGCAACTCAGCCACCTCCATGCCTCTAAGCAGCTCCCTAGCAGGGCTCAGAGGAGAGCAGGTGTTGGTCGGGGCAGGACCATGGGTTTTGGATCCTGCAGTTCTGGGCTCAGATGCCAGCTTGGCCTCTATTCACTGTGCGACCCCGGGCAGGGCATCACGTATCTTTGAGCCTCGGTTCACTCAGCTATACACTGAGCTGCAACAACCTTGGAGGATTATTATGATGACGGGCCTGGGACACAGACATCTGAAAAAAAAGGAGCTTGGGGTGTATGGGCCTAGGCAGGTCCACTCTGCTGGGGCGCGGCCACGGAGAAGCAGGAGGGCCCTGGTGAGTCATGGCTCCCTGGATGAAGCTTTTAAATGCTTTGTTCAAGGGTACTTGAAAGAAGAGAGCAGGGGGCTTATGGGGTCAGGATGCCAGCTTTGACCTCCTAAACCTTCATTCAACTCCCATCTACTGAGCACCCACTACCTGCCAAGCCCTGGGCCTTCTCTGAGGCCCCAACATGGCTGAGAGGCAGGCCCTGCCCTTCAAGGCCCCCTCTGCCCAGTAGGCAGTACTCCTATGGAGAGGAGTCTGAATGCTGCAAGACCCAAGTGGACTGACCCAGGCTGTGTCCCTGGGGACGGCTTGTGTGATGGGTGTCACACACAGGGGATGTTTCACTGTAGTCACAAAGGGCCATCAGTTCATCCAGGAGGCAAGTGGAGAAGTTTCCCCCAGGTGGCAGGAACGGCAGGTGCGGGGCTTGGGGTCCCACATGGGCTTGGAGGGCTGGAGCTCGGCCTTGGTGATGCCATGACCTGAGTCGTGCATGGCCAGAGAAGAGCATCCAGGGTACCGGCTGAGGGGTCTGATCACCTGGACTATATGGGAGGCCACGGAAGAGGCTGACACAGGAATGGACAGGGTGAGATCCTTGTCATGGAAACATCAGCCCGGGGACTACGTCAGGGGAGAATTAGAAGGGCCCAGAGAACGGATGCCCAGGTTCCCAGCCCAGGAAAGCCACCACCTGGCTGTGTGTCCTGGCCTGAGTTTCCCCATCTGCAAAGAAGAGAGATTGCGCCGGAGGATGCTAATGGTGACTTCCCGCTGTGCGACGCCGTGGAGCTGCTCCCTGGCCCTCTCAGCTTTGTGTGCCAGGCCAGGCCTGCGGCAGCCCAAGCGAGCGATGGCGGAATGGAATTCTCAGAGGCTTTCAGAAGGAAGGGCTCCTGCGGGTCCCTGCCAGCCCCTGGCATGGCTGGAAAGGCTAAAACCGAGGTGCCGTAGAATCCGGGCTTCTGTGAGCCACCCCATTAATATTCCTTCACAATAAGCCTTGCCAGACAGGGGGGAGCCAGGGGGCAGATGGGGCACTGAGAGGCCAAGTAATCTGCTTAAGGTCACCCAGCAAAGCAGCGGCGAGCTGGACCAGGCCCCAAGCCTCCAGATGTCCAGTCTGATGCCCTGCCCACTGGACCATGAGGCCTTTAATGAGGCCACCTCCGCAGGGGCTGTGAGCTGGCCCACCGCCCAGGGCCGGTGACTTGCCAGGCGTCCCAATCAGCCGTTCCAAAAGGCCCTGCCCTTGGCCGCCAGGCTCACTGAGACCGGCAGCGAGCGTGTCAGCCGAGACTGGCGTTTCTGCGCGGCGGCCCCTGGGTCCCAGCATGCCCGGCCCTCTGGCCAGGATCCCCAGGGAAGAGGGCGCTGTCCAGGGCCTGTCTCGGAGGTTGGCGGGGTCACCTGCAGGCTCCCTCTCCTTCTAGACCCCCAAGGGCCCCCTTCTCCTGAGCTGCGGAGTCCACAGTCAATGTCAGCAGCATCTCTGGGCAGCACAGCCTTGATGCCTTCCTCTGTCCTGGAGCCCATGGCCCTTTAGGTACAGAAGAAAGAGAGCACAGAGGTTGGGTGGGGAGACCGGGCCTGGGTCACACAGGGAGATGGTGACAAAGGCAAGATCCCCGTGGGGTCTCCGGACTTCCAGGACGGCCCTCCTGTCCTGCCCCGTAAGGTCTGAGCTTTGTCACCACTGGGGTGACCCCTGCAAAAGCCACCCGAAGCAGGCAGAGGGGCATGGACCCTGGGCTCCTGCGTGGGCATTGGCGGGAGAAGAGGGAACACCTCCCCGGCTGCCGGGGCAGAGGCCTGGATCTGAGTCCCGGCCCTGCCACCTCTTCAGCTCTTAGGGGCCCTGGGCCTTGAGGAATTACTGGGCAACCCACGACAGGAGCGCCCCGAGGACCCCTCCGTCTGAAGCTGAGTCTCCCAGGGGCTCCAGGGCAGCCGCAAGCACGGCTGGCAGCCGGGCCCAGCCGGGGAGGGGCGGAGGGGTGCCACTTTCTTCCCAGGGCTTAACCTCCCCCTCCCTCCCCTCCCCTCCCTCCCTGGGGCTTCCAC
Source organism: Orcinus orca (assembly GCF_937001465.1). Lineage (NCBI taxonomy): Eukaryota > Metazoa > Chordata > Mammalia > Artiodactyla > Delphinidae > Orcinus > Orcinus orca. Next base: position 5,811,614 of record NC_064565.1, on the reverse strand, counting down.
ACCCTCCCCCAACACACACCCCTCAAAGAGGCTCAATTCATGTGGGCCCCTCCCCCAGCCCAGCCCAGCCCTTCCCAGAAAGTGCCCGGCTCTGTCCCCCACTTCCCCCGGGCCAGCCATTTGTAGGGGTGTCACAGAAGGAGGGGGCCGGGAGGGGCAAAGTAGAAAAGCACATGCCCGACGAGAACAAAACCCCCGACACCCCACATTGCGTTCCACAAAGCTGCAAACACACAACAGCGAGCGGCATCTGTGCGGAATAATAAAGCGGGTGTGGACGTGTGGTTCTCACAGGGCATTGGGCCGAGCCCGGGCAACGCGAAAGCATGCATAGCTAACGCTCCTGTCTGTGTGAAAGCCTTTGTCGCGGCCCCGCTCCGCCAGGGACCCAGGGCCCACGGCTTGGCAAGGGCCCGAGACATTTCTTGGAATGGGTTCCTGTTCATCACTGACACTGGTAATGAGAAATTTATACACCATCCTAAGCGGATAAATTAATTTCGAACACTTTAGACTTTGGAAGACAATGCTTCCTGGCAGGACCCTTTATCACCCCTTTTATTAAAAAAAAAAAAAAAAAGAGGAAAGAAACAAAGGAAGGAAGGAGGAACTCCCCACCCCGTCCTTGGGACCATCCAAACACAACCTGTGCTCCTGGCCCTGGCGCTGCTGCCCTAGCTGGGGGAGCCCTTCAGCCCCCTGTGGGTTGGGGCCCTGGGTCACTTTCTCGACTTGGTTTTGGTGTGTGCTGTCCCCCTGCCCCGACGGAGCATGACTTCCGCTCACCCCTGGCTCCTGCGAGGTTGGCATTGGGGCTGAGGACTGGGGTTTCTCAGGCTGCGTTTCTGAAAGGTAATTAAATTGTGATAATGTTTCCATTCGGACACGGCTCCGGAGGAGGCTGGAGACTCATCACACAGGCGTGTCCTCGCTGTGCACCAGCCTGGCGAGAGCCCTGCCGGGGGCCACCGTGTCCTCGGTGGGCCCACATCCCCACCGGCGGGGGCCGGCCGTGCCCTCAAGGTCCTTGTCACCCCCTCAGGATGACGCCGTCTGCAGCCGGGGCTGTGGCGGTGGATCGGCGTGGGTGTCAGAGGCAAGGAGGTGGAATGATGGGCCCCAGACCCTGCAGACCCTACCCCGGGAAGCTGGGCACATTTGTCCAGGGCAGGAAAGCCTTGCCTTCTTGGCCTGAGACCTCTTTTTTTGGCCAAGGCACTTCGCTGGTCAGAGGAGTGTCCAAGGGCTCCTCCGACGTGAAGTCCCCTGGCCAAGCTCGCCTTCTTGCAGCCGCAAGCGGCAAATCTTTCCTCCTGGTGGCACCCCCCCACCCCATGACTATATGTTCTCAGTGTTACCCAAATGCCACCCACCTTTCACGTCCAGGCCCACTGAGCCCCTCCTCTGCAGGCTGTCCTGCCCTTGGGCTCCTTGGAACCCCTGCCGGGAGCCTCCGAGAGATCCTGTCATCCCCTGACCTGGCTGAGGGCTCCCCAAGTCCAAATAGTCCCACCTCCCAGACAGCGACTCCCACCCTTTTCCAAGTTAGAGCCCACGTAGAAAGTTAGCAATTCACTGAATGCACTTTGGAGCAAAGGGATATTAAGTACAGTAGAGGTAAAAAAAAAAAAAAAAAATTACATTTTCACTCTATTTGATAAAATTATGCTAAGAAAATAAAAATAAAACTCGTAAGGTAATGCACTAAATTTAAATAAGCATTCAAAAAGCAATCTTTTTTTTTTTTTTTTTTTGCGGTACGCGGGCCTCTCACTGTCGTGGCCTCTCCCGTTGCAGAGCACAGGCTCCGGACGCGCAGGCTCAGCGGCCATGGCTCACGGGCCGAGCCACTCCGCAGCATGTGGGATCTTCCCGGACCTGGGCACGAACCGGCGTCCCCTCATCAGCAGGCGAACTCTCAACCACTGCGCCACCAGGGAAGCCCCAAAAAGCAATCTTTAAAAAATTAATTAAATGAGAAACAGCTGCTCCCATAACAAAAGTTGTCTGTGTCAGATTTAATGCTCGAGGTGGCTGTACGGGATTCCAGAACAAGAGGGTTTTTGTTTGTTTGTTAATTTTTATTTTGAAATCATTGTAACTCACATAATGTTGGGAACAGAGTAGGGAGAGGTCCTGTCCACCCATCACCCAGCTTCAAGCCATGGTGACGGCTTATGTAACCACAGCGCATCGTCCAAACCAGGAAACCAGGTCTTCATAACAACGATCGATATCCTCCAACTTGCGAAAACCCCCTTGACAAGAAACAATCTTCACACAAATAGGAGACGAAAGTTTAAAACTACCTTACAACAATTGAAACTATATTTTAAAAATCTAACAACTGTTTTTCTCTTTCTTTCATGGACAGCTGTGACGTTGAAATGCCTTGTGATTATACAAGCAGAGGTCGTACCCTATTGAATTTTTTTCCTGCAAAGGGTCTTTCCATCGTGATTAAGCAGCTCTGGCTTTTGTGGTTGGCTCAGTCATCTGCAGTGGTGGGGGATCGACAGAGAGGTCCCCCTACTTTAGGCGTGCGAAGTGGGGTCTGAGGGCTGCTGCGGGGCTGTGCTCCTTCTCCCGCATTCCTGCCTGTATCTCAAGCAGCAGGAGCCCGAGCCCCTCCGGCCATGCCTTCTGCAGCTGCCGGGCGGCTCCTACTGTTTCTCGACACCTCCTTCAGGAAGCCCTCGGTGATTTGGCCCATCTCTTCCCCAACGCTGGGAGCACAGGTCACACTCCGTGGCGTTTCCCATGTCCTGGTCTCTGTCTGCCATGGAAGCTCAGCATCCTGAGGGCGGGGCTGGCTCTGATTCCTCTTGGTGCCCCGGGCACACTGCCCCGCCCGGCCCACGGCTGGGGCTCAGCGCTTGAGGAAGGCAGAAAGCTCCTGCCCGGGCTCTCTGTGATCTCTCCTCCTCCACCCCAGCAGCCCCAGCTCACAGGCTCCCTGCTTCACCAGCCAGCCTGTTGCCATGTGCATGACTGTCAGAGCACGCTGCCCCCTGCCCTCTGCCCACTTCCTGCCCCAGCGCTGCAGCTCCCCCGGCAGACGTCCTGAGCCTCAACCTTGCTCAGCCCAGAGCCCTCGGACACGTCCGACTCCTTGTGCTGATGGGTCCAGCAAGGCCTCTGGGTCTTGACTGGTGCCCCTGACTGTGTGTCCCCCGGCCGCCCCGCCCCGGCACCAGGGAGACTCGCCAGCGTACCCTAAACTCGGGGAGGGCCAGGCTCGGCCCCGGGTCGTCCACACCTGGGCACTCAGATCAGGCCTCGGACCCCAGCAGACTTGGGTAGGGTTCTGAGCTTTGGAAAGCTGAGTAGGAAAAGCAGAGAAGGGTCAGGGAGATGCAGCAGCTCTGGGCTGTGGGCTGGCCCAAGGCTGTGCTCAAGTCCCGTGGCACCATTTCCAAGCCGTGTGGCCCAGGGCTCCGTAGGAAATGGACCCCGATCACTTTCCTCTCCTGCATAAACCCACTTGGACTTTTATTCACAGTAAGGAAAAGAGTCCAAGCTCTTTGCCACAACCTACAAACCCTGCATGTCCACCTGCCCTTCGCATCCCTAGGACCCCTGGCCCCTCAGGGTGGGCCAGCCGGGCGTCTTTCTGTGTGTCACCCTGCAGATTTCTGCCTCTTGCTGCACCCCTGCTGGTCCCCCTGAGCCTCACATGGCTCTGGGCTCCTCCTTCTGGCTCTGACATCACCCCCACTTAACGGCCTTCCCTGATCACCCTGCTAGCGTTATCTGTGTCTCCCCGACATCCCTCCAGCCGGCGTCCTCGGCCCTGCTGTGTCGTGGGATGGCCGAGGAGCACGCTGTGCAGGCTCCAAAGGTGAGATCCCTGTGACCTCAGGCCCTCGAGCTCTCTGTGCCTCAGTTTTCCTCATCCGTAAAATGGGAACAATGACAGCACAGACCTCAGAGGATCATTGAGTTTAGAACACTGCCTGGCATTTAATAAAAGTTTTAGTTCTATTGTCATCTTCTACAATTGCCTAATTCATCTTCGTGTGTATTTTTTAGCTGCTCTCCTCCGCCAGCCCCCTCCTCTCCCTGGACTGTGAGAGCAGGGTGCCTCTGGATGCTCTTGCCTCCGCTGTATCAGCAGGACCCAGAACGTGCCTGGTGCATACTAGGCATTCGCTGAATATCGTTTGGACAAAAGGATGAACAAAACCTGAATACGACCCCTGCCTTGCCTTCTTCTCCACCTCCCTGAGTTTCAGATGCACCCAGAGGAGCTGATGTTTCACGGGTGGTTTGAGGATGAGCTCCGTGGGGCCTCTGTTCAAATTTGGGTCCTACTACTTCCCAGCCTCGTGTCCTTGGGCGAGTCACCGAACCCGTCCAAGCCCCGGCTTCCTCAAATGTATGATGAGGGTAATTAAACCGTCCCAACCTCAGGGGGTGGCTGTGAGGATTAGACAACAATAGGGTTATAAAAGGACCTCATCATTTTTGCCTCCTGCTTGGAGGCTTTCTGTCACCTGAATACTTGATGAACACCTTTTCCAGGTCTTGACTGAATGCACGGATAACCGTGCTCCAGGGCGGAGCGGGCCACGGTAACCGTGCCCTGTGTCACTCTGCCAGAGACCTCCACCTGGATGATCTGAGGCCAGCGGTCACTCCCTTGGAAACACAATCGTTGACCCAGTTGAGAGTCCAGCAACCTGTTGTAACATGGCCTCAGCATCCCCGACATCCTGAACATGTCAGCGGAGCCGTGAACCATCCAGGTGGGGTGTCACTGATTCCAGCTCCCCGAATGCTAGAGATGCTTGCAAATACTTTCTTAAAACAAACACACTTTTCGTTTGTTTCAGGGGCCACTTCCTCTGACCTCTGAAGCCCACAGGTCCGAGAGAGAGGAAGAGATGAGCCTGTCATAGCCTTTTCTCTGGAGGGACACATTCCTTCCCAATTCTTTCCAAACCCTCCTCCAAGTTTCAGAAGAATGTAGCTGTCATCGAATGCAAGTCTATGTGCCTGACAGACAGTGAGGCCAAACAATACTGAAACGTTGGAATCTGGAGCAGAGAAAGGTTTATTACAGGGTCAGACAAGGTGACAGGTGGCTCGTGCCTCCGAAATCCCCGGGCACCCCGAAGGGTTTCATCGAAGCATTTTTTAAAGCCAGGTGAGGGAGGGGGTGTGGCTGGTTGCTGCAGACTTCTTGGTGCAGGAATCCTTTGTCCACGTAGGTCAGGTCGCGGTGTTCCTGTAAACCTCCAACAAAACAAATGTCATTCCCTGTTCTGCAACTGTTTATCTCTGTAGGAATGGACCTTATCCCCTTAAAGGTCAGGGCCTTGAGAATGGGCTCTCCTGTGTATTTCAGGCTAGAGGCTACATTCTTAACGCGAAGCAAAAGCAATAGAATACAAAGGTTACGGTAAAAGAAACTGATCTAATATGGAGTCAGGTTTGTTCTTCCCTATGATGTGGCTGGTTTACAGGGGCAGGGGAAGGAAAGTGACGTATTCATCAGCCTTCTTGGAAAGTCACATGCAGCTCTCTCCTGCACCTGTCAGTATCACCCTGCAGGCAACGTGTGACCATCCTATTTCACAGATGAGGAAAGTCAGGCGTCACCACGTGTTCAAGCTCACACACACCGGCTCTCTCTAGATCCAAACCCCGTCCCCTTTCCCCGACGCCACGCTGCATCCCACCAGCTCGAGTTGCTATAAATGTACTTGCTTCCCACCTGGGAGATGACAGATTTGGTCCTGTGTCCTGCGAACACGACTTCCGCAAGAGTCCTGAAAGGAAGGTCTGAGTTCACATCTGCAAACCGCCCTGGTAGACTGGGAGCTCATCTGTCTGAGTCAAGAAGCTGGGGCTTTGTTTGGGGCCACCAGCTGCTCTCTGGCCGTCCCCTCGCCTGTCCTGGGGCTGCCTTCCCTCTCTGGGATGCGGGGCCAGCCCCCCCCCCGTGGGATGACCCTTCTTCTGGCTGACACAGGGAGCCTCAGCCTTCTCTGCCTTTCATCCCCACCATATGAACACGATTAAGCCTTCAACATGCTCTAACTCATTGCGGGGATGCCCAGGAAATGAGAAAGACCTCTTTCAAATCAACAATGACCACTGTTGACAATGGAAGTATAAACATGACCTTAATACATGAATCGCCAATCATCAGCCCTGTTAATAAACACTGTCTTTGTCATACACACGTGTGGTTCAAGGATGGTGCTTGCATTGGCTGGGAGGGGCCAGCTAGGGCTTGGGGCCACCCAAACTGCAAATCAGAAGAGGGGGATCGCATTCCCTCAGCCCCCAACACCGTCCTGTGGGGTGACCGAGCTGACTTGCTGGGCTGCTCAGAAGACCAGCGGTCAGGAAATCTGGTCTGTACTCGCAGCCCGGGAGAAAGCTTTCTCTGTTTAGTTCAGGACAGAGGGGCCCTCAGAAGACCAGCACACAGCCGCACACGCACACCTGTGCGAGGCCCACGTGTGTTTTTCCAGGGACCCCATCCAGTTGTGTGAAGTGACTAGAAGACTCTGGAAGCCTCCTGTTTTCACACACCACGTGCAGACTTCCATCAGGCCTTTTTTTTAGTTTTGGTTGTAAAGTAACAGAGACCAAAATAACCACGCTTAAGCAAGATAGGATATGATTTCTGTCTCCGAGAAAAGTCCAAAGGGACGCACTGTAGGCGGCTTGGCGGCCCTCTCTGTGAAGTCCTCAGGGGCCCAGGTTCCTTCTAGCTTTTTGTTCGGCCATGTGTGGCCTCCGTTCCCAAGGACACCTTCGTGGCCAAACGGCTATTCCAACCATCAACCCCACAGTCCAGCCCACTGGATAAAGGAAGGGATGGAGGGGAAGGGAGTAAGAGTCCACAGCTGTCTCTTTTTAAAAAAGTTTTATTGAAGTATATTTGATTTACAGTGTTGTGTTGATTTCTTCTGCACAGCAAAGTGACTCAGTTATACGTATATATGCTTTTTCATATTCTTTTGCATTATGGTTTATCACAGAATATGGAATAAAGTTCCCTGTGCTCTACAGTGTAGGACCTTGTTGTGTATCCGTTCTATAGATAACAATTTGTATCTAGTAACCCCCAACTCCCAATCCATCCCTCCCGCACCCCCCCACCCTTAGCAACCACAAGTCTGTTCTCTATGTCTGTGAGTCTGTTTCTGTTTCGTAGGTAAGTTGATTTGTATCGTATTTTAGACTCCACATATAGGTGATATCATATGGTATTTGTCTCTCTCTTTCTGACTTACTTCACTTGCTATGATAATTTCTAGGTCCATCCATGTTGCTACAAATGGCCACATTTCTTTTTTTACGGCTGAGTAATATTCCATTATATATATGTACCACATCTTCTTTATCCATTCCACTGTCGATGGACACTTAGGTTGTTTCTATGTCTTAGCTATTGTAAACAGTCACAGCTCTCTCTTAAGTTCCCAGAAGCTGTCACATGACACATCCCTTAGCCAGAAGTTAGTTCTGTTATCACCTTTTGCTGTAAGGGAACCTGGGAAATGTCCTCAGTCCAGGTGACCCCTTGCAATGGAAGAAAGAAGAACGGGTACATCGAATCAGGGTTCCATCCTGTGCAGCTAGGTCACTTTTTGGCCTGGTGAAAGGATCCACAGCCAGTATTCACTTCTCTGCAGCCAGAAGAGAGCTCCGGAACTGGCCAGTTCAATCCCCTTCCCTCCTGTTTCACAAATGCTAAAACTAGGCCAAGAAAAGGGAAGTGAACCTCACAGATGACATGCCTCACTCTCTGCCCCCAGGTGCCCTTGTGTCCTGGCTCCCGGCCACAGCCCCTGTGTGACAGAGAAGGCAGTTCAGCAGAAGAGGGTCTGGTGGCAGTGAGGAATTGGGGAAGGGCTCCTGAGACCCTGTCAGAGGCCAGACAGCAGCCTAGACGTTTTACATCCATCACCTTAGTTAAAAACTCCAACAATCGGTAAGGAGATAAGGACTACTGATTTACAGACGGGGAAACTGAGTCTTGGAGAGGCTAAGGCCTTTGCCCAAGGTCACAGCTGCTGAGCAGCAGGGCTGATGGGGGGGGGGGCAGCGTTACTTGGGTCTGTCTCATCTTTCTGCTGCACCTAGAAGCCACTCTGTCACCCCCAAGCCACCCTTGTCCCCGGGTCTGAGTGGCCCTCTCGCGGGGCACACGGGAGGAAGCAGCGGTGTCCAGCGTGGGTCACGTGCCTCCGGACAGGGCCAGGCTTCTCCTCTCTGAGTCCCTTCCGCCCCCTCCCACGCACATCCCCATGCTGCCTGCTCTCCGTGGTCCTGGCCACAGAGGAGTATGCGCAAACCGCAGCCCCCCTCCGTCTAGTCGGCCAAGGGACGATGTCTGAGCCCAGAAACATTCCAGGCACTTTGGACAGGCAGCCTCTCTGGGCTCAGCAGGCTCATCTGTAAACTGGGCCCAACGGTACCGGCCTTGCGGCACTGCAGGGAAGAGAGGGTCAGTGGGAGCCCCCGTCCCCTCCTCTCCCTCTTCAGCCCAGGCCCGGGTCTAATGATGCCTCTGGGGCCTTGCTGTCCTCTCCTTTGTCTGCTGTGCCCTAGAGACAGGCTGGGAATGACCTGGAGAGCCGTCTTACCATTGGCTTTCTCCCTGCTGCTCGCACCCCCTTTCTCAGCACCCCTGTACCCGACACTGGCCATGCTGAGGGGAATGCATCCTGGGATGGCTCGAGAAGCTCCCAGGCTGGCAGATGGCTGCCTGGAGGGGTGGGTTGTCCAGCAGGGTCAGCCGGTGGCCCTCAAGGGCCTGACCCCAGATGGCTCCCCCCGGCTCTCTGGGGAGCCTGGTGGGTGTGCTCTGTGATGAGACCCCCCCAAAGCCCTGATACCATATGAATGTCACCTCCAGGGGCTGGTGCAGGAGGAATCACGGCCACTGCCCTGGGCCGCAGGGCAGGGCTATGTGTCAGAAGAGGGCATGCTGCCTGCCAGGCCCCTGCTGGGGATTCTCCTGTGGGCTCGAGGACCCTTCCCCTCCCTTCTTTGCTCCCTCCCTTCCCTCTGCCTGGAGTGCCTTCGTGACTGCTTTTGTCCAGATGAATCCTACCTGTCCTCACAGTTTAGAGCAAGTGCTACCTCTTTCAGGGAATCCCCCAATCCCCAGGTGATTAGACACCCCCAAAGGGGCCCTCCCCGCTTCATCAGAAAAATACCCATCATCTGAGCTGTCGGTGTTCGGGTCCCTCCTGCCCATGAGCACCTTGGGAACAGGGACCAGGCTTGGTTCACCCCTGGGGGTTCTGGAAAACTCTGCCAAATGAGTGAATGGACTTCTCAGGCCTGGAACAAAGTTGATCCTTAGCAAATGCTGGCTGGAAGCCTGAATGAGTGATTGTAGAAATGAATGAAGTTTCTGGGAAATGGGGGTGGGAGATGCACAAACCTCACCTTCGTTCCAGTTTTATCTGGGACCACCCTATTGTCCACAGTAAGTGAAAATAACTGTGGACGCTCATGTATTGCCTGCTCTGTACCAGGCATCACTCTCAGCACTTGGTATGCAACCTGTTTAATCCTCACAACACCATTATGAGAAAGCTGCTTGTGTGAGTCTGCTTGGTCTGCCATAACCAAATGCCGTACATGGGGGGGCTTAAACAACAGAGATTCATTTTCTCCCAGTTCTGGAGGCTGGGTGTCCACGTTCAGGGTGCCAGCAGAGTCAGGCACTGGTGAGGACTCTTCCTGGCATGTAGACTGCCGCCATCTTGCTGTGTGCTCATGTAACCTCTTTGTGAGACACAGAGAGGGAGGGAGAGCGTGTGCTCTGGTGTCTCTCCTTGTAAGGGCACTAATCCCATCATGGGGGACCCCACCCTCACGACCTCATCTAAACTGAATTATCTGCCAAAGGTTCCACCTCCAAATACCATCACGTTGTGGGGAAGGGCTTCAACATATGAAGTCTGAGGGCATATAATTCAGCCCATAACACTGCTAAGTGTGTCCATCAATTTAGGCTGGGTTATGCCATGGCAACAAACCATCCCAACATCTCAGTGGCTGAGAGCAACAGAAGTTGATTTCTTGCATTTGCTACATGTCCAGTGCAGGTCATCAAGGGGCCTCTGCTTTTCATGGTCATTTCATTGATCACCAAGAGAGTGGTAATGGGGGAGGGTGTGGCAAATCACTTAGCACTTCATTGGCTAAAGGAATTCGCAAAGCTATTTCTAGGTTCAAAGTAGGTAGGGAAACAAAACTACTGTTCTGAGTGTTCCAAGACTGTCTAAAAGAATATATTGTCTTTTGAAGAAAAAAAAAGTAGAGAAGTACAGTCCTACCATGTGTCCAGAAGGAGAACTAGAGTATTTGTGAACAGCCTGTAACCTTACCCCCGTTTTATAGATAGGTAAGCTGAGGCAAAGAGAAGTTAAGAAACTTTGCCCATGGTCACTCAGCTAATAAGCTGAGTGAGCCTAACGCTGCTCCACATCTCCTGTGCTGTCCTAGAGGAAGGCCAGGCCATACTCCATGGGCCCTAAGAGAAGCCCAGGAGAAGGCCAAATTCACACACCACTTGCCCTGTAACCTCTCCCACCATGGAGCTGCCACTGTCCGCCAGAGCAACACAGGAAGCATGTGATTCATTGGACTGGACCCAACTGGACTGAAGACGAGCCACTCATCTCATAGTTTTGCCACAGGCCAGCACTGATACATGCAACACCTAAGCATCTGGAGTTGCCCATCCAGTCGCAAATTCAAGCACACCTCTGTTCCCACAAGTGCCCCACAGCCCTTGACACGGAAGACTCTGTCGCTCCACTCCAGGGTCCTTGAGATGCCTGGCACGTCCTTCTATCCATTGGCACCAAGAATGAACCTCCAGGCAAATCCGCGTGAACATGGAAGGGCTGGGCCCTGGTTGCCGGGTCCTCTCTCCCCGCCCCCCTGCCCCTTGCAGCTTGGCATTGCTGCCCTCAACATTCTGCTGAGCTTCTTGGCGGCTTCTTCTTTGGACGGGTCCCGAGTGCTCAAGATGACCCCGGACATTCCTTTGCTGGCTCCTGCAGGGGTCCAAGCATCTCCTTGGTGGAAGTGAATTTCATTAAAAGTGTGCATGGAGGTGACGTGAAGAGGATTGAATGAGGAAGAGCTCTCGTGTGGATGTCAGTTTCCCCCAGGGATGGCTGCCTCTTGACATCGGTGGCTGGTCAGTTTGGAAACCTACTCTGTGGTAGACGGACAGACGGATAGATGGACGGACAGATGGTTGGAGGGATGAATGAATGCATGGACGGATGGGTGGATGCACGGACAGCCAGATGGAGAGATGAACGAATGCATGGATGGACGGACGGATGGACGGATGGATGGTGGGGCTGTAATCCTATGCAGTTTCCTACCAAGTCTTTTCAGGACTGTGAGCCTGTGTGATCCTGGCACATGTCAGATCAGTACATGCTTGTGGAATGAATGAATGAGTGAATGAGCGAGGCCAGAGGCCAGCACAAGGTCTGGGCAAGACTCACCAGGAACTCCAGCGGGCCCTCGGGTTCTTGCCCTGGTCCCATCGCAGCCGCACCAAGCGATCCTGTCCCCTGACGAAGGGGACGCCGCTGTGCCCGGCATTCCTGGCCACAGCCCTGCACGTGAGGCAGGGGGAAGCGCACGGGAGACTCGGAGAGTGAGCGCCTTTTGGACAGCTTACCTCTTGGCAAGATTAAGCCGGCTCTCCACAGAGGGGCCCGTCCTGCAGGCCTGCCGAGTTTGCACCTTTTACCCGGCATCTGTCCCTGGGATCAGGAGAGCCAGGAGGTCGGATTAGATGGGTCAGCGCCCTGATTGACAGTGACACTTCCTCCCGTGCCCCCAGCTGCCCCCCCAGCCTCTCCCGCTGTTCCTCTCCTGCCTCACCCGGGCCCCATCCTGTTCCCGAGAGTGGCCGATGCTTCCTAATCTCCTTACCAGGAAATTATTTTCCTGGGTGTGAAATCCCTGGCCCGGGCAGGGGCAGGAGGGATGGCAGCAGATCAGCCCGCCCTGGCCTGGAGGCTGACCGCAGGGCCGTATCCCAGAGACATCTGGCACGGGGGCGGAGATGGGTACAGCTCGGGCAATTCTACCCCAAGTATGACTCTGCCCCCCAGAGTGGGCTGTCCCCAAACTGCCTTTCCCTGTCTCCATTCAAGGGGCTTTTTCAGAATGGTACGTGTCTGCCAGGCAGTGACTGTCCCCTTCAGGAGAGAGCAGGGTGGGGACGGGAGTGGGGCACTGGCAGGAACCTGGCCCCCCGGAAGGCCACCTGGGACCCCGCCCTGGCCCTGCGCCAGCTTCTCTGTGACTCTGGACACACCCCAACTTCTGCGACTCAGTTTCCCCCTGACGTAACCATAAACGAACTCTGAGGTCAGGTGTGGGGTCTACACCTCACATCCCCATACCTGGGTGTGTATGATGGAAGAAACACAGCTGGGGGACCAGGGGAGCAGCCCTCCGCCCCAGAACATTCCTCAAAGGGGCTCAGGTGCAACTGGCGACACGTTTTGAGGGGACGTGTCACTGATATAGTTATTAAGACCGTGAAGAAAAACCTTAGAGGAAGCAGTGTGGAATCCGGGGCCGCTGCGTGATTCACAGTGTCCCAAACCGGTGGCCAGACCACGAGATGAACAGGTCCAAGGACCAGGGGGAGGGGCAGCTCTTTAATGCACGCACTGGCACCCACCCGTCAAGACCCCCACTAGGTGTCTGTGGCTGAGGGGGTGGAGGAAGGTTGGTCCAACTACACCACGGGGCTGAGTGACCTTGGACCATTGGTAACTTCTCTGTGCCTCAGTTTCCTCAACTGTGAAGTAGAGATACAGCAACTCTTAATCATAGGCTTGTTGTGAGGATTTTGATCTACGAATATGTGTAAAATTCTTAGACGGGTCCCTGGGATGAGTAAGTGCTTTATGATTACAACTATTATTATATTGTTATTGTCACAGAGAAGTGCTCAGCCCATTTCTTTCAATATTTTTTTAATTGAAGTATAGTTGATTTACAGTGTTGTGTTAATTTCTGCTGTACAGCAAAGTGATTCAGTTATACATATATATATATATATACATATATATACACACATTCTTTTTAATATTCTTTTCCACTATGGTTTATCACAAGATATTGAATATAGTTCCCTGTGCGCTACAGTAGGACATTGTTGTTATCTATTCCATATGTAATAGTTTGCATCTGCGAATCCCAAACTCCCGCTCCATCCCTCCCCCACCCCTTGGCAACCACTAGTCTGTTCTCTACGTCTGTGAGCCTGTTTCTGTTTCACAGATAGGTTCATTTGTGTCATATTTTAGATTCCACATATAAGTGATATTATGTGGTATTTGTCTTTCTCTGTCTGACTTACTTCACTTAATATGATAATCTCTAGTTGCATCCATGTTGCTGCAAGCGGCATTATTTCATTCTTTTTTATGGTTGAGTAATATTCCATTGTATATATGTACTACATCTTATTTATCCATTCATCTGTTGTTGGACATTTAGGTTGCTTCCATGTCTTGGCTATTGTAAATAGTTCTGCAGTGAACACTGGGGTGCATGTGTCTTTTTGAATTATGGTTTTCTCCAGATATATGCCCAGGAGTGGGATTGCTGGGTCATATGGTAGCTCTGTTTTTAGTTTTTTAAGGAACCTCCATACTGTTCTGCACAGTGGCTGCAACAGTCTACATTCCCATCAACTGTGTAGGAGGGTTCCCTTTTCTCCACACCCTCTCCAGCATTTGTTATCTGTAGGGCTAAACCCATGTTTTCTTTTAACTGCTGTGGGTTGAACTGTGTCCTCTAAAAAGATGTGTTGAAGTCCTAACCCCTGATACCTGTGAATGCGATCTTTTTTGGAGATAGGGTCTTTGCAGATGTAATCAAGTTAAGACGAAATCCCACTGGAGTAGGGTAGGCCCTTTTCCAGTACGACTGGAGGGCGACAGACAGACAGGCACAGGGGAGAAGCCCTGTGGGGACAGGGGCAGAGATCGGGGAGATGCAGCTACAGCCAAGGAGCCCCAAGGCCACACTGAAGCTGGGAAGAGGTGAAGAAGGGTTCTGCCTGGAGCCTCAGAGGAGCAGGGCCCTGTGGACACCTTGCTTTGGGACTTCTGGCCTCCAGGACTGTGAGAGAATACCCTTCTGTCTTCAGCCACCCGTTGGTGGTACTTTGTTAGAGCAGCCCCTGGAGGCTGTTGCAATACCCAGAGGGCTGATGGTGGAGCCCGGAGGCCCAGCAGACGGTAGGTGCCCATCAGGCCGGCTGATCCGCACGGGCTTTGGTGTGGCTGACCGGGGCCCTCAGGGCTGCTGGTCGGGAGGAAGCACGGCTTTTTGTTGTGGGTGCCTGACCTCTTGGCCACAGGTCAGCCGTCAGAGGTGAAGAGGGTGTGGCTGCGGGGTTTTGCTGGCAGAGTCAAGGTTCCCGGGGTCAGTGACACCTTCGACAGGTTGCAGCTGCCTTTGAACCAGGCACTCTGGACGGACAGACAGAAAACAGGCCCTGGGGCAGGGCTCCCTCCTCCTCTCCCAGACTCACCCTCACAGGAGCCCCTGTGCCCCTGCGACACCTCGAAACTTTGCGAGACCCTCGGAGACGGGGCTGCCATGCTGCCTGTCCTGGGAGCCCCGAGGGGGAGGTGCTGGGGTCCCAGGAGAGAAGGAGAATCTCCCACATGCTCCCAGGCTGGGGGTGGGCATCTCTGCCGGGAGGGCACAAGCACACCGTCCTACAGATATGGAGACTGAAGCTCAGCTGCTCACGCACCTGGCCCAAAGCTACGCACTGAGCAAAGGGGTGTTAGGCTCTGACCCAGTCCCTCGGGCCCCACAGCCCGAGCCCTCCGTGTGCTGTTTCCTTTTTTAAGCAGGAAAATTTCCCCTCTGGCTCTTCTGAAAATTTCCACCCACCCTGTAAGCCCTTCCCTTGTCCAGTACCCTGGAATACCAATGCCATTGACTATCCCTTATAGGTACCATTCTGATTCTCCTCCCGGATCAACATTTTCCTCCTGGGCCCTTGAAATTTCAAGCTCTACAGAACGAACAGACACAGGACCTGGGGAAGGTGGGAGGGACCCTGGGGGCTTGAGTCCTACACTTGACGAAACCATTAACTTTCTCTCTCATTCTGGGCAGAATACGGGACCTTCTTGTGCCTTGAATGCCCTATGTATCCGTTACCTACTGCCAAACTGTCCCAAACTTCATGACTTCAGAGCTTTGGTCTGCTCGTGATTCTGCTGTTGAGGGAGGCTCAGCTGGGCTCGGGGTCCTCAGTGGCTACTCGCCTGTCCGGCGCTCAGCTAAGGCTGGCGGCTGGAGCAGCAGGCTTCCCCCCCACGGCTCCCCAGCAGGATAGCCATGTCTCTCACGGGGCGGCAGCAGCACCTGAAGAGGGCAAGGCCCGCTCTGCAGGCGCTCAGCGGCCCTCTGTTGCCTCCCTTACCAAACAAGGCACGTGGCCAAGTCCAGGGTCAAGGTGGGCGGGGACCCACAAGGGCAAGTAGAGCAGGAAGTGGGGTCGATGGGGGCATTTACGTAATTGTTTGCCACATCCTCTGTGTCCTAAATTAGAACATTTTAAAGCCAGAAAACCGTACCTAGAAGATCAGGTGGTCAGTTCTCTTTGTCTGACATCACACAGCAATCATGTAGGGCTTTACAATTTAGGAAAAAATCACTTTCAACATAGTGATGCTGATTGATTTCTCCACCAACCCTCTGAGACAGGTGTCCTTAGAGAAGGAGGATTCAGAAAAGCAAGAGGCTAAGAGGTGGTGAGGGAGGTGCGACCCAGGCCGCACAGTGCCCGCAGCCCTACGTGAGGGCCATGTCTGTCCCTCTGAGCCATCCCCCTTGGGTTCTTCCCAGCGGCAGGGCTCAGCCCAGCAGAGGGTCTCTCCCTGGACCAGGCAGCTCTAGTAACCATTTTAGAAAGACCAGGGGCCGCGGTCAGTTTTTCCAACAGCCCTGAAGAGGGGGTGAGGGGCGTGATGGTCGCTGCTGCCCTGGGGGCCGCTCCCGGGGACGCTGATGGGTGCCCACCTGCAGTATGTCGAGCTGCTGCTGGCTGACTAAGAGGACTCTGAAGCTCAGGCTGAGGCCATGGAGACGGGGAGAAGGGCAGGGATTCCCCAGCCTCAGCGGCCGAGACCCCGTGGCCTGGTTTTCCCACAGGTTGTGTTCCAGCAGCGTGGGCTCTAGCTGGCCTTGTGCCGTCACCGGCCTCAGGAAGTCCCCTCCCGAACCAGACGCTGCTTCCTACTATAGACCTGGGCTCCCGCCTCGTCCAGGGTCTCCTCGGGGACGCATTGTTCCTTCTGGCTGTGACGCCATCACCTGCCCATTCACGCAGCGGCTGCTGAAGAGGGAAGACCCAGTGTTTACAACTGTTCATGTAAATAACGTGTGTGCCCGCTGTGCGGGAGGGGAGACCACGCTCCCGCGACACTTCCCAGGGAACAGCGTGTGTTCTGCTTTATCGTCCTTTCTGAAAGGATGTTAGGTCACCAATATCTGAGAACACATACGTCACACTGGAATGGGTGCACATGTACACACCTGCTATGTGGGCATCCGATTTGCAGTGTAAACACTGCTTACAGTGAAGTCTAGTACGTGGGTACCTTGCTATGAAGTCTGTTTCTAAGCACCACACATGCACGCTCATCTCGTGTGTGGATCTGGTTATAGACACACACCCACAACAGTGATGTGCTGTGTACATAACTAGATGTGTCATCTTTGGACTTGTGTACCCACGTGTACTTCACCCACACCCACACATGCATAGCACGTGTTCATGTGTACTGTACGAAATTTGTCTGGAAATGTACACTGGGGAGCCCGTATGTGTGTACCTGCTGTGTGTGTGTGTGTGTGTGTGTGTGTGTGTGTGTGTGTGTGTGTTTCCATAAACACGCAGTACGTTTACTCTGAACCCCTCTGTGATCAGACCACTTATGGGCGTGGCCACACAAGCACGTGGGTTCGTGGGGCTCTATGGACACCCAAGTGCCATCTCTGTCTGCTGAGTCAGCTGCCACCTTCTTGGTGCCCAGCTCCCTCCTTTCAGTGTTTGCAGACAGTCCTGGCACCTTCCCTCTGTCCTTAGCACTCCTAAGCCTCCCGTGACTCACTCCCCTAATCACAGAGTCTGGTCTCTCCGGAATATCCGCCTGGAAAGCAGGGGCATGTGTCTGGTCCCGTGGCTGTGGTGAACAGGGAGGGGACTCACTTCCAAACACTGTCACTCCTTCCCCCGTCCCCACCCCTAGACGCCTAGGACCTGGGGGAGGCGCCCAAGGGCCAGGCCCAGGGTGTCCAGGTGCTTCTAGCTGGGCTCACCTTGTCCACCTCTCCGGAGCTGTGCTGCTTCCCTCAGGACGCACCAGGCACCCCCCACCCCCGACCTGAATTGACCCACGGCTCTATCAGCTCATGTCTTTCACTCCCTCAGTCTACATGGGTTTCGTCCAGCATCCGTTTCTCATGTATCATGAGGGTAGAATGCATTCCCCTTTCCTCAGGTCCCAGGAGGTGGAATTTTCCCCAGCATCCCTGGCCTCCTGCCCCACCCCAGAGGGGGCACGGGCCACCTGCCTGGGGGACTCAGCATGAGGACAGCCCAGCCACAGGGAGGGCACACACGGCTAAGCTTTTCAGAGCTGCCAGCGACCGGGGCAAGTCCAATTAGAGTCTGTCACATACCTAACCACAAACTCCGGTCCACCTCTTCTCATTAAAACTGGTGGTTTTATCTCCATCTGCCATAATTTTAACCTCCCAGTTAGTCCCAAACTTGAAAGTACACAGTATTTTTTTTTAAATTCAGTCTCCTCTAACCCCAGATTCCTGATCCCCCATTTTGTGCCAGGGGTTGCATCAGGTCCTGGGGACACATAGACGATAATGCAGATGTGGTCTCTGCCCTCATGGAATGCACAGTCCACGGAGGAGGGCTGCACCCATATAAATGGACACCTAGGGCGTAGTGACCCAGTGGCCAGGGCTTTAAAGGAAAGGAACAGACTGCAGAGGCAGACAATACTGGTTTGGTCAGGGAGGGTTTACACAGAGCAGTCAGTGAAGATCTATCCAGTGAGAAATCAGAAAGATGAGGGTCAGTCTTGCAGAAACAAGGGAAAGAGCGTTCTGGGGTGGGAAATAGCATGTGGAAAGGCCCTGAGGTTGAGTATGGCTGGAATGTGGTGAGTGAGAGAAGAGAAGCAAGGATTGAGTTTGGAGAGAAAAGCTGGCTCGTCCCTCACAGGACACAGAGAGTAGACTGGCTTCCAACTGAACTGGGCTGGGAAGCCTTGAAAGTTTGGGGAGAGGGTAGTGACAAGACTCATGAGTTTTAAAGAGTGATCTGGCAGCTGTGATATCTAAAAGAGCAACCCCTCTGGGCAACCACAGAGCAGGCAGAGGGCAGGCATCATCTCAAATCCTGGGCTCAGCCCAGCAGAGCAGTGCTGATGGCTGGAGCCCTCCCCCAGCCATCAGCTATTAATACTAATACAGGCACGTCCCTGGCAGTCCAGTGGTTAGGACTCTGCGCTTCCACGGCAGAGGGCACAGGCTCGATTCCTGATCAGGGAACTAAGATCCCGCACGCCGTGTGGTGCGGCTGAAAAAAATTACTAATACAACAAGAACAGCAACAAGACAGCTTCTCGTTTGTGGGCATCATCTCATTTAATCCTCGCCCCCAGGAGCTAGGCATTATTTTGTATCTCCATTTGCCAGATGCAGAGACGAGACTCAGAGAAGTTAGGAAACTTGCCCAAGGTCACCCAGGCTTTCGGGCACCGAACACAAGGGCATACACCGCTGCAGAGTTGGGGTGCCTACCCTCGATCTCCAGAAAGGGATGGATTTGCTCCTGGTGAGAACTTTTCCTTGGATGTGTTACAAAGCTTGGTCTCAAACCTTTTTAAAAGGCACAATAACTTTGCCATAGCGTTTGCTTAGTTCAGAAACATATATGGACTTTTTTGGGGGTGTGGTCCAGGGTGGGGCAGAATCATGACTGACGAGATGGGAGCACAGTTGCTACCCCTCGCCCAGCAACCTTCCAAAGTGGTGCCTCTTCACGGCTGTTAAGATGATGACAGAAAGATGAAACTCGGGTGGTTGGAGCGTTGGGGAAGCATGTGAAGCGGGAGCCGCAGGGGTGCCTTTCCGATGGGCTCATTTCCCATCAGCCAGCAGTGCCCTAGTCCAGGCTCCCTCCCTTGGATGTGAGAATAGGGCAGGCCACTAATGGGGGCCCTGAATACCCCCAATGTCCCACCATCAGGTCCTGACCTCCCAGGAGGGGGGAAATATAATTGCTGGAGATTTGATAGAATTATCAAAAACACATCAAGTCAGCTACCTAAATTGCGAAACATGCTGGAAAAACGTCCTACCGTATAAGAAATCATCTCAAAGCAAGGTCACGACTGTCATCTCTTAACAGATGTCCACCACAGTATCCACGTTACCTGTGCCACCCCCAACACACACACACACACACACACTCACATACACACTCACACAAAGACCTACATTTTTCTTTCTTAGCCTAATATTCTGAAACACATGGATTCCCCATGTCTGATCAGGCTTCCATGCAATCAACATTTTTCTACCTATCACACTTTTTTCTTCCAGTTCACCAATTCTCTTTTCAGCTGTGGCCATTCAATGGTTTTTAATTTCGAGGACCGGCTTTTATGTTAATTTCTCGGTTCCTGCTTGAGGCCTGCCGCTGGCATGCCTTTAAGGCCCACACTTCCACCTGGCACAAGCTTGAGCTTTCAACTTCTCCCGGAGGCTTTAAAAATCCCATTCAGAGCCCTGAGCAAAGGGAATGCACCCCCTTTTCTGGGTTAGTCTCGTTTTCAGAGACAGCGGCTGCCTTTCCAGTGGTCTAGCTTTCTGCAAAGGTCCCCTCTCCAGCCTCCCACCTGCTCAGGCCCCAGGCCATATCTCCTGCCCCAACCTGGATATTAAAGCCCAGCCCCAGCACTGCACCCTGCCCCCCGCCTCTACCCCCACGGGCAGCTGAAACAGCTGTGGTCTCTCTTTGTTACGGGCCCTGGAAGCTCCCTTTCCTTTAAGGTCGGCTCTGCACTTGAAATCTTTCTTAAATGTCACGTTGGCTTGTGTGCGCATTTCCCTATGCTTGCATCAGAAGGTGGTGGGCAGGGGAGTCCACATTCACTCAGTCTGCCATGTTGTCAGAAATCCACACTCTTAGATATTTCCCCTCTGTGTGTCCTTATCAGTTCTTAAATGATTTATAAGCATGAGTTTTAGTGGCTACTGTTGTGGTCTTATTTATGGCACGAAGAGTCACAAAGTCAGGGGGTATGAGCCATGGCAAGTAAGCAGATGCTGTAAGCCCATCTCACAGATGTAGAAACTGAGTCAGCAAGATGCTGTAATGTGGTCCAGACCGTGGGCCTGGCGGGGGTGGAGGGGCCACAGTTCCAATCCAGGATGTTCCAGTCCACGTGTTGCCACCCACCGGAGGCCTCCTTGCCAATCACATGGGAAGACTAAGAATGACTGTCATTGATAGTCATTCATAGACGAATCTGTGAACAGCATGGGTGGGCCTCCACTCAGGAAGGCTTCCCAACAGGAAGGGCACCTATTTCTTGGTAAAGTCCTCAAACGGCCAGAAGCCTGCTTCAGAGGGTCCTTTCTCCCATTGACTTGGTGTCCCACGCTCCCCAGCCGTCCCCCTGCCCTGCCCCAGAGGGAACACTACTCAGTCAGCTGAGCGGTGGTGAAGCCCCCCTGCCCCGAGAGTCTGCCCCAACCAGGACATTCTGTCCACCCGGCCGTGGAAGGCCTTCCTACCAGTTCAGACGAGCATCTGGCACCTGTGGGCACCTGAGTTTGGGCAGCCGCGCTGGACAGGGGCAGCTGAGGCCACTCCCTGACCCTGAGTGTCCTGTGGGGAGGGTCAGCCTCTCCCTCAAAGCCCTGCAGACCAGAAAGTCCCCGGGGAGGGCCGACTGGGAAACTCACCGCGGGCTGGACCAGAGCTCCCAGAACCAGGCTGAGACGTTGCAGACCAGGGAAGTCCCCCAGCTTAGATGGTGGGGGAGTGGATCTGAGTTCAAATCCCAGCTTTGCTTTAACCTCGGTGTCTCTGCTGGGTTAACAGCGCTGCCTCGTAAAGGTGCTTGAGAATTACAGGACAGCGTGTGTGAGGAGTGTCACTGCGTCTCGGGGACAGAGCAGACACTCCGTGAATGGGGCTGGGCTCTCGGAGTGCCCTGCAAGGTCACAGAGTCCCGGGGAGTGGAGGAGACTTGACAAGCTGCTGTCCTTCAGCCTTGGGATTTGGAGAGGGGTAGATGGGGGACGGGGAGGGACAGAGGCAGGGAGAAGAAGGGGGTGCCTCAAGTCCTAATGTGCTCAGAATCACCGTAGTGGAGACGGGCTGTGGAGTATATGGGAACCCTCAGACTCTGCTCTGAAAATCCCGTACACTTTTCTGAAACTCGAACGCTGCTCTGACATAAAAAGTTTACTTCATGGGCACAGATCTCGTGAGTGGTTCAGCTGGTCTGCGCGGAGCCTAAGTATTTGCATTGCTCAGACATCCGCAGGTGACGCTTATGCTGTAAGTCCCCGGACCTCAGTTCGGGGAGCAAGGGAGTAGGGGTCCACGTGGGGGGCAGGGCTCCCACTGGGCCCCCACAGGAGGGAAGAGTCTTGGACTTGTTGCACTGCCTTCTGGGCGGCCGTTTGGCCCGGCAGCACTTTCACTGGCTGAGTTCACTCTGCTGCCGCCGCTGGTAATGACGCTGATGACAAGATGAAGACGCGGGGGGTTGGGCGGGTACAGGGAGGGGCGTGGCTCACCCCTCACCCCTGGGCCCTGCAGCAGTGGTGTGCGGCGGGCTGTCCCTCCCTCTGCCCCTGTAAGAAGGGTGTCGCTGGCTGGAGGCCAGAAGTCTCCTACCCCAGGTCATCCTGAAGCTTTAAGACCCCCAACTGACCTTGGGATTTTCTAAGGCTGGGGCCCCTTCCCCATCATAGGGAAAGCCGGGCGCAGTGGCTGGGATTCATCCTCCCCGCGTCCCAGGGACAGGGTCTGTGATGTGGCTGCTTCTGCCCTTGGGAGTCCAAGGTGGGTCCTGAGGGCCCTCGCAGGTCGGGCTCCCCAGAGAGCCGTGGAGAGCAGGGCCTGGCTCCCTCCTGAGGTCCTGGCGGTGAGCGTCCCACGGCTGCTGCTGGGAGCTGTAACCCCCTCCTCCGCCCTCGCTCTCCCTCCGACCCTCTCTGTCTGCTGCTCCTCCCCACATCACCCACCTGCTTCGAGGTGGGCTCTCACTCCTGTGGGCCAACTCAGACGGCCGCCAGACAGCGGGGGCAGCTCTGGGGGGGAGCTGGGGTGCTTGCGGCTAACCGTCCATGTGATCTCCCCCTTCTGTGCCTCAGTTTCACCAGCTGTGACTGCAGAGGTGGTCAGGATGGATTCCAGAGCCCCTCCAACTCTAGCATCTCTGGTCTAGGGCGGTGGGTTGGGAGCTGAAGGTGGGGGGCGAGGGCTTCCTGGTTTGCATCGGAAATACAGGAAAAGCTTCATACACAGAGCTGCTTCCCAGAGCATCACTTATAATCGTGAAGCACGGAAGAAACCGGCAAGTCTTCTAAAAGGGGTTTCGTTCAATAAACTAAGACACATTCCTTAGACCAAATATCAGGCAGCCGTTAAGATGATACTTCTCAAAACTTGCTAATGATAGCCAGTTGGAATGGTCTGCACATAGCAGGAAAGTGTGCTGTGTCACAGAGCCAGCGGGAGGGTCGTGAGGACCCCCTTCTCTCAGCTCTCCACGCTGATATCCTCTGCTCCTGGTCTTGGGTGGCGAGATGCGCTGGCTGTTCTAGAAATGAAATCCAGATACAAGCATGCACGCAGGAAGAATGAGGACCTTGTCCTCCAGGATCAAGGGAGCCCACGTGGTCCCAGTGAGTCCTCCTTGCCTTCACGGCCTGCAAACAGGTGCCCACCCATGTGTACACTAGTAGATGTCCAGTCTGGGGCTCCCCAAGACAGGCTGTGGCCAATTCCTGGGGTGGCTGCTGGCGGGGTCTCCCATTCACATGGGAAATCAGGATACCACGTGAAGGGGAAAAAGCAATCCAACAACTGTGTATAACAAGAACTCTATTATCACATTTACCACTCTCCTGTACATCTAAAATTGTTTCAACTTAAAAGTTTTCTAAAAATCTAAGACCGTTTTCCTAGGCTAAGCTTTTGGAAAATCTTAGTGAAAGGTGAATACACCTTGCTGGTGATGGTAATATATCTTTCCCTCACTGTTTCTTCTCCTTGACTGATAAAGAGGAATCCAGTGTGATAATGACCCTACTGCCACTGGGACGTGACACTGAAGCTAAACCTATAGCATCTAAATAAGCATATGACAAGTTAAAAAAAATTTTTTTTAATTATATATACAGTAAGATCACTCACTGTCTCAGCCTGGGGTCCCTGCATGCACAGCCAACAGCCAGCATGCAGGTGGTGGTTGGTTTGGGAATTGTCACCAGCGGCTAGACTGAGGGGTCCAGAAAGTGAGAAGAGGAGGGAAAGCCAGCTCAAGATACATCCTTGAGTTGACCATCACTGTGGGCAAGTGGGGCTCCACCTGACCGGAGCCTCAGGTCTCGGTGGGCGGGAACGGCAGACACAGCCGCCAAGACCTCTGATGCTTAGGCCCCGGCCCATCCCCCCCCCCGCCCGTGCACAGGCCAAATGCGCAAGTTTCTATCGTGACTGTCGATAAAGCAGCCGAAACAAGCAGACATCCAGCTCTATTCCTCCTCTGGGAATTAGGGGTAATAACAAACTCTTCCCCAGGAAACTGCAAGGACCCAGAG
This sequence comes from Orcinus orca, assembly GCF_937001465.1. Classification (NCBI taxonomy): domain Eukaryota; kingdom Metazoa; phylum Chordata; class Mammalia; order Artiodactyla; family Delphinidae; genus Orcinus; species Orcinus orca. The sequence goes on along the minus strand of NC_064565.1, from coordinate 5,787,683 downwards.
AAGTGATGTGCGTGGTGGGTGCTTGGTGAACGATGACGGTTCGTCACCGGAGTGTCCTCACCCCAAGCCTGGGGGGCAGGGGGTACCTAACTTGCCCAAGGTCACACAGCCAAGAAGCAGCCAGCCTGGGAACTGAGCCTGAGTCCTGATCCCCTAACGCACGTTGCCATCTATCTCTGCTTGTTCGTTTCTGCAGCTGTAGCTGCGGTCGCCAGCGCCCTGTGCCTACGTAAGGCTGGGCCCAGCTGGAGCCGGGAGGCTGTGAGCTGGCCCTTTAAACCTTACAGTGTGGGGAGCCTGCCCTATGGTGCAGTCATGTTCCCTGGAGCTGGCAGCATTACAGCTGCAGTGAACAGTGTCCCCTGGGGAGATTTAGTGCCTGGCGATAGAGTGTGGTCTTGATTTAGCCAGGCAGCTCTGTTCGGCCCAGAGCAGGCATTGCGTGGTTGCAGAGTGGCTGAAAAACTAGAGAAAACCAGAGGGGTCCACGGGGAGCTGGGTGAGGGGGCAGGAAACTTGCATTTGGAGAGCATTTACCTGTGCCAGGGGTTATGCAAAGCAACGCCATCAGGTAATCTATCCATTTTACAGAGGAAGAAACTGAGGCTCAGGAAGGTTAGGGAACTTGACCAAGGGACTAGTCAAAGAAACTCAGGAAATCTTTGCTTAAGGCAAGGAAGGGCCTCCTGGGGCCATAGCATCTGCCGGGACCAGGCCCTGGGGGCTCCATGCCACTGCCCCTGGCCCTTAGCCCTGCCAGCCTGCCTGTGGTCAGAATCCAGGCCCTTTCACGGGGCTCTCAGCTCTGCAAGCTCCCTGTCTCCAGTCGGTGGGAGACGCGCTTCATTAGCCTGGCCAGGGGCTCAGCAACCTGCCAGGCTGACGCTTGGGCCCCACAGGCTGTGCCTTTGGAATGGCTGGTGTGATTGACCCAACGTCCTCCACCAGCTGTGTGTCTTTCCACCTCCTCCCTGTTCCCTCTGCCCATCCTTCCGGTCCCGCCCGGGTGCTGCCCACTCCCAAGGCCTTTGAGGATGCCATGGCCCTCAGGGTGCGCCCCCCCATCTTCTACTGTCTTGGAGCCCAGGTGGCCCCCAAGGCTGGCGAGCTGCACCCCGCTCCGTGCGGTTTGGCCTTGCTCCTAAGCATCTCATCTGGCTGCCTTGTCAGCAGGGCTTCGGGAAGAGACCCCTTCAGAGCACCTGGAGAAATCAGAGAGGTGTCGCGGCTCTTCCTCTCTCCTCTGGCCCCTCCGATGCACCCGGCCTGGAGGGGAGACTGTGGGACCCGGGGCCCTGATCCTCAACAGCTACAGGATGTTGTAGGGTGTGGTGACCCAGTGGCCTGGAGGGGAGCTGAGCTGACGCAGCGCGGGCGCCTCTGCCTGGTGTGCCTGGACAGGAGGTGAGAGGGCTGACCTAGCTCTTCAACCCGTCGCTCTGGGAGACTGAGGTCCGGTGCTCTCCACCACACTGTGCTAATTAATTAAGGCAGCAAGCGGAAGGCCGGTCGTGGCCAGCTGTGGCCCATCGCTTGGCGTGTATTGAGGGCAGAGTGCCCTGAGCTGACCACGTACTGCTGCCTGTACTCCCTCCCGGTGGCCTTGTGAAATCTCAAGGTCCCCTCCCAATGGTGCTGTCCTCCGTAGACGCTCTGCCTGGGTGAGGCTACCTGCTGTCCCTGTTCTAAGTGCGAAGCACTGCAGTGTCACAGGGAAGACTCAGACCCGCCTTTTCTGGCCCTGACAGGGGAGCAGTTGGAATGTTTGATTCATTCACGATGTAGTAATAATGCACAATCTGTTCGATTTGCTGTTGCTGCCATTGATTTACCACCATACCTATTACCAGCAGCGTTACTTCAGACGAGTGATTTCAAAACCTATGTATCTGGGGGCATTATGGCAGGGTTATTGCTGTGGCCACTGGGTAGGGAGTCAAGAGACCTGCCTCTGTGCATCTTTGAATTACTTACCTTACCTTTGTTTTTTTCTTTTTGGGAATTTGTCCATACCATCTATATTGCTAGGAACAGAAATTCCCAAACAAACTGGCTTCAATAATAACACCTTTGAAAAAGAGAATTTGTTGGTCCACATAAATGAAAACTCCTGTAGCTTTGTAGGCTTCAGGTGCAGGTTGATCCAGCAATTAACAACGGCTTCAGGCTCTGGTGCCATTCTCTGTCATGATCATTGCCAGTACACTGGCTTGCTCCGCAGGCGCAGTCGCTGCAGGATATCAGGAACGGCTGCAGCAATCCCACCCTGCATGTCCTCACATCCCTGGTCCCAAGCAGAGAGTGTCCACCTCCCCTCACGCCTAGCAAAAGCCTTGATATTCACAGTGCTTGGCCTCTCTTAGGTGTCAGGCTGGCTCCCAAATCCATCACCATGGCCAGAGAGATGGAACGTGCTGAGAGGTAGGGGCCTGTGATCCCTGGACCACATGCGGAAGTCGGGAAGGAGGAGGTGGTGCTGGGTGGAGAAGAGGCGACAGCTCTTCACTTTGTGTTTTGGATGAGTCGCTTAGCCTTTCTCTGTCTCTACTCCTTCATTTAGGAAATGAGAGAATTTGTCTAAAGTCCCTTCTAACACTAGCATTCTGGACCTACCAGTCATCTTTATTTTCCACGTTGAATCACTGAGACCAGAGCAAGAGCCAGAACCGGCCTTGCACTACCCACGGAGAAGGCTTTTCCTGCCCAAAATGCTGAAAACCAGATCTTCACCGGCAACCAAATAGTCACTGGGTCCCTGTTCCACGTAAGACCACGTGCTGCCAACTGTGAGAGATGCCCGGAGTGTAAGACCCAGCCCCCGGCCTCGCGGACCTTATGGGTAAATCAGCGGCATTCAACAAGAATTTACTGAGCACCTACTGTGTGCGATGCAAACCAAATACAACAGTGACATCTTCCAGTCGTGAGCTTTCCAGTTACAAAGTCAATCCTGTGGGGTTGACATATGTCACTAGAAAAGGACAAAAGAGGGAAAGGCGGGACGGCAGCTGATACAGCAATGACAGTCCTTGGTGTCCCGGGCAAGGGCCCTGGCTGTGGAGTGAAGTGATTACAGGAGGGGATGACTTGAATGTGCTCTGCAGGTAGGGCTGGTTACAGCATTCACGGGGCTCAGTGCACCATGGAAAGGTGGGACTCCTGTTGAAAAGGCAGGAAGGGGCTTCCCTGGTGGCACAGTGGTTGACAGTCCGCCTGCCGATGCAGGGGACGCCGGTTCGTGCCCCAGTCCGGGAAGATCCCACATGCCACGGAGCGGCTGGGCCCCTGAGCCATGGCCACTGGGCCTGCGCATCCAGAGCCTGTGCTCTGCAGTGGGAGAGGCCACAACAGTGAGAGGCCCGGGTACCGCAAAAAAAATAAATAAATAAATAAAAATAAAAGGCAGGAAAAGGGAATTCCCTGGCAGTCCAGTGGTTAAAACTCCGTGCTTCCAATGCAGGGGACATGGGTTCGATCCCTCCTTGGAGAACTAAGATCCTGCATGCCGTGTGACGTGGCCAAAAAATAAAAGGCAGGAAAAAGTGTCACTAAGGATACTAAAATTTAAAGCTTTTTCCTTTCTTTCACGGTGCCTTTCTCTCTCAACTTGTGATGGTATCTGCTTGTTGGCCATTTAATGTCATTCTAAGTAATGAAAAGTAAGCATTTTATATGCCACAAATGAACTTATCCATGAAACAGAAACAGACTCACAGACATAGAGAACAGACTTGTGGTTGCCAAGGGGGAGGGGCGTGGGGGAGGGATGGGTTGGGAGTTTGGGGTTCACAGACGCAAACTATGATATGTAGAATGGATACACAACAGGGAACTCTATTCAATCTTCTGGGATAAACCATAACGGAAAAGAATATGAAAACGGATGTATATATATGGATAACTGAATCACTTTGCTGTGCAGTAGAAATTAACATTGTAAATCAACTATACTTCAATTTTTTAAAAAGTAAACGTTTTAAATGATGAGCGTGCATTTTGCTGTTCATCTCTAGACTGTGCCAGGAAACGTAAACAGAACATTTAACTCAGAGGCAGAATCACCAGGATTACACAGTTCATGCTTCAGAGTTAGTCCATTCATGGGTATTTCGTTCTTACCAGAGCAGCAGAAATGCAGCCCGACACTCACTCGACTGTTTTTATTTCAGTGCTTGTTATGCATACACTCTATCAACATGCTCTACCTTCAGCTTCCTGCTGGGAAAGGCAAGACCGAAGGCAAAGGAACCCTGGGCCGCGTTATCTTTCCCTGTCCTTCGGCCCCACGTCCGGCGCACGAGGTTGGCAGGTACAGGAAAGGGAACACCGAGGCTCCTCAGCTGTCCGTTTCCCGAATGCCGTGGCCTTCCCTCTGCTTTGGGAGGGAGTTCTGGTCCAAGTGTAAAGCATGGCCTTTCAGGGCTGTCCACGTGCCCACTGATTGCCCCCGCCCCGGACTTCACCTACAAAACTCAAGATCAAAGACAAAATTACTAAGCACTTCCAGATGGCAGCCCAGAGCATTAAACCAAGCGTGGGAGCCTTCGGTGAGGGGGCCTTGGGTGACTGCACAGATCAGATGCCCATGGCCGGGCCCTGTGGGAAGGACAACGGGATCTGTCCTGGCAGAGACGGAGAGAGGGCATCCCAGGCGGGCGGAAGGAGCGGCTTCGGCAAGGATGCAAAGGTAGCAATTCTCCCTGTTGTCGGGGAGAGGACGGAAGAGCGGGGCTTAGGGGCGGGGCTGCACGCTTAGGGGCGGGGCTGCACGCCGGCCCTGCGCAGTCGGCAGCGCGCAGGATGTCGGAGCGAGGCTCATTCACGATCTTGACCTTGACCTGGAAAACTTCAATATCACTTAGCCCTGGACCCTGATCGTGAATGATGCTGCGCTCGTAAGCCATCCCTCTGGTCTTGCATCAGCTCCTCCCCCGCGGGTGGGGGCGTGGGGAGTGCACCTTCCCCTCCCTGGGCTTTTTGCGCCTGTGTGTCATTAATTGTCAAATGGGGGCTGACCCCACTTAACGCTAAGCTCCTGAACAAAGGGGTAGATGTTACACTGTATTTCAGAACTGCCCTTTAGGGCCTGACATTAGCACTTCGATAAAAATGTTGTGGAAGGAGGAAAGGAGACCTCACTCCTTGGGAATTATGCTTTTTAAAAAAAAAATGAAGTATAGTTCAATTACAATGTTGTGTTAGTTTCAAGTGTACAGCAAAGTGATTTAGTTATATATATATATATATATATATATATATACATACATACATATATCTTATTACAAGATATTGAATATAGTTCCCGTGCTGTACAGTAGGTCCTTGTTGGTTTTTATATATTTTATATATAGTGGTGTGTATCTGTTAATCCCAAACTCTTAATTTATCCCTTGGGAACGATGCTTTTCTAAGTGTTTCAATCCAAGTAACTGATTCCTTCGAATGTTAAAATTTCATCCTGAAAATGGTCCAGTCCTCCCGTTTTCCATTCATCTCAACGGGCTTCCCCTTCGGCAGACAAAAGGGAGCTTCCCCGGGGCCGAGTGCCTGCTCATGACGCACGGGTGGGTCTTTGTCTTGTGGGTGACATCTTCCCGCAGGCTCAGGAGAGTCACAGACGTGAGGCTCTCCTGGGACGGTGGCTGAGACACTGGCTCAGATCGCCCCTGGAGATCTCTGGGAAGGAAGGAAAGAAATGTTTACACGCCTCCGTGAACAGAGTTGCATGGTTAGAAAGAAGGCAGGGAGGGACAGCCTTTACCAGATTACACGTTGGGTTAGCGCTACTGCCCCCCAAACAGTTAGCTAAAGATGTGAAGTTTCCCTGATTTGGTTTTCACAGTTCCAGTGCAGAATATACACTTAAGTTCTTGGTGGATTTTTTCCCTCGGTTTCCCTCCAGATGTTTGGAGGGGTGCAGATACCACAGTACGTGAGCATGTTTGAAAGGACAGTAAATTAGGCAAGAGGGTGTGAGGATGTGCCCTTCTGCCGGGCTCCCCTGGGACAGAGACACAGCCTGGACCAGGAGGTGTCTTGCACCTTCAGTATGGTGGGGGGAGGTGGGGAGCCAGGCAGAAAGGTTCTGGAACAGCCAGGCGCTTTAGGCAGCGAGGAATGTACCGGTGAGGCCGACACCCACCTGAGCTGTCAGAATCCCTACCCTGGAAATGCAGGCAGGAGCTGGGCGGGGGGCGGGGGGAGGAGGGCCTGTGTACGTAGGAATTGTGCAGAAAGATGCTGTGTGTCCTGGGGGCAGCTGCGGCCCGTGCTGGGCTGGAGCAGCCCGGAGCCGGGTTGGCTCTGGAATCCACCTGTCAGTTCCTTGCTCCAGATGTCAGCTCTGGGGCATCCGTGCTGCTGGGCTGGGGAAGCCAACAAGTGGCGGTTACGTCACTGTCCGGAGGCTTGATGGAAATTGACTCATGCTGCCCACTAAGTGCCTTTTCTGCCTTACGGCCCTGGGACCAAACGAATCTGCGTGGTGATGTGGTACCCAGACAGCCTAGCAGTCCGAGGGAGAAAGAAAGAGTTGTTTTGTGTGGTTTTAACTCTGGGATTGGGGAGGGGCAGCAGAAAAAAAACTGCCTGGAGACTGAATGAAACTAACTCAGCCCTGTTGGGGCAGGAGAGAGCTTCCCTCCCCACCTCCTCCTGTCAGGTGGGGCCCAGAGCATCCTCTCTCAGAAGGTCCCTGGCTGCTGGGGATGCAGAAGCCATTAAAAATGACGTCCGGCTGTCAGAGGATGCACTCAAAGGCAAGCAGGACCTGGGAATGCCCCACCAGCCTGGAGGACCTCCTTGGCCGTCCCACTGTCCCTGGCTGTTTCCTGGGGTCATTTGCTGGCTTGGATATCCCGGAGGTAGAGTTACTCGGGTTGCCAGCTTTGAGACTGGACGCTGGGGAGCTATCGGTTCATTTACGACTGCTGGGCCCCAAAGTAAGGTGCCCCCAGATTGGGATCACTTCCTCACATGCCAGGGACCTGAGTTGAGCAAAAATGTGTCAAACGCCTGCAGCCCAGAGCTGACCAGCCCTCGGAGATGCTGACCCCTGGCCCAGGGCTTCACCGAATTCAGCTTGCCTGCTGGGAAGTAGGATTTGCCCTCTTGCAGGTGGGGAACTGAGGCCCAGAAGTAGTCACCACTAGAGAAAGGCGGTGAAGAGCATGGGCCTTGAACCTGGAACTGAAACCGACACCCGCCCTTACTCACGAGCCAAGTGACGATCGATCCTTCTGAGGTCCATTTGCCCATCTGTGAAATGGGGTGGTGATGCTAACGTCATCTCGGGACTCGGCTGTGAGCTTCAGTAGGGATTCCTGTGTCATGGGTGGTTTTCTGAGAAATTTATTGCTGTCTTAGCCTTTTGACTGTTAATGAATTTGTCTCTGGGGCAGCCACACACCTGAGCCCCAGGCTCCGGCTTACACCCTGAATTTGGGATCCGACAAGGAGAATTCGCCTGTAGAGTCTCAAAGAGAGATGGGGCAGAGGCTTTGGGATGCCCAGCAAGAGAGTGGGCTGTGGTCCCGTCCAGATGGCTCATGAAGAAGGGGAGGGGCAGTAACACAGGGACCAGGGGACATGGGAACGCAAACGTGGAAACGCTCAGGTGGCCCGACCTGTTGTGGAAATGGCTTCCATGGTGCCTGGGACTTCGGGGGTACAAGCATGGGCCCCCGGCTGGCTGGCTGGCTTGGAGCAGGTATGGCATGCAGCGGGAGCTGCCCTCCAAGGCCAGGCGATGCTGGTGTGGCCCGGAGGCCGGCTGGCTGCTTGTCTGGGGTAGGACAGCCTCGGGGACGCCACTGCCTGCCCGCCACACAGCCAAGCAGTGCCTCCACCTGTGGCTTCTCAGGAGACCTCCAGAGCCCCCCAGAATGCCCAGAGGCCTTAGGAAGGGGCCCAGAAGGCCCGGCTTGCGAGCCGATGTCTTGAAACTGACTTCAACCTGCGTAGATCAATGAATGGGGCATTGATGGGTAATGGGGGGTACTTGTGTCCAAGTACCATGGAGCTGTTCACATCAGTCACCCACATAAGGAGCTGGCACAGAGTCTAGGACAGACCAGCGTTCAGCAAACGTCCTGCGCGTGAGTCTTGATTAAGGGCCCTGAATAACGCGACCAACAGCTCTCTAGGGTATTTCTGGTGGACGAGCCCAGAGTTGCTGCTACTTAACTCCTTCCCCGTGAGCTCATGACCAGGTTACCACGGAAGCACGTCTCTGTCCAAATTCTGCCTCGCAGAGGTCTTTGGTGGACAAGCATTGCTTCTCAAGGCCCTAGTGGTCTGTACAGACTCCTGAGTGGGTGGCATCAGGGGACTCTCTACTCTCTGCCCTTTGAGGAGCTCCCACCCCTGCACGAGGTTGCCTGTTATGGTCACACCCTTCCAGGGCAGGATTCGGTGGTCCTCACTGTCTTTGTAGCCAGGCAACCGGAAACTCTCCCAACCAACAGACAATGGTACGGAGGACCGTCGTGGGGGTCAAGCTTTAGGGACCAATGCTACAGGCTAAGCCTCCGGGTATCTCTGGATCCTAACCCTCGGTTCATGCAGCCTGGAGGGTGTCTCTAAATAATGCAGCCAGTCTGCAAGTCTGGAATACCTTTATTTTCACCAAGGAAAGCTTATTTCTCATGTCATCAGGCTGACTAATGGGCAACAATTTTTACCAAAAAAAGCCACACAGCAAAACACACCATTTCTGACATTTTCTGTGTCTGTTGGCAAAATGCAGGGTGTATTTGGAGGCAACAGAAGCACTTACCGTAGGGTTTCCTTGCTTAGGAGTGGCCTCCGGGCCTGGGTGTCATGATTTGCAGCTTGTAGCACCTGCTTTATGGTTTAATCTAAGTGGCGTCCCCAAATGTCACATCAGAGCAGGCCCTTGGGAGGTTTGGGGCAGCATCAGGACCAGAACCTGGGATGTGAATTGGCGCCTCGATTAAAGTATGAACTACAGGGTTCTTTTCCTTTGTTTCTGATATCTTAAGTCTTGCCCCCAGTTAGCTCCTTGGGAACAGGGCCAGAGTTTTAGCAACATGACGCTAGATTCACTGTATTCGCTGTTTCTTTAAATAATTATGAAGTGGCTTTTGGGAGAGTAGAAAAGTTGGCTGAAAAGGCGTTTTGGGAAAGGAGGGTCTTGGTGACCAGGTTGAAGAAGCTGGATTACATTCAGCTTCTTTTGAGAAGGGAAGTGGTTTGACCAAAGTGACAAGGAACGCTTCGTGGTCTGAGCAGCCATCCGAGGGTCCCTGACATACACAAAGCATCTCTCTCTCCAGCCAGGCTTCAGTTAAGCGACTTCTTTTTTTTTTTTAATTTTTTGGCCGTGCTGTGCGGCAAGCAGGATCTTAGTTCCCCGACCAGGGATTAAACCCCTGCAGTGGAAGCGCAGTCTCAACCACTGGACCACTAGGGAAGTCCCTAGCAGTTTCTTAAGAACAGGAGCCGCGGAGGATCTGCTGAGTGCCAGGCTCTGTGCTAGGATGAATCCTAGGCAGCCGGATGCATCCTCACTCTCCCCATTTTCTAGAAAAGGCAGCCAAGGCTAAGAGTGGTTGAGTGACTTTCTCAGAACCCCAGACTTGGAGGGTGGAGGGTTTCTGCCTGATACAAAGCCCTCCCCACATTAAGCCTCCACTCGCCCCCAAGTCGAGGCATCGGATTCTGAGTCGCGCAGAGATATCCGGAATCAGAGACAGATGCAAAGCGGGCCGGTTCCAGCTCTAGCTTGGGAACAGAAAGCAAAACGCTTTCAAGCCACAAAACCCGTTCTCTGTGTCATAGCCCATCTGTGCTACGTGGAATTCCGTGGGGATTATGGTCCTCTAGGGATGGGAGGAGGCATTTGATGGGCTGTGGCAGCCAAGACAGGACCTTTGCCGATGACAAGTCCCGTTAGACAATTACATCCTTAGCTCCTGGGAGCAACGCTTGCTGGGTTGCTGGTATTTCTTCTGGTTGCAAGATGATAGTGCTTAATTAGGACATTTTGCATAATAAGCCCACGTATTGAATTGAGCTTGCAGTATTTGGCACATTAAAAATTATTTTTCAGTTGAGATTAAAAAAAAAAACCCATACTTTCCTGCCTTAAATTTCCTTCAATCCAGAAACCCTTAAATTATTCCGGGTGGAGATGGATTATTCATCCCGATGGAGGACCAGATAGAAGGCAAACGATTTAAATTTAAAAAAAATTTCCTAACACCCAGCATGTCACGAGGGGAATCTTATGGCTCAAGATAGCTATTTATACCCTCCCCGTCTTAGGCCCTGGGAAGCCCACACATTGCAGGGGGTCAACAGGGACCCTGGGGCAGACAGACCTGGATTCTGGCCCCAGCTCTGCCATTTCCTAACTGTGTGACCTTGGGCAGGTTACTCAACCTCTCTGAGAATTGATTTTCTCCTCTAAAATATAAGGCAAGTAATTGATTTCCTGAGGGATTAAACGCGGTAACAGATACAAAAGCACTTGATCCACCGCTGCCAGGGGCATGTTAACTCATGGCTGGTAGTGGACACTTTTTCTTTTTCGGGAGTTCCCAGCTGTGGAGACGGTGAATCGGGATTAGCTGTCAAGTGGAAAAGGGTGGAGTAGGGGGGAGTCATGGGCTTTGGGGTCACTCAGATGTAACTTGCACACTACTGATCACTAGCTCCCCATGTTTTGGGCAGTTAATACAGCTCTTGGGGCCTCTGTGTTCTTATCTATAAAATGGACTCATCACACGACCCGCCTGGCAAGGTGTGTTAGGGGAGCTCATGCCTGAGGAAGGGCAGGTTCATATATTAAGACTCCATTGGGAGTTCCCTGGTGGTCCAGTGGTTAGGACTCGGCGCTCTCACTGCCAGGGGCCCAGGTTCAATCTCTGGTCGGGGAACTAAGATCCCACAAGCCACATGGCACAACCAAAAAAAAAAACAGAGACGCCATTTGTCGGAGACCACGCAGGTCCCCAGCCTGGAGGCCCCCAGCACAGGTTTCCACCGAGTCTATCAGAGCCCCAAGCATTGTCTGGGGGCTGAATAGACCTGTCTCAGCCATACATGCTGAAGAGTGTTCTCAGGTACACAGATGCTGTTGTGATCAGTGGAATCCAATTTCTAAGGCACCACTGAAATTATTTTCTCTCAGACAATGGATGTGGAGAAAGCAAAAAGGAGGAGCGGAAATTTTATTTGGCGCTAAAGAGCGTCCGCCAGAGAGGTTGGACATTCTGGTCCCCAGACCAACTGGTCGCATGTGATGCCGGACCTGCAGACCGCTGAGGGCAGAGGGAGGCTGGGAAGGAGGCCGGTCCTGGGGTCACCCAGCCCGCCACCCACCAGCTCCCTCACTAGGCTCCCTGGGGGAGGAGAAGCCACCCACCTGACGACCAGGAGCCCTGGGGGCACACGTAAGAGCTTCATTATGGGGGACAGTGTTTCTACCTGGGCCCGCTTCACAGGGGAGGAAACTGAGGCATGGAATGGTTAAGTGACTCATCCCAGGCAGCAGATTCGGGATTCAAGCCCAGGCAGAGCTGCTCTCAGAGGCTGGCTCCCGTCCAGGGTTTGGGAGAAGAACCTGGGGACACAGAGGCTGTAGCAGCAAGGGCGGGGGTAGAGAAGCAAATCCCCGAGAGGGCGCGGGTCAGGCAGAGGCCAGTTCTTCTGCATACCCCGCACTGCCGGCTCCACAGGCCCATCCAGGAGGCTCGGAGTAGCCAGAGGACAAAACTCTGCAGCTCGCTGAAGGCCTAAAGTTCTTTCTCCCTTTCTCTACCCTTCAGGTCAGGAAAGCAGGAAAGTGGTGTGAATTGCTCCTGCTATAAGTATGGGCGCCAAGACCCACAGACCTGCCTATGTCGGGCGCCCTTGCCCGGCAGCCCTAACCCTAACCTTAACCCGACCCCTCCAGAGCAAGGGCTCCATCGAACATGAACGGGGGCGGGGCCAAAGATCTCGTGAAGGATGCACACAGAAGCTGTTCAAGGGCGGCTCCGCTATGGATGTGGATGTGACCAGCCTTGGGGCTAGCGTGGCATCCAGAAGGCTGGGGCGGCAGCCGTGGAGCAGGACTGAGCTGCCCAGGCCATCGCAGTACTCCAGGGAGGCCTTCTGGAAAAGGCCAGCCAGCAGGCCTTGAGTTTTGTGAGTGTCTGGGGAAAGGGCCATGGAGGGAGCGGTGCGGGGATGCTGTGAGCCCAGGTGTGGAGGCAGATAGTCAGGGCCTGTGTGGGAGGCATCAGCCCACAGGCGGCCTAGGAGGCTGTTTCCTGGTCCTCGTGGCCTCTGTGGGCCACGCTCTGGGAGCCACTGAATGAGACGCAGCCCCGGCCAGCAGGGAGCTCACAGCCCAGCCGGGCAGACAGGTCATCACAGTGGTTCTGCAACTTGCGTGCACATCAGAACCCCCGTGCCACCCCTGGTGAAGGGCTTGTTCACGTGCAGATTTCTGGGCCCCGTCCTCAGACTTCCTGCTTCAGTGAATCGAGAAAGCAGAGGACCGAGGAGGAGCTTGTAGTGGAAAGAGAGTCAGTGGAAAGAAGCAGAAGAGTCAGGGGGCGGGGGCAGCGCCCAGGTGGACCACAGTCAGTGGGAGGGGAGCCTGGACTCAGCCAGGGAGGGGCGACATTTCTCCTGGGCGCGCTGAGGACCTCCCGACTGAGGAAGGTGGACCAGAGATGCTAGGATGTCAGAGGAGAGGAGCAAAGCTGAGGCTGGAACCCCAGGGGCACTTGCCAGTGCGCAGAGCGTCCCCCACGGCAATCGCCGCGCTCACCTGCCCACGGCTCTGTGGGGCCTGACTCGACATGTTTCACCACCCGCCCCGCCTGCCTGTTCCAGAAAAGGAAACTGAGGCGCAGAGGTGATGGCAAAGGCGGGTACAGTGGGGACTAGGTCAACTGGAGTTAATTCCGTGATCCCACCACATCCTCCAAGTCCAGGGTCAGGCGAGTCCTTCCCTTGTTTCCCCTGAATAGACGTCTCTGCTCTGTTCGTCCTGTGAATAAAATAGCAGGAAGCCAATAGCAGGCCACGTAATGTGAGAAAGGTAATCGTCCCATGTCAGGAAATCCTGTCACTGGGAGTCCCTTGGGAATGTTCACTTTCCCACTCTGCCCCCCTCTTCGTTTCCCGACCTTCTGCACGGTTGGCTTCCTCAGGTGAAACTGGGCCAGAAACGCTGGGCCCTTGGCCAGACTCTGACCTTCACCCTCTGGTAGCGAAGAGTCCCTTCCACGTAGCATCCCCCGGGAGGAGGAGACAAAAGAGGGGGCCACCAGGAGCCCCCCAACTCCCCGCTCCTGGACTCTGCCCTCACAGGTGGGTCATGGGCGATGCCTGGGGAGGGAGGCGGCTGCCGGATGCTCAGACATGCGTCCTCCCTGGGCTTCCGTTTCCTTGCCTGTAAGTGAAGCAGCGAAGGGAAGTGAGCTTTACCCGCGTGAATCGGCACATGGTAGGTTCTAGCTAACCTGCGGGGTGGGGCTGGAGAAATAGGAAACATGCATAGGTCAGAGCCCCAGGACTCAGGAACTGCAGAGGCGGACCCCTTGGCAACCCCTGTTGTGGAGAGAACCCGAGCCCTGCCCACGCAGGCAGCTGATGCCACAGACTTATGGGCTCATTTGCTGGTGTTTTCTTCCACTGCGTGATCTTATTTGATAACTTGTATGACACGCATTGATTTTCACACGTAATTACACCTCCCTTCTTCCGTCAAACAGCCCTGCAAGTTAGGCACTATTTACTCAATGATCCATCCCCTTGGCAGATAGGATACTAAGGCATCCTCCAAGGGCCAGGCACGGGTTGGTGCTGGGAACACAGACGCGGTCCTGCCCTTGAGAAGGTCTCCATCTGCTGGGGAGGCGAACTCTGATAAACGAACCGTATGCTCAATTAGCTAATTACAATGATAGAAGGAGCTTCAAGGGAGAAGGGCTAGGTGCTCAGCCAGCCTCTAACAGGAGACCTGGTTGAATCTGGCTCCACGCACACCTCTGAGCTGGGAGCTGGCAGGGGCTCCTCTCTCCACTTTGCCGCAGTCCCCACCTGGCCCACTTGCCCTACATCAGTAACCGTGTCGCCCTCCTGATCTCTCTCTGAGCTGAGTTTGCAGCGTCTGCTATATCATCTTGCTGAAGCTGTCCTTTTTTTCATGGTGCCAACCCGAACCTGAACTCTAAGTGCCGTCTGTCCTTGCAGGAAGACGTCTCCCTCCCAGACCGCGATCTCTACCTTCCAGAAGTGCAGCAGCTGATTCCCAGGATCGGGAATCTCTGCTGCAGAGATGCTGCCCTCCTGTCCTCCTGATCCCCCAGCACACCCCACCCCTTGTTCACTATCACATGTGAGGCACGGGGAAGAGGAGAGGCTCCCATGTCCCAGGGCAACCATGCAGCACGGCAGCATCAGGGAACCATGACGTGACCTGACGGAGGATGGTTCAGGGCGCGAGGGCCATCAGAGCCCCCATTCTCTGTGGGGTCCAATCAGAGAAGGCTCCCTGGAGGAGGTGACACCTGAGTTGAGTCTGAAAGAATGAGAAGCAAACAGGGGCAACATTCCAGCCAAGGAGAGCAGTGAGGGGTGACAGGGTTGGTGGAGAGAGAAAAGCCTGTTCTAGGAATGACAGATAGATGGGTGCAGCTGGACAGCAGAGCGTAAGGGGCACTTAACCTAGTTGGGGGCATTCAGGAAGGCTTCCTGGAAGCGGTGGCACACCAAATGAGACAAACTGAAGGACCAATAGCAGCTGGCAGGAGGGAGAGGGAAGGATGCCATAGACTGAGGAAGGAAACTGTAGTCACCAAGAGTTTCTCCACCGACAGTCACTGAACCAAGGAGTAAAAATCTCCACCCACAACTCAGAGAGAAGTGGCAACCTCAACCCCAATGAGGTTGGGAGCTGTATTCGTTTCCCAGCAATACCATAACAAATTACCACAAACTGGGGCACTTAGAACAGAAATTTTTATTCACTCAGAGTTCTGGAGGCCAGAAGTCCAAAATCAAGGTGTCGGTTCCTTCTAGGGGCTGGGAGGGAGAACCTGTTCCACGCCTCTCTCCTGGCTTCTGGTGGTTGCTGACAACCCCCGAGGACCCTTGGCTTGTGGATGCCTCCCCCCACCCTGCCACCACCTCCCCCCACCCTGCCACCACCTCCCCCCCACCCCGGGATTCTCTGCCTTCAGTGTCACGCGGTGCTCTCCCCCTGCATCTGTATGCAAATAGCTCTCCCCTTATAAAGACACCAGTCATCAGATCAGGACCCAGCCCAATTTGACTACATCTCCAAAGACCCTGTTTCCAAATAAAGTCACATTCATAGGTACCGACGGTTAGGACTTGACCAGGTCTTGGGGGCTGGGGGGGGCACAGTTCTATCCACAACAGGAGTATGGGATTATTCTAATGGTGGGTTTCCTACATCATTAGAATTGGAAGGAAGACAAATATTTTAAAATTCACATTTCATGCATCTGCCTTTCTCAAGCACTAACAGGAAGCAGAAATGCTTTTGAAGAAAAGCGAAAAAAAACAATTAAATAGTTCCATTCTGTGTTATGATCCGATGGGGGAGAGTAGCAGAGAGAGCCTGGGTGAGGGGAAGAGGGGTGTGGGCCACCCCGAGACCGAGGCTGACAGATAATCATGGAGATGCAGCGAGCAAGAGACAGAAGACAGTGGCCAGGGCTCTGAGGATGGGCCCGCCACTAGAGATTTCCACAGCCCCGCTGAATCTCTGCAACAAATGGCATGAGTGGGGAGCTCCCATTTTGTTGCTCTGTGCTCGGGGTGGTGACTTTGTAAGAACAGGATGTGGCCGGAAGGCTGGGCAGCCCCAACTCCTGCTGCAGACATCATTGCCCGGAATTTCCCAAGCATACTTTGGTACTTGTCAAGAGAATGTCAACACTGGGAAAGTCGGAAGGGACTGAAGTGAGTCTCTAGGTCAGGAAAGGCAAACAGGTTTCCTCTCTCATGCCCCGCCCCCATAGGTAGTCGTCCAGGGCACCGTGGAAAGAAGTATCCAGGCTCAGAGAACCACAATCGATTAGTGATGTCTGCCTGGGGTGCAGGAAGGACAAGTGGCCTCTTTCGATGTCTGCTGTTCTAGAGCCAGCCCAAACAGTGTATTCTGAGGATGGGAGAACAGACCAAAGGAGGAGAAAAGAGCATGCTGAGATCTCGTTGCTAGTTCATAGTAGAACCCAGGTATGCCCCACTTGCCACGCCCACCCCAAACTTGATTCTCTCTCCTTGTTCCCCACATCAATGAGTGGCAATGACATCTGCCTGGTTGCCTGGGAGTCACCCGCCCCACCTTCCCCTCCCTCACCCTGCACATTCAATTGCTACGTTCTGTTCACCTCCACCTTACCTTTCCCTCGAGCCAGTTCTCCATCATCCTCCTCGTCCAAGGTGCTCAACAAGGAGCATTTTTCTTCCGCAGAGGACGTTTGGCAACGTCCGGAGACATCTCTGGTTATCACGGTGTGTGGGGGGTTGCACTGGCACCTGGCGTGTAGAGGCCAGGGCTGCGGGTATGCATCCTACAGTGCACAGGGTGGCCCCACATCCAGCCCAGAGTGTCAACGATGCTGAGGTTGAGAAACCTTTCCCTGGTCCAAGCCACCACCATCTCTTGCCTGCACAAGCTCAAGGGCCTCTCAACCAGCCTTCCTGCTGCCATCTGGGGTCTGCTCCGACAGACCCTTCTCTACCCAGAAGCCAAAGTCATTTTAACACATCAATCCTACTACTGTACTTCTGTGCGGACCCAAGCTCTTCCCCAGGGCCCAGTAGACCCGGTGTGATCTGGCCCCTCCTCTGCAGCCACCCTGCCTTCTCCCTCCGGCTCCATCTCTGTGCTCCTGTCTCACGGGCCTCCCTCAGGGCCTTCGCAGAGGCTGCTCCCAGTGTAGGAAGCATCAGCCTTCCACTCCAACCTCTCTGCCTCGTTAATTCCTGCTCATCCTCCTGACCTTACTACTTCCTCGGCCCTTCTTCACCCCTGCCCTCTTCCTAGCATTTAGTAGAGTCTGTAGCTATATATTTATCTGTGAGGTTGTTTCATGTCTGTCTTCTTCCTCTCACTGCCCTGGAAGTGTCCTGTAGGCAGAAGCAGTATCTGTTTTGATCAGTCCCATATTTTCAGTGTCTAGTATTGTACCTGCAAACTACTAGGCTCGCCATAAATATTTGTTGAATGAATGAACAAGTGGATGGATGGATGGATGGATGGTTGGATGGCTGGATGGATGAATGGATGGATGGATGGATGGATGAATGGATGGATGGATGGATGAACAACCTCAGGTCTTTGGACCCCTTGGCTCTTTATTCACCCTATTACCACCAGGGTCTCTCCCTCTTTTTCTTCTTTTCTATTTCTCTGCCCTTCAAATTTCCCTTCTACCCTTTCTTTCTCCACGAACTGTCATCTCATGCAGCCAACGATGGTCTGTAAGTATTTATTGTGCTGATTAAATGCCGTTCTTTGTGAAAGAAATTCAGTTGATTTTCTTATTTGCATATCCTTCAACGGATGTTGCCAGGAATGAAAAACAGTCAAATAGAATAATGCGTCTATGCTGGATGGACGCCTGGCACTGCCTGAAGGCAGGCACCGGACCACGTGGCCTTGGGCTCAGAGTCAAAGTCAATGGCCAATAGGTCGCCAGCCCCGGCCCCGAGGGGGACACAGTTGCTGGCTCCCTGGCCCTGAAAACAGGTCATTCTCTGGCTCCGCCCAAGGCTGGCATCTTCTCAACCTGCAAGTCAAAGTCAAATGTCATTGCCTCAGTGAGGTCCTCCCAGACTACCCATCTAAAGTGGCCCAAAGACCAAAAGCTCAACCCAGGAGGCAGAGCCCAGAATTGGGAAGAAGCAGAAGCCCTGACAACATGGCAGAATCACATACCTCCATGCTTATGATCATTAAATGTCTCCTAGGGTCAAACCATTCTTAGTTGGATATCTTGTCACTTGCAGCTAAAAGCACTCTAACTGATACATCCTTTACCACATAGGTTAGTTGCCTAGGGTCACATTGACAAAGCACCACATACTGGGGGGCTTAAACAACAGAAATTTACTATCTCACAGTTCTGGAGGCTGAAAGTTCAAGATTAAGGTTTTGACAGAACTGGTTCCTTCTGAGAGCCAGGTGAGGGGAGGGTCTCTTCCAGGCTCTCCCCTTGGCTTAGAGATGTCCATCTTCTCCCCGTGTGATCACACCATATTCCCTCTGTACACGTCTGTGTCCAAATTTCCTCTTCTTATCAGGCACCAGTCATCTTGGGTCAGGGTCCATCCTAATGACCTCATCTTAGTTTAATTACCTTTTTAAAGGCCCTATCTCCAAACACAGTCACAGTCTGAGGTACTAGAGATTAGGACTTCAGCATATGAATTTGGGGGGTTCTCATAACACCGGTGGAATTCTTTTCTGTCACACAAGGCTGGGTCCTGGGGATGGCGATAGAGACCAGGCCATGGAAACTGCCTTCTCCGGCCTCCCCCACAGTAGGAGTTCTTGGTGAGACTCCTGTGTTATTGGGCCAACTGTCCAGGGTGAGAGAAGGCAGGAGTGAAAAGCTCTCCAGGAGCTTAAATCTCAACAGCCAGGGGAGGAAGCATACCAATAATGATATATATATATATATATAGCAATAATAATACTGTAGCAGGTGCTATGTTAGGGGCCTTGGAAACACGGTTTCCAGCTACCCTTCCAGGGTGGCTCTGTTCCTGGTCCATACTGAGAAGGCTGAGCTCAGAGCAGTTAAGTACAGGCCAGGGGTTACACAGCTAGCATGGCAGCCATGGAGATGCCTCTGCCCTCTGCTCTCAATTCAGAACCTGTTGTTCAGCTGTGGGAACACAGGAGCCTCCAGTCCCAGGGCAGCATCTGCAGGATCTGTCTCCTCATCTAGGTGGAAGCCCTGCCCTTCTGGGGCAGCTCCAGCCAGGGTCTGAGTTGGGAGGAGGGATTAGGGCCTGACCCCTCCTGCCTAGCGGGGACTCCCCTGAGAGGCCATCTCTGCCCCGTGATCTCTGGCCAATCTCTGGCCGAGCCTCTGTGGTGTCTGCATGTCGGTCTGAGGCTCTCCCTCCAGATTTTGTCTTCCACAGGCCTTATCTCCATAAACCTGTCCCAGTCCCAGGCCTGTCACAGTGTCTGCAGCCCGGAGGACCCGAACTGGCCCTGTTGGGGAGGGCAGACCAGGGTGAGAGCCGAGACCTCCCCCAGGGACCCATCGCTCCAACCACTGCTTGGCCTTGAGGGCAAAGGCTGGAGGTTTCAGAAGGACAAGAGGTGGGGCTGGGCTGTGTGAGCCCTGGAGTGCCGGGCGGGGGTTGGGGGGGCACTTCCACCTAGGCTGATGGGGGAGCAGCTAAGATACCCGGCCGGAGGATGGGAGCGGTGAAGGCCTTGCCCAAGGTCACCAGCTGCTTAGTGACAGAGCCAAGGCCACAGCCCCGGGTCCCCGAGCCCCGTCCGAGTTTGGACCTCCTGCCTGGCCAAACTGACCGGGAGCTGCAGCCCTGAGGGAGGAGAACAAGAGGCTGGGAAGCTGCGGGTCCACCCCTGAGCGGCAGAAGCAGCAAGGACCCTTTGAGGTCCTCCCCCCAGACCTCTGCATCTCCTGGGGCAGAGCATAGATGGGCAGCAAGAGGTGGGGGGTGGGAGGGGGAAGCCCCTCCCCGACCCTGCATTGACTTTGCCAAGTGAGGCATCCTCTCTCATCCACAGAGGGCAGAGAGCCCCTTCCTTGCAGGGGAATTGGCGGTCTTCAAAGAGATGGAGTGTACAGAGGTCCCAGCCAGGCGTCTGGGGCTGGGCTGGGACCTTCTGACCATGCCTCACCGGGGCCTGCGTGCCGGCTCCCCACACACTGATTTACGACTGGGGTGACCTGAGGCCTCTCCGGGGTCTCTGGATGCCGGCTTATTGTCCCACCACCTCCAGGGCTAGTTCTTCTTATGACCAGCAGGAGAGAAGTTTGGTGAAGTGGTTTGACAAGTCTCGGCTTCGGCAGGTGCAGAGCACAGCTCTCCCAGGCAGGGTCCCTCCATCCCGCCCGCCCTCCCTCCCCACGGCTGCTGGGTCTGGATAACAAGGGTGTGACAGGGCAAGACATGGCCCCTCCAAGGCTGGCAGGCCAGGGCGAGGCTCCCATGTGAGGCTGTTCTCTTGCCAAGGGTCCCCGGCTAGATTGGGAGTCCTCAAAGCAGAAGCTTGTGAATGAAGGGAGATGTCTGCCCATTCCCATCTTGGGGAACCTCAACAGGGTGTCCCGCCAGGGCCATGACGCCCATCTGCCTGCCTACTCTTTCCAACAAGTTTTCCAAGTTGAGCGTTGGCACTCAAGGTATGTCCTTCAACAACCTCCCCAGCAAAGACTTCACTCCGGATGTTCCCACAGACAACAGCACCCCACCGCCACTGGGTCTGAGCGATTAAAATGTGAAGTGTGTGGGGGGTGTGTATTTCCAATAGGCAGACCGCCTGGCATCACACAAAGCAGAGGCTTTGGAACTAGTCAGATCTGGTTCAGTTACTTCAAGTTATTCTCCGAGCCTTGGACTCCTCATCTGTAAAATGGGCTAACAATGCATCTTTAGGTTGTGATGATTAGATGAGATTGTGCAGAAAAGCACTTAGTCTGCTGTCTGATCTGGACTCAATAGATTTATTCATATTCATGAGGAACGAGAGGGTATAGGGCGGCCCTGGAGGTGGGAGCTGCCTGTCCCACTGACTCAGTTGGGCCCCTTTGGCAGTCTGCATTTCTTTCCTTTTTTTTTTAAATTGAAGTATAGTTGACTTACAATATTGTGTTAGCTGTAGGTGTTCAGCAAAGTGATTCAGTTTTATATATATATATATATACATATATATATGTATTCTTTTTCAGATTCTTTTCCATTATAGGTTATTAAAAGATATTGAATATAGTTCCCTGTGCTATACAGTAGGTCCTTATTGATTATCTACTTTATCTATAGTAGCATGTATATGTTCATCCCAGACTCCTAATTTATCCCTCCCCCCAACATTTCCCCTTTGGTAACTGTAAGTTTATTTTCTATGTCTGTGAGTCTGTTTCTGTTTTGTAAATAAGTTCATTTGTAACATTTTTTTCAGATTCCACATATAAGTGATATCATATGGTATTTTCTTTCTCTGTCTGACTTACTTCACTTAGTATGTTAATATCTAGGTCCATCCATGTTGCTGCAAATGGCATTATTTCATCATTTTTTATGGCTGAATAGTATTCCATTGTATATATGTACCACATCTTCTTTATCCATTCATCTATTGATGGACATTTAGGTAGTTTCCACATCTTGGCTATTGTAAATAGTGCTGCAATGAACATGGGGGTTGCATGTGTCTTTTCTAACTAGCGTTTTCGTCTTTTCCAGACATCTGCCCAGAAGTGGGATTGCTGGATCATAGGCTCTCTGCATTTCTGAACACTGATCTGATGGCTGTGGTTACTGTCCTGGTTGAAGAATTTGCACAAATAGAATCCTCTCACACACACACTCTTGCATATCCAGGTGCATCAGCCTGTATCTGGGCGCATGCCTGCCTGCACACCGGAAACCACACTCTGTTACGGAAGTGGCTTTGCATGCACTCCTGCACATCCAGATACATGCACACATTCACCACGCCACACATGCATCTCATGTATATTGCACACACAGAGTCCTGCAGACACAGGCCGTATACATGCACGTGCAAACCCCTGCCCCCCCGCGCGCACACACACACACACACACACACACACACACTTGCACACACGGGGTCCCATGCCTCTGGCATACCTGCAGGTACAGAGAAGCAGGCTGACAAACCCCAGAGCCAGACCAGTGAGTGTGTTCAGCTCAGAGACCACGGCCCAAGGAAAGGAGGGAAGAGCAGATGTTTTCAGCTGCTGAAGGACATCCCAAAGTAAAAATAGCCCAGCTCAGGCCTGCCCGGAGGGGTGCTGGGCAGAGCGGTGGCCCTGACACCCCAGCACACCCACCTCTCCAGCCTCCAAACCAAGATCTTCAGAGGACTTGCTCATGCAGCCCAGATGCCACGCGAAGGAGATGCAGTGAAAGGGCAGGACGCCCCCAGCTCAGCCCCGGGGTCAGGGCGCGGGCGGGATGGCTGGAAAGCTGGAGGTGGGGGGAGCCCGGCATTCAGGGGCCCTGCTGTTGCCCATTTAACCCTGGAGTCGTCTGAGGACCGCAGGGCAAAGGCACACGGTGACCCACTGTCCCCACTGTGCCTGGCTGACTGCTGTGGTCCTAGGGCTGCCGGGAGTTGGGGGGAGGCCAGGGTGCGGGAATGAGGGACCTGGCTGGCAGGAGAGGCCAGCACTCGGGGGCCACACTGTCCTTTGTGTTAGGAAGAGCGTTCAAACCTTGCCAAGCAGGGCCCTGGCTCCTGTGGGTCCCAGCTTGGACAACCTCAGCAGAGGGAAGGGAGATGAATACCAACGCTACTCTGACTCATAATACTGCATGTATGTCATAAACAAAAATACATTGCCATCCTTGACTTGTACATTTCAAGGAGGTGAATTTCATTGCATGGGAATTGGTGCAGCTGTTTATATACAGGTCCTCTCACTCCTCCAGACTCCACTTAGGGAGACTGGTAGGCTGGGTCTTTCCTTCTCCCATTTATTCAGTCAACGTTCAGTCACTGAATCTAGATGTCCAATATCCAACTGGGCCAGGGTTTCCCAAAGTCCAGGATCCAGCACAAACATCACCTGGAATGCTGTCAAAAGGCTAATTTCAGACCCACTCCCAAGGTTCTGCCTCAGTGGGCAGGGCCAGACCTGTGTGGACTCCCTCCACCCCCCAACCCCCCGGGCCAGATCCCAGGCTGGGCGGGGGTGGGGTGCAGGCTCCTGAGCACCGGGACAGGACGAGGCTGAGTCACAGTGCGTTTGTGTTCGGGTATTAATAGAAACAGAAAACCCCCCATCAGCCATTTCTTCCCCCTCTGGACAAGCCCAGACGGCACGGACCGCTCTTCGGAGACTCTGACCTCTGCCGTGTATTAAACAAGAGGCTGCGGGTCACGTGGACACCTCAGTAACTCGCCCTCACCGAGTGACCTTGGCGGAGGACGCAGGAGAGGGACAAGTGTCCCAAGGGGCGGGGCCTCTGTGAAAGGATAAATTAGCGCATCCTTTGTTTGCCAGTCAATAGGTGCTTCCAGGGGAGCTGGGAAGGGGGGGGCGGACTTTGTTTGCCCAAAGCACTTAAACAATACCCCTGCAATGCTGTTTATACTCTTCATTTGCTCAGCAAACCTGACCCTCGGAAATCGCTTTGGGCTAAACTCGGGCCCAGCTGCTGGTGGAGATTGCCACGCGGCCTGTCTGAGACCCCATGGGGCAGGGCTGCTCTTGGCTTGCACAAGCGGGGCAGGGGCTCCAAATGTACACAGCGCCCAGCTGGATACACACACACATACACACACACACACCACCCCCCCAGCCCTTATCTTGTAGGGCAAGGGAGAGTTAAACACCCCGGTTCAAGTTCATTCCATCTTTTAGCTAAGTACCTGACTTTCCAAAGGTCAGAGCAGCTGCCAGTTTGTCTCCTACTCTCCAGAGGACACCCCTCCTCCCTCTCCCTCTTTGCTAGGCTGCTGGTCCCCGGGGTGCAGGGGACAGGCCATCTTACTCTCAGTCCCCCGCAGTCCTGTGGCCGGGGTCTCAGGGTCTGTTCGCTGCACCTAAGCCATGCAGGGGGATTGATTGCTCTGGGCTGTGCTTCTGGGTTCCCCGCTCTGGGGGCTGCTGCCCAGAGGTCCAGCTATGACCCCTAAGGACCCTAGGTAAGGCTGGCTGCTCTGCAGTTCTTGGCTAGACGTCGGACCCCTTGGCAAGTTCCCGAGCCATTCGTCAGCGTCCTGCTGGTTCCCTTCCACGAAGCCTGGGGGTGCCGGTCCAAGCCCCTCTCATGTTTCCTTGTTTCCTGAACCTGTGTCACTCTGGAGGGAAGCCCTTCTGTGAAGGTTGGCCCCAGGTTCCAGGAGCACAGGGGCCAGGGAAGGGGGAAAGTGCAGCGTCCCCTTTAGCCTGTGGACTTTCTTTCTTCTCCCTCTCCTGGGATCTGGCCTGGGCTGCCAGAGGCAGCGGGTCCCGTGGAACCCAGCAGCATCCTCAGCTGCGTCTTCCCCCTCCTGACTCCTCTCTTGCCCAGCTGCAGCTCACCTTGTCATCACATTCTGTGTCCGCTCTGCCGCACACCAGCTTAGAGTAGCCCTCAGGGCTCAGACCTCCAGGCCTGGTCATGAAGGACAGCTTGCAGAGCGCAGCAGACTCTTCTCCTGCTGCAGAGCCCGCTCCCAAAGCTCTCGTGCTGCGGCTTGGAGATCCTAGTCTGCATCCACGCTCACTCTCTCTCTGCGCCTTGTTACAGCCCTGGTCCTCCCTGAGGCACCGGCTGCCTCAGGCAGGCTAGTGGGAAGGTCTCATAGGAAGCAAAGAAGAAAAAGCCTGCACATCACCGCTGTTCTAGACGAATGATCCCCTTATGTACGTGGATCTGCCCTGGGGGGAGGGGCTGGGAGGGCAGGGGGCAGACGCAGGAGTGTATGGAGGTGGCCCCATCTGAGCCCAAGGACCTCCTTGCATCTAGAGGACAAAGGAGCCCTGCCACTTAGCGAGTGGGAATGAGAAGGCTGGTGTCACCAAGGTATGAGGATTGAGAGATGAAACTCCTGAACTAGACTAGGGGCCTCAGGAGGGTGTCCCCCCCTTACCCCTGGGCACACGTGGAGATGCGCCTCGTCTTGCTGCCCCTTGGGCGGATCTTAATGCCCAGCTAGACCACGTGGGCCCTGACGGCAGCAGTTTGCCCTGCCTGCCCCTCAGAAAGTAAGCTTTGGTGGCAATGCCGAGGCAGAGGGACACCGTCCCCAGGTGTGTAGGACAGAAAGGAGTCCTCCCAAAGCAGGAGTCTTTGAAGGATGAAGAATCCCGCGAGTCCAGTCGCTGGAGGCAGACACTGGTGCTCACGTGCCACCAGGCTACCCTGCACGGGCCCCACCCCCGCCTCAGCTTCCTCCCTGTGTGGTGGACACCCAGCTGGGGCCAGAGGGTCGGGGGAGCAGGGGGTCTGCAGCGCACCCCCGGTAGGAAACCAAAGGCAGTCTTCTTGTGGCACGTTTGTACAATGGAATACTACTCAGCCATCAAAAAGAATGGAATAATGCCATTCACAGCAAATGGATGGACCTAGAGATTCTCATACTAAGTGAAGTAAGTCAGACAGAGAAAGACAAATACCATATGATATCGCTTATATAGGGAATCTAAAAAATGATACAAATGAACTTATCTACGAAAGAGAAACAGACTCAGGGACATAGAGAACAGACTTGTGGTTGCCGAGGGGGAGGGGGGTGGGGGAGGGATTGGGAGTTTGGGGTCAGCGGATGCAAACTATCATATACAGAACGGTAAGCAACAAGGTCTGCCTGTAGAGCACAGGGAACTATACTCAATATCCTGGGATAAACCATAATGGAAAGAATATGGAAAAGAATGTGTGTATGTGTATAACTGAATCACTTTGCTGTACAGCAGATACTAACACAACATTGTAAATCAACTATAATAAAATTTTTTTTTTCTTAAAGCAACCCTCTTCTGGCTGCTTGCGAGGGTGGCTTCGCCTGAAGGTCAAGATAAAACCCGCGATGGGGGGCTGGGAGTGGGGTGGGGAGAAGCTGCGAGTGTTTTGTTTGGTGCAGCGACTGGCGTTGCCTCGGTAGCTGAGAACATCAGCTCTGGTCACGCTTCCCTCCTCTCCAATCCTATTACTCCCTGCGGTTGGGCTCCGAAAATAGTCCCTGTCAGCCCCATCATCACAGTTCAGCGTTTCCACCACCGGCCACTTATTGTTCCTTGGACACAGGCATCGTTAACCCCTCCGCTGCCAGCCAGCCAGGGGCACCTGGGCTGAGCGGCCATCTTTGGGAAAATGGTTTTATTTTCATTCCCTTCATCACCATGGGGAGCTCCAAAGGGCGCTGAGGGGCCTCCGTGCCAGACACTGCATACATCCTTTCGCTTTAACTCGCTCAATAAACTGCCCTGCAACGTTGGCGGTTCTGTCCGCATTTGTTGGAAGAAGGAGGGGAAGCGACTTGCCCAAGGTCATCCAGCCGGTGTGCGGCTGAGCCCAGGTACAGAGCAGACCACCTGACTCAGGACCCCGGACTGGGCCCAGGAATCTGTACTTTTAACCAGCACCACACACATGAGTGTGATCGTAAAGTCCATCAGGGACCCACAGCTGTCCTGACATGCTGCCGGGCCCCCAGACAACGAAAGAAAATTGGCCTTTTGCCGTGCAGTGTGCTCTTCAGAGTGTTAACATACATCACTCTACTTCTTTTCATAACAAGTAAATTTTTCACGTGAGAAAGTGGAGATTTCTTCCACGGCACCAGATTGCTCTCTCTAAAGAAAACAGCCAACAGTTTTACAGCAAAAGACCAGCCTGGATAAAGAATGCATGTGTCACACGGTCCTGAGTGTGGAGTAGGCTCCCAGGAGGAAAGCAGCTGAGACAGTGGCTTTGAGGACAGGTTCTGGGACCAGACAGCCCCAGAGTTGTTGGGGGCTTGAGTGCCATGGTGTGGGTCTTGGGGCTGGCACAGGGCTTACCGCTAGTGGCAACATCTGAAATACACTGAGGCCTTGATATGTACAAGACTGTCCTGAGAACCGTCTATTTATTAACTCACTTAGACTTGTCAGGCAGATTTTGCTATTAGCCCCATTTTACAGGTGAGAAAACAGAGTCTACTTAGTCCTGGAAGTACAGTTGGAAACGAGGCACCTGGCTTTGGAGCGTTTGTCCTGTCATCATTAGATGTGTTCTCCCGATGACTTTGACCCATCACTCAGACACACCGGTCTTTCTGCACCTGCCGGGCCTGGACCAACCACTCCTGGGGGCCTGTGGGGGGCCCTGGTAGGACGGAGGGATGCTCTCGCTCACTGGATGCGTCCCTTGCTGTCAGGAGGCTCTCTCCACTCGGCGCTCTTGCTGGGATCTGTGACGTTCCCCGCATCCCCTTCCCTTTAGGCCTGGAGGTGGGAATAGATGCCTTGTGGGGACCAACAGCTTGGCCTTAACTTTGCAGAGAGTTCTTTTTATTAAACTCTCCAATCCTTCTACTTTGAGTGCGTGATCTGTTTCCTACTGTTACCCTGACTGGTACGGTAGTTAAAATATACAAAACCACTGCAATAAAAAACCCCAAACAGACAGGTTTTAGTGGACCAGAGCTAGAGGCCCTGAGATGGGTGGCTACCTGTCCAACTTTGCCCATGAGTTAGTGACCCAGGTGGGCCTACCGCCCCCTGTGCTGTTCCTCACACCTCAGGCTCTCTGGTCCCGGGGGAGAAGGGCGCTCAGTCTGCCCGCGGAGAGGAAACCCCAGACCCAGGAGCAGTGGACGCTGGACCCTGGGAGTCCTGGGAGTGAAGGGGATGGCCCTCGCTCGCTACAGGCCAGCTGTCCCCACCCAAGCCAGAAGCTGGTGGCCCATCAGACCTCAGAGGCTTTTGTAGGGCATCTCCACTTTGTCTGTGAGCTTTCTGCCACGTTACTTCATCTTTGGGTTCTGTCCCCTCTAAGGGAAAGCAGTGGGCTGGCCAGGGGCCCAGAATGCCCTGTTCCCCTTCTCTCTCTCACCTGCGTGTGGACACTGTAAAGCTCCCACCCTGAAAATAATGCCCAGTGTCCCCCTCAATGGCTAGTGACCAGTGCCTACTCCGTGGTTAGCCTAAGGCTCCGATTACACCTGACGTTCAACTGCGACAGACGGAATGGATTGGCACCACTGTATAAATGAGCTTAGCAGAGCTCCACCTGAGAAAATACCTTGAAAGAAGGAAGAGCGTATTGGTCACAACGCGCAACGAAAACTCGCTCAAGTCTAAAAGGGCATTTGTGAAGCCTCAACCTCCTTGTCTCCAGGCTCAGGCTCCGGAAGTCTCCGTGCCCCCCCTGTCTTGGCACTGCTGCACGCCCAGGCTTGGCTTTGTGGGCTGTTCCCCCACTAGCCGCAGCCCCTCCAGGCCCAGGGATGTGTGTCGGAATAAATAACGAACACCTTCCTTCACCCCCATCTGAACTTGGTAAAAGTCTGCTTCCCTCTCACACACAGCTCAACGTGGCTCTTCCTAGGGCGTGGGGGCGCTTCCACTGGGTCATGCAGCAGCCCCACGGGAGCCTTCTCAGACACCTGTGCACAAGTGACTCGGGCACATTTGAAATATGACTAGCACAACGGAGGAACAGAATTTTGCCTTTTACTTAATTTCCATTTACGTAGCCACGTGTATCTAAGTGGCTGCCATCTGGGCTGGTACAGCCTTGTAGCTTTTTGCTGGATCTTCTGATTCCAGCTGGAAGACGGGGGAGGTTTGGAGATCATTCTGAGACAGGCCTGGGACGTGGCAGTTGCCTCTTTTGCCCACGTTCCATCTACCGAAACTCATGCCTTGACCACATCCACCTGCAGCGGACCCTGGAGCTATAATCTCTCAGGCGCCCTGGAGATAGAGGAGTGAGTTTTGGCGAGACTGTAGCAGCCTTTGCCCCACACCCTACTGATCACCTCCGTGCTTCCCAGACCTAAAAGTGCCTGGCAGGAGGCTCGCATTCAAGAAAGGTTTTTTGAATGAATAGATATGAACACGAGTAAGTTCGTGTGTCTGAGTATCAACATGGATGAAGTGGTGAAAAAACGAGTGAAGCCTGGGCAGTGGATTCAGCTCCCAGTGGCTGCTGGGAGCTCCAGGCCACCTCACTGACCCCAGGTGCTCCCTTCCAGGACCCAGAATACAGGGCAAAATGCAAAACCTCCAACACAAGCAAATAGCATCATTTAAATAGCAAATATTGACCCTGCGAGGAGATAAGTGGAATACAAAGTGCAGAAGCACCAGGGCAAACTCCCAGCCAAGCCAAGCATGTGGGAGGCCGTCTCAGAGCTGGGACCCCGGGGTCAGGGACAGAGCGGGCGGGGACGCCTTTAGGTGAACTTGCACACAAACCACCAGCAAGGGGCTTGTGGGCTGCATTCTAGGAACCAGGGTCTGTGTCAGAAGGTGGGAGTGGCCACGGGAGGGGTCCCGGGGCAGGGAAGGGGTGTGGGGGGGAGCCCAGGTTGGGGGTCAGGGGTCCTGAACTTTAACCTGCTGTGGGCCTGCAGGCAATCTCCTCCCTGCCCTGGGCTTTTGCAGCCTGAACAAGGAGAAGGCTGGACATAGGATTTCTGAGGCCCCTTCAACCTGAGAGACATGAAATTGAATCTCACCTCTGCCCCCAAGAAGCTGTACAGAGTCCAGCAAGACCTTTGACCTTCAGAGGCCTCAGTTTGCCCAACTATGAAATGGGAGGAATGCTGCTAACTTGGGTCTGTGGGAGAAAGCAGAGCCTGGGACTTAGGCAAATGGTCAGAGTAGCAAGAGATGGATGGACCACCTCCCTGATAAGCCTGGCCGCCCCGCCCCCAGCACTGAGGACCGGGGGTCTGCGGGGGTGATGTGATCCCATGAGGTCTGTCTCCTTCAAGGAGATGGGAGATCCTTGAGGGCAGAGGCACTGCCCAGCCGGGAGGGGTCGGGGGAAGCCTGACTTGTAAATTTCTATGGTGTGGATATCCCCACCACGGCCAATTCCAAGCCACCAGGGCATCACGGAACATGGAGCTGGAAAGAGACGTCGCGGGCGCAGCAGGCTGGGGGAGGCCCTGGGGTCGTCCTCACAGGCAGCCTGAGCGAGGCCTGCCCTTCTGCAGGTCAGACCCCGTGTGAGTGCGTCGGAGCCCTCAGAGCAGGCCGAGGCATCTCCTGGGCCCGCCTAGCCCCCGCCCTCAGCAGCCGCGCCCACCCCTGCCCCTCCCCACTGCTGGGGGACAGCAAGCCCCTGCTGGCTTCAGGGAGGCCTCGGGCAAGACTCTGCACGGCATTGACCATGGGTGGGTCCGGCTGGAGGGTCCAACAGGGCTTCACTGGCACGTTGGCATGTCTGGGGGCAAACTGAGCGTCTCTCCAGGGTGCCTGGTACTTGGGCTTCTGGGACATCTGGCTTTCCCAGAGGGAGCATCCCGGGAGAAGGAGGGGAAGCCACGTGGCCTTTTCTGCTGCAGGCTCAGAACCCGGGCAATGTCACTTCTGGCCCTGGATTCAAGTGGGGTGGTGGGGGGCTGTTGGAATCCAACTTCACCTCTTGACAGGGAGTGCAGGGCCAAGTGCAGAAGGACACGTGGGGTGGGATACAGCTGTGGCCAGCAGGCACCAAAGGGGACCCTATAGCCAAGCTTTCACCCAGGTCACTGCCTCTGTGGCAGCCTAGGGAAGGGCCCGATTCACAAAGTATTACTAAGAAAACTCTGGGTTATGACTCTCCAATAACGTGATAGTTAAGATGATCTGAGCAATAACTGTGTGCCAGGCAAGGAGTCCTCGGTGTACACACAGGTTATCTCATTTCTTTCTCACAATAATCCTATGGGGTAGGGACTGTTATTCTCCCCATTTTACAGATGGGAAAACCAAGGTCCATAACAGTTAGGCAGTAGTCTCAATAACTTGCCAGGGAGAAGCACAGGCAGACGCCAGCATCGGGCCCCAGAGCGCAGCTGAGCCCATAACCATCGGCCCTTGGGTTCCCTTCCCGGGAAAACCCGGGAAGGAGCAGAGCAGCAGGCTGACCGCAGGCCTGCCACTTCCTAGCTGTGTCGCTATTTCCCTGAGGCCCTCTGGGTCCCAGCTTCTATGCCCATGAGACGGGATCCCAGCGCTTGCCAGGAGATGATATGGAATCACGCATAGTAGTGTCAGGCATGGGATTGGTACAGAGCAAACATTAAGTTCCCTTCCTTGGCCCCCTCAGGAAGGAAACTTGAAGACACTGCACAGAACAAAGCTCTATTGTTCCCCAGGAGGGTGGGGACGGTGGAATTCTAGTGATGCTGTGATGAAAACCAACAGTGAACCCCACCTGGAAAAGGTAAAAGGGGTGATAACTGTAGCGAATACTTACCAAGTACATCTGAGCACCTACTGTGTGCCAGGCTTCCTACTAGGTGCTTTGGATCCTAAACTCTCCCAACAAAGCTACAGGATGCAATAACAGCGGCTGAGATTCAGGGAGTTTAAGCATCGGACCCAAGTCCCAAAGCAGTAACTGAAGAAGAAAAATTCGAACCTGGCACCCTCTCATTTCCTGCGTGCCCTGCGTCTTGCCGGGGCTCCTGAGAGGCAATGCTGAAACACAGAGGCTCAGTATTTGGAGGAAAAGTAGTTTGGGAATCACCTCTGGGAAGGGAAATGACAGCCTGCTGTCAATTACACGAATGAGTTGCTGGCCTGTGGCCAGCTGCTGTCAGATCCAAACTCCTCTTGGAGCCCACGAGCCCCTGCCTGCTCTGGGTCCCTGGGACCTCTCTGATCTCATCTCCTCCCACACCACCTCTGCTTGCCCCTTGCTGCTTTTGCCAGTCGCACTCCTGCCTCAGGGCCTTTGCACTTGCTACTCCCAGAGTTTGGAGTACTCTAACCACACACCTGGGCGTGGTCCCCCTTCACCTCATCCAGGTCTCTGCTCCAAAGGTATGACCTCAGGGAGCTCTTCCCTAACCATTCTATGTATCGTTATACCCACCCCATTCTGTCCCATTATCCTGCCTTTTTTCCCTTTTTTGCCAAATAGCACTTGGGACTAGCTGACATTACATTTATTTATATTTTCTGTCCTCCCCACTACAATGCCAGCCCTCAGAGGGCAGGGGCTTCACCTACGCTGTACAGCGCTGTATCCCTGGGGCCTGGAACAGGGCCAGCACACAGCCAGTGCTCAGTACAGAGTCACAGTCATAAAAGAAAGACTTGATTAGCAGGACAAAGGGCGGGGCACCGGGCTGAGAGCCTTGTGACTTAAAAATCACGCTGAAGGAGAACCTACTTAAGGTCTCATTCTTGTTTTTACTCAAAGCTTCATTGGTCTCAATGGATGGACACATGCTTGCCCACTGATTTCCAGAATTTTCAGCAGGTCTTTCCTAATAAGGGAAATGTTGCTCCACGGCTGAGCATGACCCCACCTTACAGGCATTGCCCCGGAAAGGGTAGTGGCCATAATATCTTCACAGGACACACGCAAGGCATCTATTGCCCAAGACCCAGAGGCCGGGCTACTTCCCAGGTGTGCAACCATGCAGGAGTGCAGGGCCCATGCTCAGAAGGGCTGCATGCTGCATGTAATGCTCTGTCGTCGCCATCTTAAATTCTTAACGCTTAAACAAAGGGCCCACGTTTTCACTTGTGGTGGGCACCGTAAATGGCAGCCAGTCCTGCCCAAAGAATTGACCAACGGTGGAGCCTTAGGCTTTCCAGATGTTGGTTATTTGTGGACAGAGCTTCCTTGGGGGTCTGCTCATCCACAGCTCCCAGAGCGCCATCTGCATCGCCAGATGAATTCACTGGGCACCTGTTGTGCGCCAGGCACTGTGTTAGATGCCAGAGGAGCAGAACGAAGGAGACATGGCACCTGCCCCTGGAGCTGCCAGTCAAGACGAGAGACTGGCAGGTGAAGGGAGAGGTTACAGGGCTCTCGCGGGGGCAGGTTGGGCACAGAAGGAAGAGCAACGTCGGCCTGCGTGGGTCCAGGTGCTATTCGGCCCCAGGCAATCTGGCCCCCAAGCCCACACTGTCACCACCCCCACTGAAGCCTCTGCAGAGGCACCAGGGGGGAGGGAAGGAGGGGGACAAAGCAACATGGCTGGTCCTGGAACCACGAGTTCTGGACCTGCCTGGGGCCCCGGTGCCCAGGAGGAGCCGGAGCCAAGGATGCTGACAGGCTCAGGGGCACGGGCTTCGTCAGCTCCGTTTGATGGCTGTTTGGTGGGGAAGGGAGCCCTGCAGGGGGTTAGACAGAGGGCTCTGTGTGATGACCTCTTGTCCGAGAGAGCTTCGCTGCAGCTACCGCAGCCCCTGGAGGAAAGCAAGGGGAACTCCCAGGAGGGAGAGAAATTCCTTTCAAAACATCTTCTCTGCTCCCCACGCCCGAATCCCCTCCTTTACTGGGCCTTGACCGTTAATCTCCTTCCATCCTTACAGGCAGCCGGCGTGTTTGTTATTAGCCCCACGTGTCGGAGAAGGAAACAGAAGCATGAGAGCGGGAGTGGTGGGCTCCAGATCACACGGTGACAGAGCCGCAGGAAGAGAGCATCTGGGGGCCCGAGGGCATGGACGCCCCAGCAGGCGGAGAGGCTCAGGCCAGCCGCAGGCTGGCGACCGTTTGCCACGGGGGGGTCCCCACGTGGGTCCTTGGAGGGGGTGGCCGGCGCCCTGAGCCCCCGGGAGGAGCAGCCGAGGGGCGGGGGCGCTGCAGGAAAAGAGCCTCCAGCTACCGGGGCGCTCGGCATCTGCGCGCTGGGGGGTCACGGCGCCCGCCCCGGCGCCCCGCCGGCAGCGCTTCCGCCTCTTCCGGGCTGTGCCGAGCGGATGCGTCGCCTGCGTGTGAACAGGGCTTGTTTTCCCTTCACGCCCTCGGGCTCCGTTTTTATGAAGAACTTCCTTCTGTTGGCGCTTTGGGAATATTCATTCCTGGCTTGCGCAGCGCGCGGGTGACAGTTGGGCTGGGAAATGTACCCGCGGCTTAATTAGGGCATCAGCAGACCGCGCCAAAAACCCGCCCCCGGACCCCAGGGACCCCAGAGCCTGTCCCCCGCTGCGGGAGGGAGCGTCACTGCTCCCGCCGTTGTGCGCACCATGATCGCTTCTGCTGCGCCTTCACTCACCCACCCGAGGGAGAGTCCTTCCCCGCCAGTGGGCGTCCTAAGGCCTCCTGCCGCCCTGCCCCTCAGACAGCCCTGGGCAGATGGACCGTGAGGGACCACCTGCTCTCCGTTTCCTACATCCTCACCAGGGCATCCTCAGAAGGATGGGATCACATGTAGGTTTCACCCCGATTTTGAGGAAGCTGAAAGTGACATTAACAGGAAGGCTGGCAAAGCTGGGTATACACATCATCAGCCTACATGGTTCAGGGCAGGGTGAGGGGGGACCTCACACCCCCAAAGCCCAGAAGAATACTGCAGAAGGCGGCCAATTGGATTGACAGTAAATGTCAAGCCAAAAAATAAATATTGAAAATTTGACTGCATATTAAATTAGAATCCTGCTATAAAAAAAAATCTGGAAAAATATTTGCAACACATATGGCCAAGGGCGAGTTTCCTTAAATGTTAAAGCACTACTACAGTAGGATGAAATCAACAAGCCCAAAGAAAACGAGCAAACAGCAACAGGCCACTCTCTCAGAAAGGAAGCACAAACGGCTGCTAAAGAAATGAGATGTGCAGCCTTACTCGTAATGACAGAAACAAACGTGGAGGGGGGAAATGACATGGTGGTGCGAATTTGATAGAGAAACATCAAGACGTGTAGTCTCCTGGGAGAAAAGGACTGCAGGGAGGCACTGTGAGGGGCTCCCACTGGATGGAAGGCCAGGACTGCATTCTGACTTCAGTGGATGGCGGGTCACTCACTCCTGGTGAGTTCAATGGGCTGTGCAGGGGTGAAGCCTGGGGTGAGTCTTCAGCCAGACTGCAAATCTCTGCTCCATCACCTCCCGGCTCCACGACTGCAGGCAGCTTACTTCTCTTCTCCGAGCCTCAGTTTTCTCATCTGTAAAGTGAGGTCAGGATGTGCTTCCAGGGAAGATTAAGATGCAGTTAGCAGAAGGGAAGAGTCCAGGAATAAGGCTGAAGCTGAGAGAGGGAGACCTGGGAGGAGAAACAGAGGGGGCAGGCCTGGGACTGCGGAGGGGATGGGGTGAAGACGGAGTTGGCCTTGGAGGTCCCACTTTCAAGGTTATCTGGTGGTGAAGGAAAGGGGAGAGCTTGAAAGAGGGATAGGACACAGAGGGGAAGATGGTCAGGTTGGGGAAGACCAACTACCTGCAGGCTGGGAAAATGACTTCAGGCTCCCAGGACCCCTGCTCTCCCAGCAGCATCTGAAAGCCAGGCCTACAGCTAATACTTACAAATGAGCACATTTTTTCCCACTTATATTTTATTCTTTTGAAGAAAAAGATAAACAATTCAATAGAAAAAAGTGAGCAAGAGATTAGAACAGGCCCGTCATATAAGACTATGTGTAAATGGCCAATAAATCCATTAGAAATAAGAAAAGTGCAAATCACTACCAGAAGATACTGCGAATGAGCATACTTTATATGACCCAATCTAGCAGAAGTCCTGGTTACGCTTGCAGGGCCGAGGCACACACAAGGCCCATCGGAGGTTGGGCCAAAACCGAGCCTCCCGGGCACTGTTGGAAATGATGACGTTTAACCCAGAGCTGCAAGGACAGCAAAGCCAGAGGAGCAGTCTGAAGCTTATGTGAAGAAGGAAGTGAAAACTCTGGCCTAAGGGGAGCCAGGCTCCATGGCCAAACAGCAAGGCTGACAGGAAGACAGATCCCGGGCCTAGAGCGGGGAGCGAGCCTGAAGCACGTGCTCGTGGAGCGGTGATGGACACGCTCAACAAACACGAGACAAGTACATCCCTGGAAGGAGGCTGTGAGACTTGTGAAAACAAGTTGTTCAAGCCTGTGCCCATGAGTACAGTGGGAATACAAAGACACGGTGGCTGTGAGGCCGAGAGCTGCGGGAAATGTCGCCGCGGGGTGCAGCACCGACCGGGTCGGGCCCAGTGGCCCTGCCCTTGCAGCTCTTGAGGCAGGCATTGTGCCCCCCCACCCCCCGAAAAGTGTAATCGGAACCGGCAGAAGATGTCTTGCTAGGGCCGCGCAGCGGAGCCCAGGCTGTCCGGATTCACAGGGTCGCTTTCCTTGATGCCGTGGGCTCCTTCCACAGAGCAGGAAACCCTACTCACCTTGGCTAGAGAAAGGGAAAGGTTATTAGGGCTCCAGGGCTCACAGATTCCAGAGGCTGTAGGGGTGTGGTGGGCAGGCGGGTGAGGGCAGCAGTAGGGACCTCACGAACAGGTCGCAGGACGCACACCGCCCTAGCGTCCCCGCCGTTCTCAGGCCTCGGTTCCCCAGCTCCCGGGGCCTCCAGAGCAGACTTGGACAGACCAACAGACATATCTGATTGGCTACAGGCCAGCCAATGGGAGGCCCCCTCTCAACGCCTGCTCCAATCAGCTCCAGGCTGGGCTTGCGGAGGGCAAGCCTGGCTGGGGAGAGGAAATGGCACAAGGCAAGAAAATTAACTGACGTCTGGGTCGTCCTGAGCGACGTGTGAGACGGAGTAGTGCCTGGCAGTGGGGTCAGCCGGCCTGGGCTCCATCCTGGCCCTGACGGGCTGTGAGCGCAGTGCATTCTCTCTCCGAGCCTCAGTTTCCTAGATTGCAAAATGGTAGTAATAATGCGTTCGTCACAGGATTGTTGTGAAGGGAAACTGACATAATAAACAGGAGAGTGTTTTGTAAACCGCAAAGCTAGAGGCCAGTCGTTTTATTTCACACCAAAGGGAGTGAATGTTTGGGGGTTTTATTGTATTTTACAATGAACCTTGGTCCACCCCCAGCCGACGCTGGACACAGGTCAGATATTAGAGCTATATCCTCAGCCTATGAGAGAAAATGCATTCAAGGTTTCCTCCAGAATGCACTGGGCTGCACAATCTTAGCTCTGGTGGCACCTCTGCCTCCAGGGAAGCTGGTTAGGCCCTCCGGATCTCAGTTTCCTCATCTGCAAAGTAGAATCCTTGCCCCGTTCACACATTGCTGGAGGATGAACTTACTCTGTTTCCTCTTCCCTCTCTTCCTGTCTGGGGTTCCTTGGTTGGTAGCAGCCCTTGGGAAGGACAGGAGCCCTTGGAAACATTTCCGCATCCTCACCAAACTCTCCCTCTTCCAAAATCCTCTGACACTCTGGCCATCTGCCCGCACTGCCCAATGCCAGACAAGGGTGCATTCTGCATTCCAGTTTTAATGTTTTAAGTGCATCAGTAACACTTTCACAACTGGATTATAAGCCTGAGAGGTTGTCTTTAACCTCTTTTGTGGAAATCACAACTGTTGTCTGCGTGACCAGAACGGGCACCCAGCAAAAGTTTGTTAGAGGAACCGGAACAGAGCAGCCCTCCTACAGCTGGGCTTCCGGACTCACGGCTCCTTCCCGTCCTGCTTGCAGCCTCCTGATACCACACGGTCCTCAGCAGCCCCACAGCTTCACTTTCCCGGACCCCGGATCCTGGGACCGGGCGAGGAGGGGCTGCCGCTCCCGAGCTCTCACCCAGCCCTGCAAGCCCAGGTGTCATCTCCTGCAACAACTGACAACGACGCCTCTACCGCGCTGGTGTCACTTTTAACACTGAACGTTCGCACCCCCGGCTGACTGCGCAAGGAGGCCCCAGCAGAGCCGCGTGCAGCCGCACCCCACGTGTGGAGCTGCTAATCCGGCAGTTGTTCAGCAGGTTCTCTCCGCCCCACATCCAAACGTGTTACTTCTGGAACGGAGCTGCACGAGCACCGAGAAGCAACAGCGGGACCTGCCTGTCCCGCGCCAGCCTGGGGAGGCGATGGCAGGCAAAGATGTGGGGCCTGGGCCGCTGCCCCCTGCACACAGCTCCCCAGAAGTAAGAGGGCAAAGAGAAAAAGTAAGGGGAAAGCGCGTCACCACAGCGCTTTAAATGTTTTATTAGAGCTGCATGTTTACCACGTTTTCAAAGAATATTTCATGACGTAATGGTTAGAGACAAAAGCGGCAGGCAGAAGCCTATGCACAAAGTGACAGCAACTCTGTAATGTGCGGGGTACACTTCACCACGGCTCACCTCTATCCCCCCCGCCCTCAACCGCCAGGCGCGCTGAAGGACCTCACTTCCTCACCCGCGGAGCTCAGGCGTGGCCACGTGACTTGCTTTGGCCAATGACGTGTGAGATAAGTCAAAGCGTCACTTCCTGGTGGCAGCCTTTAATTGCTGGCTCCTGGCTTCCCAGCTCACACTCCTGCAGCTTCAGGCGCCCTGGGCGAGTGGACGGTGTGTGGGGGCCAGGAGGCTGCAGGAGCCACCGTCAGGGGGAGCAGCACCCCTGAGAGTCACCCAGACTCCTGCGGTATGGGTATGAGGAGAAATAAACCTTTGTGATTTGTGCTGTTAAACCAACTGAGATTTTTGTAGGGTTTCCCCAGCAGCATGAACTGTCCTATATTGACTGATATAATAACTAGATGAAGGGAGTTCCCTGGTGGCCTAGTGGATAGGATTCTGGACTTGTACTGCTCTGGTCCGGGTTCAATCCCTGGTCAGGGAACTGAGGTACCCACAAGCTGTGGAGCCAAAAAAAGATCAAAAAAAAGAAAAAGAAAAAAAATATCATCAGAAAACATTGCAGTCATGGGTAATTTTTGTTTTTGAACTTTTCTAAAATTTCCAGATTTTGTATAGTCAACACATATTACTTTTTTTTCTTTCACTTTTGTTGAGATATAATTGACGTATAGCATATGTTTAAGGTGTTCTTTTGTGATTTTAAAACGACGTTGTTAGTTTTATCCATCACTAGCTTTTTAAAGTAAATAAATGTGTCCTTGGAACTGTGCTAGAGGCTTCAGCTATGTCATTTCATTTCATCCTCAGAAAACCCTAAAAGGATTTTCTTGTTTTAAAAAGGAGAAGTCTGAGCTTTAGAGAGATTAGGAGCCAGGTAGTCTATACTCATTATCCCATTTATCTCCTAAGAGGCTCCAAGTATTTTGTTCCAGTTTCAAAGATGAGGCTCAGAGTAGTTAAGTGAGTTACCTAAGGCTAATCACTTGGGAACTGAAGGAACCAAAATTGAAACAATAACCGGGACGGCAGACGTCTTTACTGGATGCTTCCCTGTGCAGGGCCAAGTATGATCTCATTTTAGCCTCTCAGTAACTCGGTGATGTAGGTACTAGCATTATCTCAACTTTCTAGATGAAAGAAATGGAGGCTCAGAGTGACTGAGCAACTTGCCTAGGGTCACAAAGCTAATAATTTGCAGAGCTGGGACTGGCATCTTGGTCTGTCCAAATTTTGGTCAGCTCATTTTGCCGAGAGCAGAAGTGGTACAAAAGGTGCCTTTAGGTATCGCACACATGAACATTTTTAAATTAAATTTCTATTTTATCAAAATATTTATGCAGAAAAAAATTTAAGTCAAGTGGTTCCATGAAAGTGATAATAAAAAGCAGCACTCCTCTCTCTCCTCTCACTACCCAGCCCCCTCCTCAGCAGCAACTACTTTCAACTCATTTAGCTCTTCCTTCTGACATTCACTTTGATATTTCTAAATATCATTCTTGACCATTATTTTTTAGATACTTATTTGCTTCCTCCTGTGTAAGATTGCTGATATGCTCCACCAGACATCACACACAAACCCACACTTTTCCTTCCAATATAGTTCTATGACAGTTGCTAAAGGAATACTCAGTACTTACATTATTTATATGTATATTATTCATAGCTAAATAAAATAGTATATAATGGTTGTAATTGCTATCTTCTACAGTTTTTTGTTTTCTCTGGAGTTAGTAATTACCTCAGTTTTTCATTTAATTAGTTTTTTT
The DNA here is from genome assembly GCF_937001465.1 of Orcinus orca. NCBI lineage: Eukaryota > Metazoa > Chordata > Mammalia > Artiodactyla > Delphinidae > Orcinus > Orcinus orca. The sequence continues at coordinate 5,748,033 of NC_064565.1, read as the reverse complement.
AGGTAACATCACTAATCCATCGCACAAACATGTCTAAACATCTAGTGATATATTCAGACACATCTGGTAATGTATCAGTTCTATTTTTTTCTTAAAGCCCTCTGTCCTCCCTCTCCTGCCTGACCAGTTGCTCTCCTGTCTGGCTGTCTAGTAGAAGTACTGACATTTCTGTTCATCGTTATCCTGAGACTTCCCTTCACCTCTCTCTTGTGTTGGTTCCTTGTTTCTTAGATACTAAGCCATCTTCTTTCTTGGTTGACTCCATTCATTTTGCTGTAATATGTACGCCAGTAGCTTCCTTGGAAACTGCATATGGGAGTTCAGTTATTGGATAATTGATTGACAGTTTGGCTGAATGCCTAAATCTTGGTTGGAAATCATCTTCCCCCAGAATTCTGAAGGCAGCTCTCTATTAGCATCTGGTATTCTGGGTTGATGTTAAGAAGTCCAATGATCCACATTATGTGTCCTTTTCAGTCTCTGAAGTCTTCTAGAATCTTCTCTTTATCTCTGATGTTCTAAAAGAATTATTTAATAAAATTCAATGTTTATTTTTATTTAAAAAAAGCTTTTAAGGGGGACTTCCCTGGCAGTCCAGTGGTTAGGACTCCGAGCTTCCACTGCAGGGGGCTCGGGTTCAATCCCTGGTCGGGGAACAAAGATCCTGCATGCTGCACAGCACAGCCAAAAAAAGCAAGTTTTTAAGAAGTTAAACTAGATAGATAATGCCATGAATTGACTTTTATATATTTTAACCCCAAGCCAGGGGGGAGATACTAGAAACTGGAAAGGAGGTAACCTATCAGTTTGAAGATTATTTGACTGTTTACTTGGAAATGCCACAAGAATCAACAGAAAACTTATTGAAAATGACAAAATAATTGAGTAAGGTAACTGGATACAAAATTAGTGTTCTATCATCAATAGCTTTGAAATATACAGACAATAGCCAGTACTAAAATACAATGGAAGAAGACTCCATTAGCAAAAGCAACCTAGAAATAAACTTCTTTTAAAAAGTGCAAACGCTATGTGAAGAAAACTTTTTGAATGCTACCAAAGAATACAAACGTGAACTTATACCACATTCATGGAAAAAAGACTCAGCATTAATAAGGATGTCAGTCCTCCCTAAGTTATAATCTACGCAGTAACATAATCATAACAACAACGCCAGCAGGATTTTTCATGGAACCAGACAAGTTGATTCTAAGGTTGATATGGAAAGATACCCAAGCAGGATTAGCCAGGAAAAGTTTGAAAAAGAAATACACAGAGCAGAGATAATTCTATCAGATATTTCTGTGTATTTAAAATCTATTATACAGCTAAAATAATTAAAAGTATAGTGCAAGTCCATGGATAGACATATAATGTAGAAATGATAGGAAGTCACCCTATATATATATAGGAAGTTACTATATAGTCAAGTTGGCATTTTAAAAACAGGATTTATCCATATTTGGTATTGGGACAATTGGCTACCCATCTGTAAAAGAAATGAGTTTACACCCTCACTTCATATGTTACACCAAAATAAATTGTACATGAACCGAAGGTTTAAATGAAATCATGAAAGCCTTAAAGGAACAGGAGAAAACAGAAGATATTGACTCTCTCGCTATTCCAGCTCAATGCCTGGCAACCGTGAACAGTCCCAACTTGTGGGTTGTTGACTGAATAACAGATTGACTGTCAGCTTCTGGACTAGATGCCGTACTAGCAGATGCGGATCAGAAGGTCTGGACTAGCTTTGCTGCATGGCATGTGTTTGGTTCTACCAGTGTTAAAACATTTTTGGCTTTGAGCTAATGTTTCGGGGTTTTTTTAATATTTATTTATTTGGCTGCGTCGGGTCTTAGTTGCGGCATGCGGGATCTTTAGCTGCAGTTCGCCGGCTCCCTAGTTGTGGCATGTGAACTCTTTGTTGTGGTATATGGGATCTAGTTCCCTGACCAGGGATCGAACCCAGGCCCCCTGCATTGGGAGCGTGGAGCCTTAGACATTGGACCACCAGGGAAGTCCCCGAGCTAGTATTTTAAGACTGAGAGATTGCCCATAGAAATGGGGATTTCAGACTTCCCCTGAAATGTCTAGATGTCTGGCAGCACTGAGCCCTCGCTCCTGCACTGCACGGGACAATCAAATGAGCCGCTGACCTGAGGATGTGGTGTGGGCTCCAGTGACCAGAGCGGGTGAAGGGGCACGGTGGCCCATGAGCCGGGAGCCCTGGGGTGGGGGTGAAGGGGTGAGGCTGTAGTTGAGGCGGGGGGACGGGGGGCAGTTCCTAGGTTGTCGTCACTCAGGCAAGATGTCATAGCAGAGGCAACAGAAGGGACAGGCTTGGCCAGAGGCAATTTAGGGTGTGAATGCACCAGGCTTGGGGACAGATGGGAGGTGTGGCTGTGTGTGTGTGTGTGTGTGTGTGTGTGTGTGTGTGTTTGGGGTGGGCAGGGGAACTCTTGGAGGAGGAACGCGGAAAGTACCTCAAGATTCTCACTCAGGCGGGTAAATGCTCATGAACACGGAAACCAGATCAGGGCACACTCCTGCTTAAAATCTACACCTCTTGCCTGAGCCATGTGGTCACGGCTCATCTCTCATCCTTTCCTCTCACTGCGCTCACCTTGCACACCAAGCCTTGGGCCATCACAGAAGCTGCCGGGGGCTTTTTTGCCTCAGAGCCCCCGTTCTTGCTGTTCCCCTGCCTGACACGCTGTTCCCCTGACTCTTTAGCGGGCTGGTTCCCCCTCACCCATCAGGTTTCCTCTTAAACATTTTCTCCCAAAAGAGGTTTGGAATATGCCGAGGGATAGTAAGAAGGCTGATTCCATGGGGGCTTTGGGGGCCCTAGAAAGACATGTAGATTTCTGAGTGCAAGAAGGCTTTGAAGGGGCTGGCGGTGCTGGGGGCACAGAGACTGGATCTGATTTACCTCCTGAAAGGCTGCCTCTGGCGCCTGCTCGGGCAGGAGATCCCAGGGCCAGAGGGACAGCAAGAAGGAGAATTCAGGGTACCTGTCCGGACAAGGAGATGGCAGGAGCAGTGGCATCAAGACAGGTCAGGAGGTGTTTTGCGCATGCGCGGGGGTGGGTGGGGTGAGAGCCGTGGGTGTTGGCAAAGAGAGTCAGGGAACTGCTTGGGTTCCAGCCCCAGCAGAGGGGAGGGTGGTGGTGCCGGGGTCCTAAGGCGGGGACCCTGGGGCAGAAAAGCACCAGGCAAGTGTTGAAGAGCTCCCTTCCATGGTGGGCCTGGAGACAGTCTGATGGCAGTGGTGCTGGGGGCGGGGGAAGTGGGCATCTCAGCCCCACCAATCACGCCGGAGGGTGTGTACAGGTCTGCAAAAGGGAAGGCTGTGGCTGCAGAGCCCCTGGCCTGGCTGCAGCCTGACTGACAGAAAGCACAGGGCCAGTGACCGGGGAGCAGGCAGATTCCACCTGTGACACGCCTCCCGCCCACCCCTCACCGTGTTGGTCAAGCTCATCTGGAAAGTGAGGGTCTGGTGGGGAGACACGGAGGCTACCGCAAGGGGGCCCAGCACCCGAGGACCTCTGCGTTGTTCCCAGAACGGGTGGCATTTAATTCAGTTACTGTGCAAAACAGGAGTTAATGCTGTCCTTCAGGTGTAGCTGTGCACCTTGAGACCACATACCGCACCTCTCTGGGCCACCGTTGCTAGTCCGTAATACTAGGAGTTCATTGTTACGGAAATCAGGTAACTGGAGAGTACTAAGAGTCCTAAAGTCTTCTCATCTGAGTTTACGTGCTCATGACCCATAATTAAGCTACTGAGCCTTGAATGAGGCCCAAAGCCTCACTTCCTCACACTCAGAAGCAAGCCCGGTTATTCCCATTGTACAGCCGAAGTCACTAAGGCGGTGAAGTTCACACAGGCGAGCAGGCGGGCGACCCAGCGCATATCCACCTCGATGCCTCCCAGGCCTTCGTTATTTTATTAGGCAGCTCCCTCCACCGGGAACATCACCTCCAAAGGCAAAGTTCTGCTACCCAGGCACTGTCCCAACCCTTCCTCATTCCTCCTGATTCGAGAAACTTAACGGAGCTCTTACTTTGTGCCCGAGCTCTTCTAGACTCTGGGGGTCCCATAACAAAACCGGGGATGCCCATATCTTGAGGGAAAGTGAGAAGGAAGAAAGGGTAGAGCTGACAGGCTGGCCTCTCTGTGGAGGTGACATGGGAGCAGAGACTGAAGGAAGCGAGGGAGCCGTCAGGGCAAGGGCAAAGGCCCTGAGGCAGCCACCCAGGAGGCTGGTGAGATGGGTATGTAGGAGCACAAAGGGGTGTGAGTGGCCGGGATGGGCACCCGGGTACTGGCTGCCACTGGGGTCACCTAGTCTGGATGTCAGGGGTTGCCAAGCTCCCAGGGGATCCCTTGGCAGTCAGGATGGCTCAAAGTTTAAACTTGGCTCTGCTGAGGTTTTGAGCAGAGAACAAACACGACCTGCCATCCTGACATAAAGGTTTCTTTATTTCAAGTTTAAATCCTTTTGTCTTTAAGCACTGATTTTACAAAACGTGATAGTTCCAAAGGGGAGCTTCATTTCCAACTGAATTTGTTCATGTTAATTGCCTTCCGAATACATTGCAGCTAAGATGTGTATATGTTTTTACGTGTGCGTTGGAAGAAAGCACACAGAAGCAGCTGCTTTTTCAGAATGCTTGGCCAGTTTCCCATCTCTGTCGGTCAATCCACCACAGTCATGCGAGGGGAGAGCTGTCTGGACCTCGTACATACTGAACCACCTGGTGATGATTCATCTTCTCTGCTTGTACAACAACTCGGGACATTAAGCCAAATGCCTGATTACAATTTTTCAAGGAGGGCTCTTTTTTTTTTTTTTTTTTTTTTTTTTGCGGTACGCGGGCCTCTCACTGTTGTGGCCTTTCCCGTTGCAGAGCACAGGCTCCGGACACGCAGGCTCAGCGGCCATGGCTCACGGGGCCAGCCACTCCGCGGCATGTGGGATCTTCCCGGACTGGTCAAGTATAACTTGGTTCCTGTCCTCTGCTGTCAGCCAATCAGCATCTGCTGACAGGGCCCAGAGGCTCTGGCTCCAGCCCCACTGTGTCACCTACGAACAGCCTCCCACCCCACATGCCCAGGGTTTTCTTCTGACACAGGGTTTTCTTGACAATCCCGCTGATTGTGTGTGGAGACCAGGCTGTAGAGGGACAAAAGGAGAACTTGGGAGACCAGGTAGGGGACTGTAGCAATCACCCGGCAATAGATGGGTGCAGCCGTGGGGAAAGTGTCAGATTCTGGAAAGACCCAGAAAGACAAGGGTGAAGGATGACGCTTATGTTTCTAACCCGAGCTGACGTGAACGGAAGGACCATGGGCTGAGAAGGGCAACTCTTTTGGGAGTTCTGTGTCTTACCCCTCCTTCCAGGCAGCACATCTCCAAGGGGAAGAAAGGAGGGTTTCCAGGTCGCACGTGCCCCCTATACACACACCCTCCATGTTTTAGAGCTTCCTGCTCTGTTTCTGAGCCAGGCCCAGAACAATCCAGCCTTTCCAGCATCAAACAAGCCAAGCACAGGGTTACCCCATGCCTTCCACAAAAATCCCAGGCCCCTTCGATCCCATGTGTAGCCCAGACATAAACCACACACGCAAGATGTGGAAAGCCCAGGGATGACCTTCCTGCCTAGCGTCCACTATGGGTTAAGCAATGCTCAGCAAGCATTTCCATTTCCCATATCTCCTCTTTTGCCTCCAGACAAGTTCCAGAAGCATTAAAAAAGCACAACTCACCTCTTCTGGCCTCAGCTATGGTGGGTGATTTCCCACAGTGCTACCTGTTGTTGGGCCCAAGGGTCTGACCTGGGATTTGACACCCTCCACCTACTGGAGGCTATCTGGCCTTGGCGGCAAGCGAGGGCTGCCACCAGCCCCTCTGAGCTGCGCCCAGGCCCCAAGCTCACCAGCCCAGAGGAGGGGGTGCCTTTTTCTAATTCCCATGAAGGCACCGTGTGGGCTGAGAGCAGACCTGCTCGTGGCAGGGGCTGCGGGTTGATCTCTAGTGTCTGTTCCCTCCTTCTTTCTCAGTGTTAGGAGCTTTACCAGGATCCAGGTTCCCCTGGAACTACATTTCCCAGCCTCCCTTGCAGCTGGGTATGGCCATGTGACTAGGTTCCCACCAATAGGGTGGGAGCAGAAGTATCACCTGGCAGCTTCTGGGAACCCTCTAAAAGGACAGCTGCTATATGACCTCTACCCCCTCTTTTTCTCCCATTTTATCATGAAAATTTTCAAATATACAGAAAAATTGGAAGAGTTATACAGTGAACACTCGCACATCCATCCCCTAGATTCTATATGATCTAGCATTGATCTCTCTACCTATCATCTATCTATTCATCCTTCTATCCCTCCATCAATATTCCTATTTTTGATTCATTTCAGAGTAAATTGCAGGCACCAGTATACTCCCCTCCAAATACTTCTGTGTATATATACTTTTTTACATATAATGAAATGAACAAACTTTAAGTGTACATTTGCTGAGTCCTGACAAATATATGGAGAACCAGCAGTCCAGAAAGTTCCCCCACACCCCTTCCCAGTCAATCCTCGACCTTCTCCCCACTGCTAGGCAACCATTGTTCTGATTTTCTCCACCATCAATTAGCTTTTCCTGCTCTTGACTTTCATTTAAATGGATCATTCACACAATATATACTCCTGTGTCTCAGGGGTTTGGGTCAGCATCATGTTTTCGAGGGTCACCCTTGTTGCTGTTATCAGGGGTTTCTTTCTATTGGTGAGTGGCGGTCCACTGTGTGAATATACCCATGCCCCTGTTGATGGACCCTGGGCTGTTTCCAGGCTTGGGCTATCATGAATAAAGCCATCTTTTGAAGGATGTTTCTATTGTGAAGAGTCTTGGAAGAAAACATGTCTCCCGATGGAGCAAATGGTGGGTGTGCTTACTTCCCATTATAAAAGCTCCAGGTTCCCTAATCTCAGGGTTCCTCCCCTGTAACACACCTCACTGCATGTGCAGCATCCATCTGGGCCCATCCACGTTGCTTCCTGGGACTTGGGAACAAGAGGAACTGACGCAAATATGCTGACGCTCTTGCTACTTGCTGTGCTGTGAGTAATAAAGTCCACGGTTCTAGCATTTTCTGCCAACCTCTGTAAAACAGTGGCAGGCTGACACACTAGTTTTCATGTTGAGTAAAATCTCAGCACCTTCATAGTTCTTGACACTGAACATTCTTGTAACGCGTGTTTTGGCGACCATATGTTTGCCTCCTTCCTCTTTGTCCTTCCATCCTGCTGCCTGGAGTGCAGATGTGATGGCTGGAGCTCTAGGCACCATCTTGGCCCATGAGGACCAGGGCTTTTCTCTAGGGATAGTGATGCAGGAAGGTGCAAGGACCCTGGGTCCCCCAGGTCTTTACAGATCAAAATCATCATACTAGCTCTGGAATTTCACATGAGAGAGAGATGCTTTGCTTACTCTATTGTTACTATGGTGTTTTCCAACCCTATCTAATACAACCCACATCATCACTCATCCCTTCTGAGATATCTTCCCTTCCATCACTCCTCCCCTTTCCCTGTTAGATAATGTACATTGCGCTCACCTCAGCGAATGACCCTGTCATGCCTCTAGTCCTTTCCACAGTGATTGCTTCCTGCGTCCCAGTGCCTAGTATAGTGTCTGGCACCCAGTAGGTGCTTAGGAGATGGTAATTGACAAAGTGGACGAATCCATAAAAGAGAGACTCAGGTTAGTAATGGTGAAAAAGGCCCATCCTCCAAGTGGTGGAACAGGAAAAACATTAGATTGATAGGGAGGGAGTCAGAGCTTTAGGCCTGTGCTGTGTGACCGTGAGCATAGCACCTGCCTCTCTGGGCTCAGTTCTCTGGCTCTGCAATGTGGGCTTTGGCTCAGGGGATGAATGTCCATGGACCCCACTGATTCTTTGTTTTTTAAAGATTTTTTTTGGTGTGGACCATTTTTAAAGTCTTTATTGAATTTTTTACAATATTGCTTCTGTTTTATGTTTTGGTTTTTTGGCCCTGAGGTATGTGGGATCTTAGCTCCCGCTCCAGGGATTGAACCCACGCTCCCTGCATCGGAAGGTGAAGTCTTAACCACTGGACCACCAGGGAAGTCCCCCCACTGATTCTTAAGCCCTGTACTAACCCTGAAATCTTGGCCTTCCTGGCCATGCTTCCCTGCATCCTCTCCTATATCTTATGGTGGACCAGTAGCATCTCTTGGTGGCCAAGGGAGGACCATCCCTTGCTGGACCCTGGACTGCTCTCCACCCCAAGGTTGGGGAAATGTAGGTGTCTGGGCCACTTAGCAGCTGGGGGAGACTGGCAGCTGTAGCAGCTCAGCTGGTGGCATCAAGTTGCTGGGTGCCTGGTCACCACGTTAATCTGCTCTTGGTGCCACTAATACCAATTTGTGAGCAGACAGCCAGGATCAGACAGGCCAGCTGTCAGGCAACTGTGGGCAGATCAGTATGTGGTTTGATTTTATGGCTTAGGGCTGGAATTAGAAATTAATTAGCAGACTTAAGTTTCTGGAGCTGTTTCAGACAGGTAGCTCCCAGGGGCCAGGTGACACCCATTCAACCCAGTGACCCCTTCCATCCTGCTGCCATCCGGGGAGTCGGTTCTGGCTCCAGCGCTGGCTGCTGGGCAACGTGGCTGAGCCCCTTTCCCTCTCTGTGCTCAGCCTCCTTGTCTGGACCACAAAGGACTTCGGCTGGATGCTCTCTGCCATCTTCCCAAATCCAACCTCCTGTGATTCTCATTGGGCACAAGATGACCAGCAGGGAGTAGAGCCCAGCAAGCCCTCTGTCCACCCCCTGTCCCCAGTGGGACCACTTCCCCCATGGCACCCCTGTAATCTTTGCTGAGCTCCAGTATCCCCGTTTCCAGAAAAAACAGGCAGTAATGTGGAATGATCTGAAGCCGCAGTGCAGCTGTGTCACCCCCTCCATTGAATCCTCCACCATTGCTGGGAAGGAAGCCCCTAACTTTGGCTGCAAGGCCCTGCCTGCCCGAGTCACCCCTCTCATCTCACAGCACCCCCCACTCCCCACCCCATCGCTCACAGGGCTCCGGCTGTAGCAGCCTTCCTGCTAACCCTCTAAGTGCCACCTTCCTGCCGGACACAAGGTCCTTCCACTCTCTGCTCGGTGGGAACCTCCCCACTGCCCCCCCCACCCTATCCTCCTCCAGGTCTTTGCTCTGATCCCTGCCCTCCCCGACCCTCGTTAGCGCTCCCTGTGCGTTTCCATGGTACCACTCAGCATAGTGGGAAGCATAACTCTTAGGGTCATTTGTCATTTGATGTCCATCACCTCACCTGGCCGTGAGTCCCCTCAAGGCAGGAGCATATCTGTTTTATTTGCCAATTTTGTCAGCACCTACTAGTTGTCCCCCACCATTTATTCTCTCTCTCACACAGTGACAGACCTAATTCTTAGCTTGGCCAGTGTTCACCCCAAATAAAGACCCCATTCCCAGCCTCCCTTGCGGTTGGGCGTGGCCATGATCCCGAGGTCTGGCGGACGGGATGTGAGTGGGAGGGATGGGTACCACAGCCAGCTGTGCCCATCCTCCTGCACCTCTTCCCCTGGTGGGATGCAGGGGTAAGGCAGGGACCCCTTTGGGCCATGCGAACAGGGGCTTCACTCCAGAAGTGCCGAGAGACAAGGCAGAGGGGCCTGAGCAACATGCCGGCTGGGACTTTGACAAGAGAGAATGTCATGGTCAGGGTCCTCCATAGAAACAGAGCCAATGGGATATATAAAGATATGCCTAAGGGACACTTATTATAGGCATCGGCGCATGTGATTATGGAGAGTGAGAAGTACCACCGTCTGCTACCTGCAAGCCGGCACCCAGGGATGCTGGTGGTGTTGCCACAGCCCAAGCCCAAGGAGGCGGGAACCAGGGAGCCAATGGTGTGAGTCCCGGTCTGAGTCTGAAGTCCCGAGAACCTGTTACAGGGCGGGCATCCTGTAACCATGCTCAGTGATTTGTACCTCGGTGGGTGTGGGTTTGGGAGCTCACCGAGCTGATCCGGAGCTGGTCTGAGTGGAGGGAGGGGGAGGGAGTGGGGGCTGGAAAACGAGGAGGGAGACCAAAGCTGCAGGTCACCTCCTTCCCAAGCTGGGCTCAGGAAAGGTTGACAGAAGAACGCAGCACCGACACCTACTTTGCCAGGGAGAAAAGACACGTGGCAGTCCTTCCACCCCATCGGGGATTCTAGGTCCATCCCCTTTGGGGGGTGCAGGGCGGTGGCTCTGAGCTCCACCAGTCACGGCTGTCCCCAGCGGGAAGGGTTCCCTGAGGCCACGGGGGCCAGTTCCCTGCCTCAAGGCAAAGATCCACCCAGGCCAAGCTGGATGGATGTGCACAGGCCGACATTTAGGCTGCACGTGTCAGGAGTTACCCACAGAAGCCGGGGCTCAAGAAGATCCCACGTGGCTTGGCTTTGCCACATCCCACCAGAGACGCAGTGCAGGTGGGCCAGGCCCGAAACTGGGTAGACCAGAGCGCCGGCTCAGCCAGAAGATGAGTCAGCAGGCGGTTGTGTACTCTGTGCAAGTCTCACCATACGAAGGGATCCCCGGGCTTCAGCTCACAGCAGGCTCTGCCGGGGAGGTGAAGCTCCATCTGCAGTCATGACAGTGCAGAGGGACCGGGGCTGAGTGGGAAAGAACAACCGTGGGAAGGAAGTGAGCATCTGTGGCCTGGAGCCTGGCCCCCAAGTGTACCTTGCTCTTGAGTAACCTGAGGCAAATCACTGCCCTGCTCTGAGTTCCGCTTTCCTTCCTGAAGAGGCTTTGGTCTCCACCACCCCCAAGGCTGATCAAGTCTGTCAGGGCTGCTTGTGAGCTGTGTGACCTTGCACAAGTGACTCGACCTCTCTGAGCTCCAGCCTTGTCAGCCGTGGAAAGAGGAGCATCACCACAGCTGTCTCGGAGGCTTTTTTTTTTTTAATTTATTTTATTGAAGTCTAGTTGATTTACAATGTTGTGTTAATTTCTGCTGTACAGCAATGTGATTCAGTTATATATATTCTTTTTCAGATTATTTTCCATTGTGTTTTATTATGGGATATTGAATATAGTTCCCTGTGCTCTACAGTAGGACCTTGTTGGTTATCTGCGTTTTTTAAATATTTATTTATTTAATTTATTTATTATTTTTGGCTGCACTGGGTCTTAGTTGCGGCCCACAGGATCTTTGTAGCGACGTGTGGGCTCTCTAGTTGAGGCACGCGGGCTTAGCTGCCCCACAGCATATGGGATCTTAGTTCCCCGATCAGGGATTGAACCTGCATCCCCTGCATTGGAAGGCGGATTCTTAACCACTGGACCGTGAGGGAAGTCCTGGTTATCTGTTTTATACATAGTAGTTTGCATCTGCAAATCTCAAACTCCCAATCCATCGCAGAGGCTTCTTATGAAAATTAAAATGAGGTACCAATGACAGGCACCTGGAATGAAGAGGCTGACCCATTCAGTACAGTGAATGGGCCCTTGGTCACAAACCCCGGCTCCGGACACTGCTGCCTGGTCGTCTGCTTCTGAATCACATCACTTAGTTCCTGGTGTGTCTCCGTTGCACAGGGCTCAGAGCTGGCCCCAGGACTCAGACCTCAGACCTGCCTGCAGCAAAGCTGACTCAACCTCCAGCCAGTATTTAAAAAGTCAAGATCTCTCTCTCTCTCTCTCTCTCTCTCTCTCTCACACACACACACACACACACACACACACACATGCACACACACACGCACTCAAATGTGCACACACACATACATACACAGACACACACCTTGCATTTCTGCCTATTCTAGATAAATCAGAAGACTGGGCCACCCTAGGTGCCAATTCCTGCCGGGCACCAAGCAGCTGTCGCCGAACAGCAGCTGCCCTTTCAGACAGGAGCCTGGGCTCTCCTTCCCCCAAGGCCCCCTTCCAGCCCTCTAGGTGACCTCTCACTTGCCCCTTCCTCGCGCCCTGACTGCCCCTCGGGTCACTGCAGTCCTGGCATCCGCCTTGCTGCTCTGTGTCTGCTGGGCTCATCTCTCTGGCATCTTCTCTCTGCACCCCCTAAGCCCAGCCCAGCCTGCAGCCCGGAGCCCGGAGTCGGATGTAGCCAACACCCAGCGACTGTGGTGCTTTGCTCTTTTGCCACAATGCCCCACTGTGACCACGCGTGGGGCTGGCACGCGCTTTGGGACAAAGCAGGTGCTCATTGTGGACTGGCTGTTTGAGCGACTGAAACTGGTACCTCTTTAAGAAGATCAGAACTCAGTTTCTGTGCTCCCTGGGATGTAGGGTAAGCACATGGCATCAGTCCCGGCCAGGGAGGGGCATGGGGCCGCCTGCCCACGCAGACCCTCCAGCTCTTTCCTCTTCTCAGCTGACCAGGCTGGCAACACCCCGGGTGGCCTTTGAGGCCCCGAGAGCTGAAGATCTCATAGCTGTGGGCAACTTGGATCCCCAAAGGGCTATGTGGAGTGAAGCCCCTGCTAACCTAGTACCTGTCTCCTGGACTGTTGGACGAGAGAGTGATATGTCTCTCTTGGGCTTAAACCATCATATTTTGGGGTCTCTGTGCTACAGCCGGTCAGCCTGCCCTAACTATTACCATCTTCAAGAGCAGACTTCTGGTCTTGGGATGTCCGGTTGCCCAGGGCTATCGAGAATTTGGGTGTGCACGCAAGCGGGGCACACACAGGTGACAGGCCTGCCGGCCGGTCACCACAAACAAAAGGTCCTCACCGGGCAGTGGGAGGCTGGCGTGAGGGCCCACTGGCCCAGGAGTGGCCACGCCATGACCCCGTGGTGGCTTCCCACCCTCCAACCCTGTGACACCCTGGCTATGTCCCGCCCTGTGGGGGGCTGGGTCTTGGCCCTGTGGCTACTGCAGCTCAGGTTCCCACACAAGCACCCTGGCCACCCTCCTCTGTGTCTATCTCACACACAGGACCTGGACAGCCCCTTATCTGCCCTCCAGAGTGGACAGTCGCTCACTCCGTTTCCCCCAGAGCCTCTGTAGATGGAGCTTGGTGACACTGGTTTCCAGGACTCAGAAAAAGCCAGAACACTGCAAGGCAAAGCCGTTGGGTCTTCAGAAACAGAGCTGCCTGGGGAAAGGTATGGGGAGGGATACATTAGGAGGGTGGGATTAGCATACACACACTACTAGTATAAAACAGGTAATCAACAAGGACCTACTGTACAGCACAGGGAACTTTACTCATTAGTCTGTAATAACCTATAAGGGAAAAGAATCTGAAAAAGAATGGATACATGTATGTGTATAACTGAATCACTTGGCTGTACACCTGAAACTAACACAACATTGTAAATCAACTATACCCCAATATAAAATAAAAATGGTAAAAAAAAAAGATTTTGCACAAGAATAAAAAAGTACTCAATGCATATTTTGAATAAACAGACAAATGGCCTCTCCCCCTCTTGCCGGCTGTGACAGTCCCGTCCCGTCACAAAGCCCTGCGTGGGAATGGCTGTGGCCAGCCTCACAGCCGAGGGAGGGACCACAGGCTTGCATGTGGATGGATATGGGAGCTGGGAGCATCACCCACGCTGACCACAGATGCAGTGGCAAGCCTGGGCAGTGGGATGGTGTTGGGGCAGATGCCATGGGACACCCCAGGGCCAGGTCCTTACAGCTGATGGGCTTCCAAGCAGCCCTTACACAGCTGCTTTTTATTTTCATTTTTCATTCCTTTCCCCCCAAAATTATGGACGTAAACATGACAAAGCTGCTGATTTTACAGCCCAGGGACCTGATCTGAGGGGGCTCTACTGGGGAAACCAACCCCTTCAGCCTGATGGAGCTTGAGCGTGTTAGTCTGCAGGGCTGGTGGTCACTCCAAAGCCAAGTCAGGAGGCTTCACGGCCCCAGATGTTCCCGAGTCCCGTCTCTGTGTCCCTCTCGAGGCCACTTTGCGGAAGATGGCTGAGGGCTGGGTGGAAAGAGCGTAGACACCGGAACCCAAGCACCCTGGCTTCGAAACTGCGTCCACACATAGTAAGTGTCTAGACTTCAGCAAGAGTCATTACTTCCCAAGGTCTCAGTTTGCTCATCTGCAAAAGGGGAAGAGGAATGCTCACTACACAGGCTTGTTGTGAGAATCAATTAACTACACGTTTCCAGCATCTGCCATGGACCAGACATGTGACTATTAAGAATGACAAAGCCTTTCCACTCTCTTCTCACTCACCCCCTGGTGATGGCGGCTTCCTTCGTGGCATCAGGGGCCAGCCCTGAATGCCCCTCCTTACTTGAAGCTTAGTGATGGCTCCTGAGCTCTGCCCAAGATCTTCCCGCCCACGTGTGCATATGCCTGTGTGTGTGTGTGTGTGTGTGTATGTGCGCACTGAGGGTGAGGGCGTGGAGCCAGGAGCAGGTGTGAGTGTGAACCTCGGCGGAGGTGTCAGGTTGGCAGCTCCACCAATCCTGGAGTCCCCCTATTCGGGGACACTCCCCAAGGCCCTTCTCCTGGCATCCCCAGCGCCCCTTCTCCAGCCCAGCCCAGGCCCCACACCCCATTCTGCCCCCAGCAGGCCCCTGAGATCAGACTGCCCCCCTTTCCTGCCTTATCTCTGTCTCTGCAGGGCAAACCTCATCTTCTCCATGCCGGGCCTAGGGCTGCCTGCTGGTGGACCCCGAAACACAGGACTCGGGCCCTGCCTGCCTTCAGGAGCCTCAGAGCCTCCAGGGGAGGCAGGGCGTGCGGAGGGGAGGGTCTGGGCTGCGGTGGGGGGCTTTCAGTGTCTCCTCTCCCAAGCTGGGGTCTCCAGCCCCCCCTCCCCTGTTCAAGGCAAGCCCAAGGGCCTTGCCTTTCTTTTACAGCTTGTCCAAGCTAATAGCATAAACTGAGCTCTGAGAGGTAAGAATGGTTCACCGCCTTTCCAAGTGGGTCCAGCCTGGAGCCTGACCTGTACATCTGGCCGTCTCCTAGGTACCAGCCTTCTCACTAGCTGGCCTCTGCCGCCCACCTCCAGTCCTCAGGCCAAGGCTAAGTGCTGCCCCGCGGGCTCCACCAAGAGCAAAGTCCACAGAGAGCTCTCATCGCTGTGCCAAGAGGCCATCAGGGCTGGTGTTCTCTGTTTGGGGGCACAGGTGGCACTGTCTGCAGACAGGACCCACCCGTGGGCTGTGCAGTGAACCCTCCAGCCCACCTACGCTAAGTACTGAACATCAGCCATGCTCCGGGCCTCAAGTTCAGAGCGGCAGGAACTCACAGAGCCCAGAGCAGCCCCTGCCTCTGGGGAGATGGAAGATGAAGATGGAGAGCTGGGCTGCAGTGGGAGGTGGGGACCTTCAGAGACAAGGTCTGTGGATGCTCCAAGGAGGGAGAGGGCTGAGGATCGCAGGTGGAGAGGTGGTCAGGGAGGGCTTCCTGGAAGAGGTGGGGAAGGGACCACAACTCTGAAAGGAATGAACTGTCCTTTGTGTATGTGCCTGCTGCTCTCAACCCCTGAAAATGTCCCCTTCGGCACATTTAAGGGTTACAGCTAAATGGGTAGCTCAGTGCACAGGGCTCAGCTTATCCCAGGGAGCAGCCCCGGGGGCTGTGGTCCGTAGGGCAGCATCCCTGGCTGCCTGGCAGCAGCTTGGAAGCTCGGCCACATGTCTGGCTGCCCCGGGCCTCTGCTTCAGTTGCTGTGTCCCAGCTCTTGTGCATCTAAGCCTCTAGTCCCCGCACCTTCCACTCCCTGCTCCCAGGAGCGGCGCTGCCCCACAGTCTCTGCACACGGCCTACTCTTACCCTCCCTCTCTCTGCTCTCTGGACGCTTCTCTGTGTGTTTTGCATCCAAAAGCCCCGAGAGAGCATCTGTTTTGCTGGACAGACCCTGGGCTCTGGGCCATGCGCTCAAGCCAGGCTACTGACAGCTGCCCGGGGTCAAGGCTCCAAGTCTAGTGTCCCCAGCTGAGGCCAGAGCCTAGGGTCACATGGAAGTGCTGGCCCTCCTCGGGGCAGCACGAGGGCGGCGAGAGCCCGGCGTGCATGGGGGGTGCGTTCTCAGAAGCCCTCACATCCAAGATCACCCAGCGATCCCAGAGCCCCCCAGGGCAGCCTTGGGCAGTGCCGCAGCCCGGCAGGAACTGAGGTTGACAGGAGCTGTGAGACGCCCATCTGCGACGCTGCCCCTGGGATGCTTTGCCTCGGGGCCTCTGAGGGACTCAGGCGGTCACCGCGTGGCCCTCGACAAGCCACGAGCCCCCGTCCTCTGACCCAAGTCACGGCGACAGACGCTGCGAGCCGCTCGGGGCTCGCCAGACCTCAAGACTTCTTGGGCAAAGGAGTTTGTTTTTTTCCGCCACACCAAACACTTTTCTTTGATTTTGCCATTGTTCTTTCCAGGGAAATCTATTTTTAAAACCAAAAAAACATGTTTTCTAACCCACAGGACACAGGCGAGAGCCAACAAATATTTGATCTGAAAGCAATGCCTTTTGCTCGGTTTCAGCTTTGTTTTGAAGGGACGGGACAAAACATCATCCCCAGCTGTGCAGAGCGTGTGCTTGGCCCCGGGGAAGCTCTATGTTCCTTTCAGCTCAGAAATCTGGCCAGAGGTGTCTAACCGAAACCCCGTCGTGAGGGTCACATAGTTTCCAGTCTGGAGGGTGAGGTGGGGCTGGGTGGCAGCAAGATCTTCCCTTTAAATAAGGAGGAGCCAAAACACCCCAGGCTGCGGCGTTATCAACCCCAGATGCATCTTCACACACAAGGCGGCTTGTGAGGCAGAGCCACTTCCACATTCAGGCTCAGGGTGATGCTGCGGACAGTGCGGCTAGTAAGTAACCTGTTGATGGGTGAGATCAAGCTGTTTTGTTTTGTGGGGGTCTCTCTGTCTCTGGAGCAGCTCTTCCACCCCTGAGGGATCCCTTCCTGAGCCCACCTCCTCCTTGCTCCAGAGATGCTGTCCCCCCCAGGCCTGGAGTTCCACTGACGTCAGTGTCCCCTAGGTGTTCTCAGCCACTGTCTCGGGGGCCAAATCACTCCCTGCTCCCACCCTGAATAAGAGGGAAAACTGCCAGGTCCATCCAGTGGCAAGAAATCTTGAAGGTGAAGGGTGAGTCTCGGGCAACTGGACTTCTCTGAGACCCGGGGGGAGTCTCGAAGCAGCGGCAGGTGTGGGGCGGATCCGAGAGGGTGGTGATGCTCAGCCCCTCCTGGGCTGAGGCTTCGCACACGTGCACGGAGACTCTCTGGGCTGCAGTGTCTTCTCCAAGCCACGAAGCCAGCATCTCCTGCCTCGCAAGACACAGGTGAGGTGAGGACATGAGGCCCCGGGGCTGAGGCTGCGTGTGGGGACAATCCCCCATGTCCATTCTCCCACCTTTCCCAGTAACACAAGCCTGGGTTTCACTGGGTACAGAACCACCCAGAATACACTACGTTCCCCCAGACGCCCTGGCACCTGGGTGTGGCCGTGCGATTGGCCAGTGGGAGGTTAGCACAAGTGCTGCATGGAGCTTCTGGAAATTTCCTTCCAAGACAGGACTTAAAGTTCACACTTGGCCCACTTCTTCATCCCACCCTTGTGCTGTGATAAATCGTGATAACTGGTCTCCTCAGATATATTCCCACCTATCCCTGCCGGCCACGAAGCCCAGTACTTTATGGACGTCATTTAATTCACCTTCCCAATAACTCTACCATGAAGACATCATATCCCCATTTTACAGATGAGAAAACTGAGGCTCAGAGCAGTGGCTGATGCATAATTTGAACCCGTGTCGTAGAGACTCCAAAGCCATGTGCAACTGCCATGCGTTCAGCGAACACCAGTTAGACACCTGCCCTGGGCTGGGCTCAGGATGGGGCCCTAGCAACAGAGCCATGAGCCACACCCATGAAGGGCTGTGGGTACCCATTGGGCAGAGGGTGCAGGATCCGGCTCCCAGGCTTCACCCTCCTCTCCGCTTTGGCTCAGTCAGGTGGTGACGATTGTCAGCCCTACAGACTATCAGACCGACCTTCTGACTCCCCCTCTTCGCCACCTGTGAGCACCCACGTGCTCTTTCCTGCCCTCTTTCGGGATGAGACAGGAGCCCCTGGGAGGGATGCTGTACATTGGCCGTGTGGCTTCTGGCGTGAGTCTCCCAGGACCACCAGCCGGCAGGAGGACGGGGGCGGGGCATGAGCATGCACAGCCCCCCATAAGATGTAAGTGGGGGCTCCCCAGGTCAAGCAGACCCAGAATCCCTTGGTATGCGGAGTCCGACCCCTGAGAATCTCTTAGGACCTAAGAGCTGTCGGAGTTGGGATTTTCCACCTGGTTCTGCCCTCTGCACCGTCCAAAGCACAGCGGCTCAGCATCCTTTCTTAAGAACGCTGTGCTACTGGCTCCAGCATTTTCTCTTGAGCCACTGACGCCCATCCTGCAAATTTTGACGTGGGTGCCGGGAAAAGACAACAGAGTCACAACAGCAGCCTGGCCTGACAAGGACTGTAAAACGCCCCCAGATTGCGAAGATGCCAAAATGTAGAAAGGGTCATCGTAGAGTCCATCAAACATGGCAAGACAAGGAAGGAGGGTGGGTGCCGTCTTGAGGAGAGACCAGCCTGGCAGTGACCGGTCCTTGGGCTCTTCTCCAGGCGGGCTGGCTGGGCTGTGTCAAGACCCGGGGTGGCCACTGGGGTCGGAATGCGAGCGCTGCGTCCTGCTGGCTGGGTGCCCTTCGTTGACCTTCCTGGGCCTCTGTCTCCTGGTGTGAAACGGGGCCCATAATACCCAACTCACAGGGTCATTGTGAGGCCTCAGAGAAAATGTGTAGAAAGAAGATGTGTGTTGATGCTTAGCAAATACGGGAGCCTCTACGTATCTGGTGGTCAGAAGGTTGAGAGGGGACATCAGACAGGCCCGGCCCGACTCCTGGTGGCCCGTGTCCGTAACCCCTCCACAGATGCAGGACAGCCACAAGCCCACCTTGTGGGGCTGGGAGGGTAAATGAGGGAAGAGGGCGGTCCGTGTGCAGCGGCCACTGAGCTCCCGCTGGCCCCGGGCGTGGCCTCCTTCCCCTGTATCCCCGTCCTCCTTAGCGGTGTGAGCGGGCACGACCATCCCGGCCCCGGTGCCCGGCCAGCACCGAGCGAGGGCCTCGGCCAGCAGCGCGCCTGCCCAGCGCCCCCGCTAGGTCCCCCTGGCCTCTGGCCTCTGGCCTCTGGCCTCTGGCAGTCGTTTCCAGTTCTTCCCAACCTTTCGAATCGCCAGCTGATCAGTTCCCTGAGCTCAAGGACCAAGGTCAGGGGCAGAAATAAAGACAAAACCGCTTAGCTGTCTTCAGTCACATTAGTTGTTGTGGGGAAGGGCAGTAAAACGAAGATGAGATATCAGGTCTGACACAGAAACACAGAGTAGAGTGACCAGGGGGCAGATGGCAGGCTTTGGAACCAGGCAGCCCTAGGTGCTATCTGGACAGCCTTGGGTGAGCCCCTGCCCCCCGCCGGGGCCCGGCCCTTTGGGCTCAACACAGCAGTGATTACTACGATCCTTAGTATTACCAGTCTTGTCGATGTAGGAGGCTCAGGGCTCCATCCGGGCCCACTGCGCTGCTCTACACCGCCTACCCACCCCGGCTGTCTTCACCAGCTCATGACTCTAGTCCCATCCAAGGTCTGCTTCCAGCTGGGCTTCTCCCCTGAACATAGACACACACATCCCCCTGTGAGCTGGACATCTGCCCCACGGGCTGGTACCCGTCTCTACATTGGTGCGTCCAGAAATGAGCTTCCGGCCACCCTGGGTATGGACCAGGTACTGTGGATGCATCTATGAGAAGAGGGGGGTCTGGGCCTCCTAGGAAGGGGAACCCGAAATCAACGGAGGGAGGAGGAGACTGCACAGGGTCTGCTGAACACCCCCCCACCCCACGATCGCTGAGCTGAAAGGGTGACACCGGAGCTGGCGTCCTGCCACATCTTGTTGCTAGGGTACCCCTGCCCCCGATTATGCCGGGAGAGGGGTACCTGCTTCTTTGCTGGGGTCAGCTCTGCCTCTGTGACTCCCACCCTGGAGATCTTGGTTTCATCTCTCTCCAGACAAAAGAAAAGTGGGGCTATAGGAGTCCACCGCCCGGGGTTCCAGGGAGGCCTCTGTGGCGTCTGCTGCTTGATTTCCACAGACGGCAAACCTGCCCTGAAGGTGCCCTGCAGTCACCCAAGAGCTCCAGCCGGCCCACGATCCTCGGGCCTCCCATCTTGACCTACCAGCATCACACATCGCAGCCGCATCCTTCCTCAATGAGTTATTTTTTCCTTACTGGAAAATTACAATAGTGGTATATTTTAGTTGCTAAAATTCTATGATAAAGAAACAAAGAGGAAAGATGAAAAGTCAGTCCTCAACCCACCTCCCCCAGAGCTCCCTGCTGTTGACGGTTCTCTGCACAGGTGTGTGTTTACATCTGTGTGAATGCACGTGCAGGAAACGCTGCGAAGGGGGAACGAAGATGCAAAGGGGGTCCTGTCAATGCTGTCGTTCTGCATCTTGCTTTTACTTTCACTTACTAAGCTGAGAACTTTTCTCAGGGCCAGAGCAGACTCTTGTTACTGGCTGTTATAGTCCTTTGTCATGCAGCCACCTTCCTGGCGGGACACACAGGTGGCTCCGCTTTCTTCTTGCCCTAGTACGGACCATGAGGCATGCGACACCTTCGGCGTCTGGCAAGGATATGTTCCTAAAAGTGGGGCTTTTGGGTCACAAAGCGCGTGCATTCTACATGTGGCTAAGCCTGCCCAGCTCAGCTTCCCGCTGAACGAGGCACTACGCCCGTCCCGTGTCTGTGGCACAGGTGCATCCCTGACCCTCCTTTCAGCTCTGCCCCACCCCCACCGTGGGTTCTTCCCGTGACTGCTGTCCGCCGGCCAGGAGCGTTTCTTGGTCCCTCAGTTGCCCCTCTCTCTCCTTTGCCCAGTTTTCTCTACTGGGTTGTGCGTGTCTTGGTCTCTGACTTGCCCCTCTCTCTCCTTTGCCCAGTTTTCTCTACTGGGCTGTACGTGTCTTGGTCCCTGAGTTGCCCCTCTCTCTCCTTTGCCCAGTTTTCTCTACTGGGCTGTACGTGTCTTGGTCCCTGAGTTGCCCCTCTCTCTCCTTTGCCCAGTTTTCTCTACTGTGCTGTGCGTGTCTTGGTCCCTGAGTTGCCCCTCTCTCTCCTTTGCCCAGTTTTCTCTACTGGGCTGTACGTGTCTTGATCCCTGAGTTGCCCCTCTCTCTCCTTTGCCCAGTTTTCTCTACTGGGCTGTGCGTGTCTTGGTCCCTGAGTTGCCCCTCTCTCTCCTTTGCCCCGCTTTCTCCACTGGGCTGTGCGTGTCTTCGTCCCTGAGTTGCCCCTCTCTCTCCTTTGCCCCGCTTTCTCTACTGTGCTGTGCGTGTCTTGGTCCCTGAGTTGCCCCTCTCTCTCCTTTGCCCAGTTTTCTCTACTGGGCTGTGCGTGTCTTGGTCCCTGAGTTGCCCCTCTCTCTCCTTTGCCCAGTTTTCTCTACTGGGCTGTGCGTGTCTTGGTCCCTGAGTTGCCCCTCTCTCTCCTTTGCCCCGCTTTCTCCACTGGGCTGTGCGTGTCTTGGTCCCTGAGTTGCCCCTCTCTCTCCTTTGCCCAGTTTTCTCTACTGGGCTGTACGTGTCTTAGTCCCTGAGTTGCCCCTCTCTCTCCTTTGCCCAGTTTTCTCCACTGGGCTGTGTGTGTCTTGGTCCCTGAGTTGCCCCTCTCTCTCCTTTGCCCAGTTTTCTCTACTGGGCTGTGCGTGTCTTGGTCCCTGAGTTGCCCCTCTCTCTCCTTTGCCCCGCTTTCTCCACTGGGCTGTGCGTGTCTTGGCCCCTGAGTTGCCCCTCTCTCTCCTTTGCCCAGTTTTCTCCACTGGGCTGTGCGTGTCTTGGTCCCTGAGTTGCCCCTCTCTCTCCTTTGCCCCGCTTTCTCCACTGGGCTGTGCGTGTCTTGGTCCCTGAGTTGCCCCTCTCTCTCCTTTGCCCCGCTTTCTCCACTGGGCTGTGCGTGTCTTGGTCCCTGAGTTGCCCCTCTCTCTCCTTTGCCCCGCTTTCTCCACTGGGCTATGCGTGTCTTGGTCCCTGAGTTGCCCCTCTCTCTCCTTTGCCCCGCTTTCTCTACTGGGCTGTGCGTGTCTTGGTCCCTGAGTTGCCCCTCTCTCTCCTTTGCCCCGCTTTCTCTACTGGGCTGTGCGTGTCTTGGTCCCTGAGTTGCCCCTCTCTCTCCTTTGCCCCGCCTTCTCTACTGGGCTGTGCGTGTCTTGGTCCCTGAGTTGCCCCTCTCTCTCCTTTGCCCAGTTTTCTCTACTGGGCTGTGCGTGTCTTGGTCCCTGAGTTGCCCCTCTTTCTCCTTTGCCCAGTTTTCTCCACTGGGCTTTGTGTGTCTTGGTCCCTGAGTTGCCCCTCTCTCTCCTTTGCCCCGCTTTCTCCACTGGGCTGTGTGTGTCTTGGTCCCTGAGTTGCCCCTCTCTCTCCTTTGCCCAGTTTTCTCCACTGGGCTGTGCGTGTCTTGGTCCCTGAGTTGCCCCTCTCTCTCCTTTGCCCAGTTTTCTCTACTGGGCTGTGCGTGTCTTGGTCCCTGAGTTGCCCCTCTCTCTCCTTTGCCCAGTTTTCTCTACTGGGCTGTACGTGTCTTGGTCCCTGAGTTGCCCCTCTCTCTCCTTTGCCCAGTTTTCTCTACTGGGCTGTACGTGTCTTGGTCCCTGAGTTGCCCCTCTCTCTCCTTTGCCCAGTTTTCTCCCCTGGGCTGTGCGTGTCTTGGTCCCTGAGTTGCCCCTCTCTCTCCTTTGCCCCGCTTTCTCCACTGGGCTGTGTGTGTCTTGGTATCTGAGTTGCCCCTCTCTCTCCTTTGCCCCGCTTTCTCCACTGGGCTGTGCGTGTCTTGGTCCCTGAGTTGCCCCTCTCTCTCCTTTGCCCCGCTTTCTCCACTGGGCTGTGCGTGTCTTGGTCCCTGAGTTGCCCCTCTCTCTCCTTTGCCCCGCTTTCTCCACTGGGCTGTGCGTGTCTTGGTCCCTGAGTTGCCCCTGTCTCTCCTTTGCCCCGCTTTCTCCACTGGGCTGTGCGTGTCTTGGTCCCTGAGTTACCCCTCTCTCTCCTTTGCCCCGCTTTCTCCACTGGGCTGTGCGTGTCTTGGTCCCTGAGTTGCCCCCCTCTCTCCTTTGCCCCGCTTTCTCCACTGGGCTGTGCGTGTCTTGGTCCCTGAGTTGCCCCTCTCTCTCCTTTGCCCCGCTTTCTCCACTGGGCTGTGCGTGTCTTGGTCCCTGAGTTGCCCCTGTCTCTCCTTTGCCCCGCTTTCTCCACTGGGCTGTGCGTGTCTTGGTCCCTGAGTTACCCCTCTCTCTCCTTTGCCCCGCTTTCTCCACTGGGCTGTGCGTGTCTTGGTCCCTGAGTTGCCCCCCTCTCTCTCATTTGCCCCGCTTTCTCCACTGGGCTGTGCGTGTCTTGGTCCCTGAGTTGCCCCTCTCTCTCCTTTGCCCAGTTTTCTCTACTGGGCTGTGCGTGCCTTGGTCCCTGAGTTGCCCCTCTCTCTCCTTTGCCCCGCTTTCTCCACTGGGCTGTGCGTGTCTTGGTCCCTGAGTTGCCCCCGTCTCTCCTTTGCCCCGCTTTCTCCACTGGGCTGTGCGTGTCTTGGTCCCTGAGTTGCCCCTCTCTCTCCTTTGCCCCGCTTTCTCCACTGGGCTGTGCGCGTCTTGGTCCCTGAGTTGCCCCCCTCTCTCCTTTGCCCACTTTCTCCACTGGGCTGTGAGTGTCTTGTTCCCTGAGTTGCCCCTCTCTCTCCTTTGCCCCGCTTTCTCCACTGCGCTGTGCGTGTCTTGGTCCCTGAGTTGCCCCCCTCTCTCCTTTGCCCCGCTTTCTCCACTGGGCTGTGCGTGTCTTGGTCCCTGAGTTGCCCCTCTCTCTCCTTTGCCCAGTTTTCTCTACTGGGCTGTGCGTGTCTTGGTCCCTGAGTTGCCCCTCTCTCTCCTTTGCCCCGCTTTCTCTACTGGGCTGTGCGTGTCTTGGTCCCTGAGTTGCCCCCCTCTCTCCTTTGCCCCGCTTTCTCCACTGGGCTGTGAGTGTCTTGGTCCCTGAGTTGCCCCTCTCTCTCCTTTGCCCCGCTTTCACCACTGGGCTGTGCGTGTCTTGGTCCCTGAGTTGCCCCCCTCTCTCCTTTGCCCCGCTTTCTCCACTGGGCTGTGCGTGTCTTGGTCCCTGAGTTGCCCCTCTCTCCTTTGCCCCGCTTACTCCACTGGGCTGTGCGTGTCTTGGTCCCTGAGTTGCCTCTCTCTCCTTTGCCCCGCTTTCTCCACTGGGCTGTGCGTGTCTTGGTCCCTGAGTTCCCCTCTCTCTCCTTTGCCCCGCTTTCTCCACTGGGCTGTGCGTGTCTTGGTCCCTGAGTTGCCCCTCTCTCCTTTGCCCAGCTTTCTCCACTGGGCTGTGCGTGTCTTGGTCCCTGAGTTGCTCCTCTCGCTCCTTTGCCCCGCTTTCTCCACTGGGCTGTGCGTGTCTTGGTCCCTGAGTTGCCCCTCTCTCCTTTGCCCCGCTTTCTCCACTGGGCTGTGCGTGTCTTGGTCCCTGAGTTGCCCCTCTCTCCTTTGCCCCGCTTTCTCCACTGGGCTGTGCGTGCCTTGGTCCCTGAGTTGCCTCTCTCTCCTTTGCCCCGCTTTCTCCACTGGGCTGTGCGTGTCTTGGTCCCTGAGTTCCCCTCTCTCTCCTTTGCCCCGGTTTCTCCACTGGGCTGTGCGTGTCTTGGTCCCTGAGTTGCCCCTCTCTCTCCTTTGCCCCGCTTTCTCCACTGGGCTGTGCGTGTCTTGGTCCCTGAGTTGCCCCTCTCTCTCCTTTGCCCCGCTTTCTCCACTGGGCTGTGCGTGTCTTGGTCCTTGAGTTACCCCTCTCTCTCCTTTGCCCAGCTTTCTCACTGGGCTGTGCGTGTCTTGGTCCCTGGGTTGTCCCCCTCTCTCCTTTGCCCCGCTTTCTCTACTGGGCTGTGCGTGTCTTGGTCCCTGAGTTGCCCCCCTCTCTCCTTTGCCCAGTTTTCTCTACTGGGCTGTGCGTGTCTTGGTCCCTGAGTTGCCCCTCTCTCTCCTTTGCCCAGTTTTCTCCACTGGGCTGTGCGTGTCTTGGTCCCTGAGTTGCCCCTCTCTCTCCTTTGCCCCGCTTTCTCCACTGGGCTGTGCGTGTCTTGGTCCCTGAGTTGCCCCTCTCTCCTTTGCCCAGTTTTCTCCACTGGGCTGTGCATGTCTTGGTCCCTGAGTTGCCCCTCTCTCTCCTTTGCCCCGCTTTCTCCACTGGGCTGTGCGTGTCTTGGTCCCTGAGTTGCCCCTCTCTCTCCTTTGCCCCGCTTTCTCCACTGGGCTGTGTGTGTCTTGGTCCCTGAGTTGCCCCTCTCTCTCCTTTGCCCCGCTTTCTCCACTGGGCTGTGCGTGTCTTGGTCCCTGAGTTGCCCCTCTCTCCTTTGCCCCGCTTTCTCCACTGGGCTGTGCGTGTCTTGGTCCCTGAGTTGCCCCTCTCGCTCCTTTGCCCCGCTTTCTCCACTGGGCTGTGCGTGTCTTGGTCCCTGAGTTGCCTCTCTCTCCTTTTCCCCGCTTTCTCCACTGGGCTGTGCGTGTCTTGGTCGATGAGTTCCCCTATCTCTCCTTTGCCCCGCTTTCTCCACTGGGCTGTGCGTGTCTTGGTCCCTCAGTTGCCCCTCTCTCTCCTTTGCCCCGCTTTCTCCACTGGGCTGTGCGTGTCTTGGTCCCTGAGTTGCCCCTCTCTCTCCTTTGCCCCGCTTTCTCCACTGGGCTGCGCGTGTCTTGGTCCCTGAGTTGCCCCTCTCTCTCCTTTGCCCCGCTTTCTCCACTGGGCTGTGCGTGTCTTGGTCCCTGAGTTACCCCTCTCTCTCCTTTGCCCCGCTTTCTCCACTGGGCTGTGCGTGTCTTGGTCCCTGAGTTGCCCCCCTCTCTCCTTTGCCCCGCTTTCTCCACTGGGCTGTGCGTGTCTTGGTCCCTGAGTTGCCCCTCTCTCTCCTTTGCCCCGCTTTCTCCACTGGGCTGTGCGTGTCTTGGTCCCTGAGTTGCCCCTCTCTCCTTTGCCCCGCTTTCTCCACTGGGCTGTGCATGTCTTGGTCCCTGAGTTGCCCCTCTCTCTCCTTTGCCCCGCTTTCTCCACTGGGCTGTGCGTGTCTTGGTCCCTGAGTTGCCTCGCTCTCATTTGCCCCGCTTTCTCCACTGAGCTGTGCGTGTCCTGGTCCCTGAGTTCCCCTGTCTCTCCTTTGCCCCGCTTTCTCTACTGGGCTGTGCGTGTCTTGGTCCCTGAGTTGCCCCTCTCTCTCCTTTGCCCTGCTTTCTCCACTGGGCTGTGCGTGCCTTGGTCCCTGAGTTGCCGCTCTCTCTCCTTTGCCCCGCTTTCTCCACTGGGCTGTGCGTGTCTTGGTCCCTGAGTTGCCCCTCTCTCTCCTTTGCCCAGTTTTCTCCACTGGGCTGTGCGTGTCTTGGTCCCTGAGTTGCCCCTCTCTCTCCTTTGCCCAGCTTCTCCACTGGGCTGTGCGTGTCTTGGTCCCTGAGTTGCCCCTCTCTCTCCTTTGCCCCGCTTTCTCTACTGGGCTGTGCGTGTCTTGGTCCCTGAGTTGCCCCTCTCTCTCCTTTGCCCCGCTTTCTCTACTGGGCTGTGCATGTCTTGGTCCCTGAGTTGCCCCTCTCTCTCCTTTGCCCCGCTTTCTCTACTGGGCTGTGTGTGTCTTGGTCCCTGAGTTGCCCCTCTCTCTCCTTTGCCCCGCTTTCTCCACTGGGCTGTGCATGTCTTGGTCCCTGAGTTGCCCCTCTCTCTCCTTTGCCCCGCTTTCTCCACTGGGCTGTGCGTATCTTGGTCCCTGAGTTGCCCCTCTCTCTCCTTTGCCCAGTTTTCTCTACTGGGCTGTGCGTGTCTTGGTCCCTGAGTTGCCCCTCTCTCTCCTTTGCCCAGTTTTCTCTACTGGGCTGTGCGTGTCTTGGTCCCTGAGTTGCCCCTCTCTCTCCTTTGCCCCGCTTTTTCTACTGGGCTGTGCGTGTCTTGGTCCCTGAGTTGCCCCTCTCTCTCCTTTGCCCCGCTTTCTCCACTGGGCTGTGCGTGTCTTGGTCCCTGAGTTGCCTCGCTCTCCTTTGCCCCGCTTTCTCCACTGGGCTGTGCGTGTCTTGGTCCCTGAGTTGCCCCTCTCTCTCCTTTGCCCCGCTTTCTCCACTGGGCTGTGCGTGTCTTGGCCCCTGAGTTGCCCCTCTCTCTCCTTTGCCCCGCTTTCTCCACTGGGCTGTGCGTGTCTTGGTCCCTGAGTTGCCCCTCTCTCTCCTTTGCCCCGCTTTCTCCACTGGGCTGTGCGTGTCTTGGCCCCTGAGTTGCCCCTCTCTCTCCTTTGCCCCGCTTTCTCCACTGGGCTGTGCGTGTCTTGGTCCCTGAGTTGCCGCTCTCTCTCCTTTGCCCCGCTTTCTCCACTGGGCTGTGCGTGTCTTGGTCCCTGAGTTGCCCCTCTCTCTCCTTTGCCCCGCTTTCTCCACTGGGCTGTGCGTGTCTTGGTCCCTGAGTTGCCCCCGTCTCCCCTTTGCCCAGTTTTCTCTACTGGGCTCTGCGTGTCTTGGTCCCTGAGTTGCCCCTCTCTCTTCTTTGCCCAGTTTTCTCCACTGGGCTGTGCGTGTCTTGGTCCCTGAGTTGCCCCTCTCTCTCCTTTGCCCCGCTTTCTCCACTGGGCTGTGCGTGTCTTGGTCCCTGAGTTGCCCCTCTCTCTCCTTTGCCCCGCTTTCTCTACTGGGCTGTGCGTGTCTTGGTCCCTGAGTTGCCCCTCTCTCTCCTTTGCCCAGTTTTCTCTACTGGGCTGTGCGTGTCTTGGTCCCTGAGTTGCCCCTCTCTCTCCTTTGCCCAGTTTTCTCTACTGGGCTGTGCATGTCTTGGTCCCTGAGTTGCCCCTCTCTCTCCTTTGCCCAGTTTTCTCTACTGGGCTGTGCATGTCTTGGTCCCTGAGTTGCCCCTCTCTCTCCTTTGCCCCGCTTTCTCTACTGGGCTGTGTGTGTCTTGGTCCCTGAGTTGCCCCTCTCTCTCCTTTGCCCCGCTTTCTCCACTGGGCTGTGCGTGTCTTGGTCCCTGAGTTGCCCCTCTCTCTCCTTTGCCCCGCTTTCTCCACTGGGCTGTGCGTGTCTTGGTCCCTGAGTTCCCCTCTCTCTCTTTTGCCCCGCTTTCTCCACTGGGCTGTGCGTGTCTTGGTCCCTGAGTTGCCCCTCTCTCTCCTTTGCCCCGCTTTCTCCACTGGGCTGTGCGTGTCTTGGTTCCTGAGTTACCCCTCTCTCTCCTTTGCCCCGCTTTCTCCACTGGGCTGTGCGTGTCTTGGTCCCTGAGTTGCCCCTCTCTCTCCTTTGCCCCGCTTTCTCCACTGGGCTGTGCGTGTCTTGGTCCCTGAGTTGCCCCTCTCTCTCCTTTGCCCCGCTTTCTCTACTGGGCTGTGTGTGTCTTGGTCCCTGAGTTGCCCCTCTCTCTCCTTTGCCCCGCTTTCTCCACTGGGCTGTGCGTGTCTTGGTCCCTGAGTTGCCCCCCTCTCTCCTTTGCCCCGCTTTCTCCACTGGGCTGTGCGTGTCTTGGTCCCTGAGTTGCCCCTCTCTCTCCTTTGCCCAGTTTTCTCTGCTGGGCTGTGCGTGTCTTGGTCCCTGAGTTGCCCCTCTCTCTCCTTTGCCCCGCTTTCTCCACTGGGCTGTGCGTGTCTTGGTCCCTGAGTTGCCCCCCTCTCTCCTTTGCCCCGCTTTCTCCACTGGGCTGTGCGTGTCTTGGTCCCTGAGTTGCCCCTCTCTCTCCTTTGCCCCGCTTTCTCTACTGGGCTGTGCGTGTCTTGGTCCCTGAGTTGCCCCCCTCTCTCCTTTGCCCCGCTTTCTCCACTGGGCTGTGTCTTGGTCCCTGAGTTGCCCCTCTCTCTCCTTTGCCCCGCTTTCTCCACTGGGCTGTGCGTGTCTTGGTCCCTGAGTTGCCCCCCTTTCTCCTTTGCCCCGCTTTCTCCACTGGGCTGTGAGTGTCTTGTTCCCTGAGTTGCCCCTCTCTCTCCTTTGCCCAGTTTTCTCTACTGGGCTGTGCATGTCTTGGTCCCTGAGTTGCCCCTCTCTCTCCTTTGCCCCGCTTTCTCCACTGGGCTGTGCGTGTCTTGGTCCCTGAGTTGCCCCTCTCTCCCCTTTGCCCCGCTTTCTCCACTGGGCTGTGCGTGTCTTGGTCCCTGAGTTGCCTCTGTCTCCTTTGCCCCGCTTTCTCCACTGGGCTGTGCGTGTCTTGGTCCCTGAGTTGCCTCTCTCTCCTTTGCCCCGCTTTCTCCACTGGGCTGTGCGTGTCTTGGTCCCTGAGTTGCCCCTCTCTCTCCTTTGCCCAGTTTTCTCTACTGGGCTGTGCGTGTCTTGGTCCCTGAGTTGCCCCTCTCTCTCCTTTGCCCAGTTTTCTCTACTGGGCTGTGCATGTCTTGGTCCCTGAGTTGCCCCTCTCTCTCCTTTGCCCCGCTTTCTCTACTGGGCTGTGTGTGTCTTGGTCCCTGAGTTGCCCCTCTCTCTCCTTTGCCCCGCTTTCTCCACTGGGCTGTGCGTGTCTTGGTCCCTGAGTTGCCCCTCTCTCTCCTTTGCCCCGCTTTCTCCACTGGGCTGTGCGTGTCTTGGTCCCTGAGTTGCCCCCGTCTCCCCTTTGCCCAGTTTTCTCTACTGGGCTCTGCGTGTCTTGGTCCCTGAGTTGCCCCTCTCTCTTCTTTGCCCAGTTTTCTCCACTGGGCTGTGCGTGTCTTGGTCCCTGAGTTGCCCCTCTCTCTCCTTTGCCCCGCTTTCTCCACTGGGCTGTGCGTGTCTTGGTCCCTGAGTTGCCCCTCTCTCTCCTTTGCCCCGCTTTCTCTACTGGGCTGTGCGTGTCTTGGTCCCTGAGTTGCCCCTCTCTCTCCTTTGCCCAGTTTTCTCTACTGGGCTGTGCGTGTCTTGGTCCCTGAGTTGCCCCTCTCTCTCCTTTGCCCAGTTTTCTCTACTGGGCTGTGCATGTCTTGGTCCCTGAGTTGCCCCTCTCTCTCCTTTGCCCAGTTTTCTCTACTGGGCTGTGCATGTCTTGGTCCCTGAGTTGCCCCTCTCTCTCCTTTGCCCCGCTTTCTCTACTGGGCTGTGTGTGTCTTGGTCCCTGAGTTGCCCCTCTCTCTCCTTTGCCCCGCTTTCTCCACTGGGCTGTGCGTGTCTTGGTCCCTGAGTTGCCCCTCTCTCTCCTTTGCCCCGCTTTCTCCACTGGGCTGTGCGTGTCTTGGTCCCTGAGTTCCCCTCTCTCTCCTTTGCCCCGCTTTCTCCACTGGGCTGTGCGTGTCTTGGTCCCTGAGTTGCCCCTCTCTCTCCTTTGCCCCGCTTTCTCCACTGGGCTGTGCGTGTCTTGGTTCCTGAGTTACCCCTCTCTCTCCTTTGCCCCGCTTTCTCCACTGGGCTGTGCGTGTCTTGGTCCCTGAGTTGCCCCTCTCTCTCCTTTGCCCCGCTTTCTCCACTGGGCTGTGCGTGTCTTGGTCCCTGAGTTGCCCCTCTCTCTCCTTTGCCCCGCTTTCTCTACTGGGCTGTGTGTGTCTTGGTCCCTGAGTTGCCCCTCTCTCTCCTTTGCCCCGCTTTCTCCACTGGGCTGTGCGTGTCTTGGTCCCTGAGTTGCCCCTCTCTCTCCTTTGCCCCGCTTTCTCCACTGGGCTGTGCGTGTCTTGGTTCCTGAGTTACCCCTCTCTCTCCTTTGCCCCGCTTTCTCCACTGGGCTGTGCGTGTCTTGGTCCCTGAGTTGCCCCTCTCTCTCCTTTGCCCCGCTTTCTCCACTGGGCTGTGCGTGTCTTGGTCCCGGAGTTGCCCCTCTCTCTCCTTTGCCCCGCTTTCTCCACTGGGCTGTGCGTGTCTTGGTCCCTGAGTTGCCCCTCTCTCGCCTTTGCCCCGCTTTCTCCACTGGGCTGTGCGTGTCTTGGTCCCTGAGTTCCCCTCTCTCTCCTTTGCCCCGCTTTCTCCACTGGGCTGTGCGTGTCTTGGTCCCTGAGTTGCCCCTCTCTCTCCTTTGCCCCGCTTTCTCCACTGGGCTGTGCGTGTCTTGGTTCCTGAGTTACCCCTCTCTCTCCTTTGCCCCGCTTTCTCCACTGGGCTGTGCGTGTTTTGGTCCCTGAGTTGCCCCTCTCTCTCCTTTGCCCCGCTTTCTCCACTGGGCTGTGCGTGTCTTGGTCCCTGAGTTGCCCCTCTCTCTCCTTTGCCCCGCTTTCTCTACTGGGCTGTGTGTGTCTTGGTCCCTGAGTTGCCCCTCTCTCTCCTTTGCCCCGCTTTCTCCACTGGGCTGTGCGTGTCTTGGTCCCTGAGTTGCCCCTCTCTCTCCTTTGCCCCGCTTTCTCCACTGGGCTGTGCGTGTCTTGGTTCCTGAGTTACCCCTCTCTCTCCTTTGCCCCGCTTTCTCCACTGGGCTGTGCGTGTCTTGGTCCCTGAGTTGCCCCTCTCTCTCCTTTGCCCCGCTTTCTCCACTGGGCTGTGCGTGTCTTGGTCCCTGAGTTGCCCCTCTCTCTCCTTTGCCCCGCTTTCTCTACTGGGCTGTGTGTGTCTTGGTCCCTGAGTTGCCCCCCTCTCTCCTTTGCCCCGCTTTCTCCACTGGGCTGTGCATGTCTTGGTCCCTGAGTTGCCCCTCTCTCTCCTTTGCCCAGTTTTCTCTGCTGGGCTGTGCGTGTCTTGGTCCCTGAGTTGCCCCTCTCTCTCCTTTGCCCCGCTTTCTCCACTGGGCTGTGCGTGTCTTGGTCCCTGAGTTGCCCCCCTCTCTCCTTTGCCCCGCTTTCTCCACTGGGCTGTGCGTGTCTTGGTCCCTGAGTTGCCCCTCTCTCTCCTTTGCCCCGCTTTCTCCACTGGGCTGTGCGTGTCTTGGTCCCTGAGTTGCCGCTCTCTCTCCTTTGCCCCGCTTTCTCCACTGGGCTGTGCGTGTCTTGGTCCCTGAGTTGCCCCTCTCTCTCCTTTGCCCCGCTTTCTCCACTGGGCTGTGCGTGTCTTGGTCCCTGAGTTGCCCCCGTCTCCCCTTTGCCCAGTTTTCTCTACTGGGCTCTGCGTGTCTTGGTCCCTGAGTTGCCCCTCTCTCTTCTTTGCCCAGTTTTCTCCACTGGGCTGTGCGTGTCTTGGTCCCTGAGTTGCCCCTCTCTCTCCTTTGCCCCGCTTTCTCCACTGGGCTGTGCGTGTCTTGGTCCCTGAGTTGCCCCTCTCTCTCCTTTGCCCCGCTTTCTCTACTGGGCTGTGCGTGTCTTGGTCCCTGAGTTGCCCCTCTCTCTCCTTTGCCCAGTTTTCTCTACTGGGCTGTGCGTGTCTTGGTCCCTGAGTTGCGCCTCTCTCTCCTTTGCCCAGTTTTCTCTACTGGGCTGTGCATGTCTTGGTCCCTGAGTTGCCCCTCTCTCTCCTTTGCCCAGTTTTCTCTACTGGGCTGTGCGTGTCTTGGTCCCTGAGTTGCCCCTCTCTCTCCTTTGCCCCGCTTTCTCTACTGGGCTGTGTGTGTCTTGGTCCCTGAGTTGCCCCTCTCTCTCCTTTGCCCCGCTTTCTCCACTGGGCTGTGCGTGTCTTGGTCCCTGAGTTCCCCTCTCTCTCTTTTGCCCCGCTTTCTCCACTGGGCTGTGCGTGTCTTGGTCCCTGAGTTGCCCCTCTCTCTCCTTTGCCCCGCTTTCTCCACTGGGCTGTGCGTGTCTTGGTTCCTGAGTTACCCCTCTCTCTCCTTTGCCCCGCTTTCTCCACTGGGCTGTGCGTGTCTTGGTCCCTGAGTTGCCCCTCTCTCTCCTTTGCCCCGCTTTCTCCACTGGGCTGTGCGTGTCTTGGTCCCTGAGTTGCCCCTCTCTCTCCTTTGCCCCGCTTTCTCTACTGGGCTGTGTGTGTCTTGGTCCCTGAGTTGCCCCTCTCTCTCCTTTGCCCCGCTTTCTCCACTGGGCTGTGCGTGTCTTGGTCCCTGAGTTGCCCCCCTCTCTCCTTTGCCCCGCTTTCTCCACTGGGCTGTGCGTGTCTTGGTCCCTGAGTTGCCCCTCTCTCTCCTTTGCCCAGTTTTCTCTGCTGGGCTGTGCGTGTCTTGGTCCCTGAGTTGCCCCTCTCTCTCCTTTGCCCCGCTTTCTCCACTGGGCTGTGCGTGTCTTGGTCCCTGAGTTGCCCCCCTCTCTCCTTTGCCCCGCTTTCTCCACTGGGCTGTGCGTGTCTTGGTCCCTGAGTTGCCCCTCTCTCTCCTTTGCCCCGCTTTCTCTACTGGGCTGTGCGTGTCTTGGTCCCTGAGTTGCCCCCCTCTCTCCTTTGCCCCGCTTTCTCCACTGGGCTGTGTCTTGGTCCCTGAGTTGCCCCTCTCTCTCCTTTGCCCCGCTTTCTCCACTGGGCTGTGCGTGTCTTGGTCCCTGAGTTGCCCCCCTTTCTCCTTTGCCCCGCTTTCTCCACTGGGCTGTGAGTGTCTTGTTCCCTGAGTTGCCCCTCTCTCTCCTTTGCCCAGTTTTCTCTACTGGGCTGTGCATGTCTTGGTCCCTGAGTTGCCCCTCTCTCTCCTTTGCCCCGCTTTCTCCACTGGGCTGTGCGTGTCTTGGTCCCTGAGTTGCCCCTCTCTCCCCTTTGCCCCGCTTTCTCCACTGGGCTGTGCGTGTCTTGGTCCCTGAGTTGCCTCTGTCTCCTTTGCCCCGCTTTCTCCACTGGGCTGTGCGTGTCTTGGTCCCTGAGTTGCCTCTCTCTCCTTTGCCCCGCTTTCTCCACTGGGCTGTGCGTGTCTTGGTCCCTGAGTTGCCCCTCTCTCTCCTTTGCCCAGTTTTCTCTACTGGGCTGTGCGTGTCTTGGTCCCTGAGTTGCCCCTCTCTCTCCTTTGCCCAGTTTTCTCTACTGGGCTGTGCATGTCTTGGTCCCTGAGTTGCCCCTCTCTCTCCTTTGCCCCGCTTTCTCTACTGGGCTGTGTGTGTCTTGGTCCCTGAGTTGCCCCTCTCTCTCCTTTGCCCCGCTTTCTCCACTGGGCTGTGCGTGTCTTGGTCCCTGAGTTGCCCCTCTCTCTCCTTTGCCCCGCTTTCTCCACTAGGCTGTGCGTGTCTTGGTCCCTGAGTTGCCCCCGTCTCCCCTTTGCCCAGTTTTCTCTACTGGGCTCTGCGTGTCTTGGTCCCTGAGTTGCCCCTCTCTCTTCTTTGCCCAGTTTTCTCCACTGGGCTGTGCGTGTCTTGGTCCCTGAGTTGCCCCTCTCTCTCCTTTGCCCCGCTTTCTCCACTGGGCTGTGCGTGTCTTGGTCCCTGAGTTGCCCCTCTCTCTCCTTTGCCCCGCTTTCTCTACTGGGCTGTGCGTGTCTTGGTCCCTGAGTTGCCCCTCTCTCTCCTTTGCCCAGTTTTCTCTACTGGGCTGTGCGTGTCTTGGTCCCTGAGTTGCCCCTCTCTCTCCTTTGCCCAGTTTTCTCTACTGGGCTGTGCATGTCTTGGTCCCTGAGTTGCCCCTCTCTCTCCTTTGCCCAGTTTTCTCTACTGGGCTGTGCATGTCTTGGTCCCTGAGTTGCCCCTCTCTCTCCTTTGCCCCGCTTTCTCTACTGGGCTGTGTGTGTCTTGGTCCCTGAGTTGCCCCTCTCTCTCCTTTGCCCCGCTTTCTCCACTGGGCTGTGCGTGTCTTGGTCCCTGAGTTGCCCCTCTCTCTCCTTTGCCCCGCTTTCTCCACTGGGCTGTGCGTGTCTTGGTCCCTGAGTTCCCCTCTCTCTCCTTTGCCCCGCTTTCTCCACTGGGCTGTGCGTGTCTTGGTCCCTGAGTTGCCCCTCTCTCTCCTTTGCCCCGCTTTCTCCACTGGGCTGTGCGTGTCTTGGTTCCTGAGTTACCCCTCTCTCTCCTTTGCCCCGCTTTCTCCACTGGGCTGTGTCTTGGTCCCTGAGTTGCCCCTCTCTCTCCTTTGCCCCGCTTTCTCCACTGGGCTGTGCGTGTCTTGGTCCCTGAGTTGCCCCCCTTTCTCCTTTGCCCCGCTTTCTCCACTGGGCTGTGAG
Organism: Orcinus orca; assembly: GCF_937001465.1. Lineage (NCBI taxonomy): Eukaryota > Metazoa > Chordata > Mammalia > Artiodactyla > Delphinidae > Orcinus > Orcinus orca. The sequence goes on along the minus strand of NC_064565.1, from coordinate 5,713,083 downwards.
TGTCTTGTTCCCTGAGTTGCCCCTCTCTCTCCTTTGCCCCGCTTTCCCCTCTGGGCTGTGCGTGTCTTGGTCCCTGAGTTGCCCCTCTCTCTCCTTTGCCCAGTTTTCTCTACTGGGCTGTGCATGTCTTGGTCCCTGAGTTGCCCCTCTCTCTCCTTTGCCCCGCTTTCTCCACTGGGCTGTGCGTGTCTTGGTCCCTGAGTTGCCCCTCTCTCCCCTTTGCCCCGCTTTCTCCACTGGGCTGTGCGTGTCTTGGTCCCTGAGTTGCCTCTGTCTCCTTTGCCCCGCTTTCTCCACTGGGCTGTGCGTGTCTTGGTCCCTGAGTTGCCTCTCTCTCCTTTGCCCCGCTTTCTCCACTGGGCTGTGCGTGTCTTGGTCCCTGAGTTGCCCCTCTCTCTCCTTTGCCCCGCTTTCTCCACTGGGCTGTGCGTGTCTTGGTCCCTGAGTTGCCCCTCTCTCTCCTTTGCCCCGCTTTCTCCACTGGGCTGTGCGTGTCTTGGTCCCTGAGTTGCCCCTCACTCTCCTTTGCCCCGCTTTCTCCACTGGGCTGTGCGTGTCTTACTCGTGGGCTCACGGGATCTCTTTAGATGTCACACTGTTAATCGTTGTCCGTTGTGCACGTTTTAAATATTTTTTCACAGTCAAATGTCCTTTAACTTTGTTCCTCGTGTAATTTTGCCACGCGTCAGCTTTTTATTTTTATGGCGTCAAATCTGTCAGGCTTTGCTTTTCTAGCTTCTGGATGTTGTCTTGCTTCTGAGGATCTTCCAAGACCTTGAAAACATTCTCCTCTCTTTTCATCCAGTGATTTTATAGCTTTGTTTTTCCCTTTCACAGGCTTGACCCATCTGAAACGTATTTTGTGGTGTGACACTCCCTTTCTTGGGAAAGCTGGTCCAGCCTGGGCATACACACAGAGGCTCCCACTGGCCCATCCTCCCATCCACCCATCCCTTCACTCGTGCCCTCCACAGTGTCCTGAGGCTCCATTACGCCCCCAAACACCGAAGGTACAGCAGGGCCTGCCCTCACAGGGGTCACGTCTGCGTGGGGGAGACAGGCGGCAAACGAACAAACACGCGGTTAGCTAATGCGACTTCAGGTAATACGGCGGGGAATGGGACAAGGGGACAGAGAGTTAACACGGAGGTGACATTTTCAATAATGTAGTCAGGAACGGCCTCTCTCAGAAGACAGCCAAAGCCAGAGATGCTGAGACATGACAGAGGAGCCGCCTGGCTGCCTGGGAAGGCGCTCAGAGTGGAGACAGCAGCAAGTGCAAGGCCCCCGACGGGGACGTGCTCCCCCAGGTCAAGGACAGCGTGAAGGTCGTGTGCTCCAGGTGGGGGCTGAGGGGTGTGGGATCACGGGGCCTCGGAGGCCCCTGGGAAGGGGCAGGTTTCACTCCGTTATTGGGAGTCTTTGATGGTGGCCTTTGGTACGTGCGGTGTCTTAGGAGGAGGTGGGCAGGTGGGCATGTGTCTTTCTTTTCTGTCGGCCTGAATGTGGGTGCAGGGCCCCACACCGCACTCCCCACACTGCACTCTCACTCCTGTGGGCTTTCTTTTTTTTAATTTATTTATTTTAGGCGGTGTTTGGTCTTCATTGCAGTGCACGGGCTTCTCCTTGCAGTGGCTTCTCTTGTCGTGGATCACGGGCTCTAGGCACGCGGGTTCAGTAGTTGTGGCACGCGGGCTCAGTAGTTGTGGCTCGAGGGCTCTAGAGCGCAGGCTCAGTAGTTGTGGCGCACAGGCTTAGTTGCTCCGCGGCATGTGGGATCTTCCCAGACCAGGGCTCGAACCCGTGTCCCCTGCACTGGCAGGCGGATTCTCAACCACTGCGCCACCAGGGAAGTCCTCTCCTGTGGTCTTAATAGCCACTAACGTGCAATGTCACACCCTGGCATATAGGGAGCCTTCCACAGGCATCTGAGCACAACTCATTGGAGCCTCACACCCAAAAGCTGCCATTGTGAACTTCACTGCCTCTGCAGGCTCGAGAGAAGGAGCTGGCGACGGAGGCTGGTCACCGCAGAGGACAGCAAGCCTGCCGCCACCTGGACCAGCGGAGGCTCAGCCTTCGGCTGCACACTGCTCCCTGGACTTGGGAGACTGTGACAGCGGGTCGCCCAGGTGATGGCACGCATGCCTCTTCACACTCTGGGAGGGTCTGCAGAGCTGGCCAGGACGAGGAGGGAGTCCCGAGCCAAAGTAGGAGGCATAGCTGTCAGGGCTGGCCCAGCGCCGGGCCGAGGCCCATGCTGGGAGGCAGCAGGGAGGGGCAAGGAGATCCTCAGTGCGGGGGAGGGGAGAAGAGGGGGCTATCCCAAGGGAGGGGGCAGGGACTCAGAGAAGTGGGGAGACAAGGAGCGACCCCACAACATGAAAACAGTATCACAGTTCACCAAGGGCTCCTGACACCAGGCTGTGCTGAGAGGTATCGCTCAGGGGCCTGAACGCTGAGATTCCAGCCAGGCCTACCTTCACCTCCGGGCCTCTTTTCATTTCTTTATTAACTCTTGTCCTTAAGAGGTGCCAAACCAAAGCCTCCTAATGCCATCTTTGCCCATCCTCGGGAGGGAAGGGTACAGCCAGCAGCAGAGGCAAGCAGGGTACCTGGGCCAGGGGTCATTTGGAGAAAGAGAGCCAGGCCAGATGCACAAGGTCCGGGAACCCAGGCCTGGGCAGACACAGATGCGCTTGGCAGGTGGGGGGCCTGGGAGGGAGGGAGCACGGGGACAGGAACGTCCCAGGGCCAAGCTTTCTCGGCCCGGCTTCCCACGGAGGGGCTGGGTGTCGTCCCTGGCCGGAGTCCACCATCTCCCCCCACCAGGAGGGTCGTGTGGAAGGGGCACTGGAGGTGAGGTGGGCGGCAGGGCCTCCAGGGCAAAACCACGTAAGCTCTGGCCGACAGACTGAGGTGAGGGTTGGGTGGGGGCGGGCAGAAGGGCGAAGCAGGAAGAGCCGCAGCCCTGCACATCACAGGTCACGTCCACATGAGTGTGGACGCAAGTCTCCTCTTCTGCATCGGTGCCGTTTTGTCCCTGAATGTGGACGCACTTCCGGTCAGGTCTCTGGAACTAATGATAACCTTAGGCAGAGAAGCATACAGATGCTCACACACACATTCTGGAAATCAGAACCATTCAGCTGTCTCTCCAGACCCCCTGACCATGGCCCACAACATCCTCTTCAGCCTCAACTCCACCGGGGTCCCCAGAAGTTCCCAGACACCTGGCCTTGAACTTGTCTGGTCCCCTCCCCCTACCCCGGGGTCCTTGATCTGGCGCCTCTTCCCCCAGGACCCCTCCTGCGGAGTTTTGATGGCTGGCCTCCTCTCATCCTCCCGGCTCTGCCCTGGTGAGGCCCTTCCTGGACCCCCATCCACCTTCTCCAGTATTCCCTTCCCACGCTATACACAGGCTGTCATGCTTTGTCACACATATTACTAACTACAAATAGTCGTCCGTTATTAGCTAGCTAGCTGGCTGCTTAATCAGTTATTCGGTTCCTGGTTTACTTCCCCCCCCCCCCACCACGCCCAACTTGGTCATAGGACCCAGAGGACAGGGACCTTGCTTGTCCTACTCAGCACTGTATCTCTTTGCTTAACACAAAATGGCACAATGTCTCTGTTGAATGAATGAATGAAAGATTGCATCTACTGGACACACGTCCCCTGAGCACTCCCATGCTTTCCAGCACAGGGCAGCTCAGATGAAAAGGACACGGCTTTCCCCCCCACACCGCCAGGAGCTCCCAGAACCGGGGGTCACCTTTGTTGTCAGCCTGGCCCCGACCCAGAACCTCAGCCCTGACAGATGGGCTGCCCTCCGCACCCCAGGCTCCTCCACATCTGGCTTAGTTCCGGGGGCTCCTGCCCAGACGTTCCTGAGGCCCTGACCCTGCTGCTCCCGGAAGCCCTGCTCTTCCCAGGCTGAAAGTGACCTCGGGTGAAAGCAGCCACAGACTGAAAGGCAGGGGCGGGACAGACTCCTCTGGGGCAGCAGAGCCCAAGGACCCTCATCCCTCAGGAGGGTGGGCAACAGCGGCAGGCCCCTGGAGGGTGGCTGCCCTGGAGGGGGAGGGGCACGGTGTGAGCCAGCAGTGGAGGGTTGACCCCCACCCACGCAAGGGATGAGCATGACGACCGCCAGCCCTCATGCCCTGGGGGCCAGGGGTGCCGAGGACACGGGCTCACCTCACCGCTGGGGAAGGCCTTCGGGCCCAGCACCCCCGTCACCAAAGCACACAGCAATGCAGCCTGGACACTTCGGCAGCTTCAGCTCAGTTTTCTCAGAGTGTGAGACCACTTGATTCCAGTCTCTTGATTCCGGTTCACAAAGAAGTCAGAAGAGGCTGTAAGCACATGGAGACAGGGACCCCATCAGTGAGGACGCTTCCGCTGCAAGGAGCAGAAAAAACCAACCAGAAAAGGCACGGAAGAAAATTTTACAGAACAAGAAGTCTTGAGGAAGGGCAGCACCAGGTTGATCAATTCAGCAATTCAGTGACATCGACCCAGGTTCTTTCCGTGTTCCAACTCGGTTCCTCAGTGTGTGAGCTTTGTCCTCAGGCTAGCTCCCCTCATGGTTTCAACATAGCTGCCAATGTTCCAGGCATCGCACACAGACACCACGGACGGAGAGAGAAGGCACCTCTTCTAAGGCGTCTCTTTAGTCAGTGGGAAACCTCTCCCGGAAGCTCCTCCCCCAACTCATTTCCTCTCGTACCCTATTGACCAGAATTGTGTCACATGCTTACTCTACACCAATCACTGACAAGGAGCTTGGGATTACCATGTTTGGCTGAGAATAGCTGGGACTACCGTTGAACCACAAGTGGAGGAGGCATGGACACCAGCAAATCCAAGTCGTACCAGTAAGGTGGACAGCCGTTGAGGAAGGGGACTGGCTTCCAGAACAGAGAGAACAAGGGGAGCCTTCAGAAACACAGAGTCCCACGGGCCCCACACAAGATGGGTGTGTGGAAGACTGGAAACACAGCCCTTGACCGCCTAGGCTCCCAGGTGACAGCACAGCTGCGTGTGGACCCCCGCCAGGGCCAGAACTGCAGATTAACAGACAAGGGAGCTTGTGAATCAGACTGGACGCCCGACGCTCTGGGCCGATGCTGTCCAGTGTGGAGCGCTGGGCTCCATAAACCTTTTGTCAAAGGAGCGCCTACGGAAGTGAATGAACTCTGGCTGATGGGGTTGGCCTCGACTCAGAAACCGGGGCCTCCACCTCTCCAGAAGCACCCAGCCCAAGCAGCTGTGGGCACCTCCCATGCTCCCAGGAAAGATAGGCGCCTCCCCGGATGGTCAGTGAGGGAAAAACCCCACCCTCTGGGACTGCATCCACTTCCTGCCGAAGAATCTTCTCGGCCCTTTACAGGCGGGCGGCTTCCCAGAGACTCCGGAGGCCCTCAGCCCGCCATGAGGCTCCGCAGCACAGGAAGGGGCAGAAATGGACCCCGACCCCCCGGCCCAGGGTCGTATCTCCCCGCATCATTAGCCGCTGTTGATGGAAAGTCAAATGACCCTTGAGTGGGAGGCGGCAGGTGGGGGAACTTACCTGCTTTTAGAGCCAGTTTTCCCAGCTTGTCATCTGCTCTTAGCTCAGGGCTGAGCTAAGGCTGGTTCTTCCCAATTCCCAGCTGCAGTGTCATTTGACTTTTCGGAGAAGCCGAGGAAGGCAACAGAACAGCCCCCATTTGGGCCATGATGTTGCAGCCTTCAGAGATTTCAGGGTGGACTCAGGCGGAGGAGTCGTGGAAAGCTGGAAGCTGACGCTCTTTTTAATTTTCAGATTAGTTTCTTATCGATGAGCCCATCTAGTTCGCTTTACAGCCCTGTAAGGCAGGCGACCTGGGGATTTTCATGCCCACTTGACAGATAAGGAAATTGAATAAATTGCAAAGTCCCACCTTGGGTGAGTGACAGAACTGATATTAGAATCCTCCCAGACCTATATATCTGGACAAAATTATAAATAAAAAAGATACATGCATCCCTATGTTCATAGTAGCACTATTCACAATAGCCAAGATATGGAAACAACCTAAATGTTCACTGACACATGAATGGATAAAAAATGAGATGTGGTACATATATACAATGGAATACTACTCAGCCATAAAAAAAACGGAATGATGCCATTTGCAGCAACATGGATGGATCTAGAGATTATCATACTAAGAGAAACAAGTCAGACAGCGAACGATAAATACCATCATACGGTTTCACTTATATGTGGAATCTAAAATATGACACAAGTAAACTTACCTGCGAAACAGAAATAGACTCACAGACATAGAGAACAGACCTGTGGTTGCCAAGGGGGAGAAGGGTGGGGGAGGGATGTATTGGGAGTTTGGGATTAGCAGATGCAAACTAGTATATATAGGACGGATAAACAGCAAGGTCCTACTGTATATTACAGGGAACTATATTCAATATCCTGTGATAAAACACAATGGGGGCTTCCCTGGTGGCGCAGTGGTTGAGAGTCCGCCTGCCGATGCAGGGGACACGGGTTCGTGCCCCGGTCCGGGAAGATCCCACATGCCGCGGAGCGGCTGGGCCCGTGATCCATGGCCGCTGAGCCTGTGCATCCGGAGCCTGTGCTCCGCAACGGAAGAGGCCACAACAGTGAGAGGCCCGCGTACCGCAAAAAAAAAAAAAAAGAAAAGAAAGAAAAATGGAAAAGAATATGAAAAAGAACGTATATATATATGTATAACTGAGTCACTTTGCTGTACAGCAGAAATTAGCACAACCTTGTAAATCAACTATACTTCAATAAAAAAAAATTAAAAAAGAAAAAAGGGAATCCTCCCAGCCCTGGGCTGTTCAGTTACACCACTCAGGATGCTCTGTGGGCGAGTAGGCCCTGCACTGGGAGGGGGCCCAACGTTGTCCTCTCCACTCAGGCCCCCTCCAGCAATGCCTCCTTTTCATGAGACTCTTTCCCAAGGCACCAGGTTGTCCCTTCAGTTGGTTGAAGCCTCACGAACCAATGCACTCTTGGTGGTGATGCACTCTTGGTGGTGATGCGATGCTTTGAATTTAGCTACCAACTGGGGGAGTCACTTGTGCCCGGTTGACACCTTCTCTTGTCAAAGATAACGGAGGCAGGCCTTGGCCCACTTGGCCCCATCAGCAGAAAGGACACAAAGTCTCTCTCTCTGGGGTGCCCAGAGCCCCAGGATGCCCAGCCTGCTGGCACTGCACTTGTTGGCAGCTGATCTTCTGAAGGACGTGCGCTCCCTTGAACCGATAAGGCAAGACCCAGTTCCAGCATCCTTGGTACCCCATTGCGAGAGGCTGCCCCAGTGCCTGCTGGGACCTGAGCCACCAGAACATGGCCAGCCTTGGTCTCTGCCATGGGCGTGTGCCCCTCCCGTCTGGACCTGTGAAAAGGATGAGCCCTGGGCTCCCCTGTTGCTCAGGAACCCGAGCCTTCCCCTCCGGGTCCACCAGTCTGGAAGGCAGCACTATAGGTGCTCTGTGCTTTGCTCCTTTCCTTAAGCCCTTGACTCTGGGAAAAAGCCATCATCCCAAAGGGACAAAAGCTGCCTCGAGCTCACTCCAGCATGTCTCCCGGTCGACTCTCAAGGCCCTCCGTCTCTCTCAACGCCAGGACCCCCTATCTGGGCCAAAGCCCCTCCCCACCCGCATCCCCGGCCTCCTCGACGACCGTCAAGGGCCAGCTCAGAATTTTAAATCCCACCCCTGTGCAGACAACCCCTGGATCTGAATCTCCAGTCGGGGTCTCTCTCCGGATCTCCAGCCCCGCCATCTCCAGACTGGAAGTGTCGCCCGGCCTAAGCCGCAAAACCGTTCGCGGCCAGCTTCTTCTTGGGGGAATCATGGTGGACGTCCCACCCCCACTCTGCTCCCCAGGCCAGTCCCAACCCCCCACCCCCCAGCCCCAGGAGCTTTACTTTCAATCTCTGACATCTCCTCCCCTCCGCCGCACTCTCTTTCCCAATAGGGGCTCCTCTCCTTGCATCTAAACTTATCCTTTTGGGTCCCATTGCCCGAGATGGTCTCCCAGCTAAAAAGTGAACCCACCGTAACGTGTTGTGGGTTGCCCAGATCATAAATATTTGCAGCGCTACTAGAGATTTGGGAGAAGTGCCTCAGCCCAAAGGAATGGACAAAATGGGTGAGGTCGCTGACGGCAGAGGCACTGGGGTGGGGGAGGGGAGGGGTCTTCGAGCCCTCCGCCCCTCCCCCACTCTGCCTCTGCCCTCAGCCAGCTCCTGGCCTGGCGGATGCGCAGCAAAGGACCAGAGGCTTGTGTCCCGATCTTCCCAGCTCCGCTCCACCCTGGCCTGGGGTCCGTGCGTGCAAAGCCAGGTCCCCGGCCGGAGGAGACCAGGTGGCCAAGGCCGGAGTCCCACGAGCAGAGAATTCAGGACTTGAACCTTTCAAAGTATGAGTCCATTTAGAAAATACAACTTCCGTTCCTTAAACATAAACGGGGAGTGATGGGTGGGGAGGGGTGGGGAGAGAGCGCAAAGCAGCTCATGAAAGGGCTGCGGGTCCCGCTGCACAGCACCGGGCTCCAGAGAAGCCGCCTGCGGGCGACTTCAGGGTGAAGGAGTCATCACATATGGGGTAAATCCCTTCTTCATTATGCACGCGCCAGAGCGCAGGGGGAACGGCACACAGCCGTTTGGCCCCGGTTCAACGAGCTGGAGGGTGCTCTGAGTCATGGAGGGACCCCAAAAGCAACCAGCGCTCCCCGCCATCCCTATCTGCCTTCCGCTGTGGAAAAACCTGCGCTAGACGACGCCGGTGGGGCCGCCCCGAATGCCCGCGGTCCTCCGCTCTCCCGGACACCTCGGCCCCCAGCGCAGCTGGGCTCCCGCCCCGTGTCTGCCCTCCTGGCCCTCCCACTCCATGCCTGGGCGGTGGCCCCTACCACACCCTCGGATCCGTACAACAGCAACGGGCGTCCCTGGCGGGGGGTGGGGGGTGGGGGTGGGGCAGGAGGGCCTCCCGCACGCCGTGCAGCAGGGATGCTCCAGCAGGGATGCGGCTTCATCGTCCCCAGGCCTTCCTCCTGAGCTAGGCCTGTGCTGCCCGCAGCGAGCCCTCCCGGGTGGCAGAAGCTGGCGGCCTCCCTGGAGGAGGTGGCAGGGCTTCCTGTTATGGAAGGACCCCACGGAGCCCCTGGACCCACTGCTCTCATCCCAGCCTGCCTCACGGGTCGTGTCCTCCTTCTCCTAAATAACTGCTCCTCTTCCAAACTCATCACCAAGATCCCCGTCCCCCAGGAAGCCCTGGGCTCACAACAACCACTCCTGCCAGTGGCTTGCGCCCCCGCCCCATCAGAGCTGAGGGCAGGTTCTGTTGCTCCGTCCCGGCGTTTGGCTAGAGGACCAGCAATGCGGGATCCGGCTCCGCCCATCACCCCGCCTCCTCTGAGGTCCTCAGGAGAGACGCGCAAAGAAGCACGAGAACAAGGTGGCTTCGCGGATGCCTCGCTAGGTCCCACTTCAGGAAGGGAGGACGCCTGCAGCCGCTGGGAGTGCTGCCCCCCTTCCCCCCGCCCCCTGCCCGCAGTCACCTCTCTCTACCTTAACCCCCTGCAGGATCCCCCTCCCCGAGGACACGCCCCCTTCCTCGGCGGGACTGCTGCTGTGAGTGATGGACAGCCTCAGAGGTAACAGAGGCTGGGATTGCATCCTCAGGAACCCCTCAGGGTGGGCCCAGGCCTTTGTGGAGGCTGCCTGGCAGCTGCGCACCCCTGCGTCTGCCCTTCCCTTCCATAGGGGTGTACCCCCAGAGCGCTCGCAATAAACATCCCACAGGCAGACCTCCTCTCCATGGCAGTGGGCTCCCCGGGGACCCCACCTGCAACATATGCCAAGCAGGAGATGGAGAAAGGACCACTTTATTAAAAACCGGTCTCTTCCATGTTTCCATGCAGAGATCCAGAGAGCTGCGTGGAGAGCACATTTGGGTCCTCAGGCCGGAGAGGCTTCCTATTTCCCTCCAAACATGAATCCGAATCTTTCTTGCCAGTCCCGCCCAAACCCACACTCTTAGTCAGCATGCAGAGGGATAAAACAGTCCAGGATAAGCCGGGACCCTCTTCCTGGGCCAGGAGAAACAGAAGACCCTGGAAGAAGGCAGCCCCATTCACTGCACATCTGTGAGGGCCAGGGTCCTGCCCATTGGTGCATTTTGCCATTGAGCAGAATAGTAGCTTCTCTTCCCTTAGAAGGGACGTGGAAGGAAGCAAGGAAGCCAGTGGGGCAGTGGAAGGCCGGCTTCCCCTCCGAGCCTCTGATTTGAAGCTGAGCCCAGGGACCATCGAAATTGTTTCCGTCTCCACTCAGAGATTATTATTAAGTGGGCAGTGATGTTAATCCTCGGAGCCTTGGTTTACTCCACTATAAGATGGCAGCAGCTGCCCCACCCTGCCTACCCAGGACCTGGGTGAGGACGCGCTGAGAAAACGTATCAGGAAAGCTCTGTGAGCCCTGAAGAGGTACACAACAGCAGAAGCCTGCTATTATAGTGATGCTGGAGTTTTTCCCACGAGCTGGTCTGGTCCTCCGCTCCAGATTTTCACCACTCAGCAGGGCTGGGCTCAGGCAACTGGGCTTCCCGCCAGCCAGCAGAACCAGCCCGGACACAGGTGTCCACCAAAGCTGGCCACATGAATGAATTCAGGATTGAAAGGATCGCGAGCACCCATTCACTTTCTCCCAAGGGCCCAAAGGCACACGGACAGATAGGAGGGTCAGCGTGACATGGAATCTAGCCCAGCTGTTGGGAGACTTCGTGTGGCATTCCTCTCCATAGTTATTTCATTCCTTCTGTCCTAACACTCACGTCTTGCGTGTTGGTTTCTGTGCTGTTTGTGGTTGGGCTGAGACGGGGTGGGGGAGGGGGAGGAAAAGGGAGACTTGGTTAATGCGCACAGGGGATCTGTGGACTTTATGAAGAGTCCACGGCACCCAGGATACCACTCCTCAATATACAGACTGGGCACTGCACCAAAGTGCCCAGCTGGGGGGGCGTGGGGAGGCTCAGGTCCAGCCTGCAGTCCACTGGTCAAGCCCTGTGCCCAGAGGGGCATTTTTCTCATTCTTACAAACAGGCTCCATAGGTTGGCGGTACCTTCAGAGGAATGGTGCTGTTTTACAGAGGGAGAAGCTGAGGCTCAGAGAGGTTAGGTAACTTGCTCGAGGTCACACCACAGGTAGGTGGTTTCGGCCAGGACACAATTTCGGCTCTATCTGACTCCACCCAGCTGGTTTATCCCTGAGTCATACAATCTGGGCACGCAGATCATCCCTCACATGGGATGTGTTAGAGTTCTTTTGATTTCAAGTAACACAGACCAAACCAGCAAAAGAAAAAAAAAATCTATTAGAAGGATGCTGGGAGGCCTGGTGGAATCTGAGGAAGGAACTAGAAATCCCAACAGGAAGACCCAAAGGACAGAATCCAGGAATGTCTGGGACAGCTCCGAGGACCCCAAAGGTGGAAGTTCATGGCCTTCCATCCAGAACTCTGTCATTAACGTGATTTGGTTTCTGGTCCCTTGATTAAATTTCCAAAAATATATATATATATATATATTTTTTTTTTTTTTTTTTGAGAGAGAGAACGTGATTGGGCAGCATGGGTTAAATGTCTGCCCTTTCTTTGATATTTTCCTGGGGTCAGGTCCCACATGACAGTCATGACAGCCAACAGCCTATGGGTCATAGGACAATTGCCAGACCAGGTGCCTTAGACCCAGCAAGAGGGGCCACAGCCCTGGGCTCCATGCTTCAGCAGCCTACATATGAAACACACATACACACACACACACAATCGTAATAGATCCTTTTGAATTTTTTAGAGAAAAAATACTTTTCTGAAAACACGAAACAAACTCTTTTGTCCTTATATTTATCATAATTCAGATTTTTTGATGGAAATATGTTCAAATTTTATACACTTTAAATATAATACAATTACACTTTCTTTTCAATCCTTCGGGTCAGGGCTGGCCAACTTTTTCTTAAAGGGCCAGATAATAAATATTTGAGGCTTGCAGGCAATATAATCTGTCTCAACTACTCAACTCCGCTGTGACAGCGTAAAAGCAGCTATAAATAAAATGTAAGTAAATGTGTGTGGCTGTGCACCACTAAAACTGTTTGCACAAAAATGATCTGTTTATATGTTGCTTCATGTGTAAGACAGTTTTTGGAGTCAAGATGAGCAAAAAGTGTTCTTTGATCAACTGTGAACAAAGATTGTCAAATCTCACCATACTGCCCACTGAACATTAGTATTCAAAGAAAGTCAATTCTGATGAAATCATTGACGGACTTGCAGAAGCTAAGGCTCAAAATCAGAAACCATAATGTTCTTCTCTACTGTGACTGACCAATATTTAGATAAAAGTATTTTCCCTTTTTCAGAAAAATAGAAAACCCACTGATGTGGGAGTTTGGGGTTAGCAGATGCAAACTATTATATAGAGAATGGATAAACAACAAGGTCCTACTGTGTAGCACAGAGAACTATTTTCAATATCCTGTGATAAACCATAATAGAAAAGAATATGAAAAAGAATGTGTGTGTATATATATATATATACACATACATACATACATATATATATAACTGAATCACTTTGCTGTACAGCAAAAATTAACACAACACTGTAAATCAACTGTACTTCAATAAAATTAATTAAAGAAAAAAGAAAATTCACTGATGTGACTTAAAAGTATGAATCCGGGGCTTCCCTGGTGGCGCAGTGGTTGAGAGTCCGCCTGCCGATGCAGGGGACGCGGGTTCATGCCCCAGTCCGGGAGGATCCCACGTGCCACGGAGCGGCTGGGCCCGTGAGCCATGGCCGCTGAGCCTGCGCGTCCAAAGTATGAATCCGTTACTTTTCTACTCCTTTCCCGTCTCCCACATCTGTTAGGTGCTGAGAAAATTCCAGAAGCTTAGGCTGTGGTAAAATAGTCTCTCCTGAGGGCAGGTCTTATTGAGAACAAGGGTGGGAGGCCCTTGGGAGTTTGGGTGTCTGGGATTGACACACACACACTGCTATGTTTAAAATAGATAACCAGGGGACTTCCCTGGTGGTCCAGAGGGTTGACTCCCCACTGAGAATGCAGGGGGCCCAGGTTCCATCCCTGGTTGAGGAACTAGATCCCATATTCCTGCTGCAACTAAACAGTCCACGTGCCGCGACAAAGATCCCGCATGCCGCAACTAAGACCTGGCACAGCCAAAATAAATAAACAAATATTATTAAAAACATAAAATGGATAACCAACAAGGACCTACTGTACAGCACAGGGAACTGTACTCAATATTCTGTAATGACCTAAACGGGAAAAGAATAGATACTTACATACGTATGACCGGTTCACTTTGCTGTACGTCTGTAACTAACACAACAGTGTTCATCAATGATACTCCAATGTAAGATAAAATTTTTTTGAAAAAAGAAAACCAGAATGCTCTAGAGTATTTCAAAATGGTTCTTTTCCCTTCCCCCTGCTGGAAGCGGGAAGGTGTTTTTCTCTGAGGACCTGGTGGAACTCTGGAGGAAAAACTCACAGAAATGTGCTCCCCGCGGCCACCTCCCCTTGAGTGGGTCTCCCTGCAATTTGTAGTTGATTTTTTTTAGTGTGTTCAGCCTTTTTACTTATTAGGATGAAGTGGGCACTTCTAAGCTCCTTAAATTCTGACCCAGAAACCGTATGTCCTATCATTTTCTCCTCTTTTTGCACTGTAAATTAATTTTATTTAAAAAATATTTACCAGCATGATTACGAGAAGAATTTATTTCACTGTCTGTGCTTCCTTTCTGGCCGTTATTATTCATTTCATTTCCTGGTTATTTTCTGAAAATAGTCTTATTGCCTAGAGGAAGGGGATTTGAAAGAAGGGTACACTCGGAGTGGCAGGATGCTGGGCCCAGCTCGTGTTGGCTCACGGGACCCAACAGTGAAATCTCTTTCCTGCTCTGTGTTCAGTGACATCCTGTTGGTAGCTTGACATCAGCCACAGTGGTAGTATTTACACCAGGGAAATGCAAACACGATAAATCAGGGCTCCCCCCACGCCGCCAAGAGAGTTGGTTGTTAAATACATACCAGTACACCTCTGACTCTGGGTACCAAATACACTAGGTACACCGCTGATCTTCAGGAATTGCATGGGCCCCATCTGGTCTATAACCCCCTTTAAAAAAATTTTATTGGAGTATCGTTGGTGTACAATGTTGTGTTGGTTCCAGGTGTACAGCAGAGTGATTCAGTTATACATATATATAAATTCATTCTTTTTTAGATTCTTTCCTCATATAGGTTATCACAGAATATGGAGTAGAGTTCCCTGTGCTATACAGTTGGTCCTTGTTGGTTATCTGTCTTATATATAGTAGTAGGTGTATGTTCATCCCAAGGTCCTGATCTGTCCCTTGCCCCCACCCCACATTTACCCTTTCGTAACCATAAAGTTTGTTTTTGATATCTGTAAGTCTGTTTCTGTTTTGTAAATAAGTTCATTTGTATCATTTTTTTAAATTAGATTCCACATGTAAGTGATATCATGTGGTATTTGTCTCTTTCTGACTTACTTTACTTAGTATGATTATCTCTATCCATTCATGTTTCTGCAAATGGCATTATTTCATTCTTTTTTTATGGCTGAGTAGTATTCTGTTGTATATATGTGCCACATCTTCTTTATCCATTCCTCCGTTGATGGACATTTATGTTGCTTCCATGTCTTGGCTATTGTAAATAGTGCTGCAATGAACATTGGGGTGCATGTTATCTTTTCAGATTATGGTTTTCTCCAGATATATGCCCAGGAGTGGCAATGCTGGGTCATATAGGAGCTCTATTTTTAGCTTTTTAAGGAACCTCCTACTGTTCTCCATAGTGGCTTCACCAATTTACATTCCCACCAACAGTGTAGGAGGGTTCCCTTTTCTCCACACCTTCTCCAGCACTTATTGTTTGTGGACTTTTTGATGATGGGCGTTCTGACCAGTGTGAGGTGATACTTCATTGTCTATACCCCTTTAAAGAAGTGATGGAATTTGCAGGCCATGCTCAATTTTATGGCTTGACGGAGCAGATAACACCCAGCTAACCAGAGAAGCACAAGCTGCATGACCTTCTGACATCTTCCAGTCGGGTGTACCATTTCTCTACCAGGCCCAGGGTAACGCCAAGGGCTCCTTGCCAAAACGAGAAGAGTTGCTTGCTAAACAGATCATAGCCTTGTTCCAAAATCTTAGGGTTTCTGCTGATTCTCCAATCAATGATCTACTAAAGCAACTTGGCACCATTGAATCTATTGGGTTATTGGCCCAAAGAACAGAGCTGCTTACATTAGAGCCTGGACCAGCTTAAGAGGCTTCTCTTGCTCTGAGCCCCACCCAGAACTGGGAACCTTACAGCTCACTCAGTAAATGAATCAGAAGAGCACAACCAAACATACATTTGGTTCTTTCCACACTCCTTCCAAAGCCCAAAGGAGTTCCTAAAGCATCATGCCTCCCTCTTTGTAGTAGAGGATATAGTGAATCAATTTCTCCTTCACTTTGGAGGGAGTATCTCAATATGTCCGAGACACCAGAATCCAGAAACTTCAGTGAGGTAGCCTGAATTTTAACGGGATTTATTGCTGATCCTGTAGCGCATGTATGTCTTGCAAAAGCATTTAAGTACCTGTTACTTTCTACCCCCCGTGACCTGTGGGCTTGAGGTCAGCAAGGCAGTACACTAGTGTTATATCGTGTGGGGTGATGAGAGCATTAGAGTGATTGTGCCACAGAGCCAGGAGACGGATGTAATCCAGACAGCAGATGGTGAAGATGCACTGCGATCCTTTTCAGGTGAACTCTACTGAATTCCTGATGCCTCTATGCTCGGAGGGACTGCAAAAAGGAAAAGGTTTACCAGCTCTGATGCCTATCAGGATATCTCATCTAAAATAACAGCTGAGGGCTTCCTTGGTGGCGCAGTGGTTGAGAGTCCGCCTGCCGATGCAGGGGACATGGGTTCGTGCCCCGGTCCAGGAAGATCCCACATGCCGCGGAGTGGCTGGGCCCGTGAGCCATGGCCGCTGAGCCTGCGCATCCGGAGCCTGTGCTCTGCAACGGGAGAGGCCACAACAGTGAGAGGCCCGCGTACCGCAAAAAAATAAATTAATTAATTAAATATAAATAAATAAATAAATAAAATAACAGCTGAAATTGAAATGACCACTTGAATAAGCTTACATGATCTGTATTCTCCAAGGTGGATCTGTGTTCTGTACCAACTAAACACGCAAGCTGTATGATAGTGTCATTGAAATCACTTCACTGAATTTTTCTCAAATGTTCCATGTTGGCACAAATATCTGCAATTCTTCAAGGATGTGGCATTGTATGGGCTGATAGCTTTGATAGGGAGGTGGAATTCTGGAAGCTTCCCCATGGCCCTTCCCCATTATAATTGTCACTATTCCACAAACCAAGGAGTCGTGTGGAGATTCTGTCAATTCCCAAGCATGTCCAATCAAATTAGTCACTCAAAACCTTGGCAAATGAACATGGGGTAGATTCTGGTTCCCATTGCCTTCACCGAGGTGGATTGGAGTCAAAACTCCAATTATCACCTTAGCCGCAAAATCCTCTAGCTGGTAGCCCACAGTGATGTTTTGAGTTTCCAGGAATCAGTCTCAGCTCAGAGCCAATGTTCAATAGCCATTTCTCCAACGCAGAATTACCCGGCCAATGAGCCGGGTCACTTAGTGGGAGGTCAGGAGGAAGATTCACATTCCTGCAAGGCCCGGCTTTAAGGGTGATGGATTCTTTCCATTGATTCTGGGTCTGTGCATAGAATCAGGTCTAGGGATTGATCGGTTAAGAGGCCATGTCTCTCTGTCACGATGGTCCAAGCCATGTCCGAGAGGCTGTTAGCAGACTACCTGTCTGTCTGTTTCAGCCTAAGTTCCCCGAAACCAAAGCCACAACCAAGATCCCCGCAGGTCAGATGATCCACCCTCTCCAAGGGTCACCACGCCCATTGCCTCTGATGGTCCAGTGCCACTGCCCAGCCTCTGCCCCTCAGGCTCCTCCATCCTTGAAGTCAGTGCCTGTTCAGCCACACCATCTCTGACCACATCCCTGGTCTTCAGAGAACAAGCATCCCAGCACTTTCCAAAGATGCTAGCACGCCCCTCACCAATGCGTTTCTGGCCTCAGAGGTGCCTCTTAGAGAACAAAATCAAGGGAGAGTTCCTGTGTAACAGACTCACTTCAGAGCCGTCGTTTTACGGGGAGCTTCTGGCATTTCGATGGTGGCCGCCACTGAGTCCAGGCTTCTGGCACCAGCCAGAGAAGAGAGCTGCTTCCAACTGCTTGGGACGCACGTTGGACCCGCATCTCCGGGAAGGCCCTGGGGTACCCCCGATGTAAAGCCCAAGGCTTGAAACGTGCTTAGAAATAGAGCCCACAAAACACACTGACAGTGTGCCCTGGAGTCTGAGGAAGAGGAGATTTCAGAGATGATTCCCTGGTTTTGTCAAGAGTAGCTGGTGGATCGCATTGTCCTTTGGTGACACGGGTAAAGTGACGAGGATGCAGGTTTGAGGTCAGTGCTGCTGGTATGCCCACTTTGCAGAAGTGGAAATAAATGTCTCAAGGATGGAAGCAACTTGACTGAGAGCATACAGCTGCTAAGTGACAGTGCAGGATTTTTAAATTTATTTTATTTTTGGCTGCGTCGGGTCTTTGTTGATGCGCGGGCTTTCTCTAGCTGCAGTGAGCGGGGGCTACTCTCTGCTGGGGTGCACGGGCTTCTCATTGGGGTGGCTTCTCTTGTCACGGAGCACAGGCTCTAAGCGTGTGGGCTCGGCAGCCGTGGCTCGCAGGCTCTACAGCACGGGCTCAGTAGTTGTGGCGCTCGGGCTCAGTTGCTCCGCAGCATGTGGGATCTTCCCGGACTGGGGCTCAAACCCGTGTCCTCTGCATTGGCAGGTGGATTCTCAAACACTGCGCCACCAGGGAAGCCCCGACAGTGTAGGATTAAGCCCACCCCACCCCCAGCCGCCCTTTCCTGCTCTCCCGCCTTTTTGGCTGTCTCCTACCCAGGTCTGACCAGCTGGTGCATTTGGAGGATAGAAGCTAGAACACTTCACATACTGTTTAAACTTAATGCTCTCTGCGTCCCTGTGACATAGATTCAATCATCCCCAATATTCCAGATGAGGGAACTGAAGTGCAGACATGCTAATTAACTGCTTAAACCTACAAATGACTGGTGCTAGCTCCTATGCTTTATCTCACCAGGCTATTAGGAAGATCAAAAGAGAAAGGGTTTGTGAAAGTTCTTTGAAAAGTTTGCTTCCCCGGGTATAGTGCAAAACCAACTGGCCACGGTCCTTCCTGTGGCTTCTTGTGCAGCGGCTGGGCAACTTTGGTGACTACTACGGCCATGGGGACATTTCCTGTGGGTCAGGGGTAGGGGCCCCGGGCCCACCCCACGGCTTCAAGAGAGTAGCCAAGAGCAGTGGCCAGGCCCCTGCTACCAGGGTTAATGGGGAGGTCCAAGGCCTAGGCCTGCTCCAGTCAAGGGCCACCCTCTGCTCAGCCCGGGCCTAGGGAGAAGGCTGGGCCGGGGGAGGGGAGTGGACTGGAGGCTTGTGGATTTGGTGGGAGGAAAGGGTTTTGCGATGGAATGTTTTTCCCTCCGCTCCCCATGGAGAAAAGGGTGGCCTCCTGCCACGGTTGATTTTACACATCAATTTGACTGCACTAAAGGATGCCCAGAGAGCTGTTAAAACATTATTTCTGGGTGTGTCCGGGAGGGTGTTTCTAGAAGAGATTAGCCTTTGAATCAGTTGACCCAGTGAACACCACTCTCACCCACGTGGGTGGGCATCACCTGATCCGAGGAGGGCCTGCAGGGAACACAAAGATGGGGGAGGGGTGAATCTGCTCTCTCTGCTTGAGCTGGGGCCATCTTCTCCTGCTCTCCACATCGGCTCCCTGGTTCTCAGGGCCGTGGAGAACCAGCATCAGCACCTCACCCCCCGTAACGGGTTCGCAGGGCTTCAGCCTCAGATGGCGAGCTCCACCGCGGGCGCCCCTGAACCGCAGTCCTTCCAACTCCGGCTGAACTCCACTCTCTGGTCCCTCAGCTTGCAGGTGGCAGATCACGGCATTTCCTGGCCTCCCTTATCTCGGGACCAAGTTCTGAAATAAGGGAGGGATCCGTGTGAAGGGGAAACGGTCCTCGGGAACACCCTTGCACTGGGTGTGTGACCACCAAGTCAGCTCCCTGCCAGCTGCAGAAACCAGGGACAACTTCCCTCTGTCCTCCTCTCCTGGCCTCACCCTGAGGGTGGCCACGTCCAGAAGCCAGGCTGGGGTGAGGCGAGAGGGAGTGTATGTCTCAGAAGAGACCCCTTTTGGGGTGTTCCTGCTATGACGTCAAGTCTGAGCCGGGGGCAAAGTAAGATGTACTGAGTTTGGGATGGGAGGTTGAAACCAGAATCTTCTACTAACCAAAAGTTGCTCAGTCCGCTTGCCACGTGGTTAACGATTCAACAAAACTTGCCGACGGCCGTGCGTTGTAGAGTTAAACCGACCCTCTTCCGTGTAACTCCCCCCAGGACGATCTGGAAGGCGGCCCCGCCCAGGTGGACGCTGTCTCCCACAGGCTCTCTGTAGAGGGAAGCCTGCAGGTCCCAATTCCCTCCTGTTAGCCTTGGCTGTGACCCCAGGCCTGCCGCCGGTGCTGAGAGGAAAAGGAGGAGATGCTGGATGCTGGCTCAGAGCTCAGTGACAGCACTCCCACCCCACTGACAGCGACCAGATGGCGAAGCCCTGTCCTGGGACCACCCAGCACTCACCGCGGAGCGCGCCTGTCCATCACAGGCCAGCAAATTAGCCCTTCGGGACTGCTGTTTGCAGCCCAGGGCTTGCTTCTTTAAGCCTTGTCCTCTTTGTCGGCTGTCTGTCCGTCAGAGATGGGTTTGAGAAAAGCAAACCTAACACTTGCCCTAGTAAGCAGAGGACGAGGTCAGAGGCTGCTGGCTTGGGAGGATTCTGCGTGTTCCTTTTGGCATCCGACCAGGCTGCATGGCCCGATGGCCCTAAACGTAGGGCCCAGCAGTCGGCGCCGGCACTGTGATCACAGCCACCTGTAGTCAAGGCCCGAGGGTGGGAACCTGGCTTCACGCGTTTCAGCACAGAGACGCTGGCCTGCCTGTTGGTCTGCAGGGAAAGTCAGACGTGGTCCTCAGCAGCTTCCGTCACTTCCTGTCTTGATGCTTTGCGTGGGATGGAGGTGCAGGGCTGTCCCATTCCGGGCCCAGCCCTCTGCTCCCTGCAGCACGCACACAAGCGAGGGCTCTAGGCCGGCCTAGGCCACGCCCGGGCTCGGAGTTCGTACAGGATGGTGGGGAGGTGGGACCAAACAGGGAGCCTGGAGCTGTCTTCTCGAAGGCTTCGTGCAAGGGGCAACGAGCCCCAAAGAAGGATGAGTTTCAGGGTGACTTGGGGAGCAGGCCGGAGGCGGGGGTACCCAGGATGAGACTCACGGATGTGCTGGCCGAAACTCCCAGGAGGTCTCCTGCGTCCAGGCCCCGGGCTGCGGCCGGCCGAGGATGCGACCACAAGGGGCCAGCAGGACTGCGCCCTCAGGAGCTTCCTGAGAAAACACAGGAGAGAGCAGCCCGGACCAGGGAATGGTCCCAGCCGAGCGCTGGTGCGGGTGCGATGCCGGAGGGAGGGCTCCCGGGCGGGCCTGCGTGTCTCAGAGGCTCCGGACGAGGCCCCGCCCACCGCTGCAGCCTCCCCCTCCACCCCTTCCAGCCTCGATGAACCCTTCCCCTTCCACAGCTTTCTTCTTTGGTGCCTTGGCCGGTACTGTCCGAAATGCTCCTCCCCCGTCTCTGACGGGCAAACCCCAACTTAGCCTCAGCCTCTCTGTGAAGCACCATCTCCCCTGTGCCCCTCGCCAGACGGCACGGGGGGCCCCTCCTCTGGTCTCTCCCAGACCCTGACGTGAGCGTACTAAGGGTATCAGATATTCACTCATGTTATCCTCCTTCTAACTCTATAAAGAGACATCAGCATCTTCATCTTCGAGATAAAGACATCAAGGCACAGAGAGGTTAAGTGCATTGCCCAAAGTCACACAGCAATTTCCTCTATAGCAGAAAACTCTTGTAACTGTTGACAGGTCTGACTTCCTTCCTGCCCAGGAGGGTGTCCAGATGCCAGCGGGCCTTCCCCACCTGACTTCACGGTGCTTTTCTGGGCCAGAGTCCAGGGGATGTTTGTCCAGCAAAGAGTGCACACTGGCCCACGAACCCCCGCCAGGTGGCAGGCACGGCAGTGATGCCTGTCAGGTGATGTTGCCTCTGCTTCCCTAGCTGCTGCCCTCCCTTCCTAGAGAGGGCGGGTGACGGCAGGGCACAGCCTCCAGCAGCAAGAAAATAAACCTCCCCCATTTCTCGGAACTGGATGCTCTCCTGGCTCTCAGGCGTGAAGGCATTCTTCCAAGAGGGACCAGGGAGAGGCAAGAAAGCTGTAGACGACACGGAGTGACAGGGGAAACATGGGCCAGGCCTCATGAACCAGGCTCCGGACCTTCACCCTGACGTCAGCCCCCTCCACCCGGATGCCACCGCCCACTGTCTGTGCAGGCAGGTGGCTGGTCCCACGCCTGGGGTCAAGGGAGCGTCAGGCATCAGCCCTCAGCCCACATGGCTTCCATCCTCCGGACAGGCTGGCTTCTTCTCTTCCTGGGTCCCCAGGTCTGTTTGTCACGATGGCACCTTCCCAGGTGCCTGATTCCCAGCACGGCTGCATTTAGGCACATGCCACAGGGCCTACCTGATTTTATTTTATTTTCGTATTTATGTATGTATTTATTTATTTTTTGGTTTTGGCCATGCCCTGTGGCTTGTGGGACCAGGGATCGAACCCTTGCCCTCTGCAGTGGAAGCCCAGAGTCCCAACCACTGGACCACAAGGGAATTCCCAGGGCCAATCTGATTTTAATCATGTCTCCATAGGCTGGATGTCCCCCTGCTCTTGTCTGCCTCTGTTTTCCTGACAGATGCAACAACAACTAGGGGGTAAGCACAGTCCATTGGCCCCACCAGCCTCTCTGCAAACACAGGCAAGCACACGGGGCCACTCACAGCTACGCACACGCGTATGCACAGATACGCACACACAGGCTTTGGAGTTCTGATCTCTCCCGGTACTCTGGACAGGCCCACTCTTCACACAGAGCTCTCCCAGCAACATCAGGATGAGAACAGGTCCCCATTAGTCATGGGTGGCTTTCCCAGAAGCCCTTGCCTCAATACTCTTAAATAATGGGGAACTCAAGCAAGGCCATAAGCAAGGCCATCACAGGCATGACCAGTCAGAATTAGGTTCAGCCAATAAAAGTGGCTTACACCAGTGTTTATCAAACTTTAAAGGGCGCACAAATCACTCAGGGATCTTATTAACCTGTGGTGTTGATTCAGCGGGTCTGGGTGGGACGCAAGATTATACATTTCTAACAAGCTCCCAGGAGATGCCATTGCTGCTGGTCCTTGGAACACACTTTGAGTAGCAAGGGCTCAAACAAGATAGCTTCTTCCTCCCTCATGTTCTTGAAGTCCAGAAGGAGTCAGCCCAGGGCCTGTGTGGTGCCCCCTGGGCTCACAGACCAGCGTTGCTCCACCACGTGTGATTTCCATCTTCACAGTGATTCTCATGGCTGCTGGAGCTCCAGCTATCACATTGCATTTCATCCAGGCCCTTTCTCATAAAGCAAGAACTGACAAAAGAGTTTGCCCCTTCCCTATGAGAACACATCTGCATTTGCACACTTCCACTACTATCCACGAGCCACAGTGAAATCACATGGCCTAATTTATCTCTCCCCCCTCGCCCCTTTGGTAACCATAAGTTTGTTGTCTACGTCTGTGAGTCTGTTTCTGTTTTGTACATAAGTTCTTTTGTATCTTTTTTTAGATTCCACATATAAGTGATATCATATGGTATTTGTCTTTCTCTGTCTGACTTACTTCACTTAGTAGGATAATCTCTAGGTCCACCCATGTTGCTGCAAATGGCATTATTTCATTTTTTTAATGGCTGAGTCATATTCCGTTGTATATTTGTACCACATCTTTGCACAGATGCCTTCATCAATGTTCACACGTTCGCACACAGAGCATCCCAAGACCCTCCTGCGTTCCAGGTGCCAGGCCTGACGGTGAGGATTTAGGGCCATTTCACACGTGGGCCTGCCCTCAAGATGCCCACACTCTGGTGGGGAGACAGGTAAGTCTGTAGACAATTTTAACCTGGGGTGGCAAGCGCCCCAGGTGAGGGACAGTGACCACAGACCCCTGTAGGGCCCAGAAGCCAGCCCCTCGTGCAGCATCAGAGGTGTGAAGACGGGGGAGGTGCCCACGCCATAGCCTGCCCCAGTCTGCTCTCGCGGACCCTTAAGGTGTCTCCAACGTGGCCCTGGAATGAACCTGCGGGCTGAGAGCTCCCTGCAGTGCCAGCCTTGAGCGGTCCTGGAGGGTGGGTGGCGCTGGCCCCCCTGCTGCCCCCTCCTCCTGCGCCAGGACCTGGCGTTCTCATGCCCTCCCCCTCTTGTCTGTCCTGGCCACTATGTGCCCAGACCCCCTTTCTGAGCACTCCGTGGGGTGAGGCAGACTCTATCTCCAATGAAATGAAACGATGGCAAATGAGGAGGGTTTCCGAAGGGGCCCCTATCTCTTCTGTCTGAGGTCTTAGCCCAGGAGGTTTTCACAACAGCCCTGGACGGTGCTCAGTGTGAAGCATCTTCAACACACTTTGCTCAACAAACCCTTCTCTGACCATGTGCTCATCACTGGGGATCCAGAAACTCACAGAGCCCCAGTCCTTGCCTGCCCCCAGCCCCGCGCTGGCCAGTGGGCCCCGGCCTGAAGGGTCACACGCACCCTGACGGACGTTCCTAAATCCTGGGGTCCTGGCCTGGG
This sequence comes from Orcinus orca, assembly GCF_937001465.1. Lineage (NCBI taxonomy): Eukaryota > Metazoa > Chordata > Mammalia > Artiodactyla > Delphinidae > Orcinus > Orcinus orca. The sequence goes on along the minus strand of NC_064565.1, from coordinate 5,689,053 downwards.
GACTCCCAGAGACACCAGACCCCAGGGAGCCAGCTGCCCCCACCATGCACAGCTCATGCTCCCAGGAGAACAAACAGCGCACTGGGTAGAAGGCAGGGTGGGGGGCGGCAGGTGGACAGGACCGAAGCAGCTTGTCCCTGTTTACTCGCCGCAAAGCCAGAAACTCTCTGAACTTACTGGAAAGCTCCTGGGACTTTGTTTTCCTGAAGCAAGACAAAAACAGGTTGGACTTCTCCGGTGTTTACTCAAAGACTTAATTACCTAATTATGAACTGGGTTGCCTGGCAGGCTGGCAAAGGTCAAGGTGGGGCAAATGCATTTGTTTCTCACGTGACCCTGAGAAGTCTCAGGAGGGGTGCCGCCCTCCCCAAGACTAGAGGAGAAGGTCGAGGCGGGGCTGGAAGGGTCCTGGCTGCAGAGGAGGACAGGACTGGTTGGAATGCTGTGCAGCTCTGAGCAGCTTACTTAACCTCTCTGAACCAGTCTTCATCTGCTAAGTGGAAATAGCAATACTTCCTCCACTGGGCTGTTGGTTAAACAGTGTTGGCCTGGCACCCAGGACCAGGCAAAGGTGGCTGTTGTTAGTAACAAAGTCCTCATCTGGTCAGGCTGTGGGGGACTCAGGTGTTCTGGAGACCCACCCACCACTTTCAACCTCCTTCACAGATTGATTCCACCCCAGCAGGCACCTTCACTGCCCACCCAGCGTTTGCTCCCAGCCTCGTTGCCCCCAGCACGACTTCAAGGCAGCAGGTGTTGTCGGCAGATGTGAAATCGCCACTGATGACGGGAAACTCTTCCAGCTGCTGGGAGAAGATTCCCCCAGGTCACCTCGGCCACATCAGGACTCAATTTCCATCTGCTCTCATCTTTCTGAATGCCCGAGTTGCCATGTGCGTGCCCTGTGCCCCGATGGCATCAGACTATCCCTTCCTTCAGTCCCCCAGGGCCATCACCATGTTGCTGCTTGGCCCCCAGCACCATGGATGGGAAAGAAACACAGAGCTGAGTACAGTGAAATTCCTGGTGGGACTCAGGGCCATGCAGATGGCTCAGAACACAGTTACATGCATTTTTAGATTAAAGTGAAAATGAAAACACACCGTGTCTCAATCCTCGAGAAGAAGCTGCTGACCCCAGTCTGGGAAAGTGTGGATTGGGACCACCAGGACCTGGCACAGACCACCCGACCCTCCACCCCACGTGTAGCACCTCTGGCTCCTGACCCTCTGGGCACACGGGAGCAAGGGTGGGTGTTGGCCCAGAGCCCTCACTGTGACCACAGGTAGATCGCAAACAGCAGGCGAAAGCTTTCTGCCGTCCTGTCTCCAAGTCCATGTGATGAGGCTGCAGCGCCTTCCCCCAGGGGGTGGGAGAGAGGTGTCTGCTGCCCAGCCCTTGATCCAGGCCGGCCGGAGGCTTGCTCCGACCAGCGAACACAGGAAGCAAACATGCTGGGTCTGAGCCAGGCCCGAGGCCGGCGGGCTTCCCCTCCTCATTCACCCCTTGGCTCGTCCCTCTAAACCCAGAGTCCTTGGTGTCAGTCAAGTGACTTGGAAACCACAGCCCCTTTCCTGTGGGAGAAGCACCTGGCTCCTGTTTCTGGTGGAGAGAGGCTGCCGGGCATGTGGTGATGGAAGCTGGGAATTTACAGGCCTCCAGCCCCGAGCTGGAGAGGGGCACACAGGGCCACACCGGGCCTCCTTCCCCGTTGGAGGGGAAACTCCAGCAAGCTGAGTACCTCCCGGCTACAGTGACGCTCCAGCACAAGGACAGAGTGCCTCGTCTGCCTGCATTGTGGCTGGACCGCGAAGGGGACCAGCTCCCCCTCCGTGCAGGGGCCCCAGCTCTTCTGGTGGAGCTGCTGCTAAACCATGTCATTCTGCAGAAGGGACACTCCCCGCCCAGAGATGCTGTGTCCCTTTCCCAAGCCACGGAGCCAACGGGGGGCGGGCCTGGATCATCTCATGAGCAGACGCATCCTCAGCCTTTCACCAGGAAAGGCAGGCCCTGCCCCAGCCCTGCCACCCGCCCCTCCCCCACAAAACCCCGAACAGCTTAGATCTGAGAGTCTCTCTTAAAGACAGGAGCTCCTTGGGAGCTGGACTCCTGTCTGCTTCATTTCTCCATCCTCCTGGTGTCCAGTGCTGTGTCTGGCCAGACGAGGGACCAGGACCAGGCTGCTGAAGCAGCTCTTCTGACTCACTATCCCTGGGTGCAAGGTCAAAGTCTCCTGAACAGAATATACACCTCTCTTATAGATGAGCGGTTATCTGAAGATGTACGTTTGTGAGTATTCGTCTGTGTGTGCACATGCGCGCACACATCCTTGTTACTGGATTGTGAGTTCCTTGACAGCGTGGGCTGTGAGATAAATGATAGATAGATAGGTAGATAGATAGATGATAGTTAGACAGATAGATAGACAGATGACAGAGAGAGAGATGATAGATAGATAGATGGATAGATAGATAGGTAACTGGGTAGGTGGGCGGATTGGTAGGTGGATGGATGGATGGAGGGAAGGATGGATAGATAGGCATATCCAGCTGTTCATCCCTTATGACCCCAGGATGGTGATTTGATAGATAGACAGATAGATAATAGAAAGGACTCAGATAACATGGAAAGAAGGAAGGCAGAATCCAGGGCAGTCCTCGTCCCTGAAAGAACAGGAGAGCTGGGAAGACCCTTCAAAGCAAAGGCTCAGGGCTTGACCTAGAGGGCCCAGTGTGGTCTGAGCCACTCAGCTTCTCTGACCTTCCGTCTTCTTCTACGTAGAAAGGGAATGGTGATAGCAGGCTCTGCCTGTCAAGGATAAACGGGAGGATAAGCCTAGAAGACCATGGTTCACAGAGTGGACAAGCCCAGGGCTTTGAATCCAGACAGGGACAGGGTCCAGCTCTGGCTCTGCTACTTAGGTACTGCTGAACCCTGAGGACACTGCTTGACCCCCGCAAGCCTCAGCTGCAAACCTGGGAAAGGAAGTGGCTCCTTGGCAGGGATCTGTGAACGTAGACCCAGGTTCCAGGTGTGGGGCGGGTGCCCGGCAATGGTGATCGCCCTGTTGCTGCTCTCAGGATCCTTGTCTAGAAGGCCCGGCTCCAGCCCTCGCGGTCTGGAAGGTCAGAGCGATGAACGTGGAGGCGCGGCTGCCCCGGAGGGTACAGGCTGCAGAGAGGGGCTGAGGTGATGGAAGCTCCTGCAGAGCTCCCGAGGGGGTACCGAGGGTTTGTGAGGAGAGCCCTTTCCTGCCCAGCCGACTCCCAGCAATGGGGACGGTGGGAGGGAGATGTTGGCAAGGCAATAAGAAGAGAAATCTTTTAAAGGCAAAAAAAACAAAACAAATGACAGGTCTGGGGGAGATGCCAGTGTTTGCTAACCTGTGGATCCGTTCCCCCAGGAAGGGGCTGGGGGCCTGGCTGCTGGAGGTGGCCGCTAGCACAGTGGGGGGCAGACCTGGCTTCCCTTGTGGATGCAGACCTGGAGTGGGGACCAGGGCCACGTCACAGGGGATAAATGGGCTCTGGGGGGCTCCACAGCCCTGGGTCCCCAAAGCAGGTGAATAGAGCTGGACAGCCAGGGGTCCTGGGTTCTTCCCATCTCGTTAGGCCTCTTGTTCCTTTTGGGCCCTGAGATAATTTGCTTCCCTTCGGCCACCTACCAGTCCATGGAGTGCCCAGCTCACACCATGCAGTCCTTGTGTTGGAGGGACAGTCCTGTCCACTCAGCCCGCTCAGAGAACCCAGCCACCGTCAGCCCCTCTACCAAGGCCACCAGGGTTTGGCCAGGGCTGCCCCTATTCATCACCCACCCTGGCCCGTGGCCAGAGATGATCAGAACTGCCTGGCCCAGGGCAGCCGACCCATGGGTGGCTGGTACCCAACAGCAGTCAATCATAAGCTCTTCTCTATGTACCTGGACTCAGACAGAATTTTCCAGGAAATGAAAGTCTAGATGCAGAGGGACTGCTTAGCAAAGTGGTGCGGATGAGGGGACGCAGGGGTTTTCTGTGGGAGAGGAAGAGATGCTGAAGGAGGGAGGGAGGAAGGGGGCCAGGAGGGGAGAGAGAGAGAGAGCCCAACCCCTTAAAATACCCTTCGTGGGGTCCCAGTACCAGTCCCCACAAATCCTTACATGAAATCTTACCGTGTTAAAAAAAGTATGGACTTTATTCTCTTAAGCATTTGTATTTTGAAAAATAATATATAGAGAGAAATATGCATGAAATAACTCTTCAGCTGAACAAATAATTGGCGAGCTAAATCATAGGCCAGCTGGAGAGTGGAGACTGCAGGCCCAGCGAGCCCTTCCCGGGCAGCATCCCCCTTCCCCGCAAAGGTGGCCAGCACCGGGCCTTGCAGCTTTTCTTTATTATCTTACAGAGCCGCCCAAGCACGCGACCTTAAACACTGTAATTTAATTCTGCCAGCTTTTCAGCTTTACAGAAATAAATTGTACCTACGTGTTCTTTTGAGTTCAGCTTCTTTCATTCAGTGTAATGGTTTCTGAGATTAAATCACGTTTTTTTTTCCTGTGGTTTAGCTCGTTCGTTCTCAGGGCTGTGCACGGCTCCGTGGACCACACTGCGAAGTGTGCATCCGTCTTCCTGTTGACTGACGTGGGAGTTGTTTCCAGGTGGAGGCTATTACAAATCACCCTTCCTGTCCTACCACCCAAATTCCTGTAGGTGTCCTAAGAAGAGCTCTCATTTTTACCACCGATAAGCAGCTGGAACACGAGGAAACAGCAGCTAACTTGAAAGTGGGGAAATGTAGAGAAATCCTATAGTCCTTCTGAGGGACCCGATCCTGGACCTCTTAGGGAACGGAGATTCAGATTCATTTCACTTTCTGGGCCAAGAAATCAACACAGATTTCTTGAGCACGTGGAGTCTGAAAAGAAGGGCAGGAGACCAAGGAGGACAGGGCCGCAGGCTTCCAAGAGGAAGCAGTCTTTGGGATGGGCTGACAAGGAGGGTTCATTTAGAGTAACCTGGAAATTATTGCAGTCGTTAGTACAGAAACCCCTAGAAACGTCTGAGTCTCCTGGCTTCCTTGTCTTTCCAAGCCAGGTGGGTGCAGAAACCTCTCCATCCCCGTCCAAAGGAGCAGCTGGTCACACCTATCCAGACGTTGGAACCCACTGTCTGCACCTGAGGGCAATGGGGGCCAGTGGGTGGGGACCACACAGGATGGAGCTTGTCACCTGGCAGCCTCCACAGAGAAGATGATGCACAAAACAAACCAGCTCGTGAACTTCCTGCAAAGGTGCTGTCCAGTCTGAGTTCCTGTAGATGAGAGTTTGGGTGCTTGGGTTCAAAGATGGGAATTGGATTGCGTTCCCAGGCTGGGCTCTACTGATGCTGTGTGTAAACGCTGTGGGATGTGGTCTGTATAGCTATAGGATGGGGATTTGAAAAATCCTGCAGCACCAGAGGGGCAAATTCAAGAGAGGGTCTGGATTTGGGTCCCACCTCTGACTGCGGCTTGGTGAGTGACCGTTCCCCTCTCTGGCCTCAGTGCCTCCCTCTGTAGAATGCGGAGCAGAGTAGGAGACCTCTAAGGGCCATTCACTCTCCAACATTCTGTGACCCTATACATGCTCTGGGGAGGAGAAGGCCTCCAGAAGGAGACTGTCCAACATGAGAAGACTCTTATGGTCAGGGCTGGGTGTTATAAACCAGAGCCTTCCAGGAAGACCCGCTGGCTAGCAAGGGTTTGGTTGAGAGAGCCCAGATAAACTCAGACCTGCCCTTGTGGGCTGTACTTGTCATGGTCAAGCATTGCAGATGGCTTTTATGGCTCGAAGAAAACACACACACACACACACACACACACACACACACACACACACGGATAAACTCGACACCTCACCACACTACCTTCTTCTTCGCTTCGGATGTCAGGAGCCTCCCTCCGGGGGGTACAGAGAGCTCAAGCTCATAATCCATGGAATGGATATAACATAGTTTATTCAACCAGTTCCCCATTAATGCACATAGAGGTTATTTCCAGTTTTTTGTTTGTTTGTTTGTTTTGCCAACGGTGATGTAACAGACAGCCTCGTGCATACATTCTCACATACTGTGGTTTCTAGCCCACAGGTAGGATCACATCACTCGCCTCCTCCAAGATAAAACACAAACTCCTCAGCCATCTGACGCTGCCACCTTCTCTGAGCTCACTTTGGATCACCCTCGTGCCCATCAGCACCAGTTACGCCCACTCAGTTGCAAGGCCTTGACCTTGCCAAACCCAATCCTGCCTTGAGGCCCCTGTGCCAGCTGTTCTCTCTCCTAGAAGGCTCTTCCTTGATCACCAGTGACTTCTTCCTCACCGTTCAGAGCTCAGGTTAAATGTCACCTCCTCCGAGAAGCCCTCCTGCTTGGTCAAGTTTAAGTACCCACCCTCACTCTCTTATATTGATACTAATTCTTCGCACAGCCCTCTGAGGTTTGGATTGTGTCCTTTAAAAAGATACAGCTGTTGGGGCTTCCCTGGTGGCGCAGTGGTTGAGAGTCCACCTGCCGATGCAGGGGACACGAGTTCATACCCTGGTCTAGAAAGATCCCACATGCTGCAGAGTGGCTGGGCCTGTGAGCCATGGCCGCTGAGCCTGCACTTCCAGAGACTGTGCTCCGCAAGGGGAGAGGCCACAACAGTGAGAGGCCCACGTACCACAAAAAATAAAAAAATAAAAATAAAATAAGATACAGCTGATTTACAACATTGTAAATCAACTATACTCCAATAAAATAAAAAATAAAAAAAATTAAAAGAAAAAGATACAGTTGACCCTTGAACGATGCAGGGGCTAGGGGCCAGGACCCACCACAAAGTTGAAAATCCGTGTATAACTTACAGTCAGCCCTCTCTATACGTGCCTCCTCCAAATCCGAGATTCTGTGTCCATGGATTCAGCCAACCTCAGACCATGTAGTACTGTTCTTTACCATTGAAAATAACACACGTATAAGTGGACCCACACAGGTCAGACCAGTGTGGTTCAAGGACAACTCCTGGTACCTGTGAAAGGGACTATTTGGAAACAGTCTTTGCAGATGTAGTCAAGTTAAGATGGACTCGGAAGAACCCTAATCCAATTACTGGTGTCCAAATAAGAGGAGATCATTTGCACGAAGACACAGAGAGGAGTAGGCCACGTGACAACAGAGATCAGAGGGATGCATCCACAAGCCAAAGGCCACCAAGTGTTGTTGGTGGCCACCAGGAGCGAGGAGAAAGGCGAGATTCTCCCTCGGAGCCTCCAGAAGGAACCAACCCTGCACACCTTGATTCTGGACTTCCGGTCTCCAGAATTGTGGCGGCGTATATCCCAGTTGTTTTAAGCCACTCAGTTCGTGGTAATTTGTTACAAATCCCTAGGAAACGAATACACAGTCCTAATCCCGACCCAGTACGTTTCTAGTTTCTTTGTTTATCTGTGGTCTGCCTCTCCCATGAGACAGTCAGCCCCATGAGAGCAGGGCCCTGTCTTTCCAGTTCGTTGGCTACACCCTCAGTGCCTGACACATTGTCATGTTTGCAATGGAGTGACAATGTGTTACGTCTGAAAGAAGTAGATTCCTAGAAGTGAGATGACGGACTTAAAATGTAAATGCATGTTAATTTTAACAGACCGTCAGATTACTTTCCCTCAAATGTTCTTGCGTTGCCCTCCTCCCAGCGGGGGTGAGGGTGTGCATTTCCCACATCCTTTTCGGCTCTGGACAGTGTTACTCTTTTTAATATTTGCCATCTGGAGGGTGTACAAGGGATCTCATTTGCTGTTCTTTCATTTTCCTGACTATTGAGAAAGTTGATGACATTTTCATAGATTTATGTGCTGTTGCACTTTTCTTGTGAATTGCTTATTCATATCTTTGTCCTTTTTTTTTTTTTTTTTTTTTTGGCCTCACTGCACGGCATGCGGGACCCTAGTTCCCTGACCAGGGATTGAACCTGCGCCCCCTGTGTTGAAAGCACAGAGTCTTAACCACTGGACCACCAGGGAAATCCCACCTTTGTCCATTTTTTAATTGGTATGTGTGGTAGGCAGGATAATGCCCCCCCTTCAAAATGGTTTGTGTCCTAATCCCTGGAACGTGTGAATATCTTAGGTTACATAGCAGAGGGGAACTACGGTTGCAAGTGGAACTAAGGTTGCTAATAGGCTGACACTGAGATGGGGAAGATCACCCTGGATCTAGGTGGGCCCAGTGTCACCACAAGGTCCTTAAAAGTTGAAAGAGGAGGCAGAAGAGAGAGACCCAGAGAGACGGCAGCAAGGGGACTCAGCCTGACATTGCTGGCTTTGAAGACGGAGGAAAGGCTCCAAGGGCCAGGGAGGCCAGGCAGCCTCTGGAAGCTAGAAAAGGCAAGGAAACAGATTTTCCCTAGAGCCTCTAAAAGGAAGGCAGACCTGATAACACTTTGATTTTAGCCCAGTGAGACTCCTTTTGGACTTCTGACCTTCAGAACTACAAGGTAATAAGTTTGTGTTATTTTAAGCCACTAAGTTTGTGATAATTTGTTAGAGCAGCAATAAGAAGCTAGTGCACTATGCTACAAATAACAAATGCTGGAGAGGGTGTGGAGAAAAGGGAGCCCTCCTACAATGTTGGTGGGGATGTAAGTTGGTGCAGCCACTGTGGGGAACAGTATGGAGGTTCCTCAAAAACCTAAAAATAGAGCTACCATATGATCCAGCAATCCCACTCCTGGGCATATACCCTTAGAAAACCATAATTCAAAAAGATACATGCGCCCCAGTGTTCATAGCAGCACTATTTACAGTAGCCCAAACATGGAAACAACGTAAATGTCCATCTACAGAGGAATGGATAAAGAAGATGTGGTACATATATACAATGGAATATTACTCAGCCATAAAAAAAGAATGAAATAATGCCATTTGCAGCAACAGAGATGTAACTAGAGATTATCATACTAAGTGAAGTAAGTCAGAAAGAGAAAGACAAATACCATGTGATATCACTTATATGTGGAATCTAAAATATGACACAAATGAACTTATCTACAAAACAGAAACAGACTCACAGATGTAGAGAACAGACTTGTGGTTGCCAAGGCAGTGGAGGGGGAGGGATGCACTGGGAGTTTGGGATTAACAGATGCAAACTATTATACATAGGATGGATAAACAACAAGGTCCTACTGTAGAGCACAGGGAACTACATTCAATGTCCTGTGATAAACCATAATAAAAAAGAACGTATATATATATATATATATATATGTATACCTGAGTCACTTTTCTGTACAGCAGAAATTAACACAACATTGTAAATCAACTATACTTCAATAAAATTTTTTTTAAAAGAAATGAGTGTACTATGTTTTAATTTTCTTATCAATTCACGGAAGCCTGTTGTAGGTTAGGGATATAAATGCTTTATTTCCTTGCACCCATGTTACCCTCACCATCTGGTACAGGAATTACTGGTTTATAACCTACCTCCCTCCTCCTTGAGGGTTTGTACTTCATCTTGGTATTTCTAGCAAACCAGCACCTGGCAGGTGCACCAAAAATGTGGAATGAATGAAAGAACTGGTGAACTATAGAAATGTCTTCACGTTCAGTCACCTCTGCATCCCCCCCATTCCTGTGCTCCACAAACACCAAGCCTTCGGATAATGGGGAGACCTGGGTATTGTCCCATTTCCTGGTGGTTTCCTGGGCTTAGCTCAGAGGTGATGCTGCTCATCAATTCCCCGGATGACTGGGTCCCTACCTCTCACTTGCAGGTGGGGTTTGGATAGGCAGCGTGCTGGAGAGGATCCTTGCACTCAGCCAGATGAAGAGGCTGCAGAGCTGACGTGGCTTTGGGAAGTGGGCACAGATGGAATTTGGGAAGATTCCCGAACCCCAGAGGACTCCTGCACGTCACAGGCTGCAGCAGGACATTCTCCCGTGATGGCAAGAATGCGGTTGCTGTGACTCTGTCATGTGGTTCAGCAGTACTGGAGTGGTCTGAAGTCTGGGATATGGCAGAGGTGATGGAATATCTCCTGCAAGATTAGATGATAAGAGACTGCCTTGGGCTCTCCCGATCTGCTGGATCGCTCACGCCGAGGGTAGACCATGTCACGAGCAGCCCCATGGAGCGGCCTTTGAGGCCAGGAATGGCAGCCTCACGCCAACAGCCACATGAGCGAGCTTGGAAGCAAATTTGCAGCTCCAGCTGAGCCTTGAGATGCCTGCAGCTCTGTCCCACAGCTGAACACAATCCCACGAGAGACTCCAAGCCACAACCACACAGCTAAGCTACTCCTGGATTCCTGACCTCCAGAACCTGTGAAATAATAATGTGTATTATTTAAAGCCATTAAGTTTTGGAGTAATTTGTTATGAGTCAAGAGTAACAAATAGCGTTGGAAATCCTTTTCCTTCGCAGTTTTGAAAGCTTTGCTCTGAGGCTAAGGTTCTGCTGAGAAGTAGGCACACAACCCACTTCGCCCCTGGAAGTTGTGGACCTTCTCTTTATCCTGCGTATCCTGAAATTGCACGGTGGTTTGCCATCTTGGGTCTACGTTTTCCATTGGGCTGGGGCCTGATGGGCCATTTCAGTCTGGAAATTCATTTCTTTCAGTGCTGGGGAATTTTCTGGAATTATTTTATTGACGACTTCCTCCCTACCATTTTTTCTATTCTCTATTCCTGAAATTCCTTTTATTCATATTTTGAACCCTGGGGATTGATCCTTAATTTTTCACTCACTATCCTCTTTTCCTCTGTTTTCCATTTCTGTGTTTTTTCCTTGCTTTCTGGGTAATTTATTTATCCTCTAATCTTTTAATAAAGCTTTTAATTTTCTTTCTTATTCTGTGTTCTCTTTTTTTGTTTGTTTGTTTTGTTCTGTTTTTACGGAGTGTCCCATTTTCATAGCATCTTTTATTTTTTATAAATTTATTTATTTTTATTTATTTTATTTTTGGCTGCGTTGGGTCTTGGTTGCTGTGCACGGACTTTCTCTAGTTGTGGCGAGTGGGCGCTACTCTTCGTTGCAGTGCACGGGCTTCTCATTGCGGTGGCCTCTCCTGTTGTGGAGCTCGGGCTCTAGGCATGTGGGCTTCAGTAGTTGTGGCACACGGGCTCAGTAGTTCTGGCTCACGGGCTCTAGAGCGCAGGCTCTGTAGTTGTGGCACACGGGCTTAGTTGCTCCATGGCATGTGGGATCCTCCCCGACGAGGGATCGAACCCATGTCCCCTGCATTGGCAGGTGGACTCTTAATCACTGTGCAACCAGGGAAGTCCCATAGCATCTTGTTCTTATGTAATGGGTACTATATCTTCTCTTATCACTCTAAAAATATCAATAATAGAGCTACGGGAATTTTTTTTTTTTGGTTTGTTTCATTAAGTTTTCTTCTCTCTGCATAGTCTGTTCTTTCAGGTTGTTTTCTTTTCTTTGTTCTCTTTTCTCTCTTTCCTCATGTTGGAGTTCTCCTCAGATGTCTGACGATCTTGGTTTACTGGTTGGTATTTAAGAGTGGAGCACTCAAGTATTGACTGGAAGCTCTTAGGCTTTATTGGGTAGAATGTAGTAGGCAGCGGCCAACCTTTTCTCATGCTGCACCAACCAGAAAATAAAACTGGATAAATTACAAAAATAGCATTTTAAAGATATTGGAGCTCTGTGGAAAGTAAGAGGGCAAAATGAAACAAAAATTCCAGAGATGGAAGACTTCTTCCCAGGTGAGTTGGGTTCCTAGTCCTTTTCTTCCATGAGGACGTCGCTGAGTCAGGGTCCACACTGAGTGTTGAGCAGAGAGGTCTACTAGGGGGAGGGAGAATCCAGCAGAGCTTTGGATAGCCACGTGGATGAGCCTGAATGGCTTTACTGGATTGAAGCTCGAAGGCTGGGGGATGAAGCCTTGCTCACTGTCTGGCATCTGGGCTGGGGAGATTCCAAGAAGTGGGAGCTCCAACAGCTGGAGCTCCTTGGGCCTCCGTGTGTTTCTGTGTGCTCCCCCCAGCATGGCAGCTTCAGGGTAGGTAGTTCTTACATGTTGGCTCAGGGTTCCCAAAGCACGAGTCCAAGAGGAAGAAGGATCCAGGACAGAAGCTGTATCACTTCTTACAACGCAGCCTTGGAAGTCCCATCATTTCTCTCCTTGAAGCAGGCACAAAAGCCCACTGAGGTTTAAGGGAAGGAGAGTAGACCCCACTTCTTGACAGGAGAGTGTAGAATTCTCACGGAGCTTGTGGGACAGGAAATACTGTCATGATTGTATTTGCTTTCTGATTGTCCTACTGATAACCATTTTTGATACACACTATCCTAATTTTTATGTATACCACCTCCTCGAAAAGTCATTGTATTCATTCCCTATTGCAGTCACCACAAGTGTGATGCGTTTAAAAACACAGATTTATTATTGTATGGCTCTGGAGCCCAAACTCCAAACGGGGTCAGAGGTCCAGCTGGCCAAATCAAGGTGCTGGCACAGCCTCAGCTCGTCTGGAGGCTCCGGGAGAACCCATGCCCCTGCCTTCCCTGGCTCCCTTGGCTTCTGGTCCCTTCCTCTACCTCCACAGCCCATCACTCTGCTTTCACTACCACATCCTCTCTGCCTCTGACTCCTCGCCTCTCTCTCAGAAGGACCCTTGTGATGACTTTGGGCCCAGCTGGATAATTCAGTAAGTCTCTCCATCTGCAAAGTCCCTTTGGCCATGAAAGTACCATGTTCACAAAGTCTGGGGCCTAGGATGTAGACATCTTTGGAGGGGGGGCATTATTCTGTCCCCTACACTCACATACATAGAGCCACTTGTATGTGTCTGTCTCGGCTGGCAGTCCTGAGGAGCTACTCCAGTGGACCTAAGAACGCTTCACCCTTATCCCTGGGGTGCCCACCCTCCAGCCAGAAGCATCCTTCACCACGTACAAACCACCCCAGGACTGGCATCAGCTCTAACACCTTCGTCCCTGGGCATCAAGCCTGCTCTCTGCTCCCAGAATTCTGAGCTAATACGGCTCCGTGGTCTCTCACGAGCCTGGCCCAATCCCGAGAATCTATATGGCACTGTGATGCAGGGTCCTTTTTACACGTCTGGTGAGTCCTTGGGTAACACACTGACCCTCTTTAGGTTTTAACCTGGGAGGTGACACAAGCTGGAAGGAATAAGTGATCAAAGCCAAGTCCCACCTGTATTTAAATTCAGCTCTGTTAATAGGTCCCTGATGGACAGGTCAGCGAGGGGACAGTATGAGGGAGCTGAATGGCGAGAGCCTCTCAGGAGGAGGCCTCCTCAGCCTCTGCCCAGGGCACCCCACTCAGGCTGGGCCACCCCTGTGCTTCAGCCCCTGCTGGACCCTGATGTCCCCTCCTCCCCTGTTCCAGTCACCACTGCCCACCCTTCGGCTCCCTCCCAGAGCAGACCCTCTTCCCACGAGACAAAGACACTCATTTCATCTCTCTCCTCTATAATGAGAAATTTCAAAGCTACAGACAAGTGCAGAGAGCAAAATAGCACACATCCATCTGCCACCTGTTCAGTGGTGATAATTTTAACAAAGTTTGCTTCCAATTTTTTTTTTAAGGCATAAAACACTACAGGTATAATTGAAGTCCCTTGTGTGTCCCTTCTGAGTTCCTTTGTCCTCCCTAGACTGAACCCTTCCATCCCTAGAGGAAACCACTCTCCTGGCTTGGATGTGTCCAAAAAGAGTGTGTCCACATTCTTTCCACGTACATGTGCTTCTGTAAACAATAGATTACAGACATGATCCATGGCTACCTACAAATTCAGTGTAATCTCTATCAAAACGTCAACAGCTTTTTTCACAGAAACGGAAAAGCTGATCCTCAGATTCATATGGAATTGCCTGGGGCCTTGGATAGCCAAAACAATCTTGAAAAAGAATAAGGTGGTGGGGTGGCGTCTCATGCTTCTTGATTTCAAAACTTATGACAAAGCTGTAGTCATTAAAAGAGTGTGGCACAGGCATAGGTTATATAGACCAAGGGGATGGAATAGACAGCCCAGAACTAAACCCTCCCAAATATGGCCAACCACTTTTTTCTTTTAATTTTTATTGGCATATAGTTGATTTACAATGTTGTGTTAGTTTCAAGTGTACAGCAAAGTGAATCAGTTATACATATACATATATCCACTCTTTTTTAGATTCTTTTCCCATTACAGAGTATTGAGTAGAGTTCCCTGTGCTATACAGGTCCTTATTAGTTATTGGCCAACTGATTTTTGACAAAGGTGCCGAGATCATTCAATGGGGAAAAGACAATCTTTTCAACAAATGGCGCTGGGAAAACTGGATACCTACATGCAAAAGAAGTTGGACCCCTTACCTAACACCACACACAAAAACTAATTCAGTATGCATCAAAGACCTAAACTTAAGGGCCAAAACTTTAAAATTCTTCTAAGAAAGAAGAGAAGTCTCAACACTGAATTTGGCAACAATCACATAGATTTGACACCAAAAGTACAGGTAACAGAAGAAAAAATAGATAGATTGGATTCCATCAAAATTTAGTCTGTTTTTCAGAGAAAAACAAATACCATAATATATTGCTTATATGTGGAACCTAAAAAAATTATATAAATAAACTTACTTACAAAACAGAAATAAACTCACAGACATAGAAAACAAACATCGTTATCCAAGGGGAAAGGGGGTGGCAGAATGATAAATTAGGAGTTTGAGATTAACAGATACACACCACTATATATAAAATAGATAACCAACAAGGACCTACTGTATAGCACAGGGAACTATACTCAATATCTTATAATAACCTACAATGGAAAAGAATATAAAAGAATAGATATATATGTATATGCATAACTGAATCATTCTGCTGTACACCTGAAACTAATATAGCATCGTAAGTCAACTATACTTCAATTAAAAACTTTTTTTAATTAAAAAAATTTTAAGAATATAGAGCTAAAAAAGGAGGATATGAAAAGAGAATATGAATAGGTGTATTACTCACATATGAAGATTTCTGGGGAGAGCCTGGAAACTTCCCAAGCAGGTTCAAAAATGGCTTAAGAGAGGAGGGAAAGGAGACTGGCTTTGGGGTCATTAGAGGGTGGGGCTGGGGGTGAAGGTTCACATGCATGGACCAGGCCTGCATGATTGGAACGTCCTGATGAAGCAGCACACCAGCTTTCTGATGAGCTGGATGGATCTAAGACAGGAGGGAAGAGGGAGTGGTAGGGCTTGAAAGACAACAGCAGTCAAATATCAACAATGGAGCCAGACTCTTTATTACAATCTGTGCCATGGACTGAAGGTGTGTGTTCCCTCAAAATTTATATGCTGAAGCCCTAACCCTCAATATATTCAGAGGTGGGGACTTTGGGAGGTTATTCTGTTTAGATGAGGTCATGAGGGTGGTGCCCTCATGATGGGATTAGTGCCCTTGTAAGAAGAGGAAGAGACACAAAGCATCCTCTCTCCACCAGGTGAGGACAGAGAAAGAAAGTGGCCATCTGCAAGCCAGGAAGGAAGATCTCACCAGAAACGGAAGTTTAATCTGGGACTTCCAGTCTCCAGAACTCTGAGAAATAAATGTTTAAGACTGCCAGTCTGTGGTATTTTGTGATGGCAGCCTGAGCTAACTGAGACACTCTGTAAGTCTGCTGCTATTGTATTTTTTCTCGTGTCTATTGGTCTCATGTTTTCCACCTATTCACATGACTTGTAATTTTTTTTTTTTTTGGCCATGCCACATGGCTTGTGGGATCTTAGTTCCCTAACCAGGGATCGAACCTGGGCCCCTGGCAAGGTTTATCACAAGATACTGAATATATTTCCCAGTGCTATACTGTTGGACCTTGTTGTTTATCCATTCTATATATACCAGTTTGCATCCGCTAACCCCAAACTCCCAATCCATCCCTCCCCCACCCCCTTCTCCCTTGGCAACCACATGTCTGTTCTATATGTCTGTGAGTCTGTTTCTGTTTCATAGATAAGTTCATTTGTGTCATATTTTAGGTTCCACATATAAATGACATCATATGGTGTTTGTCTTTCTCTGACTTACTTCACTTAGTATGATAATTTCTAGGTCCATCCATGTTGCTGCAAATGGCATTATTTCATATTGTGCTGTGTATCTATACCACATCTTCTTTATCCATTCATCTGTCGATGGACATTTAGGTTGTTTCCATGTCTTGGCTACTGTAAACAGTGCTATTATCATCTGTTTCTTGACGGCCTTTTCCTCTGGCTGTATTTTGCATCCCAAGGACTGAAAAACTGTGCCTTGATAGCCCAGCCCCCAGCATCCTATACTACCCTAGCACACAGTGTCCATTAGGAAAGTGTAGAGCACCACAATTCTCTAGTCATTCAGGCTCGTCCACATGGCTGTCCAAAGTCCTGCTGGATTCTACCCTCCGCCAGTAGACCTCTCTGCCCAACACTCAGTGTGGACCCTGACCCAGCAATGTCCTCATGGAAGAAAAGGACTAGGAACCCAACTCACCTAGGAAGAAATCTTCCATCTCTGGAATTTTAGTTTCATTTTGTCCTCTTACCTTCCACAGAGCTCCAATGTCTATAAAATATGATTTATGTAATGTATTCAGTTTTTTCCTGGTTGGTGAAGCATGAGAAAAGGTTGACTGCTACCTACTACATTCAACCCCTAAGTAGAACCTCTCTGGCTGCTTCATTTTTACTGCTGCCTATCATGGGACCATCCTTATGTAGGGGGTGGAGAAACGTGAAAATGTGGTCAAGACAATAATACAGCTTGGTTGATGTTTTAGCTAGTTGAACAGCTCCAGTGGAATTTCCAAATATTTTTCTTTCTCACTCATGCTAGGGAATTAATGCCTTCCTCTCATACAGGGAGACTTGAATTTTAAGATTCTCATGGCTCAAGCAATGTTTAACTCAACAAAATAAGTGTCAGTGGTGTTGTTTCATCCATCTGCAATGAGGTGAAGAATAAAAGAAGGTAAGTTCAGCATGCGGTCTCATGGTCGTCCTTTAAATTGTTCTTGCTTCGCAACTACTGTCTGCATCTACTCCTTGAGCTGGCTCAGGATCTGAAGAAACAGTAGAATAACTGAAAGAGGGTGAGTTTGGAGTCAAGCAGACTTGCTCTTAAAGCCCCGTGTTACCTCAAGGAAATGACTTAACCTCTCGTAAGTTCTGGTTTCTTCCTCTGTTAAGTAAGACAGACAATGCCCACCTCCCGGGGTTGTTGTGAGAATTTGTGGGGTCTAAAGTACCCCCACCCACAGGAAACATCCATACATTGTCCTCATCCGTCCTCACTTGTCCGCAGCTTACTGTTCAGCAAAATTAAGGTGGTGCCAACAGAGCAGAATTGTTTTGATTGTGTGGCTCAGAGAGACCATGTAGGTGAAGGGATTTGCAAATGGAAAATACTATGCACAAAGATTTGGTGCTCTTGGTGGTTGAGGCACCAAGGGCCTTATCTCATAGCAAAGTCCAAAGGCTGTTCTGGCTGATTTTTGTTTCTCCAGGCTCTTCACTGTCAGTGCCATCCTCAAGTCCCCCCATCTTCAAAGAACAGCCAAGGGTCGTCTCCCGTGGGAAGCCTCCTTACAGGGGACCCGGCTAGTACCTAGTGTGCTGGTACTTCAGAGCCCGGTGGGCTACTGTCACCCATCTAATCCGTGGGTTACTCTCACCCACCCCTATTAGGTTGCCACAGTGGTGCAGAGCCTGGACTCACACAAACCAGCAATCAAATCAAATCCCACCTCTGCAACTTACTAGCTGGGTGACTTTGGGCAAGTCCCTTAAACTTTCCGCCATCACTTTCCTCAACTGTAAACCAGGGACGTAATTACACAGGCACACCTCCGCGATACCTCAGGTTCCATTCCAGACCAGTGCAATAAAGCAAATATCACAATAAAGTGAGTTATATGAATTTTTTGGTTCCCGAGTGCACATAAAAGTTTTGTTTACACTATACAAAGTGTAAAAAGTTTTGTTTACGCTATACAAATTCTATTAAGTGTGCGTTATGTCTTAAAAAATGCACATATCTTAATTTAAAAATACTTGCTAAAAAGAACCGCTAACCACCATCTGAGCGTTCAGGGAGTTGCAGTAGTGACATCAAACATTGCTGATCACAGACCACCTTAACAAATAGGAGAATACAGAAAAAGAAATATTGAAATATTTCGAGAATTACCAAAATGTGACACAGAGTCAGCAAATGTTGTTGAGGAAATGGCGCTGATAGGATTGCTCAAGGGCAAGGTTGCCACAAACCTTCAACTAGTAAAATGGGCAGTATCTGTGCAGTACAATAAAATGAGGTCTGGCTGCACCGATTTTGCAGGACTGTTGTAAGCAATGGATGAAACAACAGGAAGCCTGGTGTACAAGGCAGATACCTGCAAACGGCAATCGTCCCTCTCCCTGGGTCCCTGTCCCCTCCCGCGCCCACATGCCTAGCTGTGCGCTGGGTCAGCATCTACACTTCTTCCCCGCGGCCAAATCTCCTTGAGGCCCAGCTCACCAAAGAACGGCGCGCCCTCGGCTTCCCCATCTCCCTGGCAACAGGGGGCGCGGCTTTAAGGGGGCTGGGCCAAGGGCCAGTGGGAGCCAATGAGAGCGCGAGAAGGCCTCCAAGGAGCCAATGGGCGCGAGGTGGGGCGGGGCCGGGTCCTCTGGATGCCCCTCACGGGGGCTCCCTGCCGGCCTGCGCTGTCTGTGGGGATGCGGGCAGGGCGCCGGGCCAGCCACAGGCTTCCACCCCCTTCCCAGCCCGGGAGAGCACGAATAAATTAGCTATTCTTAGTAGGGCCTGAAAGGGAGCCCTTTCTGTCTAATAAGGAAGCCAAAGTTTTGTATCTATATCTCAAACCCAAACAGTACAGTGATGTGGTCTGCCCGGTTCCGCGTCGGTAGGACCCGGGCAGGCCCGGGGTGCTGGGTGTCCAAAAGGGCCTCCTGGGCAAAACCCGAATGGTTTCTGCTCTGCCGGGCTCTGGCGAGGAGAAAAGATCATCTGTGGGGTTGGAGAATCCCCTGGGGTTCTGGCAGCAGGCGGCTTCAGCCCTCCGCCAGTTTGGTCCCCGGGACCTTCCCTCGGCAGCGCCTCTGGACCGGCCTAAAGTGGGCGGGGGCTCGGGGCTGCCGGTGGCCCCTGCAGACCTCACAGCGGACCTCACAGCCTCAGCCTGAGCCCTGCCCCGGCCCAGCTGCTTCTCTGTCCTCCTCACCCACCACCCCCTGCGCCTGGGCTCCTGGGCTCTTCACACAGAGCCCTTCCCCACGTTCCCCGCAAGGTCTTCCTCGGCTTCTGCTTCTCTTCCTTCCGGCCTCAGCTTCCCTGACCACCCACCTGCAGGAGAGCCTTCCTGCCCCATCATTCTCCAGCACACCATCTGCAGCTCTTTTCCGGGGCTTATCCCAGTATGGAATCATTAATTCAGCTGTTCGCTGTCTACTCCCCAGCTAGTGTCAGCAGCTCCACCAGGCCGGGGACCATGCCATCTTGTGCACTGTGTATCCCAGGACACAGAGGAGACACTCAACAAATACACGTTGAATGAGTGAATGAATGAATCCAAAAATGCCACTGAAGTACCTCCTGGAGCCATTCTTGCTGCTGATTGACGAGTCTGACCAACAGCCCTGTCCTCCACATTCACCGGAAGGGAGGCTCGTCACTGGTAGTGGAACCACGTGGGGTCCTGTATTAAGTGACACTATGGTTCAACACGTCGATACCGCTAAAAGGAGGAAAGCTCCTGCCAGCATCTCAGACCTCGGGGATTTTCTAGAACTGTGGTGGATGGGATGCCCAGAAATTTCTGAATATCTTGTTGATATTTTATTAAGTTGAGAGGGTCTACACTTGTCAAAATAATAATAAAAGTGACCATTACATACGGAGTGCTTGCTATATTCCTGTACCAGGCATTTCCCTGTCTCAGCTCAGGATAACATAATGAAATGCCACAGACTGGCTGGCTTAAATAAGAGATATTTACTTCTCAGTTTGAGAGACTGGGAAGTCCAAGATCAAGGTGTCAGCAAATTCAATTCTGGGTAAGGGCCTACTTCTTGGCTGGCAGGTGACCACCTCCTTGCTGTGTCCTCACATGGCAGAGAGAGAGAGCTCTGTTCTCTCCTCTTCTTATAAGGGCACTAATTCCATTGTAGGGTCCCCACCCTCATGACCTCATGGAAACCTAATTACCTCCGAAAAGCCCCACCTCCTAATACTATCACATTGAGAGTTAGGGTTTCAATATAAAAAATCTGGGGGGCACAGGCATGCAGTCCATAACATCCCTGCAAAGACTATAGTCTCTACAGAAATAGCACAAAGTAAGTGATTAATCTCCTTTTGCAGAACTCAGGTGCAGGGAGGTGATATGACTCATTCAAAGTCACACAGTAAAGCCAAAGTTCAGTGGCCTCCCCCTGCAGTAAGCTGCTCCCTCAAACCTGCTAGCTCACCCCTATCACATGGAGATCACACAACAGGCCCCGGACTCTGGTCTGCCTGGTCAATTAATCATGGAATTCGTGGCTGAAAAAAAACCCCCAAAACTCAGAAAAATGGCATCCTGGATTGGATGGTACCTTTTGCCCTAAGCATCCCATTTTTTTCCAAGATATATTCCTTTTTTTAAATTTATTTATTTATTTATTTTTGGCTGCATTGGTTCTTCGTTGCTGTGCGCGGGTTTTCTCTAGTTGCTGCGAACGGGGGCTACTCTTCATTGCGGCACGTGGGCTTCTCATTGCAGTAGCTTTTCTTATTGTGGAGCATGGGCTCTAGGCACCTGGGCTCAGTAGTTGTAGCACGTGGGCTCAGTTGTTGTGGCATGTGGGCTTCAGAGTGCAGGCTCGGTAGTTGTGGCACGTGGGCTCAGTAGTTGTGGCTCACAGGCTTTAGAGCGCAGGCTCAGTAATTGTGGCGCACGGGCTTAGTTGCTCTGCACCACGTGGGATCTTCCCGGACCAGGGCTAGAACCCATGTCCCCTGCATTAGCAGGTGGATTCTTAACCACTGCGTCACCAGGGAAGCCCCCAAGCATCCCATTATGGATTCGTTCATTTATTCCTTCATCCCACAAGGGTGTGTTGAGAATCTACTCTGTATCCGGGGATACACACTGCACAAGACAGCAGAGGGTCCCCAGCTCCACAGGTGTGTTTCTGAAATTCAGGGGCAAGTGCGTCAGAAGGACCATCCAGGCAGGGCCGCATCCCAGGGCCCAGGGTTTGCTGCTTCTCTGTCCCCAGGGTCTCCCCCAGGTCCACCTTCCCTCCGGCACAGCCACTGGCGCCCCACACCTCCCCTTTGTTTCTTTATTTTTTCACCACATCGGAGGAGTTTTTAATGGGGGAAAGGGCCTAGGAATGGGGTTGTTTGAGGACAGGGAAATGAGCCACTTGCTGTGATGAATGTTCTTGAAAAGCAATGTATTTTTTCATGGGTAGCTTGCCGGGCTTGGGAACAAAAGTGCTTTGGCTGCCTATCAAATATTAACAGAGGCGAACTGTTTTCTCGGCGGTTCCCTTTCCCCACACACGCTCACTTGCGCCTCTCCCTAGGCATGACAGAAATGACATCGAGTTCAAGGGCTCCCTGGGGTCCCCTCCCGGGATAAAGTGGTGGCTGCTTTCATGGACCCTGGGACCCTCTCCCTCGCACCCACCCTCTCCCCTCTCCGCTGCAAGGACATTCCCCCCCTTCCCCATGGGAGGAGAAGGAGTGGATCCCCAGGCAACCAGAGGTCAAGTGGAAACCCTGGATGTACCAACGCTGCCTGCAAGTTCAGCAAGAGAGGAAGTAGCCCTGCCCCTTTGCACCTGGCCCCCAACAACTTCCCCCATCGAAGCAGCCATCCTGACGTCTTCCCCGGTTTTCCAGTCCCCCTCCCCCACCCTGAGCAGGTTCACTTCCCACCAAGGATGGGCCGCAAGGCATTGGAGTGTGTCTTCGGGGAAGACCTCTCAGGCCACTGATGCTCCGAACCACTCGCTGGGACCCTGCTTTGCCAAATGATGGTTGCATCTGGCTGTCCGGGGGAGGCCTTTCCATCCCTGCGAAATAGGAGCTAAAGCAAAACAGGGCCTTCCCAGGACTGGAGAGGAGCGAGTGTCTGAAACTTACCGTGATGAGAGCCTGAGTTTTAGCAATAATTCCAGGAAGCCAGAAGTCTCCTGCTAGCTTGCATCCTGCGAGGAAGACCAGAACAAACCCCGCCTCTCACTCCGGCTCCCCTTTGAGCTGATCCTGCTGTCCCATTTGCCGAAGGGACAGTTGTCAGAAACAAGAGGCTAGTGGAAGGGACCCCTCAGCCTGGACAGAGAACAGCCCTCCCCGTCTAATCATATTGGCCACGTGTCTGGAAGAGTGACCTACCTTCCCCAGCAGAGGGCTGGGGGCGGGGACTTGGGTGTGTTCTCCTGAAGGGGGACTGACATTTCCCATCTCAGTGATTACGGAAAAGAAGCCTTTATCCACTCTGAAAAGAACATGAGACAAGAGCAGGGGGTGGGCTTCCTTTTGCCCACTCTGCCAGCCCCAGTTCTGGAGCTGGACAGATCTCTGGACTGAGGTCCCCAAACCCAGCTCCTGGCAGAGCTGCAGAGGCGGGGCGTGGAAGGGGCAGGCCTGGGCCCTCCTCCTTCCTTCTGGGACTGGTAGCCAGACTGCAAAGAGGGCCTCCAAAAGAGCTTGGCCTTCTGGTATCACCCACTTTCAGAGTCCACTCCCCTGCAGTGCCGGCTGAAGCTTTTGTCTAGCAGAATGTGATGGCAGTGATGCTTGGACTTCTGAGGCTAAGTCCTGAAAAGCCTTGCAGCTTCTGCCAGGGTCTCCTGGGTGATGCATCTGGGGGTAGCTGGGCTCCATGTAAGGAGTCTGACTCTCCCGCCAGGCTTGGAGGAAGTCCATATAGAGAGGCCATGTGGGGAGAGAGCTACCCGGCTGGTCCCCAGTTCTCTCAGTCACCCCAGCTGGAATGCCAGGCACGCCAGTGACACAGCCCTGTAGGATGAGATGCCCAGTGAAGCCTCAGGACTCCAGCTCCAGCCACCACCTCACGACAACCACAAGAGAGGCCCCAAGTGAAAACCGCCCGGCTGAGCTCAGTCAACTCCCAAAAGAAAATGATAACTCCCTATTGTAAGCCACTGTGTTTCGGTGTGTTTTAAAATGCAGCACAGAAACCTGGGACAGAGATCCCGGTCTGGAGAAGAAAGAGCTTTGCAAGGAATTCCCCAGGCCGGCTGGCCAACAGTTTCAAGCAGTGGCTTTGAACTCGCTCAGTTAAGGAATCTTTTGTCCATTGAAAATTATGATTAGAACTCTGACATGGAAAAGAGATAAAAGCATGGTAGTAGCTCTCTTTTTAAAAAGGTGTGGGAGCAATCTCCCCCTTCCCCACCGGCCCAGCAGCAGCCCCCAGGCAGTGAAGGAGGCTCCACCAGCTCTCCCAGGTGTCTCTCTCTCTTGCTCTTTCTTTTTTCCCAAAAAAACAAAACAAAACACGTCACAGCAGGCTTCCTTCAGCCAAGCTCCCCCGGTCCAGAGGGTATCCTGATGGGGCGTCCTGTACCTCTGAAAGTAGCACACTCAGGCTCTTCCCCTTTTCAGGCCCCATGTCCTCTGGCGACGCCCTACCTTCCTTCATCAAAAGACACCAGTGGTCCAGCCAGCCCACCTGAGATGCTAGAACACCTTTTCTGGCAAGAGACACTGTTATCAAGAGACACTGTTATCAACAGACGTTGTTATCAGCTCACCTTTTAGACAGAGGAGAGGTGAGTAGATAGAATCCCTGTTGTGCCAATGGGGAAACTGAGGCCAAAGAAGTTCAAGCTCTCGGTTGAGCAGGAGAGATTTCTCCAGCCTCAGTCAAGCCTCTCTTCACAGTGGCATGCGCTGCTCGCCCAACCACTGCGTGCATGAAGGCGGTGGCCGTGGGCCTGAGGGCAGGGCACACATTGCTCTTCCAAAGCCAAGCCAAGCTGAACCCCAACTCTTCCCCAGGACCTCACGGGGCAGAGTGACCCGGCACGGCCCCTCCCTACCTGGCTTGTCCTACTTCATGCTGGAGACCCAGCTCCTCCACGAGAGGCGATGGCCACAGCCCTCCCCACGGAGACGGTACGTCCCGCATCCATCTCGTTCCCTTTTCATCCTTATCGCCGAACCCCCAGACTCTGTTTTGCTAACAGCACTGACTTCTCGGGGAGAGCAAGCCCTTGCATAACAAGCTCTTGACTTGTCTCCAAAGCCAAGGTTTGTTCCAATGGCTATGACTTTCAGCCTCCCCACATGTCCTTGAGAAGATGAACCACACTTTTGTACCACAGGACATGCCAGGAGTAGCTCCCACGCAGTGCTTTTGGGAGGGGGGCTGTTCCAGAGGAAGAGGCCACAGCTCAGCCAGACATCTAAAAGGTACCATTAAGATGACGGACGCCTTTTTCCGTGGTGCCTTGAGCAAGCCATTGTGCTTTATTACTCATCTCTTCCGTGGGGCGATCACGGCGTGAGAGTGTCCTGGGCTCCTTTGGCCGGGACGCATGCTCTGGGGTCCACGCTCACATCCTGGGGAAGAAAGGATGCAGGAGCAGGGCCTCAGGACGTTTTACCTCTGCATCCCTGCCTGGATGCAGGGCTTGGGCAAAACAGCAAGGGTCCTTTCCACGCCTCTGTGGCCCCGTCACAGCCACCATCTCTCCCTCGCCGCGATCACCACCCCCCAAGATCGGCAGATTTCCCCAACTGTCTGCCACTTCCCATCAAGGGAAAAATCCCAGAGGCAAAACCAGACTTCTGACCAATTTAGAAATGTCTGAACACGCTCCACAAACAATAGTGATAGCTACCAATTATCCAGTCGTTACAACGACCAAGGGCAGTCCCGGGCGCTTGACACCCCGGGCAAGGGATTTGGCCATCCCCCTTGTCCAGAGTCTTGGGGAAGTTAAGAAACTTGCTACCTGGTACGTGAATGGCAGAGCTGGGATTCGAAATGACCCCTGGCTCGTTCTAAAGCCACCGTGTTCTGCCCATGGGTGACACTGCCCTTGTGATTCAGGGGGCAGAATCTAAGACAGAAACGAGGCTGGACTCAAGGCCTGGGATGAACTGGGTCAGCCTGAGCCAGACAATGGGGGCTGGCGACCTCCCTGCCCCAACCAGGCAGACATGCAGAATGCGAACCGGGCGGACCCTTGGGGAACATCCAGTGGAAGAAAGGGAATCAGGAGCTGAGGACCTATTATGCAGTAGGGCCATCCCCATAGGAACTTGGTGATCCCTAGAGAAAGCTCATGAGCTGGGGGTTGCCTGACCCATTTCACAGATGGGGAAGTAAAGCCTCACCGGGGTCACAGGACCCAGGAGACATGCACATTTCAGGCCAGTCCTGTTGACTCCAAGGACTGTGCTTTCCCACCACTACCCCACGCTGCTTCGACGTGGAAAGAGCCTGACTTTGACCCCAGAG
The DNA here is from genome assembly GCF_937001465.1 of Orcinus orca. Classification (NCBI taxonomy): domain Eukaryota; kingdom Metazoa; phylum Chordata; class Mammalia; order Artiodactyla; family Delphinidae; genus Orcinus; species Orcinus orca. The sequence continues at coordinate 5,663,562 of NC_064565.1, read as the reverse complement.
GGACCCAACTCCCTGTTAACCACCGCTGGGTACCACTCTTAGGGCCCTAAGCAAACAAGGCTACGTGGTATCTGCCTGCTCCCCGAATCACCTTTACGCTCGTATGGGATAACATCTGGGTAATTACTGTGAAAAAGAACAGTTTCTAATTCCTTCATTGGCCAGAAATGGGTTCCGTTGCTGTGCTTTAAAAATTGCTTTTCCCTCCTTTGATATGTTAAATCTTCTCTCCTGAAATATTATAATTTTCCTTGTTGACACCGTCACCTAGCTTTTTAAGGTCTTTCTGTGTAAATACAGCAAAGATAAATTTCAGACCAACTCCCGTCTGAATCATCCCAAGCCTGGAATGCTGAGGGGTCTGGGTGCGTGAGCTTTGGCTGTACCCGGAGTCAAGAGGAGGAATACATTAACCCTGACCTTTCCAAGAGGAACTGGATGACTGAGCCCCATCCCCTGGGAAAAAGTGAGCCTTTCCCCGGCCCCGACCCGACTCTGTGACCGGAGGCTCGCTCCCAGAGACCGGAGACGGGCTCATGCTCCGAGACGGGCAGGCACAGGGCAAGGTTCACGCCTGGGTCTGTGCTTGACGCCTTCAGTTTGCAGCCCAGCGCCTCCCTTCGCCGGCCCTGCTCTCTGCCCCAGGATGCAGACCCATCTGGGCTCCCTGGCCCTCCACCTTCCTGTGGATTTGGCCCTGGGAAGCCCGGCAGGAGATGGGAGGAGATTGAGGCTGGGGTATTTATGTCTCTGAGGCTCCCTCCCAGCAGGTCCCCCAGCCTAGCGATCCTCTCCACACCGGTTCCGTGGACCGCCTCCCCTGCGCCCCGCCTCTGTGTGGCCAGGGCCCCTCTGGGACCAGCTTCAGGCTGCTGCACTCGTCTGCCTGGGAGCCCTGATACTAGGAATAGGAGCCACCATTTACAGAGGCTTCTCTGCTCAGTCGTTTTATCTATGTGATGGTGCATAATTCTGACAGCAGCAGTGAGGAATTGGGGTGCACAGACTATGAGCACAGAGGAGCCCAGAGCAGTGACCCCAGCATGGGGCCACTTTCCTCCAGGAGATCCTAAGAAAGTGAGAACACAGTTGAGAGCCTGAATCAGCCTTCCGAGAGATCTGGGACAAACTCTAGAATTCAGGGCCCACTAAGGATGTCCTGGTAAACATCCCAGACTTTCAGTTGATACCCAAAGGCTACACCCCAAGAGTAAAAGTGAGTGATTCACACAGAGTCTGAAGCTCAGTGTTTGGCTGGATTAAGGTGATCTGGGAGAGTGGAGCCCCTAGCCTCATAGGCTGCCAGACCAAATATAAATCTTTTCGTAAAAGCTGTAACATAGGGACTCCCCTGGTGGCGCAGTGGTTAAGAATCCGCCTGCCAATGCAGGGGACATGGGTTCGATCCCTGGTCTGGGAAGATCCCACGTGCCGCGGAGCAACTAAGCCCGTGCACCACAACTACTGAGCCTGTGCTCTAGAGCCCGCGAGCCACAACTACTGAGCCCACGCACCACCACAACTACTGAAGCCCGCGCACCTAGAGCCCATGCTCTGCAACAACAGAAGCCACCGCAAGGAGAAGCCCGTGCACTGCAACCAAGAGTAGCCCCTGCTGGCTGCAACTAGAGAAGGCCTGCGCATAGCAACGAAGACCCAACAATGCAGCAGAAACAAAAAGCAAAATAAACAAACAAAAAAACTATAACATCATCCAAAATAAATAAGCTCTGGAGATCTGCCATACAACCCTGTACCTATAGTCAACAATAATGGATTGTACACTTAAAAATTTGTTAAGAGGGTAGGTCTGATGTTAAGTGTTCTTACCACAATATAATATATTAAAAAAAAAACCGTAACATCATCTAGACTCTCAAATGAACACTGTTTAGAATACAGTGTCTGGCATGCAATCAAAAATAATGAGGTGTTACATGACATGACCAAAAACCAGGAGAAAAAATAGACAGTACAAACAACAGACCCACAGAAGTTCCAGAGAGTGGAGTTATCAGGCACAGATTTTAAATTCTCGCTTAATATACTCAAGGAAATGAAAGAGAAGGTTAAAATTTCAGCAGAAAACAAACTATAAAAAAATTCAAATTCTGAAACTGAAACAAAAAAGGAAATTGAGAACACAGTGGACAGATTTATGAGCTAATTAGGCCTGGCTGCAGAGAGGATTAATGACCTGGAAAGTGCAACAAAAGAAAATATCCAGAGGAAAACTCAATGAAACAAAAGGATGGGACAAATGGAAAAGCTCATGAGAGACATGTGAAATATGGTGATGATTCCAGGCCTATAACTGGAATTTAAGAAGAAGAGAAGAGGACTTCCATGGTGGCGCAGTGGTTAAGAATCCGCCTGCCAATGCAGGGGACATTGGTCCAATCCCTGGTCCGGGAAGATCCTACATGCTGCTGAGCAACAACTACTGAGCCTGTGTGCTGCAACTACTGAAGCCTGTGTGCCTAGAGCCTGTGCTCCACATCAAAGAGAAGCCACTGCAATGAGAAGCCCGTGCACTACAATGAAGAGTAGCCCCCACTCGCTGCAACTAGAGAAAGCCACACTCAGCAATGAAGACCCAATGCAGCCAAAAATAAAAAATAAATAAAGGCGCTGCCAAACTATTAAAAAGAAGAAGAAGAAGAGGGAAAATGGAGCAGGAGACCCTTCTGAAAAGAAAGAGCTGAGATTTTTCTTCATGTGTGTGCTCTTCCCATTTAATCCATTCTAAATAATTCGAGTTTCTGGATTCTTTTGTCTTTGCTTTCTCTATTCTATTTCCCACCATCCCTTGTTCCTAATGGGTACCTTTTGAGACAAATTAGGGTTCAGATGTTGGCCCCATGCAACATTAGTGAATTAGAAGGCAACATTTTCTGGGGCCTTTGGGGAACTGTGAGAAAGGATGATCTTTCCTCCCCTGGACAGTAGAATGTGAGGCCTGGAACTGCTGCAATTATTTTGTGAGCATACAAGAGTAGTCTTGGGAGGCGGTTAACACTACAGACACAGAGAAAGTGGGCTCTTCTCTCACTAGAACACCCAGTTAAGGCATGCCTGAAGCCAACCCCCCCCACACACACACACACATCTCTCTGATTATTTGGAGCAATAAATTCCTTTTAAGCCAGTTTGAATCAGTTTGTGGGCACTTGCAACCAAATCTGCCCTAAGTGATACAAAATGTTGGAAGTAAAACTTCTCTCTAGAAAGTTTGAAACCAAATCTATCTTGAAGTATATGCAAGGGCCTCCTGCACCCACTCCTATATTTAGTATTGTCATTTTGAATTCTGCTTCTGATAGGCAAAACAGTAATAATTTCTCTTTACTTTAAATTTTCCTGTCTCTGATTTCCTGTGAAGCAGATTTTAAGATGCTTATACACATTTGAATTTCCTCTCTTGTATATTGTTACTTCATGGCTGTAACTTCCCAAGACCTTAGATTTCCATTTTTTTCCCCTTGCCTCCATTGTTCAATTTACTGCAATAAACAAATGTGTTTTTTTTTACAAGCCTCATCAGACTGAGGGCCAAACACTGAGCTGCATGGGACAGGAGCCACAGAATCAAATGGATGGGGCTCTGTCCTGGAGAGACCAACTCTCTGGTAATGGTGGACAGACAAGGATGCAAACATCTGGGTCAAAGGCTGATGACAGGCCTGCAGGAGGAGATACATATTATGCTTATTAGGACTCTTACCTTTTATGGTCACTGAGTGATTTGGAATTATTTCTACCATCTAACCTTGTATTTTGTTTGCATACGCTTTTCCTTGGCTTATTCTTTTCCCCTCTCTTTCCTTGTCTTCACGTTACTGATTGAGTTTTCATTGTTTCTTTCTGTTCAACCAGTTTGAAAGTTATATATTCTATTTCTATTTTTTTACATTTCAATATACATTCTAGTGCTAACCCACTATATTTTAAGATGCATACCTAAGCCTAATCAGTGTCTCTATCCTTCCGCCAAATGATACACGGAGCTTAAATTATTTAACTTCAATCAACCAATTAACATTTAGCATGTTATTGCTGTACAGTATTTTACTTCCACCTCATTTTTAAACCCCTTCAACAGATTTTTTTTTAATAAATGCTTATTTGGATTTATCCACAGGCTTACTAATTTCTTTGCTTAGTTCACTACTTTCATCACACCCCTTCCTCTGGGCTCAATTTTCCTGTTACTGAAGAAGATCTTTTATTAAATATCAGGTGAGAGGCTGTGAGTAATAAACTCATTCATTTTTTTTTGAAAACTGTCTTATTTCATCCTCAGTCATGAGTGATTGTTTAGCTGGACACCAATGATCAAGGTGACAGTTTGTTTTTCTTCGGGTTTTCGATGATTTTATCCCATTGTCTCCTGGCATCAGTTGTTTCTGCTGAGAAGTCTGCTGTCAGCCTAATTAGCATGCCTGTTTCGTTTCTCTCTACTCTGCCTGCTGTGTTTGCCATTTCATAATGATGTGTCTAGGTGTTGATTTGTTTTTATTTCAGTTTTTTGGAACTTGTTTCTTCAATTTTTCTTCACTATTCCCTCCTCCTGGAGAGAATGTGTATCTGGACTATTTCATTCTATCTCCCAGTCTCCTAACATCATGGTTACAGTTTTCTTCTCCTTATCTCTTCCTGTTGAGTTTTCCCAGACCTATCTACCACCTCCTTATTTCTCTCTGTTTAAATGATCCATTGAGTTGTGAGTGTTAATTACTACATTTTTATTTCTTGAAATCTATTTGGTTATTGTTCACATTTGTCTCACTTTATGTTTTTCTTATTTTATCCTCTTAAATATTTTGATCATACTTATTTTACAGTCTCTTTTTGTTCAATTCTAGATTATTCAATTATTTCTAGTTCTTAGAATAGGAATCTTCTCTTTATTGACTCTTCAGGACTATTTTAATGGACAGAAAAATCCCACATAAAACAGACCTAAGCAAAAGTAAGTTAATTGGTTCATATAACTGAAAAGTCTGGGTTATCTCATCTTTAGTCACGATTTGACTCAGGACCAAAACACAGGGCCTAATTTCTCTTTTTTTTTTTTTCTGTCTCTTGGACCCACTTCTTCTGTGTTGGCTCTATTCTCAGACATATAATTCCTCATAAGTGACAAGAGAGCTGCCAGCAAGCCAGCAAGAGAGAACCTCTGGTCCCGTAGCTCCTACAAGAGTCTTAATATTGCCTCTGGTTAGTCCAGCTTAGATCGTGTGCCCACATCCGCACCAAGGACTGCGGTCACGGGAAGGAGACGGGCTGACTGGGTTGGCCTGGGGTGGAGCCCCACCAGTCCACCTCGTATGCAGGAAGGGCAATCACCAAATGGGCCACTGGAAGAAGGAAGGATAACAGATGCTGGGGGGCATGGTGTATGGGTGAGGGTAAGTTTCATTAAATGTTGAAAGACTGAATGAGTTTAGTCTGACTTTTATCTGATTCATGAGTTTGCCTTCTGCACGTGTCCTTCTCCACACACACATGCACACACATGCACACAAATGCACACACCAAGATAGCTCCATCCCCTGTCTTGATAGATGAGCAATTCCAGCCCAGAAATCTCAGCACTGGGGCTGAGACTCTGGCTGGATTAGACCCCAGGCCTTCCCCTGAACTCAGCAGGGTCACTTTGCCTGGCCACGCCTGGGTCACGTCCTTCCCCTGCAGCCAGGGACAGGGCCAGCCCCACAGAGCTGCACAGTCTGAGAGTGGGGGAGGGGTGATCCCTAAGGAAGGTGGGTGCTTACCCAAGAGAAGGGGGATGGATGCTGTCAGACAGAAATAGTAGTTGTCCTCTTCAAAGAGAAACCCACCAATTCCCAAAGCCAACCTGTTCCCATTGGGCAGCTCAGCCCGCCATGCCCTGCTCAGCCTCCCTGGGCCTCCCGCCCCCAGCCTCACCAGGTCAAGGACACTTTATGGTTTCTCTGGTATCTCCCATCCACAGATTTACTTTGAAGCTTTTCTCTGATTTCAGCCTGAACCACCTTCTAGAGTAGTGAGCTCCCAAATGGGTCCTCCCCTCTCTAAAGCACAGCTTTGTTAGTCACTGGGATCACGAATCCTCACTGGCGCCTCTTTGGAAATCCCTGGTCCAGAACATAATGGATTCCATATTCCTCTGATTAAATGCCTTAATGACTCCATCCAGGCCTCAGGCAAGCCTCTCCTCTCCCGAGATGAGCCGCAGCGTACAGACCACCCTCTCTTCTGTGACCCGGCCCCTCCTGTGTGGTCAGACAGACCACTGCTGGTCCCAACCCCACCACTTAGAAACGGTGAAACCTTTGGTGATTTACCCAACTTTTCTGAGCCTCAGTTCCAAACCTGCAACATCAGTATGAAGATGCTCACCTGCAAGGTCAGGGGGAGGAAGTACTAATGGCACTGTTGGCAGGGTAGCCCAGGCACCTCGCCCGGCTCGTGTTAGCCCTCCAGGTGGGAGTGCCTCCTTCTCTCCTCCTGATGACCCTGGCTTTTTGCTCAAGGACCGGTCAGTCCTTGGCCTCCAGCTTTTAATAGCCACATGTCTTTGCATCGATATAACTGCCCATCTGACCTTTGATCTCTGACATGTGACACCTGCTCCTCCCCCCTGGGATTTCCCTGCTGGCCCCTCCCCTCCTGTGACCCCTGACCCATGAACTCCAAGCGTGGATGCGCCCACCCCAGAAGGGGTTAGGGGAAGAAGCAGGAGATGAGGACAGGTGATGTGCAGGAGGTGGTGGCGGGCACACCAGGGGATGTTGCTAGGAGCTCTTCCTTTCATCTGGAGCGAACATCTGTGGCTTCCACGTTGTCACAGAGCAAACAGAAGTGAGCTTCCTGTTTCACAATTCAGGCAGCTCGTTTCATGGACCTTTGAAAGTTCTTTCATGTGCCTGAGGGTGGCCAGTATTTTCCCCAGGGAAGTTAGGGGCAAGCACCGGCCCCCCATGGCCCCGCTCGCCCCGGTGACATTATGCCGGCACGCCCAGCCTGATGACACTCTGCAGTCACCTTTCCTGTGTGAGCAGAGGTTGCCGCATAGGTTTCCAGGTGATCGAGCCACATCCCTGCTTCCTCAGGACCCCAACCCTCTGACGCATGGTCCTCCACCCACAGGGGCTGCCTGCTCCGCCTCTCTTGGGCAAACCTCCCAGTTTTGAACGAACGCTTTTCTGCTCACAACAGCCTTTCCTGGGGCCTCAGGGGAGGCAGAGCCGGGGTGGGGGTGGATGCTGGGTGTCACCCTCTTGCTGTGGTTGGAATCACAGCCCACACATTCCTAGATCTTCCAGTGGGACCCTCAGACTATCCCCTGGTTTGGGGCTCATTAGTGTAGCTAATGCTTACTTCCTTTTCCTCCCCTGCCTCCCCCTCCCCCTGCTTCCCCTCCCCAGCCTCCCCCTTCTCCCCCTCCCCCTGCTTCCCCTCCCCCTTCCCCCCTCCCCCTGCTTCCCCTCCCCCTTCCCCCTCCCCCTGCTTCCCCTCCCCCTTCTCCCCTCCCCCTGCTTCCCCTCCCCAGCCTCCCCCTTCCCCCCCACTTCCCCTCCCCCTTCTCCCCCTCCCCCTGCTTCCCCCCTCCAGCATCCCCCTTCCCCCCTCCCCCTGCTTCCCTTCCCCAGCCTCCCCCTTCTCCCCCTCCCCCTTCTCCCCCTCCCCCTGCTTCCCCTCCCCAGCCTCCCCCTTCTCCCCTCCCCCTGCTTCCCCCCTCCAGCATCCCCCTTCCCCCTCCCCCTGCTTCCCCTCCCCCTCCTCCTCCTCCCCCTGCTTCCCCTCCCCCAGCCTCCCCTCCCCCAGCCTCCTCCTCAAGGGACCACTTCAGGTCCTGATCCCTCCGACAAAGCTGTGATCAGCCCCACGGGGAGGGAGGGGGCTGTGATGACGGCTGGGCTCCTGTCTGACCCTTCCCTGCCCCTCCCCTGCTCCAGCTGCACTCCCCACCCTTCCACCTGCAGAGCAGGGCCAGCCTCAGTTTGGAGCCAGGAAGCAGCCTTCTCATAGGGGTGCAGACTTTTGCTGGGAAACCCTGGGCAGTTTCACCCTGCTCTGCGCCTCTGCTTCCTCACCAACGCCCACCCTGCACAACAGCCATGAGGGTTACATGAGGAGAGGGGTCTGAAGGGATGGTTTCCAATCCAGCATCATCACGCAGCCAGACCATCGCAGCTCACGTTCACGACATGCTGACCACACACGGGGCACGCGGAACACCGGCGAACTCATCCAACCTGCACGGGAAGATCCCACGAGGTGCCCATCCTCCAGCTGAGGAGATCACTGCCCAGAGAGGTCATGTAAGCACACAGGGTCACACAGCTGGCGAGCCCAGGCGTCTGCCCCTTTCTCTCCAGGAGGGAGCCGTCCCCATTTCTCCAAGAAATGTGTTCTGGTCTCTCATCTCCCTGCGTGGCCAGTCTCCCCCGTCCCCACCACCTTCTGGCTCTGCCGGACACACAGACGGGGCTCTGGCTGGGCCGGGCACCCACTCCCCATGCTCCTTGGCACTGGCCAAGCCGGCGGCTCAAGACTCAGGCCCCTTCTGACTGGGCAGGGGACTGAGTTCGGGGCCACACAGTGGCTCTCGGCCCCCACGGCCCGGGCAGGTGGCTCTTGCGGGGGCAGCACCGGGCCCCAGGTGCTCCCAGGACATGTGGAAGGAGGGGAGCCCCAGGCGAAGGGCCCGGAAAGAAGGTGCCTGTTGTCTCCTCCATCTCCGGGAACAATTCCCCTTTTGAGCTTCTTGGCTGCAAGAGTTGAGAGATTCTTTCTCCAAGGCTTCTTCCTGACAGATTGATTTATCTGTTTTGGTAACTCGGCCTTCCTGAGAAAGGGGGGCTGTGCGCCAGGGCCGGCGTGCGGGCTGACCTGGGGGCAGAGGAGAGCCCGTCCCCCAGCCCCACGCAGCCTCGGACCCTCGGGCCACCTCCCTGCTCCCTGCTACTGACCAAAGGGAGGATGAGACCCATTGGCAGACAGCGGGTTCCTCCTGCTGCACCCCCCACCCTGGCCTCCGCTCCCCAAGGTGGGTCCTGGACCCATTTTCTGGATGGGAAAGTTGAGGAACTGAAACCCACTGCCCAAGGTCATGGTGAGCATGAGGCAGAGGTCAGATGTGGTGCTGAACTTGGCCACCTCCACACCGGCCCCCAGGCACCTGAGGAAAGGACTCTGAGCTCCAATGGGGACGTGGGCTGCCAGGCCCGAGCTGAGATGGGTGTGGGCCCCCCAGGTGGAGCGAGACTGCAGGCTGACAGTTCTTCCCGGTGCCCCTCACTGTCTCCTAACCGGAGTGCCCACTTCCTGCCCCTGCCGGCTGTCCCCCAGCAGTGTCCACAGCCCCATAGTCTGACCTGTGTCCCAGCACAAACCCCTGCCCACTTCCTGTCTCCCCATCAGACTGCCCGCTCCTCCAGGTGGGGACCCAGGACCCGAGGGAGGGAAGGAAGGAAGGAAGGAGGAAAGGGTTGGGAGGGAGAAAGGACAGAACCCCCAGTGGGAGGCTCAGGGGTCCTAGGGCCATTGAGAAATCTACAAGGCACGCTGTGCTTGAAAAATCTAATGGAAATAAAATACAAAGGCCCCAAGAGCGGTTTCTTTCCTGGGTAACGACACTGAGCCACTTCCTCAGGCAGACGACACGGCCTGGTGCTGGTCGCCCTGGGGTGGGGAGTGGCGACGAGGCTGGGCATGAACTGGGGGTCTGAAGCCTCAGCAACCCAGATGCCCTCGCCCCAAGCGTGCGCCAGTGGGCGTGTCAAGTCTCCCAGCTGATCCCCATTTCCCATCTCTGTGAAGGGGGATGCTGGTGACATGGGGTCAACCAAAGTGGCACGTGGGGTTACACCCCAAGTTTTGTTTTGTGTATCATTGCAAACAACTCTAGGTCCCTCTGGGAGCAAGACAGGACTCTGTCGTCAGAAGTCAAACACTGTGTGGGGGGTGATAAATGAGGAGTTTGGAGTTAACAGACATACACCACTGAACATAGCATAGGCAAACAGCAAGGCCCTGCTGTACAGCACAGGGAACTCTACTCAGCATTTTGTAATAACCTATAAGGGAAAAAGGATCTGAAAAAGAATAGATATATAAAATTGAATCACTGTGCTGTACACCTGAAACTAACACAACTGTAAATCAACTCTACCCCAATAAACAAGGAAAGAAAGAAAACACTATGTGATCGGGGGCAGCTGGCTGTCCCGGGGGAATCCTTTAGGCTACTTCAGTCCCACCCTGAGAGCCCTTTCCTCCTCTCCTGGAGGGGCTTCCCGCCCCTCTCATGCTGTCCCCGGGCCGCCAGGTCTCCTGACACACAGTGACCTTCCCAGGGCGGAGGCTGCTCGGGCAGCAGGGGCAGCGTCCGGGCCCCAATCGGCTCTACCCCTGGAGGTGCTCTCGACCACCCAGGGGGCGTCTCCCAGGCCTCAGGCCACCTCTGGGCCAGTCCCCAGGTGTCCCCACTGTGTGGCCTGGGGTCCTCACAGCGGCCTTGTTGGTGGCTTGCTGATCCTCGTGAGAGCCCCTTCACAGCTGAGAAGACAGAGGCCCACAGCCAGACACCCGGCACCCACCCCTCGGGGTCCCCCACGATCCTTCCACTTGGCCCCTCGGCCCCCACCTCGGGGATTTTCTCTTTACACCTCCATGTTTGGCTTCAACTCCTTGCATTTTTAAAGACACAATTTTAAATTGTTTTTTAAATTGTGGTACGCTATCCATGACATGAAATTTACCTTGTTAACCATTTCCAGTGCAGCTCGGTGACAAGGACATCCATGTGGCTGTGCCACCATCCCACCTTCCACCTCCAAGACATCCTCATCCCGCAAAACTGACACTCTGTCCCTGTTAGACCCACCCCCCGCCCCAGCCCCCGGACCCGCCGTCCTCCTTTCTGTCCCCAGGAATGTGACAACTCCAGGGACCTAGTCTACATGCCATCACACAGTGCTTGTCTTTCTGTGCCTGGCTCCCTTCACTCGGCATAAGGTCTCCGAGGTTCCTCCCTGTAGTAGCAGGTGTTGGAATATGTCTCCTTTTCGAGGATGAGTAACATCCCGCTGTGTGAATGGACCACATTTTCGTCATCCCTCCATCCGCTGAGGTCCTTCTGCGCTCTGAAGCCGGGGCCACCCAGCTGATTCTTGCCCCTGGTGGGGCTCGCCCCCCACGCTCTCCCCACCCACCAGAGCAGCACAGGGAGACAGGCCAGGCGAGGGGCCTCTGCCCCCTTGGACCCGTGGGAGGTCGCCGCTGCGGGGCATCGACAGGCCTTGCTCTGCTGGCGGCCCTCCCCATGGGGCCCCATCCCACCCAGGCTCGTCTGCTGCTGGTTTCTCCCCACAGGGCCCCGAGTAGGATGTCAGGGGCACATGTGTGGCAAGGAGACTCAAGGAAAGGGCCGGGCGCACCCCAAGGAGTCCGTCTCTCCCTCCAGGGTGAAGGGGTCAGCCGAGGGGAACTTGGCCATGCCCTGGAGGTGCCTGCCACCCAACACTGCTCAGCGACTAAAGGCCCAGCGCAGGTGCTTGGATGGCCCTGACCCTGAGTCCAGCTGAGCGGGGCACGAGTCCTGGTCTGCCCAGGACGCCTGCCAGGCCTTCAGAGTACCCCCCATCTCACCCCGGTCCCCCTACCCGTCCTCTGCTGACCTAGGATGAGCCTAGGGGGACTGAGAGCAGAGGGGCCCTTGAGCCTCAGCAGAAAAGAGTGGAAAGAAAAGCAGGACCTGCACCTCTCCCACCCCTGCAGGAGGAGCTGCAGAAAGCCAGCCCCCAGGGCCCCAGCCACCAGCCGCCGACTCAGCGCAGGAGGGCTGTGTGCTCGGGGCTCAGCCCCTCCCTGGCCGGGCAGTCAGGTCAGGCCCACGCTCCAGGTGCGCAGAGGTGACCCCCGCCCGCACTGTGCTGGGAAACCTCGAGGCACCACAGTGACGGCACTGAAGGCACACACCGCCCAACACCAATCGGTGTTCCCAGCACACAGGAAACAGGCACAAAAGCCACAAGGGCATAGAGGATGGCATGGCCTAGCCCTGTGACCCAGAAGGGCTGAGCTTTGGTACTTACTACTCTGTTATAACAAGTTATTTAATTGTAAGTTTAATTTAATGTGTGATGACAGCTCGCAGCATTCCTGACCATCTAACAGCCCGTCCGTTCTGCCACCGCCAGCAGAGCACTGCCCACCCCAGACGCCGAACCTGCAGACCAAGCTTTCAGCCGAGGCCAGCTTCAAATCTGAAGCTCCCGACCGGAGCGCCCAGCACCCCCGTGGGTGGTGGGTCCCACTGACACGCCCACTGCCCAGAGGAGACCCCGAGGATCATCACAGCCTCATGCGGCCGGCACTCTGGAAGGACGGTGCCGCCCCATCCGTGGGCTCTGGGTGTCAAGGGGATGCCCTGCTGAAGCCCCTCCCCTGGGGGTAGACAGGCAGTCAGCGAGGTCAGCTGCAGCTGACAGAGAGCAGCCCAGGCCCCCAGCCCCACACATGTGAGGATGAGGGCTTTGGGGCCAGCAGCCTCTGACCCTTCCACCCGCCACCACCCAGGGCCTCGCTCACCAAGCAGCCTTGGAGGGTCATCTTCTCACCCAGAGAGACTGTGAAGGCCAGAGACAGGCTCCTCGGCAGACACTGTATGTTAATCAGGCGGCTCGTGGGTGACAAACCAGCAGGCCACCGTGGCACACCTGGAGCGCCCACGACCTGAAGCCCAGGGGCAGTAGGTGAAAAGGGTGCCTCCCTGTAGGGGTTCCTGGACCCTCCCTTTGGCTGTTTTCCACTTGGGCCCTGTCCAGCTTTGCCCTCACAGAGCTTCTGCTCTAAAGGGGAAAGAAATAAGGTGCAAAAGGGGTCGGGAGACTGGAGGTTGCTTGTTCAATGATCTCATGTGATGAAAGAAAACAGCCACACCCACTGAAAAGGGGGCCGCTGATTCTAATGGAGCTTAGGCCATTGGGGGTGGGGGGTCTGATCCTTCTTTTATAAATATGTTTGACTTTTTCTGTAAAAAGCCAACCTCCCCCAGAGGGGTCTGCAAAATGAAAATCAATTCTGTTTTTTGGGTTTTTTTTAATGTAAGACGCCCCACTCATCCTTCCTTAAAAGCAGTAAGTTTCTCTTCATGACCTTCAGTCCATCACTTCTTCCCATTCTGACCTTAGTCTGCATGATAACAGTCGGTCCAGCCAGCCTCCAAGCCGGTCTGAGCACCTGCTGTGAGCATCCTTCACTGGGAGCTGATGGCATGTGATCAGCCCCTGCAGTGTGGCTCAATAAGAAGGGCTGGGGCAGGGGAAGGAGTGGGAGGCTGCCCCGGTGAGGTGGTGTAGGCACGTCCCAGGAGAGCCCGGAGGAAAGCCTGGCTGCCAGGCCCAGATAAACCCAGGCAGAGGGGAGGGTCCCGGGGCAGCCGGGGCAAGAGCGAGTTTTCTTGAGTAGCAACCCCCTCTACTGGTCACCTAGGGTATTGCAGGCAGGACTCCTGAACCCTCAGATTGTTGCGTTTTCACATCACCGATATGATAACACCTCCTTACCTTAGCACCTCTGGTTGGAAAGGATGAAAGCAAGGGTGAATCTTACCCACCTGCCTTAGGGAATAAGAAATGTAAGTCCCCAGAATTATCTCCAGACACCAAAAATTCTTCCAGAGGGAAGAAACACCAATTTTAGACAGAGGCCAGAGCTCGTGTGGAGGCACCCGCTGCTTGACAGTATCCGGGAGTACACCTAGAGTGGGCCTGTCGTTTAGAACTACACAGAGGCCACCTGTGCTTTGCCAGGGACTCCTTCCAACTCTGAGTCTTTGCCCAAGAAACCAGACTTGCATCTGATCAAGCCTCTAGCTGCAATTACCAGTGGGAGAAAATACAGGGACAGAAGAACTGGTTAAACCACACCACAGGGATGCAACCCACAAAGCCCAGATGGGACTTTATGTGGGAAACTCTACAGGACAAACAGCCAGTTTCTCCAACAAATAATTTGTGCAGGAAAAATGAAAAGGTAGAGAGGGATATTTGGATTAAAAGAGACTTGAGAATGAGCGATTGCCAGGGGATATCGTTGAGTAAAAAAAAATGCAAAGTGTGAATAAGTATCTACCACATGAGATAAAAGGGAGTGAAAAGAGCAATATACATATACCTGCTCATTTTTGCAAAGGAAACACAGAAAGAATAAACTGACACCACTGAGATTGGTTACCGACAGGGGTGGGAACAGAGTGGAAAAGATGGGTGAACAGGGTGAAGGAACTAGAGGGGGTGACACTTGAATACACCTTTTTGAACAGTTCTGATTTTTAGAATCATGTTAAGAGTGCACGCACTCAAAACATTTTTTTTTTAATAACAAGGATGGAAAGAAATCCAAAATGGAATACAACCAGCAGTCAATGAAACTAAAGAGTTTTACAAATGAATTATATACATACACTGAAAGGTAGGGAGGGGAAAACTCATTGAAGAAGCCTTGGGAAGCAGTATTTTTATTATATTATCTGAGGCTAAAAACATAAAAACCTGTATACCTCTATTATGCCTTAGGTGGTAGGTGTATTTTTCACAGGGGTACAAGAAAGCAATTCCGGATGTACGCCCAGGAGTGGAACTGCAGGATCATATGGCAGCTCTATTTTTAGTGGGGTTTTTTGTTTCTTTTGTTTTTTGTTTTTTGTGGGTTTTTTTGCCGTACGCGGGCCTTTCACTGTTGTGGCCTCTCCCGTTGTGGAGCACAGGCTCCGGACGCGCAGGCTCAGCGGCCATGGCTCACGGGCCCAGCCGCTCCACGGCATGTGGGATCTTCCTGGATCAGTGCACGAACCCGTGTTCCCTGCATCGGCAGGCGGACTCTCAACCACTGCGCCACCAGGGAAGCCCCTATTTTTAGTTTTTTAAGGAACCGCCATACTGTTCTCCATAGAGGCTGCAGCAACTTACATTCCCACCAACAGTGCAAGAGGGTTCCCTTTTCTCCACACCCTCTCCAGCATTTATTGTTTATAGAACTTTTGATGATGGCCATCCTGACCGGTTTGAGGTGGTACCTCACTGTAGTTTTGATTTGCATTTCTCTGATAATTAGCGATGTTGGGCATTTTTTCATGTGCCTCTTGGCCATCGGGAAAGCAATTCTAAAACTAGTTTATGTGCATCCCAGAATTGAGCCAATGAGTAAATACAATGTGGATAATGAGATCCAAGTCACTCTAAATTGGAGAGAGGAATTATAAATAAGGAGAGGAGAAGCTAAAAGGAGCCCTGTGGTGCTGGATTGGAGTCGAGGGTATCAGCATGAACTCATGGTTTTTAATATATATACAGATATACATATCATACATGCATATATAATATAATAAATATAATAGTGTATACATATAACTCATGGTTTTAAATACATATACATATATAATATATACATATATTATATTACATACATATAATATTCAATACATACAACTCACAGTTTTTAATATATATACAGATATTATATTGATATATGTGCATGTGTGTGTATGTATAGACTTTATTTTTTACATGCATACTTTTCCTAGCTCTGTCTGGTGAGAGAGCCCAGGAGCAATGAGCACACCCAGCACCCAGATCTTGGTTCCTACAAACCATTCTCAATGGAACAAACCAGGGCTCCTTAGAGAAACAGCTCATTCAAGGGCTGGCTCAGCAAAGGTACAAGATGAGCCTGGAACACCTTGTGATGGCAGATAGCAAGGAAACACTCAGAAAATGATAAGGACACATCAGAAAGATACTGAAGCCGACCTGAAGGAGCTTCCGACGGCTAAATCTGGGACAATCTGAACAAGAAAATAAAGGATGATAGTAATGGCCTGTAAGCCACAGAATAAAATAAGAATCCATGAGTTACACTGATATAAAGATAAGTGAATAAATACATAAGTGGTGGAGAAAGGGACACTCTTCCTCACAGAGAAATCTCAAGTATTAACTGTAGAAGGAATGATGGACACAGAAAAATGACTATTTAATTAAAACCTCAGTAATAATTGTTTCAAGCAAGGATTAACAACGGATGCTAAAATGAGTAGGCAAAAATATGATGAAAAACAATTTACTCACTCTTAAATTATCTCCCCACAGGTTTGGACCTACAATTACAAAGGGACCTACTAATTACAAAGGGAAAAATGGTAACTTCATAGTAGAGGAATCAGACATCATGCACCCCCAAAAGGATACACTGAAAGGAAGCGGCATCCCCGCCAAAAAACGCATAACCCAAATTGAATCACAAGGAAAGACCAGACCAACCTAAATTCTGCAAAATAAGTGGCAGGGACTCTTCCCAAAAAAAAAAAAAAAGGATAAAGCCAGACTCAGGAATGCTTCCAGATTAAAGGAGACAGTTGAATTGGCAAAATTTAAGTAATATCTGTAGGTGAGATCACAGTATTTCAAGCACATTAATTTCCTGATTTTGATCATTGTACTGTGGTGGTTATGCAACATGGTAATATTTGAAGAATCTGAGTGAAGAGTATAATGGGAATTCTTTGTACTATTTTTGCAACTTTCCAGTAAGTCTGAAATTATTTCAAAACGAAAAGTTGAAAAGGGAAGTCCTAGTGGGGCCTCCCTCGGTCACTCTGGGTGGATCCTGACTCAACCTGGAAAGGAAATTCGGCCCCCCTCAGATAACTGGATATCGGACCCTGGGTGTCTGCTGCTGCAGCCGTGGCCCTGCCATCTTGTACAGATGCGTACCGAAGTATTTTCGGATGGCAGGATATGATGCCTGAGATTTGCTTCAAAATAACAGAGGGGGGAAAGAAAAACAGAGGGGTGGCAGGAGGTGTGGGTGTGGCAAGGCAGGGTGGCCAGAGGTTAATGGTTGGCGAGGCTGCAACGTCGGTACCAGTGTTCATAATACTGTTCTGTCCACTGTGGTGTGGACTCGAGATTCCCCCAAATAAAATGTGTTTGAAAACACTGCCCAGAGGCAGTTCTCAGCCTGGACAGGGGAAGGCAGGAAGCGTGCTGGGGTTGCCGGTATTCCTCCCTGGACCCTTCCTCTCTCCGTACCAGGCCTTCCCGGGTCCTGGCCCGGCGGCTTGGGGGCTTGTTCAGCCCCTCCCACGCCCCGATTTCAGAGGTTCTCAGTCGCCTGACCCCTCCCCCCAGGAGAGCAGACTTCAGACCTGGGACCACTCGTCACATCCCCCCAAAGCAGCCCCTCCCGCACCCCCTGCCCCCATCCCTGTCCATCGGCAGCTCGGCGCATTTTCACGACAGCTAAATTCACCCCTTCTTTCTGTGCTTCCTCGTACTCAAGCTGGGCAGGGATGCTGTGGGAGTGTCCTCTGGTCCCCTATGGGGGCGCCGGGACCCAGGGAGAAGGCCATGGCTGTGGACAGAAGCATCCTCTGCATCTCAGGAGGCTTGGCATCCCCGACCCACCCTCGAAAAGCCACTCACAGCCCCAAGTCGCTGGGACAACCAGCCAAAGTGTGCCCGCAGCACCGGGAGCTGCCACACTCCTGTTTCCTGGTCTTGGTCTTCCAAATGTCTCCTGCAGACAGAGAGCACACGCCTGGTCAGATAAACGCCAGAGAGGAGCAGCGGGCGTGCTTTCTACCCCCCCAGCCCCACACCAAGACCAGGCAGGAGGCTGGACATAGCGGCTCCGATCGGAGAATCCCAAGATAGCCTCTAGGGACCCAAGGGCAGAAGGGCCCTAAGCCCACCCTCCACAGAGAGCTCTGGGGAGGGACGGGCTGCAGCCTGAGTGCCAGCGATTCCCTTGAGTTCCCTGCCCACCCCCTAGGTGGCACAGAAGCTGTAGGGAAAGCTTGGGACTCGAAGGATGCTGGGGACGGTGACAGGGAGCCTCACTCTGAGGGGCACGGATGGTACCCGAGACCAGATTGATCTCTCATACACACGTACACACACACACACACAACACACACATTCTCATACTCACTCTCACCCTCTAAACTTGGAGCCAGAGACCGTGACCAGCAAGGAATCAGAATGCATTAAGGTCCGTACTCTGCTGGAACAGACACATGAAATAGACACTAAGTTATGGAAAAGAAAACAAGGGACCCCTCTTGCATCCCTGAGTTGGTATAAAAGATTAAAAAGTATGTGTCATCATTTCATGCTGTATGTAAGTCAAATCATTATGCTGGTCACCTTAAACTTATACGGTGCTGACTATCAACTGTATCTCCATAAAACTGGAAGAAAACAATAAAATAAAAACATACGAGAGTGCATTTTTAAAAAGATTAAAAAGTAGGAGGCAGAAACGCTTGATAAAATGCCTGCCACAGAGAAAGCCTGCCCTGTGGGTGGGGTCAGCCCGGAGCCTGGAAAATCAGACAAGCAGCTGGCGGGAAACACAGTCTGTCCGCGGGGGTCCCCGGCCCCATGATCTGGCACACACACCACACTGTAAGGCACTGGACCTTGCAGGTAGGGTTTCCGGGGTTGATAGGTGTAAACTGGGATTGAGAGAAAGTAAAGGTGTGCAATTCGGTTTTTACTCTTTTCTGCTACGTCCTGCCTTTTAGTGTCACTGAACGTGTTTGGGGCAGTGTGGATGGATAAGAAGTGTTGAGTGGTGGGGCCCTGGGAACACACTGAACTTCTACAATTAATTATTACAAAACAATGTCCCATTTTAAAGCCTCCCTGTTGTCAATTTTCTGGAGGGTAAATGGGAAATAGACCACAGCAGGTGGGCCCTCTGTAATCGATAGCTCGTGCCGCTGGGCTCATCCTGGCCCGAGCCTCAAACACCGAGGTCCCTGGATAAGGGCTGGGTCAGGTGCACAGAGCCCACCACCCCCAGACGCCTCCTCCCCGCCTTCCAGGCCGTTCTTGATTTCTTCTGAAAGAAGAGCATCAGTGGGATAAGATGCCCCAACTGTGGCATCAGGGCGCCACCTGGTGGTCAGTGTGCGTAGTACTGTTCCCCCATCCATCTGCTGTGTGTGTGTGAGAGAGAGAGAGAGAGAGAGAGAGAGAGAGAGAGAGAGAGCGAGAGCGCGCGCGCGAGAGAGACAGACAGACAGATAGACAGACACAGAGACACAGACAGATGGATGACAAGGGGAGGGCGGTCAGGAGCAGCTCGGGAAGGGGCGGCCTTTACTAAACCTAGTTTCAAATCCCAACTCTGCTATTTACTTAGCAATTGACCTTGGACAAATCACTTAAACTCGATGAGCTTGCTTCTTCATCTGGAAATTGGGAATAATATTCCTTCCCTCATAAAGCTGTTGGGTGAGTATATGGGGCACAGAGGAGCTCTCCGATTCTTCTACCCGTGGTCAGCAGGGATGCTTTCACATGAGATGGGGGTCTTCTACCAACCAAGTGCTGCCCCCCCCCATCCCACACCACCAACCAGAGCAATGCACAGTGAATGTCCAGCCCAGCACAGCCTGTGGCTCCTGAGCTTGGTCTACAGCTTTAACTAGCTCCTACTTTAACTGAGGGCTGCTGTCTCCCTTTGGAGCTGGTTCCATACCAAACAGCATTAAGGGAGGCTCATGGCAACTAAGGGTCAGGCCTGCCAGAGCGGGGCCTGTCTGTAGATGCACAGGGCACAGAGAAGGATAGGAAAGCAGCAAGCAAGAGCCAGGCCTGGTGGGCAGATGGGCTGCCAGGTGAGCCACTTCCATTAACTTGGGGCTGAACTGGGGTCACCATGACCGTAAAAATGGGCCCCAACTGCAAAGTCCGAGGTGGAGTCTCTTTTCCTGATAAGCCTCAAGGCCCCTTTCTCATCCACCATGATGTCTCGTTAAAACTGGAAGAGAGGGGGCTTCCCTGGTGGCACAGTGGCTGAGAATCTGCCTGCCAATGCAGGGGACACGGGTTCGAGCCCTGGTCTGGGAGGATCCCACATGCCGTGGAGCAACTGGGCCCGTGAGCCACAACTACTGAGCCTGTGCATCTGGAGCCTGTGCTCCGCAACAAGAGAGGCCGCGACAGTGAGAGGCCCGCGTACCGCGATGAAGAGTGGCCCCCGCTCGCCGCAACTGGAGAAAGCCCTTGCACAGCAACGAAGACCCAACACAGCCATAAATAAATAAATAAAATTTAAAAAAAAAAAAAAACTGGAAGAGATAAAGCTCTAATTCAAAAAGATACGTGCACCCCTATGTTCATAGCAGCACCATGTACCATAGCCAAGACATGGAAGCAACCAAAGTGCCCATCAACAGATGAATGGATAAAGAGGATGTGGTACATATATACAATGAAATGTTACTCAGCCATAAAAAAGAATAAAATAATGCCATTTGCAGCAACATGGATGGACCTGGAGATCGTCATACTGAGTGAAGTAAGCCAGACAGAGAAAGACAAATACCATATGATATCACGTATATGTGGAATCTAAAATATGACACAAACGAACCTACCTATGAAACAGAAACAGACTCACAGACATAGAGAACAGCTCGTGGTTCCCAAGGGGGTGGTGGGGTGGGGAAGGAATGGACTGGGAGTTTGGGGTCAGGAGATGCAAAGTATTACATAGACGATGGATAAACAACAAGGTCCTACTGTAGAGCACAGGGAACTGTACTCAATATCCTGGGATAAACCATGATGGAAAAGAATATGAAAAAGAACGTATATATGTGTATAACTGAATCACTTTGCTGCACACCAGAAACTAATACAACATTGTAAATCAACTACACTTCAATAAAATAAAATTTTTAAAAAAAAGACAAAAAGATCTGGACATTCTGTAGCCCAAAACACAGCTGGCCCGAGGGGTTCTGGATCAAGGACTAAGGGTCTGTAGTAGAAACTGACACTGTCTCCTGGCTCATCCACAGTGTGCATCCCTTAGAACTGTTAAAACTGAAAATTCTAATTCAGTTGCTTCTTCTCACCTGTATTACCCTGTGGTATATTCTGATTTCTAGTTGTATATTTACACAACTTTTGTCAATTTTCTGGTCACTGTCAATTAGACCATGTTTCTTTAGGCTCAAGTTTGAGGTCAGCCTTTGGCCGAAAACAGCTCAGAACAGCCTGGTCCTTCCTTCCTGTCTCCCGGACCATCCCAGGTGGGGCCAGCAGCCCATCACCTCCCAGCATCTTCTCTCTGCCATCGCCCACAAGCTCTGTCCTATTTTCTGGACCTTCTGGTCTCCTTTGTGAGCCCATGGAGCCCTCCTTAAGTCAGGGTTTCTAGATATTGAAATCAACAGGGCTGCAAGGAAAACCAATGATACAGAAAAACAGTAAATGCAAAGTAGTGGTGACTGCAAAGGTGTTCTGAGTGGTCTGCAACGACTGTGCTGTGAGATTAAAATATTTGTGACTGAGGACAGGGCCATGGGTCCTGCTAAAGAAACTGTTTTCTTTTCCTTTTTTTTTTTTTAAACCCACGTACCGGAGGGGAACGTGACATTTCAGTTAGAGGTTACGAAAAGTGTAAAAGTGCAATTTTTTTCCCATACACGTTGTGACCACCCTGACTTCTCTCCGTGGACCCTCAGGGTCCAGGGACCCAGATAAAGACCCCCTGAGCCAGTGGTCCCTGCCCTGCCGTCAGAGCACTATTGTGCCTATGGGGGACCCTGCAGGCAGGTTCTCGCGGAGTCCCGGGCAGAGCACGGCCCTCGGAGCACGGGAGGCTGTTCTCACACCTCGTTGTGCTGGTTCCGTTGCCACATGCAGCCTGGTAGCCTGGAGGGGACCTGGTGCCCTCACCTTGGGCAGAGAGGAGTGTCGTAACTGGACAGGGTCCCCAAGGCCCTCTGGGTCCTGCTAATGCTGTTTCCTGATCTGAGTGCAGTGCCCTAGTGATCTTTGCAAACTAATGGAAGTTAAACTTCTATGAAAACTTTACTTTAAAAAAAACAGGCGGGCTTCCCTGGTGGCGCAGTGGTTGAGAGTCCGCCTGCCGATGCAGGGGACACGGGTTCGTGCCCCGGTCCGGGAAGATCCCACATGCCGCGGAGCGGCTGCGCCCGTGAGCCATGGCCGCTGAGCTTGCGCGTCCGGAGCCTGTGCTCCGCAACGGGAGAGGCCACAACACTGAGAGGCCCGCGTACCGCAAAAAAAAAAGGCAAGGAGGGGATGGAGGGCTGACCATAGGGTCTTCTGTAGAGATAGATGAGCCCTGAGCATGGAGTCTGAGGAGAAAGCGGCAGGTTTGGAGCTGTCCCTGGAAGAGATGGGAGGGGACGCTGAGCCCAGACAGACTGCAGGGGGTGGGGAGGGATGGGGAGGCCTGAGGGTGGGGCAGGCTCCAGCGATGCTCCTCTCAGGGAGATCCAGACGGGAATGCAGGACCCACCCCTCCGTAGCCATGGCAATGGGACCCTGACCTGGTCCGAGGGGACCCTGACCTGGTCCGAGGGGGGCATTGCTCAATTGTACACCAGGTGTTAGGGCAGGGGCTGGGGTACCAAGATGACCGAGACAGACACAGTCAGCACCCTCCCAGGGCCCACGGGGCCGAGTGGGGCAGAGAGAAGGGCACACGGTTCTAGGGCCACGTGACTCAGGCCGGAGGTCAGGGAGGGGAGGGCACATAGGCTGAGACCCAGAGGAAGAGTCAGTCGTGCCCGGAAGGAGAGGAGCCTGCCCGAGGCCCTCTGGGGGGACAGCAGAGCAATCCCCAAACCTTATCTCACACTGTGAGTTAGAGATCTCGTCTCACCTGCTAATTGGCTTATATGACCCCAAACTGTTGTCCATCTCAGGGACGATTTGAACATCAGAATGGTGTTACCATTTTATAAGAGAAGGCAGTGACCAGGATCTCACTTAATGCTGCTGTGGAATCCTGTTGGTTTTATATTCTTCTCCCCCTGGTCTAGACCTGACTGTTGAACAAGTCAGTTGAAACCAGCTTCTTCTCTGTTACCTGGAGATTCGTGTGTTTTCTTTCGCAGGGGCTTAGATGACTTTCTGGAAACACGGAAGCATGACCTAAAGAAACATCACGCCAAGCTCTCCAGCTCGGCACAGAACAAGGGAAAAACACACTGGCTTTGCACAAATCCTTCCACCACCTTAACATTTCCAGCCAGTGAAGAAAACATGGCCCAGCCATGCGTTCACCTGCTTCACTGGTTTTTCCACACGTGATGTGCCTCACTTATATCGAGCTATAAATAAACTGTCATCCTTCTGGGGGGAAAAAAATCACTTCACGAATGCTTTGCTGGATTGAAAACAGGCAGCATTTTTGAAGTGAAAAATTTCACTTTGTGAATTGTGGTTTGTTATTCATAAGGCTATTAACCCGTGAGAAGCTCCAGGACATTCCTCCTAACCAGAGTCACCTCTCAGCAGACTGACCCGGCAGCAGCTGGGGGATTTTATGGCTGTGTGGCCTGAGCAGAGAGGACTGTGTGAGCCCCAGCAGTGCCACCTCCTGACCCCTGTGCCCTCCCCGCTGCAGGCCGGCACCACGGCGACACGGGGAACCCGGCAGGCGAGAGCCTCCAGAAGCCAGCCGGTCCGGGGACCCCTGGGCCTCTGATATCCCTGCCCTCACGCCACACCCGTGACCAAGGAGGCTCAAGATTAGCTTTGGGCTTTGAAGGTCCAAGACCATCCACATTTTACACACATGGGGCGGGCTGGGGGACAGTGGAGGGGACAGCAGCTCCCACCTGGGGGCCAAGACAGCCCAGGCCACCGCGCAAGATGCACCACAATCCCCAGACCCTCCAGCAGACACCTGGTGCCCTGCCTGGGAAGGGGCCTCCGCGTCCCTCTCTCCATCTCAGGGCCAGCTCACAGGACGGGAGCTGTTAAGGGGATATGGGGGATGCGGGGCCCTGGTGTCTGCTCCCTACCTCCCACCGGGAGAAAACAGCCCCGGGGGAGGGCGGAGGCAGCGCGGAGACCCCGCTCCTCTGATGGACGTCCCATCCCTGCGGCCTCCGCGTCCCACATTGCAACTCTAACCCGCCACGAGGGCGGAAGGCGCATCCTACGGGCGCTGGGTCATCAGTGCAGCTGGAGACGCCCCCCACCCCCGGTCCTCTCTCCGCCTGAGAACCCCGGGGTGAGAGCCACTGCGTTGGACGCTGTGACACAACAGTGTGACGCTGAGGGAACCCCTTTCCTCCCGGGGTCTCGCGGCCCCACCTGCCGGGAGACTGTGAGCTCGGGGCTTCGGTGCGGAGCCCGGGGCAGAGGAGGAGCCTGAGGCTGGTGGGCACACGGGGGCGGCCGTCGGCAGAACAGGGTCCTCACCCGTCACTCCCGAGGCTCGTGCGCTGAGCCCATCTCCTCACCTTTGTCCCCTGCGGCCCATCTCCACGTCCTCAGGTCCGGGGTCTGCTCCATCCCGCTCCGGCCGGGGCGCCTCCCCTCTGGGACAGATGCCCTCGGCTCCACGGGGCGCACCGTGCGCTTTGCCTGGTTCTCAGCACATCCCCCAACAGCCCCGTGGGGGAAGCCCCGCCTCCGCTCCCCGTTCACAGTTAAGGAAACTGAGGCTCAGAGCGGTTACTGCCCTGGCCCGGGGACCGCATTATCGGGTCACAGCGGGATTCGCACGCAGAGCCCACAATCTTGCAGCCTGTCCGCCCAGCAGGCTCTTCTCTCTGGTCAGCTTCTGGGATTCTCCATCCTATCTCCCAGCCCACTTGCTGCTGCCTGAAAATAATCATTATATTTGCCTTTTTTTTCCCCCTAACAAATTAAGCAGTACGAGGTCATCTTGCCAAAAATCTAGGTAATACAAAAAAGTAAAGAAAAGGTAAAACGCACCCACCCTTGCGTTCCCTTGTGCCTGGCTCTGTTCTTTGGTTAGTATAGGCACAGGCTATATGCACGGTTTCTCAGACTTTTTTTTTTACTTACACAAAAAGTGTTATGTTGAGAGTAATTTTCACAACATGAAATATTTGTGGGAAACGTAATTTTCGTGGCTGCTCAGTGCTCCGTGAACAGCTGAATTAAACCGTGTTCAATGTTAAGGGATTATAACTAATTCACCATTCAAAAGGCTGGCAAAGGGAGGGCTCTCGTGCTCCCCCTGGTGGGAGGGTAGAGCCATGCAACCGCTTTAGAAAGCGGTGAACATCTGGGCCCTGCTGGGTTACCTCCCAGCAGCCCGCCTCCTCGGGACACACATTAGCAAAACTCACCAGCACGGGCATCAGCAGATCAGTGCCGCAAGGCTGAGGTCCTCAAGCAAAACATGGAGACAAGCTGCAGAAGAATAAAGGCTATGCCATTTATATCAAATTTAAAAGCATGCAAAGCAACACTGTGTTTTTTACAGATGCATGTATCCTGGAGGATTCATGAAGAAATGCGTGTGAGCTCTGAGCACGGTGTTCAGGACGGTGGATGCCTTTGGTGGGGGAAGGCAACAGACAGAGATGGCTGGGGTGTGGACTATACCCAGCTACAGACTGGATAGGTTGATTTATGAAGCCGTGTTATTGGGTACATAGTTGTTATATAGACAGATTAATTTTATTTTGTAAAAAAATTAATCAAGAAAGAGAGGGAAGGGGCTTCCCTGGTGGCGCAGTGGTTGGGAGCCTGCCTGCCGATGCAGGGGACGCGGGTTTGTGCCCCGGTCCGGGAGGGTCCCGCATGCCGTGAAGCAGCTGGGCCCGTGAGCCGTGGCCGCTGAGCCTGCACGTCCGGAGCCTGTGCTCCACAACGGGAGGGGCCGCAGCAGTGAGAGGCCCGCGTTCCGCAAAAAAAAAAAAAAAAAGAAAGAAAGAAAAAAAAGAAAGAAAGAGAGGGAAGGGATCAACCAAACTGACAAGGCTTTAGCTAGATGGACTAAGAAAAAAAGAAATTAGAGGCTAAATAAATGGAAACACATTCATGGATTGCCAGATGTCACTACTACCCAAAGCAATCTTCAGATTCAATGCCATCCCTATCAAAATCCCAATGATGCTTTTTTTCAGAAATAGAAAAACCCATCCTAAAATTCATACAGAATCTCAAGGGCCCCTGAATAGCAAAAACAACACTGAAAAAGAAGAACAAAGCTGGAGGAATCACACTCCCTGATTTCAAACTTACTACAAAGCTACAGTAATCAAAACAGTGTGGTATCAGCATAAAGGCAAACCAATGGAATAGAATAGAGAGCCCAGAAATAAAGCTCACATATATGGCCAAATGATTTTTGACAAAAGTCAGCACCATTCAATGGTAAAGGACAGTCTTCTCAACAAACGATGTTGGGACAACTGGATAGCCACATGCAAAAGAATAAAGTTGGACCCTTACCTATCACCATATACAAAAATTAACCAAAATGGATCAAAGACCTAAACATAAGAGCTAAAGCTATAAAACTCTTAGAAGAAAATACAGGTCAAAGCTTCAGGACACTGGATTTAGCAACAATTTCTTGGGTATGACACTAAAGGCGCAGGCAGCAAAAGGAAATATAGACAAATTGGACTTCATGAAAATGTTTAAACATTGTGCATCAAGAGAAACTATCAGTAGAGTAAAAAGGCCTCCCAAGGATAGGAGAAAATTTTTGCAAATCATGTATCTGATAAGGGATCAGTATGCAGAATACACAGAGAACATCTAAAACTCAACACCAGGGACTTTCCTGGTGGTCCAGTGGTTAAGACTTCGCCTTCCAATGCAGGGGGTGCAGGTTCGATCCCTGGCCGGGGAGCTAAGATCCCACATGCCTTGTGGCCAAAAAACCAAAACATAAAAGAGAAGCAATATTGTAACAAATCCAATAAAGACTAAAAATGGTCCACATTAAAAAACAAATAAATAAATAAAAAATCTGAAAACTCAACACCAAAAAAACAAACAACCCAATTCAAAAATGGGCAAAGGAATTGAATAGACATTTCACCAAAGAAGATATACAAAGGGCCAAAAAGCACATAAAAGATGTTCAACATCACTAACCATTAGGAAAACACAAATCAAAACTACAATGAGATAACTCCTCACACCCAATAGGATGGCTACTATCAAAAAAAAAATAAAAACAGAAATTCTCAAGTAAGTGTTGGTGAGGATGTGGAGAAACTGGAACCCTTGTGCACTTTTGGAGGGAATGTAAAATGGTGCAGCCACTGTGGAAAACAATATGACAGTTCCTCAAAAAATTAAAACTAGAATTACCATATGATCCAGCAATCCCACTTCTGGGTATATACCCAAAAGAATTGAAAGCAGGGCCTCAAAGAGATATTTGTAACCCTGTGCTCAAAGCAGCATTATTCACAATAGCTAAAAAGTGGAAGCAACCCAAGTGTCCTTCAGTGGATGAACAGATAAGCAAAATATGGTCCATACATATGATGGAATATTCCTCAGCCTTAAAAAGTAAGGAAATTCTGACACCTGCTATAATATGGGTGAACACTGAAGATATTATGCTAGTGAAATAATCCAATCACAAAAAGACAAATACTACAAGATTCCACCTACATGAGGCACCTAGAAGAGTCACATTCATAAAGACAGAAAGTAGAAGGGTGGGTGTCAGGGCTGGTTCATGCTCTTACTTCACTTTAATTCCGTATCATTAATTTCACACCTCTCCAGCTTTGACTTACATGTCAACACTCACGCTTAAAATTGTGTGACATTTGCATTGTCCCTGGACAGAGAGAACTGTGACCCATTCCACCGTCTACACGGCCGATCTTGTGAACTTGTGACAGTTCGGTCACATCCTACTGCTATGCTCATCACCCAGGTTTACTAGAGGAGAGCTGGTCTATGGTTGATAAGGGGCTGGGGTTTCCCTGATAAAGGGACCCCGCCCAGCTAGTGGCCCCTCTGTTTTACTTTCCTCTCTCCTCTCCCCAGGCTGGGGGTGGGGCTATGAAGGGCTCTCCAGAGTAGGGACAAAGTGAAGTCGATTTGAAAGCAGACTATAGCAGTCTTTGTGGAAACACACCAGTTCTAAGTCCAATATTTTAAAAATTGAGGATTTAGTATTAGGGTAGAATCAGGGAGTAGAATACTTGTGCTAACTAGACTGGGGGTTCCCTGTGAGCAGGACCCATGTCCAATTCATTACTGGAACCCAGAGTCCAGCATAGGGCCTGACCCAGAGCTACCCAGTTTAGTCAGCATCTGCTGAACAAATATTGAAGATCTCATCCAACACCACATTCTGTGATTGTACTAAGAAGGAGAGATGTAAGGAAAAGAGGATATTTTCAGGATCTTTGAGTTTGTATTGTGACTCACATGAATGAAAAGTCCTGGGTAGGTCATTCAGCGTGATCCAGGCACAGCTTGATCCAGGTGTGTACCTGGTGTCAGGCACCAGATTCGATTCTCTCCATCTCTTGCCTCTGCTTTTGTCTGAGATGCCTTCGGTCTTAGGGGGAGTCTTGTCAGGAGGGGGGCAAAGATGGTCCACAGCATCTCCTGGTGACATTCCAGCAGCTTAGCAACCATAACAGAAACAAAGCTGCTTCCCTCTAGTTCCAGAAAGGGGAAGCTGAGACAGGAAGCAGAAAATAACTGAGGTTCTGTGATCATTATCCTGAGATAAACCATAATGGAAAGAATATTTTTTTAAAATGTGTGTATACCTGAATCACTCTGCTGTACAGCAGAAATTAACACCACATTGTAAATCAACTATACTCCAATTAAATAAAAAAGTGAAAATAACTGAGGTCCAACCTGCAGGTTAAAGAAAGCAGAAACACAAGTCAACCTCCGTGTAGGCAGTTAAAGCCTGCAAATCAGTGTATCTTGTACTTCCAGGCCTTTTTAACACCGATGACTTGGGATCCAGAAGACTTTGGGAAAAGTAGAGCCGCAGGCCTGGCTGCCAAGGAGAACTGCTCTCACCCCAGAGCCCCAAGACAGGAGGGGCACAAAGAACTTCTGTTCCAATCACTTAGAATGTCAGTTCCTCTTCAGAAATTACAACCCATCACGGATGCAAACTACACATAAAGTCCGCCCCACTGTAATGGTATCCGCTCCCGCCTGGGCGCGGATGGATCACCCAGATGCCACCCCTGCCCCTCGGCGCTCTCAGCGCAGAGGCTCCAGGGAAAGCACGTGGCCTGGGGCTTGGCCAATGAGAGTCTTGCATGCGTCCCCATGGACACGGTGATTGGTTCAGGGAAGGACACAGGATCCAAACCAGGCCAGCCAATCAGAGGCTTCCAGGACACGCGCGAAGGCAGGCAGGATCTCAGCGCAGGATGTCAAAGCAGGCAGGCTGCTGAGAGGACCGCAGGGTGCTGGCTGGTCAGGAGCCCCCTGCTACTCTCGGTCAGAAACAGGGTGCTGGGGGCACCGCGTGGCCACAGATCTCCCGGGTTTTCTCCTGAGGACACAGCCTCGTCCACCCTTTCTCTCCTGGCCCAGGTCGCTGATGCATCTGCCACCATTTCTTTGGCCCCCAAGAGGACTTACTGTCTTACGAATGTCACCCCAGAAAGCGCCTCAGGCCACTCATACGGGCTGGGGAGGAGGGAAGGGGCTCCCACCCACAGCTGAGAGGATGTAAAGCTTGCTGAGGAAGGGGGAGAAACACGACCTCAAACAGTGTGAAGGTGACTTGAGTGGAAACATTTTGGTTTCCGTCTTGGCTGAGGCCACAGAACAAGAGATACCTCATGCTAAAGGTGGGCTGCAAGAACCCCAGGAAGGACTTGCAAAAAGTGGGGTAGAGGAAAATAAAGATCAAGGAGGAAGCCTGGAAGGGCTTTTGACTCTGAAGGGGGGGGGGTCAGGGGGCAGAGCAGCCTCGGTCAGCCCCTCTTCCCCGGGAGGCACCAGGGTGTAAGCTTGCAGAACCTTCCTTGCGGTCCCCCGACTCCCACCTCCTCTAGGCTTGGCCAACGGTCTGGCTCAGGGCACGGGCTTCTCACTTGTGAAGCAGGTAGAGCCAGCTGCCTTGCTAGCATTCCAGGAATTGCTGGGATCACCTGCTGCCCCGGTGGAACGGTCCTAAGGGACAGCAGAGACTTGCTGGCTGAGGTCCAAACACTGATCTCCAGGCACCCCCAGCCAGCCCAGGCTCACCCTGAAATGTACCAGACAGGGGGCTCCACTCCTGGCCCCTCCCGGACTGCTGTCTGTTTCTGTTAACGGGGGAAGAGTTCACATCTCTCCGCCAGGTGTCCAAGCCCCTAGCTTCTCTTCCGGGGCTTAAAGAGCCTGCAGTCCCGTTGGGAGAGTGAACAGAGCTTCTGGGACAGGAAGAACCCTCCAAACCAGAGGGTCGCGTCCCCCACGGGGAAGCCTCCCCCAGAAAGTCCGGGTTCCTCACTCCTCCAGACCCACCCGGTCCCTTCCCCTCTTCCCCCTTTCCTCCGGGGCTGGGGGCGCAGGAAGCGCACTGAGGAAGCGTGCCCCCAAATGCTCTTGTATGACACATCCTCACAGCTATGGGCGTTTGGGGGGGACCTGGGGGAAGGGAAAGGCGTTGAGGGAGCAACTGGAACCTTTAAGTGTTGGTGAGGGGATGGGAACACCGAGCGACTCTCTCCTCCAACTTTTCAATAGCAGGACTTTGAGATTGGACCCCGCCTCCGAAAGTGCAGCCTGAAAGCCTGCCACGAGGTGGCAGCGTAGAGCTAAGAATCGAGTCATTGCGCGCGGTCCTCGTCTGCGGGACAGGCATCCCACCGCCCAGGGAACTTGTGATTCCAGCTCTGCCTTGTGCAAAGTGTCTGGGACTTCACACCCCGCGGCCTCTCCCTGTACAAGGGGAAATTACCCGGCATTTACTGAGCATTTTCAGTGTTCCAGACCCCGTGCTGGGCCCTGGGCAATCATGAGTCGTTAAATTGGAGCAGCCCCAGTGACCGTGGCATTTTGAACCTCGTTTTGTAGCCAGGGAAACTGAAGCTCCATGGAGGCTAAGTGGCTGCTCAGTGGCAGAGCCAGAATCCAAGACCAGCGGTCCGTATACAAAGTTAGTGTCTTCCCGGCCCATTGTGCTGCCTCCAAAAAACCTGAAATGACAGAGGCTTCTTGGCTCTTCCCCACTTTGGGGGCAGAGGGAATGGACCTGAAGGCTGCCCAGGGATGCAGAGGGATTCCCTGAAGACAACACCCCCGAACAGCAACAAAACCGTGCAAAACAAACAATGAGGTTGTATCTCACTTCAGCACTTTGTTTTATCCCCTGTGGTCTCAGCATCCCTGGCGTCCTTTCATTTTATGGAAGGGCTAGTTGAGATTCAGAGGGGTTAGTCCCCGGGGCAAATGCCCAGAGTCTCCTGGTCAGACTCAGGCCTCCCACCGAGACCTCTAAATCACAGCCTGGGTGCTTCTGTACGACAGACTAGAATTGCGTCCCTTGGTTGGTTAAGTCGGGGAGGGTATCACTGAGACTGATTAGAACTTCGTTCCCTTGTTGGCTGGTGAGTTCAGACAGGAAGTTGGGGGCCAGGGAGAGGAGGAGGGAACCAGGGAAGGGACGGGAGGACTTCCTGGAAAAACTGGAGAAGTTGGGGGATCACGTCTCCAACCAGACTCCACTGAAAGAGGCTGGTGATCGGCACAGCTGGGCTTGAATTCTGGTACCACTTTCCAGCTTCCCACGCTTTAGTTTTACTTTTTCTAAGACTGGGGGTGATTAATCATAGTCTGTATCTCAAGAGGTTTTCTCAGGATTAAATATAAAAACACTACATTTAATCCCTTACACCCACTATGATGGCTCCTATCAAAAGAGCGGGAAATAACTGGTGTTGATGAGGTTATGGAGAAATTGGAACCCTTGTGCCCTGTTGGCAGGAATGTTAAATGGGGCAGTGTTGATGGAAATTAGTATGGTGGTTTCTCAAAAAAATAAAAATAGGGGCTTCCCTGGCAGTGCAGTGGTTAGGACTTGGCGCTTTCACTGCCGGGGCCCCCAGTTCAGTCCCCGGTCAGGGAACTGAAATCCTGTAAGCCATGCAGCAAGGCAAAAAAAAAAAAAAAGTAGAAATAGAATTGCCATATGATCCAGCAATTCCACGTCCGGTTATATACCCAAAAGACTTGAAAGTAGGGTTTTGAAGAAACATTTGTACACCCATGTTAGCAGCAGAATTATTCATAATAGCCAAAGCACGGAGGCAACCTAAGTATCCATCCAGAGATGAATGGATAAGCAAACTGTGGTCTATACAAACAAATAGAATATTATCCAGCCTTTAAAAGGCAGGACATTCTGACACATGCTGCTACATGGATGAACCCTGAAGACATTATGATAAGTAAAATAAACCAGTCACAAGAAGACAAGTACTGCATGATCCCCCTTACATGAGGTCCCTAGAATAGTCACATTCATAAAGCCAAAAACTGGAAGGGTAGTTGCTGGGGGCTGGGAGAAGGGCGGAGGGGGCGAGTTAGTGTTTAACGGGGACAGAGTTTCCGTTTGGCAAGATGAAAAGGGTATTCTATGGGTGGATGGTAGTGGTGGCTGCACAGCAACGTGAATGCACCCCATGCCACTGAACTGGGCACTAAAAAATGGTTAAGGGGGTAAATTATATTTATGTAGA
Organism: Orcinus orca; assembly: GCF_937001465.1. Taxonomy (NCBI): domain Eukaryota; kingdom Metazoa; phylum Chordata; class Mammalia; order Artiodactyla; family Delphinidae; genus Orcinus; species Orcinus orca. Next base: position 5,631,062 of record NC_064565.1, on the reverse strand, counting down.
TTTGACCACAATTTTAAAATATAAAAAATAAATAAAGATGATCACATTATGAATAAATAATGAAAAACTAAAGATAATTAGTATATATATATATAATTTTTTCTAAATGAGCCTCTGGGTGACTTGATCTAGAGCTGTTCGTCCTTCCCTTGTGTGCCTACAGATTCTTCAAGAGATGGGCGTCTATACCCCCTTCCTTGAGCTTGAATCTGAGTGGACTTGTGACTAGCTCGTCACCAAAACAGTGTGACCGAAGAGACACAGAGCGACTTGCACATAGATCAGAAAAGTCCATTCAGCGTCTGCCTTGTTTGCTGGGTTATTTGTGTTTGGACCCCTGAGCTTCCAGGGAAGGAGTTGGAGCAGCCCCCGGGGCCACCATACTGTGAGGAAGCTAAGATGTCACAGATGGTCCACGTAGAGATGCTCTGGTCAGCAGTGCCAGCTCCGGTCCTGGCCTGGCGGTCCACACAGCAGGGAGCAGACACAAGCCACCCCTCCGGGGCCCTAGCCGAATGCCTGACCCACAGAACCCAGGAGCATGTTAAAGGAGTTGTTTCTAGCTGCTAATTTCCTAAGTTGCTACTGCTACACAGCAATGGTTACTGGAACATGTGTAACACATCCGGAAATGGGTGTCCCTTTGAAATATCTGCCTAGTAGCACACTTCCCCTCTCCCCATCTACTCCTCCTGGACTCCCTCCCTCTCCCCTTCTACAGAGACACAAACAAGTCCATCTAAAATGTCTTCTGAGGGTGACCCCAGATTGGGTTACCAAGGAGTCTTGCAGGATCCTCTGCTGTGGAAATGTCCTCTGAGTTCACGCTTGAAAATGAAGTTAGATCACCCACCTTCATGGGAAAAGACACTTTGTAGGGAAGGTCGTCTGTCCATTCAGAGTCTGTCATCAGACGTTCTTTTCCCACTGGTGTCCCTTCTTGCTGCAGGGATGCTCTCTGGCCCTTAGGCTTTTCCAGGTTAAGCTCCACGGGACATGTGCTTCTAGCAGCTTCGCTCTGAGCATCGCTCAGTCTGTCAGGTAAGGGAGCAGACCCCAGCCCTTCCCTGGAAGCTTGCAGTTTCTCCAGGATGTGTGGGGGCCACCACGGTTTGGCTGTGACTGTGCTGTCCCCGAAGGGCACAGATGAGGCATTATTGGGGGGGGCACGGTTTCACTCCCCACCCCACCTCACACCAACGGTTCATCTGGGCAAGTCACCTTGGCCCTGGGCCTCCCTCCTGCTTGCCGTGCGTGAGGTGACAAGCGCCAGCCCACTCTCAGGGCCCGAGGTGTGCCATTCACTGGAAAGGTACGACTGTTTGACACTTGAGCTGCCGAAGGGGACAAGGCAGACCCAAACCCTGCCTTCCTGAAATTTAGGTGCTCATAGGGCAAGGCAGACATCTGAAACCAGCCAAGTATTTACAGGCAGGGAATTCCCAATAATCATAATTTTTAAATGCCAGATAAAATTTAGCGAAAATCTGGACTTCCCTGGGGGTCCAGTGGTTAGGACTGCGCGCTTCCACTGCAGGCGGCACGGGTTCGATCCCTGGTTGGGGAACTAAGATGCTGCATGCCTCACGGTGTGGCAAATAAAAATTATGATTATGAACAGTAAGAGAACCAGCCTGACCTGACCACGCAACTCTTCTGCCAGAATCAAAGCTCTGCCGGGGGACTTGACCCCTGTCACATTGTCAGCAGTAGTATTTTATGACAAAGATTATCTGTTCTGGTAAGAATCCGGTGGTTTCTAAATGATCTGTATCTCCTGAAAACCTACTTTATGAACGCAGCCTGAGAGGGCATCCCACTGTCATCTGTGTGTCTGGACTCCTGCTCTGTTTAGTGGGCCAGAGACCACCTCTCAGCCCCCTTGACTTCTGCCACCCCGCCCCTGGGATGACAGAAGCGGCGCAGCCCAGCGGCCTCCTTACGGGGAGCCAGCCGTTCTGCATCTGAACCCCTCTCTCAATGGAAATCTTTCTGGAAGGAAGATTGAACTTCTCCCTAATTGCTATTAACACCTTGTTATGAATGAGGCATCCCCCCAGCAGGTGTGATGCCCTCCCCGGGGCGGGCAGTTTTGAGGGCTCTAGAAATGCACTTTCCTGTAGGGTAGCCACTAGCTACCTGTGGCCATTGAAGTTTAACTGTAAATTAATTGAAAATAAAGAAAAATGCCTCCTTCAGTCATAAATAGACACATTTCAACTACTCAAAAGCCACAGGTGAGTGGCTGTTGGGTTAGACAGCGCAGGGATGGAATATTGCTACTGGCACAGAAAGTTCTACTGGGAGTCCCTGATCACCTGCTGATTGAGCGTGGGATGCAGGGATGCAAAGATCCCCTTTCCCCGCCCCGCTTTCCAGCTCCTTCTCCTCCCAGGCTCACCCCTGCCTTGAAGGGACAGAGGCAGCTCTTTCAGCCAGAGTGGAATCCAGCTCTTTCTAAGAGGGCTCCGTTGGCGCTTTGAGCCTATGGTTCTTTGCTCAGGAAGGCCGGTGCGTGGGAGGATGTTTTGCAGCATCCCCGGCCTCTGTCCACTGATGTCAGTAACCATCCTCCCTCCCATTGTGACGACCAGAAAAACATCTCCAGACATTGCCAGATGTGCTCAGGAATGGGGTAGGGGTGGGGACCAGAACTGCTCTGACTGAGAACCACCGGTTTAACTATAAAGACCTACGCTAATCTCGAAGATGGAAGCATCCTGTGGGGAGGGGTACAGATTAGGCTGCTTCAGCCGTTAGCATCTCCCCAGAATTAATTGCTTAGTCAGAGCCTTGCCCCTTTTCCTAGTCAGGCCTTGAAGCCTTGAGGCCTTGAAGCAACGGGACCAAGAAAGTTCTGAGGGAGGAGAGACAGCAACAGAAGTGACCTAAGTTACTGACCTGCATTGAGGCCTCAGGCTCAGTCTTGACGATTTACCTGGGTCCTGGGGGCCTGAGACCCCGATGCATACTTCAGGAGAGGATTCAATGCAGAAGGGCACCAGGGCTCCCAGTTATTTCCCCCTCAGGGGCTTATCAGGCAGATAAGCTCTGAATGTCAATCTTGGCTTCTTTCCTCCACCACAGCTGGCTCTGTTGCATCATATATATATATATATATATATATATATATATATATATATATATATATATATATATATATATTTCTTTTCTTTCTTTTTTTTTTTTTTTTTTGCGGTACACGGGCCTCTCACTGTTGTGGCCTCTCCTGTTGCGGAGCACAGGCTACGGATGCGCAGGCTCAGAGGCCATGACTCACAGGCCCAGCCGCTCCACGGCATGTGGGATCTTCCCGGACCGGGGCATGAACCCGTGTCCCCTGCATCGGCAGGCGGACTCTCAACCACTGCGCCACCAGGGAAGCCCTGCATCATATATTAAAACAGGAAAGGACTTCCATGGCGGTCCAGCGGTTAAGACTCTGTGCTTCCACTGCAGGGGGCACAGGTTCGAACCCTGGTCAGGGAACTAAGATCCTGCATACCTGGCAGTGCAGCCAAAAATGAATAAATAAAAATAAAATGGGAGAAATGGTTAATACGCACCCACAAGTAATCCCCAAGTGTCTACTTTCTGCGTATGCAGAGCCATCGCCGGCTGCCATCATCACAGATGGCCACAACAGGAGTGTCTGCAGTGAGCCACCCTTGCCCAGTGGCGAGTGAGTGAGGAATGGCCCCTGTACAGCCTAATAATTCACGGAGTAATTGGTCCTCTGGGAACTAAGCCCAAGAAATATATTTTTGCAGGTAACAGCAAATAAGAGCTGAAACTCAACAAAGATGAAGACTGACTAAATCCCCCCCCTCCCGCCACCACCCACAGGAAAATTCACATGTTTTGACAAAGGCAATCTATAAGCCCGCTAGGGACTCTGCAGTGCCTGAGATGGGATTGGAAATTGTATTCGTTGCCAGGCTTATAAAGCCCAGGGGAGCCCAAGGGAGCCAGAAACCTGCCCTACCCCACAGATGACTCAAAAGGCAGAGGTTACCCCATTCTTCTGCTCCAAGTTGGAGGGGGCCTAGACCTGCTGGAATTTCGGGGTTTCTTCAAAGTCTGTGTGAATTTTCCAGCTGGTGTGTGATGGGCGGAAACTGGGGAGGGCATTTGGAGTGACTTCCCTCATCTGGTTCCCTGTCAAACTCCTATTCATCCTTCAAAACCCTGCCTCTGACTCACCTCCTCTGTGCAGCCCTCCCTGGATCCCCCCACGATTCCCCCAAACATGGCTAGGATCAGAAATGAACTTTTCCAGAAAAGTCTGGTAATGGCAGGAGGGAATTACCATGCAGGAGAGAAAAGCCTCAAATAGGGCTAGAGCACCCCTGCTGGGCAGACATCTGGCTGTGCAGCCCCACCCATCAGCCTGAGGGCCGCTCTCCAGGTCTGCTACAATGTTCCTCCCCCAGGATCCAGCCCAGCCCTCTCCGGGCCCCTTGAGGCCAGAAAGGATCCCTCCCTCACCTGGTTATGGGCTCTCCTCCCTGGTCAACAAGATCACCTGCTCAGAAGCAAATCTGCTCCCAGCGAGGACAGCCACTGACAGTTGCCAACAGGACGATTCAGCCCCTGAGTGCAAACTTTCAGAACAGGAGTAGAATATCTGGCTTTAATTTCACAGTGTTTTCCCCAGTCTTTTCCCAATTAGGAACCAGAAGCTGCCAGAGGCTTACAGGGGGAACTTAGCCTCCACACCTTCAAAACTGTAGGTGTGAGCACGTGTGGCCACTCGGTCCCCTTGGGGGCACGGCCTGGGCTGTTACAACGGCAGGCTGTTATAATTCCTTAGCCAAGTGCCGAGTCTCCTGAGGGCGGGACAAGACTGACTCATGTCTGTCCTAAGCACGCTGCTTGTGTTCACTCGAGTTCATCAGCACAGCCCTACAGGCAGGTGCCAATGTCTCCATTTACCGGTGGGGAAACTGGGGCAGAGAGAGGCTGAGTAGCCCGTCCAAGCTCACAGAGTCGGCATGTGACCGGGACTTGGGCCCAGAGGTCATGCATTGAACCACTACACCTGCCCTTGCCCTCCAGAAAAGTGCAATTTGCCTTTACTTTGGCCTTTGTAGAATCTAGGACAGCCTGGCTGGGGCTTGGAAATGGGGGTCCCAGTTTCCACTGGGCCACTCTGAAGAACACTAGGGTCTCTGCCAGTGACCCCCAGACTCTCACTGTACACCCCTCCTGTGTCTGCCGTGTGCCAGGCTGGGCCCCAGGGTGGATGTGAAGGCAGGCACAGGTGTCTCAGAGCAGATGCTGGCCTTCCAGCAAGGAAGCGACCCATGACCTGAGGGCTGTGGGGTGACAAGGTCCCCAGGCTCTCCAGCATTCTGAGGGGTCTGGTGGGCTGATCCTCAGGACAGTGAGTACAGGCAGCCCAGCTGAGGGGGAGGTGAGGGTCCCGAGGATCTGCAGGTATTCTGGGGTCAGACACCTGGCTTTTCATTCCAAGCCTCTGAGAGGCTAGAAAAGGATGAGTAGAACTGGGGCACCTCAACCTCTCCAGTGGGCAGCTTCCCCCCCGGACGGTAGGCCTTCCACTCCCTCACAGGGCAGCAAGGAGCATCGAAGGAGGTGATGGACACAGGGAACTAGCTCCGTTCCTGGTGCCAGGTGGGTTATGGGTTCAGCCACTGCATTTTGAAAACTCTAGCCTAGTGAATTTGGAAAGCCTCTACCTTCTTTCTTAACCTTTGGGTGGGCCCTGTGGAGTGGCGCTGAGGAGGAGAGGGTGTGAGAGGGAGCCCGGGGGCCCAGGCCCTCTAGTCTGCCTGTCCAGCTGCTCTCGGCCTCCCTCTGCAAGGACTAATGGCGCTCCCAGCCCTTGGGCCTGCCGTTGCTGTGCGCTGGCCACCAGGGGCTGCCGCCTCTCCCAGCACTTGCCCAATTCCAAGGCCACTGTCATCTAATCCCAGCCCCATGCCAGGAGCAAGGGGGGAATTAGAATTATTGGGAGGAAAGGAAACCCAGTGAGTCTGCTGCCCAAGGTCAATGCCGCGCCTGGGGTCACCTGGATCCTCACATCCTTTAATATCACAAATCAAACCCTGTTATTCTGCTTGTGCTTAAAGTTCTTCGGGGGTCTCCCGTTGCTCTTGGGGTCCATTTCAAAACCCGTGGGATCCAGGGCCTGCCTACCCTCAAGTCTCATTCCTCTCCCCACACTGTGGTCCTTCCTACTCTGGGGTGTCTGCTTGGAACACTCCATCCCCCCACTGTTACGCCCCACCGCACCCTGCACACACACACCTGTATTTGTTTAATCCCAAACTGGGCTGTATCCCAAGCCCAGCCCAGTGCCTGGCGTTGGGAAAGCACTCGGTAATTATTTTATGAATGAACGTCTTGATTAATGGGTGGATTTGTGAAGGAAGGGAAATAAGACCTGAAATTAACTACTTTGGCCTAAAGCCATTGTTACCGCTCCCCCAGGCTCCTCACCGGCCACATCCTCTCACCCACCAGCGGATTCACATGCGCATTCTCGCTGGACACCTGCCACTTCCAAAGCCACAGAAATGACAAAACCAAACCCAAAGGCATGTCAAAACCCCAGCAGGTCAATTAGCAAAACAAAGGGTTTTTTCATTAAGTACTCAAAGCTTTGGGTTCCTGTTCTAATCCGCATCTCAGATGTCGCCCTGCCCCCAAAGCCGTTCTGGACCTTGGAAGCCTGAGCATCCGATTGGTGGGAGGGAGAGGAAGTAGCTCTGGGAAGCGTGGCCACTGGGAGCTGTTGCCCAATAGCGCTCCAGAAAGGATGCGCCAGCACCCAGTCCCAACCCGCCTCAAACGAGTAACGAAGGCCAATTCATTGTTGGTGGAAGTTGAAAAGCCCTTCGGAATTACTTTTCAAAACTTGATATGCCACCTGACCCAGCCATTCTACCCTGAGTTTTCTATCCCTAACTATCTTTCCACTTCCGTGCAAAGATCTGTGCACCGGAATATTCTTCATGACATTCTCCGTTATCATGAAAAGGGAAACAACCTACCTGGCCACCAACAGGGGAAGGATCCAGCACATCGTGTGCCTGCTCACTGCGGGGCACTGGGAGGCTCTTAGGACAAGGGGTCCAGAAAAGGTTGAAGGGAAAAAGCACATTTCAGAACAATATTTATAGTATCATCCAGTTTATGTCCATCATATTTGAAAGAATGGGTCATTCTAGGACGTGAAAAGGAGTTGATGGGCCATGGGGTCACAAGGAAAGGACGGCTTCCAGGAGGGACATTCAGCTACCGCTAGGAGGACGAAAAGGGGAGAGCGGACAAGAGGGTGCCCAGCCGTGAGCATGGAGGTGTGATGGCTCCGAGGTGGGCTGTGGACCTGGGCAGTAAGGCAGGGTCCTTGCTGGGCGGGGCGGTGCAGAGGGTACCCAGGCAGTAGAGGAGGGCGGCAGGCTGCTGGCATCACCCAGGACCTATGTGTCCTGAGAGCAGGAGGGATGACAGGGTGGAAGGTGGAATTGCTAGTGTAGCTGAAATATGATCCTCTCCCTCTCATAGGAAGGGGAAATGCTCAGATGCAACCTGAAGCTGTGGCAGAAGCGGGCTGGAAAGGCGGCAGGAGCTGTCGGGCGGGGCTGGGGTGGGGGGAGTGCTAGGCAGGGTCCTGCAAGGGGCACTGGCCTCTGCTGCTGGGCGGGAGGATGTCCCTGACCCCTGGGCTTGCAGTCAGGTCTGCACTGCGGGGGCATCTGTGGGTGGACTCGGCAGGCAGGTGGGAGAAGAGGACACGCAGGGATTGGGGGAGACAGGAGGTGGCGCTCTTCTCCCGGGACCCTTAACTCCTGACTGTGGAGCCCGCATGATCTTGGTAGTGATCTGCTCCTAGCCTCCGGCTGACTCGTTGCTTCCTCCTCCAGAAAGAGAAAAAGCTTCCCCATTCAGATTCAGTAACAGGACGTCCTGTTTTCAGGGAAAATGCGGGGAGCAGATCTTTTGTTATGTCGTAGCAGTCACTGAAACCACCAACTCCTGTCACTTTAGAGCACCTCTCTGAAGACCAGTGCAGGTGAACTTGGTCGGGATTGATTGATATTGAACTTGCCCCAAAGGAAAACAGTAAGGATGTTATCCCTGTACACTCCACATTCCCAGACAGCCGAAGAGTTTTTTACAATGAGCGCAGATCACTTTTATAATCCAAAATACAGAAAAAAAAAATTACTGACCTGAGCAACTGTTTCAGCACCACCCTTTCTAGTTTTTGGTCCATGGGTGGGACCCCAAGGCCCTGGCTGATGCCAGGATGGCTGAAGACAGGTAGACTTCTGCGCCACAGAATGCAATTCACTCTCATTGCATTTGCATTTATGTGCTTCATAGAATTTGGGATTTGCAGGAGTTATGGCAGTAATTTCTTAGTCCGACACAGACACAAGATCATAATCATAATAGGTGATTTTTTATAAAGGATGAGACCGTGTACCAGGCTCTGGGCTGGGCACTGTGTGTGGGGTGGGGGTGGGGTTCCCTCTTTTCACCCTCACAGCCATCCTTTGCAGTAGGTACTGTGATCTGCCCATTTGACAGATGAAGAAGCTGCGGCACAGTGAGATATTGCCACTAAAAGTCTCTGAACTTATTTTTAAAACAAACGAAAGTTGAAAAAGGATAAAGGAACCTACACTGCTGGTGGGAATGTAAATTAGTGTAGCCACTATGGAAAACAGTATGGAGGTTCCTCAGAAAACTAAAAATAGAATTACCTATGACCCAGCAGTCCCACTCCTGGGCAAATATCTGTAGAAAACCATAATTGGAAAAGATACATGCACCCCAATGTTCATAGCAGGACTATTTACAACAGCCAAGACATGGAAATAACCTAAATGTCCATCAACGGATGAATGGATAAGGAAGATGTGGCACATATATACAATGGAATACCACTCAGCCTTAAAAAAGAATGAAATAATGCCATTTGCAGCAACATGGATGGCCCTAGAGATTATCATACTAAGTGAAGTAAGTCAGACAAAGACAAATATCATATGATATCTCTAATATGTGGAATGTAAAAAAATGACACAAATGAATTTATTTACAAAACAGAAATAGAAGACATAGAAACTAACATGGTTACCAAAGGGGAAAGGGGGGAGGGATAAATTAGGAGTTTGCGATTAACATATACACACTACTATATATAAAATAAATGGGGCTTCCCTGGTGGCGCAGTGGTTGAGAGTCCGCCTGCCGATGCCGGGGACACGGGTTCGTGCCCCAGTCCGGGAAGATCCCACATGACGCGGAGCGGCTGGGCCCGTGAGCCATGGCCGCTCAGCCTGCGCATCTGGAGCCTGTGCTCTGCAACGGGAAAGGCCACAACAGTGAGAGGCCCGCGTACCGCCAAAAAAAAAATAGATGAACAACAAGAACCTACTGTATAGCATAGGAAACTATATTCAATATCTTGTAATAACCTATAATGGAAAAGAATTTGAAAAAGAATATATATTTATGTATAACTGAATCACTTTGCTGTACACCTGAAACTAGCACAACATTGTAAATCAACTGTACTTCAACTTTTTTTTAAATGGTTAAAAAAAACCCTCTAAGAGTAGGTATCAACCAATATGGTATTGATCTGATGCTGAGTACTTAGGATCTGTGTTGATATCTTTTAGTCAGTCATGTGTTTCTTTTGAAAATTGTTTAAGACAATGGTTTTCAAAATGTGGTCCCCAGACAAGCATCACATCATTACTGTCACTAGGGAACTTGGAAATGCACATTCTCTGGCCCCGCCCCAGATGGACGGAAGCAGAAACTCTGTGGGTGGCGTCCAGCAAGCTGTGTTTTAACAAGCCCTCCAGGGGATTCGGGTGCACCCAAAATTTGAGAACCTTGGTTTAGGCTTGAATTTAAAAGACAGTAAACCATTCATTGTCCCTGACTGAATTCTCATGGGATCTCTCAGAGCAAAGTAATTCCTCCAAACACTTGGAGCTAGAGATTAGTTCAATGCTTCTCACACTTGAAGATGCACAGAAACCTCTGCGGGGCTAGCTGGGCCCCACCCCCAGAGACTCTGATTCAGCAGGTCTGGGTGGGGCCTGAGAATTTGCATTCCTGACGAGTTCCCAGGCCCTGCAGGTGCTGCTGATGGGGGGGAGGCGGCAGGGGGAACACACGGAGGACGACTGAAGGAGTGAGTGCCCAGGGAGGACCTTGGCAAATTCAGACAGATCTCTTTTTACTTTTTTTTTTTTTTTTTTGCGGTACGCGGGCCTCTCAGTGTTGTGGCCTCTCCCGTTGTGGAGCACAGGCTCCGGACGCGCAGGCTCAGCGGCCATGGCTCACAGGCCCAGCCGCTCCGCGGCATGTGGGATCCTCCCGGACCGGGGCACAAACCCGCATCCCCTGCATTGGCAGGCGGACTCTCAACCACTGTGCCACCAGGGAAGCCCCCTTTTTACTTTTTGAATTAAGAAACTGAGATTTCTAACTGTGAGACTGCTGCAAAATAAGATCTGATTCAGGCACATCCAGCTAGAAGAAGTGCATCCGGGACACAAAGTGAAGGGTCGGGAGGTCCCTTCTCCGCAGGCTCCTTTTTGACAGCCCTGCATGTCCCTTTGAGGCTGGCTTCCCTGCCCATCTCAGACTCCCTTGGGGGAGGGAAGGCATATCCGGGAGACTGTTCTCTGGTGCAAAGGGCCGGGGGAAGATGGTTTAGGGGACTGTTGTGGAGCATCTGTGAACAGCCGGGAAACAACACGTCCACACGGGCCTTCCTAGTCACTCCTGCACACAGACTGCAGCTGAAAAGCAGATAGAAATGCCTCCTTCCTGCAGGAAGGGCCACGCAGGATCCTCCCGTGGGATACAGGAGTGTGCCGAGGACAGCGCCTAAATGACTTGCTAAGATCGCACAGCGGGGCCTGTGCTGAGTAGGCCTAGGAGTCAAGAGAAGAGTGATGTGAAAAGAGAAGAGCCGTGCATGGAAGACCTACTAGGTGTTAGATGCTGAGACCTTGGTCCTGTCTTTGAGGAAGACCAGAACTGAGGTTGCTGCATGGCTGTGTATCACAGGTGATGGAACAGAGGTCAGCATACAGGAGGGGGTCTGAGGCGGGGGGTGGGCAGTGGGCAGGGGACACAGGCCTCTTGGAAACAACGCAGCTGAGCCTGGTTAGATGAAGAGGACAGAGCAGGGGGTGATAAACAGGACAGGTGCCCTGATGGGATCTTGATCCTCTGAGAGGATCACAGCATTTTCCGTGGCTGGAGGAGAGTGGGTGGTGGAGCCACTGGCTCTTGCACTGTTGCTGTGGGGCCTGGACCAGCACAGGCCTGGGCAGTCCGAGAGGATGGCTGACACAGGAGTGATGCTCATAGAACAGGAGGGAAGGGGGCAGCACAACTTCTAAAAGAATGACATAGCCGTTGATGACATGACAAAGACTAGTTAGAACCAACTAGATCCAAGATGGCAGAGGGTCAGCTTCCAGTAGACCTTGAGCCTCATTATATGCTCATTGTAATGCATTAGCTAAGTGACACACCCACAGGCGCCATGACAGTTCTGAGGCCAAACACAAAGGGCCAAAAAGTGGGTGGTGGCCACATTCCTGGAAATCTCCACCCCTTCCCAAAAATAGTTGGACAAATCCTGCCACGCATTAGCCTATGAAATTACGCAGCCCATAAAAACTAACCACCCCATGTTTTGGGGTCTCTTGCCTTCTGAGATGGCCCACCCTCTGTCTGTGGAGTGTGTTTCTCTCTAAATAAATCCACTTCTTACTATCACTTTGCCTCTCACGGAATTCTTTCTGTGCTGAGACATAAAGAACCTGAGCTTCAGTAAGTTCTGAGACCATGTGTGTGATCTCAATTAAAAGACAGTGGGTTCAATTTCCAATCTGGGTTGTGTCATTTCACTTAGGGGGAAAAGGCTGAAGGACTTGGGAATTAATTGGATGTGGAGCAGGGAGGAAAGGAGGGACATCAGGGGAAGTCTTGGATCCACTAATCATTGTGTCTACTTATTAAGCTCCTGCTGCATACTAGACCCTGGATGACAGCACTGGATTTCTACACTGGAAGATTCCAGAACTGCAGTCTGGTCCAGGGATGTGGCTAGGGGACTCATCTTCAAGCAAACACAGTTTTATTTGAATATCCTGTTTATTTGGGGTTGGAAAGAGTGCAGGTAACGAAGATAGCAGACGTCTAGACTCTCCCAAATCAACCCAAGTAGGACCTCCACTAGGTCCTAGCGATTCCAAGAAGATTGAAATGTTCTCCCTGCCCTTAACAGCCTCATAGTTTAGTAAGAGAGAAGTACCAACAGATAATTAAAATGTAATGTGTCGAGTATGTCCAAGAGACACACACATCACGGCAGGAGAGTCTGTTGGAGAGTTAGCTAATCCACTGGGAGAGGAAGAGTGATCCAAGAAGACTTCCTGGAGGAAGTGACACTGGAGTTAGTTTTACAGCTTTCTGCTCAGGGCCTCCAGGTGTGGGGCTTGGCTGAGGGTGGGCCATTCACTGAGGTGGAGAATGCCGAAAGAGGAGCAGGTTGGGGAGAAGGGTGTCAAGTTCAGGTACGGACAGGTTGAATCTGAGGCTGCTGTGGAACTCCAAGAAGTGATGCCCAGGAGATATTGGATACATGGGTCTGGACTGCCACTGTTCCCATTTTATAGATGGGAAAGTTCAGGCTCAGACTGGTTAAGGACACTGCTGACAGTGACACGGCTGGATAATGGCAGACTTGGGCTTCAAATCCAAGCAGAGTGGCGCCGAAGGCCAGGCAGCTGTGCTGTGGCCCTGTGGGGGTCACCCTCGACAAACGCTTGGCGGCCTAATCAGCTGACCCATGGGTCTGGAAAGGCCTTTCAGAGAGTTTCTGAAGATGATCAACAGAAGGGAGAGGAGTTAATTGATCAGAACCAGAGGGCAAAAAAAAATACTCCTATTAGAATGAGCTCACACTCTCTTGTCTGACATCCTTTCGATGGTGAGATAAGAAGGAAAATGGCAGAATTTCAAGTTCCACCCAAACCACCAGGAATCCTTCCCAGTACCCAGCAGCCACAGCCTTCGCCCCCCACGTCGCCCGCCCACCAGCACTGCACCTTCAGGGCGCCCCCAGCCCCACCCTCTGTGCCGTGAGCGAGAGCCAGCAGCACCTCAGAGAAAGGCCCAGGAGGCTCTCCCAACCAGCTGCACCGGAGGAGGTGGGCGGAGAGCTTTGCGACGCCCCGTCACTTCCGTTGGGAGGAGAGGGAAACTGAGGCCCGCGTCACGGGGACTTGGGTCCCCGGCCAACATGGCTCCGGTTATGGGCGTATGTGACCGACACATACGCCCATAACTGGAGCCATGCGGTCCAGCGAGAAGGGCGATTCAGGAGGCGGGCGCAGTCTTCTTAGTCAGGACCTTGGCCAGGTCATGTGGACTAAATGATCCCCTCTCAGAGAACATTTAGCTTCCCCCCAATTAACATTAAATTTCCTTTTTTTTTTTTTTTTTTTTTGGCCACACCGTGTGGCATGTGGGATCCTCGTTCCCCGACCAGGGATCTAACCCGTACCCCCTGCAGTGGAAGCACAGATTCTTAACCACTGGACCTCCAGGGAAGTCCCGACGTTAAATTTTTAAAAAAACCAAATTGTTCTTTTCCCCACGACCGCACTATGAGAATTTTTTCGCCTCCATTTTTGCTGGTGGTCTCGGTCTTATTAAACAGTAGTGCTCTCAGGGGACCCTGTTTGGGGCTGGCATGTGGGCCACTCACCCCTTTTGTTCAGAAAGGCTGCTTTCTTTACAGGACGCAGCTTTACAGGAAGCTCTCGGGAGCTCCTGCTCTGTGCACATGCCAAACACAGAGCCCTCATCCTGCCACAGTCAGGGCAGGGTGGCCGGCGTCCAGCAACCAGGTTGCAAAGGGAGGGTTGGGGATGAGCAATTGCCTTGACAACGGGAGCCCGTTACCCATGCTCACATCCTCTATCTGACAACGCACGGCATCACCCTGAGCATCCCCAGATCCTGATTCAGAGGCCGGGCAGGGGCTTTGGGTTGGCCCCTGCCCCCCAAGTCCCCAGGGTTATTTTAACGTGCTCCCCTTGGCACCCTCCTGCCCTGTGAGACCAGCCTCCCTTGCTCTCCCCTGTCCCTTAGCTTGGGTTCCTGACCCTGAGATGAAGCTGCAAGTGCAAATACTTTACCTGGCACGTCTAGAAAACACCAGCACGGGGGAGGTTTTCCTATGCCAGAGCTGCCATGACAAAGTACCACAAACTGGGAGGTTAAAACAATAGGAACGTGTGGGCTCACGGTTTTGGAGGCCAGAAGTCCAAAATCAAGGTGTCGGCAGGGTGGGTTCCTTCTGAGGGCTAAGCTTCTGGTGGTTTGCTGGCAGTCTATGGCATCCCTTGGCTTGTGGGAGCATCACCCCCATCTCGGCCTTCACCCTCACATGGTGTTTCTCCTGTGTGTGTGTGTGTCTCTGTCCAAATTCCCCCTTTTTATAAAGACACAGTCATATTGGATTAGGGCCCATATAAATGACCTCATCTTAACTAATTACATCCGCAGCTACCCTATTCCAAGTAAGGTCCCATTCTGAGGGACTGGGGGTTGGGACTTCAACATGTGAGTTTTGTGGGGGGAAATAAGTCAGCCCATAACAGGGAAGAAGACGTGAAATGGGGGAGGGAAGGAAGCCAACACAGAGCGTACTGTCCTGCAGTTTTCCACTGTGGGCAGCTAGTAGCCTGTGGGGACTCGGGAGGCGGTGTGGATCCCAGGCGTGCGGGTGCTGAGGGACTCACACACCAGCTCGTGTTTATCCTTGGTGGAGGCTGCTCCCAAGGGACAGAATTCCTGGGGGTTTCCAGCTGCTGTGCAAGCAGAGGTCCCCAGTGTCCAGACGGACCCCCAGGCCGAGAGTCAGGGGTGCTGGACATCAGGCTGAGGGGGGCGTGCCGCAGATGGGGAGGGTGAAGGGATGCACTGACATGTCCCCACCCCTGCCCCAACTCCCAAAGCCTTCCCGGTCACCAAGTCCGTGAACACAACTTAGGGGCCTGGACGGTCACACTTGGTCCTCAGCAGCATCACCAGGAGCTGATGCATAGCCACCATCTACTACGGCCAGAGCCAGTGCTCACATTTCTTCGAGGGAAACCACACCGGGATGTTACGGGGGAGGGGCCGTGGTGAAGGCTGACACCGACTCACCAAGCCTTGCTCTTACTACACGTCAGCCCGGCCCGGCCTCACTCCCTGGACGCCCCATCCTGGCCGCGCCTGCCATGTGCCTCGGGAAGGCAGGCAGGGGAGGCACAGGAGGGGCCCCGTCTTCCAGATGAGGCTCCCCGGGCAGCAGGCAGCGGACCAGGCCCCAGGCCCCGGGGTGCCGCCATCTCATTCGAGCTCCATCCTGGCATCAGCCTGTGCTGGACCCATGCCCACCAGAGCAGAAGCAGGGCGGGGAAACTGAGGCACCGCTGCAGAGACGATCCCGTTCCAGTTCTACCCATTCATTCTAGATGTGGAAACAGAGGCCCTCGGAGAGAAGAAAACTTCTCACACTGACTCCATCGTGAGTTATGAATGCCGTAGCTAATAATCAAACCCTTCAGATCTACTGAACTGGCCCCGGCATATTAAGTGCTCGTTAGAAATGTTCTGATTTTATCATCATGGCAACCCATAGGTAAGTGTTATTTACTGTCTCTGTGTGACAGATGTGGAAACCGAGGCCCAGATGAACTTGGCCAAGTGTGGCTCTGAGCTTCTGGGGGGATTTCACTCTGCGGACCGGGCCACCCCAGGATGAGCTATGCTGCTCTGGCACGGTGGGGAGCCCCAGACCACGCCGGCTTCCCACATTCCACCTTGGCTCGGACCCAGCAACGGGAACAGACAGGGAGCACCCCGGGGCCTGTCTGCCGCGGGATCAAAGCACCAGGGTGGGAGGCTGCAGGCGCTGGCGTGCAGATCAGAGCAGGGTGGCGGCCTCTGGGCCAGGGAGGCCCCAAAGCGGCCGGCAGAGAGCCTCGCCCACGCCAGGCCCCTATCTCACTCGGTCCCCCAGGAGAGGGCCTGGGAGGAGACAGGGAGGCCACAGCAGGCCTCTTCCAGGAGTTCTGCTTGCCCAGTGGAAACCCAGCTCCCAAGCTTCTAACTGAACCCTGCCCCACGCCCTTCTGGGCGGCCAGCAAAGTGTGGCAGCGCGCACGCATGCGTCCACGAGCAAACGCTGAGCTCTCCTTGAAATGCAGCTGCGGGAAACAAAAGCACAGCCGGACACCTGCAGTCAGAGATCACTGGCCCCTCTGGCCTCGCTCTCCCGGTGTCCCCTCACCACCCACACCCCAACAGTCACCTGGTGAAGGAGGCTAGGGGTCTGTGCTTTTCTAAAAACTTTGTTTCATTTTTTCCGAGTTTTATTGAGACACATGACATTGTATTAGTTTCAGGCGTACTACACGATGATTTGATACATGTAGATGTTGCAAAACTGATCCCCACGATAAGTTTAGCTAACATCCATCACCTCGCAGAGTCACAGAATAGCTTTTCTTGTGATGAGAACTTTTAAGATCTACTCTCTTATCAACTTTCAAATATACAACACAGTCTTGTTAACTATGGTCACCATGCGGCACTTTACATCCCCTGCTGTACAGGACTTATTATCTCATAAGTGGAAGTTTGTACCTCTTGACCACCCATCTCGCCTGGTCCCCACTGCCCACCTCTGGCAACCACCAATCTGTTCTCTGTTTCCAAGAGTTCACTCTTTTGAGATTCTACATATAAGTGAGATCAGGCAGTATCTGTCTTTCTGTCTGACTTATTTCGTTAAGCATAATGCCCTCAAGATCTATCCATGTTGTCACTAATGGCCGGATTGCCTTTTGATGGCTGAATAATATTCCATTATATCTATAAATAGCACATTTATATATGTGAGTATATACATATACACACACATATATATCTATCACATTTTCATTATCCATTCATCCATTGATGGTCACTTAGGTTGCTTCCATGTCTTGGCTATTGTGAATAGTGCTGCTATGAACACTGGGGTTGTTTCCATGTCTTAACTATTGTGAATAACATGGCAATGAACAGGAGGGTGCAGGCATCTCGTCCACATAGTGTTTTTCTGTTTCCTTAAGATGTATTCCCAGAGATGGGATTGCTGGGTCATATGGTAGTCTGGAATTTTTTGAGGAACCTCCATGGGATCCTCTGCTTCGCAGCAGGGAAAGAACTCTTTCCTCTATAACATTCAGGGCCAATAAAGTACACGTGCCAAACAGAGCGTCAGAGCAGAAGGGGCTAAGAGATTACCCCGGCCCCGAGTGGAAGGAGGGGTCCAAGGCCACATGGACACCCAGTGGTAGAACCAGGTCTGGCCACCATGTCCTGACCCCAGCCCGTACTCTGTCCATGCCTGCATTTGTTTTCTACTACTGCCACGACAAATCGTCACAAACTTAGTTCTTAGAAGGACACAAGTTTATTATCTCACCATTTTGTAGACCAGAAGTCGAGGACAGGTCTCATCAGATGATGGAATTTTTTTTTTTTTTTTGCAGTACACGGGCCTCTCACTGTTGTGGCCTCTCGTGTTGCGGAGCACAGGCTCCGGACGCGCAGGCTCAGCGGCCATGGCTCACGGACCCAGCCACTCCGCGGCATGTGGGTTCTTCCTGGACCAGGGCATGTTTCATCAGATGAAAATCAAAAAGACAGCAGGGTGGCATCCCATCCTGGCAGGTCCAGGGGAGAATCTGTTCGCTGCTCATTCAGGCTGTTGGTGGAACTCAGTTCCTTGTGGTTGTAGGACTAGGGTCCCCGTTTTCCTGCTGGCTGAGAACTGAGAGCAGTTTCTATCAGACTCCTTGCCTCGTGGCACCCTTCCTGTGATTTCACAGCCAGCCACGGCCAGTGGACCCCTGCTCGGTGCATCTCTCTGACCCACTCATTGGCCTCCTCTTCCCCTTGGAAGGACTCACGTGTTGAGGCTGGGGCCACCTGGATAATAATGCAGGGGAATCTCCCCATCTCAAGGCCCTTAACTTAACCATTGCTGCAAAGTCTCTGTTGCCACGTAAGGTGACATAATCACAGGTCCAGGGTATTAAGGCGTGGATATCTTTGGGGAGGGGCATTATTCTATCTACTGCATCACCCTGCTCACTTTCAAGGGGACCAAAAACATAAAAAAGACGAAAAAAGAGTGGACCGCCAGCCTCGCCAAGCAGTTTCCTGCAGCCACACCGGACAGGCAGAGTACACGGTGGGGGGGCGATGGGGGGGAAAGAGCTGTCACTCAGCCACCCAAGCCAGGCTCTGCCCACACGTGCCCGCCCTCCCCACTTTCCCCACCTGCTAGCCTGCTTGCTGTGATCCAGCGAATGGGCTTTTCCATCACGAAAGAACTACATGAGCATGAAAGTTTGGAAAATACAAAACAAGTACAAGAAAAAAAGAAAAAACAGTCCCCCAAATAACCACGGTTAACAAGCTGCTAAGTCCAGCCTTTTATACTAAGCATGGGGTGACACTTTAAGACTAGAGTTATAATCATATTATACAAATAAAAGTGTATTTTGCTTTTTCACACAGCATTCTCTTAGCTGTATCTTTGCCACATTGAAATAAACTATTTGCAAAACCTTTTCCATTGCCTACCTAATATTCCATTATGTGGATGAACAGACTACAGCTTACTTAATGATCCCCCGCAATGTGGGACATTTAGGTTGTGGTCATTATAAATGACATTTTGATGAACATCTTTTGCATAAAGCCTCCCCCAGATCTGAGAAGCATTTTCCAAAAGAAGGGTTGTTGGGTCTGAGAGCATGAGCCCACTTAAAGGTTTAAAATGAGCTGGGCTTGGGGAATTCCCTGGCGGTCCAGCGGTTAGGACTGGTGCGCTTTCACTGCCAGGGTCCAGGTTCAATCCCTGGTCCAGGAAATAAGATCCTGCAAGCTGCACGGCACGCCCCGCACCCCCAAAAAAAGAGCTGAGCTGAATTAAACGCCCTCAAATTTTTCTTTTGTTTCTCTCTCCCTCTTCCACAAGCATCGCTGCTAAGCCATATCTCTCCAGTTTTTCTTCACGGGATGGGTTTTCTGAAGCTCAAAAATCTAAGATCACATTTTGCCGGTTTCTTCTCCTTCTTCCAGGGTGGTGAAGTCTTATCTTTTCAAATTCTGATCCTGCATATTTCAATATGTATGTCTAAAAGATAAGGACTCTTAAAAAAATAACCCCAATACATTATCACCTCCAAAGAATCAATAATAATTTCTTATATTAATAATTCTACCACCAGGGCTCAAATTTTCCCTATTGTCTTACTTTTAGCCCTTTTGGTTTGATATTAGTTCAGATCAGGGTTCACATAAGGTTCATCATTGCAACTGGATGTTATGTCTCTAAAATCTTTTCTAATTTATAGCTCCTTCTCCAACTGTTTTTTCTTCCTTGCAATTTATTTGTTGAAGAAACTGCATCGTTTGTCCTGCAGTTTCCCGTGGTCTGGATTGCATCTCATTGGTGGTGTTTAGCATGTACCTCTGTCCCCTACATTTCTGCTAAATCACAGTTAGATTCAGACGTTTGATCAGACATAGGTTTGATATTTTTTTAGCAAGAGTACTTCATAGGTAAGACTGTCTATTTTTTTCAGGAAGTACAAGGTGTTTACTGTTGGGATGTCTTTCTTTTTGCCATGCATCAATTCACTAGGGGGTATGAAATAGTGATATCCTGATTATGCCACTCCTTCCTTGTTTATCAGGCTGGAATGCTCCTAAAAAGAGAAACTTCATATATATATGTATATTCAATCTGTCCTCACATGGAGATATTTGGATTGTTTCCAATATTTTGATATTATGAGTAATGCTGCTAGTAATAGTCTTCTGCATATGCCCTTTTGTACTGTGCCTGAGATAGATGCCTGAAAGTAAGATGTATAGGTCAAAGGGGTAAACGCATATGAGATTTTGCTAGATATTCCAAATTTCCCTCCGTCAGAGTAGTCCATTTTGCATTTCCATAAGAGTGCCTATTTCTCTACAGTAGAGCCTCACT
Organism: Orcinus orca; assembly: GCF_937001465.1. Taxonomy (NCBI): domain Eukaryota; kingdom Metazoa; phylum Chordata; class Mammalia; order Artiodactyla; family Delphinidae; genus Orcinus; species Orcinus orca. The sequence goes on along the minus strand of NC_064565.1, from coordinate 5,610,937 downwards.
GACAGAATAAGATGTCAAACTTTGGGTCTTTGTCAGTCTGATAGGTGAGAAACAGTCCCTTGTCTAGTTTTAATTTCTAGTTATCCCAGTACAGCTTATGAGAAAGCACCTCTTTCACCCACTCATTCCTGATGCTACCTTTATCGAAACTGAAATTTCCATATGCAATCAGGTCTGTTTCTGGATTTTGTATTCCATCCCATTGGCTTATCTTTTTATCCACTCATCGATACCAAATTGTTTTAATTATAGATACTTTTTAAAAGTTGAAGTATAGTTGATTTACAATGTCATGTTAGTTTCAGGTGTACAGCATAGTGATTCAGTTATACATATATCTATTCTTTTTCACATTCTTTTCCCTTATAGATTATTACAAAATATTGAGTATAGTTCCCTGTGCTATACACTAGGTCCTTGTTGGTTCTCTATTTTATATATGTTTTATATATATGTTATATATATATAACATATATAAAATATATATCTCTATATATAGAGATAGAGATAGAGATAATATAGATCTCTATTTTATATATGTTTTATATATATGTTAATCCCAAACTCCTAATTTATCTCCTTCCTTTTCTCCTTTGGTAACCATAAGTTTGTTTTCTATGTCTGTGAGTCTCTTTCTGTTTTGTAAATAAGTTCATTTGTAGCTTTTTTCCTTTTAGATTCCACATACAAGTGATATAATATGATATTTGTCTTTGTCTGGCTTACTTCACTTAGTATGATAATCTATAGAGACTTTCCATTATGTTTTAAGGTCTGATAGGTCTGCCTGTACCCCCTCCCATTGCTTTTCATTTTCAGGGTTTTTCCTTGTCTAGGCCTGCTCCCCACACCCGCCAAGGAAAGATGGTATTTTTATTTGGATCGCAGTGACTTATACATTAACCTAGGGAGAACTAACTCCTTTACGATGCTGAATGCTGAATCTTCCTAACCAAGAACACATATCTTTCTGTTTGTTCAAGTCTACTTTCATGCGTTTCAATAGTGCTTGACAGTTTTTCACATACAGGTTTTGAACAGTTCTTTTTACATTTACTCCTAGCCAGTGTATACCTTGTTCCTCTTTGCTATCACAATCTTGCTAGCTTCCGTTTTATTTTCTGACTGGTTTTGCTTACGCGGCCTGACCCTGGGTGGCCCCCAAACCATCTCCCTCCTTCTTGGATTGATTCAGAGTCAGTGGGAGCTTGCCTCTCCCCGGCTGACTTCTGACATACGAAGCTCCCCAAGTAACCCAGGCACAAAATAAAACTCTGACACCAAACATTTAAAAAGACAAGTCGAGAGAATTCCCTGGCGGTCCAGTGGTTAGGACACAGCGCTCCCAAGGCAGAGGGCATGGGTTCGATCCCTGGTCAGGGAACGGAGATCCCGCCGCAAGGCCAAAAAAAAAAGACAAGTTGAAACATTGAAAGAAATAATGGATAAAAACAGAGGAGGTATCACCGGGGAGAAATGATGTGTATGCATTTGGGAAGATTTGAGTGTGAATGTTCCCAAATGCATACCATCATTTTTTTTTTTTTTTAGCAGAGGTTTTCTTAGAAGCCCATATGATTTAAATTTATTTATTTATTTATTTATTTATGGCTGTGTTGGGTCTTTGTTTCTGTGCGAGGGCTTTCTCTAGTTGCGGCGAGCGGGGGCCACTCTTCATCACGGTGCGCGGGCCTCTCACTATCGCGGCCTCTCTTGTTGCTGAGCACAGGCTCCAGACGCGCAGGCTCAGTAGTTGTGGCTCACAGGCCCAGTTGCTCCGCGGCATGTGGGATCTTCCCAGACCAGGACTCGAACCCGTCTCCCCTGCATTAGCAGGCAGATTCTCAACCACTGCGCCACCAGGGAAACCTGTGAACGTTCTTTCACTGAAGCCCATAAGTAACCTACACATCATCTTCTTTCTGCTGGAGAGAATGGAGTGGATGGAACCCCAGGAGGTGGATGCCTTGGAAACCAGCCATCTTCCACACTGAGTTTCCATTGCTTCCTGGTAACTCCTTAGAGAAGCGACTAATTTAAGTTAAATTCAATACACTATGGGCAGGGAGTGTCTATCCTTAAGATCAACGTGTGGGTCAGTCCAGTATCTTGTAAAGATTTCATCACATTTTAATTAGGAGTCTTTAATAATTTCTCTTTTTTACATATAAAATATTTTTTATATACATCCAACAAATCATCGCCACAATCAAGATAATGATCTAGATTCACCCACAAGTCTCCTTATGCCCTGCCTCTTTGTTACCCATTCCTCCGTCCCCAATTCCTCTGTCCCTAAGCAGACACTGATCTTATTTTTCTTTTAACTGAAGCATAGTTAATTTACTATGTTGTGTTAGTTTCAGGTGTACAGCACAGTGATTACGTTATACGTATATATATTCTTTTTCAGATTCTTTTCCCTTAAGGCTTATTACAAAATATTGACTATAATTCCCTATGCTACACAGTAAGTCCTTGTTGGTTATCTATTTTATATATAGCAGTCTGCATATGTCAATCCCAACCTCCCAATTTATCCTTTCCCCACCCCTTTCCCTTTTGGTAACCATAAGCTTGTTTTCTATGTCTGTGAGTCTGTTCATGTTTTGTATATAAGTTCATTTGTATCAAATAATTTCTTTTTAAATTGTCTTAAAATAGTGTCTTTCGTTATTATGTGATTGGTGAGGGCTACTGACATTCCTTAGAACCACTGATGTCTGTGAGATGATGCTACCTCTTTCACTTCAGTTAAGAAACCCACAAGGGGACTTCCCTGGTGGCACAGTGGTTAAGAATCCGCCTACCAATGCAGGGGACACGGGTTTGATCCCTGGTCCGGGAAGATCCCACATGCCACGGAGCAACTAAGCCCATGAGCCACAACCACTGAGCCTGCACTCTGGAGCCCGCGGGCCACAACTACTGAAGCCCGCGTGTCTAGAGCCCATGCTCTGCAACAAGAGAAGCCACCGCAATGAGAAGCCTGCGTACCACAATGAAGAGCAGTCCCGGCTCGCCACAACTAGAGAAAGCCCGCGCGCAGCAACAAAGACCCAACGCAGCCAGAAAAGAAAAAAGAAAAAGAAAAAAAAAGAAACCCACAAGGCATCTTGAGAAAAGTTCTTTCAAGGGCTGGCCCTGAGATGGAAGGAAGCCTGACCAACATTTGCTGGATCTCTGAGCCCTGCTGATTTTGCTGCCTGCTCTCCACCCCAATGCCCTTCCATTCTCTCCCCTCCCAGGACGACTGCATCAATGTCCCTTGGTCCCTTTCCCCAGGTCTTTCCTTTCCTAATCTACCCTGCACTTGGAAATCTTTCAGAGCCCTTACTGCTCTGAGGCAACACAGGGGCCAGTGGGAGTACCACCCAGACAGGGATTAGAAGGTAGAAAAAAGCAAGGGCTGTATCTCCTTCATCTTTTCATCTCTGAAGTTCATGGTACATGGTAGAAGCTCAACAGAGCCGAATGAATGAATACATGTGTGTTCATGAATGTACCCACTAGCCAAAGAGTTTTGGTCCTTCCACACTTGACTCCCTCCCCACTGTGTCCTCTAGGGTAGCCCTAAGAGGGAAAAGGATTTTCGCTGGTTGCTTCTGTGGGAAGGGCTTCCAAACATCTCCCAACTTTGCACAAATCCCCTGTGTGAGTCTCTGTATTGCTTCATCCCACAACGTTGTCTGGGAAGGGGTTGAAGATTTGGGCTATAAATCAGAAATGATTGCTGGTCTTTGGCCCGCCTGGCATCCTCCCTCTGTGTACCTGTCCTCCTATTGGTGCCTCTTCAGGTGCCATCGTTATGTTGCTTAGTTCTCCTATAGAAGCTGGTTCTTTGGAGAAGATCTGGTAAGTTTATTCACCGTGGTAAGGAGTATCCCCTAGCAAGGGTCTGTGTCAGCCCTCTCAGGTGTATCTGCACTGTAATGACAGACACAGCCTAAAGTCATGGGACTCGCTCTTGACTTCACAGTGTCACTGGTCCCAGAGAGCCTGTTGGGAGGTAGACTGGGATGGAAGGAGCGGGCGAGACTGAGGGCCATCTCAGGACCCCTGGAAGAGTAACACAGGATCAATCTCCTTTGGGCATTGGCCCTTGTTCTTCTGACGCCTTCTTAGCCACGGCCCACCCCTCACTTACTAAATCATCTTGTGTCCTTCAGTTGTCGCCAAATCTGCGTGTCTCCTGATGAAAGTGTAGATTCCTTGAGGGTAGGAATTGGGTGTCTCACTTCTTTCTAGTGTGTCAAAGTGCTAGCTCCTGGGCTTTGTGGCCAAGCCACAAAATGACATACCTGGCGGGCTACCTCAGAGCCCTTTTCTAGTCTTTTCTGTCTCTTCTCTGTGTGGCGGATTGTGTGTTTCCAAAAGTAGCCCCAGCACCGTTTCTGCCCCCACATGCTCTTCAGAATCTTGCCTTTTCCCATCGAGAAGCAAAGTCTAGTTTTCCTGCCCTTGCATCTAGGCAGAACTTTGGGTCTCAATGAAAAGCATGCAGCCAAGTGATGCTGGGTGACTTCCAAAGTTTCCTAAAAAGCGATAGGGTTTCTGCCTGGCTATCTTTTGTGATGCCTACCCTGGGAACCCAGCTACCACTACGCTGTGAGGAAGCCCACACTAGTCTCAGTACTGAGACCACATGGAGAGGTCCAGACCAAAAGGAACTGAGGCCTGCAGCCCCCAGCCGGCATGTACAGCAGGCAGTGTGAGGGGGCAAGTCTTCAGATGACCCCAGCGCCAGCCTTGGAGTCTTCCAGCTGAGGTCCCCACACTGTGAAGGGGAGACAAACCGGCCTCATGATGCTCTGTCCAAAACCCTGACCCACAGGATCTTTGTGCATAATTAATGGTTGTTTTACACCGTTGAGTTTGAGGGTGATTTGCTACACAACCCTAGTAACTGGAACACTGTGCAAAGATGCACAAGCCACTTCTCTTTGCGCCTGGATTTTCTTGTCAACAGGTTTCTTTTATAGAAAGAAAAGAGAGAATCGGAGCACTGCTTCCCCCTCTTCCCTCCCCTCACTGACTCTCCCTCAGCCCTTCTATTCCCGCCCCCCACCCCAGCTTTATTGGGGTAGAATCGGTGTATCAAAATTGTACCTACTTAATGTATACAATTTGGCGAGTTTGGACATATGCATACACTCATATTACCATCACCACAATCCAGATAACAAATATATCCATCACCTCCCAAAGTTTCCTTGTATCCCTTTCTTTTCTGTGTGGTAAGAACACTTAACAAGAGATCTACACTCTTACATTTTTAAAATAATTAATTAATTAATTTTTGGCTGCGTTGGGTCTTCATTGCTGTGCGCGGGCTTCTCATTGCGGTGGCTTCTCTTGTTGTGGAGCACAGGCTCTAGGTGCACGGGCTTCAGTAGTTACAGCACACAGGTTCAGTAGTTGTGGCTCGCAGGCTCTAGAGTGCAAGCTCAGTAGTTGTGGCGCATGGGCTTAGTTACTCCACAGTATGTGGGATCTTCCCGGACCAGGGCTCGAACCCGCGTCCGCTGCATTGGCAGGTGGATTCTTAACCATTGTGCCACCAGGGAAGTCCCTTCCTTCTTTTTTAAGGACGTTATTCCATAGTATGTTTACACCACAGTTTCTTTATGCATTTCATCTGATCACGTACATTTGGGTCGTTCCCCTATTTTGATTACTGGGAGTAACGCTGCGATGAACATAGGAGTGCGGATATCTTTTCAAGGTCCTAATTGCAATATTTTTGGATACATACCCCAAAGTGAGAGTGCTGGATCATATTCTATTTTTAATTTTTTGAGAGACCACCATACTATTTTTCATAATGGTTACACTATTTTGTACCATTTTAATTTTACTCAACATTACTTGTGCACTGACATTCCCACTGTCAGCGCACTAGGGTTCCATTTTTTCTACTGCCTCGCCAACACTTGCTAACTTTTGTTTTTTTGATGATAGCCATCCTAACAGGTGTGAGGCGATATCACCTTGTGGGTATTTTTGTTTTTTTTTTTCTGGCTGAGCAGCATGTGGGATCTTAGTTCCCTGACCAGGGATCAAATCTGTGGCCCTTGCATTGGAAGCGTGAGGAGTCTTCACCACTGGACCGCCAGGAGGTCCCTTGCCTTGTGGTTTTGATTTGCATTTCCTGGATGGTGAGGGATGTTGAGCATCTTTTTGTATAACTGTTGGCCATCAGTATGTCTTCTTTGGTGAAATGTATAGTCAGGCCCTTTGCCCATTTTTTAATCAGGTCATTTGTATTTTTGCTATTGAGTTTTAGGAGTCCCTTACATATTTTGGAAATGAACTCCTCGTCAGTATATGGTTTGCAAGTATTTTCTCCCATTCCATACGCTGCTTTTCCACACTGTGGATTGCTTCCTTTGCTGTGCAGAAGCTTTTTTGCTTAAAGTAGTGCCATGCATCGATTTTTGGTTTTTTTGATCCTTCAGTCCGTCTTCCTATCAGTGCAGCCTCACTTCCTCAGGGGAGCCTTCTCGGCGCCCCCAACTGCTGCCTCCTGCTAGTTCAGGTCACCCATCGTAAGCTCTTAGAGCACTTGGTATTTTTTCTTTACCCAGTTTGCGATTATGTATTTGTCTGTGGTTATTCATGAAACATTAAGCTCCATGAGGGGAAGGATCTCGTTCATTCCACTCACTGTGAGGTCACATCACTTAGAATGGTACCCGGCACACAGAAAATTGCTGACTGAACGAACTGGCACTCCCCCAAGGTCATACATTTAGCTCTAGACCTGGGGCCAGGACCTTGTGTCCAGTGTTCACGTCTCTGCTCTGCCAGTTTGCCTCCACTCCAAAACTTGTTGTTTTCGTTCAGTGCCCAGACTTCTGACCATCTAGAGATCAAGGCGTGACGTTTACACTCTCTCCTCAAACCAAAAGATTTCATCTTCTTCTCAACAGCCACCTTCTTGCCAAAATAAGCCAGGAAAGGTTATGAGAGTGCCTGGATTCCAGCAGGAGTGGAGCGGGTCTGAGAAGAAAAACAGAGAAAAGGAACTATCCCCAAATGTCGATTTGTTTAAACTTCTTCGCCAACTTAACAACACAAGGAAACCAACAGAGACAAGCTTGTAATGAAGTAATCAGCCAACGCTGCTAATATTCCAGTAACATGAAATGATTCTGCACATTTCATGGGGTAGATATGAATGGGGTCACTAAAATATGGCCAAGGAAGGGAGGGAGAGTTTACTTTTTCTGTCTCCTTAGTCTGTGTCTGAAAGCTCAGCAGGAATTTAAACAAATAGCATGGAGGAATGGTGAATCTGATCAGATTTAAAGAGAAAGTCCCTTCCAAACTTCTCTTCCCTTTAATAAATACATTGAGTTCTGCAAGTTTTGCTTTTGTAAAAACACTGCAGGTTTTTTTTTTCCCCCCAGATCTGGAGAGCCTATTTGAGAAATTGCATCAAATTGTTGTGATAGTGTTCTGCATATATATATATTTCTAGATCAAGAAGAAATTGTTCTGTCATGTAAATGAATGTAAGGAGAATAAAAGGAAGGTAGGTAATAGGGAAGATAATGCTCCCTCTTTGATTAAAAAGTGAAAAATAAAGTTAGAGGAGGGTTAATGGCAAATGGAGACAGCTACTGAGAAAAAGGGATTACATCAGTAAGATAGGCTGGTGAATGGAGGGTAGAATTGGGCCTCTGAGAACTTGGTCCCCCTGCATTCTAGACAAGATCTAACCGTAGGAAGAAGGGCTGAAGGGAGAGAGCTGCTCTCACCCCCACCCCCTACAGGGTGAATTTAGTTGAGCTAATGGTTCAACTAAACCTACTGAACTCGTGCAAGATGGCAGTTCAGTGCTCTGGCCTTGGACAAGTTACTTCACTTCTTTAAGCCTCATCCTTCTCACCTGTAAAATGGGGGAGAAGAAAACCTACTTCACAGAGTTTTGTAGGTTAAATAATGTAAAAGAAATATAACGCGTCACCCAGCACATCGTAAGTGCTCCACAGACGTTAGAGAGAAAAACAAAAAACCTCCCTCAGTGAGGCACTCTTTGGGGGAGGACCCTCAGCCCTAGAGAGGCTGGGGGCCAGCGATGGTTGGGGGACACTTCAGCCAGCTGCCCCCCGCCGCGCTTCTCCAAGAGGGGCAGCTCGGTGCTGGGCTGCGGTGCGGCCTGAGGGCCCAGGGCTCGTCACCTAGTTTGCTTAAGCAAGTTCTTTCACACACACACCCATACACACTTTGGCCCGAAAATTCAGTGAGGTTTTTTCTTCCTTCTTCCTCTGTTGTTGTTGGGTTCTGATTACTTCCATCTGGTTGCGGCAGCTTGACTGGAGTCTCTAAAAACAAAACAAAACAAACAAAAACCCTTCCTACCAAACACACAGGCACCGAACCTAGAAGGCTGCTTCGCTTCTCACCAGCAGGCGCCCAGAGGGCGACTCGCGCAAGTCGCGGCGGGGTGTGCGCAGGCCGCACCCCGGCACCTGCGCTCGCCGCTGGCCGCCAGAGGGTCGGCGCAGAAACAGCCCCCCTAGAGCCAGCCTCCCTCCCCGCCGCCCTCCCGTCCCCCGCTTCCGCCCCGGCGCCCGGAGAAGCGGGCGCACTGGGAACGGCGACCCGGGCATCTCCCGGCAGAGGGGAAGAGGGAGGCGGGGAGGGCGGGGGATTTCAGAGATTGAAAACAGAGCCTTCCCTGCGCCTCGGCTCCGGAGCTCATCTGACTTGAGTTAGCGACGCAACCCCCCCGCCCCCGCCCCCAGCGCCTTAAAAAAAGTGTTGGAGACTGGCGCGCTCCTTCGTTCCCTGCTCGAACTTTCTTCGTAGGTGTGCTCTCTCTCCCAGGCGCTGGGGAGGAGGGTCCTCGGCCGCCCCTCCCCTCCGGGTCCCTCGGGTCCCCTCCGGGCGGGGGCGCGCGGCGCGGGCGGGGGCCCGGCGCCCGGTGTGCTGCAGCCGTGCGCGCGGGGGCGCTGCGCCGTGCGGGCGCGCGGCGGGCTGGAGCGCGGGAGTGCCGCAGCTCGCCAGCCGAGGCAGCAAGGCTCCGCGGACTTTTTTTCAAACTCCCATCAATGAGTCTTCGAGGAGGAGCGGGAGGCGGTGGCGGCGGCGGCGGACGCGAAGGAAGGCGAGGAAGAGCCGGAGGAGCGGGAGGAAGGAGCGCGGGCCGCGCGGCGCGCCGGGGCCTCGGGGAGCTGCTCGCTCGCCGGCGGTAGGGTGGCCCGGCCCCCGCCCGCCTCTCGGTCCCCTCCCCTGCCTGGCCCGCCCCGCCCCGGCCGGACTGAGTCCCGGCACACGGCAGCCCGCGGCGGCTCGCCGCGCCAGCCAAGTTGGGATGGGGGCCCGCAGGCACCGCTCGGCGCCCCGGAGGCCACCTGCGTGCTAGAGGCAAACTTTTGTCTCCCTCGGTAAAGTGGCTTTGGCCTTCTTTTGCTTGCTTTTCGTCGCGAAGTGCCCCCTACTCCGGCCGACCCCAGGCCGAGGGGATGCTGCGCCGTCTCGGAGGGTCCCTCGGCCGGGTATCCGCGCCACGGCATGGGGATCCGGGCACCGGGCTAGCGGGCGGCCCGGGTACGGGTTCCGGCCAAGCCGGGCGGGGACGTAAGGGGGGTCCGGGGAACTCGTGGCCGGGGGGCGATTTTGCATCTCCCTTCCCACCTGGGGGAAAGAGCCAGTCTTCTTGGGGTGCGCAGCGAGCCGGCCTCCACCCCGTCTCCACAGCCCGGGGCTGTTTTCTCGGGAGGTGGGGGTAGCGCCGGAGGCTGGGGTGCTGCGAAGCTCCAGAGGTGGGCGGTGGGAGTGTGTCTCCGGGTAGTGTGCCGGGGGTGGAGGGGCTGCAGCCACAGCCGCTGCGAACTTCTAACTGCACTTCTCGGCGCAGCCCGTCCCGAGCCCTGCCTTTCTTTCTTTCTCGCTCCTTCCTCCCCCTCATCAGGCCCTGTTGCCCCCTCCCCCTCGGTCAGGCTCTTCCCTCCGGCCTCCCTCCTCGCTTCTCTCCTCCGCCTCTATTGCCCTCCGCCCCGAGAGCCGCTTGACTTCCCGGAGGGATCCGCGCGTAATCCCTCGCCCTTTCCTCGGGTCCCCCCAACCCCGCACTTTCTTCCCCGCCCCCACTCATCTTCCCCCCCCCCCCACCCCCGGCAATCTCTCAACAAGTATATTTGCTGAGGAATTTGAAAAATCCACTACTGCAACTTGATCTGTGTGTGATGGATGGGGAGAGGCGCGGAGAGAGTTGGGCGCCAATCCTATTAAGGGTTTAGAAAGGGGAGCGTTTTCCCCGGACGGGGGCGGGGGGGCGTGTAGAGGGGGGAGGAGGAAGGGGCGCGTGCTTGTGTGTGTGAGTGTGAGCGCGCCCGCCGCGTCGGGGAGCTGGAAGTCCACCCATCTCGGCGCCGTTTCAGCCCAGCAGTAATTGCTGTCATTTCCTAGGAAACCCGACTTTTTCTGCGCGGGGAGCTCGGGATGGAGCCCGCGCGCTTCACCCCGGGTGACCAGCCGCAGGGACGCTCGTAGGCTTTGGGTCTCCCCCAGGGGGCCTTCCTCCACTCTCCTCTCTTTTGTGTCATTTTGATGTGGTTTTCCGAGTTGATCCCGGCTGGAAAAGTAGACCTTTCCCTGGAGTCTGGTGCCGGGCCCCGGGGGTCCTTCCTGCGCTCCTCTGCCCTCTGGCCCGGGCATCCCGGGCGGTGCTCGGCCTGCAGCGCGGACTTTGCAGCCCAATGGCCGCGGCCGCGTCCTGGGCCCCCGCCCCGCCGCCCCCGCCGGGCGTGTGAAGGTTTAATCCCTACAGCTCCAGATAAAGGAGCAGTTGTAAAACGCTCATATGCTGTTTGCTGACGAGGCTCAGGGGGATGTTGGAGAATTTGAAAGTAAACGTTTCTCTCGCAAGCGGCATAAAATAGTGTTTAAGCAAATATTGTATTGGAGTGCTCAGGGGGCTCGGTGCCAGAAAGGAAAGTAAATAAACGGTGAAATCCAAAATGTACAGCCGTGGAAAGCCACGGAATAGGCGGGCTCGCCACCGGTGCCCCCGTGAGACCTGTTTGCTCTAGCCACCTCGCCTGCGAGACCCCTCCCCGCCCATTTCCTTACCTTGCCTGGGGGTTTCCTTCCCTCGGTGGCTTCCCTGTGTGGGCGCCTGGGAGCGGCTTTGCACTTGGCTCTGCCGGGAAAGAAGTCATTGTGTGGCTCCTGGGCTGGTCTCTCCAGGGCCAGGGAGGGCACCCTGACTATGCCTGGCTGCTTTGAGTTTTGGTGCCCTTTAGGCTCTCCCCAACTTCTGGTCCGCCCTGGGGCAGGATTTCTAGACTATAGCCTCTAGGCCACTGCAGCCACATCCCTGCGGAACCTCCCTGGTCCCCTTTCTTCCTTCATCTTTCTTGCTTTCGTTTTCCCAGACTTCGTGCTTCCCCCTTACAGCTGAGGGTTACAGGAAATCATGGAGATGTTCTCCCCCAGATTTTAGGTCCCACTCAAACCTAGACGCATGGAGAGTTGTCACTTGTCAGAGCGTTTCAGAGTTAGTTCAAGTTTGTGATATTTAGGGTGGTTTGTATTTGCCCTTTGCTGGGAGAAATACGCTCATTTCATGAGGTTAGTTAGTGATTCTAGGGGGATTTAAACTAAGGCAGTGGAGGTGAGGGGCCCACTCGGCCAGGAAATAGTCCTCAGGTGACCCGGCGGTCTCTTGCTTTGGCATCTGAGTGACAGATTATAGTCAGAGCAGTCTGTTTTCAAAGTCAGTGGGCGAGGATACCAATGGGAGGGAGAGAAACACTTCCAAAGCAGGGCTGAGCTCACCGGAACAAGGCTGGACTGGCTGTTAGGGATGTTTTTTTATCTTCTCTGGGGATTGTTTGGAGGGGAATTTGCACAGGGTTCAGACTACTTCAGCAGGGCCTCCCAGGCTGCTTCCAAATTCACACTGACCCTGCCCGTGGCCTTGGAGGGGACTCTTGGCTTGGCCCACCTTGAAGGGTGTGTGGGGTTAGAGAGGCCCTTCTGGCCGGGCGGCCTTAGAAAGGCGGGCCCGTCCATGTTCTCAGGGATGCTCCAACCCACCTGTGGGGAACAGAGAAAATCCTTTGAGTTGCCTGGTTGGAAGAGGGGCCGCAGGGCCGCTGGTCAGCGACTCCTTGCCCGGCTGCAGGGGCCTTGGGGGCTGTGTACTGTAGCTGGCTTGTTTGCACTGCAGACTGAAAGATACACAAATACTTCATGCTTTGTGTACTCCCACACGTGCCCTGTACACAGTGCAGCCCCTAGGGCTGGATTAGCCAACCCGGGGATTCAGCAGGCAGACTGACAAAATTGAATATTTGCCTAATAAACGCCCTTCTTCCAGCAGGGCCTCTCTTGACCACCCGGGGAAGGGCGGGGGGACCGTCACCCCACAGATGTCAGCGATTCCCTCCAACTGGGACCAGGAGGTTGTCATGCACACTTTGAAAGGCTGTGTGACCCCTACACACCCAGCTGGCTTGTTCAAGCACAAAACCCAAGTCCCACATCCTTGTGGACTCAAGGGGTAGGGCAGCCTGCCTTTTCCTTGGGCAAGTGTGTGTTCAGCCGGGTTTCCTTTCATCTGAATGACGCTCGCTCCTGCTGGTGACGCTGGCTCCGGGGAGGTGGAGCCACCTGCCCTGCTTCTTTAGGATGGGGACGGGTTCTACCTGTGCCTGGGCCTGTTTCCCGGTACGCGGGGACAGCCAGGCCAGGCCAGGTGGACCTAGCTGTGGACCACTGCAGCTGTTCCTGCTGGACCCTTTGAAATGGAACCCTGGGGAAGCAGCTCCCCGTCCCCCTTCTTCTTTTCAGTAAGTGTCAGAGGCTAGCACACGTGAAACACGTGAAGAATGCCAGAGAGAGAAACTGTATTCTCAGATTCCAGAAAATACAGAGGCCGCATGGGTGATTGTACTAGCCACCCGAATAGGCAGCAGTTTCAGTGAACAAGGCTCGCTGGCTTCCAAAGAAGGCTCCCGGGAAGGGAGGCTTCTCTGTAATTGTAGCCTCAGGCTTGTTTAAAAGACGCTTTGGGAAGGGGTCCTGTTTGTTGTTAGGCAGTGTCTTTTGGTAAAGAGCAACAGCTTCGTGGGTTTTAAATAAATACTTGCCACCAGATTCAATACTATTACGTATTCCAAAATGAATTTGAGTGTTTGCTGTGGACTGTAAAGGATTTAAAAAAAAAATCATTGATCATTGTTAGATTTTGAGGGTGACCAAAACATCCTTAACCTACAAAACTATGTTTAACCCCCTGGGAAAATGCAGCAGCGATACCAGCAGACTTTCTGCATGTTTAGTATATTTTCCCCAATTCCTTCGTCAACAAAAGCATCCTCAATATAGTGGTTTGTGTTTTGATTCTGGCTTCTTAAAAAAAACACACATGGGGGAAAATAACTCACTTAAGATGTGACCAAAGAGTTCATATTAAACTGTTGCTGAGATTTTTGGTTTCAAGTGAAAAAGTTAATGTGGTTTTATGTGTGTGTATGTGTGTCGTTTAAAAAAAAAAAAGGTTGCTGGGAAGTGTGTTTTAACTGTGAGTGCCCTGTTTCAGGCATTAACATAAGAAAAAAGTTTTAGTGCATTTCCTATTGTCTTGAATGAAGAGTTTCAGCAAAGGGAGGGGAAGCAGCAAAAGGGTGATGGTGCATTGAGATTCTTCGGCAGCCCGGGCTCGTCATCTGCCCCTGAAATCTGTGATCGGATAGCACTTTTATCTCACTTTTCCATTCTCCGGCCTTTTTCACACGTTCACTTTTTGTCAAGGTTTATTGATTATGTTTTCTTCTCTGCAAATCTGTGCAAAATTTAATGAACCAAACACAGCAGTGAGATAAAGGGGGCTTTTTATTCATTAGCAAGGGATTGATTTCCCCCCTTGGGCCGAGGGCCCCCTGGCCGCCCTCTAGTGAGTGGAGGGGGTGGGAGGAGGCGGTGGCCCTGCTCCGGGCTGAGGCGGGGCTTCCCCGCAGACCGGCCCCGGCTCAGCCCGGGACTCCCGGCCCCGGCGAACATCAGAAGCTTCCTGATGGGTGTTCCGGGCCAGCCCCAGCCGCTGCCGCTGCAGACGCCGGCCTCGAGCTCGGGGGCCGGGCTCCTCCGCGATCGGGGCTCCCTGGGCTTGGGGGCGGGTGGAGGCGGGGGATACTTGTCTTCCCCACCCTGACAAACCTCTCGAGTGCCTGGGCCTTCCCGGGGACACAGTTAAGTATGGCCCTTCCTCCAGCCCCGACTCTCAGACCTGTAATTAAGCAAAGCCCCTGGTGTGATTATGCTTTGCTGACTCGGCTGGGTTTGGAGCCGCTTCCCTCCACGGAACAGGGTGAACTTTAGCTCTTTGCAGAGGCTTCCTGGGCAGACTGCACATCTGTCTGTCTGTCTGTCTGTCTCCCCTACTCCCCCATCTCCCTTCTTCTCTGCCCGCTTTGTCTTCTTCCCTTCTTTCTTTCCCCCTTTCTTCTCTCTCGCCCCCTCTCTCTCCCGCCCCTCCCCTCCCCGCCCTGGGTCTTCCTTCTCTCCTCCCTCCTGTCTTTTCGCTCATTCCCTCCCTCTCCTCCCCGCCCATCTCCTCTTTCCTTGGGCATCTTTTTCTTTCGCTCCCCCTCCTCCCCCCTTCCTCGCCCAGCCCCCCTCCAGTTTCTGCCCCGCGGAGGGCTGGCCGGGAGGCCTCCGGGGACGCGGCGTGCCCAGGCCGTGGGGACCGTGTCCGCGTCCGGGGACCCCTCTGCGCTCCGAGAGCCCGCGCGCCGGCCGCGCCGCGTCCCTCCCACCTGCCCGCCCGCCCGGTTTGTGGCGCGCGAACAATGGCCACATTGTCCCGGCCGCGCACCGGCCGCCCCGGCGAGTGGCGGCAGGCGGGACCCTGCTCGTGGCGGCTCGGGAAGAAAGCCAGCGGCCCAGATCCAGATCGGCCGCCTTTGTCGCCGGGTGGGAGACCGCAGCGCCCGGGGGAGCCGGCGCCCACCTGGGGAAGGCGCTTCTCCAAAGGGCGCCCTCCCTGCCCTTGGCCGCTGGTCCTCCCTGCCCCTTCCCCGTGGCTCCCCTCCCCCTTCTCCGAGAAGGGATTCATTCGACTTTAGGTGACAGTTTGCAGAGTGAATTGAGAGCATTTCGCTAGAGCCAGGAGAAGAGGGGCCATGTTACCGAACTTTTGGCGGCATCCGAAACTTTTTCTGTAAGGAATCTGCGCTGGTGCCGAAGGCCCCCTTTTGCCCTGACCCCCACCTTCCCCACCGAGGCAGGAAAGGAATGGTAGTCTCTCAGAACAGTATCCCCCCCTCAACCCATTCGCCTTGACCTGTAGGGATTCAAGACCTCTTAGCGCTTAGAAAAAGAAGGATCTTTGAATGCTTAGGATGTTAAAAGAGCATCCGTCCCTGCGTCCGAGCAGACGCTTAGCAATGCTCCTTTGTGTGCTGGACAATGCAATAAGTCAGCCCGACTTTTGAGCCACGTTTATAAGGAACTGTAAGGGCCGCTCAAGTACACTTGTGCTAAGTTGAATTGATTGAAATTTAATGGCGGTTAGTGGCGATGAATGGTAATGATTTCCCAGCGTATCTTTGGCATACTTGACATTAATAACAGTGTGTGTGTACCCGCACCGGGAGCCTGCCACACACGTGAGGCGGTAGCATTATTCATTTCCGGAGGTGCCAGTCCTTTGCCTCCTTCCTCTCCTGAAATCCTTTTCCTTCTCACCATAATTCAGTTGTTCAGATGATTTTTTAAAAACAGCAAAGGAAAAGAAGGAAAGAAGAATCTTTCTGCATTGAGTTCGTACATCATTTCAACATAATTTTGTGCTCATGATTTTTTTTCAATTCCTACGTAAATCAGCTTCTCATATACCAAATATGATGAATTTGTTTTAGCTGCCATCATGAATTAATGTTATGCAAATAGAAGCTTTGCAGGTGAAATGATTTACTTAATAATTTCAACTTCTAATATTTAAACTCATTCATTATGTTGGGAGTTTAAAAAAAACCAAGTCCATATTTTTAAACCTGCGTTGGGGGAGATTGCTATGCAAGTATTTGCAGTGTAGGCAGGCCTTGAAGGCCAGAAAATAGCTCTTCATGTGTTGATTCTTTCTTGGAGAACCTATAGTTCACCACGCGGTGGCTTAAGAAGCAGGGGTTAGAAGTCTTAACAAGTGCCGTCTGGGGGTGGGATGACACAAATGCATTGAAATAAATCCACGGTGACCATCACGGTGATATACCCCCAGGACTGAACATGCTCTGCTCTGGGAACTAAGAAGGGCTTCGCTTTTGAACTGGTCTTGACTGAGCCTGGTGGGAAGGGTGAAGGGGCTCCGATGCCCCCTGCCCTCATCTTTGTCATTTGCTGGTTGAGACCATCTTAAGAGCACGTCTTTAATGCCTGCCCCCAAAGAGTTGGGCAGAGGACTGCCACTCCCCGCCCCCGAAATGCTAGGAAGACTTTCTTATGTGTGTCATCTTTTCAGGATGCTTTCTTCTGGAAAAAGTTGAGGAAGAGAGTAAAAGGGATGAATACATGCCCTGTGATAAGTAATGAGCCGAGGCCCTTGGGGTTACATCTGGGAGAGTGACACCATCACTCAAGAGCTGGGTGACCCTGTGCCAGTCGGTTGGCCTCTCTGTGGAGGGGGAGGGAGCTAGGCAGATGTGATCTCTCAGATCCTCCGGCTTCACCAGCCTGGGAGCCAGCACACCCGGCCTCTCAAGACGTCAGGCCAGGCGGGGTGGCGGGACCAGGGTCTGGGCAAAGTGGGGGTTCTGGGTCTTTGCCTCTGCTTCTGGGGAGAGTGAAGTGAGGCCCTCTCAAGGAATCTGCCCCCGCTTCCCATCTCCCCCTGTCTGTCACCCTGCCTAGTCAGCTGTAGTGCTCGGGGCAGGTCCTGGATGTGGTCACGGGGGAGCGGGGATAGAGTGGACTAGGGGACGTTGGTGGAGGTGGGGGAAGCACTCGGCAGTGCCTTTTCAGACTCTCCTGAAATATGTCTCGGATCTCTGACTATCGGTAAGGGTCGGGTTTTGACTTGCTGTCTCCAAAAATTGAGGTCATCATGATCGGACGATGGGTTGAAGGTTCATCACTCAGCCGTTTCTGCAGACGGCAGTGGGTTGTGTGCGGTTGATACATTGTGTGTCCAGGCAGCGACAGCGTATTTAGGGCTGGCCCTCGCCGTCTGCGGAGATCAAGGTGAGGGGATGTCGCTGGCGCTCGCTGGCTGAGGGTGCCTCGTTTCTGTAGGGAAAGAAGGAATCTGACTCAGCAGTTACTCAGGAACTGTCAGGTGTGCTGATGGTAGGATGGCAGGCTTTGAATGTAACTCAGATGTCTTCATCTTTAGAAGATGTCACACACGTGATATCATATGTTACTCACACGCGTGATGTAGTATGTTAGGCTGCTCTTCCAGTTAAGTGTGAATGTGGTGTGTGTGATATCTCTGTTTATGCTGATGTACGTATATACCAGGAAGTCTTTTAACTACCAGGTCTCTTTATGAATTAGATATTTTTCTCCTAAGATGCACTTAAACAAAAAGAGAAATAGCATAAGAGAGTGAAGTCAGAACTGGAAATGAGCTATAGCGGCAAATTTAAGAAAGCCTCCAGCGGGCTTCCAGCCAGGGATTCAGATGGAAAGCTGGGAAAATATGCAGATTCTCGGGCCCCCACGGAGACCCTATTGAATGTGAATTCTTATGGAGGGGACCCTGACATCCGCCTTTTATCAAGACTTTTTAGGGTGTGGTGATGGGAATTTAGTGATTTCTCTCTGTGATGTCCTTCACTTCCTCTGATTTTTGCATTAACAAAGGGAGAACGTTTGCTTCTTTAAGCCTGGATGGATAACTCAGGATTTAGACTTTCCAGCTATTTGCTGGACTGGAGGTTGGGGCACACAAACTAGCTGAGAATTGAGCTGCTTCTCCTCCAGAACAGCACAGAGAAGTGGGCTCTCTTTCTGAGACTGTCAGGTGGCTCTGGCAGTCCCCTGGTCTGCTGTGAAAGATACCTGAAGACCCCAGGAGAAACCACAGAGCAGCGAGCTTATTAAATCAGCACCTTCGTTTCTGTGCCCTGGGTTCTTGGCCGGAGGGTCCCTAGGATCGCTCCTTTGTTTTTTCCTGTATAAGAAACTACCTGTGCATCGTGATGGCTGTCTCACTGCTTCAGTGACCAGAAGTCAGTCCCTCTTTGGGTCCAGTTCTGTGTTGCAGAGTTTTTTCAGATCTTTGGGAAGTGTGACCCCCACTGAGGTTTGACCGAAAGGCTTACCTGTGGTGTCTTTAGGGTTCCTGAGAAGGACAGGAAGGATGAGTGAGGGGCTGGTGCAGGCTGTCATGCCTCCCAGCCGTGATGGCCTCAGGCCTGGAGCTGCAGGAAGTCTGCCTTGAGGAAGAGGGGCTGGTGGAGTGGCCTGGCCTCTCCTTTGCCCAGGTCCACCGTGAGGGAAGCTTGTGGCTGAGGTGATCCGCGGTGGTGGCTGGCATCTCGCCCCCAGCTCGCAGCATCCGCTGCCTGCATCCTAGCCTTGGCATCAGCATATTTCGAGAACATCCCGTCTCCTCACTAGGACTTGAGTCTCCTTCAGAGTGAGAAGGCAAGAGAGATTCCAGAAGGAGTCTCTGACGAGTGCAGGGCAGCTGGGCCATCAGGGAGGGCGTGGCTTCTCACCTTAGAGTGGGCGTCCTGACAGCTGCCTTCCAGGTGTGTCTTAGTGTGAGACGGGGCTCTGAGTGGGAGCCTGGCGTGGCCCTCGCTCAAGGGCAGGGTCCTGGGGGTGGTGGCCTTTCCTGTCCCTGAGGTCCAACTGGCCTTGGAGACTTGGGCTCTTGGGGGAGCATTGCGATGTGTACTGTCCTGGCCTGCACACTCTTGGCTTTCTGTTAATATTTCAAGTGCACGTGGGCAAGGACTTCAGGAGGGACTGGAAAAGGACCACTTCCACACAATTGAAGCTGGGCCTTGTGGACTCACCCCATCCACTCTGCCCTGGGTTCCGACTGCGGCCGCTTGGAGGCATTGGGCTGATGGGGAAGTGCGGTCTTCTTTCCACGTTAGCTCAGTTCCTCTGCTCGGTCTAGACCCCCAAGGGCAGATTGAGGGCACACTGCCCGGCGGCACCCCTGGCACTAGGAGCCCAGTGGGAAGTGCAATGAAGGCTGGTGGCATTTCCATCTCCCCTGAATCTCTGGTGTCCAGCATCTGGGTGCCAGATCGGGCCCTCAGTCCCGGGACCCTCGGGCCCCCAGGGCCCAGCCTAGCTGTTTTACCAAGAACAGCTAAGGCCCCACGCTCTAGGGCGGTGCTCCTTCATTGACACCCCTCTTCCCATCCTCCAGGGACCCCCGTTGAGCAGGCGGTCGCTGGTGGGCAGGAAAGACGGAGGTGCCATCAGGCTGAGGGCCCCTTTGGAATCTTTTTTTAAAAAATAAAATTTATTTATTTATTTATTTACTTCTGGCTGCGTTGGGTCTTCGTTGCTGCGTGCGGGCTTTCTCTAGTTGCGGCGAGCGGGGGCTGCTCTTTGTTGCGGTGCGCGAGCTTCTCATTGCGGTGGCTTCTCTTGTTGCAGAGCACGGGCTCTAGGTGCGCGGCTTCAGTAGTTGTGGCACGCGGGCTCAGTAGTTGTGGCTCGCGGGCTCTAGAGTGCAGCCTTGGTAATTGTGGTGCACAGGCCCAGTTGCTCCGCGGCATGTGGGATCTTCCTGGACCAGGGCTTGAACCCGTGCCCTTGCATTGGCAGGTGGACTCCCAAGCACTGTGCCACCACAGAAGACCCTATCTCCTCAAAGGTCTTATTTTATTCTCTTTATTACGTTGTTGGGCATTTAGGGTGTTTTCTAGTATTTGTTATTGTAGATAACACTGGAATAGACATCTTTGTGTGTAAATGTTTACCTGAGATTCTAATCATTTCCCTAGAATAGTTTTTTTTTTAAATATTTATTTTAAAATTTATTTTGGTTGCGTCAGGTCTTAGTGCGGCAGGCGGGCTCTTGGTTGCGGCATGCATGCGGGATCTAGTTCCCCGACCAGGGATGGAACCCGAGCCCCCTGCGTTGGGAGTGTGGAGTCTTACCCACTGGACCACCAGGGAAGTCCCTAGGATAGATTCCTAAAAGTGGAATAACTTGGTAGAAGTATTTGGACAGCTGTTCTTGAGGCCCTCAGTAGGGTTTAGAGGATTTCCATTAGTAGTTTTCTAGCTTTTGGGGAGAGATGTGAGATGTTAGATTGAGGTTCTCAGAACAGCTATGTACAAATCAACGTAGAGCAGTTAGTTGCGTGCCTTCTGCCTGCCCAGTGACTTGCAAAATATGGCCTCATTCTGCAGATGGGTGAACTGAGTCTCAGAGACATCGGATAATCCCTGCGTTTCCCTGAACAGTGGGAGGAAGAGCCCTGGGCAGAGGCTGGTGCCCCGACCAGGACCCTCTCCCGGAGCTGGCTTCTGAGTGCTGCCCTGACCCACCCTGTGCAAATGCTACGGCACTGATTCTCAGCCATGGCTGTTTGTTCCTCAGGGGATATTCCCCCATGTCTGGAGACGGTTTTTGCTGTCATAACTGGTGGTGGGGGGTTGCTCCTGAGATCTAGTGGGTGGAGGCCAGGGATGCTGCTTAGCGGCCCGCAAGGCACAGGGCATCCCCCGTGACACAGGATGGTCCAGCCCAAATGTGCCGATGCTGCGACTGAGTGACCCTGGGTGGAGGTCACCGGCAAGGCCTGCTGTAGTGTTCCCCTCCAGGGCTGACACAGCAGGATGCTGCGGCCGCGGCTTCGGAGCAGGCAGAGGTGCTTTTTCACACCTCACTCTCTCACCAGGCTAGAAATCTTCAACCTTCTTTTCTGTGCCCTGAATTTGAAACAGTGTGGCAGTTGCCATCAAGAGGAGTTCCTTGTGCAATCCATCAGTCAATCAGCTAGCACTTACTGGAGCATCTGTTACGGGCCTGGCATGTGTTAAGCTCACTGCCGTAGGCTCACACCTTGCTAACTTGGTTAGGAGCTGGCGGCCATCGAAATCCCAGCAGATTTCTCCAGTGTGCATCTATCCTCCTCCTGTATCCTCCATGTCTAGCAGGAGGCTACTTTAGGAGAGCCAGGAATTGGCTGGTGTGACCTCAAAGGCAGTTACCTAGGCATATGATCCAGGAGCAGATACTGCTGTCATCTGAGAGAACCTGTCTGCTTTCCTGGCTTCAGGCTAAGTTTCCTACTTAACAATGAATTTTGTACCGGCTCTTCCTGGCTAGTCAGGGATCATAGAGTCCTGGGTCCTAATAGTGAAAAGCCCAGGGGTGGGGGCCATTGGCAGTGGCTCATTTATTTAACCAAACAGTCGTGCCTGAGTAAGTCCGGGAAGGCTTCCTATAAGAGGCCAGTGTCACTTGGAGGATGAAGTGTAGGGTGGGGACCCAGCAGGATACAGAGGGGCCCTTTATGAGAGCCTGGGATGCTTTGAGGGGGTGGCTTTGTGATCCCAAGGATGGCTCCACCAACTTATTGTCAGCCGTGGTTTATCTTCATCCAGGACATGAGGTATAAACATGCAGGGGACTCGGGTTCTTTCTGGGACTGGAACATTTGGGATCTGATGTGCAACAAAGTGATTATCACCTTTGCCCTTTCATTTTCCTCCTTTTGGGTTTGGGCCAACTTCATTTCTCAAGTTATTTTTTTTCTAACAGTTAGGCTTTTCCCTCTTTTGTGGAAAAGAGGGAATTCCCAGCAAATATGCACATACCTCTTCTCATCCCACCAACCCTTGCCCATCTGTAGGCAAGGATATGGTGTCTGACCCTGCCTCCACCTATTCTTGACCTGCTCCCTGAAGATAACTCCCGCTCAGGGTCTGTTGGAGGGAGTGATGGTTGGAAAAGGAATGAGAGGGCTTCCCTGGTGGCGCAGTGGTTAAGAATCCATCTGCCAATGCAGGGGATACGGGTTCGAGCCCTGGTCCAGGAAGATCCCACGTGCCGTGGAACAACTAAGCCCATGCGCCACAACTACTGAGCCTGTGATCTAGAGTCCGCGAGCCACAACTACTGAGCCCGTGTGCCGCAACTACTGAAGCCTGCGCACCTAGAGCCTGTGCTCCGCAACAAGGGAAGCCACCGCAATGAGAAGCCCGTGTACCACAACGAAGAGCAGCCCCTGCTCTCTGCAACTAGAGAAAACCCGCGTGCAGCAATGAAGACCCAATGCAGCCAAAAATAAATAAAATAAATAAATTTAAAAAAAAAAAAGGATGAGGGGTTCCCTGGTGGCGCAGTGGTTGAGAGTCCGCCCGCTGATGCAGGGGACACGGGTTCGTGCCCCGGTCTGGGAAGATCCCACATGCCGCGGAGCGGCTGGGCCCGTAAGCCATGGCCGCTGAGCCTGCGCGTCCGGAGCCTGTGCTCCGCAACAGGAGAGACCACAACTGTGAGAGGCCCGCGTACAACAACAACAACAACAAAAAAAAAGGATGTAAAGATGAACCTGGTTTTCAGAACGCTCCTGACTATGATCCTCAGGAACACTTTCAGTGATTTAAGAGTAGTAGTTGTCATGCATCCCACCATCCATCCATCCATCCATCCATCCATCCATCCATCCATCCACCCACCCATCCATCCATCCATCCATTATTTATCATCCACTCACCCATCCATCTTCCACCCATCCATCTATTGATCTGTCATCATCCATTAGCCATCGACTGTCCATCCTTCATCATACATCCACCCACCCATCCATCCATCCATCCATCATCTGTCCATCCATCCATCATCATCCATCCACCCATCCATTATCCATCATCCATTGATCCATTTATCATACATCTATTCATCCATTGAACGATCTATCTTCTATTCATCCATTATTCATCCAGCCATCATCTTCCACCATCCATCCATCCATCCATTTATCATACATCTGTTCATCCATTCATCCATCCATCTTCTATCCATCCATCATTCATCCATCTTCTGTCCATTCATCCATCCTCTATCCATTCATTCATCCATCCGTCCATCGACTACAGGAATTTTAAAGGCCTTTGCTGTTGGTCCTTGGCATACCCTTCCTCTCCTATCCATGGAGCCAGTAACTCAAGGGTCACATCCTCTGTGGAATCATTCCTGTCTCAGACCTAGGCTTCCGCTTGTCCCTGGGGTTTCCCTTACCTATAACACTCATTGATACTGTCTCGCCATTGCCTTTTATTTGTGCTTAGTAATTGTTTGTTGATCAATGGATTCTAGGAAATTTCTCAATGGGAGAAAATGGCATTTGTTCAGCTTCCTTTGTCAACTCTCTAAAGAAATATGAGCCCACCAAGCGGTCTCCAGATCGGCTTCCTTAAGGCAGCAAGAGTGCTTGTTTATAAAATTAGTTTGTAATACGTCAGAGTTGTATTTTATATAATCCAGGTATGTGTTATAGTTCATTTGGGCCCCCTACATAATCTCTGTGTACGATGTTTTTATAATCACTCTGAGGGGTTTTTGGTGGGAGACAGGGTGTTTTAGCGGTTAAGGCGTTGGAAATGTAGTGAGGTAACCGGGGTTCTAGTCTGGCTTTGCCTGGAGGGTAATAGGAGACCTTGGGTGAGCCATTGTCGCCCTCTGAGCCTCTCTTGGTTTATTCCTTGTCCATCAAATGAGACGGTTGGAATAGATCATTTCAAGCAACCTTTAAGCCATGATATTCAGGGCCTAGGATCACAGTTTCTCTACTTTAGCAATTAGAGAGGGTTGAATTTGGGGTTTTTAGACTCACGGATGGTCACATCACTGATTTGCTTGAATAAGGAAGCAGCCCTTGGCCTTGACATTCCCATAGGAGGTTCTCCGTCTCTAAGCACCATGATGGTCTCTGGTGGCAGGGCCTTAGAGACCGTGCACTGTTTTAGCACCGTCACCATGGGTTGTGCTAGGATAACAGCCCCATGCAGTAGGAATCATCATGTGCATTTTAAAGATGCTGTGGAGGTTGTCTGGTTTTACTGGGCTTGCCCGAGGTCCCAAAGCAACAACAGTCAGGGTCAGTTTCCCATTCATGGGGGGCTCTGCCGTATCCTCGGAGGGCAGAGCAGGGCACAGTCTTTGTCTCTGCAGAGACCCCTCTGTCTGGGAGGCCCGTCCGCAGTCCTGATAGTGGGAATATATGCATGGTCCTTTCATCGGTCCCCACCTGCCTCTTGCATCTCCCGAGCCAAGAGGTGGTCCTTTCTGTGGAGTCCGGCTCGCTGAGCGGGGGCAGTGAGCCTCTTCCCTGGGCTGGTTTTTCCCCAGAGAGCACCCCCTTTCCGGGGCAAGTCTGGGCTCTCCACGTTCCACACGACGCAGCTTGGCATCCCTTTGGTGCCGTGGCCAGCACTCCGGAGGGGGACCGTCCAGATGGGAGCTAGCTGCTCCAGCTGTGGTGCAGCCATGGGGGGGGGCGGGGGAACGGGTGCATCAGCCCTTAGTCTGGAAGGTTCAGGGGAGCAGGGGCTTCGGATAGGGCACATGAGACAGACTGCGCATCCCAGCTCTGTGGCTCCGTTTTCTCATCTGTAAAGTGAGGATATCTGTGGACCCATATCCTGGGGGTTTAATGAGGATAAAAGGGTTTATATGTATCAAGTCCCTGGTACATAGCATGAAATCTTTTATTTTATTGAAACATAGTTGGTTTATGATGTTGTGTTAGTTTCAGGTGTACAGCGAAGTGACTCAGTTATACATGTATATATGTATATCTATATTCTTTTTCAGAGTCTTCTCCATTATAGATTCTTATAAGGTATTGAGTATAATTCCCTTTGCTGTACAGTAGGGCCTTGTTGGTTATCTGATTTATATACAGTAGTGTGTATCTGTTAATCCCAAACTCCTAATTTATCCCTCCCCCACCTTCCCCTTTGGTAACCATAAGTTTGTTTTCTATGTCTGTGAGTCTCTTTCCATTTTGTAAATAAGTCCATTTGTATAATTTATTTTAGATTCCAAGTATCAATATAAGTGACATTAGGTGGTATTTGTCTTTCTCTGTCTGACTTAACCTCACTTAGGATGATACTATCTAGAGCCATCCATGTTGCTGCAGATGGCATTATTTCATTGTTTTTTTTAATGGCTGAGTAATATTCCATGGTATATATGTACCACATCTTCTTTATCCATTAATCTGTCCATGGACATTTAGGTTGCTTCCAGGTCTTGGCTGTGAAATCTTGACTACTGTTAAGAAGGCAGTTCAACGGGCACCATATTTTTGGCAGCTACATCCTACTAGCAACTCATTTAAGCTCCAGTCAACCCAGATCCCCGTTCTCATTTGCACGTGCTGCTAGTTTAAACCAGAGCCCCCAGCACAGTTTCTGCTAAAAGACCTCTTGACAGGGGCAGAGCCTGTGCTTACCAGCACCTGGACACTTTTTGTGCCCTTGTTTCTGACTGGGAAAGCAATCAGTTCGTTAGCAGGGGGAGTTTCTGAGAGGTGCCTGGTTGTGTCCTGTCTGAGACCAATGAGGCCCCCCCTGGACCTTACCTTCAGGCCGCCTGAGGGTGATGACGCAGCCCCGCGTCTGTCCTGCCGTGCTCCAGGGAGGTCTTTCCAAAGCAGGGCTCTTGGCCAGATCCCTTCACAAGCCGGGACGGTGGCCATGCTCTTCAGCTGATGGACCTGCTCAAGGTTGCAGGTGGTTGCTGCTCAGAGAACATGTGGCTTCACGAGGCCACTGACCACTGGGCTCCCACAGGGCAGCCAGCCCCCTATGGCCCCTCAGGGGTACTCTGCCCGACAGGACAGCTGGAGTGAGGCTCCCTATAGCCTAAAATAGTCTTCTCCCCGTTCTCACCCCGGCTCAGGGCTCTTGATGGCCCCAATATGAAAACAACAGATTTGTTCTGGATTTATCAAACATTTTGTTTTGCTTTTTGGTCTACTTAATTCTAGTCTGTTTTTCTGTTCCTATCCTTACCTCCCTCAGTATTTTACAGATTTGAGATTGTATGGTTTATAGCAGGGGTCCCCAACCCTTGGGCCAGAGATTGGTACCGGCCCGTGGCCTGTTAGAAAGTGGGCCGCACAGCAGGAGGTGAGCGGCGGGTGAGCCAGCAGAGCTTCGTCTGTACTCACAGCCGCTCCCCATCATTCGCATTACCGCCTGAGCTCTACCTCCTGTCAGCATTATGGTGAGTTGTATAATGATTTCATTACATATTACAATGTAATAATAATAATAGAAATAAAGTGCACAATAAATGAAATGCACTTGAATCATCCTAACCACCCACCCCCCCGCCCCGCCCCGGTCCATGGAAAAATTGTCTTTCGTGAAATCGGTCCCTGGAGCCAAAAAGATTGGGGAGTGCTGCTTTATAGTTTTGACCCTGTAATTTTTACTTAATACCTTTTGTAAGCATTTGTTGTAGGCTCTGTCAGAGTGTTTGTGCTTGATCCCCCTCTTTTGGGCATAGTTATTTTTTCACTATCATAAGTAACTCTTCTAAAAACACCTTTGTATATAAATGCTCTAAGTTTCTTAGTCTACTTAACTTTCCTTTTAAAAAAACAACAAAAATAGATCATTTGTAAACTAATTGTGAAGAAAGATTTAAAAAGAAGGAAGTTGAAGCCACCATGACCTCGGGTTTCTGCTCCCCACATTTCCTGTGGGGACCCCCAGCACCTTGGTGGATGATTTTCAAGACTTTTCTACGTATGTTCACTAATATTTTCTACACTCAGGGAATCACATCACAATGCTGTTTTATCGTGTTTTTTTTTTAATTAATTTATTTTATTTTTGGCGGCATTGGGTTTTTGTTGCTGCGTGCGGGCTTTCTCTAGTTGCGGTGAGCGGGGGCTACTCTTCGTTGCGGTGCGCAGGCTTCTCATTGCGGTGGCTTCTCTTGTTGTGGAGCACGGGCTCTAGGCATGTGGCCTTCAGTAGGTGTGGCACGCGGGCTCAGTAGTTGTGGCGTGTGGGCTCTAGAGCACAGGCTCAGTAGTTGTGGCGCACAGGCTTAGTTGCTCTGCGGCATGTGGGATCTTCCCGGACCAGGGCTCGAACCTGTGTCCCCTGCATTGGCAGGTGGATTCTTAACCGCTGCGCCACCAGGGAAGCCCCACACATGTTGTTGTATAATCTAGTTTTTCACTCACCACCACATTTGTGTGTATGTTTTCCTGCAGATGTAAATCTTTGACTGTAACTGATGGCAGTCTTTGGATAAATTTCTAGAGGTAGAATTCCAGATCAGAGGTGAGGTCATATTTAAACTCTTTTCTCCTGTTTTTAGGTAGGTGGTTAAAAAATGTAACTGCCCAGAGGTGGGTTCTTATTTTTTCTTTTCTGATACTAATAAAAGTAATATATATATATTTGTTATTCCGATTCAAAACTATACCAGTAAGAAAAATATCAGTTTTTTCTGATACAAACGTAATACAAATAAAAAAGCTTAAACATTCAGAAGCGTATAATGTGGAGCGAGGAGGTACCCCCAAATCCTATTCCCTAGAGATAACCACCAATTATGGGTATACGTGAGTTTCCAGTGTTTTTCAACTGACATAGACCAATATTTTATTGTCATTAATTTTTACACAAATGGGAACATACTACTAGTAGTGTTCAACCACTTGCTTTCTTTGTACTCACTTAACAATACTCCTTGGTGTTCTTTCTACAACTGTCCGTGATACAATAACCTTACTCATTTTATTTTTTACTAATCATTATTTACACCTATCCATTCATTGAACAGTCGCGTATTCACATGGTTAATAATCTCAAAAGGCATAAAGGGTTATCTATACACATATATAAAGTCTTTCTAGCTCTGCCGTAGCCCCGCCGCCCACATAGGTTTCCCACGGCCAGTCGGTGATCCTGGGTTTTGTGTGTATCCTTCCAGAAATAAGTTTTCTGCAAGTTGCATGTAAATGACTAGATAATCTTTTTCCCCCTTTTTATACCTAAATGGAAGCATAGGATGCGACCTGTACTGTAACCTGCCTTTTCACTCACCACCCAATGTGAGCACGTAAAGAGCTTCCCATTCCTTAGGTTAAGGAGGTATACCTTTTTTTTTTTTTTTAAATCTAGTTCCTGTTGATGGACACTGTAAACAGTGTTATTTTAATTTTATTTTTAAAAATTTTTTATTGATTTATTTATTTTTGCGTTGAGTCTTTGTTGCTGCGCGTGGGCTTTCTCTAGTTGCAGCGAGCAGGGGCTACTCTTCGTTGCGGTGCGTGGGCTTCTCATTGCGGTGGCTCCTCTTGTTGCGGAGCACGGGCTCTAGGCGCACAGCCTTCAGTAGCTGTGGCGCACAGGCTTCAGTAGTTGTGTCACACAGGCTCAGTAGTTGTGGCTCGCGGGCTCTAGAGCGCAGGCTCAGTAGTTGTGGCGCATGGGCTTAGTTGCTCCGCGGCATGTGGGATCTTCCCGGACCAGGGCTTGAACCTGTGTCCCCTGCATTGGCAGGTGGATTCTTAATCACTGCGCCACCAGGGAAGCCCAACAGTGTTATTAATACATTGAATAACCTTATAATAATGTCATTTCACACACATGAGTATATCTTTGTAGATGACTTCCCAGAAATGAAAGTTCTGGGCATAGAGGTGAGAGTATTTGTAACTCAGGTAGATATTGCCAACTCACTTTCCATAGAAGTTTACATTTCCACCAGCAACCAGTGAGTGCATATTTCCCCATATCCACCCCAGTAGAATGTTAGAATCAAACGTTTTGATCTTTGCCAATCTGATAGTTGGAAGAAAAGCTACGTCTCAGTGGAGTTTTTTTAAAATGTAAAATTTGATAAGTTTTGACTTATGTCTGCAAACCACAATCACGATAGCGGCCATATCCATCATCCCCGTAAGTGTCTTCCTGCCCCTTTGTAATCTGTCCCTCCCACCTGCTCTCCTTCCTCGGGCAACCACTGATCTGTATTTGGTCACTATAGACCTGTTTGCCTTTTCTGGAGTTAAATGGAACTGTACAGGTTGTGTGCTTTTTTTTTTTTTTTGGTGTGTCTCTTTCACTCAGTGCAGTTACTTTGGGATTCATCCATGTTGCACAGCGCAATGGTCCATCCTTTTTATTGCTGAGTAGTCTTCCATCATATGGATGTACCCTAATTTGTTTATCCAGATACCTGTTGATGGACATTTGGGTTGTTTCCAGTTTTGGGCTATCACACATAAGGCTGCTACGAACATTTTGCACAAGTCATTGTGCGGCCATATGCATTCTTTTCTCTTGGGTAAATCCTGAGGGGTGGGACTTCTGGCTCAGAGGGTAGGTGTGTCATGAGGTAGGTATGACTGACTTTTCAAGAAACAGTAAAACTGTTTAACAGAAAGAATTGTACAATTTTATATTCGCACCAGCAGCATATGAGAATCCCAGTTTTACTGCATCCTTGCCAACTCTTGGAATGGTCAATCTTTTGAATTTTAGCTATTTTAAAAAAAAAAAACCAAATTGTTTATTTTCACTCACATATAGATAGGCCTCTTTTTTTTAACCATACTATTCAACCATTTAAAGTGTACAATTCGATGGTTTTTTGTATGTTACATTATTTTGTAATTGTAGTAAAATATATGTAATATAAAATTTGCTATTTTAACCATTTTAAGGGTACAATCCAGTGGCATTAATTACATTCACAATGTTGTGCGATCATCACCACTATCTATTTCCAAAACTCTTTCATCACCCCCAAGCAGAAACTCTGTACCCATTAGGCAGTAACTGTCCATTCTGCACCCCCATCCCTGGAACTTCTACCTTTTTTTTTAAATTGAAGTATAGTTGATGTACAGTATTACACAAGTTACAGGGGTACAATATGGTGATTCACAATTTTTAAGGTTATACTCCAGTTATAGTTATTATAAAATATTGGCTATATTCCCCTTGTACAATATATCCTTGAAGCTTATTTTATACCTAAGAATTTGTACCTTTTAATCCCCTACCCCTATTCTACTTTCTGTCTCTATGAATTGCCTATTCTAGATATCTTATGTAAGCAGAATCATATTTGTCCTTTTGTGTCTGGCTTCTTACACTTAGCATAATGGTTTTTTTTTATGTTTTTTGTTTTTTTTTTTAGAAGACGTTGGGATATGAGTTTTATTTATTTATGCTGTGTTGGGTCTTCGTTCCTGTGCGAGGGCTTTCTCTAGCTGTGGCAAGCGGGGGCTACCCTTCATCGTGGTGCGCGGGCCTCTCACTATCGTGGCCTCTCTTGTGGAGCACAGGCTCCAGACGCGCAGAGCATAATGTTTTAAAGGTTCATCCTCATTGTAGCATGTGTCAGAACTTCATTCCTTTTTAAGGCTGAAGAGTATTCCATTGGATTGGATGTATAGACCACATTTCGTTTATCCATTCATCTGTTAATGGACACTTGGGCTGTTTCCAACTTTTGGCTAGTCTGAATACACTGCTGTGAATATTGGGGTACAAGTGAATTTTAGCTATTTTAATGGGTGTGTGGTAGTACCTCATTGTAGTTTTAATTTACATTTTCCTAATGAATGGTGTGCTTTTAAAAAAATTTATTTATATATTTTTGGCTGTGTTGGGTCTTCGTTGCTGCACACGGGCTTTCTTTAGTTGCGGCGAGCGGGGGCTACTCTTCGTTGCGGTGCACGGGCTTCTCATTGCGGTGGCTTCTCTTGTTGCAGAGCATGGGCTCTAGGCGTGCGGGCTCCAGTAGTTGTGGCACGAGGGCGCAGTAGCTGTGGCTCACGGGCTCTAGAGTGCAGGCTCAGTAGTTGTGGCACATGGGCTTAGGTGCTCCGCGGCGCCTGGGATCTTCCTGGATCAGGGCTGGAACCCGTGTTCCCTGCATTGGCAAGCGGATTCTTAACCACTGCGCCACCAGGGAAGTCCTGGTGTTGTGCTTTGATGTGCTCTATTGCCATCTGCATTTCTTCTTGGTATAGTATCTGATTTACCCTGGCAATTCCCTTTTTTTTAAACCTTGGTTTGTTTTTTAATTATTCAGTTTTGAGAGTTCCTTATATATTCTGGCTACCAACTTTCTTATCAGTTTATATACTTTGCAAGTATATTCTCCAAGTCTGTGGCTTATCTTTTCATTCTCTTAACAATATCTTCTGTAGAGTTAAATATTTTAATTTTGATGAACTCCACTTTATATATAGATCATGCTTTTGGTGTCGTATCCAAAGAATCTTTGCCTAGACCGAAGCCACAAAGATTTTCTCCTGTGTTTTCTTTTCAGAAGTATTAAAGTTTTAGGTCTGTGATCCATATTGAGTTCATATGTATACAGTACAAAGTATGGCCCACAGTTACTGATTTATTTACAGACATATCTCGTTTTACTGTGCTTTGCTTTATTGCACTTCACAAATATTGTGGTTTTTACAAATTGAAGGTTTGTGGTGACCCTGCATCAAGCAAGTCTATTGGTGTCCTTTTTCCAACAGCATTTGCTCACTTTGTGTGTCTGTCACATTTTGGTAATTCTTGAAATATTTCAAACTTTTTCATTATTATTATATTCGTTTGATGATCTACGATCAGTGATCTGTGATATTACTATTGCAAAAAGAATATGATTTGCTCAAGGTTCAGATGATGGTTACACTTTTTAGCAATAAAGCATTATTATTATTATTTCTTGCGGTACGCGGGCCTCTCACTGTTGTGGCCTCTCCCGTTGTGGAGCACAGGCTCCGGACGCGCAGGCTCAGCGGCCATGGCTCACGGGCCCAGCCGCTCCGCGGCATGTGGGTTCTTCCCGGACCGGGGCATGAACCCGCGTCCCCTGCATCGGCAGGCGGACTCTCAACCACTGCGCCACCAGGGAAGCCCCAGCAATAAAGTATTTTTTAATTGAGGTATGTATGTTGTTTTTTTAGACAATGCAATTGAACACTTAATAGACTACAGGATAGTGTAGGCATAGCTTTCATATGCACTGGGAAACAGAAAATTTGTGTTGACTTGCTTTATTGCGATATTTGCTTTATTGTGGTGGTCTGGAACCAAACCCGCAAGAGCTCCAAGGTCGGCCTATATATATTTATTTGCAGATGGCTATCTAATTGCTCCAGTACCATTTGTTCAAAAGATTATTCTTTCTGCACGAAGTTGCCTTTGCACCATTATAAAAAAAAATCTGTTTCCCGTATATTTGTGGGCTTATTTCTGGACTTTCTGTTTGGTTACTTTGATCTATTTGTCTGTATTGGCTCCGACACCATACTTTCTTGGTCACTGAGCTTTATAATAAGTCTTGAAATCAGGCAGTTTAGCCCTGCAACTTTGTTCTTCTTTTCTTTAATGTTGTTTTGACTATTTTAGACCCTTTGCATTTTCATGTGAGTTTCTCCAAAAATCCTGCTTTTCAGATTTTGCCTGAGAGTATGATGAATATAGATAAATTTGGAGAAAATAACAATACTGAGTAATCTGACCCATGAACAAGGCGTGTCCCTCCATTAGTTTAGGTCTTTTTTAAATTCAGCAGTGTTTTATAACCTTCAGCGTACAGGCATTGTATGTCTTTTTCAGATTTATCCTGAGATATTTTATGCAATTTGAAGCTGTTACAGTGATATTTTAAAATTTCAATTGGCTAGTATTTAGAGATATAAATGACTTGTGTGTATCGTTCTTTTATCCTCTTTTGTAGATGTTATCAGATTTTGTGCATAAATGATCACATCATCTGCAAATAAACACAGTTGTATTTCTTTCTTTACGATCTGGATGCCTTTTATTTAGTTATTTTGCCCTCTTTTACTGGCTGTAGACCCTCCAGTACAGTGTTGACTAGCGGTGGTAACAGCAGACATCCTTGTCTTCTTTTTTTTTTTTTTGCTGTACGCGGGCCTCTCACTGTCGTGGCCTCTCCCGTTGTGGAGCACAGGCTCAGGACGCGCAGGCTCAGCGGCCATGGCTCACAGGCCCAGCCACTCCACGGCATGTGGGATCTTCCCGGACCGGGGCACGAACCCATGTCCCCTGCATCGGCAGGCGGACTCTCAACCACTGCGCCACCAGGGAAGCCCCTTGTCTTGTTTTTGATCTCGGACGGGATAATATGGTGAATCACATTGATTGGCTTTCAAACCAATTCTTTCAGTTTTTACTTCCTGTATTTTGAGGCTCTGTTGTTAGGTGCATACATGTTTAGGATTGTTATTTCCTCTTTATGAGCTCACTCCTTTGTTATTATGAGTGACTTTTTTTTTTTTTATGAATTTTGTTTTTGGCTGCGTTGGGTCTTTGTTGCTGCATGTGGGCCTTCTCCAGTTGCAGCAAGCAGGGGCCACTCTTTGTTGCGATGCACAGCCTTCTCATTGTGGTGGATTTTTTTGTTGTGGATCACAGGATCTAGGGATGCGGGCTTCAGTTATTGTGGCACGTGGGCTTCAGTAGTTGTGGCGCACAGGCTCTAGAGTGCAGGCTCAGTAGTTGTGGCACACCGGCTTAGTTGCTCTGCAGCATGTGGGATCTTCCCGGACCAGGGACCGAACTCATGTCCCCTGTATGGGCAGGCGGATTCTTAACCCCTGTGCCACCAGCAAAGTCCTGAGTGGCTTTCTTTCTTTTTTTTTTTTTTTTTTCTGAGTGGCTTTCTTGATCTCAGGTAATGATCTTCACTCTGGCTGTTTCTTTTTTTTTTCTTTTTTTTTTCAGTTTTTCTTTGCATTTGTAGTTTTCATCAAATTTGGTACATTCTTAGCCATTATTTCTTCAAATATTTCTTCTTTCCACTCTCTCTTCTCCATTTCTTCTTTGGGGACTCAAATTACACATATATTAGGCAGCTTGAAGTTGTCCCATAGACCACATGCTCTTTTCTTTTCTTTTGTAATTCTCTGCTTTTCATATTGGTTAATTTCTATTGCTGTTTCTTCAAGTTCATGAACCTTTTTTGTGCAGTGTCTAATCTGCCACTAATTGCTTCCAGTGTATTTTACATCTCTAGAAGTTGGATTGGGTCTTTTTATATCTTTAGTATCTCTGGTTAACTTTTAGAACATTTGAAATCCAGTTATAATAACTCTTTGAAGGCTCTTGTCTGCAAGTTCTAATGTCTGTGTCTGCTCTGGTTCAGTTTTGATTAATTGATTATTTTCCTCATTATGGGTTGTATTTTTGTGGGTTTTTTTTTTCATGTCTGGTTATTTTTTAAAAAATTTTTATTTATTTTTTTAAAAGCATTAAAAAATTATTTATTTATTTATTTTTGGCTGCTTTGGGTCTTCTTTGCTGCGCACAGGCTTCCTCTAGTGGCGGCGAGCTGGGGCTACTCTTCGTTGTGATGCGGGGGCTTCTCATTGCAGTGGCTTCTTGCGGAGCACGGGCTCTAGGCATGAGGGCTTCAGTAGTTGTGGTGCACGGGTTTAGTTGCTCCGCGGCCTGTGGTATCTTCCCCGACCAGGGCACAAACCCGTGTCCCCTGCATTGGCAGGCGGGTTCTTAACCACTGCGCCACCAGGGAAGTCCCCATGCCTGGTTATTTTTGATGGATGCTAGATATTGTAAATTTTATCTTGTTCAGTATTCAATATTTTTGTTGTCCTATAAATATTTTTGAGCTTTCTCTGAGACATGGTTGATTTACTTGGAAGATTTAACCTTGCTTTTAAGATTAGTTAGATGGGACCAGAGCCCAGGGCTAATTATTCCTCGCTATTGAGGCAAAATCCTTCTGAATTCTCCACCCAATACCCTGTGACTTTTGAGGTTCTCCAGTCTGGCTGGTGGGAACAGGCAGTGGCCCTCTGTGTGCTGGGCACTGTCCCTCTCATCCTTTCCTCTGCATCCCTGGCCCTGGGACAGAACTGCATGTGCTGGTTGTATTCTGCAGTGATCTCAGGGGTACCCCTGCCGATCTCTGGGGTTGTCTCTCGGCATTCTGTCGTTCAATCTCTCGCTGCCTTGGTCTCCCTGCATTTCAGCTCTGTCTCCTCAGGTCAGGGGACCCACCAGGTCCGCTTGGGTTCCCTTCCCTGCCCTGCACCCTGGGGCATTCTAGTTAGCGCTCCCCGCCTTGTGTATTTATGGCTCTCAGGACGACTTTCCCTTTGTGGCCTGCTGTTCAGTGTCTTGAAAACCATGGTCTCAAATGTTTTGTCTGGTATTTGGTGGTTTCGGGTAGGACCCTAAATCTAGTTCCTGTTATTCCATCTTGGCTGGAAGCAGAAACGTTGATTTGTGTTTTTCTCCCTCGGAGGACCTTTCCCATTTTAAATGGCATAGAGAATTCCACGGCACGGATAATCCTTACCCTGAATATGCTCATGGCCTGACTTGAGAGTCTGGCTTGACCAGAGGGTGGCTGGCGAAGGGCCTGGTGCCGGGAGGGGCAGGGGCACCTCCCTTCTCATCCTGGCCGGTCCCGCCTGGGGGCAGCGAGGCCTCCGAGAACATTTGTGTGGGCCGGAGGCTTGTGTTTCACTGCTAGCACCACACGCAATCTCGGCAGCCTGTCCAAGGGCTGTGTGCACAGTTGAGCGTGGGAGCTGCATCGGGGCAGAAAAACCCCAGAGCGCTCCGGCTAGCCAACAGAGGCTCTCGTTCAAGATGTTGTCATGGGGAGAAAGTAGGGAACGGAAGTGGGAAGGGCCTGGTGTGGACCACGCAGGCTGGGAGGCCTGGCCCTCCCCCGCCCGGGCCTCTCGGGCCTGGCCGCGGCACCTGGGCTGGGCTTCCCCCTCTCCTGTGATGGAGTGCTGATTCCTAGGCACAGAGGTTCGGCCTGGGCCCCTGGCCTGACCGCGCACTCAGGAGATGGGACACTGGGGCCAGGCCCAGGGCGCAGACCCAGGGCCCCCTTGAACATCGGAACTCGGCCGCAGCGGTGATGGAAAATGTCTGCTGGGCCTCAGCCTCGGGCAGGGCGGCCGGAGGAGGCTGTAAATCAGGCAGCCGGTTGTCAGCTGCCTCCACCTTCCTTGGCCTGTGGAGAGGGCTGCGGGCAGGCCCTGGGGAGCCCATCGTCTGAAGGCTGGGCTAGGCCGGCTGTGGCCACTCTGCGGGGCCGGAAGCCCAGAGGGAGGGGCAGAGTGAGGCTGCAGGCCCTGGTCCTGCCACTCTGGTCCTGTCATTGTGCAGAAGGGGAAGCCGAGGCCGGCCATTGGCAGTGGCCTGTCCAGAGACAGCCTGACCCAGGGCTGGGTACCGCTGGCCTTCCCTCTCCTGTGGAGCAAAGGGAAAGAAAGGGACACAGTGACTCGGGGCTGGGCTCTTTCAGGGCCTGATCTTACATGAATCGCCCCATCCCCCACCCCGTGGCAGGTTCCTTCTTTGCTCATCAAGGTGCCATCGCTATGTGCAGCCACGCGGCCAGAGGGTGCGGGCGGAACTGGGCATTCCCGCATCTGCACCGTCGGGTGAGTGGCCCACCGGATGGCACCTTGCGCGAGTGAGGGGCCTCAGTCCTGGGGGCTGCCTCTGGTGATCGCAGAGGCCCTCCGGCAGCCTTCCTTCCTGGGCCCTGTCGGGTCAGCCCCTGAAGGGCAGGGTGATTCATGCTTGCTCTGTGCTTTTGGGCAAGGCCCTTGCCTCTCTGGTCCTCAGTTGTGCATCTGTCAAGCGAAGGGGATATGACCATCTCAGGGCCTACACCAGCTCTCAAACTCTTGGAAGCTCCCTTTGCCCTGGGGTGTGAGCTGTCCTTGGGATGTCCGGCTGGGGAGTAGCCCTGGAGTGGGCTCGGAGGAGGGCCTGAGGCCTCCCAGAGGACATCATTGTGCCTTTGAGGCGGTGCCTGAAAGTCTGGACCTCCAAGGATCAGAAGGGCCGAGGCTTCCCCAGGGTGACCTCTGGAGGCTGTGTTGGGAGATTTGGGGGGATTTTTCCCCTTTGGCACTTGTGTGTGTGTCAGAGGGCTGTCTTCAGGTTATTCTGCGCAGGTGACCACACTTGAATTGTCACCTGTGGTCCTTGGTGACTTGTCCCCGTGAGCCCCTAACAGCCCCCGCTGCCTCTCCGCTAGCTGGGCCAGCCCCCCACCCCGCGATGCCTCAGTCAGCTCTTAGACCACTGCGGAGTCAATCTTTCCTTCTCGGCGCTTTCTCAGACCTCACCTCGGTCTCTTTCTGCTCTGTTCTCATGCCCTGAAGTTGTGTGTTTGCCTCTTTGCAAAAGCAAACCAAAACAAACTGCCCCAATGTTTCCAGGTCCTTCTGGAAACCTGCCAACTCGTTCCTCTTCATGAGACACACTTTCCTCCTCTAAACCCTGTCCTGGGAAGTTCTGACCCCGAATGCCCTGTTGTGCAATCCTGAGGGGCTGGTCCAGCGCAGGGAGAGTGGGGCCGGAGGGGGCGGGGCTGTCTAGACTGGGCTGCACCTTGGCTTTGCTGCAGCCAGTACTGTTGCCAGACATTTCCTCCCATCGATTGCTGGTCTGGATCTTGGTACAGTTTCACAGCTGTTCAAAATAAAGGAGTTGGGTGACAGGAGAAAGGCAGATCCCCAAGCAGGAAGCAGGACTCATGTAGCCATCTTCGGGCTGGAGTCTGCATGAGGTGGGAGAGTCTG
Source organism: Orcinus orca (assembly GCF_937001465.1). NCBI lineage: Eukaryota > Metazoa > Chordata > Mammalia > Artiodactyla > Delphinidae > Orcinus > Orcinus orca. The sequence goes on along the minus strand of NC_064565.1, from coordinate 5,573,390 downwards.
GGGACTGACCGGGAGGGAGGATGTCCGGGCTGGGGCTGTAGCGTTGGGCTTGTGGGACTCTGGAGCCAGGGAGTGGGCATCGGGACCAGCATGTCCTCATCACGAAGCCCTTGTCCCTGGCCACGGTGCCCCATGTGGCCCCAGCTTGCGACGGCTGCCCCCTCCCAACCGGCTTTAGCCAGGGCCAGTCTGAAACCCAACGGCGAGGGCTGCAGCGGGGTAGAGAGGCTGGAGGGTACGGCAGCACCTGCTCTCAGCTGGGAGTCCCCTCCCCTTCCCCCCAGCCCCCTCCCTTTTTCTTCTCCTTCTCCACCCATCTGTCTGTCCGTCCATCCATCCAGTGAACACTATTGAGCGCCACTGGGAGCCAGCATTGTGCCCAGCTTTGGGGACGCTGACTTAGACCTGGTTCTTTCCCCCCGGTGGTGAGGCTGGGGTTGGGGAGGACCCTCAGGATGTCAGGGGGCAGAGGCTGTGCTGGAGGGGGCCTCCCATGAGATGAGCTGTCAAGGGCCTGTGGCTGGTCCAGACTCAGCACCGAGCCCAGGCCTCCCGGCTCCATCATTGCCCTGTCCCTCCCTCAGGGGAGCAGAGCCCAGACCCTCTTGGGCCGTGGGTTCCCCATCTGGAGAGTGAAGGTGGGGGTCAGAGGCACTGAGGGCCCTGGCTCTGACGTGAGGTCCTAAGTGATGCCGCGGGGCTGGAGGGATCTGAGGAGGAAAGGCTTCCTGAGCTGGGGGCTGGGAAGGGCTTGGGGGCCACGGTTGGAGTTTGACTGGATGGAGAGAAGGGCAGGGCGTTCCAGATGGCAGAGTGCTGGGACAGAGCCCTGGAAGGTTCTGGAGCCTGGCATGGGAGGTCCGGGGTCTGGCCCTGACGCCTTCTCTGGTCTCATGACTCACTGCACCCAGATGCTAACCTATTGCTCCAACTGGACCGGCCTTGGGATCCGTGGATATACCTGCACCGCTGGCCCAGCTGGCCATGCCCTCCCTGGCGCCTCACCCGCCCGTCCCCCCCCAGGACAGACTCCTATCTGACTGTCACACTTTTGGTTGACTAACTGGGTCTCAGATCTCTGTGTCCCCTTCACCTGGCCAGAGCATTGGCTGTCATCAGCCTCGGCTGAGGGAAGGAAGGAAGGAGTGGGGGGAGGGGAGAGGAGGTGATCATTTTGTAACATATAGAAACATTGAATCACTGTGTTGTGCACCTGAAACTCACATAGTGCTGTAGGTCAATTATACTTAAATAAATTAACTTTTCAGTAATAAATAAATAAAGTAGACATTACATCCTGGGGACTACTGCTTACCATGACAGGCTGTAGTTAACCACAGTGTATTCTACACCTGAAAGATGCTGAGAGAGTATATCTCAAAAAGAAAAAAAATATGTAACTATGTGATGTTTGCTACCTAGACTTCTCGTGGTGATCATTGCACAGTACACACACATATCAAAATCAAATCATTATGTTGTATACCTTAAGCTAACACAGTGTTATATGTCAGTTATAGTATGTCTCCATGAAATGAGAGTGGGGAGGGAGGGAGGGAAGGAGGGAAACATTTGTTGGGTTGAGAGGGTTTGAAGGCCTGGGACCCGCTGGGCCGGGGCTGCTGTTAGAAAAAGGCTGAGGGGAAGAAAAGGAACCTTCTCGTTGAGGATCCAGGTTACGAAGGTCGAGGATGGCTTGTCCTGAGCCGGAGTGAGGAGGGGTGCTCAGGAGCGCAAGGCTGGGCATCCAGGGGGACTCGGGGGTCCCGCTGCTGTCTGGCCCCTGGGGGGGGATGGGGGTGGGGGAGAGAGCCCTCCAGGGAAGAGCCAGGAGGGGCCGGCTCAGAGCGAGGGGACCGCCTTCTGATTACAGCCTCTGGACAGAATGACGAGGGGCCACGCTGTGTCACCGGCATGTGCCATCTTGTCCCCGGAGGAGACTCTGCGGACTTTGGGGCCTGCCTTTGCTCAAGGATCGGAGGCTGGATTTGGCGTGTCAGTCACGTGTCTGTGGGGTATGGCTGCGAGTGGCAAGTTGGGGCCAAAACCCAGAATCGTATTAAAAGGTTTGGGGGCAGGTTCTCTTCTCAGAGGGTTTTGTCAGCAAGGGGGCCTTTTATGTTTTCCCCAGCCGGCCAGGGCTTTGCAAAGCCCGTCTTCTCTGCCCGTGGAGATAATCACAGAGACCTGGGAGGGCATCTTACTCTGAAAACTTTCCTGTCAGGTCCCAAGAAAAGCCACACTGGTGATACAGACCCTGAGTGTCCCCCAGACCTTTCCTGCTGGGTGGAAGTCTCCTGGGGCCTCTTGTGTTGTCACCTGGATGTGTCCACCATCCTCAGAGCTTCAAGGAGGACAGCCTCTGTGTTCTGATGGCACCTGGCACAGAAAGACGTGCAGATGAGGTGCCAGAGCCGGTGTGTGGCTTGCAGTGCCCGGACTTTGGTGTCAGTCCGGTAGGGCAGAGCCTCAGCCGAGGTATGCGGTGGCCGCCCTCCACGATGGCCACCTTCCACGGAGCCACCTAAGGACATGCTAGGAAGGGCCGTCACAGGCCCGGGAGATGCCTGGAGGAGACCCAGGCTGCTCCTCCCAAGTTGTCAAAAGCAGGCTTCTTACCTCCAGAACCCAAGACTGTTAGGTGTGCCCCAGGAATTGGCTGATAACCCAGACATATTACATGTGTTAATGAGAATGTTTAATTTTTTTTTTTTTTAAGAACTGACGCTTTTAGGTTAGCTTTTTCATGACGTCACCCTCATTTACTTGTACCTCCACCCAGATTGGGAGTGAGGGGTGGGTCCCAGCCGGGCATCAGGTGGGCACGAAGCTTCAGGCCCTCCTGGGGAGAGCCCGGCCAGCCTGTTGTGCCCTGGGAGGGGGCAGGGAGAGGCCAGGACGGCTCCCTGGAGTTTGCTTTCTGCGGCTCCCCTTGTGCACAGACTCTGCAGACAGAAAGGGCCATGGCCCTTTTGGAGAAAGTCTGGGAGAAGCCACTTAGTCTGGGGCTTTCCGGGATCTTAAAAGCACGAGGTGCTATTTTGAAAGCTCTGTGAAGTCCTCCGCTAAAGAAACTTGTTTTATGCTGACCCAGCATTTCTAAAACTCACCGCATGTGGAGCTGTTGTTCCCCTGAGAGTTTTTAGGTGTGTCTCCGATCAGAGGCTTCTGAGTTAGCCCTGGTCTGTCTGCCTTTGTGTCTCTTGAGGCAATGACGCGCTGTCACGTTGATTCATTGCTTCTTGCTGCAGACGCCCAGCGGAAGAGCTGAGGGTCCTCCATCTAGTGTGTGGTGAGCGGCCTTGCTTCCAGCATGGAGGCCCCTGCCATCCACAAGGCCCGGGCTAGTGTCCACCCTGCCAGCGGTCTTTCCTTGAACCTTCTTCTGCCCTTGGGACAGAGGGTTCATCACTGCCAGTCCCACCCTCTTCCCAGACATCCCAGCCTGGGACCACCGGGCCTTTCCCAGGTGCCCTTGGGGTCCAAGGCCCCATTCACACCCTGAACCCAGTCCTGGATGCTGTGGAGTAGGTGACCTTTTGCCTATACCCCTGGGGACAGAGTCCCCTTCACTGCATGGCCCACTGCTGGCTTTTAGCCTTTGAGTGAGGCCTGTCCCAATGGCCGGGTTGAGGTTCTGGGAGTATTTTTATGGTACTTTAGAAAGCTTCAGAATTTGCAGGTTTCGAATCTTGTGGTAGGGCTTGGGGTCATCTTGGAGATAAAAGTGGAGTTTCCTTCAGTGTGACAATAACGCTGTGACTACCCTATGCTAACAACACCCCTGGTTCCTACCTGTCAAGACTCCTTGTGCTTGGAGACCCAGTGTCAATGCTGCCTCTCCCAGGAAGCCTTCCCTGACAGCCCAGGCTGCTGGCTCCTGCAGTGCCTACTCACCTCCGTGTCTTCCTCTTGCAGGGAATCTGTGAGGCCAGAACATTGAGGACCCCGGGGGGTGGGGGGTGGGGGACCGGCCTGAGTAGCTGCCCGCCCATCGGGGCGGGGAGGGGGGGGGTGCCTGACCCTTCCCCTCACCTGTGCTGTCAGTGAGCACTCCAGCCGTCCTGCCTCTGTCAGGGCCATCAGGGCTTGTCTGGGGAACACACAGGGGGTTCTGCATGATGAGATGGGTCCGGTTGGCCCAGCGAAGCTCCGGCTGCCTGAGGGGCAGTGTGGAGATGAGTCGGAGTTCACGACGTGTGTCGGATACCACGGTCTCCTTTGTTTTTGAAATTTGCTGCTTGATTTCCTTCTGGCGTGTTCCAGTGCAGGGCATGAGATGGGAGATGTCGGTGCAGAGGGAGACTTGGGAATTGAAAAAGCAGCAGGAAAAAGCCTCCTGGAATCCAGACAGCATTTGTGTCACAGTGATAACTAACGCCTGTTTTCCAAACAAGAGTCCCTCTGTGGACGAGGCCTCGGGGGTGTCTGGGTCCCCTGCTGAGCGCCTCTCGAGTGGCCGATGGGGGTTTCCTTACATCCCATGTGGAGGGTTCAGAGGTTCACGCTGGCGAGGCCGGGCTGGGGTGAGTTATTCCTTCTGCTCCTCGGCATGTCTGCAGCCGGCCGACCCTTCCCAACCCTGTAGCCTTCAGTCCCGCTGTGGCGCCTCAGTCTGGACCTATCAGCCTCACCGGGAAACGCAGCGGGAGGCACGGCCCTTCCCACCCCCTGGCAGTGTGCGGGCGGCCAGCAGGCCCCGCCAAGCACGTGCCCACCTGACGGGGATCCCCGGGACCTCCTCACTTGGGGAGGAATGTCCCCCAGCCTGTCGAGAGAGAGGATTCAGGGAGAAGCCCTGGGGTAGGTAGGAGGGCACGGAGGCTGCCCTCAGCGGAGAAGACAAGACGGTGGTCAGGAGGGACCCCATCTCAGAAATGGGAGCAAGGGTCCCTTCCCCTGTAGCACACTGTGCTGTGTTCACTGTAAGTCTGAGAAAGCCAGGGAGGTGGCGAGGGCCGTGGAGGAGCGTCTCTGTGCTCAGGCTGGTCTGGTGGGATCCTGGCTCTGCTCTTCAAGACTTCGTGCCTCAGTTTCTGCATCTGTAAAGTGGGGATGTTATAGTGCTTCCCCCACTATAGCACCCGGGCAGGGTGATTTTCACGAGTCACTTAGCGTGACATGACAGAGTTGGTGTCTGAAAAAAAAACAACCAATGTCCATCATCATCGTATTATTATCGGGAAAGATTCCAGCGATATTCCTGGGGCTGATTCTAGGGGCTCCAATCACGGGAACTCGCCGTGTGAGGCCTGTTCCCAGGTCTGCGGTGTCCCTCGGTGGGAGCTGTGACCGAGAGGCAGGTGCATCCTCCCACGAGAAGGTGGTGGGGGCCGGAGGGAGGCCGGGGCCTTCGGAGTCACACCAAGGCCTCACCCACAGGAACTCGGGCACCTGTCTCCTCACCTGTGTGCAGTGGGGGTACTCATGGGCTTCGGCAAGAGTGAGATGCGGAAATGGCCGCAAGGCCTGATGAGCATACAGCTGGCTCCAAGTAAGGGCAGCGCATCTTTCCCTCTGTCTGCCGTGGGCCTGGGGCTCTGTGGGGGCTGACTTGCTTGGAGGGGTGCAGACCAGGGCCCCTGAGCACGTACGTGGCTGTGGCCCGGTGGGCTCAGAGCTTTCCCAAGTCAGAGCGGAGTCTGAGGCCAGGACCTTGGGTGCACTGAGCAGGGTGCGGGGCACAGAGGGGCGACAGCCTGCACCCCAGCCCCGTCCGGCACCGGGGGCCGGGCACGTTCGGCGGGATGTTTTTATTCCCGATCGGCCTCCGAGGAGACAGCCCCCCTCTCCCTGTCTGCTGCTGCAGAGAGGGTCACACAATTATGGGTCTCCTCATTTCCAAACCAACTGGGAAATTAAGTCGCATCTTCGTCAGAGCGCTGTTAGTAATTTCCAAGGAAGGAGTAATTGAAAAGAAACATTTTAATACCCTCAGCAAACTGGCATGGGGACACGGGAGCCAGGGGGCTTCTCCCCACCTCCCCACGGTCCCCCACCCCCCGCTGGCCTGTTCTCCAGCAGCCCCAGCCTCAGCCCTGGCTCCGTCCAGCAACCTGCCCGACCTTCAAGTTCTTGTTTGTTCCCTGCTTCTTGTTCTCCATCTGGAAAAGGAGGTTGTGCAGGACCGCTCCCCGTGGGCGCCGGGAGGTGACGTCGCTGGAAGCCGGGGCTCTGTCAGGCACGTCCAGAGCCTCCGTGCTCGGTGGGGTGGCTGCGATTCTCCTGTCGGCCCCGGCACCCTGGCTGCCTCCGCGCCTCCAGGCTCAGCCCGTGCCCATCGCCTCCCGACCCTCTCGGAACCCAGACCCACCCAGGCTGTTCTCCACTAAAGTCTTTTTACTTTGGTCTGCACCGCGTACTGGCGTATTGTTTTATTAGAAGCTGTGGCACCTCTGGTGATAGAGTGGCAGTAGCGTTCCTAACTCACGCCTTTCTTGGGCATCCGCTGGGGGCCAGGCTCTGGGCTTGGTGCTCCTGGGCAGTGGGTGCATTTATCCCCATTCTACAGAGGGAGGCACTGAGGTTCAGAGAAGTGAAGTGGCTGGTGGAGCTGGGCTTCCTGGCGAGGCCCACCGAGCTTGGCCTGTGGAGCCTTCTCCCCACGGGAGGGCAGGGAGCTCTCTCTGGTCCTATGTGCGCGTGAGAAGATGCACACGTTCAGACTGCCAGAGGGCAGAGGCCACGAAACCCGCTTCTCTGCTGCTGCTCTGCGCAGATCGTGACTTGAGCTGACTTTGGTGTCAGGCTGACCTGGTCACTTAGTGTGGCCTGAGCATTCTGTGTCCCTCTGTGCTTTCCTGTCCCTGCCTATGGGACAGAGGTCCTTGTTCTTGCCTCATAGGCTTGTCATGAAGATGAAACAACAGTCGGCACTCGGATTGAAGGGTTGGGTGGATGGATCTGTCGATGGAGGAATGAAGGGAAGTCAGGAGAAGCTCCTGGGCCTTTAGACTTGCACTCAGCACTGCAGCTTCCTTGGTAAAGTGGGCGAAAGCCAGCACGCCCCCTACTCATCAGCAAGCCTGCAGCCAATGCTGGGCAGTCGGCACTGCCCGAGTCCAGGGGGCTCTTTCTTCTGCAGAGTGGAAGTTTCCAGGGCTCCCTGGGGCCTGGGGACACCCCCAGAACCTCAGGGCCCTGTGCATTTAGGCCCTTGACTGGGAATTCGTCTCTGCATGAAGCCCCCTCCGGGTCCTAGAGACCTGGGCCGGCCTCTCAGCTAGGCTGGGGGACCGTCTGCACCTGTCCCCCTGCTGCCGAGGCAAGTGCACCCGTGGGGCCGGAACTCCAGAGCTTGCCTTCTAGCAGCGATTTCCCCGAGTTGCGGAAGGCAAGCTCAGAGGCTTGCCCCTTGGGGTGCTCCCGTGTGTGTGCACCAAGCGTGTGCCCCGTGTGCTTCTGTGTGAGGGCATGTCTGTTTCATCCGCATGTTGTGTGTGGCAGTGGGTATTTATAAATGTGCGAGTGTGTCTGTTATCATGTGTTTTTGTAAGTGCATCCATTGCGGGTGAGTGCATTTCTGATTGTGCGTGGATTTGGAGTTTGTAGAAGTTTGAGTGCACACAGTGTGTGTGTGTGTGTGTGTGTGTGTGTGTGTGCGCGCGCGCGCGCGCACGCACAGACATAAATGCACAGACTCTAGACGTCATCCCCCGCAGAGGGAGGGAGTGGCCCGGAGCAGTCTGAATTGAAGCCAGCTTGGCCAGGGTGCTGGGTGGTGGTGGGTCTTGGAGAGCTGGCAGGATGGGGCGCGCAGGACTTGGCCTTTGACATCGGATCCGATGCCTGATTTGGGGTGGGGTTGACTGAGCCGAGTACTGTGGGGTCTGTGAGTCGCTGGGGCCGGTAAGCCTTGCCTGCGCAGGAGCCCTTCCTACCCTGGGCCGAGAGGCTCTACCGCCCACTCCCAGCCCCGAGTCGTCTGCAGGCAGAGGCCTTTCCAACTCAAGCAGGCTCTGCTCCCAGGCCGAGGCCCCTGGTGGACCCCAGCAGCGCTCGTTCTGTTTCCCGGTCGGGGCCAAGTTCACACGGACTGCGATGGGTGGTGCTCCCAGGAACTGTGCGACTTTGCAGCCCCATGAGAGGCTCGCTGACCCTCAGCTTCCATCTCCCAGCCCCGCTCCCCTCCGCAGACACACACCCTCTGTGCTGCTGGTCACTGGCTTTCCCGGCCTCCTCCCCTCCTGGCCTTGGCCTGGCCAGCTCCTCCTGCTGGCACGCCTCCCCGCCCCATTGGCTCCCATCCTGGACATCGCTCTGTCCGGTACTGCTGCTGGGCCGCCGGTCCGTCTCCCCAGCTGGACGAGGGATGTGCTGAGGGTGGGAGCAGCCCTGTCTGGGTCCTGCCTTGGGTGCCTGGTGCAGATGTAAAGGCACTCGGGGGCGTTGGTGAGTGACCAGGCGACCCGGGACAGTGCCCTGCATTTGGGATGTTAGTGCTGGGGGGCGGCTAGGTGCTGCCTGATGGGCAGGTGGTTTGAGGCAGGAGCGATGCGGGGCGGGACCTGGGTGCAAAGTCCTATGGTCTTGGGACCCTCAGTTTCCTCATCTTGCAAGTGGGCCTGGGAGCCCTCTGAGTGTCGTGTGGATCTGGAAAGGTTGCCAGTGGGAAACGCCCAGCCGTGTGCTGGGTGCCTGCGGGTGGCTCTGATTATAGTAGTAGTAATTGGGGCGCGGCCATCAGCGCTGGCCCCATCTGCCTGACAGATGGAAAGAGACCTCCTCTGTAGGCCCACCACACCCATCCACCTCCCACCTGCTGAGTCTGAGTTAATGTTTGGAGCCCAGGCATTGGTGCTGACATGTGTCTCGGCCCTGCTCGCCCAGGCCCAGAGCCTACCAGGAGCCCTCGTCTGGCCTGGCCACCTGGGCTCCCTGGCGGCGAATCAGAGCATGTCTTTGGAGAGCACGCCCGAGCGAGCCCAAGGGCAGCCGTGCGATCCCAGCGCGGGTGCTGCTTTTGGGTGCTGCCTGAGGCCCGGCTCCCCCACCGGGACTAAGCGTCTCCACGTGTGCTCTGCACGAAGGGTGGGCTGGCGCACAGGGTGGCAGCCAGCGGCCCCGGGGCCAGCGCTCAGGCAGGGGGACCAATCCTGCACTGCCCTTCCCCGTATCCGTCTGCCGGTCAGGGAATGTTTGGGTGCTCCCTGGGTTCGGCACCCTGCTGGACTCAGGAGAGAGGCCGTGCAGCGGGACACACGAGACTCGGGGCCCTCTCTGGCTTTGGCCCTCGCCTGCTCTGACCTCGGGCAGGCGGCTCCATATATCTGAGCCTGGCTCTCCACATTTGTAAGGTGACCAGGTGAAGCTGGCTGGTTTCCAAGGGCCCTTCCTTCCGACTCAGAGTCCTTGGGTAAATCAAGGGCCATGCCCTTTCTTGAAGACATTTGCAGCCTCCTGAGGAGACAGGACATGTGCCACTGGGGGCCGCATGCTCTGAAAGAGCTGCTTCAGCGAGTGGCTCAGACACTGCGCCGGCTGGGGGGCCGTGAGTCTTCAGGCAGGTGCCCGGGGCTGCCTTGGGGGTCCTTCTGCCCGTCCCAGCGGAGAGCGGCCCGGTGCAGCCCTTCTGTGCGTTCAGCTGCTTGGCCAAGCGCGGGGTCTCTTTCGTTCCAGAGGGCTGAGTTTGCCAGGCCGCCCCAAAGTTAGGAGGAGAGAGGAAGCTGGGCTCAGAGTGGGTGGTGTGGCCCCGTCCCCTACCTCCTCGTCCCCTCCGCATCGCTCGTGGACTGCACACTCCGGGGCTTGCACTCTTACACAGCTGTCTCCGGCTGGGTCTCTCTGCTGCCGGCCCCCCTTGCTTCCTGAGAGACCCGCGTCACTCCCTTCCTTAGAAGCCGCGTTGCCCACTTGCACAGGTGAGGGTTTGTTGCCTGTGCCAGGGCAGTTTGACTGGGGGGCTGTTGGACCCCCTGCAGGAGAAGGACCCCCACCAAGGACTGCTGGGAAAAGTGCTGTGATTGATTAGCAATGTCTGCCTTGGGCCAGGAGCGGGGTTGGCGCTGCCGGTCTTGTTCACACCTTAGTCCGGGATAATGTTCAAACTCTTGGTAACACCCAAGGCTTCCCTCCTCCACTCCTTTCCCAGCTCCCAGAGACTGAGGTTCTTTTCTGCAGTTAATTACTGGTTTCCTTGTTTTTTGCTTCCACTAAGCAAAGCCTTTGGAGGGTACAGACCACATTCATTTGGTATCCACGGGTGTGACACCCAGCACACCACATTCATTTGGTATCCACGGGGGGCTGGTGTGACACCCAGCAGCCAGGGGGCACTCAGTAAATGGCAGGGGCATGTTTTAGTAGAAATGGCTCATTCTCAGTCCCCAGGAACACCCACAGTGGCCAGTTCCAGGCTGAGTGGCTGGAAGGGGCTGCACTGATGCCCTGAGGCTTGGCCATGGGCTCAGAGGCTCCCAGCTCCAGGGCACCTGCCACCTGGCTCGTGGTGGGGAGAGGAGAGTAATGTCTCTGCTGTGGATAAATGGTCTGGAGTATATTTTTAATAATTATAAATGAACAACCCAGGCTCAAAGTGGAAAGTTCAGGAAAGTATACATGAAGAAGAAAAAAAGCCCCAACAGTGCCTTTATTCAGCAGTGACGCGTGGTGACAGATCTGTTTCCTTCCAGAACCTGCCCCCCAACCCCCCGCAGTAGGTGACATCAGTGAAAGCATCCTGCTTCGTGTGCAACTTTGCAGCCCAGGTTTTTTCACTCGGTATTTTAACATAAGCCCTTCTCGCGGCATTAAATAAATCTGTAAATATGATTTTCAGTGACTAGTATTCCATTGTTTGGACATGCTGGGATTACTTAACCAGCCCCTTATTTGGGGCCATTTGGAATTGTCTTCACTCTTTTGGCCTTCTGCATTTTCCTGTGGCAAGCAACTTTGTAGGAATAGCTGTTGAGGTCTCTCTGTGGGGAGATTAACTCGAAGGGGAACAGGTGGGTCAGAGTGCAGATGCTATGAAGGCCTGAGTGAGATTTTTAGGGTACTTTGGGGGAAAGGGCGAGCGAGAGAAGGTCCTAGAGTGTATGCCCATAGAGTTGGTTCCAGGATTAGTGTAGCGGGGTGCACCAAGGCGGGGCACTGTTCTGAGACTCTGCTTTTCTGGAAAGGGAAGGCAAGGCCTGTAGCTTGAGTGGGGAAGAGTCCCGGCGTCCCTGGCGTTGTGTGGCATCCTGTTGCCTGGGGTCATGGCTCGGGCAGGGTGCCGCCTGTCAGGTGAGAAAGTAGGTGTGTCTCATCCAGGCTGCTAAGCTCCATGTGCTGCCGGATGCCCCGCTGGCCCCTCTGCTTCTCCACCTCCCTCTGCACTCACCCGGGGGGTGCGCTCCGGGCCAGGCACTGGAGAGAGATGTGGATCACCATTCATCCCTTGTGCATACCCTCTGGGAGCCTCTCCTGTCCAGGGCCTGCTCCCAGTTGGCAGGGGGTGGGGCAAGTGGCCGCGTCCGCAGAACTGCAGGTGCCGTGAACACTGTGATGCTGGTGGCGCAGCCTAGGGGCTCAGAGCTGCGGATCCACCTTTGTGGTGGAGAAGCTGAGTTTGGACTGGATGTGGGAGGCTGGGCTCCTGACCAGAGGGGCCTCACCCTGCTCCCTGGCCCCCAGCAGCCACCACCCTTCCCTGAGGAGCATCCTGATTCCGAGTTGAGGAGGAAGCTCCCTAACACAAGCTGACGATTTAGAAAAGCACCCCAGCCTCCACTGAAGCTGGGGGTGGGGCTGAGGGCGCCGCTGCTGTCTGCCCAGCTCCTGGCCTGGAGACACCCTGTACCAGCAGCCCCTCAAGACATGTCTGAAAGATGAGTGACAGATGCACAGGTGAAAAATCTGGCAGCTGTTGGGTGCATTTGAGGTAAAAACCATACCTCTTTTTTTTTGTAACTGCCTTGTTGAGATATACTTCATCTACCATTCACCCTTTTAAAGCACATAATTCCATAGTTTTTAGCTGTGCACCTGAAACTAACACAACACTGTAAATCAACTATACTTCAATAAAAAAAATTTAAAAGAAAAAATAAAAATGAATAAAAAATTTAAAAAATAGTTCTTAGGTTATTCATAGAGTTGTACAACCATCGCCACTATTCATCTTTATGACATTTTCCTCACCCCAAAAAGAAACCCCACACCCAGTGAGTAGTCAGCCCCCCATCCCCTGGCAACCATTAATCTACTTTCGATGATGACACCCTTTGGTGTGTATTTAGGTGCAGGAATTCCTAGATAAGAGGTCAAATACTGATAACCCTTAGGTTAGGCCTTTACTGTGTTTTAAAACTCGGGAAACCTGAACTAAAAATCCTATCCCTCACTCTGTTGAGTCCCTCACCCTCCCATGGGAAGAGTCAGCCAGAGGGGAGCAGCGGCGGTCTGCCCTCCACAGTGGGCCTCCTGTTAGCCACAAGCCTCACCACTCTCTATTGCTTCTTATTTGCCTCTCTGCATGACCCGGTAGGCATGGCAAGTGGGGGATCCTTGCTCTAGACCCAGGTCCTTGCCAGGCTTAAAATCTCTTTTCCCAAGGGTGGGTCTGTGCAGAAGTTGAAGGAACCACCCTCCATTGCCATCTCTATGCCTGGACATGCAGCCCCTCGCCAGGACCGGCGGGCACGGGCGCGGGGTTCTGAGGAGAGACCTTGCTGTCCAGCCCGCCTCCCCTTCCATGACGGGCATTCACGCACTGAATCAAGCCGCATGTAGACAGGCGCCTACTCAGCATCTCACACTGTTTAACCTGCTGTGATGGAAGCTGCGGCAATTACGTTTTAATTGAGATGCACGCTGCTTCAGCAGACTTGAGACAGCTACAGCTATTGCTAATTAATTTTCTTCCGAAATGACAGCATTTAATAATTTTGCTCCGTGACGCTCATGTTATGGATGTAGTTTACCTCTCTGGGTGCCGTCCGGTGGTTTCTACCCAGAGGTGGCTGGGGGCGTTCTCCTGTGCCCGCGCGGTGGCTCCGTGATGGAGCAGCGGGTCGTGCCCCACAGGTGGGCAGTTCCTGGTCCTCGGGGCATGGGGGCACCTTGCTCCCCTCACCCCTCAGCACAGAGACCAGGGCCTCTGCCGGCCCCTGATCCTCTGAGGCAGGAGGGCAAAGTGATGGAGTGCCTGGATCTGGAACGTCCCGTATGTAGACTTGGGTTTTAACTGTGGACTTGGGCAAGTGGCCCTCAGCTGCTTCACCTGTAAACGGGAATAATGGTGCTTCTCCTCGAGGTGACCAGGAGGCTGCACAGACCCCGTGTGAGCCACTGGCCCAGAGCGTGGGCCTTGTGGGCATGGGCTATGGCTCTGGCTGAGACAGGGACACTGCCGACTGTGGAACAGCCGCCTGGAACTCTTCCCATGGGCCCCTGACACTCCTTTTCCCCCGGCACTCGACTCATGGGCCTTTTTTAATGCTGTCGCCTAGGCAGGTACGAATTCTGTCCTGGGCTCAGCTCTGCCTGGGGGCTCAGACTGTCCTGTTAGTGAGACAGGAACCCCGCAAGCCCTCTGAGATGGGACTGAACCAGGTGCTAGTTTTTGTAGTAATGGCAGCTCCTGAGCCCAGGCCAGCACCAGCAGCCGCCAGGCAGGTGGGAGGTGGCACGGTGTGGGGAGAAGGCAATGGCATTGAGCACCTGCTGGGCACCTGTCTTGACACATGTGGACACATTTAATCCTCCCAGTGTGGAGTGGTTTATGTTATACCCAATTTCCAGATGGGGGAAGCTGAGGCTCCGAGAGGGGTTACGCAGCTGGTGCGAGGTACTATTATTAGCTTTGGAATCCAGTTCTGTCTGACTCAAGCCTGAGTGTTTCCACTCTGTCACCTGTTAAGGGGAGGCCTGCAGCCTCCAGCCCTGGGAGGGACCGGCTGAGGTCAGGTAGGACAGGTGTTGAGAAGGTAGGACAGGTGTGTGCATGTGAAGGAGGTAGTCAGTGTTTGTGGAACCCAGGGCTCTGGTCTGGGACCATCTCTGGCAGTGGGTCATGGAGACGCTGGTGAAAGCTGGGGTCCCCCTCCCAGCAAACACTCCGGGGCCATCTGCACACCTTGTATTCTAGTTGTGGGGCTCCCCCATCTGCCTCACCAGGCACCCGCTGTGCTGCTGTGTTGCCTGTGCTCTGTGACTCGTCCTGGAGGGCCTGGGGCTGTGTCCTGGGGGCCCTGCTGACACAGGCTGGGTGGTGGGAGGGCTGGGGGATGTGGGAATGGACACCCAGGCACCCCCAGGGCAGGTCAGAGTGGGTGTAGGCCTCCTGGCTCTTTCATTTCATTGACCCCCACCCCCATCCCAGTCCTGAGCCCTGGATGTGCTGTGAGGGAGGCGCCGCTGCTGGGAGGGGGAGGGGAGTTCTGGGCCGACCCTGCTGTGCAGCACCAGGGAAGTGTCTTCCCCTCTCTGGGCTTGAGATTCCCACCTGGAAGATGAGAGTTTGGTGAGAGGCTCCCCTTCAGCTGGAAAGTACTAGGTAGAGGGCTGGGAGTGTGGTATCAAAGATAGCGGAGTCATGGCGGGGGGTGGGGGAGAGGGAGGGGGGCAGAGGCAGATGAAGGAGCTGTAAGCGGAAGTACGTTCTAGAATGGAGGGACCCGGGCGTTCCCTTCTTCAGAAAACTCAGAGGAGGCCTCTTCGTGTAATACGTTCTAGAATGGGAGAGACCTGGGCATTCCCTCCTTCAGAAAACTCGAAGGAGGCCTTTTCCATGAGCCCACCCAGCCGAGGGGTCGTGCAAGGGTTCAGAAAGGACCAAGATGCAGTCCTGGCCCCTGGGGGCTGCTCTGGGAGGGCTGGTCCCAGGTTGGTCCTGGAGGCCTGGCCGCTGCCCGCCAGCTGCCCCGGGAAGGCTGCTCACTCGCCCCAGCGTGCGGGTGGCTGGAGTGGGTGGGTCTTTTTTCCCTGTGCTCCCAGCAGACCCCTGGGCCTGCCCCCTGCCCTAGACCTGTGTGCATGGGGTGGGGGTGGGGTCTGATTGGGACGGGGAGCTGCAGCCCAGTGAGTCTTGGGTGGCTGCTGGGTCCTGTGGACGGAGAGTGAGACGCAAGGGGCCTGGCCAAGACCCCAGACTCACCGCTGGGCTCTGATCCCCCGATCCAGCCACCTGTGCGTCAGCAGGAAATGGCCGGCTTGGGGCCGTGGAGGCTGGGGTGGGCGCGTGGTGGGCAGGCATCTTGGTAGCCCTTCTCCCAGAAGGGGCAGAAGGGTTACTGGGGGCGGGAGGGAAGGGTGCTCTGGGGCAGCCCTTGTGCGGCGGGCAGGGGGCCTTGGAGGCCGCACCGGGAGCCCTGAGCAAGGAGGGTCCCTTCTGCCCCAGAACCTGGGGCCTCTCCCACCCAGAAACCCCCTCCTGTCTCAGCTGTGAAGCTTCTTTCTTTAGAGGGACCGCACCCGGCCCCCTCCCCAGCAGTTGCAGAAGCAGTGCTGGCTGGGAGGGCCCGGGGGTCCCACGCTGGGGGCGGCTCTGTCGGGTGTGTCTGTGTGTGAATGTGAATGAATGTGTGACTGCAGGTCCACGTGCAGGTGTGTATAAGTGCGCCAGCATGAACCAGTGTGTAAGTGTGTGTGACTTTGTGAGTGTGTGTGCTTAAGGATCGTGTGAGTGTATGTGTGTAAGCGTGTGTGAGAGTTGCTGGGGGAGTTTATGAGTCTGTGTGCATGCGTGTGAGTGTGTGCTGGTGGGGCTGGGGGCAGGGGTCCCGTGCCCCCCGCTCTCCGCCCGGGTCCTGGCCCCGTCGCAGCTGTGGGGCTGCTGCATCTCCCGGAGCGTGGGTTGGAGACGGGGGCGGGGCCTGCAGGCCCCCTGAGCCCCGTGGGTCTGCAGGCCCGTGCCCTGCACGGCCAGTGAGGGGCAGGGCAGGGGAGCACAGTGGTGGCTGGAGATACAATGTGGGGTCTCAAGCAGACGTTTCCTCCAAGTGGACCCGCTGTTTGGGGGACGCGGGGGAGTGCATCTGGGCTTCAGCTTAGGGCACCTGAGCCCAGGGTGAGCGGGGCATAGAGCACAGAGACTCTCGGAGGGGGCAGGCAGGCCCACCTGGCTGACTGATGGGTCCCCTCCTGCAGCCTCGCGGCCTCCTGAGCCAGCTGGTCCCCGTCCTCAGAGACCGGGGCTGGCGTGGGCTGTCCTGGCCTCCCCTCCTGGCCTTCTCCCCGTCCTGGCCTCCTCCCTGTCCTGGCCTCCTCTCCATCCTGGCCTCCCTTCTGTCCCGGCCTCCCTCCTGGCCTCCTCTCCATCCTGGCCTCCCTCCTGGCCTCCCCGTCCTGGCCTCCTCCCCTCCTGGCCTCCTCCCTGTCCTGGCCTCCCCTCCGTCCCGGCCTCCCTCCTGGCCTCCTCCCCATCCTGGCCTCCCCTCCTGGCCTCCTCCCCCGTCGTGGGGCACTGGTTTCAGCCTCCCAGCTTCCTGGCTGTCGTCTCCTGGCCACGTCCCACCCCTCCTGTGACTCAAACTGCTCCCCTGTTTGTCCTGACTCAGTCGCAGGAGCTCATGCTGCCGCCCACACAGCCAGAGAAGATAATTAAGGGAGCGAAGTGGGTTATCTGCCAGGTTCCCAGGGCAGGTGATAGAGGTGGGGGCTGCGCGGAGCCCTGGTCTCCGTGGCCTGTTTCAGGAGAGTGGAGGCAGGGCAGCAACAATAATAATCATCGTTGGCATCTGGCATCTACTGAGGGCTTTCTCTGAGCCAGGGGTACCATGTTATCGAGCTCACTGTGTACAGAGACGTTAGCCAGCTCACCAAGGACACACAGCGAACTAGGGGCAGGGCTGGGGTATGACCCTAACCGCTGGGCTGCATCCCAGACCTGGAACCACCGCCTCTGTTCTCCTGCCCACACCTGTTGGAGCGCAGGTTGGTGCTGTCTGGGGTCAGCGTGTGTTTGTGTGTGTATGTTGTGTCACGGGTGTGTTTGTGTTTAGGCAAGTGGGGAAAGAAAACAACACCCGCATCCTTTCTCAGCCCCGTAGACATCACTGCATGGGGAAGGAATGTGGATTCGGCAAAACATTTATTTCTCCGTAGTACGTAAATATCTTGGGGTTTCTCAGTTCTCAGAAAGGCATCTATTACTCAGGTCTTACTTAGCATCATGAAAAGGGAAGCCTGGTGTGGACACACACACACGCACACATGCACACACGCACACACCCTTTAGCAGCCTGAAAGCAGACGCTCCTTGGATTTGGATGAGGCAGGCGTGTTGAGACCAAGGTCTAATTGCTGGGCTCCGGCTGGGAGGTTGGCAGCCACCAGCCTTGTGTCATCTTCCGTTCCTTCTTTCTGTTAAGCAGACGGCCGTCTCTACGGACACGCAGGGCCTGGTGGGCTGTCCCATTGCTGGATGGGAAAGAAGGAAGGGTGGGAGAAGAAGGGAGAAAAGAAAGAGGAAAAAAAAGGAATGAAAGAGAGTAAGGAAGATAAGGGAGAGGGATAAAGAGAGAGACAGATTGACTGCTCAAAGCAGACGCTGCAGGTCTTTCCAGGGGCGTGGGGGTGGCTGTCACTCACTCCACCTCTCCAGCAGGAAGATGGATTTCCCCGCAGGCGTGTGTCCCGGGATCCAAGGGGGATGACGAACGCGGAGGCCCTGGTGCCCTAGGAATAGATGGAGTTACTGACGGATACAGATAGGAAACCTCAGCTCGGAGAGGTGAAGCCTCCTGCCGAGGTCCCCCAGCTGGTAGGTGGCAATGCTGGGCCTCATCTGCCTGGCCCTGGCCAAGCTGTCCCCTCCGACTAGGAGCACACTGTTCCCCTGATTCAGATCCCCGTAACCCTCTCCGATGGTCCCTCTCCGGTGAGCCTTCCCCATGCTCTGGGCGGGATGGCCCTGCCCGTCCTTCACCAGGAGTTACCGTGACAGTGACCATGACAGTGACACTCGCTGGTGGACCTGCCCTTCAATCCACCCTCACAACTGGATACCTCCTGAAGGGCTCAGAAACTGCAAGGTCAGGGGCTTGGCCCAGTAGAGGTAAAGTGAAGGGGCTTGTGGGGGACCCAAAGGCCATCTAGAATATGCCATTGGTTGCCAAGTGTCAAGGAGCATTGGTATCAGGATGCAAAGCTTCACCGTATAAACGCATGTTAATCCTGTCTCCCCTTTGCTCAAAGCCTTCAATGGCTCCCAGTTCCTTCCGTGTCAAATCCAGACTCTGGCCCCTGTTCTCCTTCTGTGCAGCCTGGTCCCTGGCTGTCCCCTGCCACCTGCACTTCTCAGCACCTGTCTTACCTTTCCTATCTGTTGTGGGTGTTGCCTTGCCGTGAGTGCTCCGAGGATAGGCTTCAGGGCTGGCAGGCTCCAGGGACCCTTTTTCTGTCCCCAGGGCCTGGCCCACAGACCCCAAATATGCCGGGAACAGAGCCAGCAGCCAGACCTTGGCTCTCTCTTAGCTCTTCCCCAGGCCCTGGGAGCTGAGCCCAAGGGGCCAGGGGTCGGGCTCCCCTGCAGGCTTGTCTCTGAGCGCCCCTGATGTCTCCCCATGCCCGCCCTGCTCAGACGCTCCTTCCCTTCCCTCGGTTCCAGCAAGTAAACCCGAGCCCGAGGGGGCTTGGAGGGTGCACGGAAGTACTGGAGATGTGGAAACAGAGGCCCGGAGCGGAATGTGAGTTCTCCAGGCGGTCGTGGCAGAGAGGTTCCCAGGGCCCGGTTCCTCTCTCCCAGTGAAGCACACGGTATCAGGCTCTGGAGGCTTTTCTGACGTGTTTCTGAGCAATGTTACGTCTCCGGAGGCTGGCGAGGTGACCCCCGCACCCCCACCCCCCCCACCCCCCCACCCCCCCACCCCCCCACCCCCCCACCCCCCCACCCCCCCCACCCCCCCACCCCCCCCACCCCCCACCCCCCCCACCCCCCCACCCCCCCACCCCCCCCACCCCCCCACCCCACAGCTGTCAGGCTGTCTGCTGACCGCAGCGAGGCATCCTTGCTGTCCGGGCCTGGACCTGGCTCCGCCCCCTCCCGATGCACCCGAGTCCTGAGTGGCTGCAACGTGTCCCCCACACGTCTCTTTACTCCCCATTGGCTCTCGGCAGAAGCCTCTCTCTGCCACGTTTCCTCGTCTGGGAAAAGAGCCACTAGCTGTGCCCACGCCTGGGGCTGTTGGGAGATTGGGGTGGGAGATTAAAAGTCGAGCACCCAGCAGGAGCCAGGCCCTCCCAGCTTCCAGGGCCTGTGTGGAGGGGCCAGGCGTGCGGGACACCACCTGTGGGCGGTGGGTGTGATGAGTTCCCAGGGAAACAGGGCTGGGACTTTGGAGCCAAACCTGACCACACTGGCACTGGCTCTGCAGCTCTGGGCAGTTTACTGTTGACCTCTCTGAACCTCAGTTTACTCATCTCTAAAATGGGGATCAGAACAGAACCCTCGTCGTGGGCGTCAAGACGCAAACCAGCGACGTGGAAGGGGCTCTTATGCGGGAAGGAGCTCAGTAGCTACGAATCCCCCAACTCAGTTTTCCTCTGGATCTCTTAAAGGTGTGGCCATTTTAGCCAAACCTCTTGGAACCGAAAAACAGGACCCAGACAGGTAGCCTCTTGGCGATGGGATTTCAGACCCTGGGGGTGGGGCGGATCCTGGGGAGTTCAGGAAAGGCGGTACCTGTCAGAAGCAGCAGTCCTGCCTGAACCTGGAGGCCTGGGTCGGAGGCATGATGTCACCCGGGCATGGCGCTGGATCTTTCTGGCAGTTTCTTACCTGTGAAGGAGGCTGACGGCCTCGGCCTTGCTGGTGCCTGGTCGCTATGGATGGGTGGGCGCTTGGCTGCTGGTGGCAAGAAAACGGTTTCATTGTTGGCGGTTCCTCTTTTACCCTTAATGATTCTCTTGTTCTACAAGGAGTGGGCATGCGGCCCCCAAGTCATTATCCCCCTTGGGGTCCCCTCGTCAGGTTTGGGAGATAAGGCATGTCCGGTCCCCTTTGAGGAAGGAAGCTGGGGTTTTTCTATAATATCAGCTCCCGCCGGATCTTCCCCAAATCTTCTCCACTTGGCTTTTTCTGGATCTCCTGCTCGGTTTCTGGCCCCTTCCACGCCCAGCACTCTGTGGCCATTGTCTCTCCTGGTGGGAAGGTAGGCAGGGGTCCAGAGGGTCCACCTCCACCTCGGAGGGTCTCAGCACAGGCTCCCCCGACCTGGCCGCACTCCAGCCCTCGTGGGGCCTTGGTCACGGGCAAGGATGGTTCAGTGGCTCTGGCTTGGGTGCTCTGGGCCACAGGAGAAGCAAAGCAGTTGGCACAGTTCTGGGCTTTTAAACATTTCCTTTGGGGATGACTGGAGTGGGCCCTTGGTGGGAGGGGAGATGCAGGGGAAGACTGAGGTTTTGAAGACCGTTTTCACAGTATTTCTGATAAATTCATCTTGGGGCTGCCCAAGACTTGGGGCCCGCCTGGAGGTTTCCAGCCCAGTTTCCTGGCCTCTGAAGGAGAGGGGCCTCACTTAGGATGGGAAGCCAGACACCCTGGTGGATGCTGGACCCCGTGGGGGCTGTGAATGGAAAGTGCCGAGACCCCCAGGTTGCGTCTCCTGCCTGGCTTCTCCCTGTCCTAGTGTCTCCTCTGTAAGCGGAAGGTGGTGATGATTCAGAGTGAAGTTGTAGGAAGGGAAGCTTGCTCTGGTGGCCCTTGAAGGGACCTCCTCTCTGCCGGCAGAGGAGCTGGGCGGGCAGACCGTCCTCCTTTGCCCTGCTGCCATCGGGGCACTGGGAGCAGTAGCCCTCTTTCTGAGGCCTGGGAGGCCACGCCTCCTCAAAACTGGTCACTTTCCGAGATTACTCCTACACCCCTATCCTTCGTGGTTAGAAGCAAGGCTAGATTTGTAACGTCTCCCGGCATTTTCTCTATTTTCATTACTAAATAGCATTTTAACGGAAAAAGCAGTATGACTTTACATTAAGGAACATTGCCAGAACCCAGCATGACCCCAAGTCCCATCATCCTAACACAAGAGTTTTTTTCCTATATATTGTCTCCAGTTTATTCTCCAGTTGGAGTTATGGGATGCATTCAAGTTTGCTGTATTTTCACCTCCCGCACGATCTCAAACATTTCTGTCTTCATAACAGTGACCTAAAATAGCTGCAATACTCTTCCACTGTGTTGCTAAAATACAATGTATTAGAAACGATCTCCCTCCTGTTAACATGGAGGTGGCTGCCAGGGCTTTGCAAGTGTGGATGGGGGGACATGTTGCACGTGGTCTGGTCCGCGGCAGGCCAGGGGCTTAGCAGATGCTTTCCTGCAGGTGGTGGGCTTTTAGTAGTCAGGCTGGCTGCAGTTCTGCTCCCTGGTACATCCTAAAGCCACACGCCACCCAGCAGGTCTCCTTTGCTTTAAGTGCCTTCTGCTTGTGAGGCGCTGTCTAGATGTTTCGTAGTCGTGAAATCACGATCATTCGTAACAGCCCTGGAACATCAAATTCTTGGCTCCGTTTTCCATCAAGCGATTCTAAAGTAAGGAGGAGCTGGGTCACGTGCCCCCAGTTTCCGGCAAGAGGCCGACCCGGGCTTTGGATCCGGTGCTTCACGGCACTGCCTGTCCTTTGGTGAGCTTCCCACCCCCGGGGGGTGATCACGCAGAGGCTGGATCATGAAGTGTCTAGAGTACTTTAGATCAGGGTTTCTCTACTTGGCTGGGTAATTCTCTGTTGTAGGCGGCTGTCCTGATCACTGCAGGATGTTTAGCAGCATCCCGGGCCTCTACCCACTAGCAGCTAGTAGCACAATTTGGAAACAACAAAAAATGTCTCTGGGTATTGCCAGTCATCCCCTGGGGGTCAAATTCACCCCCAGTTTCTCACCTGCTGGAGAGGATTCCTGAGTCGGATGGGAGGTTGGTGACTGGATCTCTGAGGACCTCTGGGACCTTGTGGGGCTCCCCACATGGTGGGATCCCTTGGTGGACTCTGTCCGCATCTGTAGTGGTTGATTGGAGAGACTGGGTATGGTGACATTGTGGAAGGAGTCGTGGGACCCAGGTTCAGAAGTGCCTCTTCTACGTGTGGACCCAAAGTCCAGACGCAAAGCCTCCCAATCATGCGATGTGCCCTGGGGCGGGTACCCTGCTCCCAGTAACGACGGTGGGTGACAGTCCTGTGACCGGGGGCACCTAACCCTTTACCTTCTCTGTGGCTTCTGGCCATTTTGGAGGACTCGCCTCATTTGAGGAACCTTGCGTGTCACCCTGGTCTCTGACAATGGGCTGGGACGTCCTGGAGCATCTTCCCGGGGGTGGTGCTGTCAGGAGTCCAGAGCCGAGCCCACCCGTGGCACCTCGACTCACACATCAGGCCGGGGTGGGGGGCGGCACTGGCAGGGAGACTGATTTGCGGGGCTGCGAGTAGACTTGGGCTTTAAAGAGTCCTCTCATTTCCTCTCCGGAAGCCTTCAAAAGGCCCTGGGAACAAAAGGAGCTTGATTGAGTGTCCCTTGGAGAGCTTCATCGAGAGGGGGGAAGAACAAGCAGCACACACTACAAAGCCACTTCATTCTGCGTATGGTGTCATGCCAAGAAGCGCTGAAGTGCGGGGACAAGCAGAGAGGCATGCTCTTTTTATCAAGAGAGTGTGGATTGGCGGTTAGAGCCGAGGACAGCCATCAGCAAACTGTGCAGGGATTTTGGCACCCCTCACTCCTCTCCAGCCTCCTCCCTCCAGCCTGCTCCATTCCTGTTCCCTTCTACTTAGAGACATTAACTTTTTATATGACAGCCACTTAAGGCCTGACATTATCCCAGGGCACTTTGCATTTCAATAGGCTGTTCTTGAAAAATGAAAAAGCTTCAAATAAGTGAGTCTCTAATGGTAGAATTTCAGGTAGTGAGTAGGAGGTGACTTTTTTTTTTTAGCCAGAGAAGTGACTCTCTAATGGTAGAATTTCAGGTAGTGAGTTCTGTCAGACACCTTCTAGGCTGCATCTTTCTGTCAGACTCTCAGGGACAGTTAAATAACTTTAACAGCCATCGACTGTGTGGCAGGCAGTAGTAGGGGACGGTTTAGAAGATGGCTGACTTCAGAACGCTGGGTTTATTACTCTGATGGCTCCCACTCATTGCATATTTGTAGGACACTGACCATGTGTTGGGCAGTGTGTCAGGGGCTGGGAGCAAATGTCAAAGAGCCAGACCACCTGGAGAGATGGTTAAGCAGACTGGAAGTGTCTCCCGAGCGCTGTGTGATGTGGGAACCCTGGAGGCCCTCCTGGGGGAGGTGGTGCTGGCCTTAGGCTTCAAGGTGTAAATAGGAGTTCATTGGGCAGGGGTGGGGAGAGCATGATCGCAGAGGCTGACAGGCAGTGTCTGGGGGTTGCAGACTTCTGGAAACACCACAGTGTGAAGGATGAGGTCTGAGTTGGTGGGAACAAGGCTGAAGAGGTAGGGAGGGCATGGGCCTTGGGGGTTCCCTGTGCCCAGATGTGCAGTTTTCCACAGGCTCTGAGGGTCAGTACTCACCCTCTGCTGGACACTGGCCTCAGGCTTCCCTCTCGCTGCCCAGACACTGCCCTCCATCTGCTTTAGCAGACCTTTCTGGACCTCGCCTGTCCTCCCTTTAAAGATGCTTATACACCTGTTCCTCCAGCAAGCCCTCCCTGACCTCCCTCAGGTTAGCCCAGGCCCCCTGTGGCCTCCTGAGCTAGTCTATCAGGAAGCGTATTCTCATTGTCACTGTCTGTTTCGTTTTAGCCCTGTCCCCCCTTGGCTGGGCGCTCTGGGAGAGCAGTGCTGTGTTTAATTCACCTTTGCGATCAAGGTCACAGCCCAGGCTTGCCACACAGTGGGCCCTTGGGAAATGGTGATCTCACTCTTGTCCTGAGCCTTGGAGCCCTGGGACTTCCCTGGCCTCCCTGAGTGGGCATGTGCTCAGGCTGCAGCCCACCTACCTAGGGCTGGGTGGGTGTCAGGTTCCAGGCCTGAGGGCCCAGACAACCGGTTAGGGCTGTGATGTGTGACGGCCAGGGGACGGGAAGGGAGTGTGCGGGCATGTGGTCTCCCAGGCGTGCAGGAAGCCCAGGAGAGGTGGGGACTGGCTGGGCAGGGTCCCCGCCCCACCAGGGACAGCTTAGCAGGTGTGCAAAGCTGCCAGCCAAAGGCGGGACACTCCTGTTGGCTTCAGTGGCCAGGGTGGTGCTGGCACAGCCTGGGGAAAACCCGTGGCTGAGTCTGGCAGAGACACCGATGGAAGAGCTGGGTGCGGGCATCGCCTGGGCCATGTGGGGAAGGCCGTGGCCGGGCAAGTCAGAGCAGGGTGCTGCGCAGGCTGAAGCAGGAGATGCCGGCCCACCCACTGGCCTGGTTTCCCCCAGAGCCTTGAGGGCAGAGCAGCTGCCCTAGATCTGCAGCCAGCCCTTCCCAACCTGCTCTGCTCCCTACCCCAGGCCCAGCACCACCTGCGGAGAGGGAGACCTCAGGCCTAGGAGGTTGTTGGTGCTCAGTATACAATTGCTGGTACGTGGATGCAGGTGGCTGCGGTCTGTTTACTTGTGTCCTGTCTGTGCTCCCCACGTGCCCAAATTCCTGTTTCTACCCAATTGTGGCATGACATGACACTCCCCGGGGGGTCCTGCCTGCCCATCTCGCTGGTGGGGCGCTGAGCCCAGAGATGGGGGGACACTTACCCAGAGCTGCACAGCGAGCGAGTCACGGTACTCAGGGGAGTGATGTGGCCAGCTGAGGCCAGCCAGCTGAGGCATGAACTGCTAAGGAGCCTCGTGATAGTTCCTTTGCATCGTTGGCAAGGAAGGGGCTGCTCTGTGTATGAGCTGCCTGGGCAGGGGACGTTACCAGGTGACCTCTGGAGGCTTTTCTTGGTGCTGGACTCTGGGATCAGAGGAAGATGTGCTTTGGGCCCTAGAGGGGCTCCTTGCCTGGCAGCCTCGTGATTCCAAGGGTCCTCAGCAGGCCTAAAGCAGGGAAATCAGACCAAGGTCCTCTCCACCTCTGGACAAGTTTAGCCTCTTCCTGCAGCCAGCCCAGAGCTGCCCCTGCCACCCAGCTGGGGGCCAGCGCTGCCCAGGCCACTGCTCAGGAGAGCCTCTGTGACTTTGGTTGCTTGCGCCGAGATGTTTGGACAGATTTGTCCAGGGTCTGCAACGGCCCCACCCCCGCCATCCCAGACCTGGGCCGAGGCCGGGGTCCCCCTGCACCTAGGGGCCGTGGTTTGGGTTATGATTAGAAGGACATGGGAAAGCCACCTGTACCGTGCCTCTGACTCCAAAATGCCATTCCCCAGCCTGCAGTTCCACTACGAGCAAAGAGCTCCTTGGGATGCGTAACGGCTCAGAAAGCAACTTTTAACCAACAAACACTCAATTTTTTATTTGTCTTGAAAATGGTGTGCGCTTACAGCACAGGAGGTAAGTTTCCATACACTTGGGTCCTCGGCA
Source organism: Orcinus orca (assembly GCF_937001465.1). Classification (NCBI taxonomy): domain Eukaryota; kingdom Metazoa; phylum Chordata; class Mammalia; order Artiodactyla; family Delphinidae; genus Orcinus; species Orcinus orca. Next base: position 5,548,007 of record NC_064565.1, on the reverse strand, counting down.
CTGTCCATGGCAAAGCCTTCCCTCCCAAGGGTTTACGCGTTAAGGGAAGGGGTGCAGTTCATATGCCAGTAGCGGTTTTGCCCTCAAGAGCTTTTCCATCACTGAGCTGGCAAACACTGCCTGTGACAGGCATTAGGGGTTGCTGACAGCCCCCCTCCTGGCCTCACAGCCAGCCTGTGCTGTCGTCCACCTCCCCTGTGCTGCTGGGTCCCAAGAGCCCCCCAGAGCCTTGTGGGCAACGGGGCTTGAGGTGAGGCTAGGAGAAGAGGAAGGTTCTCTCAGTTTGTGTGTTGAGTCGTCATCAAACGTGGAGTAAGCCTTTGTCCGGGGCCGGCATAACGGGCGTGGGCACGGCAGTGGTACTCAGAGTACAGCCACATTGGGACTTCCCTGGCGGTCCAGTGGTTTAGACTCCACGCTTCCAATGCAGGGGTGCAGGTTCGATCCCTGGTCGGGGAGCTAAGATCCCACAGGCTGCGTGGCCAAAAGAAAAAAAATAAAAGAATACAGTGACGCGGGAGTTTGCCCTCGGGGGGCGCAAGGCAGAACTGGCCTGGTGGGGGGCTGGCAGGGCAGGCTCTGGGGAAGTAGCATTGCAGGCAGAGCTGGAAGTGTGTTAAACTGGGCGATTTCGGGGTGGACCTGGGGGGTGGTGAGCCTGGAGGGGTGGACGGGGGCAGATCCCGGAGTGGGGCCTTGGTGCCATGCAGAGTATTTGGACCTTGTTATGCAGCCACTTCCCCGCCTTTCTGGTCCTCTTCCCGCCTCAGAGCCTCCTTTGGGGGGTTTCTCCACTCACTGGGTCTCTGTCCTTGACTCCTGCCCGTCCCCAGGCTCGGATGAAGGGGCCCTGGCAGGGGCCTTGGTGCCGGTGATGCCCGTACGTCAGGCCTGTTCCTGCCGTGCCCTCCACCACCGGGCCCCTGCGGGTGGGCACCTCCCCGGCCTGCAGCCTGCCCAGGGCTGTCTGTTTTTCCTCCTTGGGGCAGAGGCAGAGCTTGTTTCTCCCCCGCCGCCGCTCAGGAATCGCGCCTCAGAAGCACACAATGCAGCTGTTAAAATATCTGGGTCTGGCCTGGCGGCTGCACAGCAAACCCCTTGTTCACCTCGCAGACAGCGTGCCCAGGGGCCGAGCTGGGCCTGCCTCTGCTGGCCGCCTGCTGGGGGGGTGGGGCGGGGAGAGACCCCGGGCCTTGCTCGGGACTTCTGCTGCTTTGGGCCTGTCCACGGAGGAAGGGGACAGACAGCAGCATTTGGAATCGGCAGGACGGCACGTTCCAGAGAGGTGCCAGCCTGAGCGTTTGCACGTTAGAGCCCAGAGGCCCAGACACCTGTGGTGGGGCGTCAGGATGGAGAGGAAGGGGGGCCACGGGCTGCCTTGTCCAGTCTCGGACAGGCCTGCTGCCGGTGCCGGGGCTCCTGGGTCAGGTCTTCCTGCCCCAGTTGGCAGACAGGTGGGTGGTCTCGCTGGGGCTGCAGCTAGGATAACGTGGTGGGCATTTGAGTCGGAACCCCTGTATATGCCAGGCCCTGTGTTCTTAATCCTCTCCATGAGGGACACGCCGTTGTCATCCCCATTTTACAGATGAGGAAACTGAGGCTTGGGGGGACTCAGTTCTTATTCATCGCTCTAGGTAGCGCTGGGATGCGAACGTGGACCTTTCTCCAGAGTCTGCCCTCCCCGTGTGCCCCCCCCGCTGAAGGTGCCGGCTGCTGCTGACGTGTGCAGGGGGTGTTGTCAAAGTCTCAGAAGCAGCACCAGGAGGTGGGTTGGCTCTGACTAGGGTTCAGGTGGGAGGGCGTTAGGCAGGCTTCCCAAGGTTTAAAGCGTGGCTTCCTTGCATAGAGCAGGGAGGAGAGAATGTTCTGGGCAGGAAAGCAATGGGACAGAGGCAGGGGGATGGAGATGACCTGGTATTTTCAGGGAGTGAAACCACGTGCAAGGGAGTGGAAGCTGCAATGCCATCTGAAGGGTGAGCTCTTACCCACACCCTTCCGGAAAGAAAAAGCCTCTTGCCCAGCTCTGGGCCCCCTGACGCCCATCTCCCCTTATCTGAGCCTGGCTGCTGCATTTCCCATCGTTGGGGCCTCCCTGGCTGCTGTTCTGGCCCAGCAAGTCAGTGCATTGGGGTCATGATCTGTTTTCCGGCGCACCAGCAAGCCCAGGGGCTGGGCACATGAGGGAGCTTTCCTACTTGGAAAAATACATTCAAGGAACGATAAAGAAGCAGGTGCCCCGCTAGGAGAGTGGTTTCTGCATGGTGCCCGCCTCTGGCCACAGCGAGTAGAGGGGAGGCCTTTGACCTGAAGCTCCTGGGAGCAGCTGGGGTTGTGGCAGCCAGGCTGGCTGGCTGGCGCGGCAGAGGTGTGTCCGAGACTCCAGAGGCACAACTCCTCACTAAACCTCGGTCTCCCCCAATCCTGTCTTCCTTGGAAAAGGGTGCCCACTTGTAGGGGTTCGCCTGCCTGGCCAGCCTTGGGCCAAGCCCCACTGGGGACCCTATGTTTGCAGAGCCACTGCTGCAGGGTGTTCATGGCCCTGCGGGGAAGCTTGACCACCTTCTTAACCATGCTGGGAGTAGGGAGGATGCTCTGTGTTACAGGGGAGGGGACGGAGGCTCAGAGAGGGAAAGCCGCGTGGCTGGACACACCACTGACGTGGACTGCGCTGGCCCAAGCATCAGCGTCTCTCACTCTGGAGAGGAAAATACACACATTTTAAAAGAAGATTATTTTGTCCCTGGCCGTGAAGGGCAAGCAGAGCGTCCCCAGCTTGGCGCCGTCCTGGGGAACCCTCCCCTCACCCCCGTCCCGGTCCCTTCAGGATGGGAAAGCGAGTGTCAGTTTGATCCAGGGGGTCTGAGCCGAAGCCCATGTCTGGCTCCCTCATGCCTTCAGCATGACGGGCTAGGACGCCCTTTGCTTTCCCGTGGCTGCCCTGGCACTGTGGTGCGGACGGCTGTCCCTAGGGTCTGGAGCGCCCTTTAGAATGTCCATTTTCTAGGTGGCAACACTGAGGTGACGGGAGATGGAAAGACTCAGTCATCCACTCAGGGAGGATGTTGACGAGTCCTCGGGACCTTGGGGCCATGAGAGAGAGAGTCTGCTGCCATCTTTTTAGTTACAGTGTCGTTATAATTATCATTACCAGAACTTCCCTGGTGGTGCAGTGATTAAGAATCCGCCTGCCAATGCAGGGAATACGGGTTCAAGCCCTGGTCCGGGGAGATCCCACATGCCGTGGAGTAACTAAGCCCATGTGCCACAACTACTGAGCCTGCGCTCTAGAGCCCGCAAGCCACAACTACTGAGCCTGCGTGCCACAACTACTAAAGCCCGTGCACCTAGAGCCTGTGCTCCGCAACAAGAGAAGCCCCTGCTCGCTGCAACTAGAGAAAGCCCGCGTGCAGCAATGAAGACCCAACGCAGCCCCCAAAAAAATAATTAATTTTAAAAACCCCAATTATTAATTATTATTACCTTTCATCAGTGTTGCATTGGCGACGCATTTTTCACTCCAGGAACTTTCACGTGTTTTATCTCATTTGATCACAAAAATAAGTCTATGATCAAGGCTGGCCGGGTGTTTATTATGTGTATGTGTATCCAGGGTATGTGTGTGTGTGTGTCTGTATCTCTCTACACATACGTGTATGTGTGTGTGCGTGCATGTGGTGTGTGCATCTGTATGTGACTTTGTGTGCACTTGTGGGTGGCCCTGTATGAACGTGTGACAGTGTGTATATGTGTGCCCACGCTCACACAGGTGACTGTGTACATGGTCATGGTTGTTGCTGTAGGTTGTGTGTGCTCTTCGTGTGTGCCCACGCGTGTGGGGCCCAGGCAGTGTGCCGCACGGGTGAGATCAGACAGGAGGTGAGAACACCAGGGCCCCGAGGTGGCCAGGATCGCTGGGAAGCGAGGTTTCACCTCTCTCCCAGAGGCTGATTTCGCCTGGGGAAGCTGCTCTCATTCCTGTGACTCACTCATCAGGAGAGCTCAAAGCAGCCAGCTGGTGGGATTGCAGGGTTCAGAGCGATTTGGTCATTCTCCTCTGATTATTTTTTTAATTAATTAATTTATTTAATTTATTTATTTTTGGCTGCGTTGGGTCTTTGTTGCCACGCGTGGGCTTTCTATAGTTGTGGTGAGTGGGGGCTACTCTTCGTTGCGGAGCACGGGCTCTAGGCGCTCAGGCTTCAGTAGTTGTGGTGTGTGGTTCAGTAGTTGTGGCTTGCAGGCTCTAGAGCGCAGGCTCAGTAGTCGTGGTGCACAGGCTTAGCTGCTCCGCGGCATATGGGATCTTCCCAGACCAGGGCTCGAACCCGTGTCCCCTGCATTGGCAGGCGGACTCTTAACCACTGAGCCAGCAGGGAAGACCTCTGATTATTAATTTATTCTTCAAGCCCGTCCTTTCACTCCAAGTTCTTCATCTTTGCTGTGCTGTGGCCCCCTCCTCAGAATAATGCTGTAAATGCATAGGATAAAATGCATAGGATTGGGATGGATAAATTAGGAGTTTGGGATTAACATATACACACTACTGTATTTACAATAACCAACAAGGACCTACTGTATAACACAGGGAACTCTACTCAATATCTTGTAATAACCTTTAAGGGAAAAGAATCTCTGTGCTAAAAACCTGAAACCAGCACAACATTGTAAATCAACTATACTTCAGTAAAAAAAATAAAATGCATAGGATTACGAAGGAGGCCAATTGTCCTGACTGCAGCGATCATAGCTTAATAGATGTGCTTTGCTGGCACAACTGGCAAGGTCGGGGGTGGTGTCTAATGCCGACCTTGACCTTGAGCGCAGCACCATGGTGAGCACAGGTGATGCCCCAAGACGGGATGTGAGCACACCTGTGGCTTGTGCTGGTGGCAGGCTCACAGGCACTATGCCTTTTACCCACCTTCATGTCGGAGGGAAACACCAACTTCCGGTTCCAAATTAACAGAGATAAAAATACATTTATTTCCATTCATTTGCTTTAATTGGAACTTACCGATTATTTGGAAGCTGGAAGCAATCTTAGAAGCACCCCATGTAGTTTCTGCTGAACCTGCCTGTGCATCAGAAACAGCCGTGGAGCTTTTTTTTAAAGTTTGGATATTTTGCCCCCCGCCCTGTGCCTGAACCTGTGGCGTCAGAATTGGCAGGGGAAGGACCAGGAGTGTTTCCAGAGGCTCAGGGTGCTGCCAGCACCCCCAGGGGTACCGAGACCCTGGGGGGCAGGGGTGCTGTGTGCAGCTCCAAATGGAAGGGAGCTTCTCCTGGCTGCAGGTCCGGTGTCCCCCCTTTCCCGGGCAGAAGCCCAGGAGCGTGGCCTCCCGGGTAACGTGGAGGTGTTGACTCTCTCCTTGCCCCGTGGGCGCTGTGCTCTCAGCCCCTCTTTTCTGGAACCTTTTGTGGAGCCCATGGGCAGTCCCCCAGCATATCCCACAGGCCGCCAGCTGAGGTCTGGGGACCCGAGGCCCCGCTCTGCTGTCCCCAGCTGGGCTTCCTGGGACCCTGGGCGCCTGGTGTTTACCCAGAAATTGTGCTAATTCCGGTAATTCCCGTGACTTACGCAGCCTCTCGGCTCTGTCTGCTGCTTTCCTCTCCTGGAAGGGAGGGGGAGGGGGAGGGCCGTGGCTGATCTGTGGAACACGAGGCCTGTGACGCAGTGGTCCCTGCAGGGGACACCCCGCTCCCCGACTGGGTCAGCTCCCCATGGGCGCTCGTGGAAGCCCAGGCACTCCCAGGCCCACTGCTGTCTGAATACATCCCCTCCCTGCTACTCTGTCCACCTGGTCCTGGGGTGGCCTCGCTCTGAGGCTTCGGGCAGCATTGCAGCCAGAGGACCTGGCTCTAGACCTGGGCCCTCTCCCTCCGTGGAGAGTGGCTTTGGGCAGCTCACCTCTTCCTCTGTAAGAATCGGGAGGATGCCGTTCCCTCTGACAACGTGGCGGGGGGGATGCTGGCGTGAGGCAGCTGAACCTCTTTTTGGCCCTGGCATCCCTGATGCTAAAGTTCAAGGATTCTGAGTTGCTGGCCTCAATTTCCCATCTGCCTTCGGGGATGCTTCCCAGCAGCCTGGGTTTGGTCACTTGGGCCGACCCTGTGGGTGCCTTGTTGAGTCCTTTCAAGCCTGCTGCCCTCCAGATGCTGGCCTGGTTCCCTGGACCCATCCTTTCCCATCAGCAAGGGGTCTGAGCACGTGCTCAGCTGGACTTGGGGACCCAGGGGCGTGAGGCCTGGCCCTGGCCTGGAGGAGGTCATGGTTGAGCGGGGAGCCAGGTGGGTACATAGCAGGTTTTGGCCAGGCTATATGAGAGGTGCCAGACCCGGGGGAAGGACACCCAGTTCGTTTGGGGTGGAAGCCAGCTCCCGGCCTTCTGCAGTGTGAGGCACGAAGCTGATTGTCCGTAAAGAATTCTGCAATGAGGAGTTAGGGGAAGAATGTACAATTGCCAACTCCTCCCCCCGCATCCTGGTCAGCCTCAGTGGACGGTGCCACCCGCAGGGGCATGGTGTTGGCAGGCGGTCCTGGACAGAGCCTCAGCTTTTGCCTATCCATCGGCTGGTGGTCCCCGTCCACCAGTCTCGCTTCCTTGGGTGCAGCACTAGGACAGGGCCTGTGTCGAATCCTCCTGGGCTTCTGGCATAGGGTTCCTCACACTCAACAGGCACCTCAATGATGCCAGGGAATTCTGGGGCAAATCCCTTTGCACTGCAGGGTCCTCACTCGAAGGACAGCTCTCTGTGATGCTCCAGTGTACAGCTTTGGGGCCAGACAGCCTGGGTTCAAGGTCTGGCACAGCCACTTTTAAGCTGTGTGTCTTTGGACAAGTTATCAACCTCTCTGAGCATTGGTTTCTTCCTATGTAAAGTGTCGTGAGGATTAAATGAACTCACTCTTGCAAAGAGCTTGGCACCTGGTAAATGCTTGTTCAAGGTTTGTCGTTCCAGCTATCATTTTGATTTTTGTCCTTACTTCCAAATTCAAGGTGTGTTTCAAAGTTGAGCCTAAATTCCTTCACCTGAGCTTCTTGGGAAGAAAACCCAGATTGTTCACAAAATCACTCGTATTTCCAAGAGCTGTGATTTTCTGCCTCAGAGGTGCACAGTCCTTGCCCGGCATTCCTGAGCTGTTGCTCCATGCCAGCCTGAGTGGGGAGCAGCTCCGGACCTGGTGGTGATGATGAATACAGATGGGGGTGATGGGATGCTGTAGGGATCTGGAAGCAGAAGTGACCTTGATTGGGGAGGAGCTGGGGGCCTTCCCAGAGGAGGTGACGTCTGAGTGGCATCTTGAAGGAAGAGTAGGAGTCCATCACACAGAAAAGGGTGAAGGGTTTCTGGTGGGTGTTCCAGGGTCAGGGCTGGCTGCTTGTGAAGGGTGCGGGGGTGTGGGGGGAGATGAGGCTGCAGGTAGACCCAGGAAGGCTTTGCCTGAAGGCCCCAGGGGCTCAGCGAGGCCTTGGCCAGACTTGGTTTGGGGAAGGTGCCTGGCTGTAGGGTAGAGGGGGACCTGGAGGGGGACCAGGACCCAGAAGGGAAGGATGCCTGGCAGAGCAGCCAGCTGGGAGAGGCCCCGCAGGCCAGGTGCTTTGCGGGTGAACTGATGGGAATCGCAGCTGATCAGATGGGGGGGTGAGGATGGGGTGGGACGGTGGCCCAAAGTGCCGGCCAGGTGGATGGGAGGGTGGCCCCTGCGGCCAGGCTAAGGGGGCAGAGAAGGTGGAGCAGGCGTGGCCCAGGGGCTGTTGCTGGTGGCCGCTCAGCCAGCCAGCCTCTTACAGCACAGATTATACAAATAGGCTTAAAGGATCAGCTGGCGATCCCGAAATCTCCAAGCCAGAGGAAACCTTATAACTCACCAGAATCCTCAGGGAGATTTCCCTGTCCTTCATCTATCTTGGGGTTTCTGGACAGGGGTTTTGAAAGACTGGAAACCATACAGTCTGGTGGGTGAGGTAAATCCGGGAGGTCCAGAGCTTGGGCTGTTCGCTTAGCAGGCTGGCCAGGCTGCAGCCACCTCTGGCTTCACACCCATCACTCTTGTATACTCCCGCTTTTTGCTTAGAAAACCATGAGAGTATCGTGCAGACTTTTAAAAGGTGAGGTTCTGGGGCCTGCAGATGTAAGATTTGCAGCCGCCGGGGATGGAGCTGACCATCGCCTTTGGTTTCTGCCACCCGCGATCCACGGGCTCTGCCCAGAACCCTCTCCTCCCACCAGCGTGCAGACCCACCTGCCTTCCTTCTGAAACAGCAGCTGATCTTCTTTTCATGGCAAAGATTCCTGACTAAACGTCTGTGCCTCTGTCTCTCCCTGAGCCCACCTGGGCCCTGGTCACCACCGTGCAGCGCCGGGGCCTCTTAGAGCCTGTGATGGAGATAACCCTTCCTGGCATTTCTTGCTTGGGTTGGACTCCTGGCCCCACACTCTCCTGGTGATTTTACTTTCTCTTCCTTCCTGCTCCTTCATCCCTGCTCACTTCCTTGGCTGGTTTCTCTTCTCCCTCCTGGAAATGTTGGAACGCCCCGTGTCTCGTTCTGGAACTTTCTCTACTTCTTCCCTCCGCCCTCTCCCTTGGAGATCTTGCCCTGTGGCTGCCATATTCCCATCTCTAGCCTCTGCCTCTCCCCAAGCTCTGCCTTGCATTTCCAACAGTCTTGCTTATCTTTAAAAAAATTTTTTTTTTAACCTTTTTATTTTCTGTTGGAGGAGAGTTGATTAACAATGTTGTGATACACTAAAGTGTACACTAAAGTGACTCAGTTATACATAATACATGTATCTATTCTTTTTCAAATTCTTTTCCTATTTGGGTGGTTATCTAGTATTGAACAGAGTTCCCTGTGCTACACAGTAGGCCTTTGTTGGTGATCCATTTTAAATACAGCCGTGTGTACATGTCAATCCCAAACTCCCTAAGTACCCCTTCCCCCCACCATTCCTCCCTGGTAACCATAGGTTCGTTCTCTAAGTCTGTGAGTCTGTTTCTGTTTTGTAAATAAGTTCCTTTGTATCATTTTATAGATTCCACATATAAGCTATACCTTTCTCTTCACATGATATTTTTCTTTCTCTGTCTGACTTACTTCACTCACTATGACATTCTCCAGGCATATTACTCAGCCATTAAAAAGAGTGAAATAATGCCATTTGCAGAAAAGTTTTATTGAAGTATAGTTGATGTACAACATTGCGTTAATTTCTGCTGTACAGCAAAGTTATTCAGTTTTACATATATTTTCTTTTTCACATTCTTTTCCATTATGGTTTATCCCAGGTTATTGAATAGAGTTCCCTGTGCTCTACAGTAGGTCCTTCCTGTTTCAGTCTCTGCATGTCTTAATAGGCGTCTCAGACTTAACACGGCCCAGACCCAGCTCCTGGTTTTTGCCCCCGAACCTGCTTCTCACCCGCTGTGCTCCATCCCAGCAAACAGCCCCACCGTGCAATCGTCCAAGTGCTCAGCGGAAAATCGGAGCCATCTTTGACACTACCCCCATTCTTTTAAGAAAATTGGCTTTCAGATGTCTGTTCCGTAATATTTGATACAAATACTGAATTAGCAGCATCTGTACATGATGAAGCATCAGTTAGTAAAACGCTTGCTTGTGGCCCACCAGCCAGCTGGAGATGGAGCGTTACCTGGGCCCCGCATCCCCTGGGTTCCTCTCTCGTAACCCACGACGACTCCGCTTTCTAGCACACCCCACATCCAGGCCCGAGCAAGGCCTGTGGACTCTGCCTTCAGAGCCACTGTCCTTTTAACTCAGACAACCAATATCTCCCCAGGTCACTGCAGTCGTGCGCCATCCCCCAAATCTGCCCTCCGTACACTGGCAGAGTGACCCCTTTGTACTGTGAGTCCTGTCGTACCCCCCTTCTGCTCAAAACCCTCCAGGGCTGGCACTCACCTTCCTGCTGCTCCTTCAACAAGCCACCCTCCTTCCTGCCAGGCCCGCGGCTCCCGCCCCTGCCCTCTGGCTGCCGTGGGCTCCCTCAGACCCTCATGTGGCATCCCATCCCTTCCTCAGAGAAGCAGGCCAGCCGCCCCCCTGCCCTTCCCACCCCACTCTATCCTGCCCCTCTGCTTTCTTTCCTTCTCTCTCGCTAATGAGAGACAAAATATACATTTATCTTCCCCTTTACTTATTATGTCTCCCAAGTAGGATGTGAACTCTGTGGGTTGTATCTCCGGCACCAGGCACAATGCTTGATGCATAACAGGGGCTTGAAGAGCTATTGACTGAATGTGTGCGAGTGCGTAAATGGTGAAAACTCTGTGGAATGCAGGAATGAACGAATGAATGAAAGAATGAACGAACATACACGTGAGTGAGTGAAAGGTGGAGCCGGTGAGCTGCAAAGAAACGGGAGAACGGGGGCTTTCCTCTGAGGACCGCCAAGTCGCGGTTTCTGTATTGATTTTTCTCGTCCTGTGAGGCTGAGATGAGGGGCATCACTTGCTGACCTCATTTCTCAAGGTGGTTCTTGCTAGTCGCCATGCACAGTACTAGGAACTTGTTGCTTAGATTTGAAAAATCGGGGGTAACAGGCAGTGAAAAACGCTCGGCTGTGGTCCGTGAGGTCGTTCAGAAGACCAGATGAATCTCAGAACGAAGAATTCTCAAAATTAATTAAACCCTCCTTCGCAATGATCAAAGAAGGAGCGCGTGGCGGCAGCGGGTGGGAATCTGCGTCGGCGCGTCCCGGCTGGGTCTGGGGGCCGCGTTGGTGAGTGTCTTTGTCTCCTCCTCCAGGGCTGCCACCCAGGACTATGCGTGGCTAGGATGGAGACGTCCGCCTCAGCCATGGCCACGGACAAGAAAGAAGCCAAAAGTGGGATCCTGGAGGGCGTCGCTTTCCCCGACCCCGGCAGGAAGGCCTCAGCCCTCGCGGTGGCCACTGCGGCGGCCGCGGTAGCCACCCAAGGAGGTACTTTCTGTTCTGCATGGTTGGCGGGGGGTGTTTTTCATGAGCCCGTTCGGACTGAATGAGACGGGAGGCCGATGTCATCGGGCAGCCATGCGGGGTTTATGGGGGAGCAAGAGGGCGCCCCAGCTTTGGGGACCCCAGGCACCAGGATGGATGCCTGTGGGTGGATCTCGAAGGTCCAGCCACTCCCAATCGGGGGGTTTGGGCATCTCAGGCTCCAGCAGGAGAAGGGGAGGGGAGGCAAGGGAGGCTCGGGGCTGTGGGGCAGCCCTGGGGTGCATTCTGTCGGCACAGATGTGCCAAAGAGGCTGCTGGTTGCCTCCGGCCTGCCAAGGGCTATTTTGGAAAGTAATTGTCTCCTGATCCTTTCTGGCTGTAATTAGAGGGTCAGGTACAGAATTTAGCATCCTTAGGTGAATTTCTGGCCAACTTAATTATAACAGAAGGACCCCCCGAGCCACAGCCTCTCATTTTACTGCCCCGAAGAGAAATAGTCTCTGGTTTCCACTGGTCTTTGCCAGCATCCCGTTGGGAAAGCTTGGCGGGAAGACGAGACCTCCCCTTGTGTCTGCGCGGTCCATCTGGAGGCCACAAAACTATTTCTGTCTCCGAGGAATGGAGAGACTTAGATTTCTTTTCTTCCCCTTTTTATTCAAGTGCATTTAGTCATGCCCTGTTGCTCTCGCCGCTGAAGCACAGCTCCCAGAGCAGCGGGGGAAATGCGCCTTCGCCGGGGTGGGGTGTGAGTGCCGGCCGCGCCACTCACATGTTGATGTCTGCAGGTCGCGGGGGGCTTTGTTCAAGTGCAGACCCCCAGTCGGTGAGTCGGGGCGAGGCTGAGTTTCTGAAATTCTAACCAGCGCTCGGATGATGCTGGGACAGCCAGTCCACAGGCCGTGCTGGGTGCAGCCTAGGGCCAGAGTGCAGGGATTCGGAAGGACACTCAGAGCGGGTAGGAGTCATTGTTTCCAAGAGCGAACTGGAGGCCCTCTGGTTCATTGTTACTACACTGTTTCTATTCCCCCCCACCACCACCCGTGATTCTCAGTTGGAGGTCATTATGAGGATGTGCGGCCCAAGCCAGGACGGGGCGAGCCCAGGCCAACCTTCGGGTATTAGGACTCCTGCTCTGCGTGACACCCCTTGACCCCCGTCCCTGCTAGGAGCCGGGCTCTCTAGGCCCTCCCTCTGTGAGGGTGGAGGAAGGAGCCAAAGCCCAGGGTGGACCACATGCAGGTGGTGTCGGGAGCCAGGGGATGGAAGGCCCAGGGTGGGGGTCTGGCGGTGGTCCCAGGGCTGGCTTGTCCCGGGCCTGGCTGGGTCTGCACGTGGTCTGTTCCTTCTCCTGGGTCAGGGCCCACCCTGGCCTGTGGCGACACCTCAAGCCGTCCCTCTGCCTGATGCAGAGGCGCCTGGGCCTCTGAGGCCTGAGTGGCCTCGGTGCCTCTCTGACCCGCCCCCGGGCCCTCAGCTGTCCCCGCCTCGGCCTCTCGCTAGCCCGGACCCTAACCCTCTCTGGAGCCATCAGTGCATCGTGAGCTCCACGCAGCCCAATTCACTGCCACGTCCTGTAGCCGAGAGCAGACTCGTGGTCATTAGAGAGAAATGAGGGCATGATTGGGAAGGAAGTCCTCTAGCATCAGACCTGGCTATCAGCAATGGGGCAGTAATCTCAGATGCTTGAGGGGGTCTTGGTCTCGGGGGGCAGGCCACGGGCCTACAGCTTGGGGTGCAGCCGCTCCCTGGAGGTACCCGACCTCGCTCTACTCGCCCCCCAAGGATGCGGTCCTGCCCACCCCGCAGGCCCCGTCCCCTCCTTGCCCGACCCCAGAGGAGCGCTTGACTGGTGAGGTTCCTACGCTGGGTGGATGTGGCCCTCAGCCCAGTCGCCCAGGACAGGTGGCACGTTGTCATCAGAGCGAGTTAGGTACGTCCCTTGCTCCCTGTAGCACTCTCTGGACAGCTCATTTGGGAAGGGCCGTCCTGCAGTCAGGGCAGAGCAGGTGGCATCTGGAGCGGGTTCCCTGGGGCTGGGGGACCGTGACGTCCGCGTTCTGCGGGTGGGGCAAGGTAGGCCGGTGGTGCAGCCCCGAGTCGCTGGCCTGGGTCCCCGTTCCAGCCCAGGCCCGGTCCCGGTGTGGCAGGCCATTCCCTCCTCTGGGTCTCGTGTTCCTAATCTGTGTTGTGGGGACGTTTGGCAGATGTGATTCCAAGTCTGTGTGATGTCGTGACGTCGGATCTTACCCCTGGGGGCAGAGGTGCTGTGAGCAAGCCTCCTCTTTTACGCAGCAAACCGGAGACAGCCCCAAGGAGCCTCTGCTGTGGGCCCCTCTGCCCGCAGGGGCGTAGGCCTGTGGACAGGTGCGATGTGGTGCCCGGCAGCACAAGGGGGTTCGTGCGTGTCCCCCACACGGAGGTCCTCTCAGGGCCTGGATGTTTGCACTCTGCTCTGGAGCTCAGCACTCGGCACCAGGCCTGGCAGGAGGCAGTGCCTGAGGGTCCCCTATGGCCCTGAGTGACGTCAGGGGAAGGTGGCCTTGGTGAGGCGCTGGCCGGAGGCGGGGGGAGCTCAGCCGGCCGGCGTGGGGCTGGTGGGAAGGACAGGGAGGCTGCACAGAGGCCTGGGAGAGGGGCAGTGCTGCCCAGTGCACGCTGGGCTGGGGCAGGGGTGCGGGGAGCTGAGAGCTGCCTGTCCAGGGCCCTGTCCCTGAGTTGTTTCTGGAAAAGATGGGGTAACAGTCCTGGTCTGCGAGGCCTGTTTGCTGAGGCAGGGGCAGGACTGAGCTCATTCCCTGTGGCTGAGCGGGTGACCACTCACTCGGACACCTGGCCCTCCTGACACCCAGTTTATCCCTTCCGAGTCCACAAGATCGTCCCCATGATTCTGCACCGTGGTTTGCAGCTTTCCCGGAAAGAAAGGATGGCTTACGCAAGCTCAGTGTTCCAGGGCCTGTTACACATCTGTCCAGAGTAGGGGGAGTCCTGTCTGAGGATGTCGGGGCCATGTGGTAAGGAATGCAAAAGGGCCAGACCCTGTGAACTGGTGAGGCAGTGATCACCCACCTCTGCAAGGTGCCCAGAGGTGGGAGGTACCCTGTCTTGCAGGCCAGCTTCTGACCCCTCATCTGCCCCCTGCCAAGTGCCACTGGTTCCGGGAGCTTCAATCCCATCCCTGGAATTGTAGGACTTTGGTTCTAAGACTGAGCATACCTTTAGGCAGAAAGATTTCATTTCTACATTATTTGTAACTGTGAACATTTGGAAACAACCGAAGTGTTCAGTGATAGGGGATTGATTAATCAAACTGTGGGACGGCTGTTGAATGGAACATTATGTAGACCCTGAAAATGTTAATCAAGACTTTATCATAAGGGGGGGATGTGTCTGTATTCTAATATTAAAGTGTGAAAAAGCAGGATGCAAATTATATCTCACCTCTGTTGTTACCAACCAGGGTTCTTGGCCTTCCCCAATCAACTGAAATTGACTAGAGGCCAGACAGGAAATTCAGGCAAGGCTTTATCGGGGCCCTGCTGTAGCAGGGAGGGGGGAGCGAGAAAAAGCAACAGGTTCCCTTGCTTGCTGTGGGGGCGAGCTTGTTCTTTATATGGAGTGAGGGTAGGGGTCTTCCAGGGGTCCGGCTGGGGTGGCTTAGGCGCTCTGCCCACCCCCTTGGTGGTGCTGCGTGCAGGGGGCGTGTGCAGGACCCTCCTGTTGCTCCCAGCTCTTCAGAAGGGGCAGTTGGGTTTCTTTGGTCTTTTTGTATCTTGTTGTCCATAATTTGCCCCAGCTGGGCATGCACGCGGTTATTTTTAGTCCCTTATAGTTTCTTTGTATCTGTTGCTCCAGGAGACGTCTGTCCAGGTGCAGGCACCACAGCAAAGGGTCCCAGGTCCCAGGTCCCAGCCTGTCCATCCCAACTTTATAGTTCATAGAGGTGCCCTCACCAGTGGTTGTCCAGATGTTGGGACTCGGGGTGGTGTACATTGCACATAGGAAACTCATCCCTTTGGTTCCTAAGGACCTTCAGCCTTCTAGAACCCACTGTTAGAATGTCAGTGAAGGGAACTGCCTGGCGGTCCGGTGATGAGGGCTCAGCGCTTTCACTGCTGGGGCCCTGGCTTCGATCCCTGGTCAGGGAACTAAGATCCCCCAAGCCGCGTGGCGTGGCCAAAAAAAAAAAAAAAAAAAAGTAAGGTGCGCCGGACCCAGACTGTGCCGACTTGGGAGAGCCAAGTGTACACTCTCTCCTTCTGTCTCTCCCATCTGTGACCTTAGGTAGGTCACTTGACCTTGCCGTGGTCGGAGTATTTGCACCATGAAAATTGGCAAACCCATGGACATATATACACTACCAAGCATAAAGTGGATAGCTAGTGGGAAGCAGCCGCGTAGCACAGGGAGATCAGCTCGGTGCTTTGTGACCACCTGGAGGGGGGATAGGGAGGGTGGGAGGGAGGGATACGCAGGAGGGAAGAGATATGAGAACATGTGTATATGTATAACTGATTCACTTTGTTATAAAGCAGAAACTAACACACCATTGTAAAGCAATTATACTCCAATAAAGATGTTAAAAAAAAAAAATTGGCAAACCCTACGCATCAGGGCTGCCTCAGCCCCCTCTCCTCTCCCAGAGCCTGTTGTTAAATTCCCCCCAGCACATGACTGATCATATCTGGAGACTCACTCAGCTTCCTTGGCCCTGTTTGGAATGAGAAAGGGAGTAAGGGTCCAGAGCGAGGAGGTGGGCGATGAAGGAGGTGGGCGTCCCTGGTGGCAAAGCTTGGAAAGGACACGCAGGGTGTCCTGGGTGTCGGGCTGGGGTCGGGGGGTGGCCGGCACGTCTAATTCATGGGCGGTCAGAGCCTCTCCGTGTGTAGGTGGGACCGAGATGAGGTGGGGCAGGGACTTGCCCAAGGCCACCTGCTGCTTCCACGGAGAGCGGAGTCTGGGGCTCAGGGCTCCTGCCTCTCCCACGCTGAGCATCTCCTTCCTGAATCTGCTTTGAGATCATGATTTTAGATTGTTCGTGGGTGATTTGGGTCTTAAAGCCCAGCCTGCCGGTACCGTGTGTGGGCGTCCAGCCTCTGCACCAGCCCTGGACAGGTCTCATCTGTCACCATCCTTGTCATTCCAACAGGCTAAGAGCGCCTGCTCCCCTCCAGCTCTTGGAGGTCTGGGGCTGTGACTTCTTTGCAGGAAGACCTTTTTAAAAGTCTCCTGGCTCGCCCGGCCTCATGAGGCTAGACGTGGTCGGGGCTGGGTGTTTCCACTGAGAGTCCCTACCTACCTGGCCATGATGTGCATCAGAAACACCTTTGCATTGCAGGGCTGTACCCAAGGGACAAACGGTCCTGTGGCCAGACCGGATGGCAGAAGCCTTGGCCGGTGGGGGCTTTCCCAGCCTCTTGAGCTGTTGTGCTAACACTTGGGAGGCCATCAAGCAAACTTTAAAAACACATTTTGACCCAGAGCTATTTTTCCCTTTAATTTTTCACATGGCGTAATTTTAAAGGTAATTTGATTCAGATGTTTCTCATTTTTCTTACACTGAAACTTCCCTAATGCTGTTGTATTTCCCTCTTCAACAGTGGATTTTCTTTCCAAAAATATTTCCGAACCTCTCTGCGTGCTTCAGCTGAGCACAGAGACCAGCCACCCCACGCCTCCAGGGTGGGACCATCAGAGGGGCTGGAGCCATAAAGCTCAGAGCTGTGTCTCACCCCAGTGAGCTTTCCTTGTCCCCGAAGTCAAGACAGGCTTTAGCAGTCCTATGACGCATCTGTGGTGAGTGCCCACCACGTCCTGGCCAGGGTGCTCCCAGGGTGGCCCCTTCATCAGCACCATCAGCATCCTCGGGACTTGGGCCCCACCCCAGACCTCCTGAAGCAGAGCCTGGGAGTGGGGCCTGGTGAGCCTGGGTGATTCTGATCACTCTTAAATGTTGGGCCCTCTGTGCCCTAGCAGTGGGAGGCAAGTCTTTCTACATGAAAAGTGGGACTTACACGCAGAGCGGCTGTGCAGAAATTACAGGCGACGTACAGCGTGCTCACACCTGCTTGGCATGGGCCTCTGGGGGGTAGGAGCTGCCTCTCTCCTTGTAGACAGTGTGGAGTCGTAGTTGGAAGCAGCCCAGCCTCTGGATCCAGACCACCTGCTTAAGGCCCAGCTCTGCTGACCTCAGGCAGGTCTGTGCCTCAGTTTCCACATCTGTAAAATGGGCACAATAGCGCTACCTGCTTCATAGCATTGTGGGAATTACCTGAGTTAGCACATGTAAGGTGCCGGGTACAAAGTGAACTCCAAGTTAAGTGTTTGCTTTATTAGCTATCACCAGTTTTCCTTTCCGAGGTCTGCAGGCTCTGCCTGACGTAGAAAGCCTCTCCTTCTCTGGTAACCCTCAGTAGTGGACCTCCTGAGGCCGGGCAGGTGGCGGGAAGCCTAGATTTCTGGTGTCTTCCTACTCGAGAAGGCGGAGGGAGTGCTGGGCTGGAAATCAGATGTGGGTGGTTCCTGTCCTGCTTGGCTCCCGTGGGGGGTCCTGGATCGGTGACCTTAGTGCGTCCCCGGCCTCATTAACTCAGCCTTGTGCACTGGAGGGTAGGACCGGATCAGAGGATGCTGAAGCTTGGCCTCGCCGTAGAATCTTGTGAGGAGACTATAATAAATGCAGACTCCCAGGCTGCCCAGACCTGCTGAAACAGAATCTCCCGTGCCGGGGCCTGGGCATGTGTATGTTTAACAGGCTTCCCAGGTCATTGGCCATGGCATGGACAAGACCCCTGGAGGTGGTGAACTGGTGGGAGTTGCAGCTGGTAGTCCTGGCAGGGTGGAGCCCTGCATGGCTGTCAGCACGGCACTCCCTTGCTACCTAAGGCCTCCGTGTCACTAAGCTCCCCCTGGCCACCCCTTCGTCTTGTTCCCTGGCTGTTGGCTTCTTGGAAAGTTTCTTCAAAGTACATTTTTGCTCAGAGGGGAGGCATCCACCTCTGTCTCAGAATGCTGTGCAAATGCCAGAATATGGAAATCAGGTGGTGGGTGTTCTCGCTGTGATGCTCAGGCCAGGAAATCCCAAGTCACAAAGCCCCCACCCTGCCCTGTCCTCCTTCAGTATCTCAGTCCCTGGTGTGTCTGTTTCTGAGCCTCCCCCGTCCCCCACCCCGCCCCGATGCCACGGTGACAGGGTGCTGTTTGCTCACCACTGCATCCCCAGCAAGGCAGACACGTAGTAAGTGATTGCTGAGTGAGGGGAGTGAGGCTGGTGCTGTCACGCCAGCTGTGTGCCCAGCGGGCTGGGGTGGCCGGCTGCCTCTGCTGCCCCTGAGGTCCCCTGGGACGAGGGTCCTTCGGGCCTGGCCTGCTCCTGGGCCCTGGCTCCCCTCCCGAGGCTCCCTGGACGGCAGGGAGCTTGCTGTGTGGGCCAAACCTCCTTGGCCACCTGAGCTGCCCAGCTGGGCCACACACTTGCTTTGGGCCCGAGGATGCACTCACGTGTGACTAAGTGGACAATTACTCTTATTTAAGTGATTTTCAGGATGGCTGTCGGTGCCGCTTCTGAGCTTGTTTTAAAGGCCCAGCCACACGGAACAGCCGGTTCCCACAAGGCTTTTCCAGAAAGCAGAGCTCAGTTATCTGTGACAGCTCTGCACAGCCGGGAAGCAGGGTACAGCACAGTCGCCTGGGCATTTTCAGGGTGGGTTCTGAATGACTTCTTGTTTTAAATTGAAGTGTAGTTGACTTACAATACTGTGTTAGTTTCAGCTGTACAGCAAAGTGATTCAGTTATACACATACATATATATAACTCTTCTCAGATTTTTTTCCACTCTAGATTATTACAAGATACTGAATATAGTTCCCTGTGCTACACAGTAGGGCTTTGTTGTTTATCTATTTTGTATACAGTAGTGTGTATCTGTTAATCTCCAATTTCAAACTTATTCCCCCTCCCTCGAAATGACTCTTGATGACGATCTGGACGGTCTCTGGTGCCAGGGGCGTCCTGGAGGGTCGGGGTACCTGGGTAGAGGGTGAGGACTGGAGCTTCCTTCTGGCCACGATGGGGTGAAATGGGACCGCCTTTGAGAGTGGCTGGCAGAGCGCCTGCGTGGAGACCAAGTAAACGTTGGGGACGTGGATCTGAACTGGCTTTCCTCTTGCGCACGGTGGCCTCATGCTCGGCGCTGAGACCTCGTGCTCTAGAAGCCATTCAGAGCGGCTGCCACCCCGTGTCAGGCGGGATGCCCGCTTGCCCCGGTACAGCAGGCTTCTCCACTGCCCCCCACCCCCCCTTCTTGCCCTCGGCGTTCGAGGCCAGCCCGGGGTCTGCGCTCTGGCCGCTGCTCCTTGGCTTATGTTTGCACTTCGGACCCGCATCGCTGTGCCGTCTGCTGGCACGTGAGCTGCCCTGGCAGCATGAAGGCGTCCCAGGCACTGCTGTGGCTTCTGGTCTTGTTTGTCCCCGGGACATGGGCCCCGCCTCGAAGACGCAGCTTCATTTCTCCTGGCTTATTTGCATGTTAAACTGTTGCAGGTTTGGGGAAAGCTTCAGAGTCGTTTCCAGCGATGGAGCTGGAAGAAGCTTTAGCGATCATCTGGTTCGAATCCGTTCATTTTACAGATGCGGAGACTGAGGTCCAGACACTTGAAGCACAAAGGGTCACCAAGGGGCACCATTGGGACTGGAAACCGATTTCCCAGGCGCTGCCTATGGGTTGCGGGGGGAACCCAGCTGCTCCCCAGCCCTGCCCTCCTTCTGGCCGCAACCCCAGCTTCCCAAAAGGACGGTATTTATGTTAGAAACATTCTTCTGATGTTTGGTTCTGTCAAAACTAATTTTAGCATTTCTAAAGCTTGGTGAAAATACAGCCTCATTACTTTGATGTCAGCGCCTAGTCTACTATTAGTATATTCTGGGGTTTATCATTTTAGGCATGTTTAACATGGCTGCACCAGGCACGCATTATTAAATCTGGCTTATTTTACATTCCTGTCCGAAATTATTTATTTGTAACAATTTCCTCTCTATCAGAAGACACAGCTAATGCTGCGTTTTAATGTGTTATTTACACACAAAATAACCTATTTGCAACTCAGTATGTGCCGGAGGGAGGATGGATGGGTCCCGGTTTCCTGCGTTCTGTTATATCGGAGTTTAACAATCTGGTTTGCTAATAGAACCATTTATCACTGGTGTGGGGAGGATAATTTATTTTATGTTTGTGGCCAGGTCTCACGGCATCTGATCTCGGGAACATTTGGAAGAAATGAGGGCAGGCCTGGTGTTCGGGGTGCCTGTGTGACCCCTGGCCTTCCTGAGGTGGCCAGGGGGCCTCGGGGTTCCCTCAGCTCACGTGTACCTCCCACGGATGGTTCTGGAGCTCCGATCAGAAATGTGATGGCAGAGCCACTGCCTCTGCCCTCTAGGGGCCCCGGGGTGAATCCTGCCCAGGGAGGCTCCTGGGGATGCGGCGTGAGAGCCGGGCCCGTAGGGATGCTCGGGGTTTCTCCAGGTGGGAAGAGGAAAGCGGGGTGGTCGTTGGTGGGGGAGCAGCATCAGAGCAGCTCCTCAGGGGCGCAAGGGCTTGGGGGGTCAGCGAGCTGGCCCACTTGCCTCTACTTTGGGGTGGGTGGCCTGAGCGGGGCTGCAGCCTCGGTGGCAGGTGGAGTGCTTAGACCTCCCTCTGCTCCCCAGGGCATCAGGGAGCCAGCCACAGACGCTGAAGGCAGGTCCCCGCTGTGTCAGATTGGCAGAGCTGGCTCGGAAGCTCAGCCTGCAGTGGGAAGGAGTCTTAGGCAGAGCGGCTGGTGGCAGGGGGTCCAGCAGCCAGGCATGGCGGGATGGGCAGTGGCATCTGGGGACCAGGCAAGGAGGAGGCCTTCTGGCTACCCTGGCGTTAGACCCAGCGCTGGCCGGGGCACCCAGGTGGGTGTGTGGCCACTGGACCACGCGGGCTGAGGTCCTGTGGCTCCATCAGGGGTGCCCCCCTTTCGGCACACTGATGGGTGAGGGGGGGGAAGCAGTGCATCTGAATGCGGACACCAGAAGGGGCAGGTGGGGATGGGGTGAGAAGAGTCAAGAAGCAGGAGCCGTAGCGCTTGTCACTAAGAGCTTGGCCCATGGAGAAGCCAGACGCCTCGACTCTCGGCGCTGATGCGGCACTTGCCTGATGCCTGGGTGATCAGGAAAACTGCAGGGAAGGGGAGGCCCTGAAAGGGCCCTGCAGGCTGAGTCGGCCCTGGTAAGGCCACGGCCTGAAGCTGTGTGCCTTGTCTCAGCTGGGGTCCTGCTGGGAGCAGCTGCACACTCAGATCAGATGGCTGGGGAGAGGTTACCAGAGTGGTGTTTGCAAAGTGTGGCGGGGCTTAGAGCCAGCCACGGGGCTGGTGCACGGAGCACATAGCTCTGGGGCGGCCGGCGTGGTTGGGGGCCGAAGCTCAGGCTCGGACAGATGAGGTCTGAATCTCATCTGCTCTGCTGCTTTCCAGTTGGGTATCTTCTGCTGACCTGAACCCTGGTCTCCTCATCTTAAAAACAGACAAAGTACTTATCTTTTGAGGGCTGCAGGACAGATAACCAGTGTAAAGTGCTTAGATAGTACTTGGCATATGGTAGACATTCTGTAGGTAGTAGTTGCTATTAGTGTTTTTATTGCTGTTATTAGGATTATTCTAGAACTATTTCCCAGAGTAGCACGAACGCTTCCAGTAGGTATCTGAGAGTGAAGGGATGAAGGAATGAATGCACAGGTATCTGAGCAGAGTCTTCACAGGAGGGGCAGTTTGCCCGTGATGTGCAAGGGGGATGGCATTCTAGCTGGAGGAATAGCATGTGCAAAGGTCCTGGGGTCTGAGATGGGCTCGGGGTGGCTGGGCCCGGCAGCCCCTTGGGGGAGGGGCTCCCTTCACTCCCCAGCAAAAGTCTCTGCATTGGGGCAGGGAAGCTCTGTGATGCTGTGTCCAGAGGCCCCGGCTCCATCTGTGTCCTCCAGCTGCTGCATAGCTGTGCGTGGACGCTGGAGATCCAGCCTGGCCTGACCCTGGACCCCCCTCTGGGTTCAGCCAGCCTCTCCTCCAGGGCAGGCAGGGAGGGAGGGGGCCGGAGGGGCTCCATCTTGAGAAACTGCCCTTGGCTCTTTCCCTGTGCCTGTGTGCTGGCTGGCACTGCTCCCAGCAGGCGTGGACCACCGGCTTGTGTTTGTGGGGAGTGGGGCGTCTGAAGCCCTGACACCAGACAGAGCAAGGCTCGTTTCCACATCTGACTTTGCACCCCATTTGAGCAGCCACATTTGAGAGGAGGGTTTGGGTCTGGTGTGGTGCTGGCGGTGGACAGCAGGCTTGAGCTTTGCGATCCCGGCTGTCCTGGAAATGAAGTCTCGTGCGTGCAGAGCAGGTGTGATGGCGGGCAAGGCAGGGTCGCGCCCTCTACTCCCCACCCTTAGTGTCACCTTGCCTCTGGGTTCGTGCAGAGGCCCACGTGGTCATTCATTCTTCTTTGTGACCTAGGTTCCCTGGTGCCAGTATCCTCCCCGGGGACAGCCTGTGGGCACCGGAGTACCAGGGCTGGGGCAGCTGAGTAGGGGTAGAAGAGGGTCATAAAGGGAAGCACAAATTACCAAAGATACACTTTGCTGCCTCTGCGAGTTCTGAGACTGGGCGCAGGTGGGACCTTTGTCCCGTTTCTGGTCCTGAGTCTGCCCATCGGTCACGTTTCTCCAGACTGTGTTGGTGCCAAGGAAAACAACAGGTGCCTTCAGTCAGGTATGAGCGTGGGCTACCCTTGCCTGATGTGTGAAGTGGGGGTGACAGGGCTCACCTGGGTCTGCATGTGGGCGACAGGGGGCTGCTGTCATTATTCTCACGGGATGGTGACCTCACCTGCAGAAACTCCTGGCTGTGCCATTAGCGGCCAGAGCGGTGTGGTGCTTTCCAGCTGACCTCTGCCCACAGTGGTGCCCTTATGCCAGGCCCCCAGCTCTGCCAGCTCTGGGCTAACTATGAGATGGAAAACAGGGAGAGAGGCCCTAGCAGTTCCGCTCCTAGGTATCTACCTAAGAGAATTGTTTTCGTTTTTGTTTTTTTGGTGGTACGTGGGCCTCTCACTGTTGTGGCCTCTCCCGTTGCGGAGCACAGGCTCCGGACGCGCAGGCTCAGCGGCCATGGCTCACGGGCCCAGCCGCTCCGCGGCATGTGGGATCTTCCCGGACCGGAGCACGAACCCGTGTCCCCTGCATCGGCAGGCGGACTCTCAACCACTGCACCACCAGGGAAGCCCTACCCAAGAGAATTGAAAGCATGTGTTCGTACAAACCCTGAGAAAACCATAATGCAAAAGGACACACGTTCCCCAATGTTCATTGCAGAGCTATTTACAATAGCCAGACAGGGAAACAACCTAAATGTTCAACGACAGATGAATGGATAAAAAAGATGTGGTACATACATACAATGGAATATTACTTGGCCATAAAAAGGAACGATATTGTGTCATTTGTAGAGATGTGGATGGACCTAGAGTCTGTCATATAGAGTGAAGTAAGCCAGAAGGAGAAAACCAAACATTGTGTATTAATGAATATATGTGGAATCTAGAAAAATGGTACAGATGAACCTATTTGCAGGGCAGGAATAGAAATGCAGCCATAGAGAACAGACGTGTGGACACTGGGGGAAGGGGAGGGTGGAACGAATTGAGAGATTAAATTTGACATAAATACACTACCATGTGTAAAATAGATAGCTAATGGGAACCTGCTGTATAGCACAGGGCGCTCAGCTCAGTGCTCGGTGACGAGCTACATGGGCAGGATGTGGGGTGGGGTGGAAGGGAGGTCCAAGAGGGAGGGGATATGTGTATACACATAGCTGATTCACTTCATTGTACAGCAGAAACTAACACAACATTGTAAAGCAATTGTACTCCAATAAAAAAAAACCTTGCCTATAAATGCTTATGGCAACATTCGTAACAGCCCAAAATGGAAATAAATGTCTATTAGCTAATGAATGGATAAAATGTTGTCTGTCCACACAATGGAATATTATTTGGCCATGAAAAGGAATGAAATACCGATACATGCTTCAACACGGACGAACCTTGCTAATACTATGCTCAGTGAGAGAAGCCAGATGCAGAAGGCTGGGTATCGTAAGGTTTCCTTTGCATTAAGTGTTCCGAATGAGCAAATCCGTAGAGACGGAAGACAGATGAGTGGTCGCCAAGGGCGGAGGGGAGGAGGGAACGGGAGTGGCTGCTGATGGGTGTGGAGCTCCTTCTGGGGCGACGAGATGCTCCGGAATTAGATAGAGGTGAGGGTTGCACAGCACGGTGATTATACTAAAAACCACTGAGCTGTATGCTTTAAAAGGGTGAATTTTATGGTATGTGAATTACATCTCGGTTTTAAAAGAGAAGGAAGGAAGGAAGGGAGGGAGGAGGTGAGGAAGGAGGTAAAAGGGGGCGAGGGGGGCCTGGGGCACCTGGGACCGACCTTGTTGTGGCCCTGAAGCCCCGGCGTGAGTCCCTGGGCTGCGTGAGCACCGCTGCCCCTCAGGCGGGACCCCGCTTTCCCTGGCCGATGAGCAGCCTCCCCAGCCAATTCTGTAGGCTCCAGAAGCTCTAAAGTCACTGGAGTGGAAGGACGGTGTTTAATGACAAAGTAAATAATTACATTAAGGGTGTGAGTACGGAAGGGAGCTGAGTAAATCACTTTAGAAGGGGTACCAGCCTCCAGCTCACTTCTGGTCCTTTATCACCGCATGACGGCCTCCCTCGGACTCCGGATAATTGACCGTGGCCGGGCTGCGGGCTCTGCAGCAGCGCGGGCTGGGGGCCTGGCGCGGCTGGGAGAGGTGGCTTACCAGCATGCCAGGGTGACCCGGCAGCCCTCCTCCTGCTTTGGGTGGAGGAGCCCCGGGGTCCGTGTCCTGCTGGAGATCAGACGCTTGGCTGGGAAGAGCCAGCTTCTTCTGAGCTTCCGAGTGGGAGGGGCTCAGGGGCCACCTGGTCCACTGAGGCCCAGAGTCGGGGAGCGGTCTGGCTGAGGCCACACAGCGAGCACAGGGTGGACCACGGTAAGCTGCCGACCTGGGACCCCCAGGCCAGGATGCTGTCCCTGCCCCAGGGTGGGGCTCCCGGGAGGGGTGGGTGCTCAGTGTGTGGGGTCCCACACCCTCTTCAGGGAAGCACCACAGAGGGCAAGTGCCAGATGTATTGCAGTTGCTGGGAAGCGGGAGGTGTGGCCGGGGTCGGCATGATGAAGGTTCTGGGGTCCAGCACACCCTGCAGCCTCCCCTGGCCTGGCCTGGCACCCCAGTTTGACCCCTCCCTTCACTGTGTTCCCTCTACCCCGTGGCCTCAGTCTGTCCTCAGTGAGTCCCTCCTTCCACTCCCCAGCCCCCTGCCCGCCCCTCAGGCCGGCTCTCGGCCTGGGGCCATGGAAGATGGACAGGAGGCTGGCCTTAATGCTGAGCCCCAAGGGGGCCATGTGTGATGTCTGAAGATCTAGGAAATGGCGGTACCCTGGCCTGGAGCGATGACTTCTCCAGTGGGGACCGCATCAGGATGCTTGGTGGCAAGTGACAGACACCCACTCAGACCCTCCAGAACTAGCTGCGCCTGAGGCCCCAGTGATGTCGCTGGGACACTGGCCCTTTCTCCCCCGGCTCTTGGTGGGATGGATGGACTGGTGTGTGATGGGGTCAGAGCTGTGACTTTTCAGGCAGCAAGTTTCCCGGTCATTCTGTCCGGGACCTCCTCCTGGGGCTGCCCCTGGAGTGACCAGGCCTGTCCCCAGCCCCTCATTGCCCTTTTGAGCCCCCCATGGGGGAATGCAGAGTACCCCTGAGAGTTGCCAGGTGAGAGCCTTAGAGAGGAAAAGCCAGAAGTTTCCGGGGGCGGCATCACTAAGGAGAGGTCCTCCAGGAAGGAGGGGCCTGTGGGGGAGGGCTCCGAGAAGGGGACAAGAGCGGAGGCCTGGGCTGGGGATGAGATAGCGCACATGGAGGACGGGGGCCAGGCTGCCTACTTGCCAGCGGCTTTCACGCGAAGGGGTGGAAGGAGAGATGCAGTTGGCAAGGGAGCTTTGTAAGCTGTGGGGAGCCTTGGGGGTGCCTCAGAGGAATCTGGACTCTGGATAGCAGGGAGCCACTGAAGGCCCTTGAGCAGGGGAGCACGGTTTCGAATAAACTTGCTTTTTTGGCGGGTTAACTTATGTCCTGTGGCTTGAAGCCGGCGCAAGGGAAATGCAGGCAACTGGGCTGGATGTCTCTGCTCTGCAGATCACGCTTCTTCCTTCCTTCTTTCCTCTCTCCCTCCCTGCCTTACCCCTGTCTTCCCGCATGCGTTCACTGCGGGCCTCGTGTGTCCCGGGCGATGTTATGGTCACTGTATCTCAGCAGGGAACACTCAGGCAAGGTCCACTTTTCCTGGGGGGAGACAGTCTAGTTGGGCAAGACAGGCAGGTCCTCCCATGAAAGGCCACACCGCCGAGAACCGGAAATGGAGACCCTGGCTTTGGGGAGGCGGGGGTGGGGGGAGTGGTGTTTCCCAGGAGGGCTAAGGCCGCCGCCTCTTGCAGGTGAGCTGCTGAGACAGCATGGAGACGGCTTCCTCTGCCGGGGGAGGCCGGGGTGAGAAGAGACTGGGGGGCCGGCTCAGGCTGTCCCCGTGCCGAGGGACAGCGTCTGTCACAGCCGGTCCAGCCATCCCTGCGTTGGGAGCAGGGCTGGAGTGGAGCCCGGGGATCCAGACGCCCTGGGTCCAAGCCGCTGTGGCGTCCCGGTCTTTCACCCGGCAGCGGGCTCGCCCTGCCTGGTGGGGCCATGGTCAGGACGGGACCCCTCCTCCGGGGACTCTGGAGAGGCTGGCCGCAGTGCCAGTGCAGGGGACCACAGGCTCATCTCTCTGTTTCTGCGGTCACCGTGCCCACAGCGGGTCCTCTGTTCCTTGGCTGTGATGATGCCTCTGGGTGACATCCGTGAGGGGGTTCTGAAGAATTCTTAGTGTGCCGGGAATGGAAGGCGTTAGAACTCTCCCATCAGTGCTTGGAGCAGCCCTGACCAAGTGTCCCGGCAGGGCTGTAGGTGGTCAGAGATGGTTTTTGTGCCCGCATCCCCAAGGAAGAGTCAGAAGCTCCTGGGATCTTAAAAAATAATAATAATAATAAAACAGAAAACAGAGTCGGTGTTTCCCTGTGCTGTGTTCTGGGCGCTCCATTGCTTTGGGGCTGGGGTGGCCTTTGCAAGTTCTTCCCAGAGGAGGTGTGGGCGGGGTGGGCACCACCTGTGCATGCGGCCACATGTCCTTGAGCTCCGCCGTCCGAGAAACATCCCAGCTGCGCCACAGGGAGCAGCCTGAGCCCCTCAGCTGGCTGTGTCTTGAGAGAACCAAGCCCAGGGGCAGACTGAGACTCTGGGCCCTGCTTGTTGCAAGAACTTAATGGCTGGGTGGCTGCCTGGGGCAGATGGACACCACCTCGCACGTCTGCTGGACCAGCCTCTTGCCAGTGGCCTTACACGTACAGCTGCACTAGGCCCTTTATCCTCAGGTGCCTCAGGCCCTCCATCCTCAGCTGCCTCAGGCCCTCCATCCTCAGCTGCATCAGGCCCTCCTTCCTCAGATGCCTCAGGCCCTCCATCCTCAGCTGCATCAGGCCCTCCATCCTCAGGTGCCTCAGGCCCTCCATCCTCAGGTGCCTCAGGCCCTCCATCCTCAGCTGCCTCAGGCCCTCCAGCCTCAGCTGCATCAGGCCCTCCATCCTCAGGTGCCTCAGGCCTTCCATCCTCAGCTGCCTCAGGCCCTCCAGCCTCAGCTGCATCAGGCCCTCCTTCCTCAGGTGCCTCAGGCCCTCCATCCTCAGGTGCCTCAGGCCCTCCATCCTCAGCTGCCTCTGGCCCTCCAGCCTCAGCTGCATCAGGCCCTCCTTCCTCAGATGCCCCCTCCCCACCCCGGCCCCCACTGCCAGTCTCTTGGGCGCAGGCTTATCCCCACCAGATCGCCAGGCTGTGCCAGCCCCGTAGGCTGCCTCATCCTGAGGAGAAGGTCACCCCGGCCTCCCAAGCCCATCCAGGGAACGTCTCGGGCTGCGCCTCGGGTGTGAGGTCACTTGCATGCATGGCTCTCATCCTCAGAAGCTCTGAGATGGGGTTCCAGTGCACGTGGTTTACTGAGAGGTTAAGGAGGGGCTGGGACGTGAGACAGGACGGGTATGGGGTACCTTAGCCAGCCACTACCACTAGGAACTACTGGGGTTTCATCCCTCAGGGAAACCCCGGGGCCCCTCGTGACCTATCCCACCCAAAGGGAAGGGAGCTGAGGTCTGTTTAAACACCAGCTCCTGTCACTTCCGGCCTCGCGTGCAATGGGGCAAAACGGGCTTTGGAGGTAGAGAAAACACTCAGACGGTTAACTCCAGGGGCTAGTGATGGGAAGCTGGGTGTGTGCGTGCATCACAGTGGTAGGAGCGTGGGGACGTGAGCGGGCATCACAAAGCATCGGCCACACGGAGACAGAAGTGGTGGGTACTCACAGGTCGTGACTTTTGTGGGGTCAGGAATCCTTTTCCGTGTCCCTCTCTGATTTCACAGAGGTGAATTCTGATGGCTTAGGGATGGATAAGTGTGGAGCTACAGACTCCCTAGGGAGAGGCAGCAGCTGGGCTGTTATCAGACATCAGTGCCTCAGTGGGAATGAGTTTATCAGATTCTGTGTTGAGGGAACAGGGTTTGATGGGGATGAGCCCAGGAGGATAGGAAAGAGGCTGCTGGTCGGAGAAGGGGCCGGAAACGGGCCTGAGGGACCTGAAGGTCCCCCGTGGTGCATCTTTGAGACAAGGCCCTGGGGACCATCAATGCCAGAAGACCAGAGCGCCAGCCTGGCCTGGAATGGAGGGGACCCGAGACCCCAAGCCCCAGGGATGAGCCTGATTTATAACCAGTCACTAAAAATATACACAGTGAAATGAAAACTGCCGCCACTGAGCAGGCTCATGCTGGCCGTTGTAAAGATAAGTAACGGCAGTTATAAGGCCACTTAAACCCTTGCCTTTGGGGTGTGAAGGGGTCTCTGCAGACAGTACATCTTTATCAAGAAACGTTTACTCATAAAAAACCACCAGGAAGCGGGAGAGAAGGTGGCTCAGCCACAGGGCTTTTCTGCCTTTATGGAGCCGCAGCCCATCGGGAACCAGAGCCACAAATCACCGTGTCCAGAGGTGGGGGTGGGAGTGAGTTAACCCTGACCTCAGCCTTCCAGACAGTGACCCAGCCCCCACCTGCATCGGTGCAGGGGACCGCAGTCGTCCGCATTGGCTCCCTGGCACCACGGGCCAAGTGCAAGCTCTGTGGGCACGCATGGCCC
The DNA here is from genome assembly GCF_937001465.1 of Orcinus orca. Lineage (NCBI taxonomy): Eukaryota > Metazoa > Chordata > Mammalia > Artiodactyla > Delphinidae > Orcinus > Orcinus orca. Next base: position 5,518,702 of record NC_064565.1, on the reverse strand, counting down.
CTGCCCACCTCTCCAGCCTTGTAATGTCCTTCCCACATGCCGGCCTCTGTGCCTTTGTGTGGCTCTCCCTCTTCCCGGATGCCTTCCTCTGCTCATCTGCCAGGGCCTCCTGCTGTCCTTTGCACATGCCTCGTGGTCCCCTAGACACCCACTCCTGTACCAGATGCAGGTGGGTCGGGGAGCAGAGCCGCTGTGAGTGACACAGGACCAGGGCTGTGATGGGACCAGCCCCCACCGAGCTGCAGGAGCCATGGAGTTTCTGGACGGCTCTGGCCTCTGTATCTGGTGCTCGGCCCAAGTTGCTGTAGGTCAGTGGGGTCTGCAGTGGGGAGAACGTGGCTGTGGGGACAGAGCTCATGTCACCTTTTGTGAGCTCCCAGCCTCGGGCTGGACGGATGCAGGGGAGCTGCAGAGGCAGCCTGCCCCTTGCAGCTGTTTCCACATCGGGCCTGGGAGCTGGACCAGCCGTCTCTGCCCACATCGCCAGGGCAAGCCAAGGATCAGGGTGCGTGCTGCCCTTTATCGTGGGTCCCCAAACTTTTTGATCCCTTAAATATGACTGAGGACCCCAAAGAACTTCTGTGGGTGTGGTTTATATCTCTTGATATTTACCTTGCTAGAAATGTCACATGAGAAAAAATGTGTATATTTTAATTTTTAATTCATTTGAAAATAACAGTGGTAAATCCATTATTTTTATGAAAAATAACTATTTTCTAAAATTTTAAAAAATTGGTGAGATGAATGGGATGTTTCTTTTGTAAATCTCTTTAATGTCGGGCTTAGTGGAAGACAGCTGGACTCTCACACCTGCTCCTGCATTTTGTCTGTTGCGACATGTTGTTTTGGTTGAAATGTGAGAGGACATCTGGCCTCACATAAGGCATAGAGTTGGAAAGCGGAGGGATATTTTTAAAGCCTTTTCAGCTAATTGTAGATATTCTTCTCTGATATTACACCAAAACTTGACACGTGGGTGTTCCTGAAATGTTACTTGCGATGTGGCATCTGAAACCATCTCGAAGCCCTTTCCGTATTCTGTTTGTTAAAATCCACTGGTCTACCTTGCACTTGGAAGGGATATTTTTTACCCAGGCATCATTTTGTATCATCACGCTTTCGTCCTTTGGAAATATTGGCTCACGGAGTCGTGAGGCTATCCAAACGTACAGACAGAGATGAGAGAGAAAGACACATCACTTCTTGGTATTATTATAAAAATGCTGTGACTTTGCCCCTGCCCTGAAAGAGGACCACTGCTTTACAGCATCCTTCCTACTAATTTCACGCACGTTTTGCTGTGGCCAGCCCTGAGATGGAGTCACGCTGAGAAGGGAATTCTCGGAAATGAAGTGTCAGCTTAGCGATGCTGCCACGGGGGTCTCTCCCTGAAGCTCCCCCATGCCCCTTGGTGCCACCTGCCCTCTGGCTGCACCTTCTCTCTTCCCCTTCATTCCTGACTGTCTGTGCTCCCTGGCTAAGCGCATGTCCATCAGGACCTTGCCCCATCTCTCCACCCAGATGGTGCCCAATCCAGTGGGGGGTCTTCATCCCTCCTCTTCTGCTTTCACAGTCTCACCAGCTCCCTCCCCTTGACCCTGGCCCTGGACACCCCTGCCGGTTTTCCTGCCCCCCCCAACCCAAGGTCCCAGGGGCGTGTCCTCAGCCTCTCCTCTTGTCATGGGGGGGGGTGGTTCCGCCTTTTCAGTCATCTCTGCTCCATGACACCCGCACTCACCCCACTGGCTCCAGACCTGCTTACCACTGGCCCACCCGACATCTCGCCTGTCCTTAGGCCCCGTGTATCCTGGGCTGAATGCGTAATGCTCCCTCTCCACCCACACCTGGACCCCCGCTCCCCCCACTGGGGGAGGCCCCTGCCTGCCCTCCTCTGAGAGTCCAGCATCATTTACTTCTCACTTGTACATGATGGAAAATTAAGGGACCTATGCCCCAGATGGCGCAAGATGCAGCGTGCCGCGGGCCCTACTGCGGATGGACTTTCCTTAAAGCCTCTGTGTCCACTGGGACACAGGAGGCCCAGAGGGGTCCCCAGACTCGCCCACCAGGTCACCACGAGCAAGGGGAAGACTGGAATTTGATGGGGTCCTGAGCCCGGACCCGTGCTCCTCCCCTGCTTCATGCCCTCCCAGGCTTCATATCCTTGGTTCAAGGGACCGCTTGGCTCCGTGCCTGTGCCTGGCAGAGGCCAGAGCTGCCTGAGCCTTAGGGCCCAGCGCCTGGCAGCAAGGAGGCAGCAAGAGCCAGAGAACTCCAAGGAGTGCCAGCATCCTCCCTGGAGCAGCAGTACCTCCTGTGAGGCTGGCAGCGGGTGGTGGAGGTGACAGCACCTGTCCTGAGTCTGGTAACATGGCTGCCACCTGCAGTCAGGATTGTTTTTCTCCATCCGAGAAGACATCTCTAAGAAGAAAATAGCTCTGCAATCCCTGAGCAGACTCCGGGCAGGCGTGTGTAGGTGCCAGGGGCCCAAAGCAGAGATAAGAGTGTGTGCTGACCTTTTCAGCTGGCCGGGTTCTCAGCTGGCGCTCAGTGGGCCCTGACATCAGGTAGGTCCTTACAGGGGAGGGGGTCTCGGCACGTCGGGAGCCAGGGTGTCGCTCTACTGCAAGACCAGCAGGGTCCACTAAGATGCTGTGCCCACCTCTCCCTGCCCCCCCTTACTCCCCCCTGCACCCCCAGCCCAAACACAAAGGCCTTCTGAGCCTCCTGACTTTGGGCTCCCAGGCAAGTCTCTGCAAGGGACCCCTCCCACCTCCCACCCACCCCCAGTGTCTTCCTCTGGGCCACCTGCCTCTCCAAATCTCAAGGCTCTTTCAAGGCCAAGTTCAGTTAGTCCATTCTGTTTAATTCAAAAAGCATTTGCATGTTTACGGAAGGCCTACTGGTTAGCCTGTTGCCAAGGCCACCCGGCTCTTAGGTGGTACAGCCAGGACTTGAACTTGAGTCTGTCTGAGCCCTAAGGGCAGGACTGTCTTCCTTCCCACTGCTGCTGCCCTACTCCTGTCTTCTGCTGATAGCCTGCTTATCTGGAGCAGTCACAACCCCCTGCCCTCTTTAACGTATACCCACTTATGTCTGATGGATGTAAACCTGTTAAATTGTTTCAAGACCAAGAGTCCGGGGCACCGAGGAAGGAAGGGCCTCTTCTGTGGATGAATTATACACTACTTGGCGCAAGGCCTCTGAGGCTTAGGTCTGGGGGCTCAGGGGCTTCTTGTCTCTTTCTGGGCTCCTGGCTGCAGTTGATAGACAGTTGCCCTGAGAGGCGAGTGACCTCCTGATGGGTGCAGTTTGTTCCACACTTAAAAAGTACCGACAGTAGATAATTCAGTGTGACAGAACGCTAGTAATTGGGTCTAGCGTTTGTGTCTTCTCTCCACCCCCTCTATTTTTCCCCCTTTGCCAGTCCTCTGCCAGGGGCTGAACCCCGACGACAGGCACAGAGAATTCTCCGTGAGCCTCGGCCTCAAGAACAGCAAATCTGAGGGGCTCTGTGACAGGCAGTTTCTTCATCTGGTTGCAGGCATTCATCAGTGTGCAGATACCCCACCATCCAAACCTCAGGGAGCTCACCAGCCAGGAGGAGGGACTCGCAAGCACAGGGCTGGCATCTCAGGATGGTAAGGGCTTCAAGAGAGGTCAGCTCTAGATGCTTCTTCCCGTCCCTGGGGGAAGAGAGGCCGGGAAGGCTTCCTGGAGGTAGGCATGCCTGCGCTGGGCGTTGAGGGATGAATAAGAGTTCACTAGGCAGAAAAGCAGGGCGTAGAAAAAGAACATGAGCACAGTCAGAGGTTAGGGTGTGAATCCGGGAACCGTTGATGGTTTTGCTGAGGGGACCTTCTTCAGCAGCTTCTCCTGAAGCATCGTACCCTAGAAAGACCAGGGTTGACCAAGGCAGGCGAAGGAAAGATTCCAGGAGGTCCCTTTTGCCTTCTGTCTGGTTTTCTCAGCTGTGTCTGTGTTCCCTCTGGCTCCCTGAGAATCAGGGCAGTGGAATGAGGGGTTTTTGGACCGGTTTCCCTTCCCCTCACCCACCCAGACCCTGCTTTCTCATCTAATGTGAACCCTCAGCTGTTGCCCTCATATTTGCTGAATTCACAGCGCCTGGGCTCTGGGGCCCTGTTAGGGGAACTGTGAGCTTTCATCCTGGTTGGATACCCTGGAAGCCTGAGAGGGTTAAACCGCCAAGCCAGCTGGGGAGCATCAGTCCCCTCTCCTGGCGATAACGTCAGAGGCTGACGCCGGGGACGACAGAGCTGCCTAGAGGCTCTCTCTGGGGTGGACTCCGGCCGGGACCCCGTAGGTAGGCTGGCTGCGGATGTACGGGCCCCTGGACGCCCACGGGGATGGCCAGCATATGGATCCTGGTGGCCTGTGTGTCTGGTTTCTTCTCTGGGAATTCCTTCCACGGTGGCCAAAACTTCAGTGGGGAAGGAGAGGGTGTGGGTGCTGGAGGAGGGGGCTCCTCCTTCTGGCGGGGAGGGACTGGCTTTTCCTTAAACAGACACTCAGCATCCCCTCGGCGAGGGGCCCATGTCTCTTAAGGAGCAGAGAGAAGCAGGGAGGATGGGCTGCCCTGTGGCTCTGGGGACCTGGAGGAGGCGGTGCTCCGTCCGACCCGGCCTGCAGGGGCAGCAGTCCTTCAGTTGGCTGAAGTGCCTGTTTTCTCAATCTGTCTGTGATCGGGAGGCCTTCCGACGGGGCTGCCGGGTACCGACTCAGGGACTAGTGCGTGGCCTCCCCGTGGTTTCATATGCCTTGCCGAGACCCGGGAGCCCCCCTCTCCCGGGGAAATGGGAAAAGTGTGTGCGGGGCCCAGAGCACCAGGCCCGGCCATGCCGCCACCAGGATGTGACGGGGACAGCGTTTCCTGGGGGCGCCTGTGCTGGGCAGGCTCCCGCGGATGCAAAGGGGTGGACGCGCCCGGTGGTTCAGTGGCTCCTGGGCTTCGTGGATTGAGTTTCTTCCACCTGGTACGTGATGTGTTTTTCTGCGTTGACTGGAGGTTGGGAAGAAATGTCCAAATTAGGGATGGGCCCGTGGCTTAGCCGAGCAGCAAAATGAGTGAACTTCCACCGTGGAAGAAATGTCAGATCCCAAGAAGGAAATCCCAGCTTTGGGGAGGGTGTTTGGTCTGGCCTAGGCTGTCAGACCCACAGAGGGGCTGGTAAACTAGTGTCCGGTGGGGCACCCGACCCCAGACCCAGCCTTACAGGTGTGTGGTGGGGCCCACCTGGACACCTGGCTGAGAGCTGGGCATGAGGATGAGCGGGGAAGCTTTGGGGGGCCAGGGAGGGCAGGCACACTCTGGAGGGGATGCCTGGCCCCCTCCGCCTTCCTTCATTCTTCCTTCTTCATTAAGTGCATGGTAGGCTGGCTTGCGTCCCTTTTGTCCGCTCTGTCCCAACCAGCCCTGTACGAGGTTGCCCGAGTCTGTGCAGTGACCCCCAGAGGCAGGTGCAATCCCATTTTACAGACGGGGCAGCCGAGGTTCTTCAGTGTCAGGTGACCTGCCCCCCCGGACAATGCTGGGACGCGGTCAAGCCGAGCCTCGCCTGCGCTGAGCCACCATCCGCGCGCGGTACCCAGTGGGGTTTTCGGGCTCTGACTCCACGGTTCCGAGGGGAGAGTTGCCTCGGGGAAGTGGGCTGCTGGTCCGTCGGTGTTCGCTGTGTCCCATGCCTCCGACTTGGAGAGGAGGCTGCTGTGGCTCAGACCGGGTCTCGTCCAAGTTCTTTTTTATTTTTTAAAATTCTTTGGCCGTGCCTCGTGGCATGTGGGATCTTAATTGCCTGGCTAGGGGTTGAACGTGCGCCCCCTGCAAAGGAAGCGCAGCGTCTTAGCTACCGGACCGCCAGGGAAATCCCTTGTTCAAGTTCTTGCTCTGCTGCTGACCAGCTGGATGGGACTTGGAACACGTAGCTTCGCCTCTCTGGGCCTCAGGGTCCCACCTGCAAAGCCCCCACCTGCTGGGGGCCCGGATTATCGTAGGCTGTTATCAGCGAAGCAGTTGGAACAGTGCCTGGCAGGCGACACGCTCACAGAAGTGTGTGGATGAGAACAGCCTTCCAGAGGGAGCACCCTGGTCTCTCATAGATCAGGCCGTGGGCGCAGTGCTAACCCTGCACACAGTAGGTGCTCCGGGCAGTGCCGGGAACAGGCGTGGACTGTGGCTCAGGGCACATGGACAGAATGGATTTGGAAGCATGTTAGCAAGCAGCCTGGTGGCCGAGGGCTCCAGAACCTCTGTGTCCCCGCCAGCTTCGGAGCCTTGCCCCCTTCATGGGAACTCTTTGCACCCACTTGCCACAATTAGTCTGAGAGACATGGCGACCCCCGCCTTCCCTTAGTACATGGCTGAAGGTCATACGGGCAGCACACAGGGCTGCTTCTGCAAATTACATGTTTGCCTTTTTTTTTTTTTTTTTTGGCTGTGCCTCGTGTCTTGAGGGATCTCGGTTCCCTGATCAGGGATTGAACCTGGGCCCCGGCAGTGGAAGTGCCGTGTCCTAACCACGGGACCGCCAGGGAATTCCCAGACATGTTTACCATTTTTCTGATTATTAAAGCAATCTGAAAATTTGATTAATGCAGAAAAGCACAATGAACGTGATCACACTCTTCCTTTATTCTCCCTCCCTTCACTCAAGTGTTAGCATATTTTTTTCCCAGTTCTTCTCATTTCTTTTTTCAGTGTTAGGTTCAGTGAAGGAAATTTTAAAAACAAGTCCTTGGGCTTTTGGGACTCAAAGCTTCAGAGGAATTGTAGAATGCAACCCAAAGGACGAATTTCCTGTCTGATTTTATTCTCAATAGACACCAAATCCATCTGCCGCCCCTTCTTTTACCCTGGCTCTTCTGCAGGCCCCCCGACTTACCCCCTCGCCCAGTGGGCCTGTCCGCAGAGTGGTCCCCAAGAGACAGCACAAAAGGGTGTTGGGGGAGACACCTGGCAGGTGTGCCCAGCGTTTGCCGTGAGCGGCAGGTGAAGGATGGGCAGGCATCCCTCCTGGGACGCCCGCTTCCGCCCCTGCTGGTGGCCCGTGTTTCCAGGATGAGGCAGCGTTTGACATGCAGCGGGCTGCACCCCGTCTTTGGTATGCCGTTTTGTCCCTGGACTTAATGAGTTCTGCAGGGACACGCCACTGTAGCTAAAGATCATTTACCTGAATTGCTTTTTAATTTCTGCCATGGGGAGCTGCCCCTGGCGCAGTATAATTACACGGTAATTTACAGCAATCCCAAATCTATAAATTTGGCCATGCCGGGTTGGGGGAAGGGACCAGAGCTATGTGAGGGCTGGGGGCAGAGGACCGCCCTCCCCCCACCATTGTTAAATTACCCTCCGTTTCTGGGTGCAGGTTCCAGGTGCTGGGTGAGCATGGAAGAGGCAGAGAGGGATGCTTCTTGCCCAGTAGATGCTGAAGTTTCCTTTAACACCAAGGACGAGTTCGTCTTGCGCCGGGCTGTGGGAGAGGACATGTGTGTGATTTCACCTCTCTTCTGATCTGCCCGAGTGGAGCAGTTTTGCTGCGGGGCCTGGGGAGGTGGGTGGCCGGGGGCCGTCTGTGAAACACATGGCATTGGAAGGCAGGGTTCAGAAGGCTCCCCTGATTCTTTTAGCACAAACCCTCCCCGCATCCCGCCGCCGCAGGCTCAGGAGAGGAGAGATGGTGCTCGGGGCGGGGCGCAGGGGATTCTGGGGGGTCACCCGGACACTCCTCCTGGCTGGGGGCTGATGGAGTTGGTGGCAGCCCTACGAGGGTGGAGGGGACAGTGCCGAGGCTGCAGGAGAAGTGAGGGGCTTTCCTCTCTGCACCCACCTTGTGAGACCCACCTTCTGTGCCCACGGAAGGATGTACACGTGTGGTGGCCCTTAGTTTTCCGTGTCATCGGGTAATTTGCTCCTTTCCACTGAAACCACCCACAGAGCAAAATATCCATATTTTCTTTGCACAAAGGCAGTTTGTTAATCAACAGAATTCCATGGTGAATTAACTTTATATAATAAGGAAAAACTAGGCTTTTCTGATTTATTGGTTATAGAAGTCTAAATGTTTGTATCTTGGCTGTTTTATACTGGGATGACGGTTTTTTTTTTTAATTAATTAATTAATTTATTTATTTTTTTTGAGGTACGTGGGCCTCTCACTGCTGTGGCCTCTCCCGTTGCGGAGCACAGGCTCCGGACGCGCAGGCTCAGCGGCCATGGCTCACGGGCCCAGCCGCCCCGCGGTATGTGGGATCTTCCCGGACCGGGGCACGAACCCGTGTCCCCTGCATCGGCAGGCGGACTCTCAACCACTGCGCCACCAGCGAAGCCCTGGGATGACGGGTTTTTTTTAATAGCAGTGGGAGGCCATAGCCGTAGCCAAAAAGCCGTGGAGCTTAGGTTCAGAGAGGTTGAGTCACTTACCCCACATCATACAGCTGGTGGGAGGAGATAAGGCATCTGAATAACTCACCTACCCCCAGTTCACTGCCAGGCTGTCCAGTTGGAGCGATGGGAGGAGCAAGGAGCAAACAAGAATTCATCTTTTCCTGGAACCGGAGGCAGGCGGTGGGGGCAGCGGGTAAGTGTCTGTCTTGATGGTTCTCGGCAGAGCTGGTTGTATGGTGGTGCCCCCGGGGTGCCCTCCCCGCAAGGATATGCAGCCCCTGTCTCACACCAGGCGTTGCCCCTCTCCCCCAGGAGGCTGGTGGTCCTCAGGCTTGGCTCTTCTGCCCATGAGCGCTGGGCCTCAGAGGTGGCGGAACCGTGGCTGCGGAGGGACCCTCCAAATACTCCAGCCTGTGCCCCTCACTCTCTCTGGCTGGAAACCCTTTCCTGCCCCCTCGGTCTACACCATCGCCTCTGTAGCTAGCCCTGAGGGGGTGTTCTAGTTGCTCTTTGAGGGTCTGAGCCCACCTGGGGGGCTTGGCTGTGAGCTAAGACGTCCCCACGGCATGATGTCCAAACCACAGGGAGTCGTCAGGACTCGAATCCCCCTTGTCAGCGACACCACTGAGAGGGACGTCCCCACGGCGTTTCTCACGGTGGAGCCCACAGGCCTCTGGCCCCGTAGTGTGACGCGAGGGTTGGGGGAGAATTAAAGACCCCGCTTAGAGTCGGAGAGAATTTACTGCTTTTGAAGGAGGCTGCTCATCCCTCAGGTTAGAAGCGTAAGCCCACGGGATAGAGCCCCTGACCTGGCCCTGTCCGCCTCTGCAGCCACTCACCTGCAGTAGCGCCCTAAGGCACCCATCCCATCTTTTGCCTGCCGCCTCCTGGAAGCCCTCCCCGATTGCAGCCCTCCCCCACTTGCCCCCTTCCCGGTGCGTCCCTTTGCCCTCAGAGCCCTGTGGTGTCCCCTCCCGCAGGGGTGTGTTCTGGCTGGGAGATGTCTGGATAACCGGGCGGAGGACCACAGGGATGCCCCCTTCCCTTGTCTGCTCTGGTTCACAGCTGTCCCCTGCACGAGCCTGGGCAGCTCAGAGCTTTGCACTCTGGCTGTGGCCCAGCAGTGACCTGGCGACAGCAGGATGAGGGGGCTGAGAAGCCCACGGGCTCTTGTGGTTGGGCACTACAAGAGGCGGCTGCCTTTGTTATGACAGAGCAGGGCCTTGGGCCACGGCCAGCCTCTGTCCAGACAGCTGTGATGCTTATGGCCAGCCCGGCGGGCGAGTTGGGTGGGAGCCCGTGGCCGAGCTGGCTGGGGATGCAGAGACACCGCTGGGGATGCAGGGGGCGTGGTCTCCATCAGGTCACGTCCACTCCCGCCTCCCGATTCAGGAGCTTCTGGGCCACCTCGTACCTCTGTTGTCTGCACGTGGAGTTTTCTTGCGTGGGGGCCTCCGAACTCTGTCAGCTCCCTTGGGGGCTGCTTGCCTGGGGGCAGCGTGTCTCCATACCGAGGAGCCCCCCGAACTGGACTGGTGAGGGGACGAGTCCACCCGCGTGGGGTCATCTTGAGGGTGATTTGGGCTGGTGGAGATTTTTGTCCTGTGTCCAGTCTCTAGCCTCGAGTCCCTGCAAAAGATGGGAATCCCCTGTATTCCTGTTTACACATTACACACCCGAGACCCAGAGAGGGCAGGTGCTCCGGGTCACGTGGGTGGGAGAGGCGGATTTGGACCCAAGCCCGTAGGATTTCAGAGCCCATGGCCCCTCCAGGTCACCCCAGGGAACGATTTGAGAATCGGGCAGTTAATTCTCTCTGTGGTTATGTAATGCCCCAGTGATAACCTTTTGAGCCCATTTCAGATCAGCACCACGCCCCCTCCCCATTCCCCTCCCTCCCTCAGACGCTGGCACGTCCTTCCCCGTGACCTCCTTGGAGCTGTGTCTGCCCACACCTCAGCTTCCAGGACCAGTGGGGTCCCACCATCTCGCTTTCTCATCCTGAGTCCATGAGGGACCCCTGTGTCCCCAGTCTCCAGAACAGTGCCTAGCACTGTGCATGTCCATAAATGTTGTCAGGTTAATCAGTGATCAGATGAGTGCTTCAGGGACTCGTCCAGAGCCAGCCCAGAAATGCAAACCTCTGGCCCTGTTGTCCTGCCCCATCGCCACCCTCTTTCAGGCTGGTGGGATGGCCCACATGCAAGTTTCTGCTGATCCTTCTTCCTCAGTGGTGAACCCAGCCTGCCTGAGCCAGGGCTTCTGCTTGGAGAGGGTGATGGAGAATCGGGGGGGTCACACTCTCTGGGATGGCCACTCTCAAAACCCAGAAAATATTACAGGTGTTGGCAAGGACATGGAGAGATTGGAACCTTAGTGCATTGCTGGTGGGAATGTAAAATGGTGCAGACACTGTGGAAAACAGTCTGACAGTTCCTCAAAAGATTAAACCTAGGGCTTCCCTGGTGGCGCAGTCGTTGAGAGTCCGCCTGCTGATGCAGGGGACACAGGTTCGTGCCCCGGTCCGGGAAGATCCCACATGCCGCGGAGCGGCTGGGCCCGTGAGCCATGGCCGCTGAGCCTGCGCGTCCGGAGCCTGTGCTCCGCAACGGGAGAGGCCACAACAGTGAGAGGCCCGCGTACTGCAAAAAAAAAAAAAAAAAAAAAAGAGATTAAACCTAGAATTATATGATCTGGCACTGCCACTCCTGGGTATATACCCAAAAGAAATGTAAGCTCTGTATACCCATGTCCATAGCGGCATTAACCACAGTAGCCAAAAGGTGGAAGCAATCCGGGTGTCCATAGACAGATGAATAGATCACAGAGTGTGGTCTGTAACATACAATAGAGTATTACTCAGCCTCGAAAAGGGAGGAAACCCTGACACAGTCTACTCTCTGGATGAGCCTTGAGGACATTATGGTGAATGAAATCACGCAGTCACAACAGGACAGATACTTCATGATTCCACTTATATGAGGTCCCCAGAGGAGTCACATTCACAGAGGCAGAAAGTAAAAGGGTGGGTGCCAGGGGCTGGGGGAGGGGGCACCGATGAGTTATTGTTTCATGGGATAGAGTTGCAGCTTGGGGCTCTGAAAAGAGTTCTAGAGATGGGTGGTGGTGATGGTGGCACAAAGTCAATGTACTTAACGCCACTGAACTGTATACCCTTAAAAACAGTTAAAAGGAGACATTTTGTGCTGTGTGTATGTTAGCACAATTTTCAAAATTAAATAATAATCAAGAGAAACAATGAGTGGGGAGCCAGGTCCAAAGACCCATGGACTTAAGAAGAATTTATTTTACTGAAGTCTAGTTGATTTACAATGTTGTGTTAATTTCTGCTGTACAGAACAGTGACTCATTGATACCTATATGTACATTCTTTTTCATGTTCTTTTCCATTATGGTTTATCATAGGATGTTGAATATAGTTCCCTGTGCTCTAGAGCAGGACCTTGTTGTGTATCTATTCTCTATACAATAGTTTGCATCGGCTCATCCTAAACTCCCACTCCATCCCTCCCTCCCCCACCCCCACCCCCCCCTTGGCAACCACAAGTCTGTTCCCTATGCAATTCTCAGGGACTTTTAAAGCTGGGGCAAACATGGGGCCCCGATCCACCTACCAACCTTGTTTTACAGACGAGGACAGCCGGCTGGGACCCTGCCCTGGCTTTCCCGAGGAAGTGTTCTTTGGGACTCGAGGCCACTGTTCCAGGAGAGCAGCCCCTGTCTGACACCCCTTGCCTTGAGACTTCCATGACATTGGAGCTCTCAACCCCAGACAGACGACGCTAAGGGCGGGGCCGGTGGAAAATATGTTGGTTTGAGAAATTTAAATCTGATTTTTCTTTTTTTCTTCTCTGTGAAAAGAATTAAAATCCAGAAGAAGCTTATTACAGGCGGGCTGAGGTTATTTTGGGAAGCAGCAATTAACGGTTTTATACTTTTCCTCTCCTTTTTGCCCTTGCTGCCCGCACAGGTCTGGGAAGCTATTAAACCTTCACCCAGCCTGCAGCCCAGAGGAGTCTGTCCTGCCCTGTTGCTCCTCCACTTGCACGCCTTGGGAAAGAAAAGAAAGTTCCATTCCTATTAATTACAGCCTAATCCTCTCAGTAAGCACTTGGTGAATATGTTCGGAGCTGAGGTTTAAAGCCCTCTTCTGAACAGAAGAGTAAAATGAAAGGAAGCATGTATTTGGTATTTGGTCAGACGCTGTAATTTGCCACGTCATCCGCTTCTCTTGTTGCTAAAATGGATGCTCTGCTGAGGCCGCAACTTCCAGCTGCCCCAGGTCACTGTCCACGGTCACACCCTCTCCGGGAGGTCACCTCGCCCCTCCAGGCTGAGGCTGGCTGGGCTTGGGAGAGGCAGGCAGCATACACACACACACACACACACACACACACACACACACACACACACACTCACACGGTGTCACATGCGTGTGGATGAGGACAGCAGGGTGGTAGTTCAGTAAACTAGCTCTTTCTATGTGGGCACGTTGTGGGAGTCTCTGAGTGTATTTCTGACCGCGGTTTGTGTCTCTTTTTTTTGGCCGCGAGGCATGTGGGATCTTAGTTCCCTGACCAGGGATCGAACTTGTGCCCCCTGTTTTGGAAGCGCGGAGTCTTAACCACTGGACCACCAGGGAAGTCCCGTGGTCTGTGTTTTTATGAGGCCAATTGACTCAATGATGCTTCAGTGATTAAGCCCTCAGGCCCGGGAGTTGGACAGACTTGGGTTGAGCCTTAGCCCATTCGCTTCCTGGCTTTGTTCCGCAAGCAGAACGAGCCCCCAGCCTCAGCTTCCCGTCTGTAAATGGGGATCACAAAGTGTTGACCTCATAGGACGCTTGGTAACTGTCTTCCACGAGGTCTGATCCGTGTCGGTCAATACCATCCTCATTCTCTACACTTGCGTGATGCCCGGGGTCCCATCGCTTCCCTGGGTGCCTCGTGGCTGGGGACGGGGACGAGGGCCTGGGGTGGAGGACAGCCTGCCCCCTCCAGACTGGCTTCAGGAGGGGGCCGTGTGGGCTGGAGAGCCTGCATTCTGGCCAGAACCCTTTCCTGGGGGGCCTCCTTCCCGGGGGCTTTTGGGTGCCCAGAGGCAAGCGCGGGGCCCTTTGAGCCAGCCCTGTGCTGGGCACTTGGAAGGAAGAGGTGTGGCGGGCGGTAGGCACGTGTGTCGGGGAAGGGCGAGGCGTGCCTGTGTGTGTGCCCTTGTGCACACTTGCTTACAAGAGGAGCTTTCGAGCGGAAGTGCTTTGGGTGAAAATTGTGGCAGGTTTGGAGGTCAGCGTTTGCTGTCGCCTGGGGGGAGTCCGGTTGTGGCGGTGGCTTTTCCGATCAGCCCCCAGACCCTGGGCAGGTCACAAGCCATCTCCATTCTCAGTCCGAGTACCTGCCTGCCATCCAGGAGGACAAGTGTCGGGCTGGCTTCTAGGTGCAGCCACGTGGGCCGTGCAGTGCCACCCTCAGGGACCTGGTGTCCCTCCTGTGTCGCCTGTCTGACTTAATGGCTTAGCTTCCTCTGCCCTTGGAGGGTCCCACCCTGGCCTCTGCCCTGTGCCATGCCCGAGGCCTTGGAAGGTCCCCAGCCCAGGGGTGTTGGATGAGCAGAGCGGTGGCTGGGCTCCCCCAGCTGGCAGGCCACTCAGCGTGTGTGTGTGTGTGTGTGTGTGTGTGTGTGTGCGCGCGTGCACGCGAGTTTGGGCTGCAAAGACATATGCAGACTACAGGCACCTGCCAGGCTGCACCCCATCCATGGGGGAGGGCCACATGGTGCTGGCGACACGTGTGCAGCCCAGCGTGGACCTGGGGGCCCATTTCAACCCAGCAAGGCTGGCTGCGCTCAGGGCAGCCGGGGTGCAGCGGGCTTGTCTCCTGGGGCTCTTGTGGGCCAGGCCAGGGCCGTGTACTGCGGAGGGAACACGAAAGTGGGCGGCGAGTTCTCTCTCCAGGACCCTCCTGGCCAGGCCAGCCTGTGGGGCTGTGTCCTCCTGCCTGTGTGTCCCCATCACACTCTCTGTGTCTCAGGTAGCTGTCCCCACTGTCCTTCTCTGCATGCGTTGCAGTGCCTGCCGCTAGGTCTGCTTGTTTATCTGTGTCATTCTGTTTCTCTCATTCACTTCCTGTCCCTGTATTCCTCTCCATCCCCCGGTTTCACTTCCTCCTCTCTGCCTGTCTTTTCTCCTAGGCAGTCTTTGTTTCTCTGTTATTCCTTTTCTTTCTGCCAGTCTCACTTCCTCTCTCACTCTGTTTGTCTCTGGCCCATTAAAAAAAAAAATTATTTGTTTCCTTATTTATTTGGCTGTGCCGGATCTTAGCTGCCACACGCATATGGGATCTAGTTCCCTGACCAGGGATGGAACCCGGGCTCCACTCGACGGCCAGGGAAGTCCCTGTCTCTGACCCTTCTCTCCCCACATCTGCCTCTCTCTGCACGCGGAGGTCCGTCCTGAGTGGCGGTGGGCCCCATCGCGATGCCTGGCCTCCCTCCGCTGGGCCTCTCGAGCACACTTGAAGTTCCTTGAGGGCATTCAGTCCAGGCCCCTGGTAACTGTCCTGCTTGGGCAGTCGGCTGGCGCTCCTCCAAGGAAGACCACGGTGCAGTGACCTCACTGTGTTGGGGACGGGTGCCTGCCAGGATGCCAGCCTCGGCCAGGGCAGCCCCTGGATTTTCCCGAGAGACAGGCTGCATGCATCACCGCCCGACAGGCTCACACTCAGGACGGAAAGGCTTGGCTCAGAGTATTTTTAGTCTGTGCTTTTATTTTGGTCGGGGGTGGTATTGAGCAAAATAATAGTTTCCATTCGGAGAGCATCTTCAGTGTTCCTGAACCCATGGAAAGAGCTTTGTGTGTATTGTCTCTGATTGTCACAGTCCCTGAGGATTCGTGTCACTGTCCCATGTGATGGTGGCAGAGAGAGGGATGGAAAGGAAGGTGGCACACGCGCTGGTGGCTGGGAGCTCAGATTTGAATCCCACTTGGACACTTACGAAGTCCTGAGTCTCCCCAGGCCTCGGCGTCTTCATCTGTAAATGGGGTGAGTTGTGATTCTTGCCTCCCAGGGCTGATGTTGGAGGTCCCTGAGGCCATGCTTATAAAGTGCCAGCCTGTAGTAAGGATCCTCTAAATGCTGCCAGCATCGGGGAGATCGGAATATTGTTGCCCGAAGTGTGAGCCAGTGAAGGGACTGGTGGGATGGGCCCCTGCTGGGCCGAGTCTACCACGGTACCTGGGGTTGGATCACAGCCCCTATAGGCACCGCAGTGACTTCTTGTTGACTGGTTCTCCCAACCGACAGTGAAAAACTAGGCCATCCTGTGGCGTTTGCCTGGTGATGAGGGAATCACCGTGGATGGGGCCCCCGTTCGTGTCTGCCCGGTCCAGGGGCTCCAGGCCTCTCCTCCTCCACGGGACTGATCCAGCCTGCGTGCGGAGGGAGCCAGCTCCAGGTAGCTGGGAGCGCAGACCTCCCTCGCCTTCTCCTCTAGGGCACTCGAGGTTGGACAGCAGCCGTCCCCCGGAATCATGGCTGTTTGGGGATGGCCTTTGTGTCTGCACCGTGCGTCCACCTCTCAGGCCCCTCGGGCACCGCCCCTGCCTCCGGGGTGCGCCTGGCGGTGACTCTGTGCAGTGTGTTTGGGCAGCTGGAAAGTAAACGACTTGCCACTCTGAAGGGCAGCTCTGCCCCCCCCCCCAAGCTGTGTGACCTGGACAGGTCACTTCACCGTCTAAGCCTTGGGAGGGGGGACACCTGGGCTGAGTCAGGTGGCGGCTGGCCTGGGGAGAGGGGCCCTCCCTGGGGCAGCAGCCGGTTAGAGACTCCTGAAGCTCTGTGTCCTAACGTCTGGAAAGATGGGGACAGCTGGAAGAGATACCCTCTCCCCGAAGGCACGGTGACAGGACACTGTGTGTTCAGGCGGCAGGTCACAGAGAGGCTTGGGACCAGGAACCTGGGTTTGCAGCCCTGTCTGCTGTTCCATGTTTCCCACTCTGCAGGACCCAGAAGGTCAGGGCTGTCATGAGATTGGCTGGATGTGCAGGTCCCCTCCTGTGTGCTGCTCCCCTCGGAGCCCTTTGCTCCCTGTGGACAGGGGTGTGCAGGCATCTGGCAGCCACTTTGTGCCGTGGAGGTTACCTCCCTCCAGGCTGCTGGTTGCCAGTGGGGAGCTGAGGACTGCCAAGGCCCCTGGGCTAGCAGAATCTTTCGGCTCTCTTCCTTCTCACTGGCGGGTAGGGAATATGCAGGCCATTTAGGGACACTCAGCATTTGAATTTCAGATGCTCTTTCAATAGAATCCACAAACCAAGATTTAGAATTCAGTTGGAAACCAATTCTCAGGCCTTCCAAAGCCGTCTTAGTCCTTAAAACTAGCAAGTAGCATGTAAGGGGTCTGTCTCTGGCCTGGCTGAGGTCAGCAGTGTGTTGGCCTACTTCTCGGTCGGATTCAACGTGACTGTGAATGCCAGTGCACGGCTCTGGGGGTGCGCCCCCCCCCAGACCATCACACTCCGGGGTCCTCTGCAGAATGTACAATCATGTTCTAAAATGTAGATTTTAGTAAATATTATTCAGGTATGGTGAGGCCACCAGATAGGTAACAATTGTCACTAAAAGATAGTGTTATTCACAAACCAGAAGAGGAGGGGCCCACCGCACCCCACAGGGCCATGTGGGGGAGCACCGAGGCCCAGGGTCAGTCAGGAGGCAGAGGGGGTGGGGAGCTTGGGCAGGAGCCTCTAGGGTGGTGTTCGCGGGAAGGAGTTGGGTGAGGCAGGGTCAGTGGGCTTAGGATGGGCTAGTTTGAATCTTTCCAGTGGGCTCTGGTGTGTAGGGCTATCTCAGCCGTGGGGTACTTGGCTCTGGGGTGATTAGGGCAGAGAATTATTGCCTCCTGGGATATAAGAGCCAGACCCAAGAGGTGGTCTGGAGTATGGGCTGTGGACTGGCTGGCTTGCATATGAAAGGCACACTCCCCTGCCACATTTGCAGTCTTTAAGAATTGACCAGCCCTGGAAGGGGCAATCTCTCCCCAGTCAGTGAGGCCCAGATGGCAGAGCATCCGGAACACAGAAAATAAGAATACAGTTAACAGAAATAATCAGGAGCCGTGAGACGGGGTCTGGGTCACTACAGACCCCTCTGCTCACAGACCATTTTCTGGCCTCCGTGGTACGTGGTTTCTGGTGGCTCTGCCCCTTGCCATGTGGTCATTGCTATAGGCGTACGACTCACCAGTCTCCTGTGGGGGATCTTTTGCATTGTCCTGGTTTCCTGGACTGGCAGATCGCGTGTGAGGAAGGACCTTGCCGTGCAGCCCTCACGTGGGCATTTCAGTGACCCTGTGTGCCAGGTTTTCAATTTAATACGTGTGACTGATCTCATTTTAATTTGCACCCCCTCATTCACATACTGGACATTGTGTTTTCTTCTCCCCAGGTTGGCCCATTCATCCGTCTCCTTTGTTTAGCTTTCTATTGGATGTCTGCTTTCTTCTTTTTTTTTTTTAAGAGATACTAATCACTTCTTGTTTAGATGTGTTATAAATAATTTCTTCCAGTCTTTGATTGGCCATTATGTTTGTTTATGGTATGGTTTATCGGGACAAAGTTGTACGTTTTAGCATAGTTGAGTGTATCATTCTTTTCCTGTGGCATGCGTTCCTATCTTAAGAGGTCTTTCCCTACCTTGAGGTCATAAAGATGTTCTCTATTATTTTTTCTAAAAATTATGAAATTGTACATTTACATGTCGTTTTAAAAAACTAGCTGGAATAGTTTTGTCTTTGACGTGACATAAAGTATCAAATTTTGTTTTCTTTGTCTATGTGGATGGATAAGCAACTGTTCCAGTAGCAGTTACTGCATTTCCTAATTTGTAAATGCAAAAGCTATCCTGTGTGTTGCCCTTGTATACACGTGTGTCTGTTTCTGGCCTATCCTGTTGCGTTGGCCCATTCACTTCTCCATTTGCCATCCTATACTGTCTTAGTTACTGTAGCTTTATGTTAAGTGTAATATCTTATGGGATGAACCCCCTCATTTGTTCCTCTTTCAAATTGCCTTGGCTCTTCCTTGGCCTTTGTTCTACCATGAGAATTTTAGGATAAACTTTTTTTTAGATTTCCTGAAAAATCCCCATTGGGATTTTGATTGGGGTTGAAATGTTTTGATTGGTATTGAATTGAACTGATTTGATTAATTTGGGGAAGACGGCCATCTTTGTCATATTGAATTTTCCCCACCTAGGATCATAATCTTTACTGTTTCTTTTATAAGAAAGTCTTTTAATTGAGTTTTAGTTGTATCATAAAGCTCTTACATATTTTTTGTTAAGTTTTTTTCCCGAGTACCCTACAGTTTCGTTGCTTTTGTAAATGGTAAACGTATACTTGAAAATGACAGTTTCTAATTGTTTATTGCTGGCGTCTAGGAATGTAGTTGCATTTTGTATATTAATCCTGTTTCCAGCAATCTTGCTGACATCTTATTAAAGGTATCCATATAGATTTTGTAGGTATTTTATTTAGTCTTGTTATTCACAAATTATGGAAGTCTTTTCCTTCCTTTCCAATTTTTACATCTTTTATTTCCTTTTTACACCTTACTGTGCTGTCTAGAATATCACTGTCCAATAGAAATACGATGTGAGCCATTTGTTTGATTTAAAAGTTTCTGGTGTCCACATTTTAAAAAGTAAAAAGAAATAGGTGGAATTAATTTTGATCATATATTTTATTTAACCCAATATACCTAAATATTAGCATGTTGACATGCAATCAATATAAAAAATGATTGAGATAGTTTATATTCTTTTTTATCCAAGTCTTCAAAATCCAGTGTGTGCTTTATACTCAGAGGACATCTTAGCTTGGACGAACCACATTTCAAGTGGTCAGTGGTTATTGTCTTGGACCCCAAGGTCTAGAATCTTCACTGTTGAACAGAAATTTGGTGAGTGGGCATTTTTATCTTGTTTCCGACTTGAAAGAGAATGATTCTGAAGTATTACCATAAGAATAATATTTAATGGTTTTTGGTAGATTTCCTATATTAGGTTTAAAATTTCCTATTTAGTTAAGGCTCCATAATTGTGAAGGGAGGTTTAATTTTATCAATGCTTTTCTACAAATAATGAGACAGTGATAAAATGTCTTCTTTATTCTCTTATTGGATTGACTTTTATATTGACACATTTCTATTATTGTAATAGCATTAATTCTAGGGGTGAACCCACTTGAGTTTACTTTGTTGGATTTAACTGGTAATATTTTCATTAAGATGTTTGAATCCATGTTCATCAGTGAGATCAGCCTCTGAATTTACTTTTTTTCTGTTCTTATTTAGTTGAAGTATTCACCAGATTAGCCTTATAACATGCTAAGGACTATGATTCTCTCAAATATTTGTATATGTTAAGGATTTTCTGAATTATTTGTATATGTTAAAGTATTTACATATATTTGCATATATTCACATGTGTGTATGTCAGATATTGGCTAAGGATTGTCCTCAAATATTTGCATTATGTTAAGGATTGTTCATTCCTGTGAGGTTTGGAAAAACCCAAACTGCAAAACTGCCTGGTTTTGTTGGTCTGTTAAGAGTTGTTTTTTTTTAAACTGCTGATTCAGTTTGTTTAATGGTTAGAGGTAATTCCCATTTTTAATTTCTTTTTGTTTGTCTTCCATAAAATCAATCAATCCCTCTCTCTTTAGGAATGTGTCAGTTTCTCCTGTTACCAAATTCATTGACAGTGTCTCTAGTTATGTCCCTCCTTTTATTCCTAACGATGTTGATTGCTGCTTCTCTGTGTTTCGATGAACAGAGGTGTGTTGGCTTTATTAATCTTTTCCAGTTGCTCGATTCCCTCTTGTTTGTTTTCTGTTTCATTGATTTCTTCTCCTATCCTGTATCCTGTTCCTTCTTTAGCTTTGCATCAGTGTTATTTTCCTAATTCCTGGAGTTGGGCCCCTAGATGACTGACTTTCATTCTTCCTATTTTTCTGCTCTCCCTGACATCAGCATGTATCTAAGTGCTGCTTCAACTCCATCGCAAGAGTTCTGGTATGTTGCAATTTTGTTCTTTTCAAATACTTAATTTTTCTTCAGTTTTGGAAACTGTTTCATCCATCGTCTCTTCACATTATGCCTTTCCCACTGTTCTCTCTATTCTTTCCTTCTTGGTATGTTCCATGTGGTATCTGTTGACTCCTGCTTGTGGGTGTGTAGATGTGGTTTGTAATTTTGGATTGTACTCCAAGCCAAAGGAATGAATCTCTAATGGTGGGATTCCAGGTTTGGTAGATTGTGAATAGAGATTTATCTGTCGGAAACCTCTGTGGCCTGAGTGAGGCTTTCTCCCTCCAGAGTGGTTTTCTGTCTAACTCTTCCACGTTCCTCAGGGGTGACACAGGAGTGGGATCAACTTTGTATTCTTTTCAGAGCTTGGGGGTTCCTGGAGCATGGGGACTTCAGTTGGAGCTATCGCTCAGTAAGAAGGGAGGCAGGTTGTTACTAACACTCAGAGGAGACTTTTAAAATCTGCTGCCCATTTCCCAGGCAGAAGTGCAGGCACCCAGGCAGTCTTGAGGTGTCCCTGTGCTGTTGGGCATTGAAGGGTGTCCATCACCCCCAAAGCTGTAGCCCTGCCAGTGACTTGACTGCACAGGGGTCTCCCGTCCTCTCCCTGCGAGGGTTGCTAAAACAGGACCAGTGGGTTGCAGAGATGCCCTGGGAACCCCCAGCACCAGCTCACCTGTTCCCGCTTCGGTCTCCAGATTCCCTCTTGGTTTTCTGCCCACCCCGTCCTTGTCCTCCAGCTCAGATGTGCATCTAAATAGATATTCATTATGTTTGTTGAGTTGGAGAGCTTACCTTGTCAAGTCTCTATGCTGTTTTTTTTTTCATATGCAAAATGAAATGTAGGGAATGAAGTTGATGGGGAAAGAAACCCATGTTTTGGGAAAGAGCTGTAAATATTATCCACTCCAGGCAAAAGACCCATGAAGTGGTCGGTTTTCAGGAGAGGAAATCCTTGGCGTCTGCCTTATTCCCAAATCCACTGGCTAAGTCCAGGACTGACTAAGCCTTCTTGGACAGGGACCAAGGCTCCTACATGCCACACCATTTCGCCTCCTTGCAACCTCGTGCTGGGTCCTCCTTGCCGCTGCCCAGCTGAGTCATCTTTGCAGGTCACCTGACCGTTCTGTGAGCTTGTCCTTATCTAGAAAAAAATATTTTGGTGACCGTGATTCCCCTGACACTGAATTCACGGGCTTAAGGTGACCTTCGGTGGGATTCGGGGGGATTATTACTGATTATGACTTCCTGAATTTCTTCCTTGTCTTTATTCATTCATAGAATATTTACTGAGCCCCTGTGTGTTAGGTGCCGTTCTCGGCATGG
Source organism: Orcinus orca (assembly GCF_937001465.1). Lineage (NCBI taxonomy): Eukaryota > Metazoa > Chordata > Mammalia > Artiodactyla > Delphinidae > Orcinus > Orcinus orca. The sequence goes on along the minus strand of NC_064565.1, from coordinate 5,496,872 downwards.
CACTCTTGAAAACTGCATTACTTTTGGCATGCCAGGGTCTGGAAAGTCAGAGGAGAGCTGGACTTGCCTTCCAAGCTAACCAGAATGTGGTGGGGACAGGGCTGTCCCCAGAGTCCCTGTGCAGAATAGCAAGAGTGCAGACACGGGCCAGCTGGCGTCTCCAGGTACTCAGCGGGGATGGCGTCCGTGATGAAGCCAGTTGGGAGGGAGTGTGAGTGTGAGTGTGTGTGTGTTGGAGTGTGAATGCGTGTGTGTTTGTGTTATTGCTGGGGTCTGGGAAAGATGAATGCAGCCCCTTCCCCTCGCTCCAGTTCACCTTTTATTGGGGACAGTTGGAGGTCTTTGGCTTTTTGTTAAATTTTTAATTATCTCATTATCAGAAGTAGTGTATCTTTCACGATTCCAAATTCACTTGTTAAAGAAGGGTTTATGGTAAAAAAAAAAAATGTTCCTCTCCACCCTGTCTCCCCACCAGCCAACTGCTTCTGCTCCCTGGAGGCCACCGATGCCACCAGTTTCCCACACGTCCTTTGCGAGATATGCTCGATGTACACATGTGCAGAATACATATATTTGGGAATATTTATATACATGTGCCGATCTATAAATTTACACAATTGTTGGCATCTAGCTATTTTGGCTTGACAATGTATCTTGGAAATTGGTCATATCAGGCCTGAAGTGCTTCTTCATTTGTTTTTATGGCTGCTTGGTATTCCATTATATGGACAGACTATAATTTATTTAACAGGTCCCACTCTGATGGATATTTAGATTTCCAATCTTCTGCTGTTTTCGAACAATACTGCAAGAAATCGTCTTGTGCTTCACACATTTGAGAGTATGTGTAGGGTAGAATGCAGCATTACTGACTTTCTGAAGTAATAACCAGAGCTCCAAGTCAAGGCCTCCGGCATGGGGGTGGACTGGCCTTGGCCTCCTGAACTTCCTATGGGCTGAACCTGCAGTTATAGGAATTTTCCTAAGACCTTCATTCACAGACATGCCAGGTATAGTTTTTGAAGGAGTGAATGACAATACTTACACCTCAGAGAAATTAGTTAGTAGCAGTCCCAGGAAATAGTTTGGCCACGTTTACAGATTATCCGCGAATGAATTCCAAGAAGGGTATTCTAATTGTATTTTGAATGAAAGCATCACAGGAGAGCTGCCTAATTAGACATTCCGTGGTCTGGGTAGAAATCTGGCCGAGGAGTCGTTCACTGTTGTAAAAGGCGGCTCGCTAAATTAAAGATGATATAGCCGATGGCATGAAAATAATGTGAGCATCAGATTTGGTGGAAACTTCATTTTTGACCTAATGTAAGACGTTTTTCCATAAGCGACTGTGTGCACCGGGGCAGACCTACAAATAAAGGCCTGGCTTCTGTTCTTCTGGCCCAGGATGTGGTGACCGTGAGTGATACCACTTCAGAAGCTTGTGTTAGGGACCGGCCTCTTTGCCGGGATGCTCTCGTCCCATCCTTCCGACAACCCTGTCGTCATCCCCACTTTACAGGCAGACGGCTGTGGCTCAGGGGGTGTTATTACTTTTCTGAGGTCCCACGGCCAGGATTCATGGCCAGGACCCTGGCGGGGCTGTTGAGAGCTGAACCGTTCCCCTTGACTCCCCGGGACCCACCTGAGCTGCGAGGTGGCAGGTTTTGACCAGGATCTGTCTATACTTAGAGCTGTGCTGTCGAAGGCCATTAAGTCCCCTGTGTCGTCTAGAGAAACATTTCAAGAAGGAAAACAAGCACCCTCCCTGCATTTGGGGTCCCCGCAGTGAAGTCGCAGGAGAGCTGTGATGCTGCGGGTGCCTTGTCGCCGGCCGAGGGCGTCAGAGGGGCTTCGGTGGGGGGAGGCCGGGCAGCCTGGCCCTGCCGCAGCCTGCAGCGTGGTCCCGGGCTGGGCCTGTGTCGCTGTCTGTTATCGGGGGGCTGGGGTCCACTCTGATGTCACAGCGGAGCCCCAAGTAACTCCTGGCAGGCTGTGCTTGCGATTCCCCCAGCTCTAGATCCGCAGTCAGTACACTTGGACTGTCAAGGGCCAGACAGTAAATACCTCAGTGTTTGCAGGCTATACCCACGGTCTCTCTCACAACTCCTCACCCTTGCTGTTGACGGAAGAGCGGCCTGGACAGTCTGTAGCTGATGGAGCAGGACTGGGGTCCAGTCAGACAAGGGCGGGGGTTGATTTGTCCCTCAGGCTGGACTTTGCTAACCCCGCTCCAGTTGACGCGTGACATTAGGCTGAATCTACATGAAACGAGAGAATCCAGCCCCACTTGGGTACAAACCCCACTTTCTATGTCTTTGAGGGTGCAGAACAATTGGGAGGGCCTCCGCCCTCTGTCTAGACACCTCACGACCAAGTGCAGCGGGAGAGCACTCGCTGGGGAGCCAGAAGACCCATCTCGAATCGGTCGTGCAGCCTGGAGCAGCCTCTGCTGCTCTGAGCCTCACTTTCCCCATCTGCCAAATGGGAAGGTTGTCTGTGATTTCTCAAAGATGCCTGCCAGCTCCAAAATTAATATTCTCTTCCCTGGAAGTTGTAGTTTTAGTTCGTGTCTTTGGTCACCATGAGAAATAGGATAAGGTAATTTTGTGTTGTAACCTGTCCCCCGAAAGGCCCTTAACCTCTGGGGTACCCCATCTTTGCAGACCCTAAACCTTTAGTTGCCATTGGGAGGGGCCATCCTTGGTGCTTCCTTGGCCCATGTCGTGTCGTGAAAGGAGGCACCTATAACTTTCTGGTGAGGCATGTGTTAACCCCTCCTCTGCTGTCTACCTGGAATTGCCCCCTGTATAGCCAGGAGGGATGAGCAAGTGAGACAAACAGGGGAAAAAGGTACTTTGGAAGAGCAAACAGTGCCAAACTTTATCCTCGCTACTGCTTGTATTTTGGTTGTTCCGAGGGAAGATGTGCTGTACTAGGAGGGAACCTGCTCGCTTCCGCCCAAGGAGCTGCATCGGTCAGGCCCCATCCTGCGGCCACCGCTCAGCCAGGCCCGGGGACGCCCAAGCTGGCCCCGACCTCAGCTGACGCTCACGCGCGAGCACACGGCAGTTGCCAGGTCGGCTGGGTTGGTGCCTCTGGTCCTGTCCTCGGACACCTCCCCCAGCCTTGGTGGCCCGGGGGCTGGAGGAGCGCTCCCTGGGAGAGCTGGAAAGGGAGCCCACAGGCGTTGGGAGCTGCATTCACTTCTGGGGCTGACGTCTCTCGTTACACCGCTAAGGAACTCGGGCCTTCACTGGGAGCTTCAGTTTCCTGATTCAAATCATGGGATGGGGGGCACCTGCCTGGAGACCTGTTTCCGTGGTAAATATTCATTATTCACTAGGCTCCACGCACTGTGCCAGAATGTATGTGTAATACGACAGATATTATTAGGTTTTCCTAATTGCCGGGCACCAGGCCGAGTATTACCCAGATCAGCTCATTTGGTCTTTACAACAACCTTCTCCATTTCATAGACTGGAAAACTGAGGCTTAGTGGTCTCTGAGGACACAGCTGGATCTGGGCCGGGCTGATTCCAGAGTGAGTGTCGTTGGGTGACTCTGCCTTTCCCCGCTGGTCAGCAGCCGGCATCACAGGGCCCCGAGCATAGACTAGACCTGGCCGTGTGCTGTCATTCGAGGGGCGTGTACTGCTTAGATCCTCCCCAGTCAGTGGGTCATTTCTAGCTATGAGCTGTCTGCCTTCCACCTTCCTGAAAGCCCCTCACCTGGGGCTCATTCTCTGGAGCTCTGGAAGAGCCACACTGTGGCCCTGGGCTCTGGACCCTCCATGCTGTGGCCACTGGAGGAGAAGGATTGGGTTCTGGTGCACAAAGGCTCTCAGAAGGGGTTTCATAAAACCCTCCACAGGCTTCAGCCCTGCCTGGCTGGGTCTGGAGGAGCCCTGGCACGTGCACTGTTAGGGAGGCTGCTCTCCATTGGCTCCTGCCCTTCTGGGCCCCTGGCCTCTGGGTGGCTTGGTGAGGCCAAGTACGTTCCGGGTGTTGGCACCATCCTTGTTCTGCGGGGGCCCTGAGGGGCCAGCACCTCTACCAGGACTTGCCAGCCCCTGTCACCCCAAGGCACCTGTCCTGCCCACTCGTTCCAGGCCCCTTGACCGTGCAAGGTCAGGAGGTGGGAACGGCAGCACCGTCGGATCCCCCCGAAGGGTCTGGCCCTAGCAGAGCCGAGGCCCAGGCTTGGATCCAGGCAGACGCCAACTTGGACCTCAGCGCCCCTTTCAAATAACTCCCTTGGGTGAGTCACCGCCTCTCTCTGAGACACGCTTTCCTCACCTAGAAATCGGTGTCGGTAACTCCTTCCCAGAGTTGCTGTGAAGATGGAGGGGTCTGTGTCCTAGAGGGTGACAGTGGACCACGTGTCCAGCCCAGGCCTTGCATGGAGCCCACTCTCCGGAAGAAGTGTTTGTTCCCAGCTCTGATGCATGGGCCTTGTTCCTTGGAACAGACCCAGGTTTCAGCTGTGTCTCTCCAGCTCCCAGTAGGGTCCTGACCCATGACAGAGCCCAGCCTGGTTTGGTTTAGTCTCCAGGTTCGGGGCGTGTCATGGTTAGACTGCCTTGTCTTTCTGTGTTTCTGGGGGACTCTGGGCCTGAAACAGAAGGGGCAAGTGGGCCACCCTAGGGCAGGCCGGCCCTGGAGTCAGGCAGGGTCAAGGTTAGCTCCTCTTAGGCCCTGTGGGTAAGATGCTGAGGGCCCACGATGCTGTTAGGGGCCCTTAAAAAATGGTTCAATTGTTTTTTAAATGAGAAGAGAGTAAATGACTAGAAACGAGTACGGAAGCCTGTGTTATATTCATCTTTAAACTGTACGTGTGTAAAATAGAATTTTACAAATGAAGGGGCCCCCAAAGGCAATAGTGCTCAGGGCCATGAGGGTAACCCCCTTCCCCGGATCCCTGCCCGGGGCTCTGAGGGTCAGGAGGAAGGGGAGCTGGTCAGAGGGAGAAGGGGGCGCACAGCCACGGGCATCCAGGCGGCGGGGTCCCCCCGGGGTTCCAGCCGTGCAGAGGCAGCAACGGCTGCGAGTCTGGGCCCGCCGAGCCCCGGAACCCTGATTGGGAGGCAGCACGTGAGCGGTGAAAATCGCACCCGCCCTCCCGCAGCTAGCCGGGAGATTCTGGTCGTTGGATGCCCCTGCTGCCTGGGGGGCCGGGGTGAGGGTTCCTGTTTGGAGCCAGGGAGTTGATTTAATCCAGCCGAGGCTCAGAATGCGGCTGGCTCCCTGCCAGCGCCCCTCCCCTCAGCACATGTGGTTCCAGAGCCCAGAAAGGGGGAAGACCCACAGGGGCCGCAGCAAATGTCACAGTCCCCCGCAACGCGCTTCTCGTTTATCTTTTACTAACGGCAGGCGCTTAGGCAGGGGAAGAGGGAGAAGGCATGAACCATACAGGCTGCGTCTTGATGGAGCTTGTCGGGCGGTGCTGCAGCCGGCACCGTGCACACCTGAGCCCGTCTTTGACGCTCCTGGCCTCTGAACTTGGGAGGAAAGCTTTTCTCCGCCCTGGATGGCACTTATGGAGCTGCCCCTGGGACAGTCCTGGGAAGGGGAGGCCCTGGCCCTGGCCTGTGGTTTGCACCAGCGAGGCCTGGGCCTCCTGCGTGAACGATCCTGTGATGTCTGGGGCTATGCCACCCTACCCCTCATCTCGTCACCTGGGAAACTGGCGTCCGGAGCAGTGATGCTCACATAGTGTGTTCACAGCGGTGTGGTACCCGACCCCCTGACACGGGTCTGGGCTTGTCTCCAGCCTTTCATTTTATTTTTGGGTTGAGACAGGGTATTTGGGACAGAGACGAGAACTTAGGTCTGTTTTTCATTGTTCATTCTATTCTTGGCAACTTTTGCCGAGGGACCTGGCAGAAAAGGGACGTTGGGGAGGGAAGAGTCGAAAGAAAAAGAAGTCTCCTTGGCTCCTTTGCCTTTTCTGCTAAAAATGGTGGCAGTTCTGTGTTTCCACTAAAAATAGCTAGTCCTCTGTCAAGGCCACCCACGCAGAGGATCTGGGGACTAGGGGAAATGAGACACGGGTCCTGGACGTCGCCTACCTGTGTGGAGAGGTCTGGAAGCTCACAGATAGACATGTTCATGGGACACAGGGCAGGATCTGGGAGTGGGCCAGGGTGCTGGCTCTGAAGACCTGAGCTGCACACCTGCCTGTGTGTGACAAGGACAGTACTGTACTGTCGCCAGCTATTCCTTGAAGTTCCTTTAAGAGTAAATGGGTGGCAGATGAACAGATAAACAAACTAGGTACAGACCTACAGCAGAATATTATTCAGCCTTAAAAAGGAAGGAAATTCTGACACATGCTACCTCATGGACGAGTCTTGAAGACATTATACTAAGCAAAAGAAGCCAGTCATAAAAAGACAGATGTTGTATGATTCCACTTATATGAGTTACCCTAAATAGTCATTCACAGAGACAGAAAGTAGAGTGATGGTTGCCAAGGACCGGGAGGATGGGGGATGGGCAGTTAGTGTGTGATGGGGATGGAGTTTCAGTTTAGGAAGATGGTGGTGATGGTTGCACAAGAATGTGAATGTACTTAACCTCACCAATTGTGCACTTAAAAGTTCGTGAAGTGGCAAATTCTATATTATGACGATTTTGCAAGATTTTTAAAGAAGATTCAATGGGAGGTGACACCTCTCTTCCTCGTGACCCCCCCCCCCCGATGGAGAATGACTGAGATCGGGTTTTTATCTTTTATGCCAATTATGACTTGATAATTGGCTTCTTCTGTAGAGAAACTAAACTGACTCTCTTGGGTCACCAGGGCAGACGATGTGGGTGGCGAGCCCCAGAGCCGAGCCTCATGCACCCTGGCATTTAGGGATCCCCCAGTGGAAGAGTGAAAGCTTCCACTGGACAAGCCCCACTCAGCGTTGTGGAAGTCTCTCATCTTTAAGAATGAATAGACGTCCAAGGTTTAACCAATATCTGGAGAAAGCCTGCTCCATGAAAGAGCAAAGTCAACATAAACCTTGGGCAGAATATTGTTCCAGGAGAAACAGAATCAAGAAGAAATGAAAATGTAAGTGACAAATAGAGCCTTCTCATTGGTGTTCTCAGAAAAACGGAGAAAGCATTGCATCCATAAAACAAGAACAGGATGCTATGAAATAAGAATTTTTAGAGAGCAGGAAAACAGCTTATTAAAAATTGAAGTATAGTTGATTTACAATGTTGTGATAGTTCCTGTTGTACAGCACAGTGATTTCAGTTATACATATATATATATATATATATATATTTTATATTCTCTTCCATTATGGTCTATCACAGGATATTGAATATAGTTCCCTGTGCTATACAGTAGGACTTTGTTGTTTATCCAGTCTATATATACTAGTTTGCATCTACTAACCGCAAACTCCCACTCCATCCCTCCCCCAGGAAAAACAGCTTTAGATGAACAATATGATGGTGGAAATAAAAAGTTCATTAAAGGAATGGACAGTGACTCATGGAAATATCATGGAAAGGAGAATAAACAGGCAAAGGCAAAGAGAAATAAGAGGGGAGTTGGGAAAGCTAGACTATTAAGGCAGGTGATTGAGCATATAACTAATGGAAGTTCCAGAAAGTGGAACAGAAGATGGATGAGAGAAAATTATAAAACAATTAATAGAAGAAAATTCCCCATATCAGAAGGGCAGAAATCCTTACATTAAAATACTCTTTTGTGTGCCTAGCACTTAAAAGAAAAAAATCCCATTTCGACATGTCTTTGTGAAATTTCAGATAACCAAGAATAAAGAGACTTTCTAAAAATTTCTAGAGAATGGGAAAACAAAAGAACAGAAAGCCCAGGTGATCTACTCAGTTAGGAGGATGGTACCACCCTCTGGACCAGCAGCCTGTGTGGAAAGACCGTGCCTTTGTCCTGGCAGATAGGAGGAACGTTATCAATGAAACTCTCAGCCTAACTGTCACTCAGGGATGAGGGATGTTTTCAGTCATGCAGGAAGGACTCAGAGCTTTTCCCTTCCACACCTCTTTCTTAGACCGTTCCTTAAAGATTCTCTGATAAGGGAGTAGGTGAAGGAAGGGAAGGGCTAGGACGCCAGCAGGGAGCCCCCCAGAGGGAGTGATGCAAGGTCCACGCTGTGGCCACCTCCTGCATCATTGCAGAAGGGACCGGAGATGGAGGGTCCTGGGGAGCTGGGAAAAGGCATCGGTGGAGTCTACACACCGGAGGGACTGCAGGTCGAGTCATCGCTCCACTGGGAGGAAAGGGTGGCCTCATCCAGAACTCTGCCTGGTGGGGGTGGGGTTTCCCACTACTCGAGTTGTCCTCCATGGAGATAACTGATCGGTCAGAAACACTGAGCTCGTGGGATAAAGAACCAAGACATGGTGTTTTAATATATTCCTTATAAGGGTCAGGTAACCGTCAGAAGAGGCAAAAGTAGAAAACATTTTAAAAGTTCAAAGTATAATAAATAGACGCCTCCAGGCCACGGCGGGTGGAAGGGGGGGAACGTCGCTGTTCATTATAAACCTTTCTGTGCTATTTGATTTGTTTTTTCATTGCATGCAGAATTGCTTAGATTTTTTTTAAGTTTAAAAAAGAATCGTGAAAATTAGAATGAAGCAATGTCAATGAGCCATGGTTTGCAGCAGGAACTTTCTGGGGTCAACTCAGGGAAGTCCGGGCTGGGCTGTGGACCCACCGGCTTGAGCCCGTTGATGAAGCCCGGCTGCGCTTGGATTGAAGTGATCTCTCAAGTGGGGACTTTTCAGTTCTGGTATTTTGCCCTGTTTGGGTTACTCTTTGAGGAAACAAATATGCAGACATACAGCCAGTAGGCCTGGGCAAGTTCAGAGGCGGTGGAATGGTAGTGGCCTTGCACTTGGGGAGGCCTAGCAGACACTGTCACCTGTGGCTTGGGCACCCAGCTCCTCTGGAATGCAGGCCTGCCCAGGAAGCCTTTGTCAGGGGCTCTTTAGGTCCTGAGAGGACCCACAGGTGAGGCAGGCCCAGTCCCCACCCTTGGGTGTGAGTCAAGGTGGAGTGGGAGGCCCCACCATGGAGGGCTTCCTGGAGGAGGGTGGCAAGTGCCCACCAGGCAGTGGGCAGTGGGCAAAACCGCTGTGGTCCCTGCTTCCACAGAGTTCCTGTGCCCTTGGAGGGTGGGGAGGGTAGATAATACACAGGTAAAACACACATGAGACCATTTCAGCGAGAGCTGCTGGGAAGGAGATACAGAGAGCAGGGCAGGAGAGAGTAATCAGGGAAGGCCTCTCAGAGGAAGTGACATTTGAGAGCAGAGAGCTGTGGTGGAGCCTTAGGAAGACGGTTTGCAGAGAATCCAACTGCAAATGGGCAAGGAGGAACAGAGGCCCATGGGGAGGGAAGTGGGGGTGTCCGGTTTGGGGGAGGGAAGTGGGGGTATCCGGTTCGGGGGAGGCTGGTCAGGTGGGAGAATATCATCACGTCGTGCAGAAATACACGTTCCCACATGGAATCCCGACAGAGAAGGACAGATGGAGTCTGCTGTCCGTATTCCACCCAGGCTGATGTCAGGCAGGGACAGACATGTGAGAGCCATTTCCTGTGCAGGGAGCATCCTCCTGGGCCCATTCGTGGGGCCAGCTCCGCACTGGGCCTGGCTGGGGCCACTTCAGGCCAGAGGAGGTGCTGAAATCCTACCCTGCCCCCTCCAGGCTTGGGTGCACTGCCCTACTCCAGCCTTGGATGGCATGCTGTGTGGGCACCAATAAAGTCAACACAGGACGGAGGAATGCCACTGGGAAGGGCCGGCGTTCCAGAGGCAGGGCCGCCCGTAAACAGACGAGGCAGCTTTTCCGTGGTTGGCTTGAGGAAGGCCTCTCTGCCCACAGACATCTCTCCTGCCCGCCCCTCCCCAGCCCACTTGGAACTGAAGCCTGGAATTCCGCCATTAGAGGTTCATTCCTTTGGCTTGGAATACAAACATCCCAGTGAGGAGGTGATCCTTGAGCCATCACTGGTACTGAGCACCTTGTATGCCTCAGCGGGGCATCAGGGCCTTTGCCATTCCACGGAACAGCTAGCCTGCACCCCCTGTGCCCCGGGGAGCTGTGCACTGTGCTTGTTCTGGGTGTGCAGAAATGCGTCAGTGTCTTGTGAGGGTATCATGGGTGCTGAGAGAGAGGAGCAGCCAGGAGCAGGGGCAGCAGCCCTCCACCCGTCATGGCGTGTGTGTGCCGTTCAGCTCATTAGGGAAAGTCAGTTACGTCGCTGTGCTTGTCTGCATTTTACAAAAGGGGGAAATGAGGCTCGGGGAGGTTGTTACTTAAGCATGGCTGCACAACTTGAGCTCAGCCTGGGCTGCTGACTCCAGTGCTGAGCTCTCCCTTCCATCCATCCTCACTTCTTTTCTGCCACTTCAGGCCAAGAAGCTTGATGAACGCCCTCCTCCCCCTTTCTGCTCCCTTTGCTTCCTTGGAGCTCCCCTTGTGACACAGCCCATGAGCGTTTGAGGGTGCGGGGATGCCTGCCTCAAGCATCTCAAGTAGATGCCTATGTGGGCTCTGGCGGCTGTGCCTGGAGTCTGAGCCGTGGTTGTTGCCCAGCTTATCACCCACGGCTGCGCTTTTCCAGCTCCTTCATGCCGGGCCCCAGGTCAGGATTTGGGACACCCATGTATGGCGGGTTTGGGAAGGCTGTTCCTGAGCCCTGAGGCAGGACGGTCCACAGAAAGTAAGCTGGGCTGGGGAGAGATTTGAACAGTTGGGGCTCTGAAATGGACCTGCACCCTCCCTTGGGTCTCTACTGCCTGTAGGCTGTGCAGCGCCTGGCTGGCTTTGGCCTGGGACCAGCTACCGTGAGGGAACTGGCCTGATGGCCCACCAGCCACCCCCACTGCGCCAAGAATCCCCAGGCCTTCTGAGCTCTGGGGTACCGAGTCCCAAGCCCCGCCTGCCCCCCACTCTCCCAGTATTCTGCAGACCAGTGTTTCCTGGCTGCTTCTGTTGGCTTTCTAGTGTATTCCTCATTCTCGGGGGCGTCACAAGAAGCCTTGTGTGGCTAGAATGGGTTACAAATCCAGATAGGTAGGCCCCTGATGGGTGACTGGGACCTTGCAGACCTGGCTTCTTCTCAGACCCAGAGGGAATGGCTCTCTTTGGGTTGAAATGGACCCAGGGGCCCTTTGATTTATGTCAAGGGGGGAGCTGCCTGGGCAGGCAGAGGTGTGGGCTGGGGGCTTGCGGGAGATGGGGCGGGTGGGGATGCTGAGAGGAAGAGCTCATTCCTCCATGCTTTTTGGCAGTGCTAGTCTGAAGACCAGGGGAATGTCTCATGATGTGTGTGCTCCAATCTGGGTGGGGCTGCGAATCTTGGTCTTTGAAGCCACTGTCCTTCCTCTGTGGGCACCTGCAGAAGATCAGGATCTAAGCTGAGTGGTTATGGAGGAGAGAAAAAAGGAGAGGTGAGGTGGGGTTAAGAGTCAAAGACAGAAAGGAGGAAATGCTCTGATTAGAGAGTTTCCATCCATCCATGTCCCTGTCTGCCCACCCACCCATCCATCCATCCATTCATCCATCCATCCACTCATCCATTCCTCCATCCATCCACTCATCCCTCCATCCGTCCATCCATCCGTCTATCCATTCATCCAGCCAGCCAGCCAGCCATCTACCTACCCCCATCCACCCACCCATCCATCCATCCATCCGCCCATCCCTCCATCCATCCACTCATCCATCCATCCATCCACCCCCATTCACCCATCCATCCATCCACCCCACCCACCCATCCATCCACCCACCCACCCATCCATCCACCCATCCATCCATCCACCCACCCACCCATCCATCCACCCATCCACTCATCCATCCATCCACCCACCCATCCACACATCCCTCCCTCCATCCATCCATCCATCCACCCATCCCTCCATCCATCCACACATCCCTCCCTCCCTCCCTCCCTCCCTCCATCCCTCCATCCACCCATCCCTCCATCCATCCACCCACCCACCCACCCACTTATCCAGCTCATTTTTATTGATCACCTGCTCTGTTCTGCTCATTTCCATCCGGGTCCCACCTCTCAGCGTAGCCTCCAGTGGACAGCCACCACCTCAGCGGCTTTTTTCAATCTCTTTTTGCACTTACAACCTGACCATGACCCTTGGCCCTTGCAAGCCCTCCTTACTATTTTCTTGTGATTCTCCTTGTTTCTCTTTGTGACCCCCTCAGAGACTGTAAGCCCCTTCACTCAGAGGCACGGTTGCTTCTAATTCTCTTGGCGCTCTCCCTGGAGCAGTCACTCGAAGCATCTTTCGTGGGTTGATGGAAGGGTTACTGCAGACACTTAAATTCCTCGAGATTGGGGTTGCCTGGCATTGGTGTAGAGTGGTTAAGGTGGGAAAGGAGTTCACACTTGCTGGTGCTCAGGGCAGGGGGTGGTACATACAGAGCACAGCATACTTGAGCCAGGGGAGAGTGGGATTGATTCCTGGGGCTGATGACCTCAGGTAAGTCACTTAACGTCCCTGAGGTCCATTGTCTTTATGGTCGAGAAACAAGATGTAAACAATCTGTGCAATGAAATGGATGTACTCCATGTGGTACCTGCACGTGGCTGGTGGGTGATGCCTCCCCTCCCCCATGTCCATAGAGCCAAAGACTGATCAAGGCCTCCTTTGACAGCCCCACTCCACCTCGTCGAGTCGGGATGGGCAGAGCCAGACGAAGCTTTCTGAGGGCGCAGGACTCCTGGGCCCGGGCCAAGCTGTGAGCGGAGGTGGGCGGCTTCCCTCTCCCGGCTCCGCCCTCAACTCCTCCCCGGAGTCCCCCAGGCGGGATGGTGAAAGGGACACGCTGTTGAGTGACAGGACGGCTTGGGTTCCGCCTGGCGCCTTGTGTGGGCCCTCGAGCTGGGGCCTCCTGTGCAGCCCGGTGGCCAGCAGGCTGGCTCTCGGTACCTGGGAAGCGGTGGAGGTGAGCTCCGGCTCAGAAGACGTCAAGAAGGGGGGAGGGGGCCTCAGCCTTGGGGAAGGCACGCATTGCTGGGGCCCACAGGTGTTTTACAAACTGAATTCCCTCCGCCTCCTCCCGATTCCACTTATTACCCATTAAATAAGTATCTCATTTAGAAAGCATTTCTTAATGTAGGGCAGACTCCACCCCAAGGTACGGGTTTTGCAGTGGATTGTCGCCAGTGTGTTCCAGGCCCCGGCAGTGCCTCTGCACCAGGCGCAGTCCCGGCTGGGCTTCGCCAAGGCAGAGCAGGGTGGGGCGTCGCCTGCCCGCGCCCCAAGATGACCTGGCTGATAGCCTCGTTACAAACCTGCTCTTCATCCAACTCATAAAGGAGGTCGCCTGGCGCTGGGCAGCCTCCAGTTACTTCTGGGACCCTGCCCCTGGGTCCCTCAAACATCTGGCAACATCAGAGATGGGAGGGACCTTTTTCCTTTTTTACAAGCGAGGCCATTCAGGTCCTGGGGGTGCTACCCTGAGGTCATAATTGAGTTGGTTGCAAAAGCAGAAGCCAGGGCCTCCTGCCTGAGAGTCCAGAGTTTTCCCCACTTCATCCTTCCCTGGTCTTGGGATGTCACGGGCACCTGAATGTGGCCCCTTCCGCCTCCTGCAGGAAGAAGCTGTTTCCTGAAACATGAGCTGGGAGGCTGTGTGGGATGAGTGAGTGAGTGACGAATGAAGACAGCTAAGCCTCAGAGCAAACAGCCCTATGGATGAGCCGCCTTCTTTGTTATTAAAAAGTCATGCCTACTTTCTAGAACATGTGTAAACACTAGCGAAGCCCATACAGAAATGCATGCCTCGCCGGCTCCCAGAAGTCACTGCAGTGGCCGGCAGGCACGCGCCCTCCCCTGGCTGCAGGGTGGAGAACGGATGGGCTTGGCGGTGGGGACCCAAGAGCCTGGGGAGTTGATTGAGGTCCCCCAGGTGGATTGGTGGTAATGGACCAGGGCGGCGTCCGCTCTCCTTTCCTGACCTACAGTCCACACACGGCCAGGGATTTCTGGCTCCTTCATACCACAAAATGCCTCAAGGCACAGCTTGGGTCCCAGTGCCGCCGAGGAGCCGTGTGGCTCTCCTCGTCCCACCTTGCCTCACCTGGGCCCCTTCATCTGCACGGTGGGGTCCCTCACCCTTTCCCTGCTTTCATCCTGGCCCTCAGATTCACTCAAGCCTCTGGCCCAGGCCCCGGAGCTCCCTGTGCAGGGCCAGCTGTCAGTGTCATTTATAAAAGCTCTAAAGGCTTCCCTTGGACTTGGCCCAAAGTCAGGATTCTGGGAGTGGGACTCGGCAGTGGTCCCCATGACCTGGAGTGGTGAGGGGCCCTTTGGAGAGGTGGCCGACTTGAAGGAGGAAGGGTGGAGCTTGCAGAGGGACCTGGGGCAGGCATTTCCGACAGCCGTCCTGGTGGGTCACAGATGCCGGGGCGGGAGGCCTGGAGGTAACCCGCTGGCCTTGGGAGAAGGTCCTGTGGAAGAGTCCCTCGTGTGCAGGCCGGGGCTCATCGCACAGCCTGGGCCCAGCCGCACTGTTGACAGGGAGTCGTGGAGGGTCTAGAGCAGTGGAGGCGCCAGGCACCTGGGGAAAAGGAGTCGGGCTCCATAACTCGGTTTCCTGAGAGCTCGGATGAATTACCCCACCTCTAATACTGTGGGGGCTGATATCCCTACCTCACAGGGTTGTTGTCAGAATTGGAGCTGATTTAATTACGGCCCCCGATGCAGTGCCCAGAGGCGGGAAGTGTGTAGTGCTGGTGGTGGTGATGTAACCCATGTGAGTGATTATCCAGGCTGGGGGCTGGACCACCAGGCCCTTAAAATCTTGGAGCCCCGAGACCCATGCCCCCAGGAGTAAAACTGTCATTTATTGTTCGGTGGCGGGTGATGGATGCTGGATTAAGGCTCTAAATCCCTGTGCTCTGCGTGCCATCCCAGGGTTGTCCGTGTTCAAGGCGCCGCTATCCTGCCAGGCTCCAAGGCTGCCTGTAAAACACTGCAGTGGGCATAGGCTGCCGTATGTAGTGGGTGCTAAAGTGAGTATAAAACACAAAAAGTACTGGCAGGCCGGCGGGAGAAGCTGGGGGTGCCCTCTGCCGTGTTTCCTTTGCCCGGGGCCTGGCTTCTCTGGGATTCAGCTCAAGGTGAAAAGAGCTGGGAGGTGGTCCTGGTGCCAGGCCGACGGCTGAGGCCAGCCACCCTGTAGCCATCTGGGCTCCTGTCAAGTCCTTTTGTTCACTTCCTTGCTTTTTAAGACCAAAAGGCAGTCTCATGTTTTCATCTCTAAGCCCGTCCGGGTCTTGGGCCCCTTGGGGGACGTGGATGCAGTGGACTGCTGATACCACAGCGGGACTGATTGACTCTCCACGGCCCCGGTGCTACGTTCCTGCCCGCCTGACCTTGGGGCACGGGGGCCTGCTAAGCTGAGCCCCTTTGTTAATACAGATTTAAAAAGGCCTTAACCTGCGGGCCCTGCACAGCCCACCCTGGAAAGGTCCTTGGTTGCCCGCACGGTAAGCGCTAAGAGCCTCCCGAGCCGGCCTGTCCACCCTACAGACTCATTAGGGCTGGACCACAGAGGAATCGCAGGGCTAGGCAGGGATTGTGTCTGCAGGCTCCGCAGCTCGGCAGATGTCAGTGAGCTGATCGTTTGTCATTTTTTATTAATGAGTGAATGCCTGATTCATTATACATCTGAGGGGCGAGCCAACCCAGATGGGGGGAGGAACGTGGAGACGCACAGCCACCACGGAAGGGGTGACGTGGCCCCGTGTGTGAGTCTCTTCTTCCTCTTTCTCCCCAAAGGAAACAAGTAAGAAAAGGCGCCTGTCTTGGGCAGGCCAGGTGCGTGATGGCAAAGGGGAGGTGGCCAGATGGGATGGTCCCTTAGCCCGGGGGCTGCGGCTCTTGGGGAGCTCTCTGTGGCCACTTCCCCTTCTCTCCCATTCAAAGTCCCCCGCTTTCCTGTGCCTTGGGGGTCAAGCAGGGGGAAGCCAGGCCCCCCAGGCCCGGGGCTCTAGATGGAGGAGAGGCTTAGAGAGCCCAGATGTCTGTGCGGGAGCCCTGCGAGGAGACCTGGAGTGCACTTCGGGTGAGCTCTGGCCCCAAAGGCATTACTGAATGTTTGTGGGGTGAACACATGCCTGCGTGGAGATGCCTCCTAACAGAAGGATGCAGCTCTCCCGCCGCCCTGCCAGCCCTCACTCTGCGCCAGGTTTCCTGCTGGGTGCTGGGGACACAGCAGTCTTCGCTCTCCGGGAGCTCCTGGGAGTCTTGGGTTCTGTCTGTCCTGCCACCACGCCGGCTGTGGGATCTCAGGCACTCTGGTCTCCTTATCTGTAAGATACGCTGAGCAGTGTCTGCCCGGCTGCCTCTCCCGTGGGGTGGATCGGCCAGAGCTGCGAGAGCTGGAAGCCCTGGGCAGTGGCCCTGGGTCCGCCAGGAGCACCTGGCGTCCAGGTGAGCTAGCCAAGCGCGCCTGGCCCGGCAGGCGCGGACTGAGCTTTTGCGTTCTCCGATCTGTGAGGAGATGCGTAGCATCTTACTCATCACTGCTTCACTGGTGCGCGTGCTGAGTGGGCACTTCGTGATTCTGGGCGAACGAGGGGGTCTCCAACAACCCCGGGGAAGTGGGAGGTGGGCCCTGCCCCCATCGGTTGCCCGTGGGTCTGAAGTGTGAGTGCTTCACAGGAGTGGCCACTTTCTAGCTGTTTTCAGTGGTGTTTACAGTAGCTGCTTCCTCGGTTGCAAGATGATCAGAGCCCTGGAAACAGCCCTTGCTGTGGCTGGACCACCAGAGGACCTGGCGTAGACTACTCACAACCCGACCTCGTTAAATTTGAGGAAGCCTTCTTGCCCCTGGTCGGCAGGACAGTGAGAAGATGATGTGCCCATCGTGGGGTTGGGAGGGGCCTTGGGAGACCCCGGGAGCACGAGGGCTGCTTTGAGGTCCCCCGAGAAGGGCTGTCACAGACACTTCTGCTGCCCGCTCCACCCCCAGCCCCCAGCTGAGGACTGCCCGCCCCTGCCGCAGCACCCCCGAGGACCAGCCCCGGCTGTGGAATCCACCCCTGACCATTTCTGCTTTGATGATGTGCCGTCTGCTTTGCTTCAAGCCCTAGGTCGCAATAGACGTAACAGACAGATCTTTATTCTGTTGTAATCAAATGCTTAATGGCTTTCAGTCGGCTTCATTATGGGGATGTACTTTCTATTTTTAATTTTTTTAAATTAATTTTTATTGGAGTATAGTTGATGTACAACGTTGTGTTAGTTTCAGGTGTGCAGCAAAGTGATTCAGTTATACGTATACGTATATCCACTCTTTATTTAGATTCTTTACCCATATAGGTCATTACAGAGTATTGAGTAGAGTTCCCTGTGCTATACAGTAGGTCCTTCTTAGTTATCTGTTTTATATATAGTAGTGTGTGTATGTCAATCCCAGTCTCCCAATTTATCCCTCCCCTCTCTTTGCCCTTCGGTAACCGTAAGTCTTTTCTACATCTGTGACTCTATTTCTGTTTTGTAAATAGGTTCATGTGTGCCGTTTCTTTAGATTCCACATGTAGGTGATATCATATGACATTTGTCTTTCTCTGGGGATTGTACTTTTTATTTATTTAATTAATTAATTTATTTTTTGCGGTACGCAGGCCTCTCACTGTTGTGGCCTCTCCCGCTGCGGAGCACAGGCTCCGGACGCGCAGGCTCAGCGGCCATGGCTCACGGGCCCAGCTGCTCCATGGCATGTGGGATCTTCCCGGACCGGGGCACGAACCCACGTCCCCTGCATCTGCAGGCGGACTCCCAACCACTGCGCCACCAGGGAAGCCCTATACTTTTAAAATAGAGGTTTCAGCTGCAGATATGCAGTATCCCAGCACATTGTGGGTTACCTGGAAAACTACTCACATGACATTATTCAGCATGGGAAAAATGCATCTGGGGTCCAAATCATTGATTTGCAAAATGCTGAACTTCAGGAACACAGCTCATTTGTAAGTGGGAACAGCCTGGATTCAGAATAAAATCAAGGGTCTGAGGTATCCTGTCCCACGCAGGCACAGACAAGCCACGAGAGGGCGAGGCCGGGGGAGCCCTGCCAGGAAGGCTCGTGCTCTGAGGAGGTGGGGTTGCGAGGGCCGAGGGCAGGAGGGAGAGTGTTGTGCTGGGACTGCAGGCACATTAGGTCAGCGAAAAGGCCCATTCAGCAGCCAAATGGCCGGTTTGTGGGGAGAGCAGAGAAGTAGGCGCTTTCCCAGTGTGGTGACTAGATTTGGCCGTCATCTACTGGGCTTTAGTGGAGCCAGGGTCCAGGGTGAGGGGAACCCACTTCTGAGGCGGAGGCTCCGTGAGGGTGGAGTGGGGACAGGAGGCCAGCTGGGGGCCTGGGGGCTGCAGCAGTCCTCCCGCGGGGCCTGCACAGGCCACACTCCTGGGCAGGGCAGCTGCTTCCAGGGAACGTGGCCCCTGTAGGCGAGGGAGCACAGTGGCCACGGCTGTGACTTTGTAGCCAGGTTGCTTTCCTCTTGCATTCTCCGGTATGGCTTCCTCGGGGCCAAGACAGCTCAAAATGATCCTCCGGGTCTGTGAGTCCTGTTCTGTGCTGACCCGGCTGTGTCTGTTTGTCTGGGAAAGAGAGGGAGGGGAGTGGTGGGCTTCCTGGAGGAGGGTCCCCTCTCTTACCCCTGAGCCAGGCATTAGACACAGCATGGCGTTCGGCCTCTCTGGGGCTCTTTTCAGTCACAGGACATTTCTTTAAAGCCCTGTTAAGCTTGGTGGGAGAGGACCAGCTCAGAGTCATTGCTGCGTGTGGAAGGTCTGAATAAAGGGTAAGCAAACACCTCGGGAAGGGGTATCTGGGGATGGTTGGGGGCGCGGAGAGCAGCCCCTTTTGTGGGGTGTTATTCGCGGTTGGGGCAGGAGCCGTCTCATTCTGGCCCCGGGGGGAAGAGAGGACAGTGACGTCCTGCGGTCCTGCCCGCTCATCCACCTTGTTTCCGTCTGTGAGTAGCCTTTGAGGTGGGGGTGGGGCGGTGGGGCAGGCTGGGTAAATCCAGCTTGGGCTTCTAGAATGTTCAGAGGCGGGACTGTAGGGCTTTGGGGCTCCAGAATGGCCACGTGCCCTAAGTCAGGAAGCATCTCGCTGGATGAGCTCCGAGCACATAGCTTCTAGGCCAGTTCTAAGCTGTCTGGGGAGGACTGCCTGCCGACCCTCACCACTGCTGCCGGATGCCGCGTGGTGTTCTCACCACCGGCAGGGAAGTGGCCGCTCTGGGCGAGGGCTCCGTCGGGACAAGGTCCGAGGCTCTGTTCCTTCAGCCTCCCTCCCGCCCCCCACTCCCGGACCTTGTGCTCCCTCGAGGCTGAGGCAACGTTTGGGTCACTTCCCTTGTTTTCTTTTTGTGGCCTTTGTGGTGCCATCTGAGTCCGTACCACCCAAGAAGGGGTCTGCTTTTTCGTTTTGCTGACCAGGAGGTTTGGGGATGAGCTTTCTGTGTAATCGACCGAGACAAACCTCTGACCCTTTGCATCTCCACCAGTCCCATCTGGTTTGGCCGTCTCCTGCACACCCTCCTGTCCCAGGAAGCAGCCTTGACTCAGCACAAGCCCTGCTCCTCGGAGTGTGGAAGAAGCGTGCAGGCCTGGGATCCGGAGGCCCTGGTGATGCCCGGCCTGCGAGGGGAGACCCGTCTGGGTGTGGGGCCTCGCTGGGGGCTCTGTTCCTGGGGCCAGTGGATGGCCATGTGCCCAGGGCAGGTCGGAAGAGGGGCGGGGGTTATGGGCACGTGGGCCGCCTCCAGCCTGATGCCGTCTGCCCACGGGCAGCGCTGTCTGGACCTTGCGTGAGGGATGCACTGGGTGTTTATGGTACGGGACTGACCTCTTCCTCCTTAGACTGAGGGCGATGCACACAGTTCCTTCCCGATACCAGGGAGGACCGTGCAGGCCTGGGCTGTCTTCCTACCTAACTTAGGCGTGGGTCCCACAGCCTCCGCCTTCTGTGTAGGAATGTGTCTTGCTTTCGGGGCTCACGTATGCTCCTGAAGGCATATGGGGGAGGGCCCGGAGGGCTGGGGCAGGGCTGTAGTTTGGTTACACTCAGCGGGGGTCTCGCGTGGCGGTGTGGAGTTGGGGACCTTCTAAAGGGGAGCGGGACCCAAGAGGATTAGGGCGTGAGGAGGGGGTGGTTGGTTCCGGAGCCTCCCTCCTCCAGGTCAGTTCCTTCCTCCACTCCTTTCCAGTCCTGGGGTAAATCTCTAGCCTCTTGTACTTCTGTTAATCCCTTTACTTAAGGCAGGATCTCCCTTTGGGGGACAGAATGGCCCTTTTCATGATGCCTTGAGATCAAATGGGGGAAAGGGTACAGCATGGCCTTGGGGGTGGAAAGGACTGAAAAAGACAATGATATTGACACCTCCCCCCCAGGGGGCCCCTCCCCTCTGTTAACAGAAAATACAGAATCCTTCCACCAGCTCAGCACCTGGCAAGAGTGGGCAGGGTAGAGGCTTAGCAGGATCAGTGATGCTGGCAGACCTCCCCTGGCAGGTCCACAAGCTGTGTGTGATGGGCACTGCTTGTCCCAAGGTAACTGCCACGTCCCCCCTCCCTGTGGAAGGGAAACGAGGCGGGAGGAGTGAATTTCCACAGCCTGGAAAGGACTCCACACTCAAAAGACAAACTCCGTTAGTGACATTTTAGCTGGTTGGGGTTGGTGTCATCCTCCCGTGACCTCTGTGTATGAAGGGCCACCCTGCCTGGGGTGGGGTCTCTGCGGCTCCCAGTACCCACAGGGAGCCGGGGAACCTTCCAGAGATGGAAGGGGGACAGTGGCCTGCGGTCCAGTCTTTCACCACCTCGCTGGGCACCTTGGGCAAGTCACCTTCTCTTCCCAGGCCTCCATTTCCCTTCTTACCATCATGCCCTCTGGTCCACATGGACCCCTTAGGTC
The DNA here is from genome assembly GCF_937001465.1 of Orcinus orca. NCBI lineage: Eukaryota > Metazoa > Chordata > Mammalia > Artiodactyla > Delphinidae > Orcinus > Orcinus orca. The sequence continues at coordinate 5,475,924 of NC_064565.1, read as the reverse complement.
CCAGCCAGCTCCCTCTCCCTCTCTGGGGGTGGCAGAGTGGGGAGCCTGAGGCATCACAGCCCCCCAGCTCCGGACCCTTGCCCCGGGACAGCCCAGCCCTTGGAGGACCAGCAAGCAGGCAGCTTCTCCCAGCAGGAAGGTGCCTGCAGCTCTCAGGCTGGGAAGGGTCCCTGCAGGGAGGAGTACACGCTGCCCACAGCGGCAGCTGGATCCCCGCGGGCCAGGCAGCCTTTACATTAGCTGCTTTCCTGAACGCTCCCGAGCGCGCGAGCCGCTCGGGTAATCAATGATTCACGCGCCCCGCCTCCCTCCCGGCGGCCGCCTGATGTCCCCTCCCGCGGCTCCGTCCCGCGGCTCCGTCCCCCCTCCCTCCCGGCCGGGTAAGTTGAAGGAGAAAGGCAGCTCTCCGGCGTCGCTTCAAGTGGAAATGAGGAGACGGCCGCTCTTGTTTGCACAGGCCTGGCCTGCAGCTTTCCCCGGCCCCGCCCTCCCTGGGTCGCCGCCCTCCAAGTTTGAAGCCAGGAGATTGAGCTGAGCCGAGGCCCGGCGAGCTGGCTGGGGGCGGGGAGGGGGGGAGGGGGAGGGAATGAAAAGAGCTGGGAGGGGTGGGGGGACGCCCCCCCCCTGCCCGAGAAAGCAACGCGAACGTGAAGTGACTCCTGCTTGGGGATGGGGAAGGGCTAGGTTGTCAGTGAGCCGGTGGAAGGGAAATTGACACTGTCAGTTGCCGGATTTCTTCCAGCCGCCCCCCACCCCCACCCCCCGACAGCCAGCCGCTCAGACTCTCCCGGTGCCAGCGAGAACTCTGAATCCGGAGTTTCTTCTGAGACCTGGCAAAGCTGAGCGTCTGGGAGCTCAGACTCCGCCCCTGCAGTTCCCCGGTGGTCTTAGCAGCAAGGAGGACTCGCAGAGAAGCATCTTTATTGTCTGCGGAGCAGCTCCGAGTTACTTGGAAAAACATGTGGGTGTTAAAGCTGAGCTTTCCTGGGAAGATGCTGTGTTCGCATGAGGAATGAATTTGGGAAAAGTTGAGCTGAGGAGAGGAGGAAACAAAATTGCATTCAAAGAGAATGTTCTCGAGGCTTGGCAAAATCTGCAAGAGACTTTCTTTCATGGTCCTTTTTTAGCATCCTTTTGATTCTTCCTTCTTTTGGCTTCCTAAGAGTCCGTACTTGGCGCGGCCTTCAGGGCCCCAGGAAAGAGGCCCTCAGGCGTACTGAAACTGGGGGACATGTTCCAGTCGGGGTGACGGTGCCCCTGAGGCCTTGTGAACTGCTCCCTGGTGTAGAGGAACTCAGCAGGGACAGAGGCCCCCTCAGCCCCTGTCCTTGTGTGTGCTGGTCCCTGGGACATTTGTGTTTTCCCCTTTGCCAGGTGGAAACAAAGTTAGGTAGGGAGGTGAAGCCTTCCTGGTGGCTGCCTTTGGGGGAAATGGTGATGCGACCCCATATCAAATCAGAGTGTGATTGTGCTAAAGGAGAAGTGTCTGGAAATCCACAGGTAGTGGATAGTAGGGAAACAACCGCTGTCAGCTCGAAAGGTGCTTCTCAGTAGGGGTCCCCAACCCCGGGCCATGGACCAGTACCGGGCCGTGGCCTGTTAGGAAGCAGGCCGCACAGCAGGAGGTGAGCGGCGGGCGAGCCAGCAAAGCTTCGTCTGTATTTACAGCCGCTCCCCATTACGGCCAGAGCTCCACCTCCTGTCAGCATTATGGTGAGTTGTATAATGATTTCATTATATGTTACAATGTAATAATAATAGAAATAAGGTTCAGGGTAACTGTAATGAGTTTGAATCATCTTGACACCACCACCACCCCCCACCCTGGTCCGGAAAAATTGTCTCCCACGAAACCCGTCCCTGGTGCCCGAAAGATTGGGGACCGTTGTTGCAGAGGGAGACCCTTCCCAGCAGAGGGAGCAGCATGTTGTCACCCTCCGAGGGGGCAGGAGGAGAGAGGAAAAGTCATCGTCCCTGGAAGGTGGTGAGGGGCCAGGGGAGGATGGAGATGAGGTGGGAGAGGAGATGGGCCCCCTGATGTCACAGCCCATGAGGGTTGGGACCCCGATCCTCAGGGCAGCGGAAGGACGTGCCCGGGTGTAGTGTGGGAACATCCCCCAGACTGCCACGGTGAGGCAGGGCTGGAGGGCCAGCAGCAGAAGGCCTTGGAGGGGACCGAGACAGGGCCTGGGAGAGATGAGGGTGGCCTGGCCTGGAGTCGGGTGGGGAGGGGTGCTTCTTCCTGCCGGCTGTTGGTGAGTCAGGGCAGCCTGCAGTCAGGGGGCCGGGCCCTATGCATTTGAGTACAAAGTGCCATTCGGTAAAATGGACACAGCTCAGTCTTGCCCGTTTGTGGTTTTTAAACAAATTGTGATCCCTACTTTCCAAACAATTTAGGGTTTTTTTCCTAACCAGCCCCATCGCAAACTTTTGAAACATGAAATGAATTTTGCTGGACCCCGCCAGTAGGGCCTTTCCCTAGATAATGGGTTTTATGAAATGGCTGTAATCCTCCCAGGTAATGAGCAAAAGCTACACTCCCCAGTTGGAGCCAGCATTCCTCTTCCTGATTTATGATATATTGGTAAAAATAGTAAACTGATAGCAGTCGCAAAATAGTCATCCATCACCAGGCGGTGTTGCTTCGAGTATAGGAAGGTTCCAGAAGGGGGATGCCAGTGAAGGAACAGTTTGGCAATCCCAAAGGCATAAAGCACCGGTGAAATCAAATCTATGCATTTGTACTTTGAAGTCGGAGGAATGGAGTGAAGAAGGAAGGGAATGCAAGCAAGCCCGTTCTCAGAGGTCAAGGGGCGTCCCCTCCTGGGCTCCGGACTGCAGGGCGTAAACGGCTCTCTCTGCTTGGTTTCCCAATTTCTAGTATGTTTAAGTATGTTGGGCTAATGTGTAGTGTTGTGTTTTAAAGCCAAGTCTATCAAAGGTCTAAGTGGCATCTGTGTATTTTAACTAGGGTTGGGCTACAGAGCCTCCAAGTGTTAGTTGGTGCCTGAGAGACTAATGTTCTTAGGGGAAAAGCTAGGTTTGGTTTGCAGCATTGTTTTCATGAAATTGCCTCTGTCTCAGTGAGTTATTTCATAGCTGTGGATTACTTGTGTCAGTGCAAGAGGAAAACGTGTCCTTCATTGGCTGAGTGAATGAATGGGGGAAATTGTGGGGATCCGTCTAGTGTCTAGGCAACACCCATCCCCCACCCCGCCGCCCTGCCGTTTTATAGCTGAGGAAACTGAGCCCTGGGAGAAGGGAGCAGCTTGGTTTGGGTCTTTTGCTTGAACTGGCGAAAGCGATTGGAGTGGGATGGACCCCGGCCAGGGTGCGATTCTCAGTGACATTGACCCGAACTGGAACTTCACAGGTGACACTGACCCACAGCTGTGTCAGCCTAGTCGCAGCCCCTCACTGGAGGGCAGGGTGTACAGTCGGCAGTACGGGCCCCTGTGCTGAGGCTGCGTGGGTGTCTCTGCCCCTCCCAGCCCCACGTGCTGGCTCCAGACCCTGCATCTGCCGGAGGGCCACCAGCTCCCTGTCGGAGCCCGGCGCCTGGATTCCCAGAGCCTCGCTCCAGAGGGCTACCGTCCTCCCACCTTGAGCCTCCCCTTCCTACCGAGCTGGCAGCCAGCAGGCATGCAGTAAATGCCACCCGTGGGCACCTTTCAGTTCAGTGAGCAGCTGTCAGGCGCCAACACTGAAACCCAAAGTTCAGTAAGAGATGGTTGGAAAGGCAGAGGCCACTCGGGATTTGGGACAAGGCTGTCAACCCCTGTCCTTGAGGCCAGGACTCCCGAACTGTAGAAGGCAAATCCCAGGACCTGGAGAAACTGATTGGAAAGAGTGACTCATGGCTGCACTAGTCTTGAACGGGGGAACTAGGACAACGAGGCAGCCCTACCCTCGGGCCTGTCCTCCAGGCCACGGCCCCTGGGCTGCCGCAGGGGCCCTGACACTGACACCCCTGGGAGCCTTCCTTATCCCAAGGTCATGGCTTTCTCCTCAAAGAGAGAACTGCGTCCCCTGCATCCCCGGTGCGTGTGCTGAGCTGGGCGTGCCCCTGTGAGCATTTGCATTGCGGATGCACGGGAGGGGCTGGTTCCTTGAAAACGGAGGTGAGACCTTCTCTCCAGGGGTCCTTGCAGGGCTGGAGATCCTGGCCCAGGCCTCCCCCACGCCCCCTCCTGCCATCGCCCGCTGTGTCCTGACACCCGGCCAGCCACACCTGCCCAGGACAGAAACTTTTCTCTCCCTCTGTGCACCTGGGCTGTCCAAAGGTGAGGACTAATCACTGCCGATCTGTGCTCTTACAGGTGTGGGTTTGCGAAGGACGGCTCTTGTTCTTCTAACCTCTAAATCTATTTAATACCTCTTCCTTAGTTGTCCATCATTATGACACATGATTTTCCAAAGGATTTACTATTAGTTAGCAGCACAGGGCTTTCTCCCTGGGGTCGCAGCTACTTGCAGTGAGAAAATGCATGTTAAATGTAGCAATTTGTCTTTATACATATATATATTTATTATAAGAGTAAATGAGTTATTGTTGGAGACTTCAATATTATTGCAAATTAGGTGCTGCACATGGTGCCGGGCCCATTTATTATGTTTTTCAACTCCCACGGCAAGCACACCCGTTCAGAAATGAGTGGAGAGTTCGGGCCCTTTCGGGGGGGAGCCCAGGGGGACGAGCAGCGTCTGGGCATGACATGGCACTGTGCCAGGGGTGAAAGAGATGGGGAGCCGCCTGCGGGGGCAGGGAGGGAGCGTGGAGGTCATCCTCATGCCAGGCGGTCAGCAGTGGGTAGCTGATGACCCGGGTCAGCAGACTGGAGCTTCCTCCATGTTGGCGGCAACGTGACCCCAGGCTTGGCGACAGCATGACCCCAGGCTGTGACATCTGCCCTGTGACCTGCTCCAGGTCCACGCGGGGCAGTGGTCAAGGAGCTGAGGTGGAGGGTCTGGGCCCAGGGGGGACCCCTCAGCCGTGACCTCACTTCCAGGCTGGTGGTCCCCGCTGCGGAGGCTGCATCTGGGTTCTGACTTGGGATGAGCTTCTCACGGATGGGGTGGTGGCTTGACCCCTGCTGAGATGCTGCTGGTGACCCTGTCCAATAGCCACCTGCCCGGTCTAGGGGTGGACACGGGGGCTTCAGGATGCTTAGAAGAGAGCTGGGCCCTTGTCCACCAGAGTTAAGTCCACAGGGCAGCGTGAGAGGGCCACGTGCCGTCACAGCCAAGGAGGGGTGGGCAGAGGCCCTGGTACGCAGCCGCTCCTCGAGGCTGGAGGCCCGGGGGAAGGCCGCCAAGCCAGTGGTCAGGGACACAGCCTTCTGGAGACTGACCAGCCCAGATCGGAGTCCTGGCTGTGCGTCACCTCGTGTTTGCGTGACCACGGACGAGATGCTCAATTTTGCTCCAACCTGCAGTTTCTCTGCTGGAAAATGAGGCTGATGACCCATAGGTATCATTGGGATTCGCGTCCCTGGACCCTTCAGCGTGGTGCCAGCCCAGAGGAAGGCTCAAGATGTACTTGTTCAATTTACTCTTCCCTGGGCTTTTCTGTAAACGGGACGCTAAACCTTAAACATTAATTATTCACTTGATCTGGTTCCAGTAGTAACATGTGAACGGCAGACCAGAGGGATCTATCCACACTACCACCCAGACAGAGCCCGTGGTGAACTCTCGGACCACGCGCTTGCCATCTACTTCTGCGTCCACACATTATACACACACATCTGTCTTCTTTTTTACGAAACAGGATCTTGCTGTATTGGCCGCTTTGGAACCTGGAAGCTTTTCATGGGCCAGGGCGTCCTGCACACTTCATGACCCCTTGTCATTAAAATTCTGCAGCTGCTGTCCTCAAACTTTTTGGTCTCCGGACTCCTTTACGCTCTTAAAAATTGTTGAGAACTCCAAAGAGGTTTTTTGGAGGGGGTTGTATCTATTGATATTTACCATTTTCGAAATTCCAACTGAGAAATTTGAAAGATATTTTCAACTCATCTTAAAATAATAGTCACAAAGCCACTCCGTGTTAATGAAAACAAGCCATTTTAGTGAAAATATTTTCCAAAGCAACAAAAAAATTAGAAGAATGGCATTCTTTCCAATTTATCATACCTCTTAACTGTCTGGCTTAATAGAAGGTAGCTTTCTCTTAGGTTTTCTGCTTTTGATCTGTTCCATGGTAGCCTCTGGAAGCCGCCACTGTCCACTTGTGAGAGAGCAAAAGAGTGAAAAAGATAACATCTTAGTCAAATATAAAAATAGTTTGACTTTGTGGAACCACTGAGAGAGCCTTGGGGTCCTCAGGGATCTTTAGACTGTGCTTTTTAATGCTTACAGAGTGTTTCGACCTTCACGCTTGAGGCTGGGCCGTGAGCATCCCGAGAGCGGTCAAAGGCTCCCTGGACCCCTCCTCTGAGTATTTGGCTGCATCTTTCTCCCCATTGCCTTAAAATGGGACTGACGTAAAACCTTTCTTGTTTGCAGAGTGTGTAACCACTGAGAGCATTTCACGCCTCCTCGGTCACCTTTGGTATAGTTGCCCGGGGTTCTCAGCCGGCCCAGAACCTCGCCCGGGTCGACTGCTATGTCCAGAGGTTGATCCAGGAAGGAGCTGCTGCCCCCAACATCTGGCCACAGGGGAAGGCCCTCAGCTCCTGCCCGTCCTCACCCCAGAGGGCTCCCGGCCTCAGGCTGCCGTCCCAGCTGGCACCCCGAGGGCCAGAGTGACGGCATTGAACCGCACAGGGCCTCTCTTCCAGAACCGCCCCTCAGGCCAACAGAGCCTAGTCTGTGAGGGCTCAGCGGGTCTGTGCGAGGGCCCCTGTTTGCCTTGGCATTTGTCTGATTTCTCGAACGGCTGGCCAGCCCTTTTCAGAAATTGGCTGGCGTGTTCTGAAACTTTATTTTTCGAAGAGAAAAATTCCTGGACCTGGAGCAGGGGGAAAAGAAAAAAAAAAGTTAGGATAATAATCAAAATAACCAGTAGCCAAAGTAGAATAGTGAGGGTTTGGAAATACTGAAAGTCATCAGAGAACAGTGTAGCTCACCCATCAGGAGAGAGGCTCGTGGTGGGTGGGTGGGAGACGTGGCCCCCCATTTACATGGAGCAAGGCTATGCCGACATCTCCCTGCGTCAGCGTTTGGGAAAAGACGGATGTGCCTGGAGGTGGCCGCACTCCTGTCTGTAAGCAGGGTCCACGTCGAACATCTGCAGGTGGCATCCATCATCCATGACCTGTAGCGTTTGTACTGGTTGTTTATGGTCTCTTGGCATGCGTTGTTTTCTCGGGGCTGAAATGTAGCACGCTAATGAGGTATCTCTGCTCAGGAGGACGCGGGTGGCTCGAAAGACGCCTAGGCAGCATGCTGCCGAGTTTGTCAACAGCTGCACACCATGGCAGCTGCTGTACCCGCAAAGAAGAAAAGGGAGTGGCGGGGGCAGGGGAAACTGGGAGGAGCTGCAGCGGGGCACAGTGGGGGCTGGATGCCCGGGAACCTCAGCTCAGCCAAGGGTCTGCCTGGAGGTGACTTCCATTTGGGATGTTTGGGTCTGGAACTGTCGGCCCTGGGAGCAGCGATCACTTGGAGGAATGTGGCTCGGGGGTGCCAGGACGACCCGGGTTTGGGTCCCAGCTTTCTGCCCTCTCAGCCTGAAACAGGCCCATTTCTTCATCCGTCAGGTGGGGAGAGGACACCCCCGTTTGGGAGTTGGGAGACTTAGCCGTGGCCTGGGGCTGTGCTGGGCCCGTGGAGGCGGGGCCGCTGACTTTGTACTCGCAGGGCCTCCTGATCAGGGACCTGGGCGTGGGCAAGCGCCACCACCGTCAGCACCCAGTGTCTGAGCAGAGTGGAGGCTGCGGCGTCTGCAGCGGGCTACAGGCCCGAAAGGCACAGGGTGGGCTCAGGGGCCCGGAGAGGTGTACCAAACCTGGGGGAAGCCCGAGGAAGGACCTCAGGCTGGGTGTCTTAGCCAGGGGACTGGTGCCCTGGGTGCCAGAGTGGCCGAGATGCTTCTCACTTGGAGGGAGGGCACACAGAAGGAAAGTGGCCCAGGCGGGGAAGGGGAGGGGCTTGGGAGGAATTCGAAAACAATTTGCAAGCCAGACAGAGAAAGACAAATATCATATGATATCGCTTTTATGTGAAATCTAAAAGAAAAAAGAAAAGAAAAAGACCCACAAATGAACTATTTCCAAAACAGAAACCGACTCACAGACACAGAAAACAAACTCATGGTTACCAAAGGGGAAGGGGGTGGGGGGATAAATTAGGAGGCTGGGATTGACATATGCACACCACTGTGTGTAATGTAGAGAGCCAACAAGGACCTACTGTATGGCACAGGGAACTGTACTCAGTGTTATGTAAAAACCTGTAAGAGAAGAGAACCTGCAAAAGAATATATAGATTATATATAATACATATATAAACTGAATCGCTGTGCTGTGCACCTGAAACTTACACAATGTTGTAAATCAACTATACTTCAACAAAAAAATTATTTTAAAAGAGAGACACTGTATCCTTGGACTAGAAGAGCCTTGATAGATGCACCATGTCCTGGGTGAACCCCTCCCTGCTTGTAGCAACAACAGCAATAATCATAATAGCCGCTCCTGTTTATGCACCACGAGCCATGGCCCAAGCCCTCTGCAGACACCGTCTTTTTTCTTGTCCTCACACCCAACCTGTGTTATTACCTATAAATTCTGTGCAGTCACAATCCACATCCCAGGAGGATTCTAATGGAATTCTGCAAGCTGATTGTAAAATTCACATGGAAGAGGAAATCACCCCAGAGAACCAGGACTGTTCTGTCCAGAAAGACAAAAAAGTAGAATTGGGAGTTCAGGCTGTTTTTAACAAGGATAGCTGTTCAAATCAGCAGAGAAGAATGGATTGTTCTGTTGGTAGAATTAAGACAGTGGGTTAGAGAGAGAAAAAAATTAAATCCGTACCCCCTACTCTTTACAAAAATACATTAAAATGGATTCAAGATATGAATTTGTTTTAAAAATCCAACTTATGTAAGTGAACTTCTCCATTCACCCCAGCACTTTGGCTGCCATGGGAAGGCTTACACAAGACACAGATGTGAAAGCCGTAAAGGAAAAGATGGATACATCTGACTATATCAAAAATGCATACCTTTTCCCTGACCTTTTTATTATGAGAATTTTCAAACATTCAACAGTGCTGAAAGAACGTTACATGAAAACCCAGCCCCAGTTCTGCTGTGAACGTGTTCCTCTCCTGGACCATGTATCTGTCTGTCCATCTGTGCCCCTTTCCTACCTCTGTTCCATCTGATGTTTGAGGCATCTCAAAGTAGATTTCCGCCATCAGTGAAATTGTAAACTTTTGTATGAAAAAGATGCCATAAACAAAGTTAAGAGACGTGGCAGCCTGGGAGAAAACATGCCACACACAATTGAAGGGCAGGAACGTTCCCTTCATGAAACAGAGAAAAAGATGGTCCCACTTTTCTAAAACTTGGATAAAACATAGGAATAGTTAATTACTAGAAGAGGAAATGTCAATGTAATTCGAATAAAAGGAAAACCCCTGAACCTTCTTAGCATTTAGGGAATAGATCTCAAATTGGCAGAGACTTAGAAGTCGGCCAATTTTGAAGGAAGGGCAGGATGCGTGGAAACAGCACTCCGTTGCTGATACAGTGTCAGCTGGATGTGGGGCTGGCGGCGTGTGGCAGTGGCTAATGACAGTTTCCCTTCTCAGGGTCTACCCTGGAGGAACAGCTGCCCATGGACCCCGTGAGTCCTGCACAGAAAGGTCCCTTGTAGCATTGTTTATAGTAACCAAAGATTGCAAACCACCTAAGCAATACAGAAATGGTTAAAACAAACGACAGCGTTTCCATTTTGAGGACTCATACACAGCAGTTAAACGTGAATGAGATCTCTTCCTTCCGACATGGGCTGACCTCCAAGAAGCATTGCTAATTGAACCATAAACAGAATACATCTCTTACTTGTTCAGTGAAAAGGAGAGAAACTTGGAAAGATAACAGCCAACCTTTACTGGGTCCTTGCGGTTTCAGGCTCTTTCTGTCATCTCTGTTCCTCAGTATGTCTATGTAGTACTATTCTTCCCATTTTACAGATGAAGACAGTGAGGTGAGGCTTGCCAGGATCCCATCTGAACTTGCCTGCCTGCAAAGCTGTTGCTCTTTCTACAGCGCCTTTGCTTTGTCCAGACCTGAAAATATGGTACCTGCACAGAGCAATGGATCAGGAAATTGAATTCCCTCCCCACCCCCAGTTTTCAGACCTTGCTATTCATTCAAATACTGCAATATCTAAAAACATATACAGCTGCAGATCAGACACAGCATTTAGGTGCCAGCTGGAGAAGGCAGGGGGCACGTCATGGGCAGTACACTTTGCAGAGGGACTAGTGTCTGGGGGCAGTTCCTCCTCCTTCAGGGCTGGCCGGAACTTACCTAGGATGCCTTACCGGCTGAGCAAGCATCTCTGCTGGAGAAAACAAACTCCTCAGGGTGGTGTCATGGAAGGCCACTCCCCCTAGTGTCCCGCAGGGCATGCCCTGACCCGAGGTGCTCACAGAACACCAAGCAGGGTTCAAAGCCTTGATCCAACAGCCAGCCTCTCCCTAAAGCTCATCAGAACACTCCCGCTGCAAAGATGCATGAGATCAAATGTCGTCAGAGGAACATGTTAAAGTCCCTTCACTGGGTTTCAAACATTCTCCAGAGAAAGAAGTGAGGGATGACAGATGGGAGGGGGCTTGTCTCCTGAGGGTTTGTAGCAGAGGGATGGCGTGATGGAGGGATGCAGGGGCAGCCCAGCTGGCAGAGGTGGTGCCTTCTCAGGAGTGGCCTTGCCCCGCTCTGTAGGATGGGTCTGGCCAGCTCTGCTGGCCCCAGCTGAGGCAGGCTCTGGAAGGTACCCGGGGGCAGTCGGGGGCAGGCCAGCATCAGGGCAAGCAGCCAGGTTCCAGCAGAGCGGTGACTCGCTCAGCAGAGGCTGATGCTTCAGGGCCCTGTTCGCACGGCCCCCTCCATGGCCTTATGATGAAGCATAGACTCATTATTTGGTCTCTTTCTTAAAGAGCCCCCTCCACCTCAGCTATATAAGCTTCAGACCCCCTGGAGCCTGGACCTGTCACTCACACGGCAGGCAGCAGTGGGTTGAAGGGCAGGAGGTCTGAGAAGCCTCGCAGGAGTGGGCCTGGGGCCTGGGGCCTGGGAGGGGCTTGGCCTTGGCCCTGGGTCTGCAGGTGATGCATCTGCCCCAGGCTTGATCCAAGCCCCCCCGGGGTGACCATGGGGGCCGCTTCCCCCGCAGACCCAGAATGGGAGGCCCTTGCTGCCCACTTGTCCATCATACCGTGTTAGTTTGAGCTTCCTGAGACTGGCCTCCAGACCTGGGGGATGTCCGTGTCCTTTATTGGTTTATCCGGGGCTTGAACGTAGACACCTGAGAAAGCCTTTGAGTAAAACTCCTTTGATGAAGTTTAAAAATGACCACACATCCTTCAAAGGAGTTATGAGGATATAGCATACATACAGCAAACAGCACACATCTCTTTTTTTTAAATTGAAGTATAGTTGATTTACAATGTCATGTTAGCTTCAGATGTACAGCGGAGTGATTCCGTTATACATACATATATATCTATTTTTTTTCAGATTCTTTTCCCTTATAGGTTATTATAAAATATTGAGTGTTGTTTCCTGTGCTATACAGTAGGTCCTTGTTGTTTATCTATTTTATATATAGTGGTGTGTATATGTTAATCCCAACCTCCTAATTTATCCCTCCCCCTGCTGCCCTTTCCCCTCAGGTAACCATCATAAGTTTGTTTTCTGTGTCTGTGAGTCTGTTTCTGTTTTGTAAATAAATTCATTTGCATCATTTTTTTTTAGACTCCACATATAAGCGATATCATATGATATTTATCTTTCTCTGTTGGGCTTACTTCACTTCGTATGATCCCTTCTATGTCCATTCATGTTGCTGCAAGTGACATTATTTCATTCTTTTTTTAGGGCAAAGAGCACACATTTTAAGTGTACAGTGTGGTGAAATTTTGTCATTTGAACACATCTATGTAACCAGCATCCAGATCACAAAACAGACCAAGCCAGCATATGGGAGCCCCTGCACCACTCCTAGTCTCTACCCACCGGGGCGACCCTGCTCTTCTCTGCTAGCATCTCTTGGCTCTGCTGGCTTTCGTTCTTTATGTAAATGGAATTATGCACCGTGTGCACTTCTGTGTCTGGCGTCGTCTTTATGTTTGGGGGATTTGTTCATGTTGTTACCTGTCGTTGTGGTTTGTTCATTCTCATTGGCGAAGAGTATTGGTTCCTTTTTGGTGAATACAGTTGACATACACTGATCTGTTCCAGTCTTGATGGACATTTGGGTTGTTTCCAATTGGGGGCCGTTCTGTGCTGCGTGTGAACACCCTTGTATGGTCTCGGTGGGCATACGTGTGCATTTCTGCTGGGAACCTACCTAGGAGTAAAACTGGGATCTTAGGTATGTGTGTGGTCAGCTTCAATAATTACTGCTGATCTTCCGAAATCGTTGTACCAGCTGCCTCCGTTTTGATACTGGAATTTGCTATTAAAAGGTTGTTTTTTTTTTTTAAATTATCTGTATTAACATCTAGGAAAAACCGTTCGGATAGAGATGGATCCATTACAGTGTTGGCTGAGCCTGTGAGTCCCTGATGGGAAATTAAAGAATTGTGAACTTCAGAAAATAGAGCTGGATGAATATTCACTTACACACTGACCCAACCACTCACATATTTGTTCTTCCCCCAGCCACAAATATTCATTGTGGCCTCCTCCCTCCTAAGAAAGAAAAAAAGAAAGACAGAATCCTTTGTACAGTCAAATGTGTTCGTTATTTCTTGTGGCCAGTAAAGGCTCTGACCAAGTAAGCCCATCTCTTTATACAGTGAGGTCCATGCCGAGCTGCCTAAGCAGAATCATGGGTGCAGTAAAGTCACTTGTAAAGTGTTGAAAGACTTGGCTGAATAAAGGGGAAGGTTTAAATAAATTGATGCCCGTCTATGGAACGAGACGGCATGAATCCGCTAAAATGATATTTATGCAGAATCTTAATGATAATATAAGAAACTAAAAGCAGAATATAGTATTATGTACACTGTATGAAACGTATTTTTAAAACTCATATTCTGTAGCAGAAAGAAAAAAAGCAAACTTGGTTTAATTTTTTTAGTTTAAAAAAAAAACTTTCTTCTACTTGACACCCTCTGAGCTCCTGGATTCTGTATCCTTTCTGCCCTGTCGGCACTGCCGCCGTGTCCGGGTGCATCCACGGAGGGGCCGTGTGCGTGTGTGTGCGTGCATGCGTGTGTGTGCGTGCGTGCGTGCACACCGGGCACTGCACCGGGTCGCCTCCTGGATCTCAGCGGTGCATGTGGTTCGTCGCCCAGCCAGGGCAGGAACTTCACTTTCTGTGGCTTCTGTGTGCACCCCGTGCCCGGACCTGTGCCTTTCCACGGCCGGCTTTGGCTTAGGCGAGAGGCCTTTGGCCAGGCATTGCCCAGCCTGGAGGAGTTTGCAGAACAATGGGGGAAACGGATATGGTATTAGGGAATCTCTTAGTGGAAAAGACCAGGTGTCAGGAAGGCCTGGAGGGTCAGTGCAGCCGTGTCTGGAGCCGGGGGTGTGCCTGACTCTGGCCGGTGAATGGCAGGAGGTGGTCAGGTGTGCCAGGTGGAGGTGGAGAGAGAGGCCTGTCCGGAGGCTGCCACAGGGTCTCTCCAGGTGGGGTCGATCCAGGGTGAGCCTGGATCCCAGTGTTGTGTGGGGAGAGCTGGCCTAGGAAGGCTGTGTAGACGATGGACAGCACCCCACGTTCACCAGTCTGCCCCAGCTGCAGCCCTGCCACAATCTGGGCTCCTGGGCAGTTCTCAGGCTGGACTCACTTAATGGCCAGGCTGTAACCCTGCAGTAACTGTTACTACTTAGCAACCGCTTAGGAATTACTTGGTTACTCATAATTACTACTTAGGAGTTTGTGGACCAAAACCCGTCCGTCGATTGCAATGCAGTGTGTTAAACCCTGTTTGCAGGCTCCTGCTCTAATGAGGAGCTTTGAACCCACCAGAGCCACCCTGCCACGTGACGGGGACCCTTCAGCCAGCGGAGCAAACCAGTAATTTTCTTCAGCATTTAGCTGAACTTCCACAGTTGGCTGTATTTCAGCAGTGAGGATTTTAAATGCCGGTTAAAATGCCCATATGGAGAAATGTGTGTACATTTCAAATGTGTCAATTTCGTATGCGAATGGTGCAGGAGTCCAAGGCTGGGAGTAAATTGGAGTGTCCAGGGATGCCGTGCAGCATCCCGTGACCTGCCTGCACGCACAGTTTTGATCAGGCAGGATGTGCCTGACTTTCTAACCTTCATCCCACTGGGGGCTCTTACGGGGAAGGAAAGGGTTTCTTTAAGGACCCTGAGCATGAGGGATGGGAAAGCAGAGGGTGTTTTTCTCTGCAGACAGGCAGCACCGAGGGGCTGCCAGCTGAGGGTCCACTGTCCACACGCTTGGTTTCCTCCCAGTGTTTTATATGAATGTCTAGCACCTGGCCGTGGGGGTTCTACTTGTTGAGAATTTTAATTAGAGAATTGGACAGACTTAATTACCTTCCATTCAGATCTAAAGCAAGGGGACAGATTCATTTTTCCTCATCTTTCCCAGCCTGGGCAGGGCCACCTTATCCAGGTCCGGTCTCTGCCGTTTTACCCTGTCGTCTCAAATCTCCCCTTCCTGCCCTGGGCCCCCAGCTCCGCCCTCAGGAGGGGAAACCAGGTCACTCTGTGGTTATTAACAAACAAACACAAGCCTTGTTTGGCCCCACTAAAAGGCAGAGCTTGTGGGTTTGTGTCCATGCCCTGGGATACCCCAGACAGCAGGGATCCTCCAGAAAAAGCAGGCGGGCGTTGCGTTAGGACAATTGAGACGTCTGCATACGAGAGAGATCATCAATGGCTAGATTATGTCTTTCTCGCACGGAATTTGATTTGTACGGCTTTTGAAAAAAAATTGTTTTGTTTTTTTTTTAAATCTAGGGTGCTGAATCATTGTTTTTTGACATCATTGTTGTATGCAAGACCCAGCTCGGCGACCACCTAGGTAGAAATATAGATGTTTCTACCCCAAGGAGAAAATTTTGAAATGAGTCATTCTGTTTAGCCATCCTTAAAGGGCAGCATCTCGGTGGAAAAAGCTACTCGTGTTAACATAGTAACACGGCCTCTTGGAGCCTCCGTTTCTGCATCTGTAAAATGGGGGGTGAGGCACGAACCATATAGGATGTTTAATCCAGTTATCTGCGCGAGTCTCTCTGTGCACAGAGGTCCCATTAATGTTATTACTTTTTCACTGGAGACCTTGCATGTGACGCTTTCAGGAAAAACAGCTCAATTCGGAGCTTCTGGGCCCTACTTCCCAATGCCCGGTCATTTACCCATGCCACACCCAGAAGTGCTGAGGCTGGTACAGTGTCCAGCAAGAGGAAGGCTCGCCCCTCCTCCCACCCCCAGGGCACCCCTAGACATGGGAGCCAGGTAGGAGGAGAAGGGGAGGGCGGAAGGAGCTGGCAGCACAACCGTGCTGAGTGCTGAGGGAGAGCAGGGCCCCTGACGACCCAGCATCTAAAGAGAGCTCGCAGCGGGCCAGGTCCGTGGAGATGGGTGGTAACGATGGACTGGTAAGTCCCGACATTGCTGGTCGACTCCAGAGGACACTGCTGTTCAAGTACAGGGTGCGGGAGATACTTCCCTGTTGCTTGGAAATCAAACAGCTCAACTGACTTCAGGGGTCTTACTTGACTGTGAGTCTGCGGCGGTCTCTGGATGGACAGTTTGGCCTGGGACAGGGGCGGGGGTCACTCACTTCTGGAGGAAGGGGTGTGTGATGGCCCCGGGGCCCTTGCAGGAGTTTCACCTTCAGAAGAAGCCCAGGGCACGGCGAAGGGTGGGCGAGATCAGGCATCACGGGGCAGGAGCTCCCCGTGGGTCACCAGGATGCCTCACCCACCAGGAAGGGGCGAGGGTGGCAAAAGCGGAAGCAGGAGAGTGGTGTTCAGGGCGGGGCCACCCAGCTAGCAGGCAAGGTGGGGCCTAGGCTCCGCTCTGGTCTCCTGGTGAAATGCAGGCGGTCCCTGAAATTCCCTTGAAGCTCCGTGAACATGTTAAACACAGTTGGAGGGTTGGAGACAGAGCTGGGCAGAGGGCAGGGGCTGCAGTCCCAGGGCAGAGCTGTCAGGCCCCTGAGGCAAGGCCCGGCCCAGCCGTCCTTGTGGGTGAAGGGTCCGCATACCCCCCGCCTTGTCTGTCATCTCCCTTGGCTGTCTGTCCCTAGTCAGACAGTGGGACATCACCGCCTTCCGAGATGTTCCCTTGTGGGTCCCACAGACGTTCTGGGTGTTACTCTCCACCCTCCAGGACTGACACATCTGGTCTGGCCTCACGCCTGGGCTCACACTTGCTCTTATCTGGGTGTTTATTTTTTCTTTTTCTAAGTCAGGTTTATTAAGGTATGATTTACATACAGTAGCATTCACCCTTGAGGTGTACAGTTCCATAAATCTTAACAAAGGCATATAGTCATGTAATCCCCAGCACAATCAAGATATACAACAGTTCTCTCCCCCCAAAATGTTTCATCCTGTCCCTTTGCAGTCTCTCCCCTGCCTCACCCACAGCCCCTGGCAACCTCTGTTATGTTTTCTGTCCCTGTAATTTTGCTTTTCCCAGAACATCATGTAAATGGCATCATATAAAGTATGTTTAGCTGGGATTTTGGAGAGAGAATGAACAGGGTCCCTTCAGTCCCTGGAAGGGGGTCAGCATTCTATCTGCACCTGCTCTAACGAGAACGTGCAGACTCTAGTCAGGCCTACGAGGAGATCACCTGGAAGACCGGCCTCGCTGCAGAGGGAGTTGTGACATTGGCAGAGATTTGTTGAGCATTGGCTACGTTCCCTCCTTAAATCCCCGCAAGAGTCATAGGAGGATTGGTATCGTTATGACTCGGTATCTAGGAAGCAGAGGCTCAGAGAGGTTCAGTAATTCACTAAAGTTGCACAGCTGAGATGTGAGCTCAATTCTGTCATCTTCACTAGTTTGTGTGGTTCTTGAGCCAAGCCTTGGACAGATGTTACTTACTAGTGACAGGTAAGGCTCTGGCACCTGATGGGTGGTGGTGGGTAGCGAGGCGCCTGGACCCACGTCTCTAGTCCCTGTCTAGGGCCGGGGGGCTTCCTTTCAGGTGAAATAATTTGTGCCTCGGACCCTCCCTAGGAGACGCATGTGCTGAGGCATGACTTGGGCAGGGGCATTTGCACCCTGCTGCAAGCCCCTCTGTGTTCTGTGTTGTACATTTGCAAGGCTGTCGCCTGAGGTTCTGCAGGGGGGAGGGGGTGCCCCAGGGACCATGGGCAGCTCCCAGCAGGCAGCCCCTCGCCGGGCTCGTAGCCACAGAGCGCAGGTGGGGTCACATTCACCCCCCTGCCCGGGCCCGGCCAGGCCAGGCCGCACCAGACAGGGGAGAGGGTGCCCACCTTGGAGAAGGCAGGGGCCAGGGCTATGGGAGAGCGAGGTCTCCCGCGCAGATGGCAGCGTGGACGCATACGGTACCAGAGGCTGCCCCACTGCACATGCTGGCCAAGGGGAGGGCTCAGGGAAAGGACAATATCGCCGTCCGGGGACCAAGTGCCACTAAACCTTATGGGTAATGGGTTTTCCATCCCCTGGGTAATAGGAGACACCAAACAATGAGGACATTACTTAGTGAGTCCCTCACCTCCGTGGCCCCATTCAGCAGACTCGGAGGAAGGACATTGCCCAGCATTGAGCCGTGTGTGGATTTAATGGGGTTTCCAGCTAAACCTTTCATCAAATTTACGGCTGTGCCTGTCTCCTGACCTTCCCGCTCTCCCACATTCTTTTCGGAAATGAAGCTGTGTGCAGGCTGGGTGGTGTCACTTCCCCGGCGTCAGAGATATACAGCTGTGGACCTGGGTTGAGATGGTGGATTTAATCAGGTTGGGTCCCACAGTGCACCTGCCCCTAAGCCAGGTGACATTAGAAGAGCCGCCGGGGTCCAGCTGACCTGCACAGAGCCAGCGAGTTCTTATCCTGCCAGCCACACACCCAGGCCCAAACCTGGCCCACCTCCCTGCTGGAGCGAGGCCTGACATCTGCTCACCCCACTGGCCTGGAGGAGGGGTCACTGCACCAGATTCTCCCAAGAACCCCCAACCTCCAAGTTGCTGCCATTGGCACGGGGCTCCCGGACTCACTTCTCCTTCTTCAGCCCCCCATGCTGCTCCTCTGCGCCCTCTCTGCCCATTTCTTCCCCTAAATGCTCTTCCTACCTTTCTGCCCATCCAAATCCGACTGCCCTTCAACTGCCTGCTCAAACATCACCACCTCCAGGAAGCCTTCCCTGATTGTCCTTTCCCCAGCAGGAAAGTTCTCCTTTCTGGGAACTGCGGGGGCACCATAGGCACTGCCTCTGTGGGGCACGCTGCCTGTCAGAATCTGCAGCCCTGAGTGGACTGTGGGCCTTGAGGGCAGGCCTGTCTCTCTGTATCCACTTGCCGCTGGGCCTGGTCCACAGAAGGCACCCATTATTGTGGACACCGTCCCTGTCATTGCCATAAGGCCTTATGATCAGACCCCTGCCCCAGAGAGTGGGGATCAGGATGTGGTCGGGCTTTGTGAATGCCCCACCGCGAACGGGGCAGGCGTCAGGCCCGCAGACGGCCCCTCCTCACTGCCAGGGCACCAGCCTCTGTGTGTCTAGACTCTGAAATAACTGGCCCCGCGGGAGGTACCCCTGCACCTGTCTCCTCCAGCCTGGAAACACCAACCAGGCCTCTGACTGGCCTGGCCGCCCTCCTTCCCATCCCTGGACGGGGCAGGCAGCTTTTCCTGCTCCTCTCTGCTCTCTTCGGGGGCAGCGTGTGTTTTCCCGGCCCTTCCCTTTCTGACCCCGTGTTTGTCTGACTGGCTGCCTAAGAGGCCTGTGGCGGAGGCCATAGCAACAGGCAGTGTCCAGTGCCCACTTGGACAAACACAGCACGCGAGGCGGCTGCTGGCACAGGGTGGTGTCTAGCAGGTGGGCAGAGTGACTCAGGCTTGAGGCCTCGGCGGGGGATTCAAAATCAGATCGTCTCCACTCCCTGGAAGCCGAAGGAGCTTTGAGTTGGAAGCACCAAACTCTCCTCGGACATGTGAGGGACGTGCGTGCAGACGTGGGCCGTGGTCGTCACAGTCAAGTAACCTCTGTTAGTACAAAGGACCATGGGTTAAAACTGGACTTTTCTCCCTCTATAGCTCTAAGAGAAGGAAAAAGGGAAAGCACACCTGTTTACTGAGCACCTATTATATGCCAGATCTTTCTGCGCCCATCAGCCTGTGCTCCTCAGGCCAACCTCACGGAGGGGGAATTCCTGGTCCCATTTTACCAAAGAGTTTAGGAAGGGGAGGGCCACGGTCTGACCTGTACCGGGGAAAGGTCACACTGGCCTTCCTAATGGGTGGGGGCAGAGCGCTGAGGCCAGGAGACTGCTTAGGGGAGCTACAACTTAGACAAGCAATAACGAGGACTGGGGCAGGGCTGGGGTAGGTGACAGATGTGCTGGCCCCGAGCCACGTCCAGTGTGTGGACTCAGGCAGGGAGGAATCCAGGACACCAGCTGAACGGATGGCGGTGCCTTCACCAAGATGGGGGGCCCTGTGAGAGAGGATGCATGGGGAAGAGATGCCGAGCTCTTTCTCTGTTGGACGTGTCACCTCCACGATGCCCAGGGCTCGTGCGAGGGATGGACAGAGTGATCCCATACTCAGAAGAGAGGTGTGGGCCCAAGATGCAGCTCCAGAAACACATGGTGAGAGACAGGCACCCAGCACACCAATGTGTTTTCTCTGTAGGTGCCAGGGACCCTCCAGGACAAGGTCTGGCTTCTCAAACGAACCTTGAAGCTGGTCCCAAAGGATCCCTGTGGTGATTGAAATCAGGTGCCTAGAAGCCCTGTCTGAACACTCCTCCATCGCAAGTGGTGGGCAGTGCCAGCCACAGGGGCCCCAGTGCGAGGGGGCATCTGTGAATGCAGCCCAGGGGCAACCTGGGAATATCCCTGCATAGTGAATCTGGATTGATGCTCAGCAAGTTAGATCGGTTCCAGCCAGAGCACCAAGCCTGTGGTTATAACCCTCTTAACAGCGTCCTTTTCCTTGCTGCACTGGGTGTTGGCATTCCGAGTGGCTCGTGTGATCAACGGTGGGGAGGGCTGTGCGTGGCCGCTCACTGGTGCTGGCAAAGCCCAGGTCGGCCCCGTTTGAGGTTAGCCTTGAGTCAACTTGAGCCATGTACTTGGGAGCCTCTCAAAGGACACGGGTACACACAGATCATTATGAGGCTAATCAGAAGTTTGGGTATTTAGTGGGCTGTGTACACAGCAAACATTGTTGGCAAGGGCCCTTCTCCCACAGAGGCCATTATTCCGGAGCGGGGTGCTGTTTGCCTGGTTTTGTCTGGACCACGATTTGCATCCACTTGATGGATTGTCAGGGTCGGGGGGTCTCTTCCTGGGGAAACAGTGGAGTGGCTGCTGAGTAAACCCTTGAGCGGAAGGGGAGCGTTAATACCAGCGTTTGCCCAGGTCCTCCAGAGGGCTGGGCTCCTGGCGCGGTGCTCCATCAATATGACAGGCGGCTCCGAAGCTTTGGACGTGCGTTCACAAGCCCCTTTTATTGCTCGCTCAGACAGGGACCCGGGAAGTCCATTCCCGGGCAGGGAGAGGCCAGACAGCAGCGGCTCAGACGCAGCGAACAGGACCTGGCCTGCGGGCTCTTGGTGTGTGGACAGCTCTGGGGGCTGCGGCTCAGTTCAAGTTTGCAGAGTGGTCTGGAGTGGCCTTCCTCCAGTCCAGCCCCGTAGGCCCCCCTAAGCCCCTGCCCTGTCACCTGCCTTCGTCTGTCTGGTGGGCTGCTGTCAAGAGCCTCCAGAGGGGGGTGGGGCAGGGGTGGGAGCCGGGGGCTTTGCTCACTGTGGGGAAGCCCCCACCCCCGACCCCCCTCCGCCGGGATAAACACTTTCAGTTCCAAAATGCCCTGCCATCCAGCGCTGTGCTGTCTTTTTTGGCGAGGCAAGAGGTATTAGGGGTTTCATTTTGGGTGTTTTTCTGGGACATCTGTGACGCCTGGTGGTGATTCGTTTTCCTCGTAATGGGACATCGTGGCCGAGCATTAGGAGTGAGACCCGAAGTTTTATCACTTATTTTTCATTGCCTTTTCTCCTCTTCAGACACAAAAGACTTCGACCCTAAGATTCAGGGCAGGGCGGGCAGCAGACACAGACCACAAGGCCACGTTCCCCTAGGCAGCCTGCTGTTCAGTATAGATGTGCCTGCATTTGGGTTTGGTTTGGGTGTGGAGGGTGGTAAGATTTTTTAAATGGCAATTTACATTCAGAACCATCAGGGATTTTCTTACATCACAGTCAGAACTGTGTGATACAAGTTGTTTATCATCAATGATGCCCGTTTTCCTGGAATGGGCTTCTATTCAGAGTTGCCACTTGTTAGGGGTCCAGCTCAGGGCTACAAGTCACCACTGGAATCTGGGCTCTACTGCGGGGCTCAAGGTGACCCAGACGAGCCAGTAGTAGAGAGCGACCTCGGTAGTGGATGCTTCTTTCCAGAGACCCCAACCGTTCCTGGGCCTGTCAGTTAGCAGACTTCATGGTCCTCGTTCTCTCCATTTACTGGTAAATGGACGCAGTTGAGCTGCCAGCCCAGCACCAGGTGGGGACCAAGTCTCCTTGTCGCTGGGGTGGGGAGGGTGCAGTGAAGAGGGGCCAGGCTAGGTGGCTGTGAGGTCATTGGGTCGGGTCCCCAGGGGAACAGAAGAGCGCATCTTATACCTGTCCTCAGGGGGCCACAGAGAAAATGTCTCCTCTCATTCAGCCCTTTTCTGGTCCTGCCTATCACAAAAGCCTGCTGAGTAAAGACCAAGGTACGTGGGGGCTAGTTTAGCCTGTTACGATGTCCCAAGGGAGTTTAAATGGCTTTTTCTTTGCATCTCATCTGTCCTACCACCTTGTCAGCCACCTGAACCAGTCCTTAGAAGGTGGTCGGCAGGTAGAGGTGGAGAAAGAATACTGCCCACCTCACAGGCTGCAGGTTTCCTCACCCGAGGAGGGAATGAGAAATCAAAACACCATGAGAATGTAAAATCTAAAACGACAAGACTTCTTGAGAAAAATGGTCTTCAGGATCCAGGGCCAGGCACAAGATTTGGACACCAAAAGCATGACTTGCAAAAGGACAAAAAACAAACAATAAATTGGACCTCACCAAAAATTTAAAAGTTTGCTCTTCAAAAGACCCCGTGAAGAGGATGAAAGCTATGGACGGGGAGAAAATATTTGCAAACCACGTCTCTGACAAAGGACTATTACCTAGAACTTACAAAGTGCTCTCAAAACTCGACAGTAACAAAAGAAACAATCCAATTAGAAACTGGGCAAAAGGCATTTCGCCAAAGTGAATGTATATAGATGGCAGATAAGTACGAGGTACGCTAGCTAAGAGCGCAGTGAGATTTCACTGCCCATCTATCAGAACAGTTAAGATAAAAAGTTAGTGACAACCCCAAATGCTGGTGAGGTTTTAGAGCAACTGGATCCATTGCTTGCTGAAGGGAAGGTAAAGTGGTGCAGCCACTCGAGAGGAGGGTCTGGCCGTTTCCTACCAGATTAACCATGTACCTACCGTAAGATCCAGCCATTGCACGCTTGGGCATTTATCCCAGAGAAGTGAAATTTTAGGTTCATGCAAACACCTGTGCCTGAATGTTTTTAGCAGCTTTATTTGTAATTATGCCAACAAACCAGGTGCCCTTCAGTGGGTGAATCAAGCGTGGTCCATCGTACCATGGAATACTACTCAGCAATCAAAAGGATCACTCTCTTGATATTCACACTAACTTTGATGAATCTCTGGGAAAGGATGCTGAGTGAAAGAGCCCATCCTCAAAGGTTACAAACTGTACGATTCCATTTAGGCAAAATTTTTTTTTTTTTTTGAGGTACGCGAGCCTCTCACTGCTGTGGCCTCTCCCGTTGCGGAGCACAGGCTCCGGACGCGCAGGCTCAGTGGCCATGGCTCACGGGCCTAGCCGCTCTGCGGCACGTGGGATCTTCCCGGACCGGGGCACGAACCTGTGTCCCCTGCATCGGCAGGCTGACTCTCAACCACTGCGCCACCAGGGAAGCCCTAGGCAAAATTTTTGAAATGACAAACTGTTAGTGATGGAGAACAGTTGAGTGGTTGTCAGGGTGAAGGACAGATGTGAGGGTGGGAGGGAGGTGGGCGTGGTTGTAAAAGGGCACATGAAGGATCCTTGTGGTATTGGGGCCGTTCACCGAGGTGGTGGATACACCAGCCTGTGCGTGTGTGTGTGCACACACACGCAGGAGTACCAGTAAAACTGGGAGAATCAGAAGATGCAGGGATGGTATCATTTTCAACATCAGACTCCTGGAATGGGGCCCCCTCTTTCCCCCGCACCCCCATGGATGACGAGCACCAGACCCCACTGAGGCCCCGTCCCCTCCCGACCCTGCAGGACTGTCTTCCTCCTGGCCTCTTGCTTGACTCTGCAAATTCTAGTTACCTCCTTGGACTACTTAACCCAACACTCCACGTGGGCGTTTATTAAAGTGTTGTCTTGTTGTGTGTGTCTTCCCCAGCCCACCCCACTGAGGGTTGAGGGGAGGGAAGGGAAGATTGACCTCTTGACTCTAGTCCCAGTGACCTCAACTTGGCCTTGACCTCTTGAACGTTCTCCTGCCTCACAAGGGGGAAGTTTGTTTCAGGAGAGGTTTCAGCAGGTGGAGGGTGGGCTGGAGCCCCGCCCCCCACCCAGGTCTGGGAGGGCTGAGGTCTGGGTCGTGGACCCACATGGTCCATTCAGTGTTGGTTTTGTGACACAGGGAGCCAGGAAGGCCTTGTGGGGTGTTGGGCAGTGCACAGGCCTCTATTTGCACGTTGGGGAAGTGGGTGCGTGAAGCCTGCTGTGTGCATCGCAGCCAGCAAGGGGACGGCAGGGGGAGGGGTCTAGTGCTGGTCTAGAACTAGACCACTAGTGCTAGCGCAGCTTCCTACCGCCTCCTGACCTGGGTCCTGGCACCTGAGAGCTTTCTCTTGCTGCTTGCCTGGTGGCAGGCCAGGGCTCCAGGAAGTAACCCCTGAAACCCACAGCTGTGCCTCACGAGTGGCTGTGGCAGAACTGGTGTATCAGTGCCCAGCTCCCTCACCCTCGGTCCCGTCTACGCTGCTCCCAGAGCGTCCCTGCCGTGTTAAGCCTGGCTTCCTGGGGGGTAGGGAGTGTGCTGATGCCCTGGTTAACCTCCTTCCCTTGCTTGTCCCTGGCGTCGTACAGGTGGCCTGTCACCTCCAAAATAAACCCCGTGGACTCACGTCCTTGTCTCTGGGTCGACTTCTGGGGTACCCAGACCAGATGGGGTTGGTACTGCTTCTCCAGCAGGCACTGTGGACTTGAAGCCAGGTGGGGTAGCCCACCACTAACAGTGGGGTGGGCCTATCCGCCATGCCTCGGTCTCTCCTCGTCGTGTGCAAAACGGGGACCATGACCCCTGCCTAGCCCAGCTCCTGCCACCCGCTCACATAGTTGATTTTATTATTATTATTCTTTTGGCTGCGTAGCATGTGGGATCTTAATTCCTGACCAGGGATTGAACCTGCACCCCTGAAGTGGCAGCGTGGAGTCTTAACCACTGGACCACCAGGGAAGTCCAGTGACTAGACTAGTTTTTTAACTAAGGTGTCTTAGAGGGACCGGCTCAGATATCTCAGTAGCCCAGCCTGTCCCCAAGTAGTTTGGGAGGAAGGCTGAGTTGCCACAGCTTCTAGAAGCTTCTTTTTCATGTTTCTATTTTAATTTTTGCTGGTGGACGGAAGTAGGGGGGAAAGGCGGGCTCAAGGCAAATTCAGCCCCCCAAGAAAGGGAGAGTAGTTTTCAAAACGCAGTGGGCCTGCCCCTCGGCTTCCTTGGCCCGCCCGGGGTATGTGTGTGGCTCGGGACAATTAGGGTTCTTGCTGGGTGCCCATAGCCCCCCGCCGCCGCTGCAGCCGCCGGCCGCCGAGCCTGTCTTGAAGGATATTCTGAGAACCGGCTCCTTTCTGGGAGCGTTTATAAGAGATTTCTCATGGCTCAGTTCCCCTATAGAAAAGTGGGGATTGTAAGTCTTGCATAGCTCAAGAAAGAAAGTGAACGGAGTGAGTCAGGGCCAGGCAAGAATAAGTTAACAGTATTCATGGCAGCGTCTTGGGAGGAATTACCCAAAAAAGAAAGAAGAAAAGCTGAACACAAAACCAACCGAAAAGCAAAAAAAGAAAACTTGCAGCAGACTAAGAAAAGATGGACAGGACACATCCAAGCTCCCGGACCCAAGCCGTCGAACAAGGGGGCAGACATTTTTGTGGGTCTCTGGATGCCTTCGGCCTCCTTAGCCCAGGCCTTTGTGGGCCCCGTCTGGGGGAATATTCAGCAAAGCTGTTTCTTTTGCATAAACCCAAGTAATGACTGAGCCTAGGGGGAGAGGAATTGTGTGGGGCTGACAGCAGAGTGATTTAACGAGGGGCCACCTGACCCCCTGCACCTTCCGGCGTCCCCTGCAGAATAAATTCCCGTCCTTGCTCGGTGCTGCGCTGCATGTTAATCACCGCAGAAGGCTGAGGCCCAAGGGAGGCCCATTGTGGGGACAGAAGTCTTGAAAGGGGTGGCCGGGGTCCTCCTGGGGCTATGCAACAGCTCGAGCTGACTTGGGGGCATCACTCAAGTTTCCTTTCTCTTGACCGCTGAAAACCCGACTTGCCAGCAAGGGTGTGGGTCTTACTTTTGAGCTTCATTTGCCCTCCTGGTTCTTCCCAAGCATTTGCTTGCTTCCCACATCTGTGTGCTTTCTTTTTTTATTTATTAAAAAAAATTTTTTAATTGAAGTATAGCTGATTTACAATGTGTTAATTTCTGCTGTACAGCAAAGTGACTCAGTTATACACATATATATTATTTTATTATATATTATATATAATATATATTATATATAATATATGTATTATATATACATACATATATACATATATATTATATATATATTATATTATATTATATTATATTATATTATATATTATATTATTTTCCATGATGGTTTATCCCAGGAGATTGGATATAGTTCCCTGCGGTCTACAGTAGGACCTTTTTGTTTATCCGTTCTAAATGCTTTCTTTTCTTTTCTTTTCTTTTTAATTTATTTTTTAAATATATTGATTTTTGGCTGTGTTGGGTCTTTGTTGCTGTGTGCAGCCTTTCTCTAGTTGCAGAGAGCGGGGGCTACTCTTTGTTGTGGAGCAGGGGCTCTATGAGCGCAGGCTTCAGTAGTTGTGGCACGCTGGCTCAGCAGTTGTGGCTCGGGGGCTCTAGAGCGCAGGCTCAGTAGTTGTGGTGCATGGGCTTAGTTGCTCCGCGGCATGTGGGATCTTCCCGGACCAGGGCTCGAACCCGTGTCCCCTGCATTAGCAGGCAGATTCTTAACCACTGCCCCACCAGGGGAGTCCCTCTAAACGCTTTCTGATTGCAACTCATTTTCCTTATTTTTTAAATGCAATCTTGGTGGCAGATATCCGGCCTTTTAGGAAGGAGAGCTTCTTGGTGCCCACATGATGGCTGGGTTGGCCAGGGCTAGGCTTTAACTGTGCCCTGGAGGCCTTTACTAGCGCTTAGAAGCGCTTGCTCTGTTCCCTCTCCTGCATTCTGTTCCCTTCCCTCTCTTTCTAGAGCACCAGTGACGGTCAACTAGTAACGGTCAACCGTTACTGCTAGGGGGTAGGGGCTAGGGGCACCGATCTCCATGGTGCTAACCTATGGATGGGGTAGGGATTGGCGGGGGAGGAATTTCAGCATCATCAAGAGACCGAAAATGAGAGAAGATGGCTAGGGGGCATCAGCTGGTTTCAAGCCCACACAGAGAAATCCACACTCCCTCATTTTGCCTCTTTCCTCCAGAATAAGCCCAGTCCTGCTTTCTCGGCCTCCGTGGGCCCCTCCCTAAGGGCGCGGCTGACAGGGAGGGACTTCCCGGCAGGGGCTCCGGCCCGAGTCTGTGGACCTCTCACAACCCCCACCCCAGGCTGCCCTGGGTCTCTGTCTGCTGCAATGCCCACGGTTCTCTCCTCTTGGGAAACTGGGAGGAAAAGGACAACAGTAACGATGAAAAAAACCCTGAAAACGCAAACTTGGCTATAAATATGGAGCAGAAAAGTTTTGCTTGGACTCGGCACTGAATGGTCCAGTGTTGGGAGGGGGAGAGGGGAAGTTAAGCATTTTCTTTTCAGAACTGGGATGAAAATCTAATCAAGAAGAAATATGCGTTTCTGACTAAGTGTCCGCGAGACAGGATGGGCCTCAAGGAAGTGGAGGTCTGGGAGGCCAGACACACACCCCTTGCTTTCCTCTTTGTAAAATAAATGATTGGATCCCTCTGTGACTGCTGAGGTTTTCCAACAGTGACTTGTCGATATATGCAAAAGGCTCTGAGGTCAGTACTCCTTGTCTCTCTCCTGGTGGGACAGATGGGGCTCTGCCCTCCTGTGATCCGGATGAGGAAACCGAGGCCAGGAGAGAGCACATGAGCCATGGCAGGAGGCTGAACCGTGGGCAGGTTCTAGGGATGTGGTTCAACCTAAGAACCTAGCTAAGAGTTACAATGTCTGCTTTTTCCCCCGTCTCTACCTCTCCCTCCCTGTGAGAGTCTGGACAGGTGGGTTCCCAGATACACCTGGTCCTGTACCTCTCAGCATCAGCTGTGGCTCAGATTTCCCCCTCCCTTCCTCCCATCCCCCTCCCAGCCCTCCCTCTCTGTCCCCCACCGAGGACCCCCCGGAGGCAGCCGCCACCCCACCGCAGACCTAGTCCCAGACCTCATGGAGCTGAGGCTCAGTGGGAGAGTCTCTGGGGAGTCACGGGGCTGTTTGGGGTCCAGAGGGGCCCTGTCTTCCCCACCCGAGCTGGTGTGGGGCGGGCAGGGGAGTCCTGAGAGCGGAGTGTCAGCCAGGCTGACCAAGTTGGGGCAGGGCGTGTATTTACAGAGGCAAGGGAGGTGGCCTTCCTTTTTGAAGAATGAGACTTTCAGGGCAGGCTTTAAAGTGCCATGGTTACAGCGTCAGTTTCCAGGGCAAACTTGCACTCCAAACCGATGGCATTTTGTCCCCTTCCATCCTAGGTAGCCTGTGATCAGGAGGGAGGGAGCCTGCACCTGGGGGCTGTCCTGTGAGCCCCAGAAACAGGAGACCAGGACTCTCCTCTGTTACGATACCCCAAACACCCCAAACAAGGGTTCTTCTCCCACAAGCACCTCTCCCACTGGTGCATCCAGAGTTGCTGATCTCGTCAGCCGCAGCCTCAGGGGAGGAAGCTCCCTGAGTTTATTTCCTGGGAGCGGAAATAGGGCTCCATCCTTTCGCTCCTCAGTCTTTCTCCCCGCCCGGAATATTTTGGAAAAAACAAACAAACAACAACAACAAAGGAAATGGGCTGTCAGGCTTTGCCATTAACATCTGTGATCTCTGGAAGGCAGGTGACGGCTGGAAACTTTAGTTTCCCTGTCGATACAGTGAGTGGGTTTGACTGATAATCTCTTAGGTTGAACTGATAATATCTTTGATCCTATACATGTATACTTTGATTTTGTCTTTAGGGTCCTCAAATTTTACGAGGCTTTTCTCACTCAGTTTCATGAAGTCGTCTGGTAATTCCACCCAGTGGAGTGGCATTTTGTCTTCAACGGCAACGTCGTATCCAATTAGACTGGTCCTTGTGCTGAGCCTTGGGATTTCTACCTTTCCAGCCTCCGCTGTTTAGAAAAGTAAATGTAGTATTATTTTCCCAATGAGGATCCCTTTACCTGTCGCATTTTCTTACTGTTAATGCACGATGCACTTCCCGTACACACCCCCTGCTTCCAAATTAGAGTAAAATGGAACGGCACGATGCACTGCTAGAGTAGATTTAAAAAAAAAAAAAAGATTATGATAAAGAAAATCATTCCATTCCTGCGAGTTTGGGATTATATTTTCCCTAGACATTTGCCGTGTTTACAGAGGAAAAGAAATGTCTCTGTAAACATAGACTGTATTTACAGTGAAAAATAAATATCGAAATAAATGTCAGGCTTTTAAAACTGGAGCACTGGCGGAAGTCCATGCACGTGGATGGACCCGAGGGCTTCCCTGACTCGGGCTGTGCGTTCTCAGATTGGCTCTTAACTCTGGGGGGTTTGTCTTCCTCTCCCCAGCGCCAAGCCCGGCTTTAGGGAGGGGAAGATGAACAGTGATGGAGCTTGACATTTTACACAGACAGCCTCATTTTCTCACCACCCTTGTACTACTACTAGTCTTTAGATGAGGCAGCTGAGGCTCAGAGAGGGAAAGCAACTTGCCCTGAATCACACAGCCAGCAGTCGGTGTAGCCGGCTGTCTCCCCAGCCCAGACGGAAGGGCGAGCGGCCGGACCAGTGCATGCTCGTGCCCTTCTAACCCAGATCCAGGGCAACAGCCAGCTTGCGGCACCTCCAGAGATGGGGCCGAATGGAAGGTGTGTCTGGTGAGCAGGGCCTCTCTCCGCTCCCTCGGCCTGGGATACCCAGCTGTGTACACGTTTGTATCTTTTCACTGAACTCCGGGGCCTTAACTGGAACCTCTTCCAGCCGGCAGGCCACCTACACACCCGCCGCGACAGCTCTTGCCTGCGGCTCACTGTGAGTGAAACTGCAGCTGGGCCTCATTTGTGCCCTTGAGTTTTACAAGCGGGCATCTTGGTGGGAGATGGGTTTTGCAGATCCCTGTAATATAGAAGCAAAGCCCCTGGAATAGGAGGGAAAACACATTTCTCACTTTAGGGGTTTGCTTCTCTTTTTGGAAATGTGTCCTCTCTCTTTCTGACAGACAGACAGACACACACACACACATGCACACGCATATGCACACGCGCACACGCACACACACTATTCCTCAGGCTGCAGCTGTGGAAGGCAGGCACCAGAGGATGGATTGGTTCCGCCCCCCCTTCCCCGCCCTGAGCATGTTCCTGGCTGGACCAGCGAGGGACCGTCACCCTCCTGGGTCCTGGAAGGACTCTTTGGCTGTGTGACTGCAACTGGCAGTAAACTGAGAGCGATTGTGTGGCCATAGCAGACACGGGGAGGCTGGGCGCTTGCAGCCCGGGGACCTGCTTTCCGCCCAGGCCCGGCTTGGACCTGGACATAACGGGGCCTCGGTTTCCCATGTGCTCGACAGGAATGCCAGGGCCCATGTTGCCTCTCTCTTGTGGCGGCTGTGAGGGTTAAGTGAGGTCCTGGATGAAAATATGCCTTAGAAATGAGTCTGCCTGGGGAGCATAAACGCAGGCTGTTTTCCTTACTGGTGTCCAGCCCAGGTGTGGGCCCGCAGTGAAAAGTCAGCGCTTCTGGGAGGGCCAGGGACCCTTTGTGGGGTTGGTGCCCCGACTCTGTGTCTGCCTTGTTGAACGCCAGCTGCTGAGCTGCAGTTCCTGATTTCCTGCATCTGGGCTGATGCCCGAGCGTGTGGGGCCACCCTGAGAACTGTGGGCCAAGCGTGCTTCGCTTTGGGTTCCAAGTAGGGCTGGGCAGAAGCTTCTGGGGAGCTGGATGAAGGCGGCCTCTTTGCTGCCCCCGCTGCCACTCGAATCCCTTCCCCCGTGTCCTGCTGCTGCTGCTGCTGACTTTTCCTTTCCTGTCTTTTCTCGCTCCTTCTTTAACTGACTATAACCCTTCACCGGTGCTCTCAGACTTCAGTGTGCAGACGAATCACCCCCAGGATCTTGCTGAATTTAGCTTCTGAATCCGTAGGTCAGCATGGAGCCCAGGAGGCTTCATTGTCAACACACACCAGCTGACACCAAGGCTGCCAGTGCAGTGCGTTGGACCACACCTTGAGTAGCAGGGCCCAAGACAGGCGATTTCCAAGTATTAACGTCACTTCTAATTGGCAAACCCAATTGTCGTGGTCTCCGTGAACTCAAAGCAACTCAACCACTAGCTTGGTGACCCTGCACACAGGATCTGAGCGAGCGCAGCCTTGGTCTCCTGTCTGTGCAGTCGGGAGGATCAACCCAGTCCCAGGAGCATTGTGCGGATGAAACAAGATGAGAGGACATTGCCTGCGGCCTTGGAGGCTTTGGATGAAAATTAATTGCTGTCCATCTTTTGACTCAGCCCCAGGTAGAATAGCCAAGAGATATGGGTGGCTATAGTTGTATCAAAAAAGTGGAAGGTGTGTTGGCTGGTTTGCCCAGGATGGTGGAGGAGGCCCCGGGGGAGATCCCCGCACCTGCTGACCCCCAAGTTCAAGTTCAGCATCGTGCCTTGAGAGTGATGAGTGAAGACCCCTCAGAGCATCTGTCTTATCACTCAAATCCCTTTGGACTTTTCTAGAATTTGAAATCACTTTTACTTTTCTGTTTTAGGTCAAAAAAACCCCAGAGGCTTTTTGCCTGACAAATACCCATCTTAGCTTTGGGGGTTTGCACCAGTGAGTTCCTCTTCACACATCCACACACTTACCCTCACCCCCACTCAAATCTGTAAACAGTTTTTAAATGTGTATTTTCTTTCAAAATAAAGCCACTAAAGCTTTACCAAGATGAGCCGCTGACATGAAATCCACATTTGGCAAACCTCTGTCATCTCTGTTTTACTGAGTGTAGACTATTATAAATTAAGTGAAGTCACTATGGGGTTTTTCCCCCCCAAAATGGTTATGGAAGTTGAGCTGCTCCCAAGTAAAAGATAAATTATGGCTGGATGTAAAGAGGCATCATTTAAAAAGTGTCAGGATACAATTGGGTTCTTAAAAACCACGCAGAGCTGCTAAATTCACAGGAAAATTGAGTGGTGAGGGATTGCCCGGGGTGACAGCATCCTTGGCATTGATTTATCCCATCTGTTTGGCCAACCCATTACTTCAGGGCTCGGGTGGAGACGCAGCATCCTCCAGGAGGGTCTTCACGGCCCCAGCCCCCAGCTAGAGCCTCTGCTGAGCACCGGAGAGCAAGGGTCTGCCCAGACCCCCGGGAGGAGGGTAATGTGTGCGGAACCTTACTTCACCGATATTTTGTATTGGAGTCTAGTTGATTGACAAGGTTGTGTTAATTTCTGCTGTACAACAGAGTGACTCAGTTATACATATATGTGCATTCTTTTTCATATCCTTTTCCATTATAGCTTATCACAGGATATTGACTATAGTTCCTTGCGCTCTGTAGTAGGACCTTTTCGTTTAGCCATCCTATATATAATAGTTTGCCTCTGCTCATCCCAAACCCCCAATCCTTCCCTCCCCCACCCCCTCCCCCTTGGCAACCAAGTCTGTTCTCTGTGTCTGTGAATCTGTTTCTGTTTTATAGATTCATTTGTGTCATATTTTAGATTCCACATATAAGTGATATCATGTGGTATTCATCTTTCTTTTTCTGACTTACTTCACTCTGCATAATGATCTCTAGGTCCATTAATGTTGCTGCAAATGGCGTTATTTCATTCTTTTTTATGGCTGAGTAATATTCCATTGTATATATGTGCCACATCTTCTTTATCCATTCATCTGTTGGTGGACATTTAGGTTGTGTCCATGTCTTGGCTACTGTGAATAGTGCTGCTATGAACATGGGGGTGGTGTGTGCACTTATCTTTCTGAATTATACTTTTGTCTGGGTTTATGCCTAGGAGTGGGATTGCTGGATCATGTGGTAACTCTATTTTTAGTTTTTTGAGGAACCTCCATACTGTTCTCCACAGTTGGCTGCACCAGTTTACATTCCCACCAACAGCGAAGGAGGGTAACCCCACTTCAGAAAGGGGACGTCAACCACGAGCATGCCGCTTATTATTTATGATCAAATCCTTGTGGTATCATCCTGAAGGTTGATTTGAGGCTGAATTGAACCACTTCTGCCTCAGTAAACTTTTAGGCTGCCCACAATCATTTGGTATTGTAAGTTCTACCGTGATCAAAATCTCTGTGCCCGCACTTTTCACCACTTAGGTTTTTACCCTGGAGTAGAGGAAAGAGGTGGGGTTGCCTAGTCGAAAGGTATGATTCTTGAGATGTATTTCCAAATTATTTCTAGCAGTCATTTACAACATAGTGCCTCGAAATGCCCTCTCTAGCATTGCGTATTCTCATTAAGAAAGAAATCTTGCTAATTATTTTAGGTCGGAAATAGTATTATTTAATTTTCAGGACACCAAGACGTTTTTGTCTTTATTTTTCAAAAACAAAAGAAGAAAGTCCTTGCTTAAGAAAGCTTTGAAGGTTGTAGAGACCCAGCTTGGTGGAGTCTTGCTGGAGCCCGCTCACGCCAGCTCAAGGGAGCCAGTTCTGTACGTTTCCCAACTCCCGGTTCAGTGATCACTCCTTGGTAGCTTGAATTCAAACACGGTGAGAGCCTTTACACTGCAGAAATTGGCAAATGTTGCAAACCAGGCCTCCCCTCACTCCAAGAACTGGTTGCTAACACTATCAGCACTGCAGCCATTTAACATGTGGTTAGAGAGGTCTTGCTGAGAAAACACACGATAGCAAGAAAAGCCTGCTGTCTAGTTAGAGAAGGAGGAGTCTGGTTAATAGCAGTGGACACTCTTCAGTCAAGGCTGGATCTTTGCAGCCCACCTAGTCCCCACGTGGGAGAGAACGCGTTCCCTTCAGGCTTGAGTATTCAAGGAAGGAAGATTTAGAGCTTAAGCCAGATCTCCGAGAGCCCGCAAAACGGGACGAAGGAGGAGTGACGAGTGAGAGGCGCGGCCTGTTTGAGGGGCTGTCAGGAGGCCCTCATTTCTTGTCATGGGTGAAGGCTCACGTTAAAATCCCAGCTGGTGCCGTGAACCTGGGCTATGACATCAGCCAGGGCCCCTCGAGGGTCCGTGCTGCCCACCCCCCAACGTCCCTCTCAGGGCTGGACCTTGGTGACGGGATGCTGTGTGTTTCTCGGTCGTGGCATCTGGTTCCTATTGCGTCAGAGGTTGGGGTTCACCATCTGTAGTCTGCAGCCCTCATGATTTCAAAGGCAAGGCTTAATTGGTCCCCAGTGCTGGGCTTTTTTCCGTCTCCCAAGGAGAAATGAGTTCTGTTGTCATGATGGATGGAAGAGGACAGGTGCAGCTTGCGAGTATATTTGGAAGTTGCAGAAGGGGTTCATTTTGAGACTCTGTGTGTAAGACACGGTTCAAGCTGGGGCCCGGGAAAGGAAGTGAGACCCAAGAATTGGACGGCAAAGGAGGGATTTCTTGAGGCCAGCCCTCTGTGGCAGAACTGGGGCCAGACGGCCAGGGGGAAGTATTCAGGTTTGGGCTTGGTTTGGTTTAAACAGGCAATTCGGGGTCACTTTAAGCTGGCCCCTGGCCTCTTGGTGCTGGGTGCTGTGTGCCGGCAGCTCTCCCCGTCAGAGGCCTCAGTGATGGAGCTGGGATCCAGCTCTTGGGTCTGGCCGTTCCCAGAATCTTCTGCCCTCGAACCGTTGACTTTGGCCCGGGAAGACAGGTTGGCTGAGGATGGGTCCCCCAGCCCTGGCTGGTCTTTAGGTTCCTTTCCTTTCTTCATGTCTGCACATTGTCTTCACGGGCAGGGGACGCAGAGTCTGTCCACCCTGGAGAAACCCAGAAGCCTGCTCCATAGAGGCCCCAGAGCTGACAGTAATGCAGGGGGAGGGGAGACATCCACGGCCCCGTGATGCTCCTGCTTTCTGCCCACTTCTTGCCTATCTGCCCCAAATTTGCTCTTCCCAAAGGGTCCAGAGGGATTATGACAGAAGAACCCACGGGAGAGGGCAGGAAGGAGACGGGTGTGACCGAGAGGGTGTTGGTGGGCCAGGGAAGCGGGGGCTCGCTGAGTGGGGGCGTCTGTAGGGGTGGTGGGAAGGGAGGGTGGGGAGCATTGGAGGGCAAGGTGCACGGCAGCCTCGACTGTGACACAGGGGCGGGAGGGGGCCGTCCTCCGCCCACCTCAGTGTCGGGGTGCGTTCACCCGTGAGGAGAGCCATGGGCAACGGGCACAGCTCTGTGAGTGGTGCCAGGAGTGACCATGAGGATGGATGGCGGCCCTGCCTGCCTTGAGATCCGATGCTTCCGGAAAGTGAGCCTTTCAGGAACACCAAGCTCCGTCCCTACCCGGAGGTCACCGAGACGGTTGAACGCGCTTCCTGTAGGTGGAAGCCATTCGTCCGTTCGTTCTTCCTCACCCCCTGAACACTGACCTTGCCTTCCACCCAGATGCTTGTTTCAAACGCGACCCCTTCAGACTGGAACGGCAAGGGGCCTGGGCTCTGAGGGCAGGTCCCTTCCTGGCTCTGCTTGTGACCTTGTGACCTCTGGGTTTTGGTTCTCGAACCATCCAGTACAGAACCACACGCCCGCCCAGCACCTCCTGGGTGCAGGACGGGGTGTCGTGTGAAAGTGCACAGCTGTTCTCAAGGCCCACGGCCCCTTGGAATCCCCCGGGGAGCTTTCAAAAATGCTGATGTCTGGGAGCCCACCCCAGAGGCTCTGTTGGCCAGAGCTGGGCTGGGTATTGGCATTTATAATTCCCTGGTGTTTCGAATATGCTTGTAGACCCTGCGATCCCCTGAGGCTGAGGAACAGGGGGCAGAGGGGTGATGGCCTCCCTGCTGTCTGCCCCTCTGTCTGGGCCCTGGCCCCGCGGCGGGGGTGGGGTCTGCGGCCGGCCAGGAGGGGGCCTGGGAAGGATGGAAAGTGCCCGCACTGCAGGCTCTCCCTCAGCCATTAAAGTTTATCGTTGTCGCAGACAGTGATTGAAAAAGGCTTTTTGCAGGACTGCAATGTGAGCAATGAAACTTGCCAGCTGATACAGACACAGGGCACTTATCTCATAAAAATATCCTCCGTGTCAAAAGGTTTCAGTAAATGTGGCTGGAAGTATTAGCTGTTGTTTCTGCCAGCCTCAGGCTCCCCCAGGGCCCCCACGAGGGGCTATAAAAGGGGGCTCAGTTCCTGCAAAGGAGAAGGGAGGGAAAGAAGGAGAAGGGGAGGGGAAGCTCAGCCCTGCCTGCTGCTGGCAGGGAAAGCGCCGGCTCCTCGGTAGCCCCGCGGTTTAATCGGGTAGGTGCTCTCTGCTCTCCCTTGTGTATCCTCCAGTTGCCAACTTCGGGGGTGACAGGGCCGCTCCCCCAGGGGCAAGTGTGCTGACAGCCAGCTAGGCCGTGAAGTTCCATTTGTGTGAGCTCACTGACCTCCCCCAGTGACCCTACAACAGAAGGAAGTTACATAGGCTGAGCCTCCGAGAGGTTAAGCACTTTGCCCAAAGTCACATAGCTAGAAAGTTGCAGAGCTGGGATTAGGAAACCAAAACCCTCCTCTTTTCTGGACACCTAGAGCCAGGGATGAGTTCTCACTCTGTTTGGAAGCTGGGTCACTGCCAGAGGCCCAGGCTGGTCTGGCCAGGCCTCTGCCCACCGCCCCGGAGCTGCTCCAGGGCCTGGGCTTGTGGTGCAAATCAGGCTGAGGAAAGATTACCTGTCTGCCTCTGGGGGTCTCTTCGGTGGGAACACAGGTTTTCAAGGCGGGCTCAGGAGAGACCCATCATGATGCTGAAAACACTCTGTGGTGTAGGGGCTTGACTCAGGTGTGGCTGTCTCCTGGGGTCACCGGGGACTGCTGAGGAGTGGGCTGCATCCACCCCCATCCCAGTCCGAGTTTCTATCCAGGTGTCAGTGCACCAGCACATTCTGCCCCTCGTCTGCCCCTCGCTGGGCTCCAGTTACCTCCTGAGCCCACTGCTGGCTTGGATGGAGGTGTGCGGTCCAGAGAAGGGCCGGGACTTCTCTCTGAGAAGGCAGCTGCGCTAACCGTGGGCAGGGCCCCTCACCGCCCAGCCTCCCAAATCGGCATCCACTGGGAGCCAGGTCAGGCCCTGGGCTCGGGCAGCACAGAGGCAGCGGGAGAGCCTGGGCGCGTGGGTCCAGTAGGAGGTCAGGGGCTTGGGCATGACGGGGGCTCCTGACCCCTGACCCAGGGGAGGCGAGGGTCCTGTCTGCATATGGGTTTCCCTTCTCCTGGCCCACACCCACGCGTGGGTGATGAGGCCCGCTGGACCCTGGGGTCAGCCCTGCTCCCGGACAGGATGCCAGGCAGGCTGGGTCCAGAGCAGAGCACCCAGGACCCAGGCCAGCAGCTCACAGGCTTGGCTTCAGCGTCAGAAAGCCCGAGGGGCCAGGTGAGCAAGAGACAGCTCGGACAGCCTAGCTTCCGGGCTCCGGCTCTGTGCCACCCGACCCCCCCACCCCCGCCGCCTGTCTTTACACACTTGCCTTGTACGACTTTCTCACTGAGGGTTCCAGCCACCACCCAGATCACAGCCTCTTCCAAGAGCTGTCCCCCAGCTCAGGCCTCATTTCTACAACTAGTCCCTGGATGTGCCCTCCCTGCCATCCCCACGGTCCATGGGCATCTCAAACTCAGCTGGTCGGAAACCACCCATTTTCTGGCTCTCAAAGCAGCCTTTCTCTCCCATGTCTCCTCGCATAGTTGGGGACACCACCACCCATCTCAGCCCCGGGATGCTCTACTGGACCTGTCTCACTCTTCACTCACCCCCGCACCCTGCAGCCTGCACTGGCTGTGACCTGTCCCCTCTCTGCCCCCCGCTGCCATCCCTCCAAGGTTAGGTCTGCTGCTCAGTCCGTCTCCTGGCCTCCGGCATCATCCTGTACACAGCCCATCCTCCGCGCCCTTGGATGTCAAATGCAGATCTGACCCCGTGGCTCCCATGCAGAAAACCTCCTGCTGTCTCGCCATCACCAGCAGGCTAATGTCAGTGTCCTTTTTAAAAAAATTTATTTTATTGGAGTATAGTTGATTTACAATGTTGTCTTAGTTTCAAGCGTACAGCACAGTGAATCACATATATATATATATTCTTTTTTAAAAATTCTTTTCTATTATGGTTTATCACAGGATATTGAATATAGTTCCCTGTGCTCTACAGTAGGACCTTGTTGTTTATCCATTCTCTGTATA
Source organism: Orcinus orca (assembly GCF_937001465.1). NCBI lineage: Eukaryota > Metazoa > Chordata > Mammalia > Artiodactyla > Delphinidae > Orcinus > Orcinus orca. The sequence goes on along the minus strand of NC_064565.1, from coordinate 5,437,735 downwards.
AGAGTTTGCATCTTCTCACCCCAAACTCTCAGTCCATTCTCCCCACCCCCTCTCCCCCTTGGCAACCACAAGTCTGTTCTTCTATGTCTGTGAGTCAGTTTCTGTTTTGTAGGTAAGTGTCAGAGTTTAGATTCCACATATGTGATATCATATGGTATTTCTCTCTCTCTTTCTGACTTACTTCACTTGCTATGATAATTTCTAGGTCCATCCATGTTGCTACAAATGGCCAAATTTCATTTTTTTATGGCTGAGTAATAGTCCATTGTATATATGTGCCACATTTTCTTTATCCATTCATCTGTTGATGGACATTTAGGTTGTTGCCGTGTCTTGGCTGTTGTGAATAGTGCTGCTATGAACATAGGGGTGCATGTATCTTTTTGAATTACAGTTTTCTCCAGATGTATGCCCAGGAGTGGGATTGCAGGATCATATGGCAGCTCTATTTTGAGTTTTTTGAGGAGCCTCCATACTGTTCTCCATAGTGACTGCACCAATTTATAATGCCCAGTGTCCTTAACATCCTGTAAGGCATGCCATGCCCAGCCCCCCACCACCACCACCACTCCCCTGCTGTTGATGCTGTGACAACACCAAGCACTCCTGCTGTTTCTCATCTCTGTGCCTTCCTGGTCCCCTCCTCGCTCACCTGTCACCTATTGCCTTGAATGTCTCCCACTGGCTGACAGATCCTTGAGATCAGGGCTGCTGCGTTTTCCTTCCCGCATCTCCAGGACAGAGCCTGGGCCCAGGAGCTGAAGACATGTCATATGGTGGAGAAGACAGAACGGGGAGCTGGACTCCCTCAAGGACTCTGAGTGGACATGGCCTCCCTTGGGAAGACCACGGGGAGTGCCTTTTCTGCGGCCAGGGACTTGAGCTTCTCCATTTGTCCAGCCACACTGTCGTAAGGAAGCAGTCACGACAGATGGGCAGAGTGCAAGGGTGGCTAAGCCTTAGGCTCTAGAATCGCAGACAGGGGTTGAAATTCTTTCTTGTCTGTGACTCGCTGTGTGATCTTAGACAAGTTATGTACTCTTCAAGCCTCAGTTTTCTCATCTGTAGAATGGGGGCAGTCATAGGGCCCCCTCCCCCACATAGGGTTGATGTAAGGGGAAATAAACATGAATGTCAAGTGCACAGAATTATGCCTGGAGTGGCACTCAAAACTGTTTTTGTAATTGTACGTCATTCAACTGATACTCATTTGAGTTTTTACCACTGGACTTCTGGGCGTGGAAAAACAGTATTATTGCTACAGTGAACAGTACAGACATGGGGTGCGTGGTGGCCAGAAGGCCGGTGTGGATGGCACGTCGTGGCCTCGTTTCCGTGTGGGACCCCACACGATCGCCTGCCCCCCGGCACTGTGGGGTGAGCAGGGACCATCCATAGTGGGCTGCCGCCCCGTGTTGATGAGGGAGGCCCTCAGGTCCTGGTCTGGTGGTCTGTCCGCTCAGCTTCGGCCTGAGTGGTTGGCCAAGGGAGCAGGGGTGCCCAGCTCCATGGCATCTGCCTGGAGCTGTGGTTTGGGGCAAACCAACGTTATCCCTTCTTATCCCGAGCTCCTGGCTCGGGCTGCTGTTGGTCTGGCCTGGAGGTAGATTTGGGGTGGGGGGTTTTGGTCTGAGAATCTTATTTTGCCCGGAAAGGAAGGGGAATCAGCCGCCAGGAAGCTCACTGCAGTGTTCAGCTTATGGCTGGTGGCGCAGACTGTCTGCAGGGGGCGGGGTTCAGCTTAGTGCCAGAGTGCCCTCCTCCTCTGACCTGAAAGGACATCTCCAACCGGTGGGGGACAGTCGGCTTGTGCTAACAATCTGACCCCCGGCAGAGTGGCTGCGAGGGTCCACCGGCCCCAGTCCCCTGTGTCTCCACGAACCCCAGGATGTCATTCCTTATTGGAAATAAACGCATCCTCCACCTTTTGGCCAACTAGGTGATGAGGGTCCCACAGGCAGATCACCTGGAGGTGCCTCCCAGACTCAGGAAGCCCCCCTGGTGCTCCCAACCCAGCCGGGCCCCCTGGCCTCTGCCCGAACGTGGCCCCGTTGTCCCCCCACCCCACTTGAAGCTCCGCTTGCCCTCCTAGCTGCGCGGCCGGCCCCGCCCTGTCCGTTGTATCCCTACCGCATGTGGCTCTTCCAGAGCGCCCTCTGGAGAGAAATACCCGAGGGCCCTGGAGAAGGGCTGTGGATTTCACGGCTCCACGCCTGTGAAGCTGATGCTCAGAAGAGTGAAAACACACACATCCATTCACAGCGGGAGGACGGCTGCTGGGCTGTGCACCTCATTTACACCCACTTTGCACACGGGGATGCTGGCTCCTCCCAGGCCACCTGCTGGTCCTCATGCTGGTGGGCCGCAGCAGTCGATGGAAGAGCTCCCAGCTGTAGCCATAGCGACAGCTTCTCCACAGCGCACAAGTACCGGCCTGGCCTTGAGGGGGGGGGCGTCCACCTATTTACCTCTGGGGACCTCCAGGGCCACTGATGACACCTGCAGTCTCCCCGGGCTGTGGATTCTTCTTTCCAGCCGTCCTGTCCCATCCTCGATCCTGCAGGGCACCTGGTCCACCCCTGCCATGGGACCTTTGCCTATCCGAGCCATTTGTAATTCTAACAGGCAGTTGGGGTCTCCCAGCGGCCCCCCAGGCCTGCGGCAGGGTTGATGGCAGGGCCCTCAGCCACCCTGTCCCTTGGCAGGTGTGCAGGGGTGCCCCTCCTAATCACAGGCTGCGTTTTAATTTATTTTAATTTATGCAGACGGGGGAGGGATGCTGGCAGGAGCCACAGACATCCATCACCCCATCTCCCAGCACAGTCAGTTGTCAGCGGGGCCTTAAAGATAATACACTTTCTGTTTAGGGCAGTTACTTCATCTTGACAAACTCCTGTGTTAAGCAGGGCTCTTAGAGGGGCCATGATTAATCAGCACAAAACCAGGTGGGTGCCTTTTCTGAACTGTAGTCACCCCTGGGGACCCGGGCTGGGCCCTTTGCCACCCTCGCCGCCCTGTTTACACTCGCAGCATACTGAGAGCGCGCACCCTGCGAAGGCTGTGAGGCACCGAGCCGCGGCAAGGGAGGGGCCCATTTGTAACGCCGGTCAGCACACTTCCAAGCCTGGCAGAATGATCCATGGGGGTGATTAGCAGGCCCCAGGAACACAGCTGGGGAAAACAGATAACCCCCTCTCGTGGGTCCCTCCCGGACTCGCCCCCAAGACTTTGCTGGATCCTTGCGTAGCACTTAGAAGCAGCTGCGGGAAATACTTCCATTTTGGGTCGGGGGGGTTCAGTCCACTTTTGGAAAGGCCACCGACAAAGTGCAAAGACCACGTTCAGCCCCGCGACTCTGCCCTCCCGGGTCACCGGTGCCCCGCTCCTCCATCACACACCGTGGCTCTGGTCACACTGAAGCCCCCGCCCCAGGCCGCCTGGGCCTCCTCCTTGGCTCACGTCGTATCTTCATTGTCCCAGAAGAGCTCTCACTGCCCTGTCACGGCCGTAAGGACGTGGCTGGAGTTTCCCTGGGTGGCTGTGACACTGATCAGCTGTGTGACTGACCCCGGCCAGGCTCCTGAACCTCTCTGTGCCTCAGTTCCCTCACCTGTAAAATGGAGATGATGATGACGCAATCCTTATCAAACGCTATGCAGATTAAACTACACTCAGGAAGCCTCCAGCATGTAGGAAGCCTGGTGCGTTTGCTGTTAGAACAACTTTCGATTTCAGTCTCTGAGGAGGGCCCCAGCTGATGAGCTGACCCTTTGTCCGGCTTTTCCTATGACTACTGTTCTAATACTACCACGTCCGCTACGATGGCTCTGTCTAATGCTGCCCTGCCTGGTGCTGCCGTCCTGTCCTCCTGTGTCTAACACTGCTTCGTCTGCTACCCATCTGTGCCGCACGACTTTCTCTCCTGTTAATTTATGCAGAACATGGGCAGCTATGGGCCCCCTTCTTATCCTCAAGTCTCTTTTCCAGGAGTGAGAAGATTCCCTCATTCATTCCCCCCTCATTTATTCACGCCCTCCCGCCGTGCCAGGCACCCGACTCTGGCTTGGGGGAAATGGTCCAGAGGGCATATCTTCTGCCTGATTTGGGGAGGGGGCAGGAGAACAGGAAACATCACAGGCACATGTGATCTTGATCCGACCAGGGTTCTTAGACTCGGTAATCAATAGAAATTGACTAGAGGCCAGACAGGAGATCCAGGCAAGGCTTTATTGGGGCCCCTGCTGCAGCAGGGGGGGAGCCAGAACAAGTAGCAAGCTCCCGTTGCTCTTCCCCAAGGTGGGGCGGGCTGGTTCCTTGTATGGGGTGAGGGTAGGGGTGTGTCCAGGGGTCCGGCTGGAGGGGTGGCTTAGGTGGTCTGCCCACCCCCTTGGGGGGGTTGAGTGCAGGGGGCATGCGCGCAGGACCCCGTTTTTGCTCCGGACACCTTGTTTTTGCTCCCAGCTCTTCAGAAGTGTTAGTTGCGTTTTTGGTCTTTTTGTATCTTGTTGTCCCTAATTTGCCCTGACTACACATGCACATAGTTACTTTTAGTCCCTTATAGTTTCTTTGTATCTGTTGCTCCAGGAGACGTTTGTCCAGGTGCAGGCACTGCAGCAAACGGTCCCAGGTCCCAGGTCCCAGCCTGTCTCAGACTGGATTTGTTTGGGGCAGCATGCGTTGGCCTGATAAGCAGGAGATGGGCTTGGTGGGAGGAGAAGAGTGAGCGTGGGTGGTGGGCTGGGAACTCTCTGAGGTCTGCAGGGGTCCGGCTGATCCTGGGGGTGGGGTCAGAGGCATGCCAGGCTGGGCCCTGGACTCCATTCTGCCTGTGACAGCAGGAACTGGGGGCCACCTCCCAAGCAATGGGATCCCTCCTCTGGGTCCCCTTGGCTGGGTGAAGCTGGACCCACAGAGCAGGGCCGTTGCCCACAGCACCTTGAATGGGACGAAGAGGCCAGACTGCTCTGGGATTTGTAGCAAGGGCAGCTCTGGCTTCTCTATCCGCCAAACACGTTGTGTGTGGGAGTTTGCCCCTAGATGTTAAACCCTGTTTGTTTTAAAGGAAGTACACTCCGTCTGCTTTTAATTCACACACTTAGTTCATCAAAATATTGTTTTGCAAGAGGTTTTTTTGGTGTCCGGGAAGCCTTTGGAGTTTTTCCCTGCCTGTCCTCTAGGAAGAGTTTCCTTCTAGGAAACAAGATTCTGGGCCCTGCTCAGGGCCAGTGGGTCAGGTCATGAGGCCGTGTTTTCTGTGTTTGTTTCTCCACCAGCAAAATCAGAGGAATGGGCTTTTCCTGGGGTTCCACGGATGGGGTACAGTCCTGCAGGGTGGACGTCCAGTGTCCCCTGGACGCAGTAGTGGAAGGTCGTGGGCCAGCGTGTAGGGAGGGACGGCGGGAATGGCATATGCTGGGACCATCATTCAGACAGTTGGGTCCAGAATCACGCAGAGCCGGTGCTCCCCAGGGAGCCAGGCTTCTGGAGGTGTTGCGGGGCTCAGCCAGTGTTTGTTCACAGCCCTGCCTGCACCGCTGCCTGCGTGTGCTTTGCTTTCTGGGGACCCTCGTAATTGTCATAGGCTCTCAGGAGTCCAGTTGCCCACTGCCTTGTTTGAGAATGCCTGCCCAAGCCAATGGGAGAGGCACTGTGCAGCAACCCAGGGCAGAATTCAGGGAGGCGCTGCAGGCTTGCTCTGCTCGGCCCTGCGGGTCAAGGGCGTGGAAGGAGTTTGGGATGAACGTAGACACACGACTGTATATAAAATAGACAACCAACAAGGACCTACTGTAGCACAGGGAACTCTGCTCAATATCTTGCAATAACCTGTAGTGGAAGAAAAAGTAAAAAAAGAATATGTGTGTGTGTGTGTGTGAGATTGAATCACTTTGCTGTACACCTGAAACTAATGCAACATTGTAACTCAACTATATTTCAGTAAAAAATTTAAAAAGTAGATAATGTGGATATATTGTATACCATAGGGAAATTATAGCCATTATCTTGCAATAACATTTAAAGGAGTATCATCTGGAAAAACACTGAATCCCTATGCTGTACACCTGAAGCTAATAAAATATTGTAAATCTTCTATACTTCCATAAAAAAATTTAATAACTAAATAAAGTCAATAGATTTAAAAAAACGATAAACAAGCAAAAAAGGGTGTGGAAGGAATGAGCCTGGGAGCACTTGTGACTTAAACGGATGCAAGCAAAGGAGAAACGAAGGGAAGATTAACTGCTTGTCAGGCGGCTAATTTAAGGACCAAATAGAAGTCTGCAGGGAGCTCAGATTCAGAAGCAAGGAAGGACTGAGGTTTGGGAGCGCGCTCATCACCATAATGTATCGATGAGACTTTGCTTCACCCAGACTGGAATTCAAAAGCAAAGTCCAGTAATGATACCTGGTTAGGCCTGGGTCATTCAGTAAGGTGACCACGAGCTATGTTGGCTGTCCTGCACTTCATATGGAGCCGATTCGAATTGAGATGCGCTGTCAATGAAATACATAACTGACTTGGAAGACTTAGTACAAATAAAAGGAAATAAAATATCAGGTTAATGATTTGCATGTTGAAAGGATAATATTTCTGATAGACTGGGTCAAGGATATTGTATTATGAAAATTATTACCTGTTTCTTTCTAGTTTGTTTTTAATGAGGCTACTAGAACATTTAAAGTAACATAGGTGGCCTGCATCACACATCTGTGAGGCCAGGGCTGTCCTTGACAGGAGGACAGCAGAGGAGACTCATTTTAGGTAGAGGAGGTTTGAAGGGAAAGAACCCTGTTGAGTCATGTATAATCATCGGGACCATTCTGACAACGGTCTCCGAGGAGTGGTCCTTAGGGGTCTGCTTCAGTGAGGGAATGAAAAGCATTTGGGTTTTTTGTTATTGTCGTTTTTTTGCTTTTATTTATTTTATTTTTGGCTGCCTGGGGTCTCACTTGCGGCACATGGGATCTTTCATCGAGGCACGCGGGCGTTTCCCTAGTTGTGGCTCGCGGGCTCCAGGGCGCGTGGGCTCTGTAGTTGTGGCACACGGGCTTAGTTGCCCCACGGCATGTGGGATCTTAGTTCCCTGATGAGGGATCGAACCCGCGTCTCCTGCTTTGGAAGGTGGATTCTTAACCACGGGACTGCCAGGGAAATCCGAAAAGCATTTGTAACGAGCCGTCCACGGCAGGAAAGTGAGTGCCGCCCACAGAGCTTGGAGGTGCTTGGAGGCTGTTCTCACAGCAGATTCCACTGCCTGGTTTGGAATCTCGCTGGCTGGCTTTGTCAGGCTCTGCCTCAGAACATGCCCTGGAGTCGGGATCTTGGCCAGCCTGGGGAAGCATCACCAGTGCCTGGTGGGGACGAGGTGCTGTGGCCTGCTTGAGATCCACAGTAGAGTGACCCCAGGCTCTCTTGGTGCTCTCGGGAGGGTGGGAGTCAAGGCCAAAGCACAGACTGGGCGGATCTTTTGCTGGAGCTCTGTAGGAAAGGGCAGATGCTGGGAGGGAAGCAGAGTAGCAGGTGACACCCTGGGGACCCATGGGGAACAGGCAGAGGAGTGGCATAGGCGTCCTCCTGAAAGGGCTCAATGCCCCCGTGACAAGTGGGCTTTTCAGACAATGACAGGACAGCATCGAAGCTGCCAGCTGACGGGGCTGCTGGTGCAAGCTGGCAGGTAAGTCAAGGGCATGTCCCAGCAGGTGAGCCCGTGCAGCATGGGGTCCACACTGGGAAGCTTGCATCTGTCCTGGGCCACCCGGCCTGCCCCAGCCTCTGGAACAAGTGGAAGGAGCACGGGGACAGGTCACTCCTCTCCAGACCCCGGGCTGGATTCGTGCTTTCTGCAAGGCTCCTTAGAGGGCTGCAGGGGACACCTTTGGAGCCACAGGCCCCTGGGTCTCAAATCTATTGTAGATTTGGGGGTTCTGCATATATTGTCTTCTTTGGGACAGATTCTGTGGCCAAGACAATTTTCAAATTTAATCGGGCTTGACCTTCTCCAAAGTTTCTTTTGATCTTAAGAGTCTGTAATGTGGGACCCCACTGGTCTACCCCGACAGGCAGGCTACTCTTCCCTTCTCTACGACAGCAGAGATCTCCCCAGGGTCCCCCTGGAGATCCCCCCAATCTCCCAGCCCTCAATGAAGGGGCGGGAGGTCTGTGGAGATGGCCAGGTTGGCACTGCTGGGGACCCGCTCTGCGCCTGGCCTGCACAGGCTCTGACATGTTAGCTGGTCTCTGCTTCGTGCCTGCCTCTGACCTCCGTCCTGTCACCACCACCATTTTACAGATGAGGAGACCAAGGCACCGGAAGGTTAAGTGCATCAGCGGTGGGGCCGCTGGGCCAGGGCGTCAGCTGCAGCCTCACTGCTGTTCACCACAACCCCGAGGCCTCTGGCGCAGGTCCTGTTGGCCTCCTGTGGCCTGTTTCCCTCAGCTTACCACCGCCCTCTGCAGGTGTCTCGGTCAGCGCAGGCTGTGTAACAAGAACACCAGAGATTGGTGGGGGGCTTAAACAACTGACATTTATTGCTCACAGTTCTGGAGGCTGGGAAATCAGAGATCAAGGCGCCAGCAGATTCAGTGTCTGGTGACATCCCACTGCCTGACTTATAAACTGCCCACGTCCCACTGTGTCCTCACACAGTGGAAGGGGACACGGTGTCCCTTTTATAAGAGCACTAATCCCATCGTGAGGGCTCCACCCCATGACCTCATCACCTCCCAAAGGCCCCGCCTCCAAATACCATCATATCAGGCGTTAGGATTTCAACATAAGAATTTAGGGTTGACGAAAACATTCAGTCTATAGCGGAGAGAGACAGGTCCCAAGACTGCCCGGGCTTCCTTGCGGTGCGGGCCACGTGGCATTTGCGTCTGGCCTCTCCCCGGGGAGTCTGGTCCAGCCGTGGACTGTGCATGCCTCTCTGCCTGCCCACCCCACCCTCCAGACCAGCCTCAGGGCCCTCCCCTCCGTGGAGTGGCTCGTGCTGGCCCAGCCCAGCTATTTTGTCGTATTTTGTCAAGCAGCACCTTGGAAAGGCCAGCCCGTGGCTGTGGTGTGGGCCCAGCCACCGCCCTGGTCCTGCCAAGCCCTGTGTGGGCCTGGGCCTCCGCCCGCCGGACACCCGCCAGCTTGTAGTGTTGGAATTTCCTGTCTGATGTTAATTTCCCCCCACTATTTTTCCCCCCAAAGTGAGACAAAAACTCTTTTTAATTGCATGCTCTGGAGTGCCAGTCAGGATATTATTATTCTTATTAACTGCCTCCTGTGGGGCAGTGCCCAGGCATGGGGAAGGCTCTGGATGCAGCCTGTCCCGGGGCTTATTATTGGGGATAATAGTGCCATTTGCATAAGGCCTGGCCACTGGGAAGGAAGCTGTCCCTGGACTTGTCTGCACTGTCCTGCCTCCCAGCTCTGATGCTTCGGCCATTACTTGGTTCCCACTGGGAGAAGCCGTGGCCACGTAAGTCCACAAGTCTGAAAGGCTGGCCTTTGAAACTGCCCAGGTTTGAAAGTGGACTGAGAACCCACAGTGAAGGGAGGTGTGCACGGGGGCCTCCACGTGGTTTCTTCAGCCCTGCGTGCACCTTTGTGCTTGTACTTGGAAAAGCACAGTCGCTGGGTTGCGTTCCTCATGAGCCTCCGGCCGTATTCAGAAGCCCTGGTAAATGGGGCAGCGTGGTGGTCCCCGGGGTTCAGATGTCACACCCAGGGCCATCTCTCTCATCAACCATGTCGAGTTTCTACAGCTGCAAATGTTCTCCAGCCAGGACAAGGCATAGTAGGCAGAAACGTGAGAAGTAATCTCTTACTTAACTGGTGCCAGTGGGAATTCTGGGGCTACAGCGGTAAAACGGATAATCTAGGCCCATCGTTTTCCAAGGGTGGTCCCTGGCAAGCTTGGTCAGCATCGCCTGGGCACGTTTTATAAATGAAGATTCTCAGGCCTGTCCCAGGCCCACGGAGGCTGAAACTCTGGGGGTGGGGCCCAGCCATGGGGTTTTAACAAAGCCTGTCGGTGATTCTCAGGTCTGAAAAGCACTGACGTTAGCGCCTAAGTAGGAGCATCATAGGTGTGTCTCTTGTTATGTGTATCGCATCCTTGAATCCCTGAGAGGGTCCCAGAGAGAGGCATCCCTCATCCTGAATATACGGCAGAGGCCACGTGGTTTGGGCCAGCATCCACACTGCACACAGCTCCGTGCCAGGGCACTAGTGAGTCCTCTGGGCTCTGTCCACACTGCCTCCCAGCCTGAAGGACCCAGCATCCTCTCCAGCTCTCCCAATCCTGGCCCCATGAGGGCCCAGCTGCAAAACCACCTCCTCCAGGGAGCCTTCCCGGCCGCTCTGGGTCCCACGGAAATGACCCTTCCCTGACTCTGAGGCTGTTCTGACAGCTGTGCCCGTGGACCCCACTGAATCCCACGGGGCCAGCCTCTCCAGCTTTGCAGGCGGCCTCCACCGAGGTGCCCGGTGCACTACCTGTGGGCAGGAACGCTGTTCCTCACTCTCTGGAGCTTCCAGGGCCCTCGAGCAGGGTCCCCCTATTTGGACAGAGTAGGGGAAGCCGTTGCGCCGTGGGTGTGACTTTCACCTTCCGGGCTGCGATGGGCCAGAGCTGAGAGCTCCACGCAGGGTGGTGTGTAGCTCCAGTCTGGATACCCGAGAAAGCTGAGGAGCTGGACCCGTGGGGCCTGCAGCCGGTGCAAGTCAAGGCCGTTCTAGAGGGGTCACGTGCCGACCTTCATCGTGTCCCTGGGTCAGACCTGCGTGCTGCGGGAGGGAGCGTTCAGTCTCTCCTTTGGAGCTGGTGCCGGCATCTCTGGAATCTTCCGGGAAGGCGTGAGCGCCGCCTCCCCCAAGGGCGAGGTCCTGGGATCTCCACAGGGATGGGAGCGGGTGTGGGATTCCAGAGGAGCCCCGCTTCAATGGCTGAAACGTCGACCTTAGCTGTGCACAGGCCACGAGCTAGTGTCCAGTAACCGCTCGAGGGCTGGTGGACCTCCCGGGTTCACTGGGGCACAAAGTAACGGTGCGGCTCACCATCCCTTCCCTACACCGTCAGTGCTTTTTCTCTTGCCAAGCGTCTTCACCTTCTCGTTCCCTGAAGAGTTAAGCAGTTTAACTGACCAAGCTGGGCATTCAGGGTGGAATGGAGACTAGCGATCTTCTCTCTGTTGGGAGAGTCCTCCCCAGAGGTGCACTTGTCCGGACCGTCGGTTCCCCCCTCGCTTCCGGGAGGGGAGAGCGGGTTTGATGCCAGGAAACTGGGTCATCTGAACCGCCGCCCCCCAGCACAGGGGACCCATCCCCTGCCTGGGACCGCTCGGCCTAGGACTTCTTGGCCACTGCCTTTCCCAGGAGCGGAGTGGCTGCTACAGCACAGGATGACATGGCTGCCTGAAGGCACGTGAGGAAAGGATGGATACGATTCTCCAAAGCTGCCTTTTAAACAAAATTCACAACGCTGTTCATTGGAGCCATCCGGCCACCTGCGAATTCCCTCCGGTGTTTGTTTCACCTAGGGCAGCACGGCACAGGTTCTAGGGAATGAACGGCAGGGAGCCCTGGAGTTTGCAGCAGCCGGCCTGAGCCTCCTGCCAGTGAGCCGTGTGGCAATGGGGTGGCTTCAGCAGGGATACAATCGTAGAAGAATGTTCCCTCAGTGCCCCGAAGCCCATGGCCCGTCATTTCTGCCTGTCCCCACTCTGTAACGCCACGGTTCCCATCGCGGGCATGTTCAGCAATGGGCAGCGCATCTGAGATCCAGCTGGATGCATCTCGGGGTCTCTTACCCCAAGAATTACAGAAAAGGTCCCTCCATGATGCTTGTTCACCTCTCCTGAGATTCACAGTGATGGGGAAGGGGGCTCCTACTTGCCGAGCTCCTGCTCTGTGCAGACACTGTCATAGGCTGCCCAAGAGTTGGGTGTGTGTCATCCCATTTTACAGATGAAGACTGAGGCTCGGAGCCCTTGTCCCTTGTTAGCAAATGACAAAACTGGGGTTCACACCCAGATCCGTCCGGATTTATGGCTCACGTGCTTTCTGCTCCTATCCCAAGCTCCTTAGGCCGTGGGGACAGGTCATCCCTTTAGGACTGTCCTCTGACTGATGGGCAGCTCAGGGGTAAGGCGGATTTCAGTCAGCTGTCAAGTTCACTATGCTTGACTTCAAGCCTTCTCGTCTGCCATTTTTTTCTCCTTCTCCTCCACACTAGCCCCTTCTCCAAAGATACAGATTTTTCTTGCTGCCTGGGTCCTTCAGTTAGGGGGAAGTGACCTGGTAAGTCATCTGTGAATTTTTCACATTAGTGTGAATTTGTGACTTCCCCAAGGTCCATTTGCTTTTAAGAAAAAGAGTGAAACAGTTGCACTGGATATTTCTTAAGATGCAAGGAATTATAGAGGACAAGAATGTGATCAATTAGTCATGAAAGGGGAGTCCCAAGCAGAAATGGGGGGACAAGAAGCCCTTTCCTGGTCCCCAGAGCCATGCCTCCATCTCAGCTCCATCTCGGCACCCAGCAGATTGTCCCTGACGCAGCCCCAGCCACAGCCTCCTGCATAGCCACCCCGGGACATGGTCAGCTAGGACCAGGCCTCCTTCTAGAGACTCCCGCCTGCACCTCCCTCGGTCAGTGCCAGGGCTGGACAACTCTTCTCGCAGACACCCATCTCTTCCCTGGTCCCAGGCCTGGAGCCCATGTGCTCTGAGCTCATTTCCTGCTATGGTCTTTTTTTTTTTTTTTTTTTTTGGCTGCGTTGGGTCTTAGTTGCGGCACGCAGGATCTTTGTTGTGGCATGAGGGCTCCTCATTGCGGCATGCGGACTTCTTTCTAGTTGTGGCGTGCAGGCTCGGTAGTTGCGGCTCGTGGGCTCTGTAGTTGCAGCACGAGGGCTCCAGAGCACATGGGCCCTGTAGTTGTGCTGCATGGACTTTCTAGTTGTGGCCCGTGTGCTCAGTAGTTGCAGCATTCAGGTTTAGTTGCCCTGTGGCATGTGGGATCTTAGTTCCCTGACTAGGAATCGAAGCCCCGTCCCCCTGCATTGGAAGGCGGATTCTTAACCGCTGGACCGCCAGGGAAGTCCCCTGCTGTAGTCTTGATGGGAATGGCCACATAACTGGAACCCATGCTGATCTCTAGGGACTGGACAGCCCGGAGGGCTGGGGCGCCCCCAACACGTCCCAGGAGATGGTTGCTTCCCCCGGGCCGGCCCCTCTGTGTATGTCTCTGAGCCCAGTCCTCAGGGCAGCATCTCCACGTGGTAGCAACACATGACTTCATCCAAGGAGAATTCCTCCAGCTGCTGCCCTGGCTGCCTGGTCGTGTTCTGATGACCCGGTTTTCCTGATTCTTTGTCGGAACACTCTGCTGCCACTCCCACCCCCACCCCATCCCGTCAGTCCGTAAGTCGCCAGAGTTGTCATTAACGGGGCATCCGCTAGAGCCAGGCTTCCAGGGGAAGGTCCCCCTTGTCCCCTTTCAGTGTCCTGCTTACTCACACAGTGAGATCCTTATACCAAGGACACTCCCCACACAAACGTGCCCTCACCCCTGGGACCACCAGCCAAGGAGCATTTAGCATGTAAACCTTAGTGCAGAAAAATCCTGGGGTTTAAAAAAGAAAAGCCATCACGCCACCATCGTCAGCTTCTTAAACTTCTGGTCTTTCTGTGTAGGATCAAAACCAAATGTGCATTTTTTTCAGAGGGGGCAGGGAGATCCATAGAAAATTCCCATCTTAGAGTTTCCTCCTCAGAAACTTAAAAAGAGAGCCGTTTCTTTGAAATGGCATATGGGGTGTGGTGTGTGTGTGTGTGTGTGTGTGTGTGTGTGTGTGTGTGTGTGTGTGTGTGTGTTCCCCCCCATCATGCTGAAAGGACATGATTTACTTTGGATTTTTTTTTCACTTAAAAAAAGAGGCCACAATGAAAACAGCGTGTGCACGGGTCCCATTCAGTACGTTTCTGGAAGGCCGGCCACCTTGTTCTTTACGTTCATCTTCGTTATGTTCCTTGGGTGCCGCTGCTGGCCTCTGGGTGGCGTGCTGTCTCGCAGAAGGTCCAGAGTGGGACCTCTGCCTCCTTGGCCTGCCCGATCTGCTCTGGGCAGAGCATTCCCCGCTGAATGTTTCCTTCAGGGCCGTGGGGGCCGGCAGGGGTCCATGCTGGTCTGAGAGGGTCCTGAGTCTTCAGATTAGCCAGCGTCACCCTTCATCCCTCAGTTTACCTGTGGTGCAAAGCTGGTCCCAGAGACGGTTGGCTTAGGTGATGGGGCCAGGGGCTGAGCGGATTCAGCAGGGCCGCTAGGTCAGTGAGTTGTGCAGACAGGACCATAAAGAGGAAACAGTGCCCAGCACGTGCCCCCTGCCCCCCCCACCGCCCGTGACCTGCTCAGGACCCCTCCTAAAGCCTCACTGAGTCACCAGCTGGGACAAGCATGGCTCTTCCCCGGGGAGCGGGTGACCTTTCACAAACAGCAGGATCTGGGAGGAAGGCGCTTGGAGCTCATCTAATCCCCGTTGTACGAAAGGATAATGTGAGACCCAGACAGGGGACAGAATGTCCCCGAAGTCCCAGGGCCGCCGGGTGGCAGGGCTCTCCTGGGATTCCTGGCTAACGCATGCCCGGCCTCCCTCAGCCTGACTCTATTCATGCGGCCTTTTGAAAAGTTTCATCAGAGCACGTGACTCCCTACCCAGAACCCCCCGGGGGCCTCCCAAATCTCCCAGAAAATAATCCCGAAGTCTTTCCCAGAGCCTGCCTGCCCGGGCTTATAGGACCTCCTAGCCCCACCCCTCTGTTCCAGCCCAGGTGGCCTTGTGCTGAAATCACCAGGCTCTTCCCCTGACCAGGCTCTGGGCCTTTGGGCTGGCCTCCCCCTACCAGGCTCTGGGCCTTTGCGCTGGCCTCCCCCCACCAGGCTCTGGGCCTTTGCACGGCCTCCCCCCACCAGGCTCTGGGCCTTTGCGTGGCCTCCCCCCACCAGGCTCTGGGCCTTTGCACGGCCTCCCCCCACCAGGCTCTGGGCCTTTGCCCCGCCTCCCCCCTCCAGGCTCTGGGCCTTTGCATGGCCTCCCCCCACCAGGCTCTGGGCCTTCGCGTAGCCTCGCCCCACCAGGCTCTGGGCCTTTGGGCTGGCCTCCCCCTACCAGGCTCTGGGCCTTTGCGCTGGCCTCGCCCTACCAGGCGCACCCTCTCTCGGAGAGCCCTGACTTCTCCAGCGTCGCCCAAGCCCCCTCTGTTTCGCTGCCCGACTCGGTTTCCTTCCTACTCTCAGCGCCCTGATGTGAGGGTATTAATGTATTTCTGGTTTGCTCCTGTGCCCTCTTCCAGCAATGTCTACAGCTCTGTGGCAGCAGCTTTGTGACTGCCCTGCCAGGAGCTGGAGCAGTGCTGCTACACAGCAAGCACTTGATACAGGCGGATGAGTGAACGAATGAATGAATGGCTGTTCCTACAGTGACTGTGCCCAGAGGTAGCCCCCCTGATGTGAATGGTCCGGTGGTTCTCTGAGGTGGGCAGAGGGGTCCAGACAGCAGGTCCCCGGGTTGGAGTCTGGCTGATGGGAGGCATGGCGCTCCTTCCTAGACCGACACTGGGAGCTGCTGGGTAGGAAGTGAGCACGCACTCAGGCTCTGTTTGCTGAGGGCCAGCTTTGTGCAGGCGCTGTGCTCCAGGAAAGCACACGGGGATGAGGGCAGAGAGACAGTGAAACCAGCGGTCACCAGCGGCCTGATCGTGGCTCACCTAGAGGTACAGACATGCCACTCTGAGCCTTGATGTTCTTTCCTGAAAAATGGGGATAAGGACAGGGTTAGTGGCCAAACTAAACGAGACGCTATAAGCAAAGCCCCACGAGGCAGCTGACGTCACTAAGGATGAGCACCCGAGGCACGTCCCCTCCTGACCCAGCTGGGGACTGCCACACTCCAGCTGCCGGCCGACCCGACACATCCCTGCCCGGATGGGAGGAACCACTGACACGAGTTCCCAGGCTCGTCCTGAGGATCCCAAGCGGGTGAGGGTGGGGTGCGGGTGTGCGGCCAGAGCCCCTGCTGCCTGCTCGTTCCATGGGTGTCAGCCATCCTGGGAGCAGCAGGGCGGAGGGAAGTCCTGCCCTGCGGCCCTGACTTGAGAAAGAGGAAGCCATTGCCCCCGTAAGCTCACAGGCTGCACCCCAGGACCTGGCAGAAGGTAGGGGGCAGCCCCAGCTGCAGCAGGACCCTTCAGGCGGCTGTCCCTTATGCCGGGAAGCCCCAGGGTCCTCCTCCCCAACCTCTCGTGCGTGCACACACACGCACACATGCACACACACGCACACACACGCACAGCCTGGTCTTGTGCAGCAGCCTGGTGACCTCGGTGCCATGTCCGCTTCATGTTTGCCAGGTCAGCTACCATGAGCGCTTCCTTCCTGGGGGTTTTATTGCTCTTTAGACCTGGATGAAGTTGCATTACTTCTGAGAAGAGCACTGCTATAGCTGGTGGGGCAGAGGGGAAGGTCTGGGCTCTTGGGGCCTCAGGGGACCCCCTTCAACCTCTGCAGGTTCGAGATCAGGGGAAGGAGCATCCCAGGGCGCTGGAGAATGATCGGTGGAAAGACTAGGAATTCTGGGGTGAGTGCAGCCTGAGCTTGCAGTGAAGACCCAGGAGTTGCTGTTTGCAAGCCCTGAGAGCAGGGCCCAGTGCTGTGTGAGCGCTTGTTAAATGTGACACATAAGCAAGGTCGGGACAGAAAGACCCCGGGATCACCCTTGCACTCAGGGAGCCTCGGAGTGTTTGTTGGGGTGGTATAGAGGGAAAAGCCCATGCCCAGCCATCCAGGGCCTTGGATTCCCCTCCTGGCTCTGTTGTCTTTCAGCTTATGACTTTGGGCTGAAATCACCCTTGGCCTCCATTTCCTCATCTGTGAAATGGGCACAGTAACACCTACCCTGACTGCCTCAGGCGGCTTTTGGATATGCAGGGAAACAGAAATAGACAAAAGCAAACCATGTTTATTTTGTTAACAATACTGTAATCTGGTCTGCCTGGCTGCATTTAAAAAAAAAAAACAGAAACAAAAAAAAACATAAAGGCTCTTTCCTGCAGGTCTGGGGAGGTGAGTACTGCTTCCCTGCTGACTCCCCTGGGGATTTGGGGAAGTCCACTTTGTCTCCCAGGCTGTAAGCAGGCGAGCAGGCCCTCCGCCCTCCCCAGGGTCTGCAGGGAGCAGAGGGTGACTTGTCCCCTGCCCCACAGCCAGTAAATGGATTATGGACTGCGGGGCTCCAAACATTAGTAATAATTGTCATCAGCAGCAGTAACACGTACAGAGTGCTTCTTATGTGCACAAGCACCTCTCGGCAGGAATGTTTTATCTTCAGGGCAACCCTAAGAGTAGTTGGTGTTACTTGTTTCTGGATGGACACAGGGAGATGCAGAGGTAACGGAGTTTGCCTGAAGCCAGGCAGCTGGTGCGCAGCAGCTTTGACTCCCAGAGGGTGGCCGGTCCTCCTGTCACCGTTTTCAGAGTCACAGCTGCACGCCCAGCCTCACCTCCTCAGAGGACACGGGCCTAAGGGGAGAAGAGGTGGTCATTCCCACAATCACCAGCCCCGGAAGGGAGCGCCGGACTGCACGGATGGGGCAACGCACCAGTGTCAGGTCTCCTCGGAGCCCAAGATTTGTGGAGTCAGGGTTTGGCAAATTGATTTAATCAGAGTGAGAGGATTTGCTTTCTTTATTCGCAGTCACCGTGGAGGGTGTCAGGATTGTGGAATTAGGAAGATAAAATTGAATATGTAAAAATTCAGGTTAAACATCAGGAGGAAGGTTTCCTCTTGTTAAAAATTCATAAGCGATGAACCCAAGTGTCCATTGGCAGGTGAATGGATAACCCAAATGTGGTATATCTATACAATGAATATTATTCAGCCTTAAAAAAGGAAATTCTACTACTCAGCCATAAAACAGAATGAAATAATGCCTTTTGCAGCGTTATGGATTATGGATTATGCAGCGTTATAGAGATTATCATACAAAGTGAAGTAAGTCAGACAGAGAAAGACAAATACCACATGATATCACATATGTGGAATCTAAAATACGATATAAATGAACTTATCTGTGAAACAGACTCACAGACATAGAGAACAGACTGGTGGTTGCCAAGGGGGTGGGGTGTGGGGCAGGGATGTATTGGGGGTTTGGGGTTAGTAGATAAAAATTGTTACCTATAGGTGGATAACCAACAAGGTCCTACTGTAGAGCACAGGGAACTATATTCAATATCCTGTGATAAACTATAATGGAAAAGAATAGAAAAAAGAATATATATATATGTATAACTGAATCACTTTGCTGTACAGCAGAAACTAACACAATTGTAAATCAACTGTAGTTCAATAAAAATATATTAAAGAAAAAAAGGAAATTCAACACATGCCACAGTGGATGAACCCTGGGGACGTTAAGTGAAATCAGCCAGCCACAAGACAACAGATACTGTGTGATTCCACTCATACTAGGTCCCCAGAGGAGTCAAATCCATAGAGACGGAAAGGAGAGTGGTGGTCGCCAGGGGCCAGGGGAGAGGGAGAGGGAGTTGGTGTTTAATGGGGACAGTTTCAGTTGGGGACGATGGAAAGAGTTCTGGGGATGCATGGTGGTAGCACACTCAATTGTACACTTAACCGTGGTTTAAAATGGTAAATTTTATGTTATGTGTATTTTACCACAATCAAAAAGGAATTTGTAGCGCTTAAAATACCAGGATCTGCTTGCACAGACGCAGTCGGCAACATCATCCGTGTGCATTTACCACCATAGGCCTGGCAGTCAGCTGACCTGTATGTGTGGAAAACGAACCCATCAGATTTCTTTAACCTCTTGAGTAATTCAGACTCAACAGTCAGCCTCACTGGCCTGTGGTCCTCAGCCTGAGCAAGAGCTGACTGAGAAATCTTAGCCCTTTTCCCCGTGTAACTACTTTTTAAAGAGCCTTGTTTTCCTAAGGCCTATAATTTTGCTTGCCTCCAGGGTACCCAGGAATTTTTTTTTTTTTTTAAATTAGCAAAGAGCCTCCTTACAAGCGTCATGATCTGCACAGGCCAAGTGCAGACAGGAGGCTGACGCACTCTGGCAACCAGGTCTCATGTGTTGGCATGGGCATCCCGGGGGCCAACGCACTTGGGGTCCGTAATGCATATTGAGAGCTGGAGCATTCACAGACCCACAGAAGTGTCCACTGTGGGCTGCCCGCAGGACGGGGCTCTGTGGCACTTGGCCTGCCTGAGGCTGGCTGCAGCCGGGAGCTGGCCCTGCCTCCACAGACAGTTCTAGGTCAGTGTCTCCAGCGTGGGGGGCCGCAGCGTCCGGAGGCCGTGCCCCGGGGCTGCGGGCGCCACACCCGGCCAAGGCCAGGACGGGCAGAAGCCTGTTGGCTCTGTCAGCCCTGATTTGTGGCCAAGTCTGTCATCTCCCCGAGTTCAAAGAGCGCTTAGCTGCTTGTCTTTGTCAAGAGCGCAGCTGGGGGTCTTTTATGTGAAGGATGTAGGGTTCCCGGGCTGACTTTGATTATTTATTCATCCCCCTTTGTGGGTGTGTGATAGCCAGGCACCCCGGAGCCCCCCTGTCCTGAGCGCTGTTGCTCTGAAATTCATTGAGCTTTAAAGCCCTTTGAAAAGTGCTTTTCGAGGGAGGGGAAAAGTTTTTGAAGTCCTGTTTCTCTCTCCCCTCGCAGTGCCGACTCATCTCCTGCCACCGTTCCACGCCCCCTTCCCGATTGACATGCGACACCAGGAGGGAAGGTACCATTACGAGCCTCACTCTGTGCACGGTGTGCACGGGTAAGTCCGCCCGCCGCCCCAGCCTCCGTCCCTCTGGTCCGAGCTCCTGATCGGCGTCGTCCACCTCTGTCACCCTGGCGTGCGCTGACCCGGTGTGAAGGGGGACTGTGGGGTGTGAACCCCAGCTCCCCTCTGGTTACCTGAGAAGGAAGCGCACCCATCTGCCACATCACGGCTTCCAAGGATGCAGGGGGTCCTGGTGTGTCCACAAGCACCCTGAGGCTCTTCCCCCATCCAGGCAGTGAGGACGCCCTGCAGACCAAAGTCCCCATATAAGTACCGTGACTTTGGATCGACGTTGTCCCAACATAATCATTCATAGTGCCCCGCCCCCCTTTCATGCTCTCAAGTATCCCAGTTTGGACAGTGAATTACAGGGTAACCCTACTGATAAGGACACGCTCAAGGTTATTCTTTGGGGCCTTTCCTACTCCCTGCTCTAACACCCCCCCCCCCCCCCAGTGAAGGCTTGTGTCCCCTGTGTGTCTCTCTCCAGACCTGTTCCTGCCCCTCTCCACTCCCACCCAGGGTCTCGGAGCCCGTAGCTGATGTCACTTTTCTTGGTCTTTATGACTCCAAGACTTGACCCCTTGCTACCTCATCCATTTTGCTTCCAGGAGAGAGGCTGAATCCTTCACCCCACCCCCTGTATCTCCACTGCGCCCCACACCCGCCTCTCGACCCAGACACCTGACCTGTCCATACCAAGCTGCCGTTATGGTTCTAGCCCACCTGTACCTGGGTCTCAGCCCCTACTGCCCCACCTGCCTGGAACGGCCCCTCCTCCTGACCACCTCCTCCAGAGTCCCGAAGCCTCAGCTCAGGGGCCACCTCCTCTTGGAAGCCCACCCTGAGTGGGGGTCCTTCCCTGGATTCCTACCACACTGTAGCATTGGAATGAGGTGTCTTCACACTCTGTCCAGCGGGCTCCGAGCTTTGCTCTGAGAGCCATCGACACCCTCCATGCATTCCACCCATTGAAGACAGACCCCCACTCCCTCTCCCAGCTCCCACTGGAGTAAAGTCAGTCAAAACTCACTGAGACCCCACTATACTCAAAGCCCTGTGCCTGAGAGGGGGGCAGGTGACTCCTATTTTGGGGCACCCGCTGCTCACCCCAGACAAGGCAAATCTGGGACTTCTGTGTGCGTTTTCAAGAGGTCTTGTATGTTGCAATAATCTCAGACATAAAACATTTGCAAAAATAGTGCAAAGACTTCCCGTATACCCTCACCCAGTTCCTCAAATGTTCACTTCTTACATAACCAGAGACTGGTCCAGTGTTATTAACTAACTCATAAATCTTATCTAAATTTGGTCAGTTGCCTGTGGATGTCCTTTTTTTATCTATGTTCAGGATTTAGCCCTTACATTTAGTTGTCATAACTCCTTTGTCATCTTTAATCCAGGACATGGCTCAGTCTCTCTTGCCTTTCATGACCTTGACACTTTTTCTTTTCCATTATGGTTTATCACAGGGTATTGACTATAGTTCCCTGTGCTATACAGTAGGACCTTGTTGTTTATCCATTCTCTATATACTAGGTTGCATCTGCTAACCCCAAACTCCCACTCCATCCTTCCCCACCCCCTCCCCCTTGGCAACCACAAGTCTGTTCTCTATGTCTGTGAGTCTGTTTCTGTGTCGTAGATAAGTTCATTTGTGTCATATTTTAGATTCCACATATAAGTGATATCATATGGTATTTGGCTTTCTCTGTCTGACTTACTTCACTAAGTATGACAGTCTCTTGGTCCATCCATGTTGCTGCTGATGGCACTATTTCATTCTTTTTTATGGCTGAGTAATATTCCGTTGTATATATGTATCACATCTTCTTTATCCACTCATCTGTTGATGGGCACTTAGGTTGCTTCTGTGTCTCAGCTATTGTAACCAGTGCTGCTATGACCATTGGGGTGCATATTAGAGTTTTGTCCTGAAATATGCCCAGGAGTGGGATTGCTGGATCATATGGCAACTCTCTTTTCAGTTTTTTGAGGAACCTTCATGCCGTTCTTTGAAGTGGCTGCACAAATTTACATATGACCTTGAGACTTGAAGAGGAAAGGCCAGTTACTGTATAAAATGTCCTCGATTTGGGTTTGCCTGGTGTTGCCTCCTGATAAATTCAGACGATGCACTGGGGGGATACTCCCATAGAAGTGGTGCTGTGCCCTCTTAGTGCATCATGTCGGGGCCTATGACGACCATACTTCTCATCCCTGGAGATGGCTAACTTTGATCATTTGCTTACGGTGACGTCCGCTGGGTTTCTCCACTTTAAAGTTCATCCCTTTGTAATTACAAGTTCCTTGTGGGACAATACTTGGGTAATATGTAAATTCCTATTTCTCATCATATTTTCACCTACTCACTTGAACATCCGTTGTTGATTCTTGCCAAAAACAGTAACGTCTAGTATTTGCCAAATGATGATTTTCTATTTCCGTGATTCCTTCCACATTTATTAATTGGAACTCTACTGTAAGGAGGAGCCGTCCCTTCTCCCCCATTTCTCTATTTATTTGATCATTTATCTGTGTCAAATCAATGTGTGGATGTTTGTCTTCTTCTGTGAGTTATACTGTATTGCTGTCACTATTTATTGTGTTGTTCAAACTGTCCCAGATTTGTGCATTGGGAGTCCCCTCAAGTTGTCCCCTGTGACATGTTGGGATCTTTGCGTTTTATTTTGGTGCATGTAGCTGGTTCTCACTTGACTAGGACCTGCGGCTGATAGGCCTGTGTCCCCCTGGTGGGTGGTGGGGCCGTTTCCGCCCTCTGCCCACCTCCCACACTTCTCCAGCTGCAGGTGGCTGAGACCACAGCTCAGGCAGCTTCTGGAAGGTGCATACTCTTAAGAGCTGGTAGATCACCCCAAAATTGCTCAGTTGGTAGCATCTGAGAATCCTATGAGTATCAAGGGAGCTGAGTCCCTTTCCAGGAAGGGGTTGGAGTGGCTGATTTTCTGCTTGAGAACTGTTTGGCTGGTTCCATGACACAGATCCTGAGCACGGCAGGCCTGCAGCGAAGTGCTCCTCGCAAGGGGCCCTGTGCTGGTCAGAGACATGCACACTGCTGAGAGCTCCCTGGAGGAGCGTGCAGGCAGGTGTGCATCACTGCAGGGGAGCATCCTGGCTCCCATGTCCCCACATACCTAGGGGCAACAACAGAGATGTAAGAAGACGTCACCATTGACGACTGCCGTTTCTTGAAATAACTCTGACCTTGTGGACAGGCTCTGCTGTAAACACTTCCTGTGTTCATCTTACTTAATCCTCTCAACCCTAAAAGATATGCATTTCATGTCAGCCCCATGTTACAGATGCAGGAACTGAGGCAGCACAGAGAGGTTAAATAATTCATCCTTAGGGCCCCCACTGAGGGAGTGAGAGAGTTTGAAATCTAATTACTGCCTCCTGAGCCCTGGCCCTCGGCCACATGCTGGCTTCGCTCTTGGGAGCACACGTATGACCACAGGTCCCCTGCATGGGTCCAGACGATTCCTTCATGAAAGCTCATCTAGCCCTTTGTTAGGGCACTGCCCCCAAACCTCTGGACCGGCCGCCTCCCCTGGGAGCCTGCTAGCAATGCAGAGTCTCAGGCTGCAGCCCAGACTTGCTGAGTCAGAGACTCTAGGATAGGCCCACCGTTTGTTTGGGGGTTTTTTTGTTTGGTTTTTTTAAATATATTTATTTTTGGCTACGTTGGGTCTTCATTGTTGCACGCGGGCTTTCTCTAGTTGTGGCGAGCAGGGGCTACTCTTCGTTGCGGTGCACGGGCTTCTCATTGCGGTGGCTTCTCTCGTTGCAGAGCACGGGCTCTAGGCGTGCAGGCTTCAGTAGTTGTGGCCCGTGGGCTCAGTAGTTGTGGCTCGTGGGCTCTAGAGCCCAGGCTCAGTAGTTGTGGCACACGGGCTTAGTTGCTCTGCGGCATGTGGGATCTTCTGGACCAGGGATTGAACCCGTGTCCCCTGCATCAGCAGGCAGATTCTCAACCAGTGCGCCACCAGGGAAGCCCTCACACATTACACACATTACACACATCACACACACATTACAGGCTCGAGATGCTCCGGCTGCAGGCAGGACCTTGGCACTGAGTCAGGGGCCCTCAGTACTGTCACTCCCCGAGCTAGTAGAGAGCTGTGGCCGGGAGGTGGCCCCCACCCCGAAGTTTTCTCCAGGCTCTGCCATTCCCCAGGTCAGGACTGGACACAGGCCATGTCCCATCCCGGGGCCTGCTTCCCTCCTGGCCAGTGAAGGACAGAGAATGGGTGGGGCACCCAGAGAAGCAGGAAGTGGAGGTGGCAGGCAGCAGGGGAGGGCTGGTTCGGCCAGCAGGCCTGTGGAAATGGCCTTGTCACTCACTGGCCTGGATGGCTCTTTACTTGTAGGGCTGTCTCCTGCTGCTGTAACTGCCTGTCTCCAACTTGGTGGCTTAAAACGATGCAGATGTACCCTCAGAGAGCTGTGGGGGACAGAAGTCAGAAGTCAGTCTTCTGGGCCTAAAATCAAGGTGTTGGCAGGGCTGGTTTCCTCCTGGAAGCTTCTGGCTCCTGGAGAGAATCCATTCCCTTGCCTTTTGCAGCTTCTGGAGGCTGCCTGTGATCCTGCCCCTCACCACACCGCCTTTTTGCCTCCTGCTTCTTTCTCACATCTACTTCTTCCTCATCTGCAGGAGTTTCCTCCCTCTGGCTCTCTTATAAGGATGGCAGTGATTGCTTCTAGGGCCCTGAAATCCAGGACCACCTTCTTGTCTCACAATCATTAACTCAATTCCATCTACAAAGTCCGTTTTCCCATAGAAGGTGGCATTCAGAGGTTCCCGGATTAGAACACGGACATCTCTGCATGTCATTATTCGGCTCATTTGTGATCACCAAGCCCCAGTGCCAAGTCTGGCATCACCCAGCAGAAGACAATAAAAGGTGTCAATCATTTGTGCAGGGCCTGCAGGGGCCAGGCTCTGCACTGCAGCCTGGTCGTGTGCTATTAGGTGCCCCTCCTGACGGCGCCGTGACATGGGGCTGTAGTATGCATCTTACCGATGCAGAGGCTGAGGCCCAGAGGGGTGCACTGACCCTCCCAGGTCACCCTTGCACGGTAGGCCTGCCTGCTTCCGCTCCAGTGTTGAGGGGCCCAGCACCCCAGCCCCCCAGCCCCCAAAGCCCGCCTCTGGCTGGGGTGCGCTCCCAGCAACTCTACGTTATCCTGGAGGCCGTTGGCTCCTGCCCGGGCCACAGGAGGGACACAGCACGTGTTCAGGGCTAACCTCGGGCCCTGGAAAGCCCACCCCTTCATCCCCCCAGGTGGGTGCCCCAGGTGGGAAACAGGATAAAGCCTGGGAGGAAAACGGGCCCCCTGGCTGTGGCTTCGGTGGTCAGTGTGGTCGGAGCCTGGCGCAGCGCCCGAGTCCTCAAGCCCCTGCTGTAGCCACTCCTCCTCGCCGGCGCCAAACACGTCTAATCACGCAGACGTTGCGCAGCAAATGACGTGCGGTGTCGTCTCCCGTCCTGTCGCCAGAGCCTCTGCGACTGCTTGGCGCCCGGGGCCACTGCCCATTGGCTCGCCTGGCCGCGGTGGGCGTGACTCCGGGCGGAGCGCTCCGCCCCCGGCCCTGCCCGGGCACCTGGGCTTGAACCCCAGCGCTGGACGCAGCAGCCTTGGGATGTGACTACCTGACCAGCCTGAACGGATGAACCTCTTTTCTCATCTGTAAAAGCTTATGATAATAGTAGCTACCCCATCTACCGAGTTATTTGGAAAATTAAATGGGGTAATAGGAAGAGCGCATTTAGAACAGTTTGGAAACATGCAATAGATGTTAAGGAGGATTGTGATTACTGTCGTTATTAGAGAAGGAGGTTCATTGTGGCAGAAGCAGGCCGTGGCGTGACCTTGGAAGAGGATGCTGTCTGGGGGCCGTGCTGCGGGAAGGTGGAGAATGGGGATGGCGGGAGGAGGAGTTTCTTTTCCCCCCAGTTGAGGAATTTGGACTTTACCCTTTTGGCAACCAGGAGCAGAGGGGGAGTGGACCGGTTCATTTTCAGGGTAACCATAGGAGCTGTTGAAGGAGGGGCGTGGGAAGGACACCGGCTACAGCTGTCGCTGTGGTTGGGACAGAGGAGGAGCCGGGCCAGGGCTGCCCGCACACCGGCCGACAGGCAGCTACACGGGGGCGGAGCAGGCGGTGGGTCCAGGGTGTGGAAACCCACCCCGTACCTCCCATCTGGACGGCTCCCTATTAGACATCCACCCCGCAGCCCTCTCCAGAGCTACCTTCCTGGAGGTGCAAACCCACCACCGGCCTTGCATGGCTTACTAATGCTCAGATGGTTCCAGAAGGGTAAATGACACTGGATTCGTGGAGCGGCACCTGTCACCTGCATAAATCACAGGTGATGGGGAGACAGATGGTTGGGGGATGTTCTTGCTGGTCATGTGTGGTTTTCCTGTGACCCCGCCCCTCCGTGGGGACGTGCTCCTGAGTCTCCGAGAGTCCGTTCTCAAGGGCAGGGGAGAATGTCCTGCAGTCTCTCCATCACCTGGTAACCGCTAGCAGGGAACAGCTCTTTGGATCCCCTCCTGCCCCTGCCCCTTGGAAACAGGCTCAGCGGGTAACGTGGGGACCAAGGCTGAGGCGGGGCACGGTAGGGCCCTCAGCTGGAGCCCCCCTACCTCCTTGGTGTGTGCGGGAGTCAGGGCTGCCTTGGGCCAGGACCAACTCACGTGTTTGCAGGGAGGGTAGAAGCTTGTGTTCCTGGTGCAGGAGACTGGGTAGATCTCAACCCCTCACCCTGCTTGTGAGGTCCTTCCCATCCGAGCCCTGCCCTGGGGCTTCAGAGAGGACCAATTCCAACTGCTCGCAGCCCAGAAGGGTTAGAGACACCAACTCGTGGAGCAGGTCTCAAACCTGGCTGAAAATCTGAACTAGGGTGTGTCTGAAAGATGCACATTCCCAGGCCCCGACCCCAGAAGTTCTGGCTCTTTCAGGCTAAGGCAAGGCCTGGGAATATGCCTGTTTATAGACACCCACAGGCCAGAGTTAGGGGCCACCCTGCTTATTTTATACCCAAGAAAGCGGGCCCAGAGCTGTGTTTTGGTTGTCCAGAGTCAGAGCTCGCAGGCTTTTAGGCCCATTCTCTCCATGATAACAACTCTGCAGTATGGGTGTTAAACATCCCCTGGTTCCGCCTCATCACCCACTCACAGATGCCCACGAGTTGACCTAAATCTCTTCATATTCTCAGTCTGCGGAAGGAGGTGTACATGCTGGAGGGGGGTGGGGGTGGGGGAAGGGGATGGCCACAGCATCTGAACCGTAGGGAGGACAGTCCCCCGCCGCTCTCCACTTGCCAGTCTCCATACCTGACCTCTGACATACACGACCCCCAGCACCTGCCTGGATTCTGGACCTGAAGGTCACCCGATCCTGAGCTGTAATTGGCGAGCAGTGCTCCAGCCGTCACAGCCAAGGCCACCCTGCACGGAGAAGGAAGGGGGCAGGGCTCTTGCTGGGACAGATGGCTCCGGGACCTAGCCATCGGTTCTTGAAAAGTCCACACGTACTTTAAAGTCCCAGGTACTTTAAGGAGTGCCAGCTGGTGGGTGTGAAGGCCTCCGCTTCCCACCATCTTCTGGCCACTCCGTCACGCGTGTACATTGTCCCCCCCCACCCCCATCAGAGCTGTTCAGGATGGCCGGACCCTACCTCGTCCTGGCGACTGCATATCAGTGGGAATGGTCCTCCCCGCTTCCCTCAAGAAGGTAGTTTCTTGGCTATTGCTGGCTGAGCTCATGAGCGGTCAGGTCTGAGGGGATTTGAAGATGGCTTTTGCCAAGGTCAGTGTTCCATCAGAACGGCACCGGCTCGTCGTGAGAGTAATAAACACGCAGTCGGCTCGGCTTGCGACTCACCTGCGTCGTCCTGGGCCCCTGACAGCTCTGTCCTCAGCCAGCCACCGAGGGGAGCAGAAAGATACATGAAGATTTTCTTGATTCTTGGCCCAACACGCCAGGTTCACGGTTCAGAGAGGACTGGCTTTGTTTGTGTTTCGAGAAGACCGTTCTCTGCCCTCTGCAAACGTGCGTGCTTTTGTCAAGCGACAGATGGAAGAAAGGAGGAAACTTCCAAAGGGCATGTTTGTCCGCCTGGATCCCGGGCCAAGATGCTGGGGGGGCTCCCGGTCGCCCACCAGGGGCCTTGTCCTCCCCTGCCTCGGCCCACACTGCCTCTCCGTCTCCAGGGAGCGCTCCTTAAAAGCCACGTGGCTGACCGCATCTTCAGAGGAACTGCTCAGCAGGTGGATAGGGAGCCCAGAAAAGCCCAGGACTGTGCAGTTTGTAGGGCAGCTCGCCCTCCTCCCTCGGCTGTCTGAGGGCCGAGTGACAGATAGACGTGGAGCCTTGGCTCCCGGTGATGGGCGTGGCCCTCAGAGAGACCTCCAGGCACGTCCCTTCCTGTCTCTGGGCGGCAGGATGCTGGGCTCAGACTAACTGAGATGCAGCCACGGCAGCCTGTGTCCAGCCCTCTGGATTATGTCACCTGACCCTCATCAACACCACATAGAAAGGCAGCATGTCACTCCCGCTGGATATGTGGGGAAACTGAGGCATGGCGAGGGTGACCGCTGTCTCCAGGGACATTCTGCTAGTAAGTAGCACAGCGGGGACTTGAACCCGGGTAGCTTGACCCTAGAGGGCTCTTCTCCGCCCCGACCCCTCTACAGAAGCCTCTCTCCTCTGAGAGCTTCAGATCCCCAGCTCCAGGATCGTGCTCAGCGGCGTGGGTCGGGCAGCTCATTTATAATGGAATCCGTCCGTAAAAGTTTAATGAGGAGCGTGTCTGATAAGGCGGCCCACTCTTTGATCTTTGCTGAACGGCGGCCCTCGCAGAAGGGTTGCTGCCTGACTCTGGGCTTTGCAGAGCGCCCGTGTGGTCAGCCGAGGGCAGGAGGGGCCCGGGAGTGAAGCAAATCTTGATGTGCAGAAATGAGGCGGGCCTACAGCAGGGGAGGGTGCACAGAGCAGGCGTGGGGAGGCACTGCCCGGTGGAAAGGTCCTACAGGGTTGAGAGGTGATCTTTCTGGTTCCCCTCCGGACCCGCTGGGCCCCGGTCATCTTGGGCAGTTCCCATCCCACACCCGCAGGATGTAGGAGAACAGGGTGGGGCCAAGGTTCAAGTCCTATGCCATCTATATACCCTTGACATCCTTGGGCTGGCTGTTAACCTCCAGAGCCTCGGTTTCCCCATCTCTAAAATGGAGACAAAACAGTAAGCCCACATGGGGCGCTTGTGAGAATTAGGTGAGTGAGTGAGTATAAAGCACAGAAGACAGGTCCTGGTGCCCAGTGATTGCTGGACAATGGCTTGCTCTTTCCACTCTCCTTTTGACACCAGAAGGAAACCCACATTTCATTCCAGGCACTCTGCTGGGTGCTGGGCAGATGATATTAGATCCAGTCCTCTCAATGCCCTGTAAGGTGGGTGATATTCTCCCCCATTCATAGAGCAGAAAATTGGAGCTTTCCAGAATTTAAGGGCTTGCCAAGATCACTCAGCCAGAAAGTGAGATCTGACCCTCAAGCCTGAGCTCTTCTCTGTGCTGTGATTATCCTTGGAGAGGAAGAGGCATCTCATTGTAGGTCTTAGGGCTACGCTGTGTTATCTTTGCTATAATCAATCCAAAGGAATTAATCACTAACAGTATAATTTCAGGTGTTGGTGGACAGATTGGCCTTTGTGGGGGTGGGGGGTCTTTTCCCACTCTCCAAGTCCGTGTCATTCACTCCGGGTGGAAGCTGCTGCCGGTGCCCAGAATGCATCCATTTATTGAGCCTAATTCATTCTTGCTGGATTTTTCTGTGTCCCAAG
The DNA here is from genome assembly GCF_937001465.1 of Orcinus orca. Taxonomy (NCBI): domain Eukaryota; kingdom Metazoa; phylum Chordata; class Mammalia; order Artiodactyla; family Delphinidae; genus Orcinus; species Orcinus orca. The sequence continues at coordinate 5,408,015 of NC_064565.1, read as the reverse complement.
TGCTGTCACTCGGGGTCACTCCTGCCAGCCTTGGTCCGCACTGGCTGAGAGAATTCGTGAGCAGTGCCCTGCCCCTGAGTCCTGTTGCAGCCATTCTCCAAGCCTCCATCAATGCAGCCAGCATTGCTACACCAATTATGTGCCCTAGGGCCCACGGGGAAGAAATATGTCTGGCACCATGTGAGCTCCTTCCTTCATTTTCCCCTTCCAGGAGCTGTATTTCTGAAATGTGAACTTGACCTGTCCCACACAAGCAAAGTAGCGTTTACTTGTTGCTTCACTCAGTGGGGAAGTTCTTAGCACTTGTTCATTTCACGACACTCACCCAGTGCCTGTGATGTGCCAGCCTTGCACCGGGGATATGGTCCAAGGAGGTGTAGTCTGGGTACTCACAGACAGCTCGTGGCCTGGGAGGGGGAGTGGGGGAAATCAAGCGGTTACAGAGTGGTGTGCAGGTGGGAGAGGAGGGGTCGGGGGAACCCAGAGCACCAGGAAACCAGGAGCGGAAAGCATGTGTCAGCAGGAAGGCACGGAGGCCTGCCTCTGCCCATCCCACTGTTAGCCCCAGAGTTGCCCTTGTTCCAGTGAGGGGCCTCGACTCCCGGACGCTTTTCGAAGTACACACTAATGGACACCAAAGCTGGGTAGAAATTGATAGCCCACCCCCCTCTAAGAAGACGAGATGTCTTATCTAAACTATTTGGGATTATCCATCTCATTTTGACAGGCATCCAGGAAAGGAAATTCCTCACACCACGTTGGCTGGCCAGGCCAGAGTGGAAGAATTCTCACCGTGGAGGAGTTTCCCTGCGTGTAGCCCACCCTCCGCCCAGGCCTGTTCTCCTTGCTTAAGCTCAGACCCCTAGGGAAGCCTAACAAAGCCCCTCCCCCAACCCCAAGACCAAGTGTCTCACTCCCATCCGTGGCTCCCCCTCCAGCGCCCTGCATTTTGCCCTGTGATGGGACCGTCCCCATACGGCCGTGACTTTCTGGAAGATTCTTCTCAGCTGTGCTCAGCCAAGGGTGGCTGCTCTTACAGATGCAGGACCCACATACCCGGAGGCTAGCTCACACCTCAGGTACCTGGACGGGGGATGGCTAATCGGTGCGGCTCCCCAGACAGGTGGTTGGAGCCCACCACCTCCCCTCCACCCCCCAGCTCTGCACAAGTCATCCCTTTGCTAGGAGAAAAGGCTCCTTGATGACTTACTCTTGTTTTTTCTGCTTTTTTGGATTTGTATGTTTGAAAACACTGATCACATTCCCATCCTTGTGCTCCGAGAAGAAGAAAGTGTGATAAAGGGTGGGTGACTGAATTAACCCCCGTTGCCTGTGTGGCTAGAGCTTAACCAAGTCCATCTGTATGGCCTCCTTTGTAGGTGCAATTTTATAACCTAATTTCCCTACCAAAACATCAGTGTTTACTTAGTAAGAAATCTGCTCTTCATCAGCTGGACACAGTGATTTCTTTATTATGGGTCTGCCCTGCTCGGGGAGTGACAGCTGAGAGCTGGTGCTCAGCTAGGTCTGGCGGAACGTGCATGTCTGGGATAGGAACGGGGTGAGTGGAGGGTCGGAAGGATTGCATGTGTATACAGATGTGTGTCGGTCACAGAGCAGGGTTAGGGTTAGGGTTAGGGTTAGGGTCTGGGGCTGGCTGGGAGGGAACCTGGCAGCAGAGTTGGCTGGGAGGGAACCTGGCAGCAGAGAGTTGGAGCGGCCAAGATGAGCCCACTGGGTGACCCCGGAGACAACCACTGGACCCTCAAACCCTTCTGGCAGCCCACACAGGTTCTCCACAACAGCCCTGCGGTCTCTCCACTCCCCACCCCAGAACCCCGTCCGCTCGGCCAGCTTCTTACCAGAGGCCAGCTTCTACCCATCCATCCTTTTTAAAAATCTGATCTTATTACACTGAAGACATACAAAAGGATAGTAAATGCATGGTTACGATGTAAAGAGTATTAATGACCATTGTCCCCTGCTCTGCCTGGGAACAGGGGATGTGCCGGCACCTTTGAGGCCCTGTGTGGCCCTCCAGGGTCCTGCCCCGGGACTCCTCCTCCACCACCTTCTGGGACTTGGAGTTATCACCCCCTGCGTCTGTAACAGTTGTACCTGATATCTAACTTGTAATAATACATTGTTTGGGTTTGCTCTGTGTGCTTTATATAAATAGAGCAATTCTATGCTATATAAATAGAATCATTGCAGATGGATTCTTGGGGAACCTGGTTTTCACAGGTCATGGAATGTTCCAGGGAATCATCCCATTGGTGCGTGGGGCTCTTAATTCGTTAATCCTCACTGCTCTGAAGCAGTCTGGACTGACAGGCACCTGGGATGCGTCTGTGCTTTTGCTCTTTTGAACATCACTGCAGTGAAAGCTCTAGCACCATCCTTCGGGACTCACGTACCACCCATTCCTTAGAATAAATGTGTGTTTGAGAACGAAATTGCTGAGTCATGGGGGAGTCACGTTTTAACCCTCCTCGATGTTGCCAGATTTTTTGCCGAGCCACTCCCACCAGCAGTGTTTGAGGGCTCAGCCTGCTCTGCACCCTTGTTATCAGGGTGGTGTCATCCACATTTTAATTTCTGCTTAAATGGCATCTCCTGTGATTCAATTTTTTTATTTCCCATATCACTGATGATGCTGACTACATCCTTTCATATGTTTCTTGGCCAATAATGTTTCCTGCTCGTGAAATGCCTGTTCAGCTATTTTGCCCATTTTTCTATGGAGTTGTCTTTTTCCTATTGATTTGACTAAGCTTTTTATATATTAAGGCTACTCATTTTGTGGTTGGTTATCTCTGGTGCAAATATCCTCTCCCAGTCTGTGCACAGTCTCTTTGCTCCCATGATGAAGTGTCTGGGTGACGGGAAGTTCCTGTTAAAACCCGGCTAAGGTTACCAACATTTGCTTCATGGTTTTCCCCACGTGCTCTCCCCCCACCCAGCTGTCTGGTCTGACCTTCAGCCCTAGGACTCTGCTACCTATTCCCCGATTTGACCCACCCTTTTTTCAGCTATTCTCCTGTCTCAAAACACCAAGCCTGCACCACTCACTGCCTCCTTTCCATTCCTCTGTAAGAGTCGAGGCCCAGCTCAGATGCCACCTCCTGCAGGAAGCCTTCTCAGATTGCCCCAGCAGAGTGAATGAATCCTTTCCTTCCCACCCCCTCTCTCTGCTCCAGGACCTTGTATACTGTTTGTAGGCTGCAGTCAGTGTCCATGCTCCCTCCCTGATCCCAGAGGTCCCAGCATGGTGATTTTGTTTTATTGAAGTATAGTTGATTTACAGTATTGTGTTAGTTTCACATGTAAAGCAAAGTGATTTGGTTACATATATGTCTTTTTCAGATTATTTTCCATTATAGGTTATTACAAGATGTTGAATATAGTTCCCTGTGTATGCAGTAGGACCTTGTTGTTCACCTATTTTATGTATATCAGTGTGTATCTGTTAATCCCAAATTCCTAATTTATCCCTCCCCCACCTTTCCTCTTTGCTAACCATAAGTTTGTTTTCTGTGTCTGTGAGTCTGTTTCTGTTTTGTAGGTAAGTTCATTTGTATCATTTTTTTAGATTACACATATAAGCAGTATCATATGGTATTTGTCTTTCCCTGTCTGACTTACTTCACTTAGCATGATCATTTCTAGGTCCATCGTGTTGCTGCAAATGGCCTTATTTCATTCTTTTTTATGGCTGAGTAGTATTCTGTTGTATATATGTGACACATCTTCTTTATCCATTCATCCGTTGATGGACATTTAGTTTGCTTCCATGTCTTGGCTCTTATACATAGTCCAGCGTTTGTGATTTTGTGGGGGTGTCTTTTTCCGAACAGCTTGTCATCACCACGGCCTCATGGACACTCATGCCCTTTGCTGAGATCTGTGCTTGGGAGGGGGGCTTCAAAGGCAGCGGGATGTAGGGTTGACCAGACACCCCTCGTTCAGCACGTGTCAGTCAGGTTGGCAGCCACCTGCCCCACTTCCTGGGAGTAGGGTCCTGGCCGAGTCTTCCTCCGACCTCCGGCTCCCCACCCAGCATCGTCAGAGGCCCATACTCTGAGGCTGGCAGAGGGAATGATGCGTGACCACAGGAACAAAATCCGTGAATGGCCGGCTGCTTTGGTCCAGCTTCTGTTGACAGGTGTCCTTTTTGCTGGTTTTCAGAGCCTCACCACGTGGACAGGGTGCAGCCCAGATGCACCAGAATGTGCAGGTTGGTCTCTGATTTGGGGAGAGGCAATTCTCCAGTGATTTCCAAGAGGATTCACTGTACCTCTCTTTACAGTTGCAAACCCCCTTAGTATATTTTGTAAAGGACTTGATTTCTGGAACTTTTAAAATTAATGTGTGAAAAAGGTGGTAAGCAACCTTGCCAAGGTACAGTTTCATATACAAAAAAAAAGGAGACAAGCAAGAAACAACAAAACCAACAAACAAAAGCCTTGAAGAGGGGACTTCCCTGGTAGCGCAGTGGTTAGGAATCCGCCTGCCAATGCAGGGCACACGGGTTCGAGCCCTGGTCTAGGAAGATTCCACATGCTGCAGAGCAACTAAGCCTGTGTGCCACAACTATTGAGCCTGTGCTCTAGAGCCCGCGAGCCACAACTACTGAGCCAGCGTGCCACAACTACTGAATCCCACGCGCCTAGAGCCCGTGCTCCGCAACAAGAGAAGCCACTGCAACGAGAAGCCCGCGCACCGCAATGAAGAGTAGCCCCTGCTCGCCGCAACTAGAGAAAGCCCGCGCGCAGCAACAAAGACCCAACACAGCCAGAAATAAATAAATAAGTTTATTTTAAAAAAAGCCTTGGAGAGGAGATTGAACTCCACCCAGCGGGGCGCGATGGAGCTCTGTTCCTATCTGCTCGTAGGCCAAGGGCAGCGGCCTTGCCATGCAAGGGTGCCTGTGAAAGCAGACACGTGCCCGCCCTGCCTCCCGGGTGCTGAGGAGCCCCAGTTTGGGGAAGAGCAGCAAGGCCAGCTTTGGGGAATTCATCTGCTTTCTGGCACATCAGTGGGCCCGAGGCCACCTGCCCGGTGTGTCTGTGAAAGTGCATGCTTGGCCCTGAGCGGCTTGGCAACAGCAGAGGGTCCTGGCCTCCCCACGCTGAGCCCGCCGACCCCGCCCATGGCCCTGGGATCCTGGTGGGTGGTACATCTCAGCCCAAAGGCAGGACCGGTGCGTGCGAGCACACGGTCCCCAGGGTGGGCAGGGTGGGTGTGTTGGGGTGTGTGCAGGGCATGCTCAGCTAAGCTAAGGGAGGCTGGTGACCGTGTAATCTGGGCGGCTGTCGGGAAGGCACGCTCCAGTGCCCTGTGACGGTGCCCTGTGACGTGGGGGATGGGACCTAGTGCTCCGGTGCCCTCCCAGCCTGGAGGGGAGCTCCTCCCTCTTCCTTGCCCACTGGCCACTGATGTAGCACCCACTGGGGGGTGCAGGGCTCCTCCAGGAAGTAACACGCCGGCCCTGTTCCCCGTAGACCTGACCTTCTCGGAAGAAATGTGACAGTAATGACCGCAGTTCCTGCTGTGTCCCAAAGGCCTCCTCCACCCAAGCACAATAGGCACAACACACCTTCCTGGCTCCTAATGAGTTACCGCAAACTCCGTGGCTTAAAACAACAGAAATGTATCCTCTCACTGTTCTGGAGATCAGAGTCCAAACAGTATCACTGGATCGAAATCAAGATGTCAGCAGGGCTGTGCTCCCAAAGCAGGCTCTGGGGGAGAGTCGCTTCCTGGCCTTTTCCACCCTCTGGGGGCGGCTGGCACTCCTTGGCTTGTGGCCGCATCCCTCCGGCCTCCGCCCCACAGTTACAGCCTGCGCCTGGGGCTGCCTCTCCAGAGGGGAGACAGACCCCATGTGAGCTCATCGCCACATGACCAGCCAAGATGGACGTGCCCAGGGTCCAGGGAAGGAGCCATCCTCTGTGTCCGGGACAGGGTGGGGATGAAGAGGAGAAGTAGAGGAGTGGAGAAACAGGCAGGCGTCCAGGGCCAGCGCTGTGAGAAGTGAGTGAGGCAGGGCGCAGGACCAGAGAGGGGGCCGCCAGGGGCACGCGGGATGTAGCGGGGCACGGGTGCTGGACCTCGCAGGTGTGTGGTCTCCTGCTGCCCCGAGGGCCGTGGGTCACCTCTAGGCCAAGTGAGGAGAGGGTGATGCCCAGGGCCCTGGACCAGGCGAGGAGAGGGTGATGCCCAGGGCCCTAGGCCAGGCGAGGAGAGGGTGATGCCCAGGGCCCTAGGCCAGGCGAGGAGAGGGTGATGCCCAGGGCCCTGGACCAGGCGAGGAGAGGGTGATGCCCAGGGCCCTGGACCAGGCGAGGAGAGGGTGATGCCCAGGGCGCTAGGCCAGGCGAGGAGAGGGTGATGCCCAGGGCCCTGGACCAGGCGAGGAGAGGGTGATGCCCAGCGCCCGGGTCTCAGTGTTCTGGTCCTGCTGTTCCCACCGACCTCGCTGTGGCTGTCCCAACTGTCGCTTTGGGTGTCAGTCATGCTGTCTGTGAAATGGGATGTGAAGGCCTTATTCCTGCCTGTTCTGGCCCTACTGCCCCGCACAAGAAAAGGTCTTTGAACAAAGCCTCCAGAAGGAGTGCCTCTGGGTGGCCAAGGGTGCTTCCTCCCAGCCGCTGACCCGGCGCAGGAGATCCTGCCCTGACAGCTCGTGCTGAGTCTGGGTGAGTCAGCACCGCATTGTTCTCCCTCCTCTCCAAACAGGCGCAGTGGGTGGGGGCCAGGGGCACGAATCCCTGCACATCTGTCCCCTCCTCTCCCCGAATTAAGGAGCACATTGGTTCCTGCCCCCGCGCCTTGGCTCAGGCTGTGCTGGGGGTCAGACGCCCCCCAACTCTTCCCATCAGTGAAGGCTCACTCTGCCCCCCCAGCCCACCCCCAAGCCTGGCGGAAGCCAACGCCCTCTAGCAACGCACCCCATCGGGCCAGCGCCCAGGGATGGTGCCCGTCCTCAAGGGTCTAGGCGTGCTCGCTCAGGCCCAGCCAGCTCAGGCTGAGATACACACGGACGTGCAGGGTTCCCAGCGCCCTGGCTTGCCCTTTCATCTGCCTGCAAAACTTTTGTGCCAGCACATGGGAAGGGGCCTGGGGCTGAATGCTGGGGGACGCAGGTTGGGGCCACTCCGCCACCCTCTGACTTCCCTCCATTTGCTCATCTGTTAAATCTAAGAAAAGAGACGGTGGGCACAGCCCGAGCACCTACTAGGCACCCAGGAGCGCAGCATGCACTTTCCACACTGAGCTCCTTCCCTCTCCCAGCCGCCCCATCCTGCCAGCCAGGGGGCGGATAGCACGACTGAGGCCCACAAGCAGGGACAGAGCCGCAATTCACGCCCAGAGTCCAGGCTCTGCCCGCCTGTGTGAGCAGCTCCCCTCCACCTGCGCCCCTGCCCCCAGGGTCCAGCTGAGGCCGTGTCTGCAGAGGGACACCAGGCTGGGCTTGTCAGGGGCAGAAACAGCTGTGGCGGGAGCTTGCCTGTCCGTGCGTACGCTCTTGGGGACGTCAGAAGGCTGAGTCTGCCTTCCCAGAGTCAGAAAGGCGCTCGGCCCCTTAAAGCTCTGCAACCTCGGGCGAGGCTCCTAACGGCCCCGAGCCTCGGGTTTCCTCCTCTTTGCAATGGGGGCAATACGACCTGCCTTGCGGAGTTGCTGGACATGCCGCACGCCATTGGCGTCCAGCGAATGTTGACCACGTGTTCAGGAATAGCGTCCCCGGCAGCGCCCACTTAGGCTGGAACGGCAACTGGCCAGCTAGGTCTGCACTTGCTTGGTCCCTTTTCCTCCTTTCTTCGCCCGGCTGGTGGCCTAGCCCTGAAATCTTGTCCGGGGGGTCGGCAGGGCCCTCCCAAGAGGGAGGGAGGGAGGGAAACAGGAAAGAACCTGCTAAGGAGAGGCCCTTTGCTGGGCTTGCCTCCAGGGAGAAGGACACACACACACACGTGCACGCATACACACACACACACACAAACGGAAGGGCCAGCACAGCTGCCCGTGCCGCCCAGCAGCTATGGACAGGATGCCTGCAGGCCAGAGGGTGCACAGGCCCAAGGAACTACGGATCCGGTCTGCCTTGCGGGAAGCCGGGCCGCTGGATCACTCCGGGCAGGGGAAGGCTGATTAGTCAAGGCTCGCCTTGACAGGCCCTGGCAGTTGCCTAAGACAGAAAAAGTCAGCTGAAACTGGTTGAAACAAACAAACAAATGCATTGGCTCAGAGAACTGAAAAGGCCGAGGGTACCAGCTTCTGGCAAAGCCAGATCCCTCTCCAGGGGCTCAATTCAAAAAACTGGTTCCACGGCGTTCAGCTCTGATGTTTGTGTATCATCTCTGTTCCTGGCCTCTCCCTTCAGGGCCCCCAGTGGCTCCACCCACACAGCAACCTCTGTGGACAGAGCATACTTCTTTCCCAAAGATTTCAGCCAAAGGGGCTGTCTGGGGCACATGCCCATCTCTGATGGTGCCCGGGGATATGGAACGTCTGATCGTCAGGGCACAGGCTACATGTCGCCCACCCACAGCAGAAGAAGGGAAGTGGGTCCAACACAGATCGCCCACCCAGCAGCAGATTGGGCTCTGCTGCTTCCCCCAAGATATAACCTTCAAACACACGTTCTTATGCTCTAGCCTTTCCCTGCACTTGCTGCTTCCTTTATTTGCAATGTGCTCATGAGCTCCTATTCATCCTTCAGAGCCCAGCTCAAGGTCACCTCTGAGGAACCTTCAGACAGAGTTAGGGAATTTGTTCCTCTGCTGGAATCTTTAAACTGATTTGTTTGTGCCTCTTCCACTTGGGCTCTGAGCTCCCTACAGGTCGCTGGGAACAGAGCAAGGGCTTGGGGCAATTTTCTTGGGAAGATTAACAAATATGGGAAGAAACAGTTGATAGAGTCAGGCTCAGACGAGCTCAGAGCTGGACCGAGGGGTAGAAGGCAATGCATAAAGGTAGTGTCCAAACCGAGCAGCCTGCAGAAAGGCTGACTTTGCCGGTCCGGTTGACTGAGGCCTGCAAGCGTGTGAGTATGCACACGTGTGTGCCTACAGCCCGGGAGAATGTGACCATCTTTTAAAATGAGCTCACACATCTGGTCCCTCCTCCCATCCTCAAGGTCCCTTCCTTGAGTCTCTGCCCAGTTGCCAGAATTCAAGGCCTGGATGGGCCACGGCTAAGACCAGGGTCGGGATCCCGCAGCCCACAGCGTGGAAATGGAAGAAGAAAGGGAGGCTGTGGCTGAGGGGTGGCCTGAAGCAGCAGCTCTGATTTCACGGCATCTGCCTTGCCTGGTAGGTCCGATGGCACTGTTCTTGGTTCCCCAGCACTGATAGCACCGCCTGTGTGGGGACTGTCTGTCAGGCGGGATGGGGCAAGCGTCCAAGAAAGAGCAGCTCTGGTCCCTGAAGGACCAGCCTTGAAGGGTGGCTGTGTTGCTGTGAGTTCAGGGCTGCTGGGAAGGCCCCTGGTCCCTCGGATGCATTCCTAATGCTTCGAATTCTGCCATTTGAGATTCATTCCTTCGGCTTTGTTTGGTCTGTTAAAATGACAGTCTCCTGGAACATTTGTGACCCTGGAGCCTATCAGTCCTTCACAACACAGTGTGAGGGAGAGGCTCCGTCTCCCTCCTGAAAGCTGACTTGATTGTGCGTGGTGATGGGATGGGAGTGGGGGTGAGGATAGAGGGAGCTGGAGCGGGGCGGGGGATGGGGGGGTGAGTTCTTTTCTTCCCCAGTGCCGCCGCCACCTCCCTGATCCTGCACCCGCCAGAGCCCCGCTCGCTCACAAAACGTCGCAGTCGTCAAGAGCACCCGCTTCTCTGCCAGGGGACGGGCCCAGGTACAGGCTCGGGTCCAGACCCGCCTGGATTGGTTGTGGTTCCGAGACTTGCTCTCTGAGTGACCTTCGGCAAGGGACCTAGCCTTTCTGAGAGTGTTCTCATCTGTAAAATGGGCATAAGGTGCCTACTTTGTGGATTTCTGAATTTAGATTAGTAAACGAAATACATGCATGTGACCCCGTGGCAGCTGGCACCCAGTCTTACGGAAATGCCAGGTCAGGGCACAGCTGAGCGGTGCCATGCAGAGGGGACATCTAAGGAGGCTTCCCAGAGGAGGTGTCTCAACAGTCGTCTGTAGCTGTGTTAATGGGCCTGTTGTCTTGGGTCCCGCAGGCCCAGGTCAGCAGACACTGCGCACCCCGAGCTGGCTTGTTGCTAAAAAGGGAGGGAAGGGGCTTAGTGCTGTGAACCCCCTACCATGTGCCCAGCGCTGGTCTTTGTCTACCTCCTGGAGAGGCACCAGAGAGGAACAGCATCCTGGCCGCGGCCACCCAGCTAAGTGGGAAGGATCGGGGTTGGCCCTGTCCCACTGCTTCCGGACGCCGACCTGGGTCCCCCTGGACAGGCTCCAGAACCCAGCTGTGCTCTGCGTTGCCAGGACTCACCTTTGCTTCTGTCCCCCCTGGGAGGCTCTGCTGGCCCAGACCCCACTCCCAGGCCTGGAACCGGAAGGGCAGGGGCTGTTCTGTGCACCCTTTCATCAGCTCTGTTGTTACCTAACCCACCTCACGGCCATCCCCTGTCAAATCTGCTTAGGGGCAGGCAGTGGCCTCTCCGAGCTTCTGCTGTGTCACACCAAGGGGACAAGGAGTCCCCGACTGTTCCCTGTTGGGGCAGGGAGAGCCTGGGCTGAGGGCGGCACCGTCCCGGCAGTGAGGCAGCTTGGGTTGAGTCCCGGCCTGCGTCTCTGGCCACACGGCTTGTGGGGTGACCTCCGTCTCTGGACCCAGAGCCCTCGTGGGTGAGGTGCATTGTTGGTGCCAGAGTTTTCACGTCTCCTCCCGGCGGCCATCAGGCTGGCCATCATCACGGGCTGCTGTTCTGAAGTCAGCATCCCTGTGGGGAGGGGCGTGGCCTGGAAGAACCTCGAGCTCCTCTCCCTTTCCTTGGAGAATAATGTGATGGGAAGGGGATAACAGAGGTCACTCTCCTCCAAAGGGTGGTGGCAGAGGTGTAGAGATAAAAGTCCCAGCTTCTCAGCATGGGGACTCGGCCCCCACCTGCCACCTCCGGGCCCAGCTGCTGAGGCTGCACTGATTCCGGCCCCGCCAGGCAGCCCCACAGCGGGGTGCACGTTGCCACGACAAGACCCCCTCCAGCCTCCTGTTTGGCCGGTGGGATGGGAGTCGCCTTGGACAGACCAGGGCCACCGTGTACCCTCCATGTGTTCCTTTAAATCCCCACATAATCACTGGCTTGCCTTGTGGGGCCTTAGCTGTGGTCCTTGCACCCCACAGGGTGACGTGTTGCTAGGGAGGCCTGGCCAGGCCACTTAGGGCCACCAGCTTCAGTAGCGCCAGGCTGCCCTGCCCTCGAACCTGGCCAGCATCCTGTGGGCCCTGAAACCTACCCTGCCTTGAGTGCCCAGTGGTGGACCAAGGCTCTCGGGACAGGAGACGCATCGCTTACTCACTCTTCTCCCCTGTGGCCTCTGTGGCCCAAAGCGGAGCCACTGCTTTGGTCCCTGGCACCCAGTGCAGTTTCCTCACAGGTGGCCCGGCCTCTAATGGCGGCTTGTGAGTGAGGATAGCTGGAGGCTGTGACTGATGGCAGAGGCTCCCTTCTGCCAGGCTCAGTGCCTGGTTCACAGATGTGTCACCATCACTGGCTCTGAAGATACCTCTGAACACCTGCGGGATAACAGTTGCCTGCCAGATGCTCGATGCAGCGGTGCCTGGGACACGCCCTGCTCCCTGGTTGCCTGGGAAACACACCTGCCCACCTAAGATGGGAACCATGCCCCCCAGGGGGAGCAGAGACCTCATGTCAGGGGAAGGGGTTTCAGGGAGAGCACCACTGACCACCGGGGTCCCTTGACCCAGGCTTGCAGGGAAGAGAAGGAATTGCCCTGACGAGGTATAGGGTACAGGTAGGCCAAGAATTGGCATGGCTGAAAACACCACAGCGTGGAAGTGCCCCGGCGGGTCCATTGGATCAGCACATCCGTTGCAATTACATCTGCAAAAGCTCGAAAATAAAGTAGCAGAATGCATACACCCAGGCCTGTAGAGCGGCCTCTGAGCACGGAGCTTGTGTAACCCAGATGTTAAGACATCTGGATGTCACCTGTTTGGGTCCTGGTTCGCACTGTGTCATAAGCACAGTTTTCATGCCCTGTTGCACATAATCAGTAATTAGCTCTGGTGTGCTCCAGCCCATGGACAAGTCATGCCCTCTCTGAAGTAACCGGTTCTCACAGCACTTTTTCACACATCCGACGTCAAGGTTTTGAGGGCTTCCCAGGCACATCTGGATTTTGCCCTCAAAGTGTGGTACTAATGCTGTAATAACAACTCTCACTTATTGACTGGTGGCTGTCTCAGGCACCATTTGGGGGAATTTCATCCTCATGGCAACCCTAGGAAATGGGCACTGTTGTTATCCCCATTTTACAGATGAGGAAACTGAGGCTTGGTGAGGTTAAGTTACTTGCTCAGAGTAACTGAGCTGATGAAGGCTAAGATTCTTTTTTAAAATTTTTATTGAAATATAGTTCATTTACAATGTTCTATCAGTTTCAGGTGTACAGCAAAGTGACTCAGTTATATATATATATATATTCTTTTTTTTTTAGATTCTTTTTCATTATAGTTTATTACAAGATATTGAGTATAGTTCCCTGTGCTATACACTGGGTCCTTGTTGTTTATTTATTTTATGTATAGTAGAGTGTATCTGTTAATCCCAAACTCCTAATTTATCCCTCCCCTTACTTTTCCTCTTTGGTAACCATAAGTTTGTTTTCTATGTCTGTGAGTCTATTTCTATTTTGTAAATAAGTTTATTCGTATCATTTTTTTAGATTTCAAATTTAAATGACATCATATGGTATTTGTCTTTGTCTGATTTACTTCACTTAGTATGATAATCTCTAGGGCCATCCATGTTGCTGCAAATGGAATTATTTCTTTATTTTTTATGACTGAGTAATATTCCGTTCTATATATGTACCACATCTGCTTTATCCATTCATCTGTCAATGGACATTTAGGTTGTTTCCATGTCCTGGCTGTTGTAAATAGTGCTGCTATGAATATTGAGGTGCATGTACCTTTTCAAATTAGTGTTTTCTCTGGATATATGCCCAGGAGTGGGATCGCTGGGTCATATGGTAGCTCTGTTTTTAGTTTTTTAAGGAACCTCCATACTGTTCTCCATAGTGACTGAGATTCTAATGCAGGTTGGTCTGATTTGAACACATATTCTTTGCACTGTGTCAAGTCACAGAGAGGCCCCTATTTTCTGAAAAGTCGAAAATGAAATCTTTAGATTTGGTTCCAGTGACTTAGTGGTGCTTTCACAGCAGCTCCCCCCAGTCTGATTTTTACTTTAATATGGGCAAGTTTTGGAGTAGATGACCTCAAAATACCCTTGTAACTAACATGCTAACAGCTGCTTGGAGGCCCCCGGGGAGCAGGCCTGTCCTTCTGATGAGCTGAGCAGGGCTGACCATAGAAATGGGCCGCGGCCACACCAGCCCTAGCCCAGGGGACCATGCCAGCTGCGTGCCCGATGGTCAGTGGGCGTCAGAGAAGGGATACTCTGGGAACATGAGAAGGAGTTCCATGTAAGGAAAGCTGGAACGGTATTCCAAAATTTTCATGACGGCTCAGCGTTTCCAAAGGCTCCTTGAATCCTGAGCTTTTCTTTTACAGCCGATCCCGTGGCTGAGTGCTTCACTGCAGGGATTGTCCCACGGAAGCCCCAAATTCTCCATCTTTCAGGGCATCTCCTGATTTCTCTTTTCCTCAGTTCTGTTAGGAAGATGAGCTCTTTGTATCTTCCCCCTGGTGTTAGTGTTTTCATGGCCTGTTTTCATACCAGTTGGTAGGATGCGGGCATGCGTCCATTTCGGAGACTTACTTGTTAATGCGTCTGCTCCTGAGCGGGCACCGGGGAAGCAGTGGCGACGACTCGCAGAGGTGTGTGGCCTGCCGAGCTTGTGGTCCAGCACATCCAGCTCTGTGTGTGCAGAATTCCATCACCAACATGAGACGGGTGGGTGGGCTGCTGCACCAGCCCCGGGAGCTTTCCATCTGCATTTCCTGGCTAGTGTATGAGATTTGAGACTCTGTATGAGGGTGACCAGGGAATGTTGGCGAATAAATAAAGGTGCAGCCGCCCGTTTGGTTCTGCTCCTTAACGGGGTTCCCTGGGCATCCTCCTGGGTGGGCCACACCTTCTTAAAATGTTCCCCTTTGTCTCTGCAGGCCTCCCGCCCTGAGTGGCAGCCCGGTCATCTCGGATATCTCATTGATCCGACTTTCCCCACACCCTGCCGGCCCTGGGGAGTCCCCCTTCAACGCCCCACACCCGTACGTGAGCTCCCACATGGAGCAGTACCTCTGCGCTGTGCACGGCAGCCCCACGCACCCCGCCATCTCTGCGGCCAGGGGCCTCAGCCCTGCGGACGGTGAGTCGGGAGGGCCTGGGGCAGCAGGGTGGGGGGAGGGATGCTAACTCTAATGCTGGTCATTCCTCAGCTGCTGTCCGTGGGATGGTCAGTGGCCGGCCTTCCTCCCTGCCCCCCATCAACAGTAGGTCTTTCGATAAATGAGGGTCCAAGACAAGGGAGCCAGGGGTGCGTTGGTTTTTGCGCTCATTAAAGAACTATTCGTAGGGCTTCCCAGGTGGCGCAGTGGTTAAGAATCCGCCTGCTGATGCAGGGGACACGGGTTCGAGCCCTGGTCCGGGAAGCTACCACATGCCACGGAGCACCTAAGCCCGTGCGCCATAACCACTGAGCCTGCGCTCTAGAGCCCGCGAGCCACAACTACTGAGCCCACGTGCCACAACTACTGAGCCTGTGCTCTAGAGCCCACGAGCGACAACTACTGAGCCCATGTGCCACAACTACTGAGGCTGCGCTCTAGAGCCCACGAGCCACAGCTACTGAGCCTGTGCTCTAGAGCCCATGAGCGACAACTACTGAGCCCACGTGCCACAACTACTGAAGCCCACGTGCCTAGAGCCCATGCTCCACAACAAGAGAAGCCACCACAATGAGAAGCCCGTGCACCGCAACCAAGAGTAGCCGCCACTCACTGCAACTAGAGAAAGCCTGCACGCAGCAGCGAAGACCCAACGCAGCCAAAAATGAATAATAAATAAATAAATTTATGAAAAAAAGCACTATTCATAAACAGCCTTGGCATGCAAATTACATAATAAGAATGGTGACATCTGTTTATTCATGGAGGTCCTATCTTAGGTGAGAATTACTTGGTTGCAAGATGCCAAAGTCTGCAGAAGCTGGTGTTAAGCAGAGTAGGTGTTGTATCGGGGTGTCTCAGGGCCCCCCCCAGAGCAGAACGAAGGCAGAGCTGGGCAGGTTTCTGTCGACATCTCTGGCAGGTCAACGCATGGCCTCTAAACGGGACCCCAGCCCCAAGGCTCCAGGGTGACCACCAGTGACTTTGTGTCCCTCCTGAGAGGATACTGAGTGGCCCAGCTCAGTCAGATGGCAACCCTGTTCAATTCATTTGAGACAGAAAAGGGCAGAGTCACAAAGAAAAACCAGACAAGGTGAATGGCTGCAGCCGTGAGACATGAAGATGGCCAGCCAGGATGGGGCCATTCAGAAATGGCCCTTCACCACTGCTCCTGGCCCTGAACTCTGCGTGGGCCCCTGAGTGGCCGCGACCAATCCAGGACGCGCCAAAGGGTGTGACACATCCACACAGAGCCCGTGTCTCCCGGGAAGTGGACCGGAGCTCCCCAGCCTCTCCTGACAGTGCAGGCCAGGGTCCAAGACACTGCTCCTGCCTTGAAGTTCACATGTGGTGCAGCGGGCGGCATGGTGCCCTCAGGAAGATACATGTACGTCCTAAGCCCTGAACCCGAGAGCATGGCCTCATGTGGAAAAGGGCTCTCTGCGGATGTGATTAAGTTGGCGATTCTGAGTTGAAGAGATCATCCTGGATTATCCACGTGGGCCTTAAATCCAATGACAAGTGTCCTTATAAGGGACACATAGATAAGAAGACAACGCAAAGATGGGAGTGATGTGGCCACAAGCCAAGGAAGCTGGCAACTCGCAGAAGATGGAATAGGCAAGAAACAGGTTTTCCCCTAAAGCCTCCAGAGTGGGTGGCCCCGCTGACACCTTGATTTTGGACTTCTGGCCTCAAGACCTGAGGGAGAATAAAAATGCATTTTCGCAGCAGTTAGCAAGCCTGTACTAACTTGTTACAGCAGCCCGAGGAAACTAATACACACGGAGATGGGGCGGTCCCCTCGAGGCCTGCGTCAGGGAGGGCCCTGAGAGACGTCTGTAGCAGGGTCGAGGAGCAGAGGCAGGGTCCGCCAGACCAGACTCTGTGTGTGTGTGTGTGTGTGTGTGTGTGTGTGTGTGTGTGTGTGTGTGTGTGAGTGAACAATGGGCCCTCAAGGAAGGCTTCAGCGAAGAGGCACAAGCAAGAAGGGGGAGGGGAGGGCATTTCAGGCACAGGCAGGCCAGGCAGAGGCCGCGGGGCTGCAGGCTAGGGCTGTCCCTAGAGGATAGAGCGGGAGAGGGAGAGGAGGAAGGGGAGGGTGATGGCTTCCACGGACCAGCTGCTTCCTTCTGCCCGGACTGTGTGCATCTCCTTTGACACCTGCCAAGACTAATAGCAAGGAGGCCAATTCCCGGGCTCTGGATTCAAACTCCCTGCTGTGTGGCCTTGGGCAGCATCTTTATCTCTTTAAGTGCCAGAGTCCTCATCTGCTGAGGGGATCAGCTCATGGTGTGATGCTAGTGAAACCAGAGAGTGGATGTTATCCCCTCAGCCCTGTGACTGCACCCACCCAGTGGAACGCCCAGCACAACGTTGGCTGATGATACCTTTTTTGTTTTGCGGTACGCGGGCCTCTCACTGCTGTGGCATCTCCCGTTGCGGAGCACAGGCTCCGGACGCGCAGGCTCAGCGGCCATGGCTCATGGGCCCAGCCGCTCTGCGGCATGTGGATCTTCCCGGACCGGGGCACGAACCCGCGTCCCGTGCATTGGCAGGCGGACTCTCAACCACTGCGCCACCAGGGAAGCCCTGTCATTTTTAATAGTAATTTGACTGGTGGGTATTATTACCCCCATTTTACAGATGGAAAACTGAGCCAGCTCAGAGAGGTGGCACCTTCTTAATTTTGCACACCTGGTAAAAGCCAGGACCCCTGAGGGGTATGTTTGGCTTCCAAGCCCCCCTTTAACTAACACCACACCCCTGAGTGCCAGGCCCCCTCAAGGTACTCTGAAGTTCATCCTCCCGGCCTCTTTGCTAAGCCCGGCAGGGCTGAGTGCGGGACTGGAGGTGGACCGCCCGCCCAGGTTCTGACAGGTGGCCAGGGCGGGCGAGCGCTCGCCTGCCATCCCACTTCGAGTGCTGGGTGAGTCTGACCTGGCGCCCAGCTGTCTGGCCACCCTGGCACCTCCGACTTCATCTTCTTTTTCCTTTGGAGACTGTGCCGGACCACGGACCCTGGAGCTCTGGGCATCTGTGGGGCTGGGAGAAGGAAGCAGTTGTTTACGGCTTTGAGCAAGTGGAGGAATGTGCAGGCTGGGATCTGGCTGCCGCATCAGCAGAAACAGCCCCGCCCCAGCCTGACCAGGGACGGCGGGGGAGGGGGACCCAGGGACCCAGAGGGCAGGAGAGGGCTGCAGGGCCCGGAGGGGCCTCCTCGGGCCAGGTGCATGTTTCTCTTCTTTCTGGCCGGGTTCTGACAGTTTCTTCCTCTCCCTCCCTCCTGCCCGCAGTTGCCCACGAACACCTGAAGGAGAGGGGGCTGCTTGGCCTCCCCCCTTCAAGCACCAACCCCTCAGACTATTACCACCAGATGCCCCTCATGGCAGGCCACCCCACGCCATATGGGGACCTGCTGATGCAGAGCGGGGGTGCGGCCAGTGCACCCCATCTCCATGACTACCTCAATCCAGTGGATGGTGAGTGCTGGGCCAGGGTGGGTGTGGCGAGCAGGACAGGGGCTCAC
Source organism: Orcinus orca (assembly GCF_937001465.1). Classification (NCBI taxonomy): domain Eukaryota; kingdom Metazoa; phylum Chordata; class Mammalia; order Artiodactyla; family Delphinidae; genus Orcinus; species Orcinus orca. The sequence continues at coordinate 5,389,969 of NC_064565.1, read as the reverse complement.
GGCCCCCCGGAGGCCGAGGAAGGTGCTTGTTGCTCCTTTTGTGGTGGGGGGAGCCCAGTGGAGGAATCTGGGGTTTACCCCAATCCCTGCCATGACTGCTGTCCTTGGGGGACTGCGTCTGAACAACATGCACAAAAACTTAGTGAGTCATCACGGGCCAGGAAGTGTTGTAGGAACTGCAGTCACTCCAGGGAACAAAAGGGACTCATCTCTGCCTTCATGGAACTTACTTACAGCTTAGTGGGGAGAGACGAACAATTCAGGAATGGGGTTAGGAGCACTGGGTGGATGAGGGTGCCATCTTGAAAGAGGAAATCAAGAAATCCTCACTGAGAAGATGATATTCAAGCAAAGAATTGAAAGGGATGAGCCATGCAGAAATAAGCCAAAGAGTGATACAGGCAGGAGAGACAGCAAGCGCAAAGGGCCTGAGGCCGCAGTGGGCCTGCTGGGATCAAGAAAAGCCCGGGAGGCCAGTGTACCTGGTACCCAGTGAGTGAAGGGGCAGTAGGGTAGGGCCAGAGTTCAGGGGCTGGCTGTGCTGGTCGGTCAAGGCTTGGTGAAACTGGCTTTCACGCAGAGTGAGGTGGGGCCCGTGGAGGGGGTCGGACAGAGGAGGAATGAGACCTGACTTATTCTTTTTTTTTTTTTTTTAACATCTTTATTGGGGTATAATTGCTTTACAATGGTGTGTTAGTTTCTGCTTTATAACAAAGTGAATCAGTTATACATATACATATGTTCCCATATCTCTTCTCTCTTGCGTCTCCCTCCCTCCCACCCTCCCTATCCCACCCCTCCAGGCGGTCACAAAGCACCGAGCCGATATCCCTGTGCCATGCGGCTGCTTCCCACTAGCTATCTACCTTACGTTTGTTAGTGTACATATGTCCATGCCTCTCTCTCGCCCTGTCACAGCTCACCCTTCCCCCTCCCCATATCCTCAAGTCCGTTCTCCAGTAGGTCTGTGTCTTTATTCCTGTCTTACCCCTAGGTTCTTCATGACATTTTTTTTTCTTAAATTCCATATATATGTGTTAGCATACGGTATTTGTCTTTTTCTTTCTGACTTACTTCACTCTGTATGACAGACTCTAGGTCTATCCATCTCATTACAAATAGCTCAATTTCGTTTCTTTTTATGGCTGAGTAATATCCCATTGTATATATGTGCCACATCTTCTTTATCCATTCATCCGATGTTGGGCACTTAGGTTGTTTCCATCTCCGGGCTATTGTAAATAGAGCTGCAGTGAACATTTTGGTACATGACTCTTTTTGAATTTTGGTTTTCTCAGGGTATATGCCCAGTAGTGGGATTGCTGGGTCATATGGTAGTTCTATTTGTAGTTTTTTAAGGAACCTCCGTACTGTTCTCCATAGTGGCTGAACCAATTCACATTCCCACCAGCAGTGCAAGAGTGTTCGCTTTTCTCCACACCCTCTCCAGCATTTATTGTTTCTAGATTTTTTGATGATGGCCATTCTGACTGGTGTGAGATGATATCTCATTGTAGTTTTGATTTGCATTTCCCTAATGATTAATGATGTTGAGCATTCTTTCATGTGTTTGTTGGCAGTCTGTATATCTTCTTTGGAGAAATGTCTATTTAGGTCTTCTGCCCATTTTTGGATTGGGTTGTTTGTTTTTTTATTATTGAGCTGCATGAGCTGTAAATTTTGGAAATTAATTCTTTGTCAGTTGCTTCATTTGCAAATATTTTCTCCCATTCTGAGGGTTGTCTTTTGGTCTTGTTTATGGTTTCCTTTGCTGTGCAAAAGCTTTGAAGTTTCATTAGGTCCCATTTGTTTATTTTTGTTTTTATTTCCATTTCTCTCAGAGGTGGGTCCAAAAGGATCTTGCTGTGATTTATGTCATAGAGTGTTCTGCCTATGTTTTCCTCTAAGAGTTTGATAGTTTCTGGCCTTACATTTAGGTCTTTAATCCATTTTGAGCTTATTTTTGTGTATGGTGTTAGGGAGTGATCTAATCTCATACTTTTACATGTACCTGTCCAGTTTTCCCAGCACCACTTATTGAAGAGGCTGTCCTTTCTCCACTGTACATTCCTGCCTCCTTTATCAAAGATAAGGTGACCATATGTGCGTGGGTTTATCTCTGGGCTCTCTATCCTTTTCCATTGATCTGTCTTTCTGTTTTTGTGCCAGTACCATACTGTCTTGATTACTGTAGCTTTGTAGTATAGTCTGAAGTCAGGGAGCCTGATTCCTCCAGCTCTGTTTTTCGTTCTCAAGATTGCTTTGGCTATTCGGGGTCTTTTGTGTTTCCATACAAATTGTGAAATTTTTTGTTCTAGTTCTGTGAAAAATGCCAGTGGTAGTTTGATAGGGATTGCATTGAATCTATAGATTGCTTTGGGTAGTAGAGGCATTTTCACAATGTTCATTCTTCCAATCCAAGAACATGTTATATCTCTCCATCTATTTGTATCATCTTTAATTTCTTTCAACAATGTCTTATAATTTTCTGCATACAAGACCTGACTTATTCTTAAAAGGAATTCCATTCTGGCTGCTGGTCGGAGAACAGCTTTAGGGGCAAGGTGGAAGCAGGCCGTCCAGCTGGCAGAGGTGGGAGGAGCGGTCATGTTTCAGATGGATTTTGAAGGAAGAGCCACAAGATTTGTTCCTAGATGGGATGTTGAATCAGGGAGGAAGAAGGGCATTGAGGACAACACTGGGGCCTCAGGCCTGAGTAGTTGGAGAACAGAGTTGTCAGTAACTGAGCCGGGGCCTGCAGGCTGGGCACGTTTGGGGGCGCGGCCAGTCGGGCGTTCTGGGGAGAAGAGGTGCCTGGTGCCCATGAGGTACCAAGTCCCCCGCCCACCCCCAGCCATCCTCACAGCTGCTTTTACAGGGGCAACTGCACCCTAACCACGAGCCAGCCCCTGGGGTCAGATGGAGCCGCCTCCCCAGTGAGTGCTGCTCCACCTGCCGGTCCTGGAGCTCATCCCAGAGACCCCCAGGGATCCAGGCCAGGCAGCAGGGCTGGAAGCCACAGCGAGGGGCCGGCAGGCGGCTCCTGCAGATTTATCCTCCTCAAGCCCTTTTTCACTCCCTGGTGGCAGGGAGCAGACAGAGACCTGCAGGAGACCTGCTGGGTTGCAGGCAGTCCCGTGGGGCCAGGCAGGGCTGCAAGACTTGGGGGGGCCCCTGCACCCCTCAGCCACCTCCTGTCCCCCAGTCCTCCGCCCTGGGCGTCCAGTCCACACCAGCCACTGCAACTCCACCTTATCGGCTGGATCAAAGCCAAGCCCCTCCTTTCCTAAGGCCTGGCTGAGATCTCACCTCCTCCAGGAAGTCCCTCTGGATGCCCCCTCCCTCCCCTCCTTTCCTTGTGACCAACCAGGATTCTTGACCTCCTCTATCAATAGAAATTGACTAGAGGCCAGACAAGAAATTCAGGCGAGGCTTTATGGGGGCTCCTGCTGCAGCTGGGTGGGGGGAGGGCGAAAACAACTAACAATTCGCTCCCTAAGGCGGGGGAAGGGAGCTGGTTCCTTATATGGGGTGAGGATGGGGGTGTGTCCGGGGGAGGGGTGGCTTAGGTGCTCTGCCCACCCCTTTGGTGGTGCTGAGTGCAGGGGGCATGCGCAGTACATGCTTTTGCTCCAGGCTCCTCAGAAGTGGCAGTTGGGTTTTTGGTCTTTCTGTATCTTCTTGTCCATAATTTGCCCCAACTGCGCATACACACCAGTTGTTTTTAGTCCCTTACAGATTCTCTGTACTTTGTTGCTCAAGAAGATGTTTGCCCAGGTGCAAGCACTGAGGCAAAGGGTCCCAGGTCCCACCTGTCTCACCGTCTCTCTGCCCTGCTCACCTCACACTTACAGGGGCCACCTCAAGTGGTCCCTAAGCACCACTCCCCTGCAGCGTTCCCTGCCCTCCCCCACAGGAGTGTCACTGGGGAGGAGCATGGCAGTCCTCCCAATGCCAGCTCTGTGGGTTTTGTCCCACGTCACCCTCAGCCTGCCCTGAAGGGAACCCGCAGCACGACCAAACGATGCCACCAGAATCTGGTCCCTGGGTCTGTCTCGCCCCTGTGTCTTCCCCAGGATGGTGTTTCGTCCAGGATGGGCACACAGTGTAGGGGTGCAGTGAGGCCTCTCGGCCCCCTGAGTGCATAAATCTACATGCCTTAGTCTCTCCTCCCCATAACAGCCCTGCAGGTGCCCCCCACAGGGAGCGGGCGGGCCCTGGGCAGGACACGTGCGCTTGCTACTCACACAACAGCGACAGTACAGGGCATAAAGGTTGCCGCCATTGTCCAAACATCAGATTCCCCAAGCGATGTCTGCCTTCCAAGGCCTTGGGCTGGGTGGCACCAGGCCATCTGGGCAGACACAGAGAAGCCACGGCCGAGGGGTCTGGTCAGGCAGGTGTCCCCAGAGGGCGGGAGAGGCCGAGTCAGCACGTGTGAGCACCCGCTGTGTGCACGTGTGAGAGCATCCGGGTGAGGTCTGCCTGTGTGCCATGCCTTTATGCTCACTCCCCGGGTGACTCCCCTCAGCCCCCTTCCGAGGCCAGAATTACCGTCCCTGCCGTAAGATGGGCTCCCTGGGGTTCCCAGCATCCAGGGAGTTGCCCAGGCCTCAAGTCAGGGTTCCAGGCCCCGCTCCGTCTGTCACCAGCATCACGGGCTCTCCCTCATGCACACCGCCCCAGGCAGCACAGCACATCTGAGGGGCCCCGTGAGCCATGGCCTCGGGGAGAGCCCAGTGGGCAGAGCAGCTGGGCTGGAGCCAGCGTGCTGCAGGGATGGTGGTGCTGCGGGCAGGTCTAGGCCACGCCAGCTTGAGCTGCGTCCTCTCTGGGACAGCTGGTGCTGCTGGGACCCGGTGGGGCCTGGGCGGTGATGCCCTGCATGCTGTGTGAGCGTGGCTCAGTGCCAGGTTTACAGTCAGTGCTGCCTGCGTGCTGGTTTCCATCTCTTTCCACCGGTATCCTTGCCCTCTTTCAAATCTACCACCTTCTGCAGGGTTTTGTCTGCCGATTGTCGGCACCACCGTCCACCCCATGTTTGGGCCCCATGCCACACCTCCTCCTGGACACCTTTTCCTCACCACCAGCCCACCCCCCCCAGGCCAGCCCACCCGAGACCTGCCAAGTCTGCCTTCGCAGCAACCCCGCTGGCCGTCCAGTCCTGTGCCAGCCAGCTCCCAGCTCAGCCTCCCTCCGCCCCTCCCATCACCCTCGGGGTGAAACCCAGACTCTACCACATGGCCAGCAGCCTTCCCTCCAGCCTGTCTCTCCCCATCTGCGCCCCTGCACCTGTCCACCATCCCCGCAGGCTGGCCTCGTTCCGTCCTGCACCGGGTCCCAGGACTCAGGTCAGCCAGCACTTCTCCCGGGCCACCACCCGCATCAGCTCCCCTTGGGCTCTGCATCTCCCTCCGCCCACCTGCAGGACCCGAGGGGCCCCAGCTGTAACTGGCTGGCCCTCTGTCTTCACAAACCCAGAGCCCCACAGGTCCAGGAGCACCTGCCAAGGAGCAGGGCTCTGTGTTTGTGGGGGGAGGGAGGGAGGGAGCAGCAGTCACAAAAGAACCTGGGGTAGAAACATGCAAACGAATCCGAAGAGACTGTGCGAGGCCAGCAGCTGTCGGCCTGCAGGGAGCCTGGAAGGGGACAGGCAGCTTTGCTCTGGGGCGCTCGGCGTTTGGCAGCATCTGGGCTGAGCATCTGAGACACGGGGGTCGGGCGGTCTTGAGGAGGTGGGCTCACCAGTGGGCGTGGGAGCCGCCCTGATGAATTCAGCACAGCCCCCGACATCCTGTCTTTGCCTTGGTCTTGAGGGTGTGATGGGCTTCAGGCGCAGAGTGGAGCTTCACCACCTCCAGCCTTGGTTTGGACGGACACATGGGTTTCTCGGGCTGAGATGGGGGTTGGTGGTGACCCGGGGATTTTCACAAACCCCTGTGAACATCAGGAACGGGTGGTTTCTTTTCCTTTGTTCCCATCACTTACCTCCAAGGAAATCAGAGTGAAGTCCAGCATGAATTCCTGTATTTGCCGTTACTTAGTTTTTTTCCAAACCAGTTTCAGCCAGAACTTTTGCGTCCGCTATTTAAAGTTTTAGGCATTTCTGTGCAGCTCCGATGCCTACGTGGCCCCGAGAGACTCGGGCCCAGGCCTGCGCCCGGCTGAGCCCAGACCTGCCTCTGGGTGTGTGTGTGTGGGGGGGGGTCCCTGGCCCCTCCCCTCCTGTGAACCGTGGGAACTGGGAAGCCCACCAGCTCTGGTGTTTTCGGCTGGTCCCAGCTGCACGGGTCTGGGGAGAGATGCTCCCGGGAAGCCTCTGTCCACCCCACGGAGGTGTGAGTGGGTCTTCCAGTCAAGTTTCTTTGTGCTCAGACTCTCACAGGGAAAGGTGTGCAGGCCTGGGGCCCGGGCAGCGGGGCTCATGGGACCACCTGGGAAAGGGCCCTGAGGCTCTGAGGACATGTGTGTTCACGTGAGGAAGCTGCCCATAAACATGATGGGGACACGTAAGCTCTCTGCCCGTGCAGGGGCCCTGAGAGTTTGTGCGGAGTTGGGGAGACTCCGTGTGTGTGTCTCTTCGCTCTCTCTTTTTCGTGCACACACACACACACCCTACCTACATACCACATACACACCCACACCGTAAACACGCACACAGCATACACACGCACACTCACTCTCCTCATTCATTCATGAATGAGGGTATTTACTGAGCACCTACTACGTGCCAGGCATGGTGCCAGGTGCTAGCAACACAGCATTCCAAGCCCCGCTCTCGCGGTGCCCCAGGGGGCCTGCTCTGTGGAAGCTTCCTGTCCCGAGGCCGCCCCGCCTACTCAGCCTGTTTCCTCAGCACCTGCACTTCACATTCCAAGAGGAGGCAGAGCCATGGGGGAGAGAACATCCCAGGGGTGATGAGTGTCAAGCTGGGGTGTGGAGACCAGGGGCACCCGGCTGTGAGGAGGCCTGGGGAGAGGGTGTCAGGAAGGCCACCCAGGTCCACATCCGGCAGAGCAGTGTCCCCAGCCCACCCGCTGGCAAACCACCAGCAGTTTTACCTTAGCCAAGTGCCACCTACACGATAACTTATTTAGTCTTATATTTTTAACAGACTCACCTTAAAATAGAACTTTATTTTTTTTTCTGAATTGGGAAACCCCATAATATCTGGGGAAGATGTCCCCGTCTGTGTCTCCGTGATGCCTAAACAATCTCCTTTGGGTCGTGTGTGTGTCCTACGCTGGGGAAGACGCCACAGCCTTAGCGGCAAGGCTGGAGTTGGAGGGGTTCGTGCTGAATGGAAAAGCCAAGCCCTCCGTCCCCCGCAGAGCACAGGGCCGGGCTGTGGGCGGGACAAGGGGCATCTCCAGCAGAAGCCGCCCTCCCTCTCCCGGGAGCCTCCTGGCCTCCAGGTGGTCAGTGAAGGCCCATTGCCCCTGTTCTTTAAGGAGGCTGATTTATAGCCAGAAGAGTGAGGAGTGATGTGGCTTTGGAAGGTGATAGATAACCAGTCCGGGAGTCCGAGGTTATTCTGCCTAGTGGTCCTCTAGACAGTAGGGAGGTCGCTGCTTGTCACTGGGGCCCTAAAATGGAATTTTCTCGCGTGATGCCGTTGAGTATTGGTGATTTAACGGCGGAGCCGCAGCTGCCACCCCACGCCCCACCACGCTGAGGAGCTTGAAATGTTTCCGAGTGAAACGTTGTCTGCTTACAGCCCATATTTCCTACGAGCTGTGTATTTTATTGTCGTATTGACACTCATTTCACTCGGATGTCACCTCCGTTCTGACACCCGTTCCTTATGCTGCCTGCGGGTCCGGGGAGGTCTCAGGAACCAGTTACACCGATCACGCCACTGAGAGGCAGGGGAGCTGACGGAAGGGCTGCCAGAGGCCCCGTTCTGGGAGGGCGTCCGCACCCAGCCTGCCGACAGGAGGGACACGGGGGGCAGGGTGCTGAGGGCAGGCTCAGGCCAGATGGTGTGTCCGGCTCATCTGGCAAGCCAGCCCAGAGTCTCGTGAGACACGCGTCATGAAGTCACTTTCCAGGTGAGCAGCCTCGAGCCCAGAGCCCTAAGTTGCTTTGTCTCCATCATAGGCCTGGGAAATGTGCTTGTAGGCCTCAGCCCCACGCCTCTGGGCTCCAGAGCCTTGGTGCTTTCTACTCCCGCGCAAGAGCGGGTGTGAACAGCCAAGTGTGGGCCAGGTCCAGTCCTCAGGCTGGATTTCCTTAGAGCATCTCCTTAGTGAGTCCAGAAAGTCCGGGCGAGGGGCTGGGCCGTGCAGGAATGCTCCCTAAGCAGTGGGGGTCAGGGCTCACAAGCCCTGCCACGAGGCTGTGCCCTGCCGGCCCCGGGGAAGGCGCGTCCCGGCCCCGGGCCCACAGGAGGCCCATCCGGAATGGTGGGCGCTACGCTGCTCGGTAGTCTGTAGTGACCCTGAGGTGGGCGCTCTGGGCCCATCTTCTGGGTGAGGAAACAGCCCAGAGAGGTCCAGCAACTCGCCCAAAGATACCCAGTTAGAGCTGGCAGGCAGGGTCAGAACCTGCGTCTGCCCGGGTCCCGGGCCTGTTTCTGTATCTCCTGCCCTTTCCAACTATCCCAGGGCAAGAGATTCCCCCGACCCCACGAGCAGTCTGGGGTAACCTGGGGTAACCCTGCTTTGGTGGTGTCTAGCAATCCTGCCCAGAGCCACAGGTACCACTGTCACCTCCCACCAAGATGCTGAGCTCCAGGAGACGGGGCTGAGCATCCTTGCTTGCAGCTCCCCCAGCATCAAGGCCTGTGCCTGGCAAACAGGCTGCTGCAGGAGGGCCTGGTGGGTGTGTGAACTAACGCGCGAAGGAGCAAAAGAAAGAACTAGCGGACAAAACAGCATCCAGGTCAGGTGGCGTCTGGCGTTTGCCCAGGTGAGGGCAGGCAGGTGGCTGGTCACCCAGCGGCTGTCGGCTCTCAGAAAGGGGGCATCCACAGATGAATGGACATGACGCGTCTGCCAATCCTGGTCATAAATCACAGGAGAAGCCACGGGAAATGAGTGCCAGGCTTTTCTTTCTATTTAGTAATTTATCAAGGGAAGAGGCGCATTAATAAACATATTTCCCTTGAGGGGAGGGAATAACAGAGATGAATATCACTGTCAGATCTGGCCTGTTTCATCTTGTTAGGGGCGCACGAGAGGGTGGGAATCCAAATATTAGTAGCAAAATCTTTTTTTGAGTGCATTGCAAAGATGTGTGTGTATTTCTTACTTTGTATGATATTACCTCTACCCCCCATCTTGTATTTTCCCATCCCACACAGTTCATAAGTAACAGGAGTCTTTTAGAAGGTTCACTTTTATATCTCAGAGTTGCCTTTAAAGTGAGGACGAACAAGGAGTGAACCCAGTAGATAAGAATTAAGAAGCTTGGAGGACACCTGGATAGGCGGATGAGTGTTTAGGGACAGATGTCCTCCACTGTGGCTCAGTCGTCTTCTCTAGATTTGCTGTCCTTTTCTCCATGATTAGCTCTCAGCTCACCCTGCTCACCAAAGAGTCCTCCTGGCCCCTAAGGAAGCCGTGTTCATTTGCAGTTTCATTCTGGAAGATCTGCTGGGTTCGAGGCACTGTCCATGGTGCTGCCCCTGTGTACTCAGGACACACCTACCATGCTGCCCCCATTTGCAGATGGGCAAAGAGAGGCTCAGCAGGCTGAGTAATGCACCCCAGGGCAGCCAGTAAGTGTCAGGCTGTCTGTGTGCCCCCACTGGGGTGTGTGTGTGTGTGTGTGTGTGCGTGTCCCCGTCCTGGGCCCCTGCACCCAGGAGAGCCCTCCCCTGATAGCTACCCTCCCCACCTGAGCAGAGGCAGTGCGGCGGCGGTTCTGGTGTCCACCTGCCTGCTTTCCAATCATTCTCTACTTCCCCCGGCCGCGTGGCCTTGGCCAAGCTACTTGTCTTCTCCTTTGTAAGATGAGGCTCATAATGGTTCCTTCTTTATAAGATAGTTGTGAAGATTAAATGGCTTTATACTTGAAAATGCTTAGAACAGCCCCGAGCATCCGCGGGGCACTCAGTAAATACTGACTTTGGGTGGCTGAGCGTCCACTGCCCCTTGACACACCACGCCTCTGCCCCACGCCCGGCTTTTGGCATCTCCGGTTGGACTCACCACCGAGCCAGCCGGATCCCAGTGCTGGGATATAACGGTGAGCAGGGTGACCGAGTCCCTAGTTCACAGAGGCGGGAGAAACAGAAGCAACCAGACATACACAAGCAGGTATGAACTCCCCTGAGCCGCACCTATCCACAGAGAGGGGACCGTGGTGCCCTGAGAGTGTCCCGGGGGACCTGCCCAACTCCAGGATGTTAGCGATGGTTTCCTGGGGAAAGTGGTGACCCTGCTGAGCGCAGAGCACTGCAGACAGAAGAAGCAGTATGTGCAAAGGCCCTGTGCAGGAGGCTGGAGAGGGAGTCAGGGGCACCCACGGAGCCACCGGGTAAGCCACACTGAGGACTTGTGCCTTTTTCCTAATAGCAGTGGGAGCTCTGGAAAGGTTTGGGGTGGGCAAATGCAAAGACATGATCTGATTTGGCCGCAGTGAGGAATGTGTATCAGACAGCAGTTAACTAAGGGCCCCGGGATGCCCCAAGCAAGTGGGGGGCTGGGCTGGTGGAAGTGGGAGATGCAACTGTGAAGGAGGTGGGGGGGGTGTCAGGCCAACTCCCGGGTCCCCCGCTCTGCTGCTCTATGGGTGGCGGGCGCCCGCCGAGCCCAGCCCTACAGGAGGTAGGGCTGGGCTGAACTGTGGTTGCCCTTCAGACGCAGGAGGCCAGGTAGGCAGCTGGCTGTCAGGAAGTTCACTATCAGAGCCGCTAAAGTGAGGATTTAAAAGCTGTTTGTGCTGAGAGCGTCTTCCTGGCCCTGCCTCTCCCCACCTCTCTGAAGGTACACTCAGGACAGAGAAAAACCACACAGCAGGGCTTCTTTGGACCTTGGTTCAAATCCTGCCCTTGAGCAAGTCGCTAACGTCCCCAAGCCTCGTTTTCTTATCTGCACAGCTGGGTTTGCATTTTGGGGGGCAGTGATGGCCGTTCATTGCAACAGTGGGTCTGAATGTCACTAAGGGGTGGCTGTCGCTGGGTTATTCTGTGCACCAGAATTCAGAAGCAGGGACTTATCCAAACACCACACCAAAGGGACACACGCCGTCTCTAGTTGCTCATGGGCCAGGGCACATCTCTGTGGTCCGGGATGCTTGTTCAGAAGGGTGGTCGTGTCTGCAGCACAGCCCAAGCGCTGGCTGGGGAGGGGCTGCTCCGTCAGACCCTGTGAGGCAGAATGAGGTTGTGCGACATTGTGTCCCTAGGAGTGTGGGCTGGGGTCCTTCCCACCGCAAGACAAAGGTGGTGACACGGCCTGAGTGTGTCACCTGCTGGCCTGGGTGCCAGCCATGCTCCCAGGCCCCTCTGCGGGGCAGAATGAGCTGGTGTTCACCGAATGGGAGCACCTTCCGTGAACCCACCATAGCTCTGCTTGCTAAAAGATCTGTAAGCCCCAGGCCTCAGAACCCAACAGAATCAACGGCAGGCCAAAAACAAAGATGTTCAAGGAAAAGAATACCCTGAGTAACTCAACGTTTTCTCCCAGCTGGGAGCTTTCCTACAAGTGCTTCATCCTTTCCGGTTGAAAACAAAGTCTATGATTACACGCGTGCACTTGTACAGACATACGTACAGGGTACCCACCCGGGGCAGCTCGTCTTGGACCCAGCATCCTTCATCCAGAAAGGAGATGGTTAGGAAAGAAGACCCCAGAATCCCCTTCCAGCCGGAGGATTCTGGTGGCCCAGTCTTAAAGGGGCTTCCCAGATTTTCCAGCCGAGGATGGGGTCGGGGGAGGGCTGGGCGTGGTTGACCCCCAGGGCAGGGGGCAGTGGGCAGGGGCTCGACCGAGGCTGCTTCTGGTGGTGGTAGTGGGCTTTCTAGGGGGTCGGTTGGTCCTGGGAATGCGGGCCCAGAGAGTCACAGGGTATCACTCCTGCCCTCAGTTCTCCTGCAGTGGTGGAGACAGCACACTGACTCACAACCCCGCAGCCAGGACATCCTGCGTCTCCCTGGAGGAGGGGACCTATGGGGTCTGGGCAGGGCTGAGCAGGCAGGAGGGAGAAAGGCCGGCATCACGAGCCCGGGAACCGCTGAGTGCAGGTGTGGGTGCCGAGGCGCTCTTCAGCACAGCCCTGCAGGTCGGCACTTGGGGACCCTTTACAAAGAGGAAACGGGCCCAAGGAGGGTCTGGACAGGGTGGGAACCTTGGCATGTGGATTCCTGTCCAGCGATGTGGTCACACCATTTCTCGGCTGCTGTGTGCCCAGAGGGGAGACCAGAACCCTGGTTGGGAGAGGAGGGGCTGTCGGGAGGAGCGGTCTGGGGCCCCTGGTCCTGAGGAGCGGGGAGCCCGGTCTGGGGGCAGGCCCTCCTCCCTCCCTGCAGCTCCGTGTGTATGTATGGGGAGGGGGAGAGCGCACCCACAGGCAGTTGGGTAGGGCACCAGGCGTGTGCGTGCGTGCATGCATGTTTAAGGCAACAGGTCCCCGAGGCCCAGGCGACTCCAGAAGGGAAGGACCTCGGTGTTGGAGAGCCGTCTGCGTGCTGCCAGGCTGCCTTTTGTCATGGCATCCTCTGTCCTCCCCACCCCAGACCGGCCAGGAGTCTAGGGCCTCTGCTTGGCGAACGTCCATTCAGGGCATTTTGGGGCGATCCTGGTCGCAACGTGATCCGCGACCCTGGAGCACGTGGCTCCTTTCCCTCTCCTTCCTGTGGAAAAGTCACCCGCTGGGATGCTCTACAGCAATAAAAAAGGCGCTGGTTCCTGCCACACACAGCTGCGTGGAGAAACCTCACCGATAATGTTGGACAAAAGAAGCTGTTTGAGAAAAAGCATTGATAATTCCATTTATGTAATAGGCAAATACGCAAAACAGGCAACGCTAAGCTGAGGATGAGAGACCAGTCTGGTGGCTGCCCCTGGGAGGGTCCGGAAGGGGCAGAGGGGCTGCTGGGCGCTGGCCGGGCCGTGCTTCTTGGCCCGCTGCTGGCTTCACTGGTGGGTTCCCTATGTGAGAGGCCACCAAGCAGGTCACCTACGGTTTGTGACTTGGCTGTTGTGCCTCAGGCGTTGCTGGACCCGGTCTCGGCCTCTGTGTGCCTAGCAGGACAGGCACTAACACAGATCCTCAGCACACCAGGTGTGGACCAGGCCCATCATACAGATGAACAAACTGAGGCCGAGAGAGGCCTGTGCCCCAGAGCCGCCAGCTGGACAGGGGCAGATCCGCAGTTCCCATCAGACTGTCCCCCCCCAGTCCCCTTCCCCCGTCACATCACCCCCACAAGTGCGGTCCTGCTGACGCGCCTTGGCTTGGCTGTCCTGCAGTGTCGCGTTTCTCCAGCCCCCGGGTGACGCCCCGCCTGAGCCGCAAGCGGGCGCTGTCCATCTCCCCGCTCTCGGATGCCAGCCTTGACCTGCAGCGCATGATCCGGACCTCGCCCAACTCGCTGGTGGCCTACATCAACAACTCGAGAAGCAGCTCGGCTGCCAGCGGCTCCTACGGGCACCTGTCGGCCGGCACTCTCAGGTGAGCCTAGCCCGCGAGCCGGGGCCAGGCTGGGGCCCAGTGGAGAGGGTCCACACTGGCATCCCGGGAGAAACACAGGACTTGTTTTTGGTGTTTTTTTTAATTGAAATATAGTTGATCTACAGTGTCGTGTTAGTTTCTGCTGTACAGCAAAGGGACTCAGTTATACACGTATATACATTCTTTTTCATATTCTTTTCCACATGGTTTATCACAGGATATGGAATCGAGCTCCCTGTGCTCTACAGTAGGACCTTGTTGTTTATAGGACTTGTAAGTCAGTCTACTTGCGAATATTCTAGGAATTCAAAACCAGTAGTGATGACATTGAAACATGCCAACATTTGGGTGCATCTTCATGGGCCTCTTTTTCACCCACCAAATGATTTTTTAGTAACCCTTATCGGGCCTGTCGTGAAAAATTCCATCATGAAGTCAAAGGGGACTTTCCTAGTGTTTCAGCAGTGTCACTGACCAGCACTGGACTGCTGCAGCTCTGACACTGGCTTGGCCTGCACGTCTCTGGGCCGGCAGACGTCTCGCTCTGTGGTCACAGCACACGCAGGCCTCACCATCACCTCCCGCCCCGTCCCCTCTGTGCAGCCCTTGACTGTTCAGAGGACTCAGACCCCAGCCAGCTTGGCTGAAACCCATGTCCTTACACTGGCCCTCCTGAAAGAGGCCAGGGTTAGAGGAGCTTAGGAATGCCAAGAGAGCTCAGCCCAAGGACCCGGAGATAAGGGATGATAACAATTATATCAGTTATCTTTTGCTATGTGACAAAAAAACAAAAACAAAAAAAAACCCTGCAGTATCAAACAGTAAGCAGTTAGCCTCTCGCAGCATTTCCAAGGGTCAGGAGCATGAGACTGGCGTAGCTTCAGGTCTCTCACGAGGCTGCAGTCCAGATGTCGGCCAGGGCCGTGGTCACCTGGAGACTTGACTGGGCCTGGATGTCTGTTTTCAGGATGGCTGGCCCTTGGGCCTGTTGGCACAAGCTCTAGTTGCTCTTCATGGGAGCCCCTCCACATGCTGCTTGAGCGTCCTCACAACATGGTGGCTGGCTCCCCCTCCCCCACCCCCAGAGGGAGTGACCCCAGAGAGCAAGGAGGAAGCCCCGGCATCTTCTGTGGCTTAGCCTCGGAGGGCACCATTTCTCCCTCAGTGTCCTGTTCTGGAAAGAGTGGCCCGTATGCAGGTGGCGTGGTAGAGCTCAGAAGACAGAGGACCGTGGGAACCGGAGGGCTCGGGACACACTTCCTGGACGAGGGGGGCATTAGAACGGGGTTCAAATAGTCAGGGAGCATCAGCGATGCAGGGGCGCATCTCAGGCGACAGAGCAGTGAAGGGCCAGGGACAAAGGCTGCGTCCTGGGGCAGGGCCTGGGGGCTACGCACAGAAGTGGAGGCCTGAGACAGCCGGCAGTGGGGAGCCACGGGTGCTTGAGTGGGAAAAGCCACGGTGACGGGGCAGTCAGCAGCGTGCCCATCCAGATCTCCGGGCAGTGTCCTGTCTGTCCAGGAAGCGTGAGCCTCACAGAGTCCTGCCCCCACCTCACCCCACCCCTCTCCATCACCTTGTCTGCCCTTCTCTGCAGCCCGGCCTTCACCTTCCCCCACCCCATCAACCCCGTGGCCTACCAGCAGATCCTGAGCCAGCAGCGGGGCCTGGGCTCGGCCTTCGGACACACGCCACCCCTGATCCAGCCCTCGCCCACCTTCCTGGCCCAGCAGCCCATGGCCTTCACCTCCATCAATGCCACGTCCACGCAGCTCAGTAGCAGCAGCAACTGTCTGAGTGATGCCAACCAGGTAGGTGGGGGTGGGGGGCGGGGGGCCACCAGGCACTCATCTGCACCAAGCAAAGGCCAATCATGGCCATCTCATGCCAGGAACATGTGGAAGGACTCTGGGCACGGGTCTGGCTGGCACCGTACCTCTGGGCAGAGGCCACGTGATCAAACGGGCCTCAGGCTGGATCCCCAGTCAGGAGGCCAGGGCTGGGTCCTCACACTGCCCTCGCTCACCATGGGCCAGCACCCAGCCTCAGTTCTTTGGCTGACTGTCCAATAAGCATAACGACTAAATGGAGAAACCCTAGTATTCAGTCAGGCATCATACAGGGACCTCATACACAGCATGTAACATGGATGGCTGAAACAGGTAATTAATATTGTACGGCTTAGTTTGAGAGCATGAGTTTACCCAAGGCCATCTTATTCGACCTTCCCAACGGGCTTTTGACATGCCCAGGCCGGCTCACAAGCGCTGGGCATGCTCGGTGCCGTGAGCATTTGATGAATGAACAAAGTCCTGTTTTGCAGATGAGAAAATGCAGTTGGAGTCCTAGAGACAGTATCAGATAGTAGGAAGGGCGCAGGCCTCAGAATCAGATCGTGTTTTGAACCCTGACTTACCTGAAAGCTCTTTCAGCCTGAGCTCACACCCCTGCAGAGTGGGGCTGCCACCGGTATTGGGTCACTGAGCCTGGGTCCACCTGGATCCTGGTTAGCGCTCACGATGACCATCCTTGAGGTGAAGCAGCTGCCCAGGCCACCCAGCTGGCAGGGCAGAGGTGACCACGTGCTGGGGAGGAAAGACCAGAGGCCGTGCGGTCTAGGAGTGGCCCTCTTCTAGAAAGTTCTCCCCAGGGCTCCAGGCGGCCACCTAGCACCTCCCCCAGACGGTGGCTGTCGGCTTTTGTCACATCCCCTGACACCGCAACTCTAACCCGCTTGTCCTGAGGAACCAAGCTCTTCTGTCCCGCTCCCTGGACTGGCCGGCCCTGTTGTCCTCAGACCCAGAGCCGCCCCTGCCTGGGAGGGCTGAGAAGTTGAGGCCGCTGAGTCGGGCGCGGGGTCCCCAGCATTTCTCAAAGAGAGGGTCTCTGCTCCATCTCCATTGTGGGGGGGGGGGCTGCGTGGTAGGGAGGAGGGTGCTGGTGGGCCCGGCCCTGGGCTCCCCGGGCTGTGCCCCAGGCCAGAGGACCAAGCTGTGCAGTGACTCAGTTTCTGAAACTGCAAACACAAGTGTTGGCCTGGACGGCCTAGTGCGGAGGGTCCAGGGTAAAGCCCAAGCAGAACTTTGGGGTGCCCCCCTGTGTTCCCCTCTCCCAGAGCAAGCAGAGCAGCGAGTCAGCCGTCAGCAGCAGCGTCAACCCCCTCGTCATTCACAAGCGCAGCAAGGTCAAGACCGAGGCCGAGGGCCTGCGACCAGCCTCGCCTCTGACCCTGACGCAGGTAACCTGCTGGCCGTCCTGGCCGGGCTCGAACTGGGGCCGGACCTCATCTCCTGGGGCAGCTGCCTTGGGGCCGTGACCCTGTTGAGAGTGGGTAATGGACGGCAGCCTGCATGAATGAATGAATGAGTGAGTGAGTGAGTGGACCAGAGAGGGCAGGGCAGGCACGCCAGGAAGCTCAGGGAGGACCAGAACTGTGGCCCCAGCTCCCCGCACACACCTCACATGTGCTCATCAAATGCCTACCTGAGGGGGGGGGGGGAGGGAGGGAGGGCTGCAGCTGTCTGTCCCTGCAGCACAAGCCCCAGGCCAACTGAGTTGCTCACGGCCCCTGAATGGCTCAGGCCCCCTGCGTCTGCGCCCTCTCCCTGGAAATCTGAACCCCACCCTATTCCCTGAATAGTAGGACTCACATGTGCCCAGACACCACCACCACCACCACCACCCAGCTTCTAGGTCACTTTGTCTCCTGCACTGCACAGTAAGCTTTGGAGAGGTGGCACTTTGGGCACAGTGCCTGTTTTGGCTCTGCATCACCGGGTTTGCCTAGGGCCTGGTGCGCAGTGGCTGAGAGAGAATATTTTCTAAGGACTCAACGCACATTTGAGGCGGTGAGTGTTACAGTGCCTGGGAGGGGAGGGGGGACAGTTGCTGGCGGGAAGGCAAGGAACAGAGCATCCCGCAGCCCAGAATGAGCCTGTTGTGGGGCTGAGACCCTAGTGCATGTGTCTTTCTTTGGAGATCCTGCCACTTATTCCAACACCAAGCCAACAGGCACACAGCCCCAGCTCCAGGGGAGGGGACGGCATGCATGCTGACCTCTGGGGCAGGCCTCTCGTGGCAGCCTGGTCTCCACCCATTACTACGGAATCCACAGCTATGACACCACGGTTCTTCTGGCCCTCTGGTCCCCGTCTCCCCTACATCTGCCGGACCATCCTTTATCAAACCTGTAAACCATAGGGCGTGCTCCAGGCACTTAAGTTTTATGAAATATTGGGTTCTGTTATCGTCAGGCAAACAGAGAGGTTGGTGACAAATTCTTCTCCCCTCACTGACACCAGAGCATCTCTGCGTAATGCATGGTTTCCACGTGGCTGGCCATCATCAGGGGCTGTTGAAATTGATGAGGACGGTGAGTGTCCACGGGAGATAAACTCACTGGAGCCGTGGGGCCAGGGCTGCGGGGAGGCGCCCAGTGCCAGGGAGTCCCCCGCCCAGCCCCCTCAACCCGGGGGGCTGCACAGAGCCCACCCTCCTGCCCAGTTCCGCTCCTACCTCGTGTCATGGAAGGACAGACGTTTATCATGCGGAGGTTGTCACCGTGTCACTTAGTGTCCTGACTCTGACCTGACTCCTTGGCTCCCTGACTCATTTGCAAGGTGGACGGGCTTGCTTTCTCTTGGCAGCAAATGCAACAGAACGGATCCCTTCTCAGCTTCCGCCCTCAGGTTCCTGGGCTGGGGTGCTGCTTGGCTGGAGGCCCAGGCCCACCCCCTGCCCCTGCACTCTCCTCGGATCACGTCCATGTGGCAGCTTCTTCCTGTCTTCTCTGAAATAAGCAGGGCAGGCAGCTTGAGGAGTAATACGTCTATTTCCAGTTTTTCTGCAAGTGCAGAGGCATTAGGAGGCCCCAGCCCTCCCAGGGCTAGACGGCTAGAGATGCGGGAAAGAGGCATTCCTGCCCCTCCTTTTAATGTGGACCCAGTACTGCCCGGGGACTTACTGGACAACACGTCATTTTCCTTTTCCAGAACACGTGCATTAATTGTAAGGTGCTCTGGGAGACGACACTCAGAACCCACCCCCTGGAGAGCCCTCTGCAGCCCCAGTGGAAAGCCAGTCTGGGGTGCAAGTCTGCACCGGCCACGGGGGGTGGGTCACGAGGCCAGTTTCTGCTCCGAGAAATGGACTCAACTTCAGGAGGGAGGCTGAGATGGAGGCTGCAGCCTCCGCTTCATTGAGCCCCTGTAGCCTTTGGGAACTGCGGTGCCTGTCTCTGGGGAGAGGGTGTCTGTCTCCCCTTAGCCTGAGCTATAAATGCTTTCCCCAGAGGCTCTTCTGAAAGACAGACATTCCTGCCATTTTACAAATAGTTTTAGAAGTAAAGCAGGTCCCCCTAACGTCTGCCCCTTTGCCTGGCTTTGCTCTGAGCCCGACCCACAGGCTAGGGGATACTGGGGAGGCCTCAGCCTTCTCTGGAGGGCCTCGCCGGGCCTTCTTCCCAGCCTGGCCATCTATGCCTCTCCCCGTGTCCCCGCTCCTGATACCACTCAGCCTGTCCTGTGTGCCCGGCTTGGAAGCTGCCCCCGGCCAGCTCTGTTGGCATCAGCTGGGATGGGGGGCCTTGTGGGGTTGACCCTCAGTCTGTTGCTGGTTCGGGAAGAAAAGCCTTTGTCCTCTTTGAAAGGAATTTCGGGTGCCTGTGATCAATGGAAGGCCCATCTCAGGGGCCTTTCCTTTACCTTGAAACGGGCATACATGGGCCCCATCGTGGCTGGGAGACATGAGCCCAGATGTGGGCGGCCACAAACTCACTGTGTCCTGGAGGGAGCCGGTCGGCATCTGCTGGAATGTCAGGGTGCCCAGCTGTCATACCAGAATACAAACACCCGCATTTTAGGGCTGTCACAGGGAAGCCCGATGCTGGGAAAGTATGTGAGTGCCATGTGTGCCCTTGGGAGGAGGGGACAGTAGAGGGTGAGGCCAGGCCAATGCGTGTGGAGTTTCCTCTTGCCTCCAGACAGGAGCTGACCCCGCACACACTCTAAATACAAATGCCCGCCGCCCCCCTGAGCCTGTGGGGCCTGCCCCAGCTCTCCCCAGGGAAACCCCACCAGATAAGCAAAAGTCACTGCCCTCCTGTCTCCTGTTCTCCTTGCCATGGCCGTTGACCCAGGACTGATGGGACTGCGTGTTGAGGGCCAGCCAGCATGTGTGCATGCTTGTGTGTTCATGCGTGTGATGTGCATGTGAGCACGGGCGTGGCCCCGCCTAGACCAGCCCACGGGTCCTCAGCACAGCCTTCACGGGGCTGATAGTGACCTTTCCTTGGGGCCAGGTGGCTGAATGTGGCTCATGTGTGTGTGCTCTGCACCCCCCCCCCGCCCCCCCACCCCAGGAGCAGCTGGCTGACCTCAAGGAGGACCTAGACCGGGATGACTGTAAACAAGAGGCTGAGGTGGTCATCTACGAGACCAGCTGCCGCTGGGAGGGCTGCACCAAGGAGTACGACACCCAGGAGCAGCTGGTGCATGTAAGCCCCCGAGCGGCCCAGCCCAGGCCCCGACTAGAGAGAAGGGGCCCCGGAGATGCCTGGGCCACCTCCTGCGCGGGTGGAAGGCGTGATTACTTACGGAGGCCGTGCTTGTTTCTAAAAGGGGACTTATAAATACGTATGTAGTACAAGAGATTAACAAAAATAATGGAAAATTAGAAGGAAAGAAACAATAAAATGAAGCCCAAAGTAAAGGTAGTATTAAAAACCAAGTGCTCAGGGCTTCCCTGGTGGTGCAGTGGTTGAGAGTCCGCCTGCCAATGCAGGGGACGCAGGTTCGTGCCCCGGTCTGGGAGGATCCCACATGCCGTGGAGCGGCTGGGCCCGTGAGCCATGGCCACTGAGCCTGTGCGTCCGGAGCCTATGCTCCGCAATGGGAGAGGCCACAGCAGTGAGAGGCCCGCATACTGCAAAAAAAAAAAAAAAACCAAGTGCTCTGAGCTTGGTCTTCTTTTATTTTTATTTTTTTTCTGGAGCTTCCTGGCAGCCAATGCAAAGAAGGAAATAAGATTAGGTAAGCCAGCCAGCATCCACAAGATAACAACAAACCTGACCCTGAAACCTGAAAGAAGTTTCTCCCATGGAGGGAGGAGTTGGTCATTTCCTCTTGGAGACCATGCACAGATACCCAGTGTACGTGGGTGCAGCTGGGTGTTTATACCCATACAGGGAGGGGACTGCTGTATGATGCCTGGGTACTGACGGATCAGGAGATCAGAGAAGGCCGTGGGAGCTGGGTGTGCCCTTCAGGGTCTGCCTGTAAACTTTCTACAACAGCAGCCACTGTGGGCTCACTCATGCAGTGCAAACAGCAGGAACAGGAGCTCAAGGTAGGAGGTGCCTGGCTTCCAACCTGGCTCCACCACAGCTAGCCAAGTGGTTCTGAACAAGTGACTGAACCTCTGTGAGCCTCGGGTTTTTTCTCCTGTAAATAGAGGTGAAGCCCACTCTACAGAGGGGTGAAGGTTGACCATGATACCAGCATAAGCACTTAGCAGAGAGCAACCCTCCATACACGGGCATTCCCTCCTGGCTTCTCCTCCCTGTTCCCCAGGCCGGCCCCGAGTGGTTCCCTCTTCTCCGTCCAGAAAAGAACTTAAAGTCAAGAATAAACCTCCCCCAACCCCAACACACACTCCTTGGCGAGTGAGTGTCTATAAAGATGAATCTACACCAAGCTGGAAGCTCAAATGCTGGGTAGATCCCCACTCGGCAACTCTCTTACATTTTAACCAATTTAATTGTAAAACTGAGTTAGCTACCTGACATTTTTTTAATATTTTAAAAATTATGTAAATATTATATAAACATGTTCTCTTTATAATCAAATTGAGCACTATGGAAGTATATAAAATGTAGAGTAAAAATCCCTCTACCCTCTCCTTTCTCACCACCAAAGACAAGCATTGTCCAGAGTTGAGCGTGAATCCTCCAGATGGCTTCTGTTCACACACGCACACGCACGCGCACACACACACACACACACACGCTGGTCACACCCAGGAGCCATCCCACAAGAGCCACGTCCTCCCTAGCTCTGTGAAATCAACATTTAAGACACCACCCACTCCCCCTGCTTCCTTTTCTTGTGGGCTTGCTCTCAAAGACTGTAGGTTTCTTTGGTGTTGAGGTTTTTCTCCCCCAATTTTCACCCAGGGGACTGGAATTTCTCAGCAAACCCATTGCTGCTGACGTCAAGCCTGTAAAGCATGGTCTTATCTCATCCTCCTGGGACTCAAACATAATTTTTCAACCAAGTGCTCTGAGCTAGAGTTCACATACATATCTTTTTTTTTTTTTGGAGCTTCCTGGCCGCCAATGCAAAGAGGGAAATAAGATTAGTTCAGCCAGCCAGCGCCTGCAAGATATTAACACCTCTTTGGGTTAAACAAGTCTTGAGGTGGAGTAGGGGCCACTGGAGCTGTGAGCTTTGGGACAAATCAGATAGATGAAAGGGGGATAAAAGAAGATCTGGAGCCGGAGGGGTTGCAGGCAGAGAGGTGGAGGGGAGGATGTAAAAGATGCCCAGGAAGGAGTGGTCAGCCCTAAAGAGTGGGGAGGGGATTCCTCAAGTAAAGGCAGGGGCTCCAGACGTGGGAAGAAGGGCTCCAGCTGCAGGCTTCTGCCTGGGTCCTGGGGCTGTGGGTGACTGCACCTGGCCCTGAAAGGAGCAGGTTCCTGTGTTGGGGTGTGGGGAGCAGGCTGGTCTGCTCAGCTCCGTCTCTCTCTCTGCTCCCTGGGAAGATGGATGGCCTGGGCACGCATGCGAACTGGAGCCCCTAGTCAATTATTAACAATTTGTTGCTAAGCAAACCAATAAGCAAAAAATGAAAGGTATTGTCAGGAAGCATTTTTATCATTTGAAAGGCTTTCAAAATGGAAAGTGAGGCTAATATAGTAAGATTTCCCTGGAAGTTCAAAGCTCCATAGATTTTGCTTGCTCTGATGTCGGCATTTGGATGCATGATGGTCCAGCCTGTCACCCAGGGCGCGAGGGCCCAGCGGTTTTCTGTCCTGCGGGGAGAAGATGCTGCTGGACCCCAGATGCTCAGCTCCGGCACAGCCTTGTAGGTTGCAAAGGTCTACAGAAGCGCCGTGCAATAGACACCACCAGCCCCAGTGCCAGCCCCACAGGTAGTCTTACATTAGCTAGGGGCACGTTTAAGCAGAGTGAAAGGAAACAGGTAAAATTAATTGGATTCATGTATCAATATTTTGTTTAACCCAAAATACCTAATATTATCCTTTCTGCATGCAGTCAATATATCACAAAATTATTGAGATATTTTACATCCTTTTTTCATTCTCAGTCTTTGAAACAGGTGTGTGGTTTATACTTACAGCCCATCCTGGTCGGGAGCAACCACCTTTCAGGGGTGCAACAGCCACAAGCGGAGAATGGCCACCAAATGGGACAGTGTGGGTCCAGATATGGTGGCAGAGATGCCACCATTCCCACTCCCCAGTTAAACAGACAACCTGAAAGATTAAGGACATAAAGGTCCTGAGGCCCCACCCACGTATCAACACATCCCAAAGCTCAGAAGTAGTAAGAGCCCTGCTCCAGTGAGGACTGCAGCCTTCAGTTAAATCATGAAAGCAAGTAACAAAACCAAATGTCCTACTCAGGGCGGCTTGCTTTGCTACCTGTGACAGAAAACCTCCGTGGCCTGTTGCTGCCCATCACAGGGAGAAACTGCCCCCGGGGGGCACACAGGTGATGGGCCCAGGGCAGACGCCAGAAGGTGTGGGTGCAGGGGCTGAGAGAAAGAGAAAAATTCTCCCCATGCTCCTGACCCAGGGCAGTGCTGGCTGGGGTGGGTCTGAGGCCCACTCGTCCAGGGAAGGCTTTCTGGCCATGCACTTCCCAGCTGCGCCCGGGATGCCCCCCCGCTCCGAGCACCGAGGGCCCCCCCCACCACTGCAGGATCAGCTGGATGTCTTGGGCTGTCCCGCCTTGCCTTCCTGGGCCGTTTTGTCCCCCGGGCAGCATCACACACTGCCCAGGGCACACGGTCAGGGTCAGACTCTAGCTCCCTCCTGGGCAGGCTACTTTCACAACCTGGGCTTTTGTGAAAAGGGGACAAAGCTGTCATCTCATGGGTCACTGTCAAAAAGAGAGACGAGGATGCATTTATGTTTCTGTTACGATAAGAATGTTAGGGACCTCCCTGGCGGTCCGGTGGTTAGGGCTCGGTGCTCTCACTGCCGGGGCCAGGCTTCAACCCTTGGTCGGGGAGCTAAGATCCCACAAGCCTCGTGGCCTAAAAGAGAAACAAAACTATTATTTAAAAATTTCTGGAGCCATAGGGACAAGCTTGGGAGAGGCTGCTCGTGCCCCCACTGTGTGCATGTCTGCCCCACCGCAGCTAATGAGTGCCTACTGTTTGCAGCCTGGAAGTATCATCATAACCATCAGTTCTCCATAGACCAGAGCCTAGAGCCCAGACTGGTGTCTTTGACCATCATGGAGGGTCACTTTGATGACTAAGTGGAAGATGCAGCCCAGATAACTCACGAGGAGGCGTGGCCGGCACCTGGATGCTGGCCCATGCGGCGGCTGGTCTGCATAGACCAGGTGGGGTCTGGAGGGGTGGGTGGACGGGCTCACCCTTCCCCGTGGGCTTCTTCCCGGCAGCACATCAACAACGAGCACATCCACGGGGAGAAGAAGGAGTTCGTGTGTCGCTGGCAGGCCTGCACGCGGGAGCAGAAGCCCTTCAAGGCGCAGTACATGCTGGTGGTGCACATGCGCAGACACACAGGCGAGAAGCCCCACAAGTGCACGGTGAGTGGCCGCGGGCCGGCCCATCGGCCAGCTGATGGGGCTGGTGGGGGCAAACCTGGTGAACAGCGTTGGGACAGGCCTTGCCAACAGGGTGTCCTTTCTGCCCCCGCCCAGTCTTGGGTCCTGGGGGCCCTTCTGTCTGTCTGCTGCCCCAGATCTTCGCTTACTCTCCCTGTGGGGCAGTGTGTGCATCTCGGTACCTGCGGGGGGTGGGGGGCGTGCTGGTGTCTCTGTGGTTGTGTCTGTGTTACTAGGAGCCCCACGGCGCAGCTGTGCCCTCACCCGACTGGGTGACCCTGGGCAGGGGGCCAGCTTGGTGGCTCGCTGCAACCTGTCCTCTGCACAGAAAAGAGTTTCACTGGAGAGTCACAGATTGAGCGATGACGGGTTAAAAGTCACTTTGGTTGAGTTTTTTTTAAAAGTGGGAACGCAGTGATAAGATCTTTTAGACAGTCTCCCTTATGGAGTCAACAGGATTTGTGACGCTATTGGGTTGGCCAAAAAGTTCGGGGAAAACCCAAACGAACTTTTTGGCCAGCCCAATATTTGGTGAGACCTTTATTTTAATTTAATTGTATTTATTTTTGTATACAGCAGGTTCCTATTAGTTATCCATTTTATATATATTAGTGTATACATGTCAATCCCAATCTCCCAGTTCAT
Source organism: Orcinus orca (assembly GCF_937001465.1). Lineage (NCBI taxonomy): Eukaryota > Metazoa > Chordata > Mammalia > Artiodactyla > Delphinidae > Orcinus > Orcinus orca. The sequence continues at coordinate 5,364,884 of NC_064565.1, read as the reverse complement.
CACAGCACCACCCCTCCCCCGCCACTTTCCCCCCTTGGTATCCATACGTTTGTTGTCTACATTTGTGTCCCTATTTCTGCGCTGCAAACCGGTTCGTCTGTGCCATTTCTCTAGGTTCCACATATATGCGTTAATATAGGTGAGACCCTTTTTTAACACACAGGAATTGCTCCCTCTTTCAAAGAGCGGTGGCCCTGTGATGCACTCCTGTGGCTGTGACAGAGGCCTCTGGGAACTGCTCTTTATGAATTACCGTATTTCATAGATTCTGAGACACACACTTCATTCTCATTTTAATGACTCTGAAATCAGTCTGTCTTAAAATCAGTGGTGTCCAGGATTCAATGAAATACACTACCTTTGTTGGCAAGGTTTTGGTTTTTTTTAATTGAGATAGAATTCACATACCATAAAGTTCACCCTTTTTAAAAAAATGTACAATTCAGTGATTTTGAGCGAATTCACAAACTTGTGCAGCCTTCACCACTAGCTAATTTCAGGACATTTTCAACACCTCCCCAAAAGAAACCCCATACCCATCAGCAGTCACCCCCGTGCCCCCCTCCCCTGCATCCCCTGACCACCACTAATTTGCTTTCTGTCTCTATCAACATGCTTATTCTGGGCAGTTCATAAAAATGGAATCATACAATGTGTAGCCTCTGTGTCTTTTCCTTCACTTAGCATGTTTTCAAGGTTCCTCCGTGTAGTATCATGTATGAGTATTTCATTTCTTTTTGTGGCTAAATAATACTCCACTGTGGACAGATCACAGTTTTTTATGCATTAATCAGTTGGTGGCTATTTGCATTGTTTTCACTTTTTGGCTATTAACACTGCTATGAACATTCACGTTCAAGTTTTTGTGTGGTTATGTTTTCAGTTTCTTACGTATATACCTAAGAGTGGGTCATAGAATCATAGAGTGGGTCATTGCTGGGTCATAGAGTAACTCTATGTTGAACTTTTTGAGGACCTGCCAGACTCTTTTCCAAACAGGTGACAGTATTTTACATTCCCACCAGCCATGGGTGAGGGTTCTGATTTCTCCACATCCACACCAAAACTTGTAGTTACCTGCCTTTCAGTTACCTAGTCATCCTAGTGTGTGTGAAGTTGCATCTCATTGTGGTTTTGATTTGCATTTCCCTAATGACAGATGATTTTGAGCATCTTTTCGTGTGCTTATTGGCCATTTGTATATCTTCTTTGGAGAAATGTCTACTCCAATATTTTGCCCACTTTTAAATTGAGTTATTTGTCTTTCTGTTGTTGAATTGTAGTAATTTTACTAGAGCCTGATTTGCAAATAGTTTCTCACGTTCTGTAGGTTTTCTTTTGATTTTCTTCATGGTTTCCTTTGAAGCATAAAAGTTTTAAATTTTCTCAAAGTCCAATGTTTTCTTTGCTTGTGCTTTTGGTGACGTATCTAAGAAACCACTGCCTAATCCAAGGTCACAAAGATTTATCCCTATATTTTCTTCTGTGAGTTTTATAGTTAATAAGTATAGTTTTATTTATATAAATATATACATGTATACATTTAGTAAGGTAGTTCTTCCATTTAGGTCCTTAATCCATTTTGAGTTAATTTTTGTAGAGGGTGTGAGATAAGGGTCCAAATTCGTTCTTTCTCATGTTGTTACACAGTTGTCCCAACCCCATTTGTTGAAGAGACTATATTTTCCCCATTGAATGGTCTCGACACCCTTGTTGAAACCCAGTTGACCCTAAATGTATGAGTTTATTGCTTAACTCTCAGTTCTCTTCTGTTGATCGATACATCTGTCCTTATGCCAGTACCACACAATGTCTTTTTTTTTTAATTGATGTACAGTTGATTTACAATAGTGTTAATTTCTGCTGTACAGCAAAGTGACTCAGTTATACACATATATACATTCTTTTTTATGTTCTTTTCTATGATGGTTTATCCTAGGAGATTGGATATAGTTCCCTGTGCTATACAGTAGCTTGATTACCATAATTTTGTTGTAAGTTTTGAAATTGGCAAGTGTCAGTCTTCCAAATTTGTCCTCCTTTTGCAAGATTGTTCTGGCTCTTCTGCATCTTTTGCAGCAAGTTATTTTCTTAACACCCCGAGTGGTAGCAAACCATAGCCCTCTGATATGAGCTGTGAACTGCAGAAACGAATAAAAGGCATTGGAGCCAAGTGTGCCCAGTCAAACTGGTCAGGAGTAAAGGGGAGGATGTGAAGAATGAGACAGTTCCTGTTGGGGTTTACGTGTTATTCTGGGGGCAATTTTCACAGCTACACTGGATGCAGTTGCGGTGTGTTTGGAATAGGTGCCCCCTGCAGTGATCCTTCCTCCCTCCCTCCCTTCCTGCCCCTGTCTCTGGCTCCCTCTTTTCTTCCTTTCCTAAAATGTTTACTGAGCGCTGCACATGTTTCTCTTCGTCAGGCGCTAAGTCCTAGGAACACAGAAATGAACAAGACCCAGAAAGTACCTGCTCTCCGGGAGCTTGTATCCTAGTGGGAAGGCCAGATAACAAAATGATTAAGATAATTATAAACTGTGTTAGGGAGTATAAAGGGAAAAGGGTGGTATTATAATTAAGAAAATCAGAGAACTGCTCTCGGAGGAGATGACCTCAAAGATTGAGAGGGAGTGGGCCAAGCCAATGCCGGGGTGGGTGAGGGTGGGAAGGAGGTTCCAGCCAGAGGGGACAGTGTGCGCAAAGGCCACTCGCCCGGGAAGAGCTCAGCGGGGTCGGGGAGCAGAAGGGACCGAGGGCGAGGATGGCCAGCTCCCTCAGGGACGCAGAGGACCCTGGATTTTATTCTCAGCACATTCAATGCACAGAACAGTTCTAATCAGGGAGTGGAGTTGGGAAACAGTTGACGAGAACATTTACAGAGTTTGTAATCATATGGGAAGAGTCTTTACAATGTGCTGTTGATTTTAACGAGCAGAATAAGTAACTGAACGCTTGAGATGTTCCCGATTTGGGTTTGAAAAACGTGCGGGGATGAACTGCAGAGTCCCCAGAATGAGACTTGCCTGGGTGTCGGCTGTCCCTGGGCCGTGGACGGTGTCATTTTCCTGTCCCTTCCACGTTTTTGCGACGTGTCATTTATATAATCAGGAAGGAAGGTAATGCTGTCGCTGAGATCCGTGCGCCTGGCTGCACGTGCGGGGCAGAGCGGGCCCCCGGGTCAGGCTCCCTGCGGTGGATATGGGGCGCCCTCACTGACTGAACCCGCCTCTTCCCAGTTTGAGGGCTGCTCGAAGGCCTACTCCCGCCTGGAGAACCTGAAGACGCACCTGCGCTCCCACACAGGGGAGAAGCCGTACGTGTGTGAGCATGAGGGCTGCAACAAAGCCTTCTCAAATGCCTCGGACCGCGCCAAGCACCAGAACCGCACCCATTCCAACGAGGTACCCGGCCCCAGGGAGGCGGGCAGCGGGCACGTGCGTGAATGCATCACCCTCATCCCACGGCTTCTAGGCACCCGTAGGCCATTCGGTGGCCAGGTGCCACTTCCCTCCGCCCCCTGGTGTGGGGACTCAGCATGCAGCGGCAGCCCTGTCCCCCCCACCACAGGCTGGCAGCGCGGATGACACGCTCCAGCCGCTCGTGCCGCCCGGGCCTGCGGAGCTGTCGGTCCCTCCCCGCGTGGAGCACAGAGGAGCCTCTGTCTCTCCAGGTAGCCAGAACCCCAGGCAGGGCTGAGTGAGCCCAGGGAGGAAAGTCGGGCGGGAGCTCATGGTGGCTCTGTACCCGCCTTCCGGTCCCCGCCCAGCCATTCAACTGCTATCACTCAGGTAGACTCAGGAAAGGATGTTTCTAAACGTTTTGATACATTTTGGACCCCGAAGGGACTTGCTCCAGTGCTGGTAGGAAGTTCGAGGACTTCCCAAAGGTATCTGAACCCCTCAGAGTGTCTAAAGACAAGAGCTAGCCTTGGATAGGGGTGTGTGTGGGTATGTGTGTTTGCAAGCATGTATGTGCATGTGTGTGGATGTGGATGTATGTATTATGTGTGTGGGTGTGTGAATATGTATTTGTAAGTATATGTACACGTATGGGTGTTTACATACGTGTGTGTGTGAGTTTACGTGGATGTGTGTGCTTGTGTGTGTACCTGTGTGCGCGTATGCATGTAGACAGAGTATATGTGGATGTCACTTGTGTGTGTGTATGAGCTCAGGACCGAGGTTCAGAAACCCTGGGTTTTCATCCCACTCCTGGGTGACTTGGGGGCAGTGTCTTTGCCTCTCTGAACCTGTCTTTCCTCGTGAGACAGAGCAGGTGTTCGTGCTGTGTCACAGACGTATAACGAGGTAATACACTCTCTACTGATACCAAAATGCCCAGCGCCTCAATCGCTATGCGGATCACACCAGGCACTGTGTGTCCCCTCCCTCTACAGGCTCTGATCCATGTCCCTGGTCCGTGGTGGGGGCCCCCTTAACCACAGGCTTACCTGCAGGAAAAGGTGGCAGGCGAAGCCGGCGGGGCGGGGCTCCTGCGGGGCGGGACTCCTGTGGGCGGGACTCCTGCGGGGCGGGGCTGACGTGGCTCCATCCATGGGCCCAGCGCCTTCCGACAGTGCCGCCAGCTCTGCTCTGCCGAAGGACGCGGCTCCGGGAGGACGGACGGTGCTCCCACGCGGAGTCTGCCTTCCTATCCCATCCGTAACGCCTCTTCTCTTCCAGAAACCCTACATCTGCAAGATCCCAGGTTGCACCAAGAGGTACACAGACCCCAGCTCCCTCCGGAAGCACGTGAAAACAGTCCACGGCCCAGATGCTCACGTCACCAAGAAGCAGCGCAACGACGTGCACCTCCGCACCCCCTTGCTCAGGGAGAACGGGGACAGCGAGGCCGGCGCCGAGCCTGTCCGGGGCTCCGAGGAGAGCGCCGAGGCCAGCAGCACCAGCCAGGCCGTGGAGGACTGCCTGCACGTCAAAGCCATCAAGACCGAGCGCTCCGGGGTAAGCAGGGCTGCGCAGCAGAGGCCTGGTCCATACCCCGCCCCCAGGAGGCCGTGCCCAGCGGCACCAGGGGCGCAAGGATGTCCCTCCTCTCTCCAGCTCAGCTGGCCCCCATCACCACCTTGGGCCCCCATGGAACCTGTTTCGTGCCAGGTCCCATCCTGCTGGGCAGGCCGTGGGTGACGGGGATGCCTCCCCCGACGCGGTCAGTTTGCAGGGGGTGGGGCGGTACCCGGTGTCTGCCTTTCCAACCAGTACCCGCCGCCGCCGCAGCTGCCCCCGCCCCTCTGTCCTGTCTCTGCGTCCTTGCCCCTCTGGCCTGCACCCCTTTTGTTCTAACCACCTGTTCTTTGTCTCCACCTCTTTCTCCTGACTGTACCTCCCCTAAGGATAGACGGTACTGAGGTGAGCGGAGCAGCGGGGTGGGCTCTGGGCGCGCTGGCGTGAGTGAGGGGGGCTGGGGCGCTTGTCCAGGCTCCTTACGGCCGGGAAGGCAGGTTCGGGTACGTAGACCGCAGGCACCGCAGCTCGAGGCTGGCAGCAGGGGGTCAAGCTTGCAGGCACAGGAGGAAGCGGTGGGGTCCAAGCCCAAGTGAGGGTCAGGGCAGGGTGGAGGTGTGAATCTGGACTGCGGAGCAGGGCGGGCCTGACCTACAGAAGGCCTTGAGTGCCGAGGTGAGGGGTGTGGGCCGTGCTGTGTGCAGCTCCCCTGGAAAGGTCTGGAATTTGGGAGCCTTCAGGTTAGAAATGAACCAAGGATGCTGCATCCCAGGTGAGCCTCATTTGGGCTCAGATCCCAGGTCACGGTGGAGGGAGCCCAGTTTCTGTGGGGTTCCACCCCGTACACGTGTGCCACCAGCTCTCGCCTCAATTCACCCTGTTGCAGAGGGAGGGCTGGTTTGGGGTGGCCACTCAGGTCAAGGGTGAGGGCTGTGTCCAGCAGCTGCACCCTCCGCGGTCAACCCTTCCCTTTCTAGCAACCCACCTCCGGCCTGCTGGGCAGACGGCAGGTAGCAGGCCTTCACTGTTTCTTACTTCATCGAGTGGCCCACCCCCATCGCTGTTGTTGGGGTGCTTGAGTCTCCTCCTTCCTGTCAATTTCACGCGGCTGCGGCAGCCTCTGTAGGGCTCAGCTTCATAGGGTCCACATACTGAAAGCTCTGCAGGCAGAGAGCTCGGCCCAGACGTTGGCTGGGAAAGCTTAGGAGCATAGCAGGGGGCTAGGGCAGGTGGGTGGTGGGTGCCTGGCGATTACCCGCTGCCTTCTACTCGCCGGGTGGTCTCCATCCATCCACCGACTCTCTCCAGGAGTCAGGTCGGGTCCCGCTTACAGCTGGGGAAGTCGAGGTTCAGAGCAGTGGTGCTTTGAAAGCTCCTCCGTACAGCAGCGTCCTGCCCCCGGGTGTGCAAGGGTGCAGCGTGGGTGGCGGGGCCGGTGGGTGCTCGCACCCTCTGAGTCTGTGCCTTCTCACCACGCTCCCCACAGCTGTGTCAGTCCAGCCCCGGGGCCCAGTCTTCCTGCAGCAGCGAGCCCTCTCCTCTGGGCAGTGCCCCCAACAATGACAGCGGTGTGGAGATGCCGGGGACAGGGCCCGGGAGCCTGGCAGACCTGACGGCTCTGGAGGACCCACCGCCGGGGGCCGACGCCTCCGCCCTGGCCACCCCCTCTGCCGGTGGCCTGCAGCTGCGCAAACACATGACCACCGTGCACCGGTTCGAGCAGCTCAAGAGGGAGAAGCTCAAGTCGCTCAAGGATTCCTGCTCATGGGCCGGGCCGGCTCCACACACCCGGAACTCCAAGCTGCCCCCCCTGCCGGCAAGTGGTGAGTGGAGGCCCCGGGCGTGCAGGTGGGGTGGGAGGGAGCCCAGGGCAGCACGATGAGGTTCATACCCACCACGCACCATGTGCCCTGGAGAAGATGGATCTTAAAAGCCCATTGCACAGGTCAGGGAATTGAGGCTCAGAGAGGTGAAAGTGCTTTGCTCAGATCGGTGGCAGAGCTGAGGCTCAGCCCAGGCCTGAGTGGCTCCGAAGCCCATGCTCCTCCGGCTACACCATGCTGCATCCCCATAAGCCCCAAGGCAGGCAGGCCCAGCTCAGCCCTTGCTCTCCTCGTGAGCCATGCACTTGCCTACCAGGCACCTGCCGCGCACACCACGGCAAAGGGCTCGGCAGGACAGGGACACGTTCCAGGTCCCTGTGGTTAGAAGGCCAAGTTACGAGATGCCGAATAAGCAAGGAGCGCCGAGGACAGAGCTCAGTGTAGCTCGAGAGAAAGCAGGGCAGCTGGGGAGGCGCAGGGAGGGCGTCACGGAGGGGGCAGCCCTGTGCTCAGCCTCGGGAAGCGTTGGCCAGACTTTGAGGTGGAAGATGTCTTCACCAGGCATTTCTTGAGTGCCACTGTGCCAGGCTGCGTGCCGGGCGCCAGACACCTTGGGGCACTGAGCCTCCACACTGCCCTCCAGGGCCCAGTGTGCACCGTGGCACTGAGTTATTAAGAGGAGACCCTGAGAGGCACCACCCTGCTCCTCCTTGAAGGGGGGATTCGTTGCCCCAGCTGTCGAGGGAACTGCCGGCAGATGGCCTTCAACTCCCCACCTCCTGCAGAGATTGCCTGGGGTGCTGACAGCTGCCTCACCCAAGGTCACCCTTCCCGGCATGGCCCACGTCCAGGGATAGATCTCTGCAGGGCTGTAGAGGCTGCTCAAGGCCCAGAGCTGCCTGTGAGATGAGCCGCGGCTGGCGGTGGGCCTGCGTTGCAGCTGTCTTCTCCCTAACCACTCTGCTGCCTCTCCACACCACCCCGCCGTGGCTGTGGGTCTCAGGACAGTCCCCCTAAACAGCCTGCTGGGTAAACTCAGTCCCAGGGGAGCCCACATGGCAGCGCCCATCCGTGGATGGTGGGGATGCAGGGAGGCTGTGGCCAGGGCCCTCCTGGGCTCTTGGGGATAACCCAGTGCTACGGAGAGTCACATCCCATCCACAGCTGGAGAAACTGAGGATGGGACCTAATGAGAACGCAGGGCCAGCCGGGCAGTGCTGGATTGGGATCGGTCCTCCTAACTTCCACTAGCTGCCCTGGCTATGAGTGCCACCGTTTGCTAACTGTCCCTTCTTTTCTTCCTCTTGAGAAATCATTGGCTGGGTTCCTTTTGGGTGCCAGGTCCCGTTCCAGGGCTCTGGGCCCGGCAGCCTCAGCGCGGCCCAAGCAGGCAGTGTACCGCCCATTGTCCCCAGTCCCCGGCGCTGAACCCTCTCCTCTCCCGCAGGCTCCGTGCTGGAAAACTTCAGAGGCGGCGGCGGGCCAGCGGGGCTGCTGCCCAACCCGCGGCTGTCCGATCTGTCCGCCGGCGAGGTGACCGTGCTGAGCCACCTGCAGGAGCGCCGCGACAGCTCCACCAGCACGGTCAGCTCGGCCTACACCGTGAGCCGCCGCTCCTCGGGCATCTCCCCCTACTTCTCCAGCCGCCGCTCCAGCGAGGCCTCGCCCCTGGGCGCCGGCCGCGCACACCCCGCCAGCTCCGCCGACTCCTATGACCCCATCTCCACCGACGCGTCGCGGCGCTCCAGCGAGGCCAGCCAGTATGGCGGCAGCGGTGGTGGCGGCCCGGGGCTGCTCCAGCTCACACCCGCCCAGCAGTACAGCCTGCGGGCCAAGTACGCGGCAGCCACGGGCGGGCCGCCCCCCACCCCGTTGCCCGGCCTGGAGCACGCTAGCCTGCGGACCCGGCTGGCGCTCCTGGATGCACCCGAGCGCATGCTGCCCGCTGCCTGCCCGCACCCGATCGGGCCTCGGCGGGGCAGCGATGGGCCGCACTACGGGCCAGTGGGGCCGGCGCCCTCCTTCCCCCATGAGGCGCCGGGTGGTGGGGCGCGGAGGGCCAGCGATCCTGGGAGGCGACCCGACGCCCTGGCGCCCCCGCGGGTGCAGCGCTTCCACAGCGCCCACGACGTGACCCCGGCAGCTCTGCCGCTGCCCTGCGCCCAGGGCCGAGGCCTCCGTCTGCAGAGCCACGCGAGCGCCGACGGCGGCCTGGCCCGAGGCCCCTACTCGCCCCGGCCGCCCAGTATTAGCGAGAACGCAGTGATGGAGGCCTTGGCGGTGGGGGCGGACGGCGTGGGCCCCGAGGTCAGCCTCGGGCTGCCAGAGGACGACCTTGTACTGCCCGACGACGTGGTGCAGTACATCAAGGCGCATGCCGGTGGCACCCTGGAGGAGAGCACCCCAAAGGTGTACCCCCCGGAGAGCACCTGCTTCTCCGAGAATCCCAAACTGCCCAGCCCCGGGCTGCACGGCCGGCACACGATAGCGGCCGCAGACTCCAACGTGGGCCCCTCTGCCCCTGTGCTGGGAGGCTGCCCACTGGGTTACGTGGCCCCCTCCAGCCTGAACAAAAACAGCATGCCTGTGCAGTGGAACGAGGTGAGCTCCGGCACCGTGGACGCCCTGGCCAGCCAGGGGAAGCCTCTGCCCTTCCCACAGGGCCACCTGGCAGTGGTGCCACAGAAGCCAGCCTTCAGCCAGTACCCAGGCTACAGTCAGCAGGGCCTGCAGCTGAGCCCCGGGGTCCTGGACAGCTCGCAGCCACACCTGCAGCCCTGCGGTGGAGCGCCCTCCGCGCCCAGGGTAAACTACATGCAGCAGCTGCGGCAGCCAGGGGCGGGTGGCCAGTGTTCCAACATGGCGGCTGCTGTGAGCGCCCACCCTGGCTACGGCCAAACCCATCCCCAGCTGAGCCCCCTGGGTGGGGCCCCGCACCAGTTCCCCCGGTCCTGCAGCAACATGGCGGCCAAGCCAGGCCACCTGGGGCTCCCCCAGCAGATGGAAGTTGTCCCTGACCCCGCCATGATGGGCAGCAGCCACAGGGAACTTGACATCCCCAGTTCCAGCCTGGCTAGGATGCCACCACCTCACCTAGCCCAGAGCTACCCACAGCAGAGCCATCACCTGGCCACAGCCATGAGCCAGGAGGGCTACTGCCAAGGCCCCAGCCTTGTGCCTTCCCACCAGCCTGGCTTCGTGGGGCCTCAGCAGGGCCCGACAGGGGCGGCCGGATCGAGCTTCGGCCTAGTGCAACCCCGGCCACCCGCAGAGCCCGGCCCTGCTGGCCGCCGCCGTGGGGTGCGTGCGGGGCAGCAGCTGGCCTATGCCAGGGCCTCTGGCCACGCCATGGCTGCCCTGTCAGCCGACCAGGAGATGGCAGAGTCTGTGCCCAAGGGGACGATGGGCGGCGTGTTGGCCCTGACTCCCCAGGCACCCCCCCAGGATGCGGGCGGGGCCCAGGACCGCAGCACGCTTTACTATTACGGCCAGATCCACATGTACGAGCAGAACGGAGGCCTGGAGAACCAGGCCAGCTGCCAGGCCATGCGGCCCCAGCCTCCGCAGCCCCAGGCCTTGCCCTCGCCAGGGCTCAACCAGGTGTCCAGCACTGTGGACTCCCAGCTACTCGAGGCCCCCCAGATTGATTTTGATGCCATCATGGATGACGGCGATCACTCCAGCTTGCTCTCGGGGGCCCTGAGCCCCAGTCTCCTCCACGGCTTTTCCCAGAGCTCCTCCCGCCTCACCACCCCACGCAACTCCCTGACTCTGCCCTCCATCCCTGCGGGCATCAGCAACATGGCGGTTGGGGACATGAGCTCCATGCTCACCAGCCTGGCCGAGGAGAGCAAGTTCCTCAACATGATGACCTAAGGCCCCGGCGCCTGGCGCTGTGCGGACCCCGAGGGACCAGCGCTTCCCAGAGCGCGGGCCTTTCGTCCGTTTCATCTTTTTCCCCCAAAAGTATTAAATAGGTCTGAGGGAGTTTGGCCAGTGGCTGGTTCAGACCACAGAGGCTTTAAGGGCAGGTTTACGTGCGTCCTGTCTGGTCTTCTTTTAGATTATCTGTCGGAACTCTGAAAAAAGCCTCAACAGAAAAGGCAAGGCAGGAATGCAAAACTCGTTTACACAGCGCTTCGCAGCCTTTGGTGTTTATAGGACCACTCTGTTCTGGCTTTGTCACCTCTGTCATCTGGCTAATGAGGGATTACGTTGGCCCAGGGCTTTCCAAGCACACGTGGAAAGAGGAGAGAGGAACCACATTTGGATTTGAATCTGAAAGCCATACTAGGTATTCTAAACCAGGAAGATAAGTTTCTTGTTCCAGTACCTGCAAAGTAAAGGAATTCATGCCCACCGGAATTCTTCTATGAAGCTTAATTCTTGAGGCCTCTAACATCCCTTGCCAGGGAGTGGAAAAAAAATCTTACCTGGATGATTTGGAAGCACATCCTGATTCCAGGTTTGGTAGAGCAGGCATGTCTACCCCGCAAAGCTAAGTTTACAGCTGGCCGACTGTCCAGGTGTGTGTGGATGAATGAAGTATGGAAGTATCACCCGAAAAAAGGAAAGAAAACAGTGTAATACTCAGGGCAAGCCCAGAAGCTACCCTGGCCTCTCCAGACCATGTTTACAGTGTTCATGCGTGTAGAATGTAGCCCTTCCTGAAAAGAACACATTTCTAAATACCTCGGGGCTGCCGGAGCTGCTGTGGGTGAGCTGAAGGTGAGCCAAGGTGAGCCAAGGTGTGATGGCCAAGGTGAGCTGAAGCGTGGCCTGGGACCTGGGTAGTGAGCGCACCAGGGGCCCAGCTTCAGGCTGCCCTGGAGGTCTCCCAGTAGGACGAGGAAGTCGCGTGTTTACCCGAGCCTGTTTCTCCAATGCACTATGCACCCACTTGACCATGGATAAACCCCAGGGCTTGACAGCAACCTCCGCCCAAGTTCCTCCAGGCCATGCTGTCCGCTCGCCAGCAGCCCAGTGACCAACCCCCTAGCTACCGCATGCAGTCGCGGTGTCTTCTGGATTCCCTTCCCGCCGCCCTCCTGTTCATTTCATAGAGAACGATGATATGCATGGTGTTCTCAGTGGGCGTGGGAGGGTGAAGGGGTTGATTCTTGGGACTCTGAGGGACCATCACTGAATTCTCCTATTCAGTGTTGGCCAAGCCCCACCTGGAAATGGAATTTGCAACTGGCGTCAGAAGACATTGTTCCCGAATATACAGTAGGGTAAATAGGTGCATCCTCCCTGCCACACACATGTACAAACACCGCACACCTTTCCCATGTTGAATTCGTGGCAACCTTGCCAAATCCACCTGCACCACTATGAACCTGGAACCGATTATGACCCTGACTTCAACCAGGACAGGGCCGAAACCTCACCTGGGACTCTACATCCCAGAACAGCAAATGCTTTGTCAGCGTCCAAAGACAAGGCCAACTTCAAACGACAGCCCTGGGACACCTCCAAGGCTCTGGGCTCTGTGTGGTGCACGGTCTTTCCCCGCGCTAGGATTTCACTAGCTGTTCCCAGCTTGTATATTGTCTGTACAGAAAACAGCATCCCTGAAAATACTGTAGGTGAGTCATCCGGTCAGATTTATATGTCCAAAACATTTTTAGCTTTTTCTACATGCGATGAATTGAGATGACATACTCAACTTGTAAATAAGTCCTTTTGTACATTAAAAAAGTAATTTTTTCATAATTTATTTGGTCTATCTGCTTCTTCCTTGACAGTAGTTAATGAAAACCTGGGCCATAAATTCGGTGCATTTGAACGGAAACGAGGCTGTATTTTTTTCTCAGCAGTGTCAAAATTGACTATCCCGCCTTGGCCAGGAAATGTTTAAAGCTGGGACTTTCACTGCCTATTTGTTTGTTGTCTGGGGCGGGGGGGCCGGGGTTTGACGTGGTACAGGGGTTGTCTGGCTGCTCTTTCAGCCCGCTGGACGGAACGTCTGTGTTGGTTTGCTGACATGAGGTGCAGCTGTGGTCCCAAGCCCCCCCTTGGACGAGCAGTCGGAAGAGCATGGTTGAGTCTTGGGGAGTGGGAAGAGGAAAACAGGCGGCCCCCTGTGCTCTCCCTGTGCTCTGGTGCAAAAGCAGAGTTAGAGGGAGCAGGTGTAACACCCAGATACCCAGCAACCAGCCTGGGGCGAAGGGGCCAGTGGGGAGCAGCCAGGTGCAGGAGTCCGAGCCCTGGGGGGGCGGCCCTGGCAGGTGCACAGGGGACCCGGGTCTGGAGAGCCAGCAGGCTGCCATCAACAGCGTTTGGGCTACTGCTCTGAGCCTCAGGGGGACTGGGGAGGGGGGCCGTAAGGCCTGGGATGAATTCTGGAGCTGGGAGGGGAGGGCGCAGGACCGGGTTGCCAGGGGTAGAAGGCACCTTCTGTAGGGCCAGGGATGCTGTGCCTCTGCGCTCCCGGCCCGGGCCCCTTAGCGTGCTTCCCTCCAGGAGAGAAACCTTGGCACCCAGCTCGGAGAGTCAGGAAGCCAAAACCGCATGCGGCGCGTTCAGCTCAGCTATTTTTGTGGATGTCATGGATGCACGGAAGAAGCCTTCTCTGATAGTAAGTGTAGGACACACACACACACACACACACCCCCGCCGAGGGAAATAGAATTCAAAGGTTTCCTTTCTGGGAGCGTCCCAGAGTCTTCACCGTGCATTAGGGGAAGCTTCTCACGTCTGTGGCGACATTTTCCTGGTGGAAAGACTACAGCCGACTCCCAGCCCTGGGGAGCCCCTCTCTTTGAGGGGGGGACTTACTTAGCTGATTGCATGCTCCAGAGGAGGAACTGAGCATACCTGGCTGGGCCCTTTCCTCTGCTTCTCTCAAAGCCCATCCTCAGGCTTCGCATCTCCCCTGCTTCTTAACATGCTAAAAGTCCCCGGAAGCAGCTCTGCCCTGCTTTGGGGACGGGGGAGGCCAGGATGTTCAATGCTGCCTGAGACCGGATGGGCCACAGTATTAAGAAGCCCATAGAAGCCACTCAACTCAGCCACGCGCTCTGTCACGTAACCACAGCCACGGTCATGCTGCTTAAGAATACTCACGCAGCCTCAGCACCAGGTCACAGCATCTGTTTGGCTGATGAATCTGGGTCCGCTGGGATTTGACTGATCCCGGTTGGGCTGGGCTGGGCAGCTCAGCTGGGAGCAGCTCATCCAGCCGGCTTGGCGGGGGCAGCTTGGCCGTGCTCTACATGACCCTCATCTTCCTCCCTGGTCAGGAGGCCGGCCTGGGCATTGCCTTCTCGGGGAATGGCAGGAGCATGAGAAAGCAAGCAGAGAAGGTTCTGCCTCTGCTCAGAATCAGGGCACCGTCCGTTTCCCCACATTCCTCTGGCAAAAGCAAGCCACGTGGCCAAACCCATCGTCAGCGACGGGACGTGTCCTCCTTCCACGGGCGTGAGGGGGAGAGAGTGCCTATTTCTCAGCAATAATACAGTCTCCCATGGTCCGCCCTCACAGCCTTATGTCCCTCCCACAAGCAGCATACACTCACGCAAGACCCCAAAAGTCTATCCAATCAGTCATTGGGCTCGAAGTTTAAGATCGTGTGGTCTGTACCTGTTCTGGATGCATCTCTTCTTGACCCAGAGCCTCAAGAACTAAATAGAGTTCATACACACACCCAGTGCACAGAGTGGACCAGAGCTAGAATCGCGGCAGTTGCCACTCCTGTCTCAGCCGCTGGTCCACAGCGTCTGAAGTCCTGCCGGGGAAACGTCGCCAGTGGCCCTACCCTGGGTCACCCTATTCCTGGGTGGAAGGTTCCCAAGTCTGTTGTGCTCTGGCGTCCACATCAGGGCGTTCTTTGTTTTCCATCTGCCTTCCCACTTGTACAGAGGGCATTGGAAAGTATACCTCCTTGGGTAGCAAAGTACTGTCCAACCCCTTTCTGCCCGAAGAAGGTTGGGAGCTTGACGTCCTTTATGTGTCAAACACCCACACTGTACTCCACACTTAGGATACATGTGCCCACGCAACTCCCTCAAACATGGCGGGTTTTGATATTTCATTCTAGTCCACCCTGTGCGTCAAAGCCACACCTGTAATTCCTTTGGCGACATGCCCCCTCTCTACATTGATTACTGACACCCCACATCAGGCTGTGTCTAGGCACCGCATTGTCACTGAAGGGATATTCAACAGTCACCTTATTCCTTTCAAGGACCACAAGACCAAAGGCATTAAAATCAAGAGCATACCCTAGGGCTTCCCTGGTGGCGCAGGGGTTGAGAGTCCACCTGCTGATGCAGGGGACGTGGGTTCGTGCCCCGGTCCGGGAGGATCCCACATGCCGCAGAGCGGCTGGGCCCGTGAGCCATGGCTGCTGAGCCCGCGTGTCCGGAGCCTGTGCTCCACAACGGGAGAGGCCACAACAGTGAGAGGCCCGTGTACTGCAAAAAAAAAAAAAAGAGCATACCCTAGACTTCGTCTTTACTCTGAGGCCGTGTCTCACCGGCACTGCCCTGGACTTGGTCTCTGTGCCCCAGGCCAGAGCTTCATCTGAAGATCTTGGAGCAGCAGGAGAAACAGGAAATAAGGAATCATTTCATTTTCTAAATTCTGCTTTACACTGGCTGGTTCCTTTCTGAACTCATCTCTTACTTTGGGTACCTTATCATTTACAGCTCAAAGAAGCTGCTGTTTATCATATTCTGCCTGGAAACCAGCCTGCCGAATTCCACGAATTCATAGAAATGTTTTCTCCCTCCCCAAAGAACATAGGCAGTCATTTTACCAACTATTTCTTCACCACATCACCCAGGTCACCATTTTTCTTGCCATGTCTCCAACCTCCTCTAAATGTCCTCACTGCCCAGTTCCAAAACTGTGCTCCATATTTTAGGACCTGTGACAGCAGCCTCCCATTCTGGGTACCAATTTCTGAATAAGCACCAGTAATGCTATCTAATAAAAACCACAAAAGTCCTGAAACATAAAACACCCAGCATTTATTTAGTTCAGGGGTCTGTGAGTCAGCTGAGGGTGTTGCCCTGGGTGGGCAGCTGAGGCAGCTCAGCTCTGCTCCTGGGCCTTCTCCCCTGGACCCAGAGCATTGTTTGGACATCACGTTGATGGCATAGGTTCAAAAGCGCAAGTGAAAATACAGGAGGCCACTTAAGACCTGGGCTTGGAACAGGAGGCAGGTCACATAACTGAGCCCCAAATTAATGGAAGAGGGAAATGCGCACCTCCTATAAAAGTATCGCAGGTCGGTATCTGAACAATAATCCAACCTCCCGCATCAGACCAGCTTCGATCATAATAAGACTGAATTGTAGCCTCCATCTCTCTCCTGACTATCTTAGTTAGCTCTAAATCCAAAAGGGAGGAGAGTGAGGTCATTCATTGTGGCCCAGCAACCAGTGACGTGCCAAAGTCAGCTTCTGAGCCGATGATGTGCATCTCTTCCGAACTCTGTATTCAGAGAGTTCATAGCGATCACTGACATTGGCCGTGTAGGGAGAATTCATACTATGGAAATCAGCAAACACGACCAACCAGGGCTTCCTGCCTTCAACCGCAGAGAGCTGGTCATTAAACATTTGCCAGTGTACCTAACAGCATGCTAAAGTCCTGTGAGTTGCCAACAGCCTGATATGTCCAGAGGTCTCTTCTAAGTTTCTACGTCCCCAAACCCATTTTGTGGGAGAACTTTTGAGTCCAGAGTGCCATGGGCTTTCAGATGTTAAAAGTCATGCAATCTATCTATCTTATAATATTGCTTATATGTAGAATCTAGAAAAATGGCACCGATGAGCTTATCTGCAAGGCAGAAGTAGAGCCACAGGTGTAGAGAACAAACTTATGGACACCAAAGGGGGAAGGGGGGTGGGATGAATTGGGAGATTGGGATTGACATATATTCACTACTATATATAAAATAGATAACTAAGGAGAACCTGCTGTACAGCACAGGGAGCTCTACTCAGTGCTCTGTGGTGACCTACACGGGACGGAGATCTAAAAGAGTGGATATACGTGTACGTATAGCTGATTCACTTTGCTGTACAGCAGAAACTAACACACCGTTGTAAAACAACTCTACCCCAATTTGAAAAAAGAAAAAGTCACGCAATCTGTTGTTCAGAGGAAATTGACTAGCCGAGGTAAAGGACACCGATGAAAGTGGAGCTGATCCGCTGGTGGTGAGAGCAGGAGACCAGAGCCCACACTCCGTCCCCACCCCCACCCCCGGGTCGCCCCGCCAACCAGAGCAACACACACATGGGCCCACAGGGTGGAGTTTGAAAACCAAACCTCTAGTTCGGCCCCAAATGAATTGAGGCCCAGAAAAATGAGCACGTTCTAAACTTAGGATTAGGACTCCTGCTTCTAGAATCCCAGGAGGAGGCTGGCTACCCCAGCACCGATAGCACAGGCATGGCCCATATGTACTATTCAGTCCTTTCCTTCTTTCTGGCTCTGATGGTCTGAGTTAGTCCTTTGAAGGAAAGAGCGGTGTCTGATCCAGCCCATGAGAGCCCATCAGTGGTTTTGATTAATTCTGCCGAGTTTAGTTCCAAATCTGGTGGTTCTGGAAAACTTCACAGAGGTGGAGTGAACCAAACCTTAAGAGATGAGTAGAAATTGGATCTTGTGAGCGGCCCTTGCAGAATGTATTTGAACGTGAGGCTATGTCTGCAGTCTACAAAGAATTCTGAACAGAGACCTGGAGCTGTAGAAACCTTGAGGTGTCCTTAAGAGGTACTGGGGTTTGTTTTTTAAGTGGATTGGGGGTTAGGGGAAGGGAGGAAGAAGCCTGTGACCTGGCAGCTGGGGACCCGAGGTTTTTGGGCCAGAGTCTCACCGTAGAACTAGTAGCTGTCTTGTGACTGTGAGCTGAGGGTCTCTGATGGGCCCTTCCAACTCCAAAATGCACTCCACTGGACTGCCTCGGTTCCAGAAAATCTATTACTGAAGCATGTTTCCTCTGGGTGCAAGCACTGAAGTCCACCGAAAAAGACGCCATGGTTACCCAGTTCATTCAAACGATGAAGGAATGCGTGGAGGAGCCCATGGCAACATTCTAAGCCCTCATCAACTGCTTCCTGAGCCACCTGGGGATTTCTTGCAGCTGGGTAGGCGTGGAAGACCTGCTACATGGTGGCAAACTGGTCTTCCTCCGTGCAGGGGACCCGCGTTCGCTCATTAGTTCAAGTTCAGAAACACATTCTCTGAACTCAGAGGTCATCTGAGGTTACTGAAAGGTGATCCATCTTCAGCTGCTTCTTAACCTCCTCCGTCTTCTCCTCACTTCCTCCTTCTCCTCCTATTTCTTCTTCCCCTTCTTCCCCTTTCCCGTCTCTTCCTTCCTTCCTCCTTCCTTCCCTCCCCTCCCCCCTCCCACTCCCTCCCCCTCCTACTATTCCTCTTCCCTCCTTCCTGATGTTCCATTTTCTTCCTTTTTGCTTTTAGAGCAGAGCTTCTGACAATGGATTCTCTTCGTTTTCCACCACCTGAGAGCATCTATTTTACCCCTCCCCCATCTTCTTCTTCTTCTTTTTCCTCTTCCCCTTTCCCTTCTCTTCCTCCCTTCCTCCTTCCTTCCTCCCTTCCCCACCCCTCAGCTGGTGAACACGAGCAAGAACAAGTGTATGAGACCAATGTGTGATTGGGTCACTACAGGTGGGGTGATGTGTGTGATGACGTCACACATAGGAAAGGCGTGATGGGCTTGAATCATGGAGCAGGGAGGGGACCCATAAAATCAGCAGAGTTTGAATGAGAAATAAGACCTGATCCAGGTTTTGAAGATGAATCGGAAGTCTCCTGAGGGGGTTGGAGACTCCTCATCAGAAACCATGGACGCCAGAGGTAACTGGGATATTTTTTAAATGCTGAAAGAAAAGAACTGTCAGCACAGAACTCTGTATCCATGAAAATATCCTTCGGGGACGAAGGGAAAATAGACACTCTCAGATGAAGGAAAATGAAGAGAATTCGCTGTTCATAGATCTGTTCTAAACCAGAAAGGAAATGATACCAGAAGAAAACAGAACATCAGGGAGGAGGGAAGAGGAATAGAAATGGTATCTGGGTAAGCACAGTAGAGCATCCTTCCCTCCTGAGTCCTTTAAAATGTACTTAACGGTTGAAGCAGAAAGTATACAACATTGTGTGATGGGGCTTTCAATGTATGTCAATGTCATAAGACAAATGTGTCATAAAGGAGGAGGTGGTTAAGGGACTTAAGGGGCTAGATAACAACATTCCACTTGAAGTGGTAAAGTATCAATTGTCAGGACACAGAAGAGTTCAGCATGTATATTGTATTTCCTGATATAATCAATAAACAAACATACTGCAAGGTGATGTATGCAGGAACATAATAGAGAAATTGAAATGGAATCGTTCCGATAGCCCAAAAGAAGGCAGGAACAGCAAAACAAAGACATCAAAGCATAAAATGGGGGAACTAAGGCCAAACATATCAACAATTACATAAAATAAAAGTGGTTTAAAAGCATCAATTAAAAGACAAAGAATCAGGGCTTCCCTGGTGGCACAGTGGTTGAGGGTCCGCCTGCCAATGCGGGGGACACGGGTTCATACCCCGGTCCGGGAAGATCCCACATGCCGCGGAGCGGCTGGGTCCGCGAGCCATGGCCGCTGAGCCTGCGCGTCCGGAGCCTGTGCTCCACAACGGGAGAGGCCACAGTGGTGAGAGGCCCGCGTACCGCAAAAAAAAAAGAAAAAAAGGAAAAAAAAGACGAAGAATCAAATTGGAACACTCACCCTACTGGATTTTAAGACTAACTCTAAAACTGCCACAATCAAGACAGTGTGGTATTGGTGACAAGGAAGGCACAGATCAATGGAATGGAACAGAGCAGGGGTCTACAAACTACAACCCAAAGACCAAAGCTGCCCTGAGGCCTGTTTTTGTATGACCTGTAAGCTCAGAATAGTTTTTATATTTTTAAAGGGCTGTTTTTTTCAAAAAAGCAGATGGCCATCAGATCTTAAAATATTTACTATGTGGCCCTTCTCAGAAAATGTTTAACCAATCCCTAGAATAGAGAATCCAGAAATAGGCCCACACAAATATGACCAATTAATTTTTGACAATGATGCAAAGAGAATTCCATGGAGAAAGGGTAATCTTTTCAACCAATGGTATTGGAACAGCTGGATATCCATAGGCAAAAATACCCCAGAGCCTTCATCTAAACCTCATACAAAAATTACCTCAAAATAAATATACAATATAAAACCATAACACTTCTGGGAAAAAGATCTTTGGGACTTGAGTTTGGCAAAGAGTCCTTATACACAACATGAAAAACATGACCCCATAAAAGAAAAAACTCAGAAACTGGACTTCATCAAAATGAAAAAGGTGTTCTCGGCAAGAGACACCGTTAAGAGAATGGAAGACAAGCCACAGGCTGGGGGAAAATGGTTTTCTCATCGCACACCCTAAGAGCATCGGAAGCGTTAGAGGGGTTTTTGCAAGGGCACCACGCGTGCTAAGACTTGCATGTTAGGGGAATTCCCTGGTGATCCGGTGGTTAGGACTTGGCGCTCTCACCGCCGGGCGCCTGGGTTCAAATTCTGGTCCGGGAACTAAGATCGCGCAAGCAGTGCGGCCAAAAAAAAAAGACTTGAAGACTTGCATGTTGGAAACCTCGTCCAGCTTCAGGATGGGGAAGGGCTTGGCAGGATGTACAAGGCAACACCAGGAACCCAGGCACCGGACAGTTAGAGGCGACCAGGGAGGGATACATGAAGGTTGCAGGGGGACCCAAGGACTACTTAGGAGGTGAAATCCAGAGGACGTTGTGGAGGGTTCCATGTGAGGAGTGAGAGATGGGGACGTTAGGAAACAGTCCCGGGTGTCTGACTCACCTGCCCCTGAGAGATGAGAATTGGGTGAGGGCCAGCATGACGGGTGAGGACGGGGTGGGGCAGGGCGGGAAGGGGGGCTCTGGGAGTTCAGATTTGCACATGTTGAGTTGGTGTGTTTTTGAGACATCCCAGAGAGAGCCCTGAGAGGTGTTAGGATTGATGGGTCTGGAGCTCACAGGAGGGGCAGTAGGCCATGATGCCAGCTTGTGAGCCAACCACGTGAAGGAGGTTGAGATTACCTGGGACACCATGGAGCCTCAGAGGGGAAGGGGCCCAAAGGGAGTCTTAGGAAACCCCAGCAATCAAGGGTCCAAATCAGGAGGCCGCGGCTGCCAGGGAGTCTAGAAGATACGGCAAGAGATGGAGCAGAAGAACCAGAGCTGGGGGCTGGGGAGGTACCCCAGAAGGCACGGAAGGAGCGTTTCCAAGGAGGGAGGGGCGACAACAGCGGCGAGCACCCCTGATCATCGCAAGGCTGGGCAGCCTTGCAGTCACCCTTGGCCTTTGCCTTTCTCTCACATCTCAGAATCCTTTTGGCTCTAACTTCAGAGAATATCCACAATCTGTTCACTTTTCACCACACCCCCCTGGGGCCCCTGTGGCGTGCTGGACTCCCCTAGTTCCAGCTCAGGAGAAATTCACCAGCCAGTTGCAAGACCCTATGACTCTGCCATGGAGGGAGCGTTTCACTGCGAAATGACTAGATCAGGGCTTTCTCTGCTCCCTCCGGAAGAGCCAGTCGACCAGCACTCCGTTCCACTGCTGTATCCCCATCCTATCGCAAGCCTCCCTGCTGCTCTACCTGCTTCCTCCACCATCTGCTAAGGCCTATCCTCATCCTCCAGTTGGAGCATCCTTCCAGATCATGTCAATTCTCTGCTTAGCACTGACCCTGAGCCCCTCTCCCACCCAGCCTGAGCACTACAGCCTGCAAGTCTCTCTATGACCTCGTTGTCTCACACACACACACATCACTCTCCTTCACCCACCCTGGCCTCCTTGCTGTCCCACAGACACTGCTGGCACACTCTGCCTCACAGCCTTTGCACTGGCTGTTCCCACTGCTGGGAATGTCCTTCCCCAGATAGACACACTACTCACACTTTCATGTCTTTGCTGTCCTGACCACCCTATGTAAAATCATACACCTGCTCCATCCCTGTCTCCTTACCTGCTGTATTCTTCCCCTGAGGCACAAATGAGGTCAAGCTCACAGTGTAATTTACACTTGCTGAGTGAACTCATTGGCTCTGGGAGCAGGAGCTGTGGTGATGTGTGAGCCGGGCAAGGAGACAGGGAGGTGGGGGAAGCAATGGGAGACAACTCTTTCAAGAAGGGTGCCAGCTGGACTTCCCTGGTAGCACAGAGGTTAAGAATCTGCCTGCCAATGCAGGGGACACAGGTTCGAGCCCTGGCCCGGGAAGATCCCACATGCAGCAGAGCCACTAAGCCCGCAAGCCAAAACTACTGAGCTCGCGTGCCACAATTACTGAAGCTCATGCACCTAGAGTCCGTGCTCCGCAACAAGATAAGCCACCACAATGAGAAGCCCGCGCACCGCAACGAAGAGTAGCCCCTGCTCGCCGCAACTAGAGAAAGCCCGCGTGCAGCAACAGACCCACTGCAGCCAAAAATAAATAAATAAAGTAAAATTATTTTTATAAAAAGAAGAAGGGGCTTCCCTGGTGGCGCAGTTGTTGAGAGTCCGCCTGCCAATGCAGGGGACACGGGTTCGTGCCCCAGTCCGGGAAGATCCCACATGCCGCGGAGCGGCTGGGCCCGTGAGCCATGGCCGCTGAGCCTGCGTGTCCGGAGCCTGTGCTCTGCAACGGGAGAGGCCACAGCAGTGAGAGGCCTGCGTACCGCATCTATGTGATTTTTTTATGGGAGACTTAAGTGTGTTGGAGGCACACACTGAGAGGCACCCAGCTGAAGGGAGAGGCCACTAGACAAGGAGGAGTGGGCCAACTGGAGTGCATGGTGGGGATCCGACTGGATGGCCACAGGGCGGGAGGATTGGCCTCAGATGGCAGGAAGGTGATGTCTCTGTTGGAACAAGAGGGAAGGAAACAGGAGGGTAGCGGATGGAGGTGGGCTTGTAGGTTTGGCCCTGGGAAGAAAAAAGAGCTTCTATTCTTCCCTGGGATGTAGCAGTTGAAGTGGTCCACTGGGAGACCAGTGATCACAGGCTCAAGAAAAGAGGAAAATGGAACTTGCCTGGCGGTCCAGTGGTTAAGACTCTGTGCTCCCAATGCAGGGGGCATGGGTTTGATCCCTGGACAGGCTACTAAGATCCCACATGCAGCGTGGCCAAAAAGAAAAAGAAAAGAGGAGACTGTTTGGGATTGTTAGTCACTGGAGAGTGAGCCGTCCTTGAGGACACTTTGAGGGTGATCACCAGTTGATGG
Source organism: Orcinus orca (assembly GCF_937001465.1). Lineage (NCBI taxonomy): Eukaryota > Metazoa > Chordata > Mammalia > Artiodactyla > Delphinidae > Orcinus > Orcinus orca. Next base: position 5,341,817 of record NC_064565.1, on the reverse strand, counting down.
GGGGATCGCCTGCCCCGGGGTGGGGGTGGGTCTTGTTCCAGCGGGGCGGTGTCACTCAGGGGTCTGGAGAGAGCAAGTTGGGGTCACCAACACTGGCTCTGGCTGGGAAGACCTGACAATGGGGCGGTGGGCAGGGGGTTGGCAGCAGCGAGCCCTATGGAAACGAGGCCCCAGACACACATCGTGGGCCATTGTGACCAAAGAGCCAAAGATGTCACTTCCCTCCTACTTGGGCATTTGGATTCCAAGTGCCAGGTGGGGATTTGGGAACACAGCCTCCTTCAGGGAACTGTCTCTCTCCTTGAAAGAAACTGCCCTGGGGCCAGGGAGGCAGGACGGCTAACTGTGAGCTTTACACAGTGGTGGGGAAGGCCAGGAGGACACATTAGGCCTGCTGCCATTGTCCCTGCAGCTCAGCCGGCTGCTGGAGTGTGAGGCAACCCTCGCCCCGTGCCCTTTATTGCCTCGGCTCTCTGGGAGTGCCACCAGGCCCTGCTTTACGAGCTGCCAGCACGGCTTCTATGAGCAGACCTGCTGTCAATAAGGGCTGTGTTTTATATTATGGGCAGGACGATTTATGGGCCAACCAGCCCTCAGCAGACAACCATTCGGCCAGGGAGGAAAATGACCTAACACTTCAGAAATTTGGAAGCAGAAAACAGGGTGTGTGTGTGTGTGTGTGTGTGTGTGTGTGTGTGTGTGTTGCACGTGGAGCTACGTCTGTCTCCTCCACATGATCTGCCTGACTTACCAGGTACCGGCAAACAGGAACAGCTCCATTAAAGATGTTGGTTATAAAAATGAAATGAAATGACTCATTTCCTTCTGGCCTTTGCATCACACACTAACTATGAGGTTTCGGGGGAGAGAGGCAGGTAACCAGAAGGTGGTCAGATCCTGCCAAATCAACCTAGATTCCTTTCTCTCTAGGTAGGTCTGTCTTTCAACAGAGCGTATCAGAAAATCTCCCATGGGAGCATTTGCCCTATTTTATTGAAATATCTGTTCAGGTCTGTCTTCCCACCAGACCGTAAGCTCCTAGAAAGCAGGGCTGTGTCTCACTGGACTTTGCATTCTTGGTTCTTTTGGTTGCATCTGGCACAGAGTAGGCGCTGAAGTGGTCTACCAAGAGCCAACCATCCCCATTAGACAGTAAGTCTCTTGCCGGCAGGTGCCCTGTCTGGGTCAGCTCAGGCCCTGACTCATAGGAAGCACCCAGGAACGTAATTGCACTGGGATGCGCTGAACAAGCCAGAGAATTATGGGTCAAATGATTGTCCATCCACTTAAGTGGATTTCCACTGGTGGACTGCCATCTCAGATGACGCTGAGAATAAGAGTGGGGGGATGGCTTCAGGGCTCTTCCTTCTTGGTCTTTTTTCTGCCCCTTCCTCCTCCCACTGATCTCTGAGTGGCAGAGTGTCCCAGGCACAGTCCCCATCCCTTTCCTATATTTTCTCTCCTCAGGTATGCTCACAAAATTTCAAGACTTTAAATACCGTAGATGTGCTAATGACTCTTAAATGCATACCTCACCCACTAGGCTCTAATATTTAGCTGCCTGTTTGACATTCCCTTGGAAGCCTCATAGGCATCATCAATTGAATATTGCCCATCAGTCAGTTTGGGAAGTATTCATACCCAAACTTTCTTCTCCTCCAGGATTCCTCATCTCAGTAAACGACACCACCATTCACCAGTTGACTAAGGTGAAACGCAAGAGCCATCTGAGATGGTGAACTTTGTGTGTCAACTTGACTGGGCCATGGGGCGCTCAGTTATTTGATTAAATATTATTCTGCTTTATGTCTATGAGGTGTCTACAAGGGTGTTTCTGGATGAGAATAACATTTGAATTGGGAGTCTGAGTTAAGCATATTGCCCTTCCCAATGGGATGGGCCTTATCTCATCAACTGAGGGTTTGAATAGAAAAAAAGGCACAGGAAGAGAGAAACAGCTCCCTGTGACTCTTATCAAGCTTGGGCAATGGTCATCTCCTGACTCTGGATTTGGACTTGGACTATACCTACACCATCAACTGCACTGTGTCTTCACCTTGCCCACCACAGACCTTGGGACTTCTTAGATGGATATAGATACAGAGATGGAGATAGAGATGGAGAGGAAGATGGAGGTGGAGATGGAGATAGAGGTGGAGGTGGAGATGGAGATGGAGGTGGAGCTGGAGATGGAGGTGGAGGTGGAGAAGGAGATGGGGGTGGAGATACACGTGAAGATGGAGATGGACGTGGAGATGGAGATGGAGATAGAGTTGGAGATGGAGATGGAGGTGGAGGTGGAGATAGAGTTGGAGATGGAGGTGGCGATGGTGATGGACATGGAGATGATGGTGGAGATGGAGAAGGAGGTGGAGATGGTGATGGAAGTGGAGATGGAGATGAAGGCTGAGGTGGACATGGAGGTGCAGGTGGAGGAGGAGATGGAGATGGAGAAGGAGGTGGAGGTGGAGATGGAGATGGAGGTGGAGATGAAGGTGGAGAAGGAGATGGGGGTGGAGATGCACGTGGAGATGGAGATGGAAGTGGAAGTGGAGGTGGAGAAGGAGGTGGAGATGGAGATGGAGGTAGAGATGGAGAAGGAGGTGGAGGTGGAGATGGAGATGGAGGTGGCAGTGGTGATGAGGTGGAGATGGAGATGGAGATGGAGATGGAGGTGGAGATGGAGATGGAAGTGGAGATGGAGAAGGAGGTGGCGGTGGAGGTGGAGGAGGAGGAGGAGATGGAGATGGAGGTAGAGATGGAGAAGGAGGTGGAGGTGGAGAAAGAGGTGGAGGTGGAGGTGGAGATGGAGATGGAGGTGCAGATGGAGATGGAGGTGGAGGTGGAGATGGAGATGGAGGTGGAGATGGAGAACGAGGTGGAGGTGGAGGTGGAGATGGAGATGGAGGTGGAGATGGAGAAGGAGGTGGCAGTGGAGGTGGAGGTGGAGGAGGAGATGGAGATGGAGGTAGAGATGGAGAAGGAGGTGGAGGTGGAGAAACAGGTGGAGGTGGAGGTGGAGATGGAGACGGAGGTGCAGATGGAGATGGAGGTGGAGATGGAGATGGAGATGGAGTTGGAAGTGGAGGTGGGGAAAGAGGTGGAGTTGGAGTTGGAGATGGAGGTGGGGATAGTGAAGGAGAAGGAGAAGGAGGTGGAGGTGGAGATGGAGATGGAGAAGGAGGTGGAGAAGGAGGTGGAGGTGGAGATGGACATGGAGAAGGAGGTGGAGGTGGAAGTGAAGATGGACATGGAGAAGGAGGTGGAGGTGGAGGAGGAGGTGGAGGTGGAGAAAGAGGTGGAGGTGGAGGTGGAGAATGAGGTGGAGGTGGAGAAGGAAATGGAGGTGGAGAAGGAGTTGGAGGTGGAGGTGGTGATTGAGGTGGAGATGGAGAAGTAGGTGGAGGTGGTGATGGACGTGGAGGTGGAGAAAATGTTGGAGGTGGTGATGGATTTGGAGTTTGAGAAGGGGGTGGAGGTGGAGATGGAGAAGGAGGTGGAGGTGGAGGTGGTGGTGGAGATGGAGATGGAGGTGGAGGTGGTGATGTAGATGGAGGTGGAGATGGAGGTGGAGATGGAGATGAAGGTGGCGATGGAGGTGGAAATGGAGAAGAAGGTGGTGATGGAGGTGGAGATAGAGAAGGATGTGGAGGTGGAGGTTGTGATGGAGGTGGAATGGAGAAGGACGTGGAGGTGGAGGTGGAGGTGGAGATGGTGATGAAGATGTAGATGGACGTGGAGGTGGAGATGGAGGTGGAGGTGGAGAATGAGGTGGAGTTGCAGAAGGAGATGGAGGTGGGGGTGGCGAATTAGGTGGAGATAGAGAAGGAGGTGGAGGTGGAGGTGGTGATGGAGGTGGAGATGGAGAAGGAGGTCGATGTGGAGGTGGTGATGGAGATGGAGATGGAGATGGTGATGGAGAAGGAGAATGAGATGGAGTTGGAAGTGGGGATGGAATTGGACATGGAGATATATAATTTATGTTTTTTCTCCTACATTTACTAATGGAATTCTACTGTAAGAAAGAGCTACCTCTTCCCGTCCATTTATGCATTTTTTTCTCTTTTATTTATATCTGTATAGACAGGTGAATAGTTATGTTATTCTCTTTTGTTAAAATCTAATACCATCATTTACTTTTTTGCTCAAATTATTCTAGTTAAGACAATTGGGATGTGCCATGTGTCTGTGGCTGCGTCGGACTCTTGTGTGTGTCGTTTCCTTTAACTCTCGCCACAGAAGAGAGAGCTACTGTGATCTTCTCCGACAGCTTAGAAATGGAGGCTTGGTTAGGACAACTGTTCACCCAAGATCACCTGAACAGATTGTGGAGAAGCCCAAGGCCTCTCATCACGTGTCCCATTGGGGCTTGAGCTCCTGTTTCTCCCAAAGCTCAGCCAGCTCAGGCTTGGAGATGGGTCACCTGGGGTCCCTAGTCACCTTGAGAGGGTGGTCTCCTCCATTCTCGGGCAGAGAAACTGAGGCACGGAAATTTCTTCTGGCTGTCCAAGGTCACATGGTGCCAGCATGACTGGTAAGGCGGGGTGCCGAGGGTGTGGGTTTCTATGGGCCTCCGTGTGGCCTAGCGGGTCATCCACACCATACCCTCCTCCACATGACAAAATTATTTTCAGTAATAATCTTGTAAGAGAAAAATATTAATGACCAGAAAAGAACACTGACAGCGAAATTTCTCTCTTGCTAATGTTACACACACAATTAAGAAAAACTTTAAAGGAAAGGAAAATGAAAGAAATCAAATATTATAGTACTTCAAAGGAAAATTTCAACGGTTTATTCAATACCTCTCCTATCTACCTAGCAATTTGAAATTCGATACAGGCTGAGGTAATAAAGTTTTACATAAATAATTATCTTGTAACTAACAAGTGACTTTTAATAAAATAAAAACGATTCAAATTCTGCCAAATAGTTCATGGGTGAACTGAAATCTGCACTTACCAAACAAATACTTTATGCTGTTTAAGTGCTTTTGGTTTCTAATACTAATTAGCACAAGTTCTGGAATTTTCTCTTTCATCATTGGACTTGAGCAGTTTATTCCAATGGGCATTGGAAACATTTACTGTGCCTGAAAGAGGCTTGACTAATTCTGAATCATGATCTTACCCTTGCAACATGTGTAGCTGAGTCCGTATGTGTCAGGGGTTGACTGTATATAGGGGAGTTCTCAAATTATCTTCCATGTAAAAAACTAAAAATAGAGTTACCACATGATCCTGCAAACCCACTCCTGAGCATATATCCAGAGAAAAGTATAATTCAAAAAGATACATGCACCCCAGTGTTCATAGCAGCACTGTTTACAATAGCCAAGACATGGAAGCAACCTAAATGTCCATTGACAGCTGAACGGATAAAGAAGATGTGGTACAATGGAACACTACTCAGTCATAAAAACAAATGAAATCGTGCCATTTGCAGCAACATGGATGGACCTAGAGATTATCACACTAAGTGAAGTAAGCCAGACAAAGAAGGACAAATATCATATGACATCTCTTATATGTGGAATCTTAAAAAAAAAAAATACAAATGAACTTATTTACAAAATAGAAATAGACTCACAGACATAGAGAACAAACTTATGGTTACCAAAGGGGGAAAGGAGGGTGGAGAGGGATAAATTAGGAAGTTGAGATTAACATATACACACCACTATATATAAAATAGATAAACAACAAGGACCTACTGTAGAGCACAAGGCACTATGCTCAATATTTTGTAATAACCTGTAAGGGAAAAGAATCTGAAAAGGAATATATATTATACATCATATATAACTGAATCACTGTGTTGTACACCTGAAACTAACACAGCGTTGTAAATCAACTATACTTCAATAAAAAAATATATATCTTCCATGTAGAAGCCAATGTTTTTAAGGGATAACGAATAAAAGAGTGCTCATTAAGCTTACAAGAATACTATGAAAACCAGAGAAATTACTCAGAACTTAAACTCACAAAAGATTCTTTTTCAGAGGAAAATCTTATCACTGACATTGTTTAGATTGCTGGTGCAGGTTAACAGTGAGAAGCAGAGCAATTCAATCTGTTTTATTATTGCTTTCATACTTTTCATCAACCACACACCCTCATGCTGCCTGCACCCAGAGTGGACCCCTCCCATCACCCACCCTTAATCCTAAGGAAGCCTCACTTAACCTCTAAGCATCTTCTGCTAAGGGGATAAGATAAAGGGAAGCCCCCTTTCTGGCCTTCTAGAAGCACCAACGAGCCATTCTCTGGACCCCAGAGCCCTCAGCTGAGTCACGTGCCTTCCCCAGCTCTCTTCCTCCTTCTTCCAGACACTTGCCTGACTCATCCTTCTGTACAATGTGGGCACGTAAGACCCCAGCCAACCTGCACCTGCAGGTCACACTGGTCTCCACTGGGGTCCTTGCTCATCCAGCACCGAGTCACCCCAGGTGCATTTCGGTTGGTGCCTGGTGTCCGGCTCTGTCCCTGCTGTGCCCAGCACCCCTCATGCAGTCTGGCAGAGCTGCTGAATGAGAGGGGAAGGCAGGGCATGGGCGCTCGGCCCTTTGCTGGGGAGCTCCACAAAATACATAGATGTCTGGAAGACCTGGGGGTTGCCCTGCAATACCCCCAGGCATGTAAACCTTGTTGACCGCCCCCCCGGCATGTCCAGGCAGGCCATGCTGGTAGGAGGTGAGGAGGGCACTCTCTGCCCCTATGCCATGCCAAGCCCCATGCCGGGCACTGTGTATGTATCTCCATTTGAAACTCACAACAACCTTCCCGGCCTCCCACCTGCCTGCCCACCAGCCTGCTGCCTCCCTTCCAAGGGACCAGTCCATCTCAAGGCCCCCTGCTGACTAGCAACTTCTCCTGCTTCGGAATCCCAGAGAGAATCCGCCTGACAACAGCCCTTCCCCTCGCCCCAGTGGTCTCTCCTTGGTCCACCCCACGGTGGCCAGGCCACTGTCCTGATCGGGGGCTAGAGTCCTGTCTAATGCAGGGAGGCCCTATTACTATTATGCCCCTCATTCTACAAATGAGGACACTGTAGAGAGGTTCCAAACTTGCACGGGAGCCCACTGAAGGTGGGCCTGTGCTCCCCCTCCTGTGGTCCCCACCCCAGGGAAACCCCTGGAAGGCAGCAGTGTGCCGCTGGCTGGTCTCCGATGTCAGCCAACCCCAGGTGATGGACTGACTTCTGCTGAGACTTAAAAGCTATTTGAAGCCATCCAGGGAAACCAGCTTTGTGTACATATCAACTCTGTTTGGCAAAATAGCTGGAGTTGGATTTTATTTCTGCTGGGCATTGATTATGGGTATTAATTTGAGAATCTGAAAATTCAATAAAACAGATTAAACCTCCCAAAGAATGAGCGGAGACCATCAACCCGTGCTGCCAAGGGGCGTGAGAGCGAGGTGGGTGGGAAGGAGAACCCAGGGCTGGGTCAGGTCCTGCAGCCGTCTGGCCCCATGGGGCCCCCAGCCTGCTTCTGCCCTGGCACTGAGGGCACAGTGACAACACAGCCCTCCTCTGCAGGACACCTAGCCTGGCTCTGCAGGAAACCAACACCATGGCGAAAAGGGGAGATTCGGAGATTCTTGTTTTTTTAAGTTTGATTTTTCTTTTGAGGTGTAATTGACATATAACATATTAGTTTCAGGGATACAACATAATGATTCAATATTTGTAAACATTGCAAAATGTTCACCATAATAAGTCTAGTTGACCTCTGTCACCTTAACATAGCTACAAAAATTGTTTTTCTTGTGATGAGAACTTTTAAGATCCATTCTCTTAACTTTCAAATATACAATACAGTATTAGTAACTATAGTCATCAAGCTATACATTACATCCCTAGCACATATTTATTTTATTAACTGGAAGTTTTCATCTTTACTCATTTGTCCCCCCGACCATTGCCACTGGCAACCACCAATCTGTTCTCTGTATCTATGAGCTAGGTTTTTTTTTAGATTCCACACATACATGATATTGTACGATATTTGTCTTTCTCTCTCTGACTTATTTCACGTAGCATCTTACCCTCTAGGTCCATCCATGTTGTTGCAAATGGCATTATTTTATTTTTTATGGCTGAGTAATATTCCATTGTATATATGTACCACATCTTCTTTATCCATTCATCCATCAACGGACACAGGTAGTTTCCATATCTTGGCTATTGTGAATAATGCTGCAATGAATATGGAAGTGCAGATATCTTTTTGAGTTAGTGTTTTTGTTTTCTTCAGATGAAAACCCAGAAGTGGAATTGCTGGATCATATGGTAGTTCTCTTTTTAATTTTTTGAGGAACCTCCATACTGTTTTCCATCAATTTACATCCCACCAACAGTGCACAATGTTCCCTTTTCTCCATATCATCTCTAACACTTATTTCTTATCTGTTTGATGACAGCCATTCTGACAGGTGTGTGGTTTTAATTGGCATTTCCCTGATGATTAGTAATGTTCAACATCTTTTTATTTACCTGTTGACCATCTGTATGTCTTCTTTGGAAAAATGCCTATTCAGAACTTCTGCCCATTTTAAAATCAAATTGTTTGGGGTTTTTGTTTGTTTTTGGTTTTGCTATTGAGTTGTATGAGTTCTATATATATTTTGGATATTAACCTTTATCAGATATATGATTTGCAAATATTTTCTCCCATTCTGTAGGTTACCTTTTCATTTCATTGATGGTTTTCTTTACTGTGCAGAAGCTTTTTGGTTTGATATAGTCCCATGTGTTTATTTTTACTTTTGTTTCTTTTGTTTTTGGAGTCAGATTCAAAACATCATCACCAAGACCTATGTAAAGGAGCTTACTGCCTATGTCTTCTTCTAGGAATTTTATGGTTTCAGGTCTTTTGTTCAAGTCTTTAATCCGTGGGACTGTTGATTAGAAGAGTCCAAAGAGATTCAGCAAACTAGAGTCAACCTTGAGTGAATCCTGGTGCAGAACTGGAAAAAAAAAAAAGCAACTCGAAAGAACAGTCCTGGGATAATAGGTGAAATCTGAATGTGGACTGGGTATTAGAAGATATTACAGAACTGTTGAATTTTGGGGTGTGATAATGCTTTTGTAGAAGAATGCCTTGATTCTTAAGAGACACATGCTTAAGTATTTAATTAAGAAATGTCATGATGTCTTACTTTGAACTTACTTTGTATTTCCTTTTCCTTATATGCATTTGTCAGGTCTTATAACAGGGTTATTCTGGTCTCCTAAACAAGTTAGAAAGTATTTCCTGTTCCTCAATTTTCTGAAAGAGTTTTGTAACATTAATATTATTTATTTTTAACTGTTTGATAAGAATCCACCAGTGACTCCATCTAGTCTTGGGGTTTTCTTTGTGGGAAGATTTTTAAAATTATGAATGTAATTTCTTGAATAGATATAAGGCTATTCTGATTCTCTATTTCTTACTGAGTCCGTTTTAGTAAGGCATGTTTTTCAAGGAAATTGTCCATTTTCTTTCAGTTGTCAGATGCATTGGCATAAATGCAAATATTCGTAATATTTTCCTTTTTATTCTTTTTTTTTTTTTTTAAATAAATTTGCTTATTTTATTTATTTATTTATTTTTGCGGTACGCGGGCCTCTCACTGTTGTGGCCTCTCCCGTTGCAGAGCACAAGCTCCGGATGCGCAGGCTCAGCGGCCATGGCTCACGGTCCCAGGCGCTCCGCGGCATGTGGGATCTTCCCGGACCGGGGCACGAACCCGCGTCCCCTGCATCGGCAGGCGGACTCTAAACCACTGCGCCACCAGGGAAGCCCCTTTTTATTCTTTAATGTCTGTAGAATATGCAGTATTATTTCCTTTTTCATTTATCTTAGTGATAATTTCTATTTGCTCTTTTTTTTTCTCAATTATTCTAGCTAGTAGCTTATCAATTTTATTTATCTGGTCAAAGAATCAACTTTTTTCCCCTAGCTTCTTTAGGTGAAAACTTAGATCTTTGGTTTTAAATCTTTCTTCTTTTCAAATATTTGTTTCTAAAAGAAATTTACCTTTAGGTACCAGTTTAGCAGCATGCCACAAATTTTGATGTGTTATCATTCATTAAAAACTTTTTAGATTTCCCTCATGATTTTTTTTTTGACCTGTAAGATATTTGTTATTTATAAATGTGTTAGTATCCAATACTTGGGATTGTCTAGGGTTTTTTTTTGGTTTGTTTGTTTGTTCTTTTTTGCTTCCTGATTAAATTCTAATGTTGTTGAGAAACATTCTATAAGATTGCAATCTTCTGAAATTAACTGAGAATTATGTTATGGTCTAGCAAATTGGTCTATCTTTGTGAACATTTCACATGCACTCAGAAGAAACGTGTATTTTGCAGACGACCCAGGCTTGAATCCAGGTCTGCTATTTACTAGCCATGTGAGTTAAGCAATAAATACAGCTTCTCTGAGCCTCAGTTTCTCCAAATATAAAATGGGAATAAATGATGATATAACTGACCTAACAATGTTGTGGTGGGAATGAAATAAAAGGCTCTTAGCACCCTGAAGTCTCGTTCTCTGTTAGCTGTCCTCTGTTTCCTCCTCCTGCTTCTTCTCATTGTTATTATTACTGTTATGGCCATAATCATTATTGTTGCTATTGTTGCTGTCACATAGTTGCAATCATCTTTTTTTTTTTAACATCTCTATTGGAGTATAATCGCTTTACAATTGTGCGTTAGCTGCTGCTGTATAACAAAGTGAATCAGCTATAGGTACATACATACATCCCCATATCCCCTCCCTCTTGAGTGTCCCTCCCACCCTCCCTATCCCACCTCAATTCGTCTTTAATTGAACTTCTGAGACTGCTATTGAGCCGGACACGCAGGCTCAGCAGCCATGGCTCACGGGCCCAGCCGCTCCGCGGCATGTGGGATCTTCCCGGACCGGGGCACGAACCCATGTCCCCTGCATCAGCAGGCGGACTCTCAACCACTGTGCCACCAGGGAAGCCCTCCAGTGGCTTATTTTACAGTCCGTTACAAAGCTATTCTCACCATCATGATGATTGTCACCCTCATAACGAAACTGCATGCTTTACGTTCTACCCGGAGGTGACTGTGGAGGGAGGCCAGCCCTGCCATATTCTTGAAGCCACAGGGGTCTCCCTGGCGCAGATGAGTGAGGTCTTCGGAGCTGACCAGCCTTCTGGGGACACCTGGTGCTTGATAACACAACTTTCTCACTCTTGACTTCTTTGATGTGCTACTTTTGCGGGGCCCTAGATGGTGTGTCTTTGGGTGATTATCTTCTGTAGGGCACGTGGATTGGAGGTCCTGATAGAACAGGCTGGGACCTGGGACCTGGGACCTGGGACCCTTTGCTACAGTGCTTGCACCTGGGCAAACGTCTCCTAGAGCAATAAAATAAATAAATAAATAAATAAATAAACTATAAGGGACTAAAAATAACTGTGTGCATGTGCAGTCAGGGCAAATTATGGACAACAAGATACAAAAAGACCAGAAAAACCCAACTGCCACTTCTGAGGAGCTGGGAGCAAAAACAGGGTGTTGGGGGCAAAAGCATGTACTGCACATGCCCCCTGCACTCAGCACCACAAAGGGATGGGCAGATCACCTAAGCCACGCCTCCAGCCCGACCCCTGGACACACCCCCACGCTCACCCCATATAAGGAACTAGCTCATACCCACCTCGGGGAGCGAACAAGGGAATCTGTTATTTGTTCTTGCTGTCCCCTGCTGTAGCAGGAGCCCCAGTAAAGACTTGCTTGAATTTCTTGTCTGGCCTCTTATTAATTTCTATTGATTGCGGAAGGCCAGGAACCCTGGTCGGTATCACTGATCTCTTGCATATTAGAATGCATTTTTCAGTTGTCTTCACTGGTGCCAGGGGATCCGGTTGGGTGTAATATCTCAGGCTGTGAACTTTCTCCTACAAAATTGCCTCTCCACTGCTCTATTGCCTTCTGACATTGGAAACAGCAGAACAGAACTCTGAGGTTAGCCTGATTCTTGTTCCTTGAGATAGAACTCTTATTTTTCTGCCTAGTAGCTTAAGATTTTTTTTCCTTCATAACACAATCCCCAAAGTTTTGCGTGGTATAAGTATAAACATCTTTCTTGATCCTTTTTGATCCACACACACAGCTCTCTAGCTGGGAAATCTCTTTTTGATAATATATTGATCACTCTTTCCACATGTTCATTTATTCAAAAACTATTTATTGAGTACCTAGGTTCCAGGCACTGAGAATACAGCAGTGAAGAAGATAAGACTCCTGCCCTCAGGGAGCTTCCAGATGATAAGGGAAACAGTCAATAAACAATAAATGAAAATGATAAAGGAGCTCCAGGCAGCAGCAAGCAGGTCTTTGGAGGAAAATAAAACAGCCTGAGGGATGGAGAATGCAGGGGCAGGGAGTTCTGCCTGGAGGGGGTGGGGGATGGCTGGAATTTCAGCCTCTTCCTTCCTTAGGAATGTCTATTCTAGTTCACCATGGAATTGGATCTCTTTTCTGCCCTTGATGCCAAAAGCTCAGCCTCTGTGCACCTGTGCTGAATTGAATCTCAGAGACAGAGTTTTGGGTGAAGTAGAAAATAATAGCTTTATTGCTTTGCCAGGCAAAGGAGGACACAGAGGGCTTGTACCCTGAAAAACTGTGTGTCCCAAACCTGGGCGGGGTGGGGGGCGGATTTGGTGAGGAGTTTTATAGCAGTGGTTCAAGGGCGGGGTTGCTGATAAGGACCAGGGCGTGTGCAGGGCCTGCACTCCTTTAATCTGGCCTCAGGGTGTCTCCTGGTGAGCTTTTGTTGGGGGTTTTACTTCTGCAGAAGAGCTCAGAGATACTGTTCTGTGTATCCCTTGAGGCGGGGCCAGGACCTGCCCCAAGGCTGCACTCTTGTTTCTCCTCCCTTGTCTCTGCATCCCCTCTCTTCCCTGATTAGCAGCTGTTTGAACCTGCCCTTTGGAACGCAGGGAAGGTCATGGAGGCTGAATGAAGCTTATTCCCTACAAACAAGAAACAGGGGGACACAGGAAGTCTTCCGAGCCCAGGACCCCCACAGGGTCCTGCTTGGTTTCACCTTCAATATGTAGTTTTTAAATTTTTATCATTTGCTTCTATTTTTTCCCCCAGCAATCTGGGAGAACTTGCCAAGGTGTCCTCCATGCATCAACTGTGCCATCAATTCAATTTTCCCCAGTCCCTTGTGCTCTTTTCTGCCTCTGGTGAAGACCCTGAGCCATCAGAATGACTTCAGCTTTCTCTTGCTGTGTGGTCCTTTTCCATGGGTCTCATATAAATTCTGCTTTTCTAGGCTTAGTCTTGTGTGTGGCTTATGAAGTCCCTCTGTGCCCCCTTCAGTGAAGGTCAGTGGGCAGGATGGAAGGGTAGTCCTCTCTGCACCGTGTCCCATGGGCTGCGGGGCTGGGACACAGCCCGCCTGGATGACAGGTGGGTGCAGGTCGATGGACACTGCACCCAGTCCCACCCCTGAGAGCACAGGATGAGGGCAGCCCTGTCTGGAAACGCCCCCACTGCCTCGGGCAGTCACGCCAAACAGAGGGATCCCAAGGACACTCCCGGTGGCTAGATGGCTAGAAAACGCTTCCACTGTGGTACCCACCTCTGCCTTGACTTGCGGGAGGGAATTTGGAGGGGCAGGTAATTGCACAAAACCACATACTGTTCTGCCTTGAAGTTTCTCTTCTGAGCCCCCAGAAGCCCCAGGGCTGGAGAGGTTATTTATGTTAACCTCCTATTTAGAAATTAAGTTCCGATTTAGAAATTAAGGATTGTAACTTAGCATTAACCCAGATGTCAAGACATAATGAGACACACTGTGGGGGAAATTGGATTCCACTTTGCCAAAGACCCATTTTATTTATAATAACCAGCCACTCACATTCTGCCAATATTGATGGATCATATGTTTAAAAGTTTGATAGCTCATTCATTTCTATAATTACATTTATTTCAAATTAAATAAGTCTCATACACCCTTGATATACAAAGAGACAAAATTAATTTGTGGATCAGAATTAACCTGCCATTCAACCCCTGGAACTGTCCTTCCTAGAAGCCCTTGGAGAGCGACATTCTGCCATTTCACAGATGACGATTTGCATATGAACCATTTTTAACCTGGAAGGGGCTTGTCCTGGGGCTTGAGGGGAAGTGTCATTGCAAAGGGGACAGGGTTCCTCGCTCATCAATAGGCCCAGATACGGAGACGGGGCCATTTGCCAATAGAGCCGATCTGCCTGGAAAACAGCAAAAGCAATGAAGGGGCAGCTGCCAGGTGTTACAGGTAAGGTGTGAGCATTGGCACTTGTCCCCAATCCTCTAGTTGCTGGTGAGTGACCTTGAGCAGGATTCTCGCAACTGCCCTTTCCTGAGCAGGGTGGTAAGGATGCCCACCACTTCCTGCTTGCCCACACCCCTTGTGGGAGGCCCGTCTCCTGGCCACAACTGGCTTGACCGAGAGTGGAGTCAAGGGCAGTGTGGCCGATCCGCTGGGCATGGAGACCCTGAACAGCTGGGCTGCGTGAATGACATTGAGGGGCACTTCCTGTGTGGTCAGCCTGAGTTCACACCATGTACACTATGGGGAAGCTGGTCCAGAGAAAGGATGGAGTTGCCTTGCAGAGCGGGGCAGAAGTGGTACTGGGCAGATCGGGGGGTGGGAGGGGGAAAGAGAGAGACGGAGAGACAGAGAAGAAATGGAGAGAGAGCAGGATGGAGAGAGAGAGCGATGGAAAGGGGGAGGGAGAGGCATTTGCCCTTTGACTCTGGCCCCAGCTGCCCTGCACCTCAGCTGCCCTGGGTTCCCTGTTCTCGGCCATCTGAGCTTGCTCTACATTTGCTCAGGACACCCTCCTTCGAGCCTGCAGACTGTGACAGGCTTTGGCTCTGAGCTAAGCCCCGGATTCAGGACGAGGCCTCTGCCTCAGTGAATGCATCCTCTAGGGCAAGAGTCATCCCAAGTACCACACAGTGTTCCCCAGCTATGGCTCAGGGTGCCCACCCTGCTCTGAGCTTCAGTGCTGTCGCCTGTGACGTGGACCTAACACTTTCCTGGCAGGAGCCGTGCGAAGATAAGGGTAATGTGTACGGGACATCAGCCCAGCCCTGGTGCATCTTAGGTGCTCCACAAGCGGCAAAAGAAAAAAAGCCAAGGCTGGCAACACAGAGACACTGGGGGAGGGAGATGGTGATGGAGGCCCCTGAATTTGGGAGGAGAAAGGAGCAGAAGAGGGCAGCCATTCCTGGATTAGCTGGGGCTGAGAGATGTGGAGCCCCACATGTCCCAGCGTGATGGTAAAATGTGGGAAAGACTGCAGGGTGGCATCCTGGTCTCAGATGTGGCCCCGGAGAATGACCTGTCCGTGGAGTGGCCTGGGAGGTCCCACATATTTTCACAGGCCTGGAGTGGGGAGCTGAGGTTATTGAGGGGTAAGTCCATGAGACCTGCCGGGGTCCTGGGTCCAGAAACAGCAGAGAGGTTGCCCGGGAGATGGAAGGAGGGCTTGGTTCTAACCCAGGACTATCATGGGGGGTCAAGATGGAGCCCACGGACTGTGGCGAGAGAGCACTGGCCGTGGCCTGAGCCAAGGCTGGACAGGACATGACACACCTTGGTCCTTTACAGGGGCCAGCCAGACGGCCACTGAGATCTGGAAACACCCTCAGGACACCTGCCTAATCTCCTCTCCCTCCCCCAATTCATCCTGGTCCCAGGGGTTAGGGGTTGGGGGGAATTCTGAATTGATGGAGTTTTAAACCCACAATGGCTAAAAAAATTGATTTTGACTCTGTTTACTTGTAAGTAACTAGGAGCCATCCAACAGAACGGGGCTCAGCATCAGAAATTAAGTGACGCACAGACATAGAGAACAGACTTGTGGTTGCCAAGGTGGGGGGGGGAGGGATGGGTTGGGAGTTTGGGATTCACAGATGCAAACCATTCTATAGAGAATGGATAAACAACAAGGTCCTACTGCATAGCACAGGGAACTACATTCAACATCCTGTGATAAACCATCATGGAAAAGGACATGAAAAAGAAGATATATATGTATATAACTGAATCGCTTTGCTGTACAGCAGAAATTAACACAACATTGTAATTCAACTATACTACAATAAAATTTAAAAAATAAAAAAGGAAAACAATGAACTTTAAAAAAATTTAAACATGAAATCAAAATGTCAAAAAAAAAGAAATTAAGTGATGTAAAAAATGGAGGTTTGCTCTGGTATACTTGACTCTTGTGAACATGAAACTTATCCCCTGGAACCGGCATTTCACAGCCTCCCACCCCCTCCCCAGGAGGATAGGAGACTCTCCAGCGCTTGGGAATCATATTTAGCAGGAAAATCTCCACAGAGGCACGTGACTGTCTTCAAAGGTTTGAAGAGTTGGCATGTGGCAGAAGGAATTGGTGCCTCCTTTTCAGAGGATCAAGGTGTTAGTAGTTATGGGAGGGGAGCCGTTTGCAACTCAGGCTGAGAGATGAAGGTTTCCTGCCCACCCCCCACCCCCCCGTGCCCCCGTGCTCTCCACCTCACGTGGGTGGTCGGCACAGGGATGGAGGACCATGTGTTAGGGGCTGCAAAGAAGAAAGCGTTTCCGGGTCCTCTCTAACTTAGAGGTGGACAACTGCCTACCCAGAGCTGCTGTCCTTTGCGCAGCTCTAGAATGAAAGAGTGAAGAGAATCCAAGGCCAGACCCTGGGGACTCACAGGGGGTCAGCACTGCAGGGAAAGTGACATTCCTTAATTCACTCCTGCAGTCCCCACAACAATCCAGTGATATTTGGAGTTATCATCCTGATTTTACAGTCGAAACCGATTCAACCGGAGTAATGAACCTGCCCAAGGCTACCCACTTACTAAGCAGCAGAATCAAAGTGAAATTGCATCCTAGGGCCCTTCCCAAACTTTCTACACCTCTTTAATGACCTATATTCTAAGAGGGAAAATTTCAGAAGACCAAATTTTTAAAACCTCTTTATTACATTCTGTGGACTTCAGAGAGAATTCTGAAGTGTAAATCAGCTCAGATAAAGCCTCAAGTGGAGACAGGCAAACGCGCGATTGTTTTGGTATCTTTCTGCACCGCCCGGAATCCAGCGTTTTTTGCCTTCCCTCCCCAGAAGTCTCGAGCTCTTGGTACTGTATAAATATTTCACAACATTTGGGCCTGCAGAAAGAAGAGGGAAGGAACCCCCCTTTGTGTGTTTCTGGGACATCGTGGGTGAGGTGCTAGGGACTGCAGGCGGGAGAACAGACCAGGCAATCGATCTGGGCCTCCTGCCCTGTCTCCCGGCAAAGCTCATCCACAGTCGTCGAGTGGTCCATCAGGGCTGAACCGCTCTGGCTGACTTACCTGCCAAGATGCTTTGTGGCTGCTACTTAGAGAGGCCATTTAAAATTCAGTACTCACCGAGGGTTCCATGCACTGTAGGCTCTGGATAAATGTTGCTTATGAATTTGGGAGGGAAAGAAGCCATAGAATCCAGAGTGTGTTGCCCACGGGAATCTGACACAGAGAGCCCTGGGTAGGCCACAGGGTCCACGGGGGCCAAGGGTTCGGACCCTACCTTGCCCCCTGGCCACCCCTCTGTCAAATGGGGCCCTCACTGGTCAAACTGCAGACCCACCAGGGGCCGTGAGCACTGCGGGGGATGGGGAAGGAGGCACCAGGCTGGGGGGACTCTACAGACCCAGTGTCCATCAGGGTCACCCAGACCTGGCGCTTTGGCCAGTTGTATAGGGAAACAGCTGTAGTTTCAAACAATGAACAACAACACCACCCCTCAGCTTCTCATAGTGTTTCCTAATTAATTTGACAACAACTAGGCCTCTAATGCCATGTGTCAACTTGGCTGGGGCTCAGTGCCCAGGGATTTGGCCAAACACTGTTCCTGATGCTTCTGTGAGGGCATTTTTGGATGAGATGTGCATTTAAATTGGTGGACTTTGAGTAAAGCAGGTTGCCCTCCATAATGTGGGTGGGCCTCATGCAATCAGTTGAAGGCTGACAAATTCCCGGAGCAGGAGGGAATTCCGCCAGCAGGCTGTCTTTGGATTCCAGCTGCAACTCTTTCCTGAGTCCTCACTTAACTGGCTTCCCCTATCAGATTTTGGACTCACCAAGCCTCTGCAATTGTCTGAGTCAATTCCTTAAGATAAATCTTCTCTATATAGTCACCTCTTATTGGTTCTGTTTCTCTGGAGAACGCTAACACAGCATCTAACGCTGCACCCCTTTGTCTTCTCCTGATTCTTATTTATTTAATAAATATAAATAAGGTTTAAGAAATAAACCAATATTTATAAATTGAAAAAACAAACAAAAAAAACTAGGCCTCAAAGATGTCCCTCCCCGGATGGAAGCACCAGAACAGTTTTGTGAGTTAGATTTTCCCTGCGGATAGGAGGAGAGTTTTACCCGCCGTGACTGGGACGAGCCCCAGCGAGTGGCCCCCGCTGTGTCCAGGGAGCTGATTCAGTGCCAAGTGGAAGGGGTCAGAAGCAGTTCGGCACAGGCCTCGTTTGCTGGCTTCTAGCACCTTCCCCAAGACAGTACTTTGGAGAGTAATTGTCAGGGCGTTTTCAGCTATGAGTAAGAGAAACTCTGACTCCACCTGGCTGAAGCAACCACATGAAACTCGTCAGCTCCTCTAACTGAAAAGGCCCACGGGGCCATCTTCAGACAGATGAGGGTTGGTCCAGGCATGGAGAGCCGGCTATTCCCATGACAATGCTTTTCATGTCACGGTGGCAACTTCATCCTCTGTTTGTTAAGGCTCCTGTAACAGATGACCACCAACTGGGTGGCTTAAAATAACAGAGGTTTATTCTCTCAGAGATTGGAGGCTAGAAGTCTGAAATCCAGGTGTTCAGGGCCGGGCTCCCTCTGCAACTCTGGGCAAAATCCTTCCTTGCCTCTTCCAGCTTCTGCTGGCTCCCAGCAAGCCCTGCCATTCCTTGGCTTGTAGCTGCGTCTCCCCGATCTGCCTCTATCTTCCCTCTGTGTTTTCTTATCAAGACACCAGTGACATGGGATTTAGGGCCTACCTAATCCAGGATGACCTCAACTTATTACGTCTCCGGAGACCCTCATTCCCAGTATTTCCCAATCATATTCTGAGGTTCCAGGATTGCAGGGGGTACGCTTTCACCCCACCCTGGTTGCCTGCCTTTGCAGAAACAGGAGACCTGGAATAACAAATGAGGAGACAGGGCCTGGTGGACACACAGGTGTCTTCCCAACTATGGAATGAAAGCTTGAGGGTGGGTATTGTTGGGGACCCTACCCAGACTTCCTGGATCCTTTTCACCGATTCTGTGTGCCTCTGACTTTACGTGCCTACACTTGACACTCTGTAGAGGCTGCCCTTGGGTCACTGGTGAGGCTCATACAAAGAACTGGGGGTACTTGAGAGTTTGCATTCCCAGGGGGCAGTCCTTTGCAAGCTCAGCTCCCTTGCTTCAGGGGAGGGTAACTCACACCTGAGTTCCCCTGTAGAACCAGCCACCTTCTGCAGCTACCTTCCCAAGACCTTACCTGAAGCCACACCCTGGCTTGGCTTCCCCCATCCCCTCACTGATCCCCCCAGGAACATTTCCATCACAAGGCACTTAACCAGGAATCCTCCTTTCAGGGTCTGCATCTGGGTAGGGTTACCAGATTCAGCAAATAAAGATATAATAATAATAATAAAATAAAGATTAGTAATACTTAATAACAATAAGTAAAATTAAAATAGTTCATTTTATTTAATTTTTTTTTTTTTTTTCCCTGCGTTACGCGGCCCTCTCACTGTTGTGGCCTCTCCCGTTGCGGAGCACAGACTCCGGACGCGCAGGCTCAGCGGCCATGGCTCACGGGCCCAGCCGCTCCGCAGCATGTGGGATCCTCCCGGACCAGGGCACGAACCCGTGTCCCCTGCATCGGCAGGCGGACTCTCAACCACTGCACCACCAGGGAAGCCCTAAAATTTTTTTTAATTTTAAGTTTTTAACCATTTTTAAAATTGAAGTATAGTTAATTTACAATGTTGTGTTAGCTTCAGGTGTACAGCAAAGTGATTCAGTTATTCATGTATATCTATTCTTTTTCAGATTTTTTTCCATTATAGGTTATTACAAGACCATGAATATACAGTAAAAGCCCAGTGAAATTTGAATTTCACATCAACAACAAATTAATTTTTAGTATAAATATGTCCCATGAAATATTTAAGACATACTTATATGAAAATATAATTTGTTTACCTGAAATTCAAATGTTAGTGGGTGCCCAGTATGTGGTTCCCAATTTCTGAGGAGCCTAATTTCAGACAAACTGTGCTCTGGGTGAACAAACTTAGGACACCATCTGGTTCCTGAACCAAATCACTGTAACAGGAGACAGAGGATCCTGTCAGGATCCAGCCTGGGTCTGTGGGTGACACTAAGTCCACCTAAACTGTAGGGTTGTGTGCTCCGTGTCGGGGAGGCAGGTGACCACAAGCGCTGTTACCACATGTAAGTGATCTTGTCGTCTCATTGTTGACGGTAGTTGTAGTCTAGAACGCCACAGTGAATGCTGAGTTATAGCACTGAAGCATCGCTCCCAGGGAAAATACAGGATCAGGGTCCTGAGTCTGCAGTCACCACATTTTTGTCAACCAATCAATACAGAACCTTGAGTGTTTCTGTGTAAAGACACCTCATCTAATCTACACTGTGAATTCGTTCACACTCAACTCACGGCCAACAGCGCTGTAACTCACGACTAAAAGAAACTCATCTAACGTACATATTTTCTCCAAAAGGCACATACAGCCTTCTCGGGCTCAGGACACCAGACAGCATTTCAGCACATGCTGGAGGGCTGTTTCAAACAGTGAAATCACCCACAGCAAACACAAAAATGTGACATTAAATAGACCATGAAAAGGACACTAGTTTACAGTCTGAGCTGAAACGAGAAGGCAGAGCCTCATGTTGTCCAACTCCAGCTGGGAACGGGCACATTGAGTGACTCAGATTTTTGCCCCTGTGCTCGTGCCCACAAATGACCCCAAAAGCAAGCACTGCAAGTATTGATTTAGGGTTACAAGTACATCTTAGCAAGTAGTCAAATTCACAAATACAGAATCCGCGAACACTACTATACATAAAATAGACGACCAATAAGGACCTACTGTACAGCACATGGAACTATATTCAATATCTTGCAATAACATATAAGGGAAAAGAATCTGAAAAAGAATAGACATATATGTATATGTGTATAACTGAATCACTTGGCTGTACTCCTGAAACTAACACAACACTGTAAATCAACTCTACTCCAATAAAAATAAAATAAAAAGAATAAGGATGGACCGTACCTGTAAAACTTCGTTAGTGGTTGTTTGCAGAGTTACCTGTGCTGGTTTCAAGCGTACTCATATTACGTTTACTCTTCGGAGAATCTTCTGCTATGAAAATAGAGGGTCCAGCTAGGTAAACACAGAATGCGGACAAACAGCCTATCACAAGGCACTCTGTTTGCACAGCTATCAACATGCAGCCTTTACTCACTCTGTAAAGGTGGCACCTAGCCACGCACTCGGTGTACACAGTAACTGAGTGCCAGGCACCACATTTGCCTGTCTCTTTAGTACCTGTAAGATACGAAATTCCTGAACTCAGCCCATAGCTGCGTTCATCTGTAAACAGAGCTGCTTGCTTTTTTTAAAAGCAGGGGAAAAGCCGTGCCCTGAGCCACTTTACAAGTTGCTGCTACTATGTACACAGCCATCTGCTAGCAGCTCGTCTCACATATCCGAGGTCCTAGCGGGACTGTTTAAGCAAGAGTCATGATTTTCAGGGTTTGGAAGGGGTCATCCCCCCCAAGCCTTTATTTATCTCTTGAAAAGTTTTTTTCTTTCAGATTGACTGTTTGCCCAAGACAATCAAAACATCAAAAAGTTTTCCTTGGCTAGAGGGATGAATTGGGAGTTTGGGGTTAGCAGATGCAAACTATTATATAGAGAACGGATAAACAAAGTTCTACTGTAGAGCACAGGGAACTATATTCAGTACCCTGTGATAAACCCTAAAGGAAAAGGATATAAAAAAGAATGTATGTATATGTATAACTGAGTCACTCTGCTGTATACCAGAAACTAACACAACATTATAAATTAACTATACCTCAATAAAATAAATTGAAAAAAAAATGTTTTTTTCCTTAGCTAGAGCTGGCAGGCTTCTCCCACAGAGCTCTGCTCAAATGTCAGTCTGTTTTCCCAGACACTAGAAGCGTATCCTGGTAGAACTGTATTGGGGTGGGGAGGTGCCGTTTGGCATGGTCAGGTGTTGTCATGGCAGGCCTCCCACAAAAAGGGTTCCTAACTTTTTATTTTCCCCAGTTTTTGAATTTCAATGAATTTCACCGTTTTAAAATTCCTTTTATCTTTCCCCCAGATTGTATATACAGACAGTTTTGGAATCAGCTGTTACTAAAAGGCTTGCCCAGCTGCCCCCTAACCCCCAGCCCAACTGCTTTGGACTCTCTGAGCTTTTTATTCAGGCACTGATCACCTTCTTGTTAATAAGATGCTTCTATCTTATTGATTGATCCATCCTGGTGTTACGTGTTCATTTCCTGTTGGGTAGCTGAGTCTGTAGCTCTCCCAACCCTCGTGCATGTGCCTTCCCCACCCCGTGAATATAATTATATCATGACTCCAAGTTAATCAACAGTATTTATTTCCATCGTTGTAACCATATAAATAGTGTTTGCGGCAGAGCATGTTTTTTGTTTCTTTTCCCTGAACATCTTTTCTTCTTCTTTAATAACCAACAAATTTTTTCACCAGCTTAATTTTCTAGGGGCTTCTTGCTGGTTTCTCTTTTCAAATGCTCCACAGGCCTGACGCATGTCAGTAATAGTTTGTTTGTTTTTTTAATATTTGTTTGTTTATTTGGTTGCACTGGGTCTTAGTTGCGGCAGGCAGGCTCCTTACTTGTGGCACATGGGCTCCTTAGTTGTGGAACACATGTGGGATCTAGTTCCCTGACCAGGGATCGAACCCAGGCCCTCTGCATTGGGAGTGCAGAGTCTTCACCACTGCGCCACCAGGGACATCCCCAGTAATAGGTTTTTTTCAAACCCCAAGCCCAGTTCTAACAGTGCCTTTCTACCTGGACCGGGCATCCCCCTGGCGTCCTCCCACCCAGGGCTCCCATGCCCCTCCCCCTGCCTTGAGACCCCACAGCCTCCTCATTCTCAGTCTAGACCCTAAAGCACATCCTCGGGTAGTTTCCTCGGGAAGGGTGGCTGGGAAGTGGATTTTCTGAGGTTTTGGGGGCTGAAGATAATTCTATTCTACTGTCACATTTAAATCATCGTTTGGCTGGGTAGCCCGTTCTAGGTTGGAAATAAATGTCCACTGTGTTGGAACCAGGGGTCCATTTTCTTTAGTGCCAGGTGCTGCATGGAGCAGACCAGCGCCACTGTGATTCCCGTTCCTGGGGATCCAACCAGCTGTTTTTAATTTGGAGGCTCCAAGAATCCCCTCTCCTGTCCATAAGGATCATGCATTCCCACACTTCATCGTCCAGGCAGGAAACCTCGCGACGCCGTGCCCCGGCTTGGATGGGTGCAGACTTTCTCCCTTCCACGTGCTCTGGGCATCTCCCTGCCTCAGTCTCACTTGCTAGCGTTTTGCAGCCTGGGCTCCACCCTTGGGAACAAAGACTTGCCACCTTGGAAGCTGTTTTATAACACACGAGGCCAGGGCGGTACGCACATCCCAAAGAATGGGGGACCGAACAAGAGATGGTGCAGGTATCAGAATGTGTGCGTCAGACAGGGTCTGATCTGAGCCTCCGAGGGCGGGGACACTCGGCCCGCACTGTGCAGTCTCTGTGCCAGGTCAGCGCGGCCAGGCTGGACCACAGTCCCCAGAATGCCACTTCCAGTTTGCTTCCCATCACACTGGGCCACAAGGGCTGTCCTCTTGGGGTATGGAAGGGGTCGTGGCCACTTTGTAGCATATACACACCTTCCCCCAATTGTTCAGCACACCCTGTCTAGCTGCTGGGGGAAGGAATCCTGCAGATGGGGTTAAAGTCCATCATCAGCTGGCCTCAAATAATCCAAAGGGGGAAATTCCTGGGTGGGCCTGACTTAACCAGTTAGAAGCCCTTTGGGAGGACCTAGGTGGCACCCAGCAGAGACTCCAAACCACAGTGGGGGCTCCACTTGCTCTCCTTTGCCCTGGGTCCTCCCTCCTGACTGCTGCCTGGGACCACAACCTCTGCTGGTGGCCGTGGGGTCCAGCCTGCTCCTCATTGGCCCTTCCTGACCTCCGGCCTCTGGACTTTGACCTGCTTAGTCAGTCCCCATGATGGAGTAAGCTGACTCCCTGTAATAAATCCTGTAATTTACATACATATCTCCCATGGTTCTGCTTCTGGGTTGAGCCCTGACTGATACTGATTCCAGCAAAGAATCTGCCTTCCCCCGGGGGCGCTGCTGTGCTCAGGACTCCACTGTAAGGCTGGGTCCCCCGGGGCAAGCTCAGGGGTGGCCCAGGACAGTGTGCTCCCAGACCATCCTCTGGGACTTAGAAAGCCAAATTCTCCACCCATACCCAGAGACTCAAGTTTGAAAACTACTGCTCTTGGGGAATTGAGGTGTCCCACCCTCTGCTGATTTTTGTCCAGGTGCCCATGTAGAGTGAGCCGGCTGTGCTGACCAGGCCCGGGACACCCTCAGGCTCTCTTTCCTGTCTTCAAACCAGCCCAGGGTCTGCCCCCAGAGCCTTGTCCTTAGAGGCACAAAATACTAAATGGAGCCCAGGCTCTGAAAGTCAAGCCTGCCCCTGCCCCTTACAGTGTGAGGACTCCCATCCGAAGGCTGCCCGGGGTTCTCAGCATGAGGCCAAGCTCACAGTGTCATGAGGAGGCCCCGCGTGATCAGGCCCCTCCCGGTCCTTCCAGCTCCTGACCCCCCACCCTCTCCAGTCACCTGCTCCCAGGGCCTTTGCACCTGCTGCCCCCCTGCCGAGGGCTCCCTTTCTTCACTGGGGACGCCTGCCCATCTTCACTCTCAGCCCTGATGTCACCTCCCCAGGCCTTTCCCCACCAGGGATTTTCCTAGCATCCTATGTGTTTCCACTCATCACAGCTTGGGATGATATATTTGTTCTATTTTTCCATATTTATCATCTATATTAACAGCTATCTTCCCATCGGCTCACCCAGGACAGACCCCCACGCCCTAGGAGGTTCTTCTGGATAAAAGTTTGTTAAATGGATAAACGGCCCTCCGTGCGTCACTCCACGTCTCCGAGGTTCAGTGTTTTTAGCGGGGAAACAGGGCTGATGACATCCACCTTGCAGGGCTACTCTGAGGATGAAACGAGATGACAGTCCCTGGCCCCGTGTGTGGCCGGCAGGGGGCGCTCAAAAGTCCCAGCAGGTGTGGCTGGCGGTTAACGCCCTCCCCACAACTTGGCTAATCGCCTCCCCAGGCTAGAAGTGCCCTTCCCTCTGTGCCTGCCACTCAGCCCCAGGAATCTGCTCCTCATCTGTCTCCACCACTCCCTAAAGCTCCTCATGCACGGGATCTGTCCCTTCATCATTTTCATCCCGTTGCTGGGTATGGTGCCGGCACAGAAGGGACCGCAGGGGTCTTACGTGGGGCTCCCCAAAAGCAGGTCCTGGGACAAGGGCCCCTGAGCGGGAGATTTATTGAGGACCTGCTCCCATTAGAAGCCAGTGGGAAAACTGAACAAGGAAGAAAGAAAGGGGAGGGGCCGAGACAGGGTGGAGCTTCAGCTTGACCTCAAGAGGGGCCCCACCTGAGGCCAAAGAGCTGAGCTTTCACTCCAGGCACCGGCTAAGGGTGGGAGGGCAGGGGAGGGCGGCACCTCCCAGGTGCTTGGATTCTCTGGGCTGGGGCCGTGGACTCCACGGAGGCGAGGTCAGTCACTCCTCCCAGGAAGAGCTGCGGGAGCTGTGTGTAAATGCAAAAGTATGAGGGGGGGCAGAGGAGGGCACGCAGATGGTGGAAGGACCCAGAGGGGGTTGGGAGAGCCCCAGCTACGCATCACACTCCACAAAGCTTCCTCCCGCTTCCCCGAAGGATCGCCCTGACGTGAGAAGGAGTTTCTTGAAGACTGCAGAGGGACAGCTCTCTGGCGTTTCAGTCAGGATGGCCAGCCTGGAGAAAAGCGAGCTATAATTGCTTGGACAGTGGGTCAGCCTCCAGCCTTGCAAACTCCACTTGCCTCTGTGGTCCAACCTGGCCCCTGGTGGCTCTGGGGCCCCGGGCTGGTGGGTAGGAGAAGGACCAGGAAGCCTGGCATCCCGCTGCAGCCTGAGAAGTGACCACTGCTGCTCAGGTGAGAGCTGGCTTGGTAGACCTTTTTCCAAGGAGAGGATGGGAAAAGCCAGATGGAAAATCCTGACTTGGCCAATTAATACGAGCAGCAGGAAAATCCCTCAGTTGATCCCCTAACAACCAATCTCTGTTCCCAGGTCCATGGGAAGGCAGAAAAAAATGGATCCCACGTGAAGGAAAATTGAAGTGTGCCCAAAAGTTCATCAGGACTTTCCTGTCTTCCCTCTCTGGGTTCCCGGCCGGCAAAAGTTGCAAGAACATGTCTCCTTGTTTAAGCAAGGTAATTTGATCCGGGCAATAATCATCATAAATATTCATGGTTTTGCCTTAACATTAGGATAACATCTGTTTCCAAACATCTGCAATCTGTTTTCAATGCTTCAGTAAAATGTAAATTAGCTCTAACTAATACAATAAAGCACTAATGGGGATAATGGTAATGAAAGCTGCCCATTAGGGCAGGAGTCCAGCCCCGTCTCTAGTGGCCAGTTTTCTGGAATTCTCCAGAACTTCCCTCAAATGGAAGGGGCTTAGGAAGCCTCTCCTGGCCTCCTGGCTTGCTGCCTAAACCAGCTAACTCTGCACTGGCCAGGGCCCCCTCTGGGCCTCACCCTTCTCCAGAGGATGCTCACAGATCTTTCTAGAAGTCGCGTCCACCCAGGCAGGTCCCAAGCACAGAGCCCTCTCATGCTGCAGAACAAGGTCCAATCTC
This sequence comes from Orcinus orca, assembly GCF_937001465.1. Classification (NCBI taxonomy): domain Eukaryota; kingdom Metazoa; phylum Chordata; class Mammalia; order Artiodactyla; family Delphinidae; genus Orcinus; species Orcinus orca. Next base: position 5,314,722 of record NC_064565.1, on the reverse strand, counting down.
TTGGCCTGCAAACCAGACCCGTCACCTGTCCCAGCCCCAGCTCTTGCTAGCATCCCTAACCCCAGCCCCAGAATGCCCAGCACTCTCCGTTCCTCGAAGGTCCCAAACACCCCTTCTCTTTTGTGTGTCCTTTACCACTAGGTCATTGGCCCCATGCCGGGAGCACCCAAACACAGTGAGGAGAAGACCAGCTGACAGTTGTGAAACAGACTGGGCCCTCCCAGGAGAAATGTTGATAGTTTATAATTTCACTCTCACTAGTCATAATTATTTTATTTTACGGAAGTTTAGTTGATTTACAATGTTGTGTTAATTTCTGCTGTACATCACAGTGATTCAGTTATACACATATATACATTCTTTTTCACATTCTTTTCCATTATGGTTTATCACAGGATATTGAGTATAGTTCCCTGTGCTCTACAGTCAGATTTTGTTGTTTATCCATTCTGTATATAATAGTTTGCATCCGCTAATCCCAAACTCCCAGTCCAAGCTTCCCCCACCCCTTCCCCCTTGGCAACCACAAGTCTGTTCTGTATGTCTGTGTGTCTGTTTCTGTTTTGTAGATAAGTTCATTTGCGCTATATTTTAGATTCCACATATAAGTGATATCATATAGTATTTGTCTTTCTCTGTCTGGCTTACTTCATTAGTATGATCATCTCTAGGTCCATCCATGTTGCTGCAAATGGCATTATTTCATTCTTTCTTATGGCTGGGTTATATTCCATTGTATATATGTACCACATCTTCTTTATCCATTTCTCTGTCCATGGACATTTAAGTTGTTCCCATGTCTTGGCTATTGTAAATTCACTAATCATAATTTTAAACAAATTAAAACAATGATGAACAATAAATAATAGTATGGGTTTATGTTGTTAGGTGAAATAGCTAAGTTGCAAAAACAATTTGTGTCAGATGATTCTACTCTCTTTTATTTAAAAATAGGTATATATATTGGGGAAAACTCTGGGGAAAATATGGATGCAAATGCATCTCTTAAGAGATGCAACTCTTAGCCAAATTGGTAAGAGTTACCTTTGAGACACAGAATTGGGGTAGGTGACTTTGTTTTCTTATTTGAATTTGTTACAGAAATATGTCCTGTATTTTTTAAAGAAAGCCACTTATTAATTTCAAAGGGGAAAATAGAAACTTTATTATGAACCAATCTGGAGGCTACCCTCTTAACCAAGTTATCAAAATGAGCGTCACCATCAATGGGACCAGCTGACATCATGTACCTCCTGACATGATGTGCTGAGGAGGACATAACGTCCCTTCTGCGGTCTCCCTGACAAAATGCACAGCCTGGTCTCCCCGCCATGGTCCTCTCCCCGACAGCTCTGTGAGGGCCTTCTGCTCTGACCCCTGGCACTGGGGAACCTGGGGGCTGAGGGCCCTTAGCCAGTCAAGTTCATCCACGTGGCAGCTGGAGTGGGGGCAGAGCCAATGGGGGGTAGAGGCTGAGGAGGAGCCAGCCCAACACGGTGGAGTCTTGGCTTTAGCCCAGCAGCTGAGCGGCTCGGGGCAAGTTCCTGAATCTCTTAAGCCTCACATGGGTCAAGGTCTCAAGGTAACCAGTACAGTCTCTGGCACATTCTGGAAGTTCAACGACTCATCAACTTCCCCTTCTTTCACTTCCTTCTCTGGTGAAGACTGCCCAAAGCATTCAAAGTGAGGATGAGAGATAGCTCTTTCCCTCAGTTTCAGTAGTTAGTCAATGAAAATACGTTTGCATGTCGACAAGCATGTGTATTTGAATTTTAGATGAGTTAAATCATTGCTAAAAGTTCTAGTCACTAAGGATAGTTTTTTTAAATGGCAAAAAGAAGTGATTAAGTGAAGATTCACTGTAAGAGTTACTGGCGTGTCTCGTGGTATGTGGACCTGAGTCAGTCACGTTACCTGCATGTCCCATAACTTCAGCCTTTGGTTTCTATTCATGGATGGTGTGAATGTTGCCTTCCTATATCTAAATTTAATTTCTGTTTGGAGCCCCTACTGCACTGCTGGTGTAAACTTAGGTTCAGTCCATTCAGAATACCCTATTTCTTTCCTGAGGGCTTGAAGTCACAAGCATCCCACTCTGGAATCACAGGGACATCTTAATTCTGGCTGCTGTTGGGTTGCCAGGCTGGCCCATGTCTTCAAATCCCCTCTCCAACACCAGGAAGCACCACTGCTCCCTTGAGCCTGGGCTCAGGGAACCTCTGCAGACTCAGGCCCATCTGCCCATGCAGACCTCTTAAGCAGCCACTTCCCTGGGGTCTGGCCACCTCCTAGGAATTCTGCCTGGGAAGGGGAACCCTGTGGTCATCAGCTCTGATCACCAAGCATCCCCAGGTCTCCTTCCAGGCACTCCTCTGCCCCCTTGAATTAGATGTGGACTCTGACATACTTTAACCAATGAAAATTGAGAAGTGACAAGTGGTACCACCTGGCAGAAGCTTTGAGAGCCAGACTGCAATTGGCTGTACTTCTCTTTTCCTCTGTCGTGGACATTAGTGTGATGGTGACTGCTCCATCAGCCTGAGTCTTGGAGCGACAAGCTGTGGGCAGGATCCCCAGCCTGGGTCCTGGGTCCTGAGAAGAGAGCTCCCAGTCTACCCATGATGGCTGTGGAGTGACCGTGAGACATTAACCTTATTTTGTTAAGCCAAGGAGATTTGGCCTTGTTTGTTACTGCAGCAAGGCCTACCTATCCTGACTGCTACAGACACAAGTTTCCTCTGCTCTTGACCTTCAAAAACAACCTAGTGTCTAACATGCATCCTTGCTCAGCCAAGCAGAGCAGGGCAGGAGGCCCTCTCCTCAGGGATTTTTCTTTGATGCCACCCTGTTTCTTGTTGGTTTTTCGCTCCCTGGCCTGGCGTCCATCCCCTCAAGGCTGGACTTTTGAAACTTAAAAAGCAAGAAATGACTCTATTTTCTCTACTGTCCTGCTGTCCTGCTCTGAGGCAACAAATGCAAACTGACTAGGGGAAGACCAGGGGTGACAGTGGGATGGAGAATGAGAAATGGGATGGATTGGGAATAGAGAACATGAGAGGCTGAATAATAACCCCCCAAAGATGTTCATGTCCCAACCCCCAGAACCTGTGAATAGGTTGCCTTAAGCAAAGGGGCCTTTGCCGTGTGATTAGGTTAAGGGTTTTGAGAGACAGGGGGATTATCCTGGGTCATCTGGGTTGTCCCAGTGCAATCATTAGGGTTCTTGTAAGATGGAGGTAGGAGGATCAGAGTCAGAAGGAGACATGAGGACAGGAGCAGAGGTTTTAGTGGTGAACTTGGAAGAAGGAGGAAGGGCCCATGAACCAAAGAGTGTAGGCGACCAGTGGAAGAAAGGCAAGAAAACAGATTCTCCTCTGGAGCCCCCAGAAGGAATACAGCCCTGCCAACACCCCGATTTTAGCCCCGTGAGATCCAGGTTGACTTCTAACCTAAGAGCTGTAAGATAATAAATAAATCTGTGTTGTTTAAGCCACCAAGTAGGTAGTGATTTGTTACAGCAGCCATAGGAAGCTAACACTCTTGGTTCTAGTTAAAATATTATCCCGCCACATATGCAGTCCAGGTGGGGTCACCAGGGTCCGTCTGCTCTTGTTATCGGTTTCACACAAGCCCAGCTGTTTTGCCCCCACACTGCTCTCACTAGCCCATCCACTGCCTCTTCCCTGATTTCTTTCCCCAGTATTCCAGCCTTCTGGACCCCTGTATCTTCTTCAGACTGAGGATCTACCTACTTGTTTGGAAAACCCGAAAGACCTACTTCTTTGCCTTCTGCTTCCTCTGCTGGGGTGAACCCTGGTCTCCGCTGCTTATTTGAGTTCTAACACAGCAGCCACTCCAGAAGGAGAGGCCCTTTCTGCCACCGCTTCTTCAGCCCCCAACCCCAGCTGTTTCCTCCCTAAGGGTGTATCCAACCCCCACCACCTCCAGCCTTGACAGAGCAGGGATGCCTGGGTCACAGGCTTGATCTTTCTGGGCTCCTCTAAGGCTGCTGTGCCCAGAATGGTAGCCACTACTCCATGTGGTTATGCATATTTAAATTAAATTAATGAAAAGAAAAGTCTCCGTGACCCAGTCAGGTTAGTCACACTTCAAGTGCTTGATAACAACACAGGGCAATGGCTACTGTATTGGATGGCAAAGATATGGAAATTTTCATCATTGCAAAAAGTTCCATTGGACAGCCCTGCTCTGAGGCATTCCTCTTTCCCTTTAATGCCTTTAAAGCCCTGGTCAGCTTAGAGAAAGGAACACCTGTTTACACTTACACCTATATTCTCTCTCCTCAGAGCATTTGTATTTTCTGCCTCTTCTCTGCCTAGGGAGTGGCTATTTCCAGCCCATAATAAAGGATTTCCAATATGTAGGCTAAGGCCATGGGCCTTCCCTTACTGTAGAGATTTGAAAGCTTAAACTGCATTTCTCAGACACCCTTGCAGTTAGAAGCTTTTACATGAGGTTAGAAAACAGAAAGGAGATGGAGGTCATCTCCTTAAGGCTTTGGGCTGTTCTCTTCTGACAAAAAAGAAAGAGCAGGGTCCAGCCCCTACTGCATGGTGCTGAGAGGTGGCTGCAGCAGTGGCTGGAATCAGCCACCAGCCACCGGCTTCACGAATCACGAGACAGATTCTCCATGACCAGTGTGTAGGCAGTAGGCACAGCTTCCTCTGCCCAGCACCCTGGTCCCTGGGTCACAGCTATGGCAGTGTGTTCCTGGAATCAATTTCCTGTTCTGTGGTGTCCTGGTACTCATTCCTGGAGACCAAGGCTGGAACTTACCCCTCTACCCCTTCAAATGACTTTGTAAATATTTAATTCCCAGTATTAAATCCTTTTCCGCTGAAAATACCTAGTGTGGTTTCTGTTCCCTGCACTGAACCCTGAGTATTCAGCGAGAAGCCAGGGAACAGCTGGGTCAGGTAAATTCTAGACCAAGGTGGCCATCTGGGCATCTCAAAAGTATAAGGTGTCCGTGGTCCAAATGATTTGTCCCGGGAGCAATGGTTCCCAACCTCCACTGCCACTGCTCAGCAGAGCTGGAGCAGTTGACACCTGACTTCATTTTATGAAATGTTTTTTATAGCCCAGCTCTTCTGGAACCCCAGAATAAAGGGGTCAAGGAATCAAGACAGCTTCAAACACCATAGCTAGTGAAAAAACAGGCTTTTACTTAAAGCTAGATTTCAAAGAAGTAGAGCTATAGGTCCAACACTACAGTCAAAACGTGATTAAACTGTCAAAAGGACATGAAATCAGCCACAGAACATTGTGAGGCACAAGTCACAGTTATATTTGTTCCGTGGGTGTGGAAAAACAATTTTTTTCCATCATGATGGAAAAACAACCAAACGACTGAGTGCCTGGTCTGATGTGTCTCCCTGCCACTCAGACCTCTGCTGTCCTACTCACCTGTCCACACCATCTAGTTCACTCCTGTGGCTACTTGCGTGGCTTTGCCTCCCTAATCCACACGTGTTTTACTCTGCATCCATGATTCAATAATTCCAGCGCAGTTAAGTGTGATTTCTTCCCCAGGAGCAGCAATTCTTTGGAAATCATGTCTCAATAAGCTCACCGTTATCTCCTTGGCAATCTCCTCACAGCAAAGACAGCTGAGAGCCTCCACCCACGTGATCACCAAATATTTACTGGACACCGCTGTAGGTGAATAGTGACCCCCCCCCAAATCGGTTGAAGTCTTAACCCCCAGTACCTCACAATGTGACCTGATTTGGAAATAAGGTCACTCCCGATGTAATTAGTTAAGATGAGGTCATACTGGAGCAGGATGGGCCCCAAAGCCGAATGACCAGTGCCCTTTTAAGATGACCTCTTGCCTTCTGAGATGGCCCACACTCTGTCCGTGGAGTTTTTCTCCCAGGGACACTCTCACCTTCTGAGACGGACCTCATTCTGTCTATGGAGTGTGTATCTCTCTAAGTAAATCCAATTCTTACCTAAAAAAAAGGAAGAAAGATAAAGGCCATGTGAAGACAAAGGCAGAGACTGGAGTGATGCAGTGCAAACCAAGGAACATCAAAGATGGCCAGCAACCCACAGAAGCTAGAAAGAGGCAAAAAAAAAAAAAAAGGCTTTGTAGCTTCTATAGCCTTCAGGGGAGCATGGCCCTGCTGATACCTTGATTTTGGACTTCCAGCTTCCAGAACTGTGAGACCATAAATTTCTGTTGTTTTTAACAACCAGTTTGTAGTACGTGGTTATGGCAGCCCTAGAAAAGTAATACCAGGCAACAGTCTGAGAGCCGGGGTCCAGGGGGAAGGACGTGGTGTGATCTCCATCCTCTGGGAGCTCTGAGCCTCTCCTTCCGCATCTCTCTCAGGGCCTCCTTCCTCCCATCTCACCACGGCCTCCTCCTTCAGCACCTCTGGGGGAAGGATGGGCAGCAGGTTTCAGCGCCGGTGTTGAGAAACCAAGTAATAAGCCCACTGGCCAGCCGTCGCTGTGACTTCAACCCAGAGGCCATAGTCCCCGGCACTTTGGCTTCGAGTACGCTACTTTAGTCCTGCTCTGATTCTAATCAGGGGTCCTAATTTTATAGATGGGGAAACTCAAGCCAGGGGCTGAAGTGACTTGCCCAAGATCAGGTTGGTTAGCGCTGGAACCAGAGTTGGTGCCAAGGCCCCAGACCCCAGTCTGGGTGTCCCGACCCCTCTGAGGCCCAGTGAGAGCTGGAAGCAAAGCCTCCCTCTTCCCAGAGACCATGTGTCCTCAGCCAGCGCTCCATCTGCGGGGAGCCCTGGGACTCACCCATAGCAAGACCTGCCTCTTCTTCCCATGCCCACCTCCAGACTCTGCTGGCGCCAACTCCCAGCCCCCAGTCCGCTGGGGCTCCCTGACCGCCTGCACTGAGACTTCTTCCAGGCTGGATGGACATCCACCTCCTGAACCAGATGTGTTGTACCTGGAACTCCCGGAGCAGAACCTCAGTGAGGACGTGGGGGCTAAGGGCTGGGCTGGAGGCCTGGGTCGGCCACAGAGCACAGCTGTGGACACTGGTGATGTAGAAGCGAGTTTGCTTACGCAGCAGACAAGCTGGCAGGGACGCGTGCATTCGACACGTCAGTGCCTCCCGGCCTGTGTGGGGCCCCAGGCCCTTTAAGAATCTCCGAAACCTATAAATCCTCCCTCATAAAATGAGACATTCAGACATACACAGAAAGCTCTGCACACAACTTTTCAGAGGATTGCTAGCCACCAGAGTCCATCTGCATCCTCCTTAGAGGTCCACAGAATCCAGGTGAAGACTCCAGGCTAAAGGCACGCAGGTGTGTGAATACAGATGTACGCACCACATGTGGACACATATTCACATTTAAAGGTGGTATTCATTCTAGGGCTTACCTTCCTTAGGAGTACTTAGAGCCAGAAATCTGTAAAGTTACGTGTGTGGAATGAAGAGGAAAGAACTCAGGCTTTGGGTACCACAGAACTGTGTTAAAATTCCACTCTCCTAGCCATGTGATGCTGGACATGTGAATTCACTTGTCTGAGCCTCAGTTTCCAAATGTGGATACGTGTGAGGTTGAGAAGTAGATTTAAAATGCTCAGTAGAAAAACAAGCAGCAATTTAAAAATTAACCAGGGACTTACCTGGTGGCACAGCGGTTGAGAATCCGCCTACCAATGCAGGGGACACGGGTTCAAGCCCTGGTCCAGGAAGATCCCACATGCCGCGGAGCAACTAAGCGCATGCGCCACAACTACTGAGCCTGCGCACTCTAGAGCCCACAAGCCACAACTACTGAAGCCCACGTGCCTAGAGCCTGTGCTCCACAAGAGAAGCCACTGCAATGAGAAACCTGTGCACCGCAACAAAGAGTAGCCCCCGCTCGCCGCAACTAGAGAAAGCCTGCGCGCAGCAACGGAGACCCAACACAGCCAAAAAAGAAATTAACTAATTAAAAAAAAAAACTCATTAAAAAAAATTAACCAAAAAAGTCCATTATATAGTGATCCTTTTTCTCTCTTTCTCTCCCTCCCTCTTCGTCTATATATAATATGCCATATATATCTGAAAAGATATTCACCCAAGTGTTACCAGTGCGGAGACTTAGATAAAACTAGAGATGATTGAATGTACTTTCCTGTATTCAACAAAGAACATTGATGCTTTGGGTATAGACAAGAAAAATAAACATTATTATTGTTTCAAACGAAGTTCCTAATACAGTGTTTGTCAGAGAGTAGCTGGCCAATAAATAACGCTTATTATTACATTTATGTGTTGCAGGAAATATGTTTCCATATCATATGAAGTATATTATTAAAGAATCACTGTGTCCATCCATTCACAAGACACCTGTGGAGTACCGACGACATGCATATAATGTGTTGTCTTGGACCTAGGGGATGGGGTGTGTGCAGAAAAGAAAGAATCTTATAGGATGGGAAAGGGATGAGACCAGACAGATAACACCAAGTGCCATGTGCCAGGGCAAGTCTCCCAGATTGCCTGGGGAGGGTGCAGGACAGGAGTATGTATCGGAGTTGGGAGGCGAGCGCTGCATGCACAAGGAACATCTCAGCAGCCCCTGAGGGCAGGGAGCGGGGAGGGATTTCCAAGGAGGAGATGCAAGGGTAGAGGAGCCTCCAGAGGGGAGAAGGAGCCACATATACTTAGGAATGAGAAGGGTGGCAGCAAGCAAAACCCTCTGACCTGGGGGCACAGAGGGCAGTGGGCGCAGACCACAGAATTCTGGCCTTGAGTTCCGGGCTGATGCATTTTGACGTCATTCAACGGAAGATGGGCATTGGTGTGCTGCCTCTTGAGCAGGGAGTGATCTAATCAAAGCTTTATGTTTTCAGTTAGGACAGCTGTCATTGCAAGTAGCAGAAACTGAACCACAGTAGCTCAACCAAATAGGGTTTTTCTTTCTTTTTTTTACAAAATATTTATTTATTTATTTTTGGCTGCACTGGGTTTCCATTGCTGTGCGCGGGCTTTCTCTAGTTGCGGTGAGTGGGGGCTACACTTCGTTGCGGCGCGCAGGCTTCTCATTGCAGTGGCTTCTCTTGTTGCGGAGCACGGGCTCTAGGTGAGAGACTTCAGTAGTTGCAGCACTTGGGCTCAATAGTTGTGGCTTGCGGGCTCTAGAGCGCAGGCTTAGTAGTTGTGGTGCAAGGACTTAGTGGTTCCGCGGCATGTGGGATCTTCCTGGACCAGGGCTCGAACCTATGTCCCCTGCATTGGCTGGTGGATTCTTAACCACTGCGCCACCAGGGAATTCCCCAAGCATGGTTTTTCTTATTTGCTTTGTTTTGGGTTTTTTTTCACAGAACATGGAATCTGGAGGTATAAGGTCCAAAATCTGGCTGTAGGCTCTACTATGCTATGAATGAGGTAGGTGCCTTTTTTGTTTCTGCTCTACCATCCCTGGAGTGTGGCGTTCATCCTGAGGTTGCCTCATGGTTACAAAATGTCTGCTGCCCCTCCAGCCTATGTCCGTAGTCTATGCAGGCAGACAGGAGGAAGAGGGGCAGGGAAAGGAAGAACGAAGAATGGGGAAGAGGATGTGGCAGAGGGGAAAGGCTCAGACCCTTCCTGAGAATCCACAGGAGGCCCCGTGGGAGGGAGGGCAGGATGGAGAGGACCAGATGGGTCTGGGGACTCCTTGGTAGCCGCAGACCCTAGAGGGAGTTCAGGTCCAGGCCCAAGTTGCATCCTCGTGGTTCAGGGCAGATCTAGATGCAGACGGGAACCTGGTGGAGCCCTGGCCTGCTGCCCCATCTGAATCATGCTCCCAGTGGGTTGCCCTGAGCAGTCCTCATTCATTCATATTCATCTATTTGCTCATTCACTCAATGAGCCTTTCACTTAGCAAACATCCCCCATCCCCACAGATGCCCTCTTTCTCATGACTTTGTTCATTCATCTTGCAGCTATTAGTGAGCACCTACTACGTGCCAGGCAGTATGATAGGTGCTAGGCTCCAGGTGGACAAGACAGACAAAATCCCTGCCCTCTCAGCAATGAACAGACTCACTGAAAGAAAAGAAAAAATTCTACTGTCTTATACTATACAGATAAACTCCTTATGCTTCTAGTTCTTATGCAACAATATAACTTGAATGAATTTTCAAACGTAATAGAAATCAAATGCTACAACTAATAACAACATAAATGTTTTTTCTGCATCCAGATTCTGACTTGCGGTGAGGATGGGCCCTGTAAAACCAGCCTTTCCTCCACAATTTCTATCCCAATTCCTGCTCCATGATGTCACGGGGGCAGAAGGGCAGGGGTCAGAGGGCTCACAGGGACGGCCTCTCCTGGCCGGGGTGGGGCAGGTGCGGGGGTCCTGAGGGGGCTCACGAGCAGGAGTGTGTGAGCTGGCTGGGTGGGCCAGAGGCTCTAGCAGTGGGAGGGGAAGGAGGCAGCGGGTGGCCCCTGGAGAGCCTGAAACCCTGATGCCAGGACCTTGGGCATTGTCCTTGGCAGTGCAGAGTCTCCAAGGGCTGTGACCTCGTTTCTGTTTAGCAGGACCATGCTGGCCACGATGCAGGGTTGGAAGGGAGGACGGACAAGGTAGGAGGTTAGTGCCATGGTGGGACGTCCAGGTGGGAGGTCTTGGACGCCAGGCTGAACCTGGGAAAGAAGCCTGGGCTGGACACCTACCTGGGCATCAGCAGTGGTGTCCAGGGGCAGCCAGGCCCCCGGCCTGGGCGCAGGGACAAAGGGGGAAGGCCTCCGGGAATCAGGCTCCTGAAGAAGCCTTGTGGTGGAGGACAGGAGAGAGAACTTGGTGGGTCTCAGAGGAGGGCACTCGGCGCTGTGCTGGGTCCAGCCGTGGCCAGCGGGCTCTGAGCTCCCAGGCCCTGACACCCCCATGGGCAGCCTTTGCTTCCTGGGCAGGGCCTCGTTCCCCAGCATCAGGGATGGACTCGGGCCCGGAGGAAACAGATGCCCACCTTCCCAGGCCTGTTTTCCATTCCAGTGCCCCCATAAATTGCCTGGAGCCGCCCCCACTATCCCCGGCTGCTGCTTTGCAGTCGGGGTGTATCAGTCATGATAAGACATCACTTAAAGCACCGGTGACAGGGCCTAATCAGTCTTTTGAAATATAGACTTCTCCCCACACTGCGGGCAGGGCCGACATTAATACACATTTATGCAAAGCAAGAGCTGTAGCTGTCGGGGGCTGATCTTTACAAGTATGATAAATGATGTTTATTTTCCATGATGGAACGAAACACCCCAGCCGACAGTAATTGTAATAACAAGGACAGATCAACTTCTATAAAGTGATTGAATCACCCTTCGATTGCATTAGTGTCCACACTCCATTGTGTCACCGGCATCCCCGAGGTTCCTAGGACAGTGATCCAGACGGTCACCCCTCAGTTCGATGCCTGCCCTTCACCTGGGCTGCCGGGGCCAAGGCGACCGCCTGCTGGCAGCGACGGGTCCAGCTCCTCCAGCCCGGACTTTCGTCTCGCCGCGTGTGAGGCATGTGGGCTGGGATGTGCACAGTGCCCAGCGTCAGCCTGGAAGGGCCTGGAATTGGGGTGGCAGGGGAGCGGCAGAGGGCGACCCTGCATGGCCAACCTTTGGGAGCAGAAAGCAGGGCGTTTTGTCTAATCCTCCCCATGGCCCCGAGGGGGTGCTCTTATTATTCTGCCTTTGCAGGCGAGGAAGGGGGAGGTCGAAAAGGTTAAGTGACTTGGCCAAGGTCACACAGCTAGTATGTGTCAAAAATGGGGTTCAGGAGGGCTTCCCTGGTGGCGCAGTGGTTGAGAGTCTGCCTGCCGATGCAGGGGACATGGGTTCGTGCCCCAGTCCGGGAAGATCCCACATGCCGCGGAGTGGCTGGGCCCGTGAGCCACGGCTGCTGAGCCTGCGCATCCGGAGCCTGTGCTCCACAATGGGAGAGGCCACAACAGTGAGAGGCCCGCGAACCGCAAAAAAAAAAAAAAAAAAGAATGAAGCATAGCTTTGGGCTTCCCTGGTGGCGCAGTGGCTGGGAGTCCGCCTGCCGATGCAGGGGACACGGGTTCGTGCCGCGGTCCGGGAGGATCCCACATGCCGCGGAGCAGCTGGGCCCGTGGGCCATGGCCGCTGGGCCTGCGCGTCCAGAGCCTGTGCTCTGCAACGGGAGAGGCCACAACAGTGAGAGGCCCGCATACCACAAAAAAAAAAAATGGGGTTCAGGAACCTCCCTGGTGGTCCAGTGGTTAAGACTCTGCACTTCCAGTGCAGGGGGCGCAGCTTCGATCCCTGGTCAGGGAGCTAAGACCCCACAAGCTGCGTGGCGTGGCCAAAAATAAATTAAAAAATAAAATTAAAAAATGGGGTTCACATCCAGGAGTGTTTAACAGATTGCTCTTGAGGTGATGAGGGGACCCCTGGCTCACCAGGTCTTCCTCTGATGTGGGACCAGGTACCCGCCCAGCTCCACAGAGGATGGAGGGCTAAGCTGGTCCATGTTCAAGGCAGAGTTGTGGACACCAGGAGGCCCAGACCAGAGATGCTGGGTGCCATCTTCTAGAACCACAGCCCGGGGTGGTGTGCCGGAGGGGAAGCTCATGGGGTTAGCAGGTTGATGAGTTTCACACTCTTTTGAGACCTCAGTCTTTCTACCTGTAAAATGGAGCTAAGAGCAGCACCCTCTCACAGAGTTGGTCACCAGTTCAGTGAGAACAGGGTTCCACGAGAGTCTCTACTGGGTTGTCCCCTGGAGTTGGACATCTCGGGAGATCCAGTGACCCTGTGGGGGTGAGGGCTGCCGGAGTCCCCAAGGAAAAGGGAAAGGCCTCCCTGACCTATTAGCCCCAGAGACGCCAAAGGCTTCTAGATAAAGTGCATCTTGTAATAAAGGGTATGGCTCTTGTTACTCACTTGGCTAAAGCCATCCAGTGGCCTCCATTGAATTCAGAATGAAATGCCAGCTCCTTCATCCATGATTTGTCCCTGTGTACATGGCACTTTGTTCAAGCCGCCAAAAGGGCAGTTTCATAGTGGTCCAGCAAAGAACAGGTTCTGAGACTTGTGGGTGCTAAGGCGGAGGGTATATGGAGGAGGGATGGATTGGGAGTTTGCAATTAGCAGATGCAAACTGTTATATATAGGATGGATAAACAGCAAGGTCCTATTGTAGAGCACAGGGAACTCTATTCCATATCCCATGATAAACCATAATGGAAAAGAATATGAAAAAGAATATATATATATATATACACATATATATATATATAACCCTAACCCTAACCAAATCACTTTGCTGTACAGCAGAAATTAACACAACATTGTACATCAACTAGACTTCAATAAATGTTTATAAAAGAGCAGCTTCTCTTTCTGGAGCCTGGTTCCGGTGCTGTTTACTTACCCTCACCACGGCCCTTCACAGGCGGGGACCTGAGGCTTAGGGAGGGGAGAGCACTTGCTGGTTAGTGACAGAGGCCAGCTTCACACCCAAAGCAGCAGCACTAAAGCCTGCTGGACCCCTGCCCCTGCGGCCTTGCCCGGGGCCCTCCCCTGCCTAATTGCCTTTGGGGGCATCCACTCTGAATGAACAGGTGGTCTGACCAAAGAGAATATTTTCAAAATGATGCACTGTTATTACATTTAAGCCGAAATCTAACCGACTGGAAATGTTTCTGAGCACAGCCCTGCAGGGTTGCCGTAGGGCATGCAGATGGGGATCCTGCGTGGTTAGCAGCGCCCCGGTGTGGGCTCTGCAGCCATCTGCAGTGGGTGGCCAGAGGTGGGGTGGGGCAGCATGCTGGGGGAGGTGATGGGCAGGCCCCCAGGGGTCTCAGTCCCCAGCACTGCTGGGTGGTGGTTCTCCAACTTGGGAGTGCACGGGAGTCCCCTGGAGGGCTTGTTGAAACACAGATCAACATGGTCTAACCAAACAACGGAATCTCGTTCGACCCTACAAAGGAATCTAGTACTGATGCAAGGTGGATGAATCCCAAAAAGGTGATGATAAGTGAAAGAAGCTGAACACAAAAGGCCACACATCTTGTGATTCCATTTATATGAAATATCCAGAATAGGCAAATCCACAGAGACAGAAAGTAGGTTGACAGGGTTGCCAGGGGCTGAATGAGGAATAATTGCTTCATGGGGGGGATGAAAGTGTTTTGGAACTAGGGAGGGGTGCTGGTTGCAGAAACATCGGGAGTTCACTGAATGTCACTGAACTGTGCGCTTTAAAACTTCATTTGATGATGTGTGAATTTCACGTCAGTACACACACAGGCACACAGCTTGCTGGGCCCCTAACCTGCACAGTTTCTGATTCAGGGGGTCTGGGTAGGACCCAGAATGACCATTTCTAACCAGTTCCCAGGTGCCGCTGATTCCCAGACCATACTTTGAGACTCCATACAAGGTGACTCAGGACCTCCGGGAGGCCCCAGCTTAGATCAGACCCCGCTGGAGCCAACCGCTAGCAGGAGACCACAGGAGAGCCCGTCTGACACCAGACTCATGAGGGTTATCGACCGCCTCCCATTAAGAATTTGGGGCCGGTGGTTATTCCCCTGTTGAGTTCTCATTTCATGTTTATGTTCATAGTTTGTTCTTCATTTTGAATATCCCTCATGTTTTAGCTAAAACAGGACTGTCTTTCACATAAGGGTTTTAAAAACAGGACTGCTTGTTTTTAGAACTTGTTTGGAATACACCACTCTCCCTCCAGGAATCAGTGGGGGGCCGAGGAAGGCTGTGGAGCCCAGCCGGGCGGCAGAGCCCTGGACCCCGAGTATCCCCACCACACCCGCCTCCGGCTTCCCCCAGTTCCCAGCTTCAACCCTGGCGACACTCTGGGCGGCACCACAGTCTCTGCCGCTCTCCCCGGAGGACACTGCGTCAGCCTCTTCCTCAAGCCGGGCCTGTCCAGGCTTTCTCATCGGTCCCTCTGTGGAAGCTGGGCAGGCAGGGGCATCCCTGACTCTGCCTGTTCTTGACCCTCCCTGGCCCACTCCCCACCCACTGCTGCACATTGCTTTACTCACCGCCCCCAGCTCTCCCCAGGACAGAGGTAGAGGGAGTCCTCACTTGTCCTCTGCACCTGCGCTTGGTCCTGCCTGAGGTTCTCTGCCCCACAGCCTCGTATCCATGGTAGCCACCAGCACTCCGAGGTCACCCGCAGCCCCACCGTGTTTCCCATCACTCTGAGCTGCTCCAGCCGCCCCCGGCCCTCAGCACAGACAGCTCCTTCTTCCTGCAGCCTCACCCCTACTCTCACTGCCCACCGCCACCGCCACCCCATGCAGGTAACACCACGCAGCCTCAGCCCATCCTCCTTCAAAAGCCACTTAGTCAGGGACGCCTTCCCTGGCCCAGACAAGGCTAGGCCCCTGCCAAACTTTCCTCTACCACCCGCTCCTTTCCTTCATCGTGCCTCTATTTTTTCTTTATTGTTTGTGTTTATACTTTGATTTCTGTGTGTGTGCGTGTGTGTGCGTGTGTGCGCGTGTGTGCGTGTGTGTGTGTGTGTGTGTGTGTGTGTGTGTGTGTGTGTGTGTTTAAGGCCTACCTCTCTCCACTCTGGAGGATTCACCAAGGCCCAGGCAGTGAGCAGTTTGCTTGAGGCTGCATCAGCCCCGGGCCTGGGCCTGGCCCCGGAGAGACGGAGAGACGCTCCAAAAATGCCTGCTGAACCGGCGAACGAAGGAACTGCTTTTGTCTTCTGGCTTGGTTGTGGGGGGTGGGTGCAGGGGGGTTGTTTGCCGTGGAATAATACTGAGTGTTTAAAAATACTGCTAACTGCCGAGTTCTTGCTGCACCTGTGTGTGTGCACGTGGGTGTGCCCACACACGTGTGCCTCTCTGGACCCTGGACAGAGATGAGACAGAAAGGGCAAACATTCTTGGCATCGGCTCCCAGATGCATGACCCTGTGGAGGAGAGACACAGGGTGGGTTCCTGTCGTTCCTGGCATTCCACGGAGTGTGGAGGGTGCTCTGTTTACCTGGGACTAGCCTGGCCCCTGGCCCCTGGGACACACCTCCCTGCTGGAATTTGGCAGACACCATCATCTTCTTTTCTGGCTTCTTTTCCTCATTTTCTCAGAGAGTGAATCCTCACCAGACTCTTCCCCACCGTCCTCCCCTTGGGCCGGGAAAGGGACAATCAAATCCTTCCCCTTTTCAACTGAGGCGTTCCAAGGGAAGGGGAGCCCTCATCTATGTCCCCCTGACCTCCTGCTGTCAGACAAGCCTGCAGATCACTGTCAAAGACCATGCAGACACAGAAATTTTACAGAAAGCCCGGCTACTCTGATCCCATCCAGGCCTGGAAGGCTGGACCATCATCAACCTTCTGCTGCCCCAGTGACTCCTGGGCTGTGGCCATTGTCTTCGTGGTGCTAAGCCCTTGGCCGTGTCTCTGTTGCAGGTAAAGGCAAGTGTGGCCGATGTCTTCAAGAAGGGGGGCACCACTGACCACCCTTGAGCCAATTCTAGGAGCTGAGCTTGGATCCTGTGAACTTTTAGCCAAAGGGAAGACATTAAGATGTTAACATTCTATTATTTCTGAAATTCCTCGTCCAAGCATCCTCTACCTCACATAGATTCATTCAACAAACTGAATAAGGCCGACTTGATGCCCAGCACTCAGCCCTTGACCTCGGAGAGAGAAACATGAAGCAGACGTGAGAACTCCATCTGAGAGGCTGTGACAGGGAGCCCAAGGGAGCGGCCTGCCTGGTGGGGGGCAGGGGGGGCGGTGTCAATTAGGAAAGGGGCCCAGATGAGGGTGCGAGAGCTGAGTGACAGCTGAGAGTGCTTGGGGTGGGGGTGGGGTGAATGGTGGGTGGCGAGGAAGGACTCCCCTAAAGGAAGAACACAGACCAAAGGCACAGAGCGGGGCTGGCTCATGCTTTCCAGAGCAGAGGTGGTAGCCGTGTTTAGTTTCTCATTACTCCACCTCCAAGCTATCTCTGCCAGCCCTTGAACTCCCAGCACCCACCAGCAGGTGCTGGTTAGCGGGGGTCGGAGCCGTTTGCCAGGGCGGCGGTGCTGCAGGGCCAGCACTCCTGGTCCCAAGCCAAGTTGAATGGGCTGCAGCGAAGGGGGGGGGCAGGGGAAAGGTGCCTAATAGGTGGTTCTTAATTATTATTATTACTTTTTATTAGGAGCCGCGGCTGTCCAGACCATAAGGACGTGTGCCCCCCACCTCTGCTGGAGCATCATTAGGGGATGTATTTGGGTGAGACTAATGAGATTGGCTCAGGGAAGGACCAGAAGCAGACCAGGGCGCCGCTGGTTGGTGCAGCAGAGTTTCAGCCGCACTTGTATTTTTGTCAGCAGACTGCTGCTCGCTGAGCTGCTTGTGCATGTGCCCCTGTTGCCTCTGGGCTCAGGCTCTGTTACAATTTGTTATGATTATCAGGGCTGTGAGGTGGGGAGGCTGGGTGGAATTTCCACCTTCATAATGAGGAAGGCGGCCCTGGCCTCTGGGACTCTCCTCGGATATCCCAGGGGGCTGCAGGTGGGAACCACGGTGGGGGCCCAGCCCCATCTTTGAACCTTGCAGTACTTTCTCTCTCCTCTATGCAGAGGGCATCACCTAGCCCAGTCCAGTCCGTCCGGAGAAAAGAAACTATTATCCCGAATGTAATGTAAGCAGCTATAGCACAAGACCACCACCTTCACTTGAAAACCTGCTCTACCCCCACCTCCTACAGGAAGACCTCCCTGATAATACACAGACATTAATTTCCATCCCCTCTGTCTGTCTGGGTACCTACTTGTAGGGCGGCTGTTGGCATACTCTTGTGTCATTTACTTGTCACATGACAGTCTCTCTAGCTGGTTGTGAGGACCCAGAGAGCAGGGACTGTCTTTTGATCACCTTCGTACCTCCAAGGCCCTGACACTCAGTGCACATACAAAATTTTCAAGATGTTTGTGAGGTAGAGTTGATCTGAACTGGGAGCACTTATGTTCCAGCATAGCCACTGTCCAAGGGCAGGTCATCAGAGACAAAGGCAGAAAGACAGAGCAAAAGAGACTGAGGGTCAGGCAGACTTTCAGAGGCCCAAGTGAGCACCCTGGAGAAAGGTCCAGAGACAGGCCAAGTGGTGTCAGAGTCTGCGTCACCAGGGACCAGCCACTTATACCCCCCAGATGTAACCTCCCTCAGGAGTTTCTGTGGTTTGTCGCTGACCAGATAGGGTGATGTCCTGAAAAGGCAATAGAAGACAGAGTGATTCTCAGGGCAAGTAGCCTTGCCCTAGCCAGGCAAGGGGTACTTCTCAAACCTGTTCTGCTGAACTGGGTTGGGGGGGGGCGTGGGGTGGGGCTAAGCAGAGGTGTGCCCACAGCCAGGTACACAAAGATGCCACAGAGACACAGGCCACAGTTCCCTGACCACCTGTTCTACACAGCATGGGGGCATGAAACCATCCTTTTGATACCAAAACAAAGACAGACATGTTGTAAAGTAAGGTGCCAATTTTGGCTATTTTTTAGACGAAGTGTGAAACATCTAAGCAATGTCACACTTCTGACGCTCTTTCTCAGCCAGCAGGGCACAGGGGTTTGTTTGTTCTTTTCTCCTTTGCCCCTCTGGGGTGTAAGTGGCTGGGAAACCCCACAGAGAGGAGGGAGAAAATCAGAGACTTTGGCTAAAGAGGGAGCTGAGGGCTCCGTGTGGAGGGGATGCTGGCTCAGGAGTGCCCTGTCCAGGCGGTGGGAGTGATGCTCTGCCTTTCCCTCTGTGTGGACTCCTTTCCGCAGACACTGCCTAGCGGGGGAGCCCAGAAGAAGAAACGGGGCCCTCAGCTCCAGGACTCTGGCAGGATATGTTGCTGGGAAAGTGGCACAGGCGTGAGAATGGACAGCACACTGGGGCCCTCTCCATGAGCCTCCCCACTTCCTTCTCTCCTCTGGGGGGCTCAGTGGGGCACCTTCCTGTGGGCAGGAACCTTCCCATAGTCACCAGGTGCACCCCAAGTGGGGTCTACTGCAGTGGGCTCTCTCGCCCCCAGCTGGCAAGGGGGCGCCCAGGCTTGTGAAGGGAGGGAGGGCAGGGGAGGCCAGATGTTTATCCTCTCCCCACCCCGCCCACCAGTTCCCTCCATCCGGGGTCACTTCAGGGTAGCTGCATCCCTTAACCAGAAGTCACAATGCAACGCAGCTTTCTCCTTTGGGGTTTCCTGCCTCTCCAGGTGGAGGGTGGACACAGCTCTCCCGCTCTGCATCCTGGAAGGTGCACTAGCTCTTGGGTTACCCCTCACCTGCCTACACCTGTGTAGTTAGTCCCATGATTAACATCTCCCCTTGTTTATCCCGTGTGGCTAGACAGTGGGAGGATGGGACGGGCAAACGAGAGATCAGCTTAGACATTTGGGAGAGCAGTGGATTCTAGATGGCCAGTTTTGCTCAGCTGTTTTGGGGAGCCTGATACATCGTCCTGAAGACAACTCTGACGCTATATCCCGGATTAGCAGCGGGAAAGTGCTGTGATCCATTAGTAATGTCTGCCATGGGAGCAAAGTCTGGAAGTAGGGACACGTGTGCCCCGTATTCTGCCATCCCAGGACCCATCCTAGAGGGCGCTGAGCTGCAGGAAATGGGACTTGGGTCTCTCTATATGCTTCGGTGGGAGGGAAGAAGAGGTCATCAAGATCATTTTGAATAGAGAAGCACAGTCCTCACTTTTTCTCTTCTGCAGCACGGTGTTGAGGGATGTGGACAGAGGGGAATTAGTGAGGGGCCACTGCCGTGGACACGAGGATGTCAGAAATAGGAACATGCAGTGAATGAAGAAGGAGGGAAATACTGGGGAGCGTGAGAGAGATTTTGAGGTCAGATTCCTAGGACTTGATGGCTTGTTAATTACCAGGGTTGATAAAAAGCAAGATTGGGATGACTCTTATAATCAGGCTACACGGAGGATGTAGGTACCATTATGGGAACAGGAGACCCAAAAGGATCCGGAAGAGGTGGGGGAGAGAAGTTGGGAAAGTGTAAGATGTTCTTATTGTCTTAATACAAACCCTGGGCTCTGAACACCCTTCGACAGGTGTGCTCTGGGGTGGACTGGTGGCCGTTCACAGTCTCCACTCCCCCCCCAGCTGGCCAGTAATGAGGCAGTTCTAATTGGAATCACAGTGGTGGCACCATCTGGCCTCCAGGAGTGAGTGACAGCAGGGGGAGGGGCGGCAGCTGGCCAGGGAGGGGGAGGGGCGTGCAGATGCCACACGGGGGCCTGGGGTCTCCCTACCTGGGGCCAGCTCAGAAGCCTACCACCCCCCTGCTCCTGCCGGGACCTTGTCTTCTCAGTGACACTACTCTGTCCTTGTCCCCTTAGCCTGGCCTCCCAGTTTTCCTGATTGAGTTATTTTTTTCTTCCAATTCTAAAATCCACAAGCGCTCATTGTAGAAAATTAGAAAAACAGAGCTCACTCCTAAGAAGAAGGGAAATCCACCCTAAGCCCACCTGCAGGGAGAGGGGTTGGTAAGAGCTGGTCTATTCCCTCCGGATTATTTTCTTTCTTTTCTTTTCTCAGCATGTTTGGGGTGGACACTGAGGCCACCAACCTGGGCCTGCAGGAAACAGTGCATCACATCGGGCTGGAAATCAGCTTCGTGGGGTTCTAAGCTCCGCCCCCCACTGGCTGATGCCCTGTCCTGGGCCGCACACGGTGCCAAGGTGTGTGTGAGTGGGGAGGGCTGTCCAGGGGCCCTGGGTCCGCACGAGTAACTCCGGAGAGAGGCGGGGACTCTGGCTGCGCATGTATCGCTCTTGGACTTGGAGGTCTTGGAGAGTTGGGAAAGGGGCACCCTGTGACCACTGATGACTGGGACCTTCCCTGGGGCCTCTGGGCCCCTGACCTCCCTTACCCCGCCCAGCCCTTGTCTAGGGGGAGCTCTTTACACCCCCCATTTCTCCTTGCCACGTGCTCCTTCCCCAACTTTGTCCTTTCCTAATAGACTTGGAAGGCCACAAAATCCAGAGGCTAACTCTTTTATAACCGGAAACAAGCTCCTCTTTACCGCAGGGGAAGGTAAGGCAAAATCTTCCTGGGAGGTGAAGGAGGCTAGAAAGAGAAAAAGAAAACTCCCTCCATAAATAAGTCCCCATCCTAAAGCAGGCTGAGCTGTGGCATCCTGACAGACACACGCGCTTTTCTTACAAAATCGAGATTATAACATACACGCTGCATGCCTTCTCAGTGTCTCCCTCCACCTTACACTGTGGACATTTGCTCATGTCTTTGGAAAATGTGATTTTTGCTGGTGGCTTCTAAGGTTTAGTCAATGAGCCAGAACCAGGGGGCCCAGGGGGTTAGGGACCCATCGTGGATGTGAGCAGAGACTTGTAGCAACAACCTGTTTCCTTTCTCTCTCTCCTTCCTCAGCCCATCCCAACCCGGCGCCCTTCCCTGCGGCCACTGCCTCACTCAAGGACCTACCCTGGTTCCCTGCTTTTATCACATCAAGTGTAAACTCTGGCTCCAAACCTCTCCATAACCGGGCAGGCCCCTTCTCTCCTCTGCCGGCTAAGGCCCCCAGGCTCACGCCGTGGGTACCCCCTCTCTCTGGGACACCAGTCTCCGGAAGTTCTCCCCCCACATCTCCCTCCCTGCTCTCCCTTGGCCAGCTAGCTCCCACCCCCTCCGAGCGGCCCCTGCTGCCCTCTCCAGGCACTCCCACCTCCCTCTCTGCCGAAGCATCTCCTGAGGGTGCGAATCTCTGCCACCCTTGGGAAAGCGCTGAGTTCCTTGCGGGGCATGACTCCCCCCTCCCTGAGCCTTGAGGCCAGGCGCTCAGGGCGGGTTGGGTTTGGGTCTGATGAAGGGGTCCATGACAACGGCATCTCTCCGAGGAAGGGCTGTGCCCACTGCTGGGCGTCAGGGGGCCTGGCTCTGGTTAGGACTGTTTTGCTGTCCAGAGCCAGCCAGGAGCCAGGCCTGGTTGGGGGGAGAAGGGACAAGGGGTTCCAGCAGCCAGCCCGACAGCGCTCCCTGGCGGGAACATCGCATGTCCGCCAGCCCGTGTGCCACAGGGCTTCCCCACCCTCACTCAGAATGTCATCCCAGAACCCTCCACCCATTTCCAGCTGTTACCCCATCCTTAGCACCTCGCAGATGAGAAAAACGAAGCTGGGCAGGGAAAGTGGTCAGTCCCAGGTCACAGAGGACAATTCCAGGGTGGACATTGCTGTGTCACTTGACCCTCACCCCAGCCTGAGAGACAGGGGCTCTGAAGAGGTCCCTGCCCAAGCCATTCAGCTGGGGGGTGCTAAAGGCACCAGTGAGTGACCTGCACCGCAGAACTTCAGAAGTTCTGGGATTTGACCAGTAGCCAAGGGTGAAACAGGCCGAGGCAGAGAGTGGAGCATTCAGGGTGGGCTTCCTGGAGGAGGGTGGCTGATCTGCATTTGGCAGGACAGGAAACGTCTGGATCTGGACAAGAGACCATGAGGAATATTCCCGTGGGGGGACCAAGAGGAGTGGCCGAAAAAGAAATTTCTTTCTTGGGCTTTAAAAAGGCAGAGGCTCTGCAGAGAGAGCCAGTCCCGGGTCACAGTTTTGTTTTGTATTGTTTTGTTTTTCATTTTAATAATATATTTTATTTAACCCATATTTGTTGGGGTTCCCAAGACCACTCCCAAGGGAGGTGACTCACTAGGAGGGCTCAGCATACAGTTGCACCCATGGCTAAGTTGTTTTTTTGTTTTGTTTTGGTCTGTTGGGTTTGTTTTTTTTTTTTACAGCAAAAGGATACAGACTGAATCAACACAGGGAAAAGGTGTGTGGGGTGAAGTCCAGAGGAAACCAGACTTGAGCTTCCCGGAGCTTCTCCAGGTGCAGTCACACAGGACACGCTGAATTCCCGTAGCTGTGACAACACACGTGAGATACTGTCCACCAGGAAAGCTCCTTAGAGACTCAGTGCCGGATTTTTACTGGGCCTGTAGAACCTCTGCCAGCACAAACCCAAATTCCAGACTCCCCAGAAAGGGAAGAGCAGGAATTTAGCATAAACCACGTTTTTGTGCAGACAGTTGAGGCCCAGTGAGCCACTCTCACCGTTTAGGGGATGGTGGGAACCCTCCCAGGTCACAGGTTTCCAACAATTGCTCTGGACTCTTACACTATTTCAGATGATTTGCCATTAGACAAAGAGCGAACCTCTACGCAAAGCACACTCGTTTTTCTGCTTTTCCTCCTGCCTTGCTGGCTCTTCCGTTTAGGTCTCCTCCACTGGTTCCTTGACCTATCAGTTTTGGGGGGCCCTGGCTCAGCCTCCCCAGCTCTCCTCCTGTCACTCTCACATCCATCCCAGGGTCTTTCAGTCCCGTCTGTCGTGCAGGTGTCTCTCTCTGTTCAGCCCTCTCTGCATCCAGACGTCAGACAGGCACCTGGAACCTCACGTGACGGTCACCATGACCCTTATCTCTTCCCCGACCCAAGACCCCTTTCCCCATCTATGGGATCATCACCCACCCATACACCAAGCCGTACACAGGAATCTCCCTGGCTTGTCCCTCCTTCCCCACATCAGCACCACTCAGGAGACCTCTCTCTGTTATCTCAAGCTGCATCCTTCTCTACCCACTCCTGTTTTCCCTCCATCCAGACCCCTCCACTGCCACCGCTGGGATGGCCGTAGTGACCTGTCTGGTCCATCTGCCTGCTCTCCTGTCCTTAGAGACCACGGTCCACACAGTGGCCAGAGGGAGCTCTTTATTTTATTTAATTATTATTTTTTTTGGCGGCGCCTCATGGCTTGTGGGATCTTAGTTCCCCGACCAGGGATTGAGCCTGCGCCCTCGGCAGTGAAAGCGAGGAGTCCTAATCACTGGACCACCAGCCAGGGAATTCCCTACAGGGAGCTCTTTAAAATGTGTGTCTTGGGCTTCCCTGGTGGCACAGTGGTTGAGAGTCCACCTGCCGATGCTGGGGACACGGGTTCGTGCCCTGGTCCGGGAAGATCCCACATGCCGCGGAGCGGCTGGGCCCGTGAGCCACGGCCACTGAGCCTGCGCGTCCGGAGCCTGTGCTCCGCAACGGGAGAGGCCACAGCAGTGAGAGGCCCGTGTACCGCAAGAAAAAAAAAGTGTGTCTTGCATCCCTCCCACAAGGACTGCCTGGTCCTGCCCGCCTCTTTCACTGGTCCCCTCGCTCTTGCTTCAGCCAGCTGGGCTTCTTCCACCAGCACCAAGCTCATCCCAGCCCAGTGCCTTGGCATTTGCTGTCCCTCCCAAACCTTCCCAGGTGAGGGTAACAACCTACAGGAGGCTGTGGCTGATGGGTCCAGAGCCAGCAGGACAGGCGCAGAGGGGAGGGAAGACGGCTGTGGATGGGCACAGCAGGGACACACAGAGCCTGACGGGCTAAGCTGGAGCCCAGGAGGAAGGACTGGGCCCCAAGTTCATCTGTTCCATCTCCGAGCCTATACTTTTAATGATGGGCTGACCTGCAGGAGATGCTGGAGCCTTCTTCACAGAGCTAAGCACACACCCAGCCCAGGAGTGGAGAAGGCTCAGGGCGGGGAGGGGGGTGGTCTGGTGGGAGCTGGAGGTGCTGCGGTCCCACTGCCTGGCACCATCTCCGTCCCCTGCAGACCAGCATCACCTGGAGGGCCAAGGCGGGCGACACCATCTTCTGAGTGTCAGAGGGATGTGACTGCCACCCCCTTCCACCTTCACTAACACTGTGTGCAAACGCTCTCTTGGGGCCCAGCTTAACCCGAACTGCCCAGGGAAGGGAGTTCTGGGAACGGCATTTCATCTTAGGTGAGGTGACCGGGTACAGATCCGTCACATCACCCCAGAGTCTGACCCTGCGCTGGGCCCTGGGGCCACAGGTCCCGCCTTCAGGGAATCTGTCATCCTCGTGAACAAGGACAAGTCAAACACGACTTAATACACATGTCAAGAAGTGCGGGCAAGGCGGTGGAGAGCCTGGACTGGTCCCCAGGGAGGGACATCCGGGCTGGATGGGGGGGCATGGAAGGAGGCTGACCATGCAGGGCCAGGATCCTGGGGAGGGGCCAGCCCACGCCAGCAGCCAGGACCGGCACTTCTGGGCGTTGGCTTGGACGGAGCTCCCCTTGAGAGTGCAGGCTTTGGAGTGGAACCAGCCAGGGAGAATGACTGTGGACCCTGGCTCCAGGGGTGGCCTTGACTTTGAAGAACCTCACGCGCCCCTCTGGAACACAGGGCTGTTGGAAGAATTCAGGCCAACCCAGGTACACGCAGCGCCATATGCCTCGCCTCCAACCCTGTGTTGGCTCTTCCTAAAATTGATGTTGTCATCAGATCCTGAAAAGTTCAAGGGGACGAGGAGATTTCCTGTGTCTTCCCAGCGGGCACTTTCTTTTTTAATGTTTAAATTTTAGTTCTAAGTTTTTTTTTGGCTGCCTTGGGTCTCCGTTGCCGCGCGCGGGCTTTATCTAGTTGCGGTGAGCGGGGGCTGCTCTTCGTTGCAGTGTGTGGCCTTCTCTTGTGGAGCATGGGCTCTAGAAGTTGCAGCACGCAGGCTCAGTAGTTTCGGCATGCAGGCTCTAGGGCTCGTGGGCTTCAGTAGTTGTGGCGCACGGGCTAAGTTGCTCTGCAGCATGTGGGATCTTCCCAGACCGGGGCTCGAACCCATGTTCCCTGCATTGGCAGGCAGATTCTTAAGCACTGCGCCACCAGGGGAGTCCCGTCACTGACTCTCTTGAACTTGGGAATTGCCTGAGTGCAGAGGGGCTGGGGCCCAAGGTTTGCAAGTGGGCCCTTCTTTCCGGGATCTCCCCCGACCCCCCTCTGTCCTACCCGCACAACCTCATTCCCCACGAGGGCCTGTGGCTGCCCCTGCCAGCTGTCCTGATTTACAGAAAAGGGCCGTGATTAATCAGCTAGTCAGCGCCGAGTGCAGCCGTGTTCTTTCATTTCCCTGCCCCCTGACCCCCAGCACAGTCCCAGGCAGCACTGGGCAAGTGTATTAATCATGCACTTTAAAAATATTTAAAGGAGGAGCTGGTCTGGGAGCAGAGTCTCCTTTAATGGACTTGTTTTCAGCGGAGGGTGAGTATGCTAATTAGGAGATAAAACAAACTGGCTGTTTGAAATGCAAATGAGCCCGTGAGGCGCTCCTGGGGCCTTCGTCCCCAGCCGCTGCTTCGGAAGTTAAATCTTACATCTCCAGCCACTTCCTGCCATCGATTTTTAACCAAAAAAAGATAGTGGCTAATTCTGAAACTGAGAGGCGCTGGGTCTTGTTTTCTCCCCCTCTTCTTCTGCTTTTATTAGGAACAAGAATAAAAGTCCCCCTGCGGGCCCCGTGTGCGGAGAGACCCAAGCAGAGGCAGCAGCTCTGCACGCCTGCGGACCCCCACCCCGCCCCTCAAGTCCCTTCCTCTCCTTTCGCTCCGCCTCTACCTGGATCCGGGTTCCCTGACTGTCTCCCCTCTGCCTTCCTGCCCAGTTAAACCCTCTCCAACCTTCAAGCTGCCGGTGGGAGACTCCGGGAGGTATCGGAACACTTCCCAGCCTCCAGCATTTCCCTTTCGGAGGCCTCCGCGAGCCCCTCCCGCCCACTACCAAGTCTAAACCCCACCTCTGGTCGGGCCTCCCCAAGCCCACCCCACCCCAAAGGGCCTGACCCTCCAGGTCCTCCTCGAGTGCCCCTGACTCTCCTCCAGCTCCCACTCATCCACAGGACTCGGGGTGAGCGTCACCTCCTCCAGGAAGCCCTCTCAGATCTCTTCCTGTGCCTGTTAGGTCCCTGGATGTGACACCTGTCTTGGGCGTGGCAGAGAACCTCTGTGTTCCTATATTTGTCATCTCCCCAGGACCAAGGGCTCCCTGGCGCAGGAGCTGTTTTCTTCCCCACTCGGCCCCCACCTGCTGGTCCAAAGCTGGCACTTAGTAAATCCTGTTGAGCTGGGTTGACCACAGGGGAGGCCCATGAGCTCCCTCTACCAGTGACAGGCATCCTGCCAGCCCAGGGTCGACCGCCTGCAGCAAGACAGGTCTTGGAGAAGCACAGAAGTGCATTCATCCAAGAGGCGCCTAAATCCACCTCCTTGAAGACACAGCGCTTCACCTGCAGGGACCTGCTCCAAGTCTGCTCCTGTCGATCGATTGATGGGGAAGTCTCACCCCTTGCTTCTTTTCTAGATGTCAAGATTGAGTCTGCACTCCCAGGCACGGTCCAGACAGCCTGCCTCTTTGTGCATACAGGGGCAGAGTCCTCTTCGCCCAGCTCTACCTGGGCAGCCCTGCCCTTCCCCCTCCCACCTGTGGGGTCTCTCCAACATTCCTGAATCCCAGCTGCTCTCAGTATGGCCTCCACCTTCCCCGGACTGGTGCCCAATAAGAATATTAGGACATTAATACCATCTTCAGTTTCTCCCCCTCCCCCAAGACCAGTCTCTCCCCCCACTCTGTCCAATCCACTGCATCTCACTCCTCCCAAGTCCTGATCAGACTGTGTCAGGTTGGATGGTCTGGGAAGCAGATGCTGAGAGGCAGTTAAGGTGCAAAAGTTTATGTGGGAGTCTCACTTAGGGAAGCAGAGGGAAGAGGCAGGGAGGGGGGGGAGGAGCCTCAGACCGCGATGCAGACCCCAAAGGACCTGTGCCCCCCGGCCCGTGGGCACTGGAGCAAAGCGTGTCCATCCCCGGAGACCCGTCCTGGGGACAGTTATGGCTGGGGCCACCCCGTTAATGTGACTTCCGCTCGAAAGCTGATGACACTAACAGCTGGAAGCTGAAGGCTAAACACTGCTCCCAGGTGGACAGCAGTGCTTTATCCAAGGGGCTCTGAGCGGGCCCCCTCCTCAGGTCTTAGGCAGGGCTCCCCAGAGAGCAGGGCTTGTACAGGGAGGGGGAAGAAGGCTGCGAGGGCCACTCCCAGATGCTCCTGAAGTCAGCTGCCCCACAGGCACTGGTGCTTGAGCTTGGGACCTCCCGAAGGGCATCACGGGATGCATGTCAGACACATCACCTGGGGATGAAGGAGGGAGGATTCATCCAGCCACAGTGGCCCCATGGGGGTTCGCTTCCACCCACACTTCCTGGGTGCTTAGGCTTGGTGCTGAGCAGTTTCCACCAACACCCCCTGTCCCGTGTGGACCAGAGGCAAGGCGTCGTCCAGTTGCACCTGTGTAAGGGTGACCAAGGTAGCAAGGCGCTGGTCAGGCAGCAGAAGAGATGGGAGATGGCAGCTTGTCCAGGGCCGGGGACAGATAGAGCTTGTTTGGGGACCCTAGTAAACTTGAGGGGCTTATATGCACATCCAGGAGGAAAGTCACATCCAGATGTCTCTTTAACCATCTGTAGTTGGGGAGATGCCAGACTGCAGACTTAAATGTGGGACGACATGAAAAGCCATGGAGGGGCCAAGCTCACCTAACGAGGGAACAGACAATATGTATTTGGACTGAGACTTCAGGGCTCCCTCAAAGTCGAGAGATGAGGAGGAACAAGCCAAGGAGACCAGGAGACTCTGCAGGGGCGAGACAGCCAGGAGAGCAGCCGCCCTGTGGTCCAGGTATGGAGGGAGGCCGGTCTCGGATGGGGGCTCCCCTTTAACTGCAGGGAGAGCAGAGGATCTGGCTGTCCAGTGGGCGTATTTGGTAGTGGGAAGGCTGTTTTCTTCCGATGCTCTTTCCTAGCTCTTTTCTCGGTGTAATAAGAGGCCAAAAGTTGGGAGAAATTCGAGGAGGCTGTTGGGACGTTGAGGAGAGTGAAGATGAGAAAGTCTTCCAGGAAATGGTGGGAAGTGGATGTTGTGGGTTCTCTTTCATTCAGCGTGTGTGTGTGTGTGTGTGTGTGTGTGTGTGTGTGTATGCACGCCCCAGGGGTCCTCACCCAGGCTTATTCCCAGGCTGGAGTCAGGAGGCTGGTGGAGGGTTGTAATGAGGCTCAGGGTACAGCTTCGTTCAGTGGAGAGCATCTGGGGTCACATCTAGTCCTGGCTGCACTTGTCACGTAGAAAAGTCACTTTCAGCCTGTTGTGCCTCTGTTTCCTCACCTGTGAAAGGCACGTGCTGGGCTCCTGGAGTCCAGCTCCATCTCGCAGGTCTAGGAGACCACACCTATGCTACACAGACAAAGTGGTCATATGCTGTTCTGACTTTGATCGTAGTCGGTGTTAATTGCACCTGCACAGAAGCTGTTCCCATCACTGGAGCAGCTCCCAGAAAAACCAGAATCCATGAGGTTTAGGGAGGACCGTGGCTACCAAACTCCAGCTTGCACGGAGGGGTGGGGAGGCACCACCCAGAGCAGAGGGGGTGGCTTCCAGGACTCCTCCCTGAAAAGCTCTTCCAGCTCCGGAAGGCCGTGTAGCCACAGGCTGACAGCTTACTCTCCGGGGATGGGACACGGTCAACCCTGCTGGGTGAGTGGTCAGCCTGCACACTGCATCTGCCCCCCTGCTGCTCACAGCTCCAGTGGGGGGACTGTCCGGGTGCTGTTTGTTACGTGCTCAGCACGGTACCGGGCACACGTAGGGTCCGGCGCCCGTTTGCTGAAGGGCTGGACAAGGGCAAGGCGTCTGGGGGGTGACTCTCTGTCTTGTCTCCCTCCCCCTCTGCTTCCCCTTCTCTGGTCTTTGCCAGCACATCCCGCTGTGTCCCTCTGATAAATGGCCAGCTCCTTGTTCACAGGAGGGCCATTTGGGGGGCCCTGCAGGGAGCTGTGTAGGGCCTTGTTCTGCCTGACACCTTTATTAATCGCTCGCCTGGAAGATAAACAGCTTGTTAATTAAATTTGCAGATGTTGCTAAATTCGGAGGTGTTTTGATTGTTCAGTCCCAGGAAGATAGAATGGTCCCACACTGGGTCTGGGAGGAGTCAGCCTGAACTGGGCCAGGACGTGGGTGTTTAGGCTGCGTGGTCACGGTAAGAATCACGGCCAGCTTTGCTGCCCACTTGCTCTGTGCCAGGCACTGCAGGAACTGGGAACTGGGGGCCTGGGTGCCAGCTACTCACACCCCAGGGGCTTGGAGCAGGTTCCTTCCCTTCTCCAGGCTGCGATTTGCTCATCTCTGCAAGATGGGACCTTCAAGGCTGTGGCCTTTGTGAGCCTCAGTCCAGGGGGTGGTCAGGGAGCCTCTCTGGGGAAGTGGGGGGCAGTCAGCCAACCTGGATCTTAGTGGGAACCTCGGGGACCTGGTAGGTTTAGGGAGGGTTGAAGATTCAGATCTTAGCTGTTTGTAGGGGTGTGGAGGTCTAAAGGTCTGTGGGTCTAGGAGATCAGGGGTGTCTGGGGAGTCCGAGGATTCTGAGGAATCTGGGGTCTCAGGAGTCTAGAAGGGTCTGAAGATGGGGGACAGTTTGTAGGGTTGTAGACCCTGGTAAGCTGAGGAGCTGAGGAGTTAGGGTCTGAGGACTGGGGTTTGGGAAAGCTGGAAGTGCTGGGGGTCTGGGAGATCTGGGGGCCCTTGGGGATCTGGGTCTGAGGATTTGGGGGGTTGGAAGATACGGAGCCTTGGGCTGTCTGAGGGTCAGAGTCTTAGGGTCTGGGGCTCCAGGATGGTTTAAGATATGGGAATCTAGTGTCTGGGGAATTCCTGGATCTGGGGGCTCCAGAATTTAGGGATGGGGAGCCTGGGGGAACAGGGATCCTGGGATCTGGGATCTAAAGGTGCCTGGGAGTTGGGGGTCTGCGGTCTCAGATAGTCTTGGGGGTCTGGGAAGCCGAAGGCTCTGGAAGGGTTTGACGGGGTGAGGTCTGTAGAAGCCGGAGTTGAAAGCGGAATGTGGCCCAATATCGCCACCTAGTGCGCCTCCCTCTGCATTACAGCCAGCGAGGTGGAGGCGGCGGGGGCGGGGAGCGGCCAGGATCGCAGCTGTCCAGCCCTCCTGGCATCACCTCTCCCCTCTCGGGGCCTGGAACCTCCCAGGTGCTCAGCGCCCTGCAGGGAGGAGGAGAGCAAGCAGAATCTCCAGGTTTACAAACGTGCAGGCCGGGAGCGCTGAGGTCTGGTTCACCAATGCGCCTCCAGCGCTTGCAACAGCACGTGGCGTGCTGTGGACGCGCAATGCGTGTTGAACCAGGAAACTGACATTTTCCAAGCAGTTCATCTGACAAGGGCAGCGCTTACCACCTCTGCATGTGCACACGCAGACACACCTTGCTTTGAAAGTCAGGCGTCGTGCAGGTGCTGAATTGGAACAGGATTTTGGAGACATTATCCTAAGATTCTGCCTAAGGACTGCCCACTCCCGCGCCCCCAGGACGTCTGCCGTCCACCTAATTCAGAGCCTGTGGCCCGGCAGGACTCACGTGACAAGTCTTAGTTTCAGCGCTGCTTCCCAAGCTCCTGGGCTGTGCAGGGCCTGGGTCTCCATTCTGTCTCGGCTACGAGAGGAGAGGGGACCGGCAAGTAGGGACCGTCCCGCAGTGTGGACCGGGTGGTGACAGGCACACAGGTGGACGGGAAGAGAGGGGGCGGGACTTCGGCACCTCCAGGGAGTCGGCCCCTCACAGGAGAGGCAATACCAGAGCCAGAATGAGCGTCAGAGAGAAGCCGAGTAGAGGGAACACAGCAAGAGCAAAGACTTCCTTGGAGTCACTGTAGAAGCAGCGCGGGGGCTGGAAAGGCTGCGAAGAGGCGAGAGGCTGGAGCTGAGGCTGAAGGGAGGCTGGGGCCAGGCCTGGGGCGGAGGACCCCTGGGGGGCAAGGGGCTGGGACATGGTGGGAGAGTTCCTTTAGAGGGAGTCCTGGTTGCTGGGAGGGAAGTGGCTGGGCAGGGAGGCTGGAGAC
Source organism: Orcinus orca (assembly GCF_937001465.1). Taxonomy (NCBI): domain Eukaryota; kingdom Metazoa; phylum Chordata; class Mammalia; order Artiodactyla; family Delphinidae; genus Orcinus; species Orcinus orca. Next base: position 5,283,018 of record NC_064565.1, on the reverse strand, counting down.
GGGGCCAGACCAGGGGCTACGCATTCATCTGAGAAGAGGTGACAGAGGTCCTATAATAATCAGAGTAATAATATATTTTAAAAATTTTTAAAAATTTTATGAAGTTTAGTTGATTTACAGTGTTGTGTTAATTTCTGCCATACAGCAAAGTGACTCAGTTATATATATCTTCTTTTTCATATTCTTTTCCATTATGGTTTATCCCAGGATATTGAACATACTTTCAATATAGTGCTAACCAGAATGATAGTAATGCTATCAATAATTATGCTAAAAAAAAATAATAATTATGCTAACAAGTACTGCGTGCTTACTGGGTTCACTGACTCATTTACTGCTTTCAACATCCCCCTGTTGTTGAGGTTAAGCCACTTGTGCAAAGTCACCCAGCTGTGTGGCTCCAGAGCCCGTAATCCCTCCGAGCTACTGAGGTGAAGAGGAAGGGACACCTGGGGACACCTGCAGTGGCCTTATGCCCTCCAGCACAGCGTCCTAGCCTTCTTTCCCTTTGTCAGGCCTGCCACCTGTAAGTTTCCTTCTACAGGATCGACTCCTCAGGCTTGTATGCAGCCATGTTTACCAGGACCCGCTCTCTGCCAGTGCTGTGAGCCCGCCCTCCCAGTCCCCCTGGATTTAGAGGGAAGGCTGTATTTTACCAAGAAGCAGGGATGCCAGCCATCTCTCTGTCATGCAAGACAGACCGGGGATGGCAGAGGATTAAATTCCTATGGATGTGAAGTGTAAAATGCAAGTTAATTTCCTGCAGGAAAGGAAATCCTTGACACTTCAGCCAGATGGGGGTGGGGGAGGGAGGTGAGCTATGAAGGCAGCGAGAAGGTGGGGAGCTGGCTGCCTCAGCATTTGGTCATGACCCAAAACAGACTTTTCCGAGGGGACGCACGTGAGTAGATCAGGTGACAGAGGTGCTGCTCAGAGACCCCCAAATCCTCCTCTTTTGACAGCTCTCGTGGGCTTGGCCTCCACGAGATACAGGGATTTATCTAAGGCGCTGTATTAGCTCTAAACGGTGGAAAGGAAACTGTTGGGGTTTCCAGGATGTAACGAGCAGGAGTGCAGAACAGCACCGATTTCACATGAAAATATTTTTGGGGAAAAATCAATTATAAGAATTTAACATGCATGTATTACAGATATTTTTAAAACGGTTTTCAGAGGAAAACCACATTATTTTCTTCATGTTGATATAATATACAGTATTCTTAAGTCCAGGAAGAAATCATGGCTTTGATCAGAGATTCCCAGGGGATGTGAAATGCTCACCTTGGCTGGGATGGTTTGTGCGGCTCAGCTCTGCCACTAGAGGGCGGCAGCACCCGTGGTTTTAACCCTAAGGTCTTGGCCTTCTGTCCTTGGTGAGGGGGGCAGGATACTTGGGGGATTTTGAAGGGAGGGCAAGAGTGCAGTGCATCTTGATTACCAACCAAGATGGTAAAAGTTTTACTTCTGTGCACCAGAAACTACGATATGTCATTTAAACATCATTATAAGCCCATAAGGAAGGTATTTTGAGGATCAGAGAAGTTAAGGAGTTTGCCTGAGGTCACTCAGCTAGTAACTGACAGAGCTGGGATTTGAACCCAGGTCTGCCCGACCCCGAGGCGGGGGCTCTTCATCACCAAGGGCCCTCTGCCCTCAGGTCAAGGTCAACATAAAGATCCCTGGACCCCCGGGCTTTCTGCAGTGCAGGTTTTCTTCCATAATCTGATGCAAATGTGCATCTCAGCCCTCTGCTTGCCCCTTCCCGGGCCCAGCTGGGGAGCAGCAGCGGGATCCCCGAGTAAAACAAAAGCCAAAGAAAAGTGCAGGAGCTGACGCAGTTCCTGTCTCCTCTCCCCTGGCAAACCAGCCGGGCTCGGCTGGCAGCACCACTGGCCTGAGTGCAGGGAACTCCAGGCCGTGCCGTGGGCCGTTTGGGCAGATCCTCACCCTGCCTTTGACCACATCAAGAGCCAAGCTGCATCTCATGCTGACGGGACTAGGGCAAGAGCAGGCAATAGTTTCCCCCATGAAATAAACAAGTGATGGAGGATGGAGGGAATTCCTTTTCAAGCCTCTGTCCAGAATTCCTTGGTGGGTCCCCAGTTTCTGTTAAAAGCAGCTTCAACACATGAAAAGATGCTTAACATCGCTAATTATTAGAGAAATGCAAATCAGAACTACAATGAGGTCTACCTCGCACTAGTCAGAATGGCCCTCATGGAAAGTCTACAAATAATAAATGCTGGGGACGGTGTAGAGAAAAGGGAACCCTCCTACACTGTTGGTGGGAATGTAAGTTGGTGCCACCACTATAGAGAACTCTATAGTTCTCTATAGTGGTTAAGGAACCACTATAGAGATTCCTTAAAAACATAAAAATAGAACTACCATATGATCCAACAATTCCACTTCTGGGTATTTATCTGGAAAAAATGAAAACACTAATTTGAAAAGATACATGCACCCCAATGTTTATTGCAGCACTATTTACAATAGCCAAGACATGGAAACAACCTAAATGTCCATCGATAGATGAGTGAATAAAGAAGGTGTGAGATATATATACAGTGGAATACTACTCAGGATAAAAAAATGAAATCATGCCATTTATAGCAATATGGCTGGACTTAGAGATTGTCATACTAAGTAAGTCAGAAAGAGAAAGGCAAATACCATATGATATAGCTTATATGTGGAATCTAAAATATGACGCAAATGAACTTATCTATGAAACAGAGACAGACTCACAAAGAGAACAGACTTGTGGTTGCCAAGGCGGAGGAGAGTGGGGGAGGGAAGGACTGGGAGTTTGCGGTGAGCAGATGCAAACTATTATATAGAGAATGGATAAACAACAAGGTCTTATCGTATAGCACAGGGAACTGTATTCAATATCCTGTGATATTGACTCCTGATGGTCCAGTGGTAAAGAATCCGCCTTCCAATGCAGGGGACACAGGTTCGATCCCTGGTGGGGGAACTAAGATCACACATGCCGCGGGGCAACTAAGCCCACTCGCAGCAGCTACAGAGCCCGCGCGTCACAACTACAGAGAAGCCTGTGTGCCTCAACGAAAGATCCTGCATGCCGCAATGAAGATCCCATGTGGCGCAACTAAGACCCAAAACAGCCAAAAATAAAATTTTTTTAAAAAGTAATTAATTAATTAAATATTTTTTTAAAATCCTGTGATAAACCATAATGGAAAAGACTATGAATAAAAAAGCAGCCTCAGCCCTCCAGCTGAGTCTGAACAACCAGGTGACCAGGCAACCTAGGGTGAGAAGCATGGAAGGGGGAGCAGGCAGGGCTGGGGGGCATGCCATGCTCTGAGCAAGAGCCTTCGGAACTAGGGCATGAATGGAAGGGATGAGAGAAGCAGAGGGAGGAGAAGGGCCATGAAGGAGAGAGCATTTTCCACCTCCAGCATGATAACAGCCCCCACTCAGGGACACCCTGCTGCCGGCACCATGCTGGGCTCTGAGCCTGCTGGATTGCCTCTCCCCCAAACTTGAGGCGTCCTGTCCCCATTTTACAGATAAGAGGACTGAAATGCAGGCAGACGTGCTAACCTGCTCAAGGTCAAACACCACCCAGGCTCTGTCATCCTGCAGGCCTGCTGTCCCTGTTCCTCTCCTACCCGCCCAGCCTGTTGTGCTCAACCAAGCACATGTGCAGAACTCCTCCACCACAAGGGTCAGGTCTTCTCTCCAGAAAACTCCTCCATCCTTCCTGCAAATCGATCCTTGGTGGGGACAACCCATGCGTATTCTGACCATCCCTGAACCCAAGCTAGGACACCTGATACAAACTCTCTCACCACCATCCCCTCCCTCCCGGCAGCCAGGGCTCCTTGGATCTGCTTCCTGCCAGGGTGTGAGTGGCCTGGTCCGACCTCGATGCCCAGGCAACCGAGGGTCTAACTAGCCCTGATCTCAGGCTGAAGGGTTGGGGGAGGGGGTTGGCCTTGAGAGAAGAGCATTCCACAGGCTGATGGGCTTGGTGAGTCTCAGGAATCAAGACCAGGGCCCCGTCATGACTGTCATGGGCCCCATGCACTTGAAATAGCAAATGTTACATTTGAAGACTGCACTGGTATAAAAGCAAATAGAATCCAGACCGGATTCATTAGTATATATTGGTTATGATTCTATTCTTTTTCCCTCTGATGTAAAAACCCATTGAAATGAAAATATTTTCAGAGGGCCTAGAAGTGACTGGTCTTAGGCCTGTGTGCCCAGCGGAGCCCTGGCGGCCAGGACCGGGGTGGGGAGGGAGGGATCACGGCCAGGTGAGGAGGACACGACGGCACCCAGAGAGCAGGCTGGGGCCGCAGCCTTGCCACACCCTCGTGAGCTGTGTGGCGGGTACGGCTGGAGTGCATTCTTGCCCTCTCTGAGCCTCTCATTTTGCCTACCAGGTAGACTAGGGCAGAGGTGACAGGAGAGGCTGGGGACAGGGGGGCACGTGCTGGGTACACAGGTGAGGGCAACACAGTCCGGAATCCCTCCCCTCCCCCCCAGCAGAGGAGGAAAGGGGGCCCATGGTGAGAATGCTCTTTGCCCCGTGGGGCCTGGCAGGCTCTGGTGAGGGAGGGGGCATCCTGGCTAGGTGGACAGGCACACACTGGGGACCTGTCAAACACCCCCTCCTCCACCGACACCACCTCTCTGAGCCTGGACTTGGCAGTGGCGTGCCCTCCACAGATGTGTGGGCAGCTGCGTGCTCCTCCCGGCCACCCCTCAGCTGCACCCCCAGGACTCCCTGGGGTCTGCCTGGCCCTCGGCCGGATTTCAGGCTGTTGTGACTTCATTCAACATGGGCGCTTGGGGATGCCCAGGCCGGAGGCCCCGGTCAGGCTTGTGCAGGAGGCTGAGCAGGGGCTCACACATGGCCTCTGGAGGACCATCTTTGACCACACAGGTCAGGCTCAGGGACCCAGGACACCTGGTCCTTCCTGCACGGACCAGGAGCCCTCTGCCCCTCACCATAAGCCTGCAGCCTGGGCAGAGTGATGCCAACAGTCCTATTGAGAAGGCAGGTGGGGACAGAGGCCAGCAAAGACCTGCCAGATGCCGGTGGGAGGCTTCAGCGAGGAAAGGCAGCTGCCAGAAGCAGCAGGAACTGTCCCCTCAGGCTCAGCTCTGGCTGGGGGGTGCCCTGTGCCAGCCACTCACTCAACACCCAGGGAGAGCCTCTGGGGCTACCGTGGAGATGGGCACCTGGGTGGATGAGGCAGGCTCCCTTCCAGGCAACAGCTGAGGACAGAGTAAACTGGTTGGTTAGAAATCAGGGGTCAGCTGGAAGGGTCCAGACAGCCAATAATGTGGTAATAATAATAATAGTTACTACTGATTCATCGTGTGCCAGGTGCCACACAGTGGATCAAGCACTTTGCACATTTTCTCTCGTTTAGTCCTGATAATAACCCAAGGAGGAGAAAACCGAGTCAGTGGGAGACTGACGTCAAACAACTTGTAAACCACAATAAAAACAGTTGGAGAAAAAAATAGTCACAGTGTCTCACAGTTCTGAAGGGGGCAAAGGGGGCAGACCACTTCCCACTCAAAAATGAACAGTCACCAGAAGATGGAGTCATAAGCAAAAAGCAAGTAAGTATGGGGGACTTCCTTAGTGGTGCAGTGGTTAAGAATCCCCCTGACAATGCAGGTGACACAGGTTCCAGCCCTGGTACGGTGAAATCCTACATGCTGCAGAGCTACTAAGCCCGTGCGCCACAACTACTGAACCTGCGCGCCTAGAGCCTGTGCTCCACAACAAGAGAAGTCACCACAATGAGAAGTCCGCACACCACAACGAAGAGCAGCCCCTGCTCGCCACAACTAGAGAAAGTCCCTGCACAGCAGCGAAGACCCAATGCAGCCAAAAATAAATTTTTTAAAAAAAAGGCAAGTAAGTATGGATCAGAGGAGGAATTCCATCCAGAGGCCCAAGGGGAATGGAGTAAAGGGAAATCAGATAAACAGTCCTTCATATTAAAAAAATTAAAGGTAACATGGCTTCTTAGGGAAAAAAAAGGACAATAGATATGAAAGAGATTGGAGCAGAGATATAAAAATTACATCAGAAGGAGGGGAAAAGTGAACTGGAGGAGCTCAGGAAAGAAACAGGAGAGAAAAAGAAAATTCTTACAGAGAGAAAAGCCACATTAGAAGCAAAATAAAGGGGAGGGGATAGTGAAAGATAAAGTGGAAAAGAACAGTGAAATGAAGTGATTAGGGAGCAGAAAAGAGATATAAGGGGATGATTCTTTGGAAAAAGAAAACAGAATAAATGAATTTTAAAAACCAATAAAGTGTTAATAGAAGAAAACCTTCCTGAAATATGGAAAGGTTGAAATGGTCACAGCAAAAAGTTTCCATTATGTCCCAGTGAAAATGACAACAGTCAATATGAAGACATGCCCTAATAAGTTTGCTGAGCATCCAGAAATGGTCCTGAGAGTTACCTACAGTTAGGAGGAGAGGCCAGGATGGGGGAGTAGGCAGACAAAAATCACAACTGCTTACAAAACAGCTATGGCTGAGAACCACCTGCAGATGAGCAGAAAAGAAGGGGCAGAGATGCTGTAAAGTCAAGACCCACACCCCTGGGTGGGCAACCCACAAATGGGATGACAATCATAATGGCAGAGGTCCTCCCCAAGGAGCCAGGGGTCTGAGCCCACATCAGCCTTCCCAACTCTGGTCCTGCACCAGAAAGATGGGCCCCCAGAGCATCTGGCATTGAAGGTCAGCAGGGCTTGCGTACAGGAGAGCCGGAGGGCTGTGGGAAATAGAGTCTGCTCTGAAAGGGCTCACAAAACATCTCACATGTTTAAATGCTTAGTACAAACAACAAGGTCATACCATGTAGCACAGGGAACTATATTCAATATCCTGTGACAAACCATAATGGAAAAGAATATATGTATGTATAACAATCACTTTGCTGTACACCAGAAACTAACATAGCATTGTAAATCAACTATACTCCAATAAAATAAATTTTTTTTAAATGCAAAAAAATGCTTGGAACAAAATCAGAACTTGCACTTGTAGGTTAGATATACTAGAAGCAAAAATTCCAATGCAAGTACCCAGGCATGTTGATTAAAATAAAACAAACATCATTTGAAATGACTACCTGAACATATAAGGGATTGAGGAAACCCACTGGGACCAAAAGCTAAGAGGGGCTGAAAGTTGAGTGACAGGTGGGCCACCCTGGAAGCACCTGGAAATTCCTGAAACCCACAGTCACTCATTTTAACAGCCATACAGAGGGAAGGCCAGGCACTGGGCCCATGAAGTCAAGATGGAGCGTCAGGACTGAGACCCCTGGGAAAAGCAAGGATTCGTGAAGAGCTGTGTCCCCAGGGAAAGGTGTGGGGGGTGGGCTGGGTATGAGCCAGTAAGAAAAAATAGAAAAGGAGCGGGGAGGGGAGGGTGAGGAGGAGGGAGGAGGGGAGGGGGGTGAGGAGGAGGAGGAGGGCAGGGGGAGGGGAGGGGAGGAGGGAGGAGAGGAGGGGAGTAGGATGTGGAGGAGGAGGGGGGAGGGGAGGGGAGCGGAGGAGGGAGGAGGGGAGGAGGGAGGAGGGGAAGAAGGAGGAGGAGGAGGATGGGAGGGGGAGGAGAAGGAGGGAGGAGGCGAGGGGGAGGAAGAGGAGGAGGAGGGGGAGGGGAGGGGGAGGAGGAAGGGGGAGGGGAGAGGAGGGGAAGGAGGGGAGGAGGAAGAGGGGGTGGGGGAGGGGAGGAGAGGAGGGAGGAGGGAAGGGGGAGGAGGAGTAGAAGGAGGGAGCAGGTAGAGAGAGACTTCACCTCCTCCCACCAGTCCGCAGAACATTTAAAGACAGAAACCGGTCCTCACATGGACCTTGGGTCTGAGTTCACACTCCCCCGAAGCACATCCATGCTGAGAATGATTTCAGTGCACTTCCAAGACGCCGCCCTCCAGGGCTGCTGGTAGAAACCAACCCAGAACTCCCCCAGGATCCACCCCAACCCAGGCTTCTTGGGACCCCACAGACAGAGGCCGGCCCACTGTGAACTCACCAGGAAAATGGAGCCAACGTAGCAGAAATACTCCATCCCCAGCAAGTGTCAGCAGGATCAGCAAATGTTAGCCTGAGACCACCAACGATGGCGGCATAATGGAATGATTAGGAACTGAGTAAAAAGTAGCATGTTTTCAATGTTTACAGAAATGAAAGGGGAAACTGAAAACACAAGCAGGGAACACAAGACAATCGAACAGATTTCACAACCAAATACAACATCTCAAAATATAATTTATTCATTTTTTAAAGGGCAGAAGTAGCTTAAACATCAAATTAGGCATGTGTGCAAAAGAATTAATGAATTGGGGAAAAGAGGTTGACAGAATGACCCTTAAAGAGATGGAAAATAAGTCGGAATTCCCCTCAGGCCCATTTGGAGAAGAGCTGTCAATACCAACCCCGGTCCTGGGGCCCTGTCATTGATGAAATTTTCAACAACTGGTTAGGCTAGATTAGTCCCCATCCCTCAGAGCAGACAAGTCCGGACAGAACAGGCCCTAAGCTGGAGGATGTGGGCAGAGCCACCTGTGCCCCACTAAGCCTCCCCTGGGCCAGCCCCTGAGTCAGCTTTGAGAGAGGACAGGGGATAATTTTAGGGGGTGAGATTGGGCTCTGTGATTGGAACCTCACGCTCCCCCTTAAAATCTTCAGTGTATCTATCACCCAGGAATTTACCTAAACCTAAGTCTTTTGGGAAGAGATTCCAATTCCAGTCCATTCCGTATGGGCAAATCACTTCTCAGATTTATCTGTGCAATGACCGCACCTCTAGGGGCCCCGTGAGGTCTAATATTCTATTACTTTATGACAATCTGAGATGATGGGTTCCAGATGTGTCCTATTAGCTCAACTGCTATACTCAGGGTGAGTCAGAGACCAAGGGATGCTTAGAAAGATCTCTGCTGACGTCTGCTTATTCACAGAATCTGAAATTCCACCATTAGAGAGTCATTTGTTTGGAGATAAACATTGCCCCACTTAGATTCCAATAAAATTTTTTTTAATCCAATCGCCCTGGGGAAGGGTTAGATAATAATTAAAGCCAGCATCCATCATAATGCCTTGATATATTTTAACAGATTCTTTTCGACAAAAGCACACTCTCTGAGATGGATTAGATAGTGGGAGGATGGAACAGAAGTGTGGTGGATCAGTCCTACCTAGGATAAGGCGAGGGGCCTGGCGGGACCCTGGGATGCAGGAGTACCAAAACTGAAGGTGAGGGTCCAGAGCCTCGGTCCTGCCCGGCCTTGCGAACCTACTACCCCTCACATCTCGCTCTGGACGCCATACCCCACTTGACCAGCAGGTGGCAGTGCAGGGTTGAAAATGAGCATCTCGGGGGGATTTCAGAGACTATCTGCGTTCACCTGGCTTCTTTCTAAGGCAACCTCTGTGTTCATTCTGGAGGATGGAACCACAGGACCCAGGGCAGCCAGATGTGGGATACACTGCAGAAGCCTTGGGGACTCGGACCCTTAGCTCTTGGGAGGTGGGCGTGGCGTCGGCAGGAGGGGAGAGTCCTGTCTGATTGGGGGAGGGTCATCTGGAGGATGAAAGGAAATCTTAGAGGTGAAGACCATTTACAGCCTTCTTGGGGCTGCACTGTTGTGGGTCGGGGGGGGGAGGACATTACAGGGAGCTCACAGCTTCACACGTGGGAGACTGGGGCTGGGGTGGGGGTGGGTCTCTGTGCAGAGCAGCAGGGTGCCCCGTGAGGTTGGTGCTGCCGGGGACCTCAGCTCAATGGGTGGAGCGTCGGAGCAGGGGCAGGTTGGACGGGGAACTGGCCTGAGGCTGCTCACAGCCTACCCACTCTTCTGAGATCCGTCCCATGGCTGTGAACTCTGTTTGGGAGGATGGTCCTTCCCCCCCCATCCTTTTTAAGAGGCTTGGTAACGCCTGCGGCGGCCTCCGCCTCCTACATCCCACATCCCATATCCCATGCGCCTGACTCTGAAGCCACACCTGGCAACCTTCCTTGTCTTCACCTGCCCAGGCAGCCCTCTGGATGGAGAGAGGAGAGTGAGCTGCTCTAAGCAGATGCCTCTGTCCAGAGATACCTTCGTTCTTCCCCAGGGAGCCCCAGTCGCAAGCGTGAACCCAGCACACAGGCCGCCCGCCCACGTGGACCCCACAGAGCAGTGGAGGCCTGGTCTCCTCTGTTGCCTTCTTGAGGAGCCCACCCAGCACCCTTAGCCGCCCTGTGACACAAGGCAGGGTTGCCCCCGCACACCTCCTTGTGAGGGCTCCGGGCACTTGTCAGACCTTCATATCCTAGGGCGGCTGAAGGTCCCATCCCAGCCGAGGGCGGGCATCAGCGTGTCCAACAGGCATGGGGGATTCTCACATGTCGGTACCCAGGGGTGTTCTGCATCCAGGCCGGAGATGGAGGAGGACAGAGGCTGGAGCCCGGGGGAGGCTTTCTGGACACCTAACCTAATGGGAGGCACAACGGGTCTAGAGAGAGCCCAGGAAGAGGGAAGCGGCATGGCCACTCTCTTTACCTGGGATGCCCTCCGCTCTTCCCCATGGCCTCGGGGGAGACCAGAGTCACTCATCTCTGCAGACCCTGCTAACCCCTATGGCCAGGGTCTTTTTTCTGACCCAGAGGTGATTGTGGTGGGCAGAATCATGGCCTCCAAAGGTGTCCATGTCCCAACCCCCAGAATCTGAAAGTTGTTACATTACATATTCTGAGAGCCTCCGGCGGGGGAGGGGGGTGGGTAACGCAGCCCTGCAGACGCCTTGGTTTAGCCCAGTCAGACGTCTGATCTACTGTAAGATGATAAATTGTGTTGTTTTGAGACAGTAGCCTTGCGGCCGTGGTCGTTAGTTGCAGGCGCTCTAGGAAACTGATACAATGACCTAGCTGGAAACGTTGTTCCAATCACAGCCCCTGCTCAGTCTGTGAGTCTAGGGGGCGGGGGCGGGGGTGGGACCGGCAGCTTAGAAGCCACAGGCCCTCCTGCTGTGTGACTTTGAGTCCTTACTCTCTCCGTTTCCCCATCTGTAAATGGGGGTGGTGATGACACCGACACTACCCCTGCAGGCGAGGTAGGGTCAGCTGGTCGGCCTCAGACCTCCTTTTACCTCCAGCCCCTCCTGTCCACCTGACACCCAATTCCCCGGCCTCCTGGGAGACACTAGAGGAGGTGGGCTCCCCGGGGTCCGGGACTCCTTCCTGCCCTCGGCGCTGACACATGCGGCACCTTGGGGAGTGGTTTTCCTATCCTCGCAGCTCTTCTGAGGGATCTCACATCATTTGTCGCCCAAATGCTGGGGCCCCAGGCTCCCTCCTGAGGGACTGTCAGCGACAGCATCCCGATCGTGGTTTCCAAGGTAACTAACCGTGTGTCCATTCCAGCCGATATTCTGAGACCTGTTTGAATTCTTCCCTTGCGCGGAGCCAGTGTCACTTCCCAGAAGCCGCTGAATGGAGGGAGGGGCGTCAGTGGAGGGGGGAGGGGTGGCTGGGAGGGGAGGCCCGGCCGGGGTGCAGACATCTCCCCTCAGACCGTTTCTCTCGTGTCTAAGACACGCTGTTCGTAATCAGATGTAACAGCAGCCTGGACGGGAGGCCGGCCTTGCAGTCAGGCTGATGAAGGTTCAAACCCAGGCCGTGTCATTTACCAGCCAAGGGGCTTACACCCTGCGAGCCTGTTTTCTCGTTAGTTTCCTGTAAATGCATACAAGCTCCTCTGTTTCCCTTCCTGAGAGGAATAGCCCTGCCCTCTCTGAAAGGGGCTTCTGATCTCAGGAGGGGTGTGCAGGTTAGCGGGGCCCACTCTCTGAGATCACCTCCCCCACCTCCCGCCCCGCCCCCCTCCGCCGCCCCAGGCATCCTCCTGTCCCGTCCAGAGATGAGACGGTTGGGGCTCAGGGCGAATGAGGGTGAGCTGCGCCCTCTGCTGGCCGAATCAGGAAAGGCGCCGGTGGGCCCTTCGGACGGAGGGAGAGCCCCAGGCTTGGCTGTGGCATTGCCCAACTCTCCTCACCCTGGACAGAAGCCTGAGATGCCGGCTGAGGTAATAGGGAAATAAGGGTCCAGACTCCACCGGCACCCACAGCTTCTGTCCCCCCGAAGCAGGAGTCCTGCCTTCTTTTTGCGCCTGGCCCCTCAGTCTCCCGTGACTTCTCTCCATGTCCTCTCCGGCAGCATCTTAACCTTTTCCAGAAATAGTGCACATCGTGGGAGACGTGTGTGTGGCACAGGGGAGGGGGAGGGGGTGCCCCTTCCCTCCCTCTAATCACAGTGTCAGCCTGGCCATTGGGGTACGCTGTAACGAGACGCTGGCTGGGGTTCTGCTCTGAGGGCGGCTCCTGCTCAGAGGCAAGTGATTTGCAAATCAAATTGGTGGGGCCAGAACATTCCCTTCCTTAGCTGAGCAGTTTCCAACCAGGGCATGCAAATGCGCCGTCTGGGTATAATGGCCCTTGCGGGGATGGTCGGGGGCACTGCCGGGAGAGATGGAAGGGCCCTCGGCAGGAACACTGACTTAACATTGCCCAGATGTCATGAGAAGTGAGGATGGCCGGGCCCTGCTCACCCTGCCGCCTCTGTCTCTCCATCCTCTTGCAACTTCTTTCCTCTCTTTCTATCTATCTATATCTATCTATCTATAACTTATTTTTAAAAACAATTTTATTGGAATATAGGTGCTTCATGGAAATCTTCCTGCTATTTCTAACCCCTAACTTCTAACACTCCCAGATCCTTCTCTCTCTCTCTCAATCCTAATCTCATTTGCTCTCGAGCCCATTCCAAGCTCCAGTCCTCCCACGGCAAAGCCTCTTTGATAGGCAGGCATGGCTGAGGTCCTTCTTAACTCTTCATGTCTGCAAATCCCACTGCCCTCTCCCAGCTCTGCCCCTGCTAACTGTGCGTTTCCCCTTGAGCATCCACCCCTACCCCCACCCACCGTCTCCTCAGCTGGGAGAGGCTGCACTGATCCTGACCTTGAGATGGTCACCAGGATGGATGAGCAGGAAGCGCCTCACCCGGCTGGGGCACAGCAGTTGCTCAGCAAACACTGTGCCGTTGCCTGAGGAGGTCCTGGCAACGGCTGGGTGGGGAAGGCGGGCAGGTAGCTGTGTTGGGAACCTCTTCTTCCCGTATCCAGTCTGGAGTTGGCACATCCAAGTAGGCCCTGAGCAGATGTGATGTGTCACAGCATCAGGTACGAAGTCGGTGCTGCTCCATGGCCTCAGACAGAGCAACCCCGGGGCCGGTTGGTAAGTGCTTCTCTGGACTTAGCAGCCCTGCAGTACTTTGGGTTCGTGGGAAGTGAGGCCTTTAAAATCTGTGCGTGGAGAGTCACAGGGCAAAGCGGGAAGCAGCTGGGGGTTTTCTAACACATTTACAGCCCTGGGTTCCTCCTTCTCTTGAGCCTGCACTTCACCTGGCACAGACCTGGGCCCCCGCGAATGCTCTCCCCTGGGCCTCGATCTCTCAGCGAAGCTGTTCACTGCTGCTTCATCTCCCATCAGAGAAAAGGGGATGGGCACCTGTCTCCAGGAGTGCGGGGATTGCTGATGCCAGCAACATCCCTGTGAGTTACTCTGGACAGAGGGTCAGCAGGTGCATGAGGGCCCAGCTCTTTCGGCATCCCGGGGTGATAGGGTCGTGCTTGGAAAAATATGCTGCTGGACGCAGTGTGGGCAGCTGTCCAGGAGCATCAGCTTGGGTTTGTCACTTGCTCCCTCCTCCCACAAAGCCAAACAGAAACCATTTGAGTTTACACTAAGCCTCTGTAGCACAGACAGTCTGCATACGAGGGCTCTGTGTTTACACGTTTAGCTGAGTCCGTCCAGTGTCTCTGGCAGAGCCATGGGGCTGGGATGATGGACACAGAGGTGGACGTGTGGTGATGAGAAGCAATCACCCAGGAACCAGCAGAGAAGGTCAGGACGAGGTAGGGGAGGCTGGCCCGGCCCTTGATGGTCGCTGCAACTGCCTGTGGCCACAGCCTTTTTCTTCCTGCACCTCGGTTGCCAGGCAGTCAAGTTTGACAGCATGGGTTTTAAGGGGTATGCCAACTGTGATTTGGGGAACCACTGAGAAGCGGAGAGAAAGAAAGTGTGATAAAAAATTACCCAGGGCTACAACCATCAGAACAGGGATCAGGACTGTGGTGTTTTCCATGTGGCAGCATCACATGCTGTGTGCTCTAGCCAAGCCATAACGCCCTCTGGCTAGAGGATTTTTCCTGTGTTTTAGCCTGGAAGCAGGGACTAGACTGTGCCTGGAAGCAAATGAATGGTTTGTGGGTGGACAGGCCTTGTGGGAAGCTCGAGATGCCCCGCAGGGCTGGTGGGTGAGATGCAGGGCTAGGGGACGTAGGGCATGGACTTTGGGCTCAGAGAGTTGCCAGGGGCTTCACTGTTCCCATTTGGAAGATACAGAAACTGAGGCTTAGAAAGGTTTCTGTAACTAGTCCAAAGGCAATGCAGTGGAATTCAAATTCAAGTGCATTTGCCTCTTCTAGCCACTGGATATGGCATCCCTGGGGTGGAAAGAGTAAGGCAAAGTATATGAGTATATGTGCTAAGCTGTCAATTAATTTGCCTGAATGCAAATATGGAGTTTGTTCGCTTAAGGGGTTGAAACTGAGGAGAGGTGTGCAGGTTTTATGGCAAAGAGCTCGGAGAGACAGGTGGATCCCTGAGTGCCCGGCAAGCTGCAGCTGATGACCGAGCTTTTTAAACCCTGAAGCCTGGTAGCTGGGATGCCCTGTTCACTAGCCAGAGGAGAGCTCGGTTCAGGGGATTCTAGAGAAGTGTATGTTTCTAGAGGATGTCCAAGGACTTTCATTCAGGGAAATCCTCCCTGACTCAGCTGGGCTGGCCTTCCCAGGGTCACATGATGAGGCTGACCACATGCTGACCTCCACTCAGGGAGGACTGAGCCCCACCGCCCGGTCACCCCCATCGCCTAGGAGGACACAGATGGAGACCCTGTTCTGTGGCCCTCAGACAATTTCTTGTCACCCACGATCATGTACACAGCCCGGGAGTGAGTTCTGCCCGCTGTCTCCCTAGCGTCCACTTGAGACCTTGAATGTGGTCTTGTGCAGAAACGATGCCCTGAAAGACAGCTCAGGGATTGTGGATGGTGATGGGGTATCAGGGTCATGCTGGGGGGTGGAGGGGAGAGAGGCTGGTCCATCATCCAGCCCCTGCTCTGGCCTCTGTGCCTCACTCTTCTGCAGATCATGGAATTACCTGGGAGAGCGGTCATGGGCCTTAAAGATGCTGGTCCCTCAAGGAAGCT
Source organism: Orcinus orca (assembly GCF_937001465.1). NCBI lineage: Eukaryota > Metazoa > Chordata > Mammalia > Artiodactyla > Delphinidae > Orcinus > Orcinus orca. Next base: position 5,267,685 of record NC_064565.1, on the reverse strand, counting down.
ACGCCCACAGTCATTGTCCCCCTGGCTCATGCCCCAGCTGTGACAGAGCAGACACTCTCCATTCCTGGCATGTGACTCTTCTTCTCAATTTGACATATAGTTGATAAACAAAGTTCTGTTAATTTCTCCTGTACAGCAAAGTGATCAGTTATACACACACACACACACATACATATATATATGTGTGTGTATATATATATATATATATATATATATATATATACACACATCCTTTTTTATTTAAATATTCTTTTACATTTGACATATTGAGCCAAGCACTTTCCGAGTGGTTAGCGCCGTCCCTTTATTGACCAGACTGAGAGCTAAAGTCCAAGATCCCCAAGACAGAGGGACCCATCAGCAAAGGGCTCCAGGAGCTCACACCTGCCGGCTCTCTAGGTTAAGCAGGAAGTTGAGGGGAGGTCAAATCTGAGCAAAGAGCACAATTCCTCACTTTGCAATGGTACACCCTCGGAAAAGGCAGTGCCAGCAAAGCCTTGCTCGGGCATTCCCACTGTTAGGGATCCTGCCACACTTATATGCCCGCACAGGAAATTTTATTCAGCAAAGTTCCCAGTGTTTCGCGATCGTCTCCCTTCGCAGCTACAATACTGCAGGGATTTATGTTTGCTTTTAACTATAATAGGTGGCCGTGCCTACAAAAGAAGGCTTTTTCGCTTCGGAAGCTTGGATCCTGCTGTCTTAGTGGATGCTTGCAAAACCCTGAAATTGCACGGTTTCTATCCTTTTCCGGTACGCCTGTGTAGGAAGCGAATATTTTTGCCTGAGAAACAGGTTCTTGCAACTCTGAAGGAGAGATAATTCCACCGCCGACGTTCCTCCTGGGAAACCTCAAGGCGACCCATAGCCCCAGAGTAGTGTCTAAATTTTCACAGCGGTTTTGTGTTCCGCATTTTCCATGCGGTCTCCATCGTTGGTGGGGCTAAAAGGAACGCTAGGACAGTTTTCAGGACTCACAGAACACTGGCCTCTGCACCGTTTCCCATGCAAAGTCAGTGAAGACCCCCCCGTCTTCTCCCTGCCAGCTGAACAACAGGCAGCCATACAGGCTGTTTGGTACACTTCTAGGAATACACAGTCCAAGGCGACACACTGTTCTCCTTCTTGGATACCAGTGTTGCCACATCTTGCCAAGGTTCACGAAGGCAGTCCGAGACAATCGCATATGCTGAGCAACTTGGATTCATTGAGAAAAAGCTACCTGCACTGAGAGAAACAGTCTGCTCAGTATTCCTTCCGGAAGTTCACAGCTGCTGGCTCTCTAGGTTAAGCAGGAAGTCAACGTGCGGTCCAACCTGAGCAAAGAGCACAATTCCTCACTTTGCAGTGGTAAGCCGTCGTAAGAGGCATTGCCAGCTAGGCCTTGCTAAGGCCTTCCCTCTGTTAGGGAACCTGCCACACTTAGAAGCCTTTAAAGGAAAATTTATTCAGCGAAGTTCCCAGTGTTTCACGATGGTCTCCCTTTGCAGCTCCAATATTGCAGGGACTTAAGTTTGCTGTTAAATAGGATAGGTGGCACTGCATAAAAAAGCAGGTTTTTTCCCTTTGGAAGGTTGGAACATGGTTTCGTAGGGGCTGCTTGGAAAACCCTGCTATTGCCCAGCTTCCATCCTGTGCCGGTAAGCCTGTGTAGGAAGCGAGTATTTTAGCCTGAGAAACAGGGCTCTTGAAATTCTGGAGGAGAGATAATCCCGCGGCTCACGTTCCGCCAGGGAAAACGCAAGGCGACCCTTAGCCTCAGAGTAGTGTCTAAATTCCCACCGGGCAACATCCGCTGCTGCAGTTTCCATGAGGTCTCCACCGTTCTGGGGCTTAAATAGAAAGCGAGGAGAGCATTAAGGACCACAGAACTCTGGCCTCCGCACTGTTTCAGATGCAACTGAATTGAAGACCACACGTCTCCTCCCTGCCTACTGAGAAAGAGGCAGTTGTGTCTCTCCTTCGTAACACTTCTTGGCATGCAGAGTCAAAGGAGACACACTGTTCTCTTTCTTGCAATCCTAAATCACCACAGCTTGCGAACGCTCATAAAAGCATGTGCTGGGAAAACTGCTTTCAGTGGGGAAAAGCGACCTGCTTAGACATAAACACTCTGCTCAGCGTGCCTTCTGGCAGCTCACACATGCCGGCTTTCTAGCTTAAGCAGGAGGATGAGATGAGGTCCAAACTGAGAAAAGAGCACATTTCCACACTTTCCGTTAGGTTAAGCAGGAAGTCGAAGTGAGGACGAACATGAGCAAAGAGCACAATTCCTCATGTTGCACTGGTAGTCGTCGTAAGAGGAATTGCCAACTACGCCTGGCTAAGGCCTTCCCTGTGTTAAGGAACCAGCCACACTTAGACGCCTAGAAAGGAAAATTTATTCAGCGAAGTTCCCATGGTTTAGCGATGCTCAACCTTCGCAGCGCCAATACTGCAGGGACTTAGCTTTGCTGCTAACAAGGCTAGGTGACCCTGCATACAGAAGCAGGCGTTTCCCTTTGGAAGCTTGGATCCCGGTTTCTTATGGGGGGCTTCCAAGACCCTGCTTTTGCCCAGCAACTATCCTCTGCCCCTACGCCTGTGTAGGAAGCGAGTATTCTAGCCTGAGAAGCAGGACTCTTGCAACTCTGGAGGAGCGATAATTCTGCAGCCCACGTTCGTCCTGGGAAACCACGAGGCGACCCTTGGCCTCAGTGTAGTGGCGAAATTTGCACCGGACAAGTTCTGCCTGCCGCAGTTTCCATGAGTTCGCCACCGTTTGGGGGCTTAAATGGGGAGCGAGGAGAGCTGTCGGCTCTCACAGAACTCTGGCCTCCGCACTGTTTGCCATGCAACTGAACTCAAGACCACACGTCTCCTCCCGCCCTGCTGAGAAACAGGCCGCCGTGTAGGCCCTTGTCAACATTTCCTGGCGTGCAGAGTCCAAGGCGACACACTGTCCTCTTCCTTGGAAACCTATGTTGCCCCAGCTTGCCAAAGGCTACCGAAGGCAGTCCTAAACAGTCTCGCGTGCTGGGCAACTTGGATTCAGTTACGAAAAGCCACCTGCATTGAGGTGAACACTCTGCTCAACGTTCTTTCCGGGAGCTCACACTCGCCCCCTCTCTAGGTGAAGCGGGATGTCGAGGTGAGGTCCAAACTGAGCAAAGAGCACAATCGCTCACTTTGCAGTGGTAGTCGTCGTAAGAGGCATTGCTTACGACGCCTTGCTAAGGTCTTCGGTCTGTTAGGGACGTTACCACACTTAGACGCCTTGAAAGGAAAATTTATTCAGCGAAGTTCCCAGTGTTTTGCGATGGTCTCCCTTCGCAGCGCCAATACAGCAGGGACTCAGGTTTGCTGCTAACTAGGCTAGGTGACCCTGCATACAGAAGCAGGCCTTTGCCTTTGGAAGATTGGATCCTGGTTTCTTAGGGGTTTGCTTGCAAGACCCTGCTATTGCCCAGCAGCTATCCTCTGCCCCTACGCCTGTGTAGGAAGCGAGTATTTTAGCCTGAGAAGCAGGGCTCTTGAAACTCTGGAGGAGCGATAATTCTGCAGCCCACGTTCGTCCTGGGAAACCGCGAGGCGACCCTTGGCCTCAGTGTAGTGGCGAAATTTGCGCCGGACAAGTTCTGCCTGCCGCAGTTTCCATGAGTTCTCCACCGTTTGGGGGCTTAAATGGGGAGCGAGGAGAGCTGTCGGCTCTCACAGAACTCTGGCCTCCGCGCTGTTTCCCATGCAACTGTACTCAACACAACACGTCTCCTCCCGGCCTGCTGAGAAACAGGCCGCCGTGTAGGCCCTTCGTAACACTTCTTGGCATGTAGACTCCAAGGCGACACACTGTCCTCTTCCTTGGAAAAATACGGTGCCCCAGGTTGCCAACGCTCCCGAAGGCAGTCCGAGCCAGTCTCATGTGCTGGGCCACTTGCATTCAGTGAGGAAAAGCCACCTACATTGAGGTGAGCACTCTGCTCAGCGTTCTTCCCGGGAGCTCACAATTGCCGCCTCTCTAGGTTCAGCAGGAAGTCGAAGTGAGGACCAACCTGAGCAAAGAGCACAATTCCTCACTTTGCTTTAGGTTCAGCAGGAAGTCGAAGTGAGGACCAACCTGAACAAAGAGCACAATTCCTCACGTTGCACTGGTAGTCGTCGTAAGAGGAATTGCCAACTACGCCTGGCTAAGGCCTTCCTTCCCTGTGTTAAGGAACCAGCCACACTTAGACGCCTTGAAAGGAAAATGTATTCAGCGAAGTTCCCATTGTTTGGCGATGGCCAACCTTTGCAGCGCCAGTACTGCAGGGACTTAGGTTTGCCGCTAACTAGGCTAGGTGACCCTGCATACAGAAGCAGGCCTTTCCTTTTGGAAGCTTGGATCCCGGTGTCTTAGGGGCTGCCTCCAAGACCCTGCTTTTGCCCAGCAGCTATCCTCTGCCCCTACGCCTGTGTAGAAAGCGAGTATTCTAGCCTGAGAAGCAGGACTCTTGCAACTCTGGAGGAGCGATAATTCTGCAGCCCACGTTCGTCCTGGGAAACCGCGAGGCGACCCTTGGCCTCAGTGTAGTGGTGAAATTTGCGCCGGACAAGTTCTGCCTGCCGCAGTTTCCATGAGTTCTCCACCGTTTGGGGGCTTAAATGGGGAGCGAGGAGAGCTGTCGGCTCTCACAGAACTCTGGCCTCCGCACTGTTTGCCATGCAACTGAACTCAAGACCACACGTCTCCTCTCGGCCTGCTGAGAAACAGGCCGCCGTGTAGGCCCTTGTCAACATTTCCTGGTGTGCAGAGTCCAAGGCGACACACTGTCCTCTTGCTTGGAAACCTACGTTGCCCCAGCTTGCCAAAGGCTACCGAAGGCAGTCCTAACCAGTCTCGCGTGCTGGGCAACTTGGATTCAGTTACGAAAAGCCACCTGCATTGAGGTGAACACTCTGCTCAGCGTTCTTTCCGGGAGCTCACACTCGCCCCCTCTCTAGGTGAAGCGGGATGTCGAGGTGAGGTCCAAACTGAGCAAAGAGCACAATCGCTCACTTTGCAGTGGTAGTCGTCGTAAGAGGCATTGCATACTACGACTTGCTAAGGTCTTCGGTCTGTTAGGGAAGTTGCCACACTTAGACGCCTTGAAAGGAAAATTTATTCAGCGAAGTTCCCAGTGTTTTGCGATGGCCTCCCTTCGCAGCGCCAATACAGCAGCGACTCAGGTTTGCTGCTAACTAGGCTAGGTGACCCTGCATACAGAAGCAGGCGTTTCCCTTTGGAAGCTTGGATCCCGGTTTCTTAGGGGGGGCTTCCAAGACCCTGCTATTGCCCAGCAGCTATCCTCTGCCCCTACGCCTGTGTAGGAAGCGAGTATTCTAGCCTGAGAAGCAGGACTCTTGCAACTCTGGAGGAGCGATAATTCTGCAGCCCACGTTCGTACTGGGAAACCGCGAGGCGACCCTTGGCCTCAGTGTAGTGGCGAAATTTGCGCCGGACAAGTTCTGCCTGCCGCAGTTTCCATGAGTTCTCCACCGTTTGGGGGCTTAAATGGGGAGCGAGGAGAGCTGTCGGCGCTCACAGAACTCTGGCCTCCGCACTGTTTGCCATGCAACTGAACTCAAGACCACACGTCTCCTTCCGGCCTGCTGAGAAACAGGCCGCCGTGTAGGCCCTTCGTAACACTTCTTGGCATGTAGACTCCAAGGCGACACAGTGTCCTCTTCCTTGGAAAAATACGGTGCCCCAGCTTGCCAACGCTCACGAAGGCAGTCCGAGCCAGTCTCATGTGCTGGGCCACTTGCATTCAGTGAGCAAAAGCCACCTGCATTGAGGTGAGCACTCTGCTCAGTGTTCTTCCCGGGAGCTCACAATTGCCGCCTCTCTAGGTTAAGCAGGAAGTCGAAGTGAGGACCAACCTGAGCAAAGAGCACAATTCCTCACGTTGCACTGGTAGTCGTCGTGAGAGGAATTGCCAACTACGCCTGGCTAAGGCCTTCCCTGTGTTAAGGAACCAGCCACACTTAGACGCCTTGAAAGGAAAATGTATTCAGCGAAGTTCCCATTGTTTGGCGATGGCCATCCTTTGCAGCGCCAATACAGCAGGGACTCAGGTTTGCTGCTAACTAGGCTAGGTGACCCTGCATACAGAAGCAGGCATTTCCCTTTGGAAGCTTGGATCCCGGTTTCTTAGGGGGGGCTTCCAAGACCCTGCTATTGCCCAGCAGCTATCCTCTGCCCCTACGCCTGTGTAGGAAGCGAGTATTCTAGCCTGAGAAGCAGGACTCTTGCAACTCTGGAGGAGCGATAATTCTGCAGCCCACGTTCGTCCTGGGAAACCGCGAGGCGACCCCTGGCCTCAGTGTAGTGGCGAAATTTGCACCGGACAAGTTCTGCCTGCCGCAGTTTCCATGAGTTCTCCACCGTTTGGGGGCTTAAATGGGGAGCGAGGAGAGCTGTCGGCTCTCACAGAACTCTGGCCTCCGCACTGTTTGCCATGCAACTGAACTCAAGACCACACGTCTCCTCTCGGCCTGCTGAGAAACAGGCCGCCGTGTAGGTCCTTGTCAACATTTCCTGGTGTGCAGAGTCCAAGGCGACACACTGTCCTCTTGCTTGGAAACCTACGTTGCCCCAGCTTGCCAAAGGCTACCGAAGGCAGTCCTAACCAGTCTCGCGTGCTGGGCAACTTGGATTTCGTTACGAAAAGCCACCTGCATTGAGGTGAACACTCTGCTCAGCGTTCTTTCCGGGAGCTCACACTCGCCCCCTCTCTAGCTGAAGCAGGATGTCGAGGTGAGGTCCAAACTGAGCAAAGAGCACCATCGCTCAGTTTGCAGTGGTAGTCGTCGTAAGAGGCATTGCCTACTACACCTTGCTAAGGTCTTCAGTCTGTTAGGGAAGTTGCCACACTTAGACGCCTTGAAAGGAAAATTTATTCAGCGAAGTTCCCAGTGTTTTGCGATGGCCTCCCTTCGCAGCGCCAATACAGCAGGGACTCAGGTTTGCTGCTAATTAGGCTAGGTGACCCTGCATACAGAAGCAGGACTTTCCCTTTGGAAGCTTGGATCCCGGTTTCTTAGGGGCTGCTTGCAAGACCCTGCTATTGCCCAGCAGCTATCCTCTGCCCCTACGCCTGTGTAGGAAGCGAGTATTCTAGCCTGAGAAGCAGGACTCTTGCAACACTGGAGGAGCGATAATTCTGCAGCCCACGTTCGTCTTGGGAAACCGCGAGGCGACCCTTGGCCTCAGTGTAGTGGCGAAATTTGCGCCGGACAAGTTCTGCCTGCCGCAGTTTCCATGAGTTCTCCACCGTTTGGGGGCTTAAATGGGGAGCGAGGAGAGCTGTCGGCGCTCACAGAACTCTGGCCCCCGCACTGTTTGCCATGCAACTGAACTCAAGACCACACGTCTCCTCTCGGCCTGCTGAGAAACAGGCCGCCGTGTAGGCCCTTCGTAACACTTCTTGGCATGTAGACTCCAAGGCGACACAGTGTCCTCTTCCTTGGAAAAATACGGTGCCCCAGCTTGCCAACGCTCACGAAGGCAGTCCGAGCCAGTCTCATGTGCTGGGCCACTTGCATTCAGTGAGCAAAACCCACCTGCATTGAGGTGAGCACTCTGCTCAGTGTTCTTCCCGGGAGCTCACAATTGCCGCCTCTCTAGGTTCAGCAGGAAGTCGAAGTGAGGACCAACCTGAGCAAAGAGCACAATTCCTCACTTTGCTTTAGGTTCAGCAGGAAGTCGAAGTGAGGACCAACCTGAGCAAAGAGCACAATTCCTCACGTTGCACTGGTAGTCGTCGTGAGAGGAATTGCCAACTACGCCTGGCTAAGGCCTTCCCTGTGTTAAGGAACCAGCCACACTTAGACGCCTTGAAAGGAAAATGTATTCAGCGAAGTTCCCATTGTTTGGCGATGGCCAACCTTTGCACCGCCAATACAGCAGGGACTCAGGTTTGCTGCTAACTAGGCTAGGTGACCCTGGATACAGAAGCAGGCGTTTCCCTTTGGAAGCTTGGATCCCGGTTTCTTAGGGGGGGCTTCCAAGACCCTGCTATTGCCCAGCAGCTATCCTCTGCCCCTACGCCTGTGTAGGAAGCGAGTATTCTAGCCTGAGAAGCAGGACTCTTGCAACTCTGGAGGAGCGATAATTCTGCAGCCCACGTTCGTCCTGGGAAACCGCGAGGCGACCCTTGGCCTCAGTGTAGTGGCGAAATTTGCGCCGGACAAGTTCTGCCTGCCGCAGTTTCCATGAGTTCTCCACCGTTTGGGGGCTTAAATGGGGAGCGAGGAGAGCTGTCAGCGCTCACAGAACTCTGGCCCCCGCACTGTTTGCCATGCAACTGAACTCAAGACCACACGTCTCCTTCCGGCCTGCTGAGAAACAGGCCGCCGTGTAGGCCCTTCGTAACACTTCTTGGCATGTAGACTCCAAGGCGACACAGTATCCTCTTCCTTGGAAAAATACGGTGCCCCAGCTTGCCAACGCTCACGAAGGCAGTCCGAGCCAGTCTCATGTGCTGGGCCACTTGCATTCAGTGAGCAAAAGCCACCTGCATTGAGGTGAGCACTCTGCTCAACGTTCTTCCCGGGAGCTCACAATTGCCGCCTCTATAGGTTAAGCAGGAAGTCGAAGTGAGGACCAACCTGAGCAAAGAGCACAATTCCTCACGTTGCACTGGTAGTCGTCGTGAGAGGAATTGCCAACTACGCCTGGCTAAGGCCTTCCCTGTGTTAAGGAACCAGCCACACTTAGACGCCTTGAAAGGAAAATGTATTCAGCGAAGTTCCCATTGTTTGGCGATGGCCAACCTTTGCAGCGCCAATACAGCAGGGACTCAGGTTTGCTGCTAACTAGGCTAGGTGACCCTGCATACAGAAGCAGGCGTTTCCCTTTGGAAGCTTGGATCCCGGTTTCTTAGGGGGGGCTTCCAAGACCCTGCTATTGCCCAGCAGCTATCCTCTGCCCCTACGCCTGTGTAGGAAGCGAGTATTCTAGCCTGAGAAGCAGGACTCTTGCAACTCTGGAGGAGCGATAATTCTGCAGCCCACGTTCGTCCTGGGAAACCGCGAGGCGACCCTTGGCCTCAGTGTAGTGGCGAAATTTGCGCCGGACAAGTTCTGCCTGCCGCAGTTTCCATGAGTTCTCCACCGTTTGGGGGCTTAAATGGGGAGCGAGGAGAGCTGTCAGCGCTCACAGAACTCTGGCCCCCGCACTGTTTGCCATGCAACTGAACTCAAGACCACACGTCTCCTTCCGGCCTGCTGAGAAACAGGCCGCCGTGTAGGCCCTTCGTAACACTTCTTGGCATGTAGACTCCAAGGCGACACAGTGTCCTCTTCCTTGGAAAAATACGGTGCCCCAGCTTGCCAACGCTCACGAAGGCAGTCCGAGCCAGTCTCATGTGCTGGGCCACTTGCATTCAGTGAGCAAAAGCCACCTGCATTGAGGTGAGCACTCTGCTCAGTGTTCTTCCCGGGAGCTCACAATTGCCGCCTCTCTAGGTTAAGCAGGAAGTCGAAGTGAGGACCAACCTGAGCAAAGAGCACAATTCCTCACGTTGCACTGGTAGTCGTCGTGAGAGGAATTGCCAACTACGCCTGGCTAAGGCCTTCCCTGTGTTAAGGAACCAGCCACACTTAGACGCCTTGAAAGGAAAATGTATTCAGCGAAGTTCCCATTGTTTGGCGATGGCCAACCTTTGCAGCGCCAATACAGCAGGGACTCAGGTTTGCTGCTAACTAGGCTAGGTGACCCTGCATACAGAAGCAGGCGTTTCCCTTTGGAAGCTTGGATCCCGGTTTCTTAGGGGGGGCTTCCAAGACCCTGCTATTGCCCAGCAGCTATCCTCTGCCCCTACGCCTGTGTAGGAAGCGAGTATTCTAGCCTGAGAAGCAGGACTCTTGCAACTCTGGAGGAGCGATAATTCTGCAGCCCACGTTCGTCCTGGGAAACCGCGAGGCGACCCTTGGCCTCAGTGTAGTGGCGAAATTTGCACCGGACAAGTTCTGCCTGCCGCAGTTTCCATGAGTTCTCCACCGTTTGGGGGCTTAAATGGGGAGCGAGGAGAGCTGTCGGCTCTCACAGAACTCTGGCCTCCGCACTGTTTGCCATGCAACTGAACTCAAGACCACATGTCTCCTCTCGGCCTGCTGAGAAACAGGCCGCCATGTAGGCCCTTGTCAACATTTCCTGGTGTGCAGAGTCCAAGGCGACACACTGTCCTCTTGCTTGGAAACCTACGTTGCCCCAGCTTGCCAAAGGCTACCGAAGGCAGTCCTAACCAGTCTCGCATGCTGGGCAACTTGGATTTCGTTACGAAAAGCCACCTGCATTGAGGTGAACACTCTGCTCTACGTTCTTTCCGGGAGCTCACACTCGCCCCCTCTCTAGCTGAAGCAGGATGTCGAGGTGAGGTCCAAACTGAGCAAAGAGCACAATCGCTCACTTTGCAGTGGTAGTCGTCGTAAGAGACATTGCCTACTACGACTTGCTAAGGTCTTCGGTCTGTTAGGGAAGTTGCCACACTTAGACGCCTTGAAAGGAAAATTTATTCAGCAAATTTCCCAGTGTTTTGTGATGGCCTCCCTTCGCAGCGCCAATACAGCAGCGACTCAGGTTTGCTGCTAACTAGGCTAGGTGACCCTGCATACAGAAGCAGGCGTTTCCCTTTGGAAGCTTGGATCCCGGTGTCTTAGGGGCTGCTTGCAAGACCCTGCTATTGCCCAGCAGCTATCCTCTGCCCCTACGCCTGTGTAGGAAGCGAGTATTTTAGCCAGAGAAGCAGGGCTCTTGCAAATCTGGAGGAGCGATAATTCTGCAGCCCACGTTCGTCCTGGGAAACCGCAAGGCGACCCTTGGCCTCAGTGTAGTGGCGAAATTTGCGCCGGACAAGTTCTGCCTGCCGCAGTTTCCATGAGTTCTCCACCGTTTGGGGGCTTAAATGGAGAGCGAGGAGAGCTGTCGGCTCTCACAGAACTCTGGCCTCCGCACTGTTTGCCATGCAACTGAACTAAAGACCACACGTCTCCTCCCGGCCTGCTGAGAAACAGGCCGCCGTGTAGGCCCTTCGTAACACTTCTTGGCATGTAGACTCCAAGGCGACACACTGTCCTCTTCCTTGGAAAAATACGGTGCCCCAGCTTACCAACGCTCACGAAGGCAGTCCGAGACAGTCTCATGTGCTGGGCCACTTGCATTCAGTGTGGAAAAGCCACCTGCATTGAGGTGAGCACTCTGCTCAGCGTTCTTCCCGGGAGCTCACAATTGCCGCCTCTCTAGGTTCAGCAGGAAGTCGAAGTGAGGACCAACCTGAGCAAAGAGCACAATTCCTCACTTTGCTTTAGGTTCAGCAGGAAGTCGAAGTGAGGACCAACCTGAGCAAAGAGCACAATTCCTCACGTTGCACTGGTAGTCGTCGTGAGAGGAATTGCCAACTACGCCTGGCTAAGGCCTTCCCTGTGTTAAGGAACCAGCCACACTTAGACGCCTTGAAAGGAAAATGTATTCAGCGAAGTTCCCATTGTTTGGCGATGGCCAACCTTTGCAGCGCCAATACAGCAGGGACTCAGGTTTGCTGCTAACTAGGCTAGGTGACCCTGCATACAGAAGCAGGCGTTTCCCTTTGGAAGCTTGGATCCCGGTTTCTTAGGGGGGGCTTCCAAGACCCTGCTATTGCCCAGCAGCTATCCTCTGCCCCTACACCTGTGTAGGAAGCGAGTATTCTAGCCTGAGAAGCAGGACTCTTGCAACTCTGGAGGAGCGATAATTCTGCAGCCCACGTTCGTCCTGGGAAACTGCGAGGCGACCCTTGGCCTCAGTGTAGTGGCGAAATTTGCGCCGGACAAGTTCTGCCTGCCGCAGTTTCCATGAGTTCTCCACCGTTTGGGGGCTTAAATGGGGAGCGAGGAGAGCTGTCGGCGCTCACAGAACTCTGGCCCCCGCACTGTTTGCCATGCAACTGAACTCAAGACCACACGTCTCCTTCCGGCCTGCTGAGAAACAGGCCGCCGTGTAGGCCCTTCGTAACACTACTTGGCATGTAGACTCCAAGGCGACACAGTGTCCTCTTCCTTGGAAAAATACGGTGCCCCAGCTTGCCAACGCTCACGAAGGCAGTCCGAGCCAGTCTCATGTGCTGGGCCACTTGCATTCAGTGAGCAAAACCCACCTGCATTGAGGTGAGCACTCTGCTCAGTGTTCTTCCCGGGAGCTCACAATTGCCGCCTCTCTAGGTTAAGCAGGAAGTCGAAGTGAGGACCAACCTGAGCAAAGAGCACAATTCCTCACGTTGCACTGGTAGTCGTCGTGAGAGGAATTGCCAACTACGCCTGGCTAAGGCCTTCCCTGTGTTAAGGAACCAGCCACACTTAGACGCCTTGAAAGGAAAATGTATTCAGCGAAGTTCCCATTGTTTGGCGATGGCCAACCTTTGCAGCGCCAATACAGCAGGGACTCAGGTTTGCTGCTAACTAGGCTAGGTGACCCTGCATACAGAAGCAGGCGTTTCCCTTTGGAAGCTTGGATCCCGGTTTCTTAGGGGGGGCTTCCAAGACCCTGCTATTGCCCAGCAGCTATCCTCTGCCCCTACGCCTGTGTAGGAAGCGAGTATTCTAGCCTGAGAAGCAGGACTCTTGCAACTCTGGAGGAGCGATAATTCTGCAGCCCACGTTCGTCCTGGGAAACCGCGAGGCGACCCTTGGCCTCAGTGTAGTGGCGAAATTTGCACCGGACAAGTTCTGCCTGCCGCAGTTTCCATGAGTTCTCCACCGTTTGGGGGCTTAAATGGGGAGCGAGGAGAGCTGTCGGCTCTCACAGAACTCTGGCCTCCGCACTGTTTGCCATGCAACTGAACTCAAGACCACATGTCTCCTCTCGGCCTGCTGAGAAACAGGCCGCCATGTAGGCCCTTGTCAACATTTCCTGGTGTGCAGAGTCCAAGGCGACACACTGTCCTCTTGCTTGGAAACCTACGTTGCCCCAGCTTGCCAAAGGCTACCGAAGGCAGTCCTAACCAGTCTCGCATGCTGGGCAACTTGGATTTCGTTACGAAAAGCCACCTGCATTGAGGTGAACACTCTGCTCTACGTTCTTTCCGGGAGCTCACACTCGCCCCCTCTCTAGCTGAAGCAGGATGTCGAGGTGAGGTCCAAACTGAGCAAAGAGCACAATCGCTCACTTTGCAGTGGTAGTCGTCGTAAGAGACATTGCCTACTATGACTTGCTAAGGTCTTCGGTCTGTTAGGGAAGTTGCCACACTTAGACGCCTTGAAAGGAAAATTTATTCAGCAAATTTCCCAGTGTTTTGTGATGGCCTCCCTTCGCAGCGCCAATAGAGCAGCGACTCAGGTTTGCTGCTAACTAGGCTAGGTGACCCTGCATACAGAAGCAGGCGTTTCCCTTTGGAAGCTTGGATCCCGGTGTCTTAGGGGCTGCTTGCAAGACCCTGCTATTGCCCAGCAGCTATCCTCTGCCCCTACGCCTGTGTAGGAAGCGAGTATTTTAGCCAGAGAAGCAGGGCTCTTGCAAATCTGGAGGAGCGATAATTCTGCAGCCCACGTTCGTCCTGGGAAACCGCAAGGCGACCCTTGGCCTCAGTGTAGTGGCGAAATTTGCGCCGGACAAGTTCTGCCTGCCGCAGTTTCCATGAGTTCTCCACCGTTTGGGGGCTTAAATGGAGAGCGAGGAGAGCTGTCGGCTCTCACAGAACTCTGGCCTCCGCACTGTTTGCCATGCAACTGAACTAAAGACCACACGTCTCCTCCCGGCCTGCTGAGAAACAGGCCGCCGTGTAGGCCCTTCGTAACACTTCTTGGCATGTAGACTCCAAGGCGACACACTGTCCTCTTCCTTGGAAAAATACGGTGCCCCAGCTTACCAACGCTCACGAAGGCAGTCCGAGCCAGTCTCATGTGCTGGGCCACTTGCATTCAGTGTGGAAAAGCCACCTGCATTGAGGTGAGCACTCTGCTCAGCGTTCTTCCCGGGAGCTCACAATTGCCGCCTCTCTAGGTTCAGCAGGAAGTCGAAGTGAGGACCAACCTGAGCAAAGAGCACAATTCCTCACTTTGCTTTAGGTTCAGCAGGAAGTCGAAGTGAGGACCAACCTGAGCAAAGAGCACAATTCCTCACGTTGCACTGGTAGTCGTCGTGAGAGGAATTGCCAACTACGCCTGGCTAAGGCCTTCCCTGTGTTAAGGAACCAGCCACACTTAGACGCCTTGAAAGGAAAATGTATTCAGCGAAGTTCCCATTGTTTGGCGATGGCCAACCTTTGCAGCGCCAATACAGCAGGGACTCAGGTTTGCTGCTAACTAGGCTAGGTGACCCTGCATACAGAAGCAGGCGTTTCCCTTTGGAAGCTTGGATCCCGGTTTCTTAGGGGGGGCTTCCAAGACCCTGCTATTGCCCAGCAGCTATCCTCTGCCCCTACACCTGTGTAGGAAGCGAGTATTCTAGCCTGAGAAGCAGGACTCTTGCAACTCTGGAGGAGCGATAATTCTGCAGCCCACGTTCGTCCTGGGAAACTGCGAGGCGACCCTTGGCCTCAGTGTAGTGGCGAAATTTGCGCCGGACAAGTTCTGCCTGCCGCAGTTTCCATGAGTTCTCCACCGTTTGGGGGCTTAAATGGGGAGAGAGGAGAGCTGTCGGCGCTCACAGAACTCTGGCCCCCGCACTGTTTGCCATGCAACTGAACTCAAGACCACACGTCTCCTTCCGGCCTGCTGAGAAACAGGCCGCCGTGTAGGCCCTTCGTAACACTACTTGGCATGTAGACTCCAAGGCGACACAGTGTCCTCTTCCTTGGAAAAATACGGTGCCCCAGCTTGCCAACGCTCACGAAGGCAGTCCGAGCCAGTCTCATGTGCTGGGCCACTTGCATTCAGTGAGCAAAAGCCACCTGCATTGAGGTGAGCACTCTGCTCAGTGTTCTTCCCGGGAGCTCACAATTGCCGCCTCTCTAGGTTAAGCAGGAAGTCGAAGTGAGGACCAACCTGAGCAAAGAGCACAATTCCTCACGTTGCACTGGTAGTCGTCGTGAGAGGAATTGCCAACTACGCCTGGCTAAGGCCTTCCCTGTGTTAAGGAACCAGCCACACTTAGACGCCTTGAAAGGAAAATGTATTCAGCGAAGTTCCCATTGTTTGGCGATGGCCAACCTTTGCAGCGCCAATACAGCAGGGACTCAGGTTTGCTGCTAACTAGGCTAGGTGACCCTGCATACATAAGCAGGCGTTTCCCTTTGGAAGCTTGGATCCCGGTTTCTTAGGGGGAGCTTCCAAGACCCTGCTATTGCCCAGCAGCTATCCTCTGCCCCTACGCCTGTGTAGGAAGCGAGTATTCTAGCCTGAGAAGCAGGACTCTTGCAACTCTGGAGGAGCGATAATTCTGCAGCCCACGTTCGTCCTGGGAAACCGCGAGGCGACCCTTGGCCTCAGTGTAGTGGCGAAATTTGCACCGGACAAGTTCTGCCTGCCGCAGTTTCCAGGAGTTCTCCACCGTTTGGGGGCTTAAATGGGGAGCGAGGAGAGCTGTCGGCTCTCACAGAACTCTGGCCTCCGCACTGTTTGCCATGCAACTGAACTCAAGACCACACGTCTCCTCTCGGCCTGCTGAGAAACAGGCCGCCGTGTAGGCCCTTGTCAACATTTCCTGGTGTGCAGAGTCCAAGGCGACACACTGTCCTCTTGCTTGGAAACCTACGTTGCCCCAGCTTGCCAAAGGCTACCGAAGGCAGTCCTAACCAGTCTCGCGTGCTGGGCAACTTGGATTTCGTTACGAAAAGCCACCTGCATTGAGGTGAACACTCTGCTCAACGTTCTTTCCGGGAGCTCACACTCGCCCCCTCTCTAGCTGAAGCAGGATGTTGAGGTGAGGTCCAAACTGAGCAAAGAGCACCATCGCTCAGTTTGCAGTGGTAGTCGTCGTAAGAGGCATTGCCTACTACACCTTGCTAAGGTCTTCGGTCTGTTAGGGAAGTTGCCACACTTAGACGCCTTGAAAGGAAAATTTATTCAGCGAAGTTCCCAGTGTTTTGCGATGGCCTCCCTTCGCAGCGCCAATACAGCAGGGACTCAGGTTTGCTGCTAACTAGGCTAGGTGACCCTGCATACAGAAGCAGGACATTCCCTTTGGAAGCTTGGATCCCGGTTTCTTAGGGGCTGCTTGCAAGACCCTGCTATTGCCCAGCAGCTATCCTCTGCCCCTACGCCTGTGTAGGAAGCGAGTATTTTAGCCTGAGAAGCAGGGCTCTTGCAACTCTGGAGGAGCGATAATTCTGCAGCCCACGTTCATCCTGGGAAACCGTGAGGCGACCCTTGGCCTCAGTGTAGTGGCGAAATTTGCGCCGGACAAGTTCTGCCTGCCGCAGTTTCCATGAGTTCTCCACCATTTGGGGGCTTAAATGGAGAGCGAGGAGAGCTGTCGGCTCTCACAGAACTCTGGCCTCCGCACTGTTTGCCATGCAACTGAACTAAAGACCACACGTCTCCTCCCGGCCTGCTGAGAAACAGGCCGCCGTGTAGGCCCTTCGTAACACTTCTTGGCATGTAGACTCCAAGGCGACACACTGTCCTCTTCCTTGGAAAAATACGGTGCCCCAGCTTACCAACGCTCACGAAGGCAGTCCGAGCCAGTCTCATGTGCTGGGCCACTTGCATTCAGTGAGGAAAAGCCACCTGCATTGAGGTGAGCACTCTGCTCAGCGTTCTTCCCGGGAGCTCACAATTGCCGCCTCTCTAGGTTCAGCAGGAAGTCGAAGTGAGGACCAACCTGAGCAAAGAGCACAATTCCTCACTTTGCTTTAGGTTCAGCAGGAAGTCGAAGTGAGGACCAACCTGAGCAAAGAGCACAATTCCTCACGTTGCACTGGTAGTCGTCGTGAGAGGAATTGCCAACTACGCCTGGCTAAGGCCTTCCCTGTGTTAAGGAACCAGCCACACTTAGACGCCTTGAAAGGAAAATGTATTCAGCGAAGTTCCCATTGTTTGGCGATGGCCAACCTTTGCAGCGCCAATACAGCAGGGACTCAGGTTTGCTGCTAACTAGGCTAGGTGACCCTGCATACAGAAGCAGGCGTTTCCCTTTGGAAGCTTGGATCCCGGTTTCTTAGGGGGGACTTCCAAGACCCTGCTATTGCCCAGCAGCTATCCTCTGCCCCTACGCCTGTGTAGGAAGCGAGTATTCTAGCCTGAGAAGCAGGACTCTTGCAACTCTCGAGGAGCGATAATTCTGCAGCCCACGTTCGTCCTGGGAAACCGCGAGGCGACCCTTGGCCTCAGTGTAGTGACGAAATTTGCGCCGGACAAGTTCTGCCTGAGGCAGTTTCCATGAGTTCTCCACCGTTTGGGGGCTTAAATGGGGAGCGAGGAGAGCTGTCGGCGCTCACAGAACTCTGGCCCCCGCACTGTTTGCCATGCAACTGAACTCAAGACCACACGTCTCCTCTCGGCCTGCTGAGAAACAGGCCGCCGTGTAGGCCCTTCGTAACACTTCTTGGCATGTAGACTCCAAGGCGACACAGTGTCCTCTTCCTTGGAAAAATACGGTGCCCCAGCTTGCCAACGCTCACGAAGGCAGTCCGAGCCAGTCTCATGTGCTGGGCCACTTGCATTCAGTGAGCAAAACCCACCTGCATTGAGGTGAGCACTCTGCTCAGTGTTCTTCCCGGGAGCTCACAATTGCCGCCTCTCTAGGTTAAGCAGGAAGTCGAAGTGAGGACCAACCTGAGCAAAGAGCACAATTCCTCACGTTGCACTGGTAGTCGTCGTGAGAGGAATTGCCAACTACGCCTGGCTAAGGCCTTCCCTGTGTTAAGGAAGCAGCCACACTTAGACGCCTTGAAAGAAAAATGTATTCAGCGAAGTTCCCATTGTTTGGCGATGGCCAACGTTTGCAGCGCCAATACAGCAGGGACTCAGGTTTACTGCTAACTAGGCTAGGTGACCCTGCATACAGAAGCAGGCGTTTCCCTTTGGAAGCTTGGATCCCGGTTTCTTAGGGGGGGCTTCCAAGACCCTGCTATTGCCCAGCAGCTATCCTCTGCCCCTACGCCTGTGTAGGAAGCGAGTATTCTAGCCTGAGAAGCAGGACTCTTGCAACTCTGGAGGAGCGATAATTCTGCAGCCCACGTTCGTCCTGGGAAACCGCGAGGCGACCCTTGGCCTCAGTGTAGTGGCGAAATTTGCGCCGGACAAGTTCTGCCTGCCGCAGTTTCCATGAGTTCTCCACCGTTTGGGGGCTTAAATGGGGAGCGAGGAGAGCTGTCGGCGCTCACAGAACTCTGGCCCCCGCACTGTTTGCCATGCAACTGAACTCAAGACCACACGTCTCCTTCCGGCCTGCTGAGAAACAGGCCGCCGTGTAGGCCCTTCGTAACACTTCTTGGCATGTAGACTCCAAGGCGACACAGTGTCCTCTTCCTTGGAAAAATACGGTGCCCCAGCTTGCCAACACTCACGAAGGCAGTCCGAGCCAGTCTCATGTGCTGGGCCACTTGCATTCAGTGAGCAAAAGCCACCTGCATTGAGGTGAGCACTCTGCTCAGTGTTCTTCCCGGGAGCTCACAATTGCCGCCTCTCTAGGTTAAGCAGGAAGTCGAAGTGAGGACCAACCTGAGCAAAGAGCACAATTCCTCACGTTGCACTGGTAGTCGTCGTGAGAGGAATTGCCAACTACGCCTGGCTAAGGCCTTCCCTGTGTTAAGGAACCAGCCACACTTAGACGCCTTGAAAGGAAAATGTATTCAGCGAAGTTCCCATTGTTTGGCGATGGCCAACCTTTGCACCGCCAATACAGCAGGGACTCAGGTTTGCTGCTAACTAGGCTAGGTGACCCTGCATACAGAAGCAGGCGTTTCCCTTTGGAAGCTTGGATCCCGGTTTCTTAGGGGGGGCTTCCAAGACCCTGCTATTGCCCAGCAGCTATCCTCTGCCCCTACGCCTGTGTAGGAAGCGAGTATTCTAGCCTGAGAAGCAGATCTCTTGCAACTCTGGAGGAGCGATAATTCTGCAGCCCACGTTCGTCCTGGGAAACCGCGAGGCGACCCTTGGCCTCAGTGTAGTGGCGAAATTTGCACCGGACAAGTTCTGCCTGCCGCAGTTTCCATGAGTTCTCCACCATTTGGGGGCTTAAATGGGGAGCGAGGAGAGCTGTCGGCTCTCACAGAACTCTGGCCTCCGCACTGTTTGCCATGCAACTGAACTCAAGACCACACGTCTCCTCTCGGCCTGCTGAGAAACAGGCCGCCGTGTAGGCCCTTGTCAACATTTCCTGGTGTGCAGAGTCCAAGGCGACACACTGTCCTCTTGCTTGGAAACCTACGTTGCCCCAGCTTGCCAAAGGCTACCGAAGGCAGTCCTAACCAGTCTCGCATGCTGGGCAACTTGGATTTCGTTACGAAAAGCCACCTGCATTGAGGTGAACACTCTGCTCAACTTTCTTTCCGGGAGCTCACACTCGCCCCCTCTCTAGCTGAAGCAGGATATCGAGGTGAGGTCCAAACTGAGCAAAGAGCACAATCGCTCACTTTGCAGTGGTAGTCGTCGTAAGAGGCATTGCCTACTAGGACTTGCTAAGGTCTTCGGTCTGTTAGGGAAGTTGCCACACTTAGACGCCTTGAAAGGAAAATTTATTCAGCGAAGTTCCCAGTGTTTTGTGATGGCCTCCCTTCGCAGCGCCAATACAGCAGGGACTCAGGTTTGCTGCTAACTAGGCTAGGTGACCCTGCATACAGAAGCAGGACTTTCCCTTTGGAAGCTTGGATCCCGGTTTCTTAGGGGCTGCTTGCAAGACCCTGCTATTGCCCAGCAGCTATCCTCTGCCCCTACGCCTGTGTAGGAAGCGAGTATTTTAGCCTGAGAAGCAGGGCTCTTGCAACTCTGGAGGAGCGATAATTCTGCAGCCCACGTTCGTCCTGGGAAACCGCGAGGCGACCCTTGGCCTCAGAGTAGTGGCGAAATTTGCGCCGGACAAGTTCTGCCTGCCGCAGTTTCCATGAGTTCTCCACCGTTTGGGGGCTTAAATGGAGAGCGAGGAGAGCTGTCGGCTCTCACAGAACTCTGGCCTCCGCACTGTTTGCCATGCAACTGAACTCAAGAACACACGTCTCCTCCCGGCCTGCTGAGAAACAGGCCGCCGTGTAGGCCCTCCGTAAAACTTCATGGTATGTAGACTCCAAGACGACTCACTGTCCTCTTCCTTGGAAAAATACGGTGCCCCAGCTTGCCAACGCTCCCGAAGGCAGTCCGAGCCAGTCTCATGTG
Source organism: Orcinus orca (assembly GCF_937001465.1). Taxonomy (NCBI): domain Eukaryota; kingdom Metazoa; phylum Chordata; class Mammalia; order Artiodactyla; family Delphinidae; genus Orcinus; species Orcinus orca. The sequence goes on along the minus strand of NC_064565.1, from coordinate 5,247,462 downwards.
CTGGGCCACTTGCATTCAGTGAGGAAAAGCCACCTGCATTGAGGTGAGCACTCTGCTCAGCGTTCTTCCCGGGAGCTCACAATTGCCGCCTCTCTAGGTTAAGCAGGAAGTCGAAGTGAGGACCAACCTGAGCAAAGAGCACAATTCCTCACTTTGCTTTAGGTTCAGCAGGAAGTCGAAGTGAGGACCAACCTGAGCAAAGAGCACAATTCCTCACGTTGCACTGGTAGTCGTCGTGAGAGGAATTGCCAACTACGCCTGGCTAAGGCCTTCCCTGTGTTAAGGAACCAGCCACACTTAGACGCCTTGAAAGGAAAATGTATTCAGCGAAGTTCCCATTGTTTGGTGATGGCCAACCTTTGCACCGCCAATACAGCAGGGACTCAGGTTTGCTGCTAACTAGGCTAGGTGACCCTGCATACAGAAGCAGGCGTTTCCCTTTGGAAGCTTGGATCCCGGTTTCTTAGGGGGGGCTTCCAAGACCCTGCTATTGCCCAGCAGCTATCCTCTGCCCCTACGCCTGTGTAGGAAGCGAGTATTCTAGCCTGAGAAGCAGGACTCTTGCAACTCTGGAGGAGCGATAATTCTGCAGCCCACGTTCGTCCTGGGAAACCGCGAGGCGACCCTTGGCCTCAGTGTAGTGGCGAAATTTGCGCCGGACAAGTTCTGCCTGCCGCAGTTTCCATGAGTTCTCCACCGTTTGGGGGCTTAAATGGGGAGAGAGGAGAGCTGTCGGCGCTCACAGAACTCTGGCCCCCGCACTGTTTGCCATGCAACTGAACTCAAGACCACACGTCTCCTCTCGGCCTGCTGAGAAACAGGCCGCCGTGTAGGCCCTTCGTAACACTTCTTGGCATGTAGACTCCAAGGCGACACAGTGTCCTCTTCCTTGGAAAAATACGGTGCCCCAGCTTGCCAACACTCACGAAGGCAGTCCGAGCCAGTCTCATGTGCTGGGCCACTTGCATTCAGTGAGCAAAAGCCACCTGCATTGAGGTGAGCACTCTGCTCAGTGTTCTTCCCGGGAGCTCACAATTGCCGCCTCTCTAGATTAAGCAGGAAGTCGAAGTGAGGACCAACCTGAGCAAAGAGCACAATTCCTCACGTTGCACTGGTAGTCGTCGTGAGAGGAATTGCCAACTACGCCTGGCTAAGGCCTTCCCTGTGTTAAGGAACCAGCCACACTTAGACGCCTTGAAAGGAAAATGTATTCAGCGAAGTTCCCATTGTTTGGCGATGGCCAACCTTTGCACCGCCAATAGAGCAGGGACTCAGGTTTGCTGCTAACTAGGCTAGGTGACCCTGCATACAGAAGCAGGCGTTTCCCTTTGGAAGCTTGGATCCCGGTTTCTTAGGGGGGGCTTCCAAGACCCTGCTATTGCCCAGCAGCTATCCTCTGCCCCTACGCCTGTGTAGGAAGCGAGTATTCTAGCCTGAGAAGCAGGACTCTTGCAACTCTGGAGGAGCGATAATTCTGCAGCCCACGTTCATCCTGGGAAACCGCGAGGCGACCCTTGGCCTCAGTGTAGTGGCGAAATTTGCACCGGACAAGTTCTGCCTGCCGCAGTTTCCATGAGTTCTCCACCGTTTGGGGGCTTAAATGGGGAGCGAGGAGAGCTGTCGGCTCTCACAGAACTCTGGCCTCCGCACTGTTTGCCATGCAACTGAACTCAAGACCACACGTCTCCTTCCGGCCTGCTGAGAAACAGGCCGCCGTGTAGGCCCTTGTCAACATTTCCTGGTGTGCAGAGTCCAAGGAGACACACTGTCCTCTTGCTTGGAAACCTACGTTGCCCCAGCTTGCCAAAGGCTACCGAAGGCAGTCCTAACCAGTCTCACATGCTGGGCAACTTGGATTTCGTTACGAAAAGCCACCTGCATTGAGGTGAACACTCTGCTCAACGTTCTTTCCGGGAGCTCACACTCGCCCCCTCTCTAGCTGAAGCAGGATGTCGAGGTGAGGTCCAAACTGAGCAAAGAGCACAATCGCTCACTTTGCAGTGGTAGTCGTCGTAAGAGGCATTGCCTACTACGACTTGCTAAGGTCTTCGGTCTGTTAGGGAAGTTGCCACACTTAGACGCCTTGAAAGGAAAATGTATTCAGCGAAGTTCCCAGTGTTTTGCGATGGCCTCCCTTCGCAGCGCCAATACAGCACGGACTCAGGTTTGCTGCTAACTAGGCTAGGTGACCCTGCATACAGAAGCAGGCGTTTCCCTTTGGAAGCTTGGATCCCGGTGTCTTAGGGGCTGCTTGCAAGACCCTGCTATTGCCCAGCAGCTATCCTCTGCCCCTACGCCTGTGTCGGAAGCGAGTATTTTAGCCGGAGAAGCAGGGCTCTTGCAACTCTGGAGGAGCGATAATTCTGCAGCCCACGTTCGTCCTGGGAAACCGCAAGGCGACCCTTGGCCTCAATGTAGTGGCGAAATTTGCACCGGACAAGTTCTGCCTGCCGCAGTTACCATGAGTTCTCCATCGTTTGGGGGCTTAAATGGAGAGCGAGGAGAGCTGTCAGCTCTCACAGAACTCTGGCCACCGCACTGTTTGCCATGCAACTGAACTAAAGACCACACGTCTCCTCCCGGCCTGCTGAGAAACAGGCCGCCGTGTAGGCCCTTCGTAACACTTCTTGGCATGTAGACTCCAAGGCGACACACTGTCCTCTTCCTTGGAAAAATACGGTGCCCCAGCTTACCAACGCTCACGAAGGCAGTCCGAGCCAGTCTCATGTGCTGGGCCACTTGCATTCAGTGAGGAAAAGCCACCTGCATTGAGGTGAGCACTCTGCTCAGCGTTCTTCCCGGGAGCTCACAATTGCCGCCTCTCTAGGTTCAGCAGGAAGTCGAAGTGAGGACCAACCTGAGCAAAGAGCACAATTCCTCACTTTGCTTTAGGTTCAGCAGGAAGTCGAAGTGAGGACCAACCTGAGCAAAGAGCACAATTCCTCACGTTGCACTGGTAGTCGTCGTGAGAGGAATTGCCAACTACGCCTGGCTAAGGCCTTCCCTGTGTTTAGGAACCAGCCACACTTAGACGCCTTGAAAGGAAAATGTATTCAGCGAAGTTCCCATTGTTTGGCGATGGCCAACCTTTGCAGCGCCAATACAGCAGGGACTCAGGTTTGCTGCTAACTAGGCTAGGTGACCCTGCATACAGAAGCAGGCGTTTCCCTTTGGAAGCTTGGATCCCGGTTTCTTAGGGGGGGCTTCCAAGACCCTGCTATTGCCCAGCAGCTATCCTCTGCCCCTACGCCTGTGTAGGAAGCGAGTATTCTAGTCTGAGAAGCAGGACTCTTGCAACTCTGGAGGAGCGATAATTCTGCAGCCCACGTTCGTCCTGGGAAACCGCGAGGCGACCCTTGGCCTCAGTGTAGTGGCGAAATTTGCGCCGGACAAGTTCTGCCTGCCGCAGTTTCCATGAGTTCTCCACCGTTTGGGGGCTTAAATGGGGAGCGAGGGGAGCTGTCGGCGCTCACAGAACTCTGGCCCCCGCACTGTTTGCCATGCAACTGAACTCAAGACCACACGTCTCCTTCCGGCCTGCTGAGAAACAGGCCGCCGTGTAGGCCCTTCGTAACACTACTTGGCATGTAGACTCCAAGGCGACACAGTGTCCTCTTCCTTGGAAAAATACGGTACCCCAGCTTGCCAACGCTCACGAAGGCAGTCCGAGCCAGTCTCATGTGCTGGGCCACTTGCATTCAGTGAGCAAAACCCACCTGCATTGAGGTGAGCACTCTGCTCAGTGTTCTTCCCGGGAGCTCACAATTGCCGCCTCTCTAGGTTAAGCAGGAAGTCGAAGTGAGGACCAACCTGAGCAAAGAGCACAATTCCTCACGTTGCACTGGTAGTCGTCGTGAGAGGAATTGCCAACTACGCCTGGCTAAGGCCTTCCCTGTGTTAAGGAACCAGCCACACTTAGACGCCTTGAAAGGAAAATGTATTCAGCGAAGTTCCCATTGTTTGGCGATGGCCAACCTTTGCACCGCCAATACAGCAGGGACTCAGGTTTGCTGCTAACTAGGCTAGGTGACCCTGCATACAGAAGCAGGCGTTTCCCTTTGGAAGCTTGGATCCCGGTTTCTTAGGGGGGGCTTCCAAGACCCTGCTATTGCCCAGCAGCTATCCTCTGCCCCTACGCCTGTGTAGGAAGCGAGTATTCTAGCCTGAGAAGCAGGACTCTTGCAACTCTGGAGGAGCGATAATTCTGCAGCCCAAGTTCGTCCTGGGAAACCGCGAGGCGACCCTTGGCCTCAGTGTAGTGGCGAAATTTGCGCCGGACAAGTTCTGCCTGCCGCAGTTTCCATGAGTTCTCCACCGTTTGGGGGCTTAAATGGGGAGCGAGGAGAGCTGTCGGCGCTCACAGAACTCTGGCCCCCGCACTGTTTGCCATTCAACTGAACTCAAAACCACACGTCTCCTTCCGGCCTGCTGAGAAACAGGCCGCCGTGTAGGCCCTTCGTAACACTTCTTGGCATGTAGACTCCAAGGCGACACAGTGTCCTCTTCCTTGGAAAAATACGGTGCCCCAGCTTGCCAACGCTCATGAAGGCAGTCCGAGCCAGTCTCATGTGCTGGGCCACTTGCATTCAGTGAGCAAAAGCCACCTGCATTGAGGTGAGCACTCTGCTCAGCGTTCTTCCCGGGAGCTCACAATTGCCGCCTCTCTAGGTTAAGCAGGAAGTCGAAGTGAGGACCAACCTGAGCAAAGAGCACAATTCCTCACTTTGCTTTAGGTTCAGCAGGAAGTCGAAGTGAGAACCAACCTGAGCAAAGAGCACAATTCCTCACGTTGCACTGGTAGTCGTCGTGAGAGGAATTGCCAACTACGCCTGGCTAAGGCCTTCCCTGTGTTAAGGAACCAGCCACACTTAGACGCCTTGAAAGGAAAATGTATTCAGCGAAGTTCCCATTGTTTGGCGATGGCCAACCTTTGCAGCGCCAATACAGCAGGGACTCAGGTTTGCTGCTAACTAGGCTAGGTGACCCTGCATACAGAAGCAGGCGTTTCCCTTTGGAAGCTTGGATCCCGGTTTCTTAGGGGGGGCTTCCAAGACCCTGCTATTGCCCAGCAGCTATCCTCTGCCCCTACGCCTGTGTAGGAAGCGAGTATTCTAGCCTGAGAAGCAGGACTCTTGCAACTCTGGAGGAGCGATAATTCTGCAGCCCACGTTCGTCCTGGGAAACCGCGAGGCGACCCTTGGCCTCAGTGTAGTGGCGAAATTTGCACCGGACAAGTTCTGCCTGCCGCAGTTTCCATGAGTTCTCCACCGTTTGGGGGCTTAAATGGGGAGCGAGGAGAGCTGTCGGCTCTCACAGAACTCTGGCCTCCGCACTGTTTGCCATGCAACTGAACTCAAGACCACATGTCTCCTCTCGGCCTGCTGAGAAACAGGCCGCCGTGTAGGCCCTTGTCAACATTTCCTGGTGTGCAGAGTCCAAGGCGACACACTGTCCTCTTGCTTGGAAACCTACGTTGCCCCAGCTTGCCAAAGGCTACCGAAGGCAGTCCTAACCAGTCTCGCATGCTGGGCAACTTGGATTTCGTTACGAAAAGCCACCTGCATTGAGGTGAACACTCTGCTCTACGTTCTTTCCGGGAGCTCACACTCGCCCCCTCTCTAGCTGAAGCAGGATGTCGAGGTGAGGTCCAAACTGAGCAAAGAGCACAATCGCTCACTTTGCAGTGGTAGTCGTCGTAAGAGGCATTGCCTACTACGACTTGCTAAGGTCTTCGGTCTGTTAGGGAAGTTGCCACACTTAGACGCCTTGAAAGGAAAATTTATTCAGCAAAGTTCCCAGTGTTTTGCGATGGCCTCCCTTCGCAGCGCCAATACAGCAGCGACTCAGGTTTGCTGCTAACTAGGCTAGGTGACCCTGCATACAGAAGCAGGCGTTTCCCTTTGGAAGCTTGGATCCCGGTGTCTTAGGGGCTGCTTGCAAGACCCTGCTATTGCCCAGCAGCTATCCTCTGCCCCTACGCCTGTGTAGGAAGCGAGTATTTTAGCCAGAGAAGCAGGGCTCTTGCAACTCTGGAGGAGCGATAATTCTGCAGCCCACGTTCGTCCTGGGAAACCGCAAGGCGACCCTTGGCCTCAGTGTAGTGGCGAAATTTGCGCCGGACAAGTTCTGCCTGCCGCAGTTTCCATGAGTTCTCCACCATTTGGGGGCTTAAATGGAGAGCGAGGAGAGCTGTCGGCTCTCACAGAACTCTGGCCTCTGCACTGTTTGCCATGCAACTGAACTAAAGACCACACGTCTCCTCCCGGCCTGCTGAGAAACAGGCCGCCGTGTAGGCCCTTCGTAACACTTCTTGGCATGTAGACTCCAAGGCGACACACTGTCCTCTTCCTTGGAAAAATACGGTGCCCCAGCTTACCAACGCTCACGAAGGCAGTCCGAGCCAGTCTCATGTGCTGGGCCACTTGCATTCAGTGAGGAAAAGCCACCTGCATTGAGGTGAGCACTCTGCTCAGCGTTCTTCCTGGGAGCTCACAATTGCCGCCTCTCTAGGTTCAGCAGGAAGTCGAAGTGAGGACCAACCTGAGCAAAGAGCACAATTCCTCACTTTGCTTTAGGTTCAGCAGGAAGTCGAAGTGAGGACCAACCTGAGCAAAGAGCACAATTCCTCACGTTGCACTGGTAGTCGTCGTGAGAGGAATTGCCAACTACGCCTGGCTAAGGCCTTCCCTGTGTTAAGGAACCAGCCACACTTAGACGCCTTGAAAGGAAAATGTATTCAGCGAAGTTCCCATTGTTTGGCGATGGCCAACCTTTGCAGCGCCAATACAGCAGGGACTCAGGTTTGCTGCTAACTAGGCTAGGTGACCCTGCATACAGAAGCAGCCGTTTCCCTTTGGAAGCTTGGATCCCGGTTTCTTAGGGGGGGCTTCCAAGACCCTGCTATTGCCCAGCAGCTATCCTCTGCCCCTACGCCTGTGTAGGAAGCGAGTATTCTAGCCTGAGAAGCAGGACTCTTGCAACTCTGGAGGAGCGATAATTCTGCAGCCCACGTTCATCCTGGGAAACCGCGAGGCGACCCTTGGCCTCAGTGTAGTGGTGAAATTTCCACCGGACAAGTTCTGCCTGCCGCAGTTTCCATGAGTTCTCCACCGTTTCGGGGCTTAAATGGGGAGCGAGGAGAGCTGTCGGCTCTCACAGAACTCTGGCCTCCGCACTGTTTGCCATGCAACTGAACTCAAGACCACACGTCTCCTCTCGGCCTGCTGAGAAACAGGCCGCCGTGTAGGCCCTTGTCAACATTTCCTGGTGTGCAGAGTCCAAGGCGACACACTGTCCTCTTGCTTGGAAACCTATGTTGCCCCAGCTTGCCAAAGGCTACCGAAGGCAGTCCTAACCAGTCTCGCGTGCTGGGCAACTTGGATTTCGTTACGAAAAGCCACCTGCATTGAGGTGAACACTCTGCTCAACGTTCTTTCCGGGAGCTCACACTCGCCCCCTCTCTAGCTGAAGCAGGATGTCGAGGTGAGGTCCAAACTGAGCAAAGAGCACCATCGCTCAGTTTGCAGTGGTAGTCGTCGTAAGAGGCATTGCCTACTACACCTTGCTAAGGTCTTCGGTCTGTTAGGGAAGTTGCCACACTTAGACGCCTTGAAAGGAAAATTTATTCAGCGAAGTTCCCAGTGTTTTGCGATGGCCTCCCTTCGCAGCGCCAATACAGCAGGGACTCAGGTTTGCTGCTAACTAGGCTAGGTGACCCTGCATACAGAAGCAGGACTTTCCCTTTGGAAGCTTGGATCCCGGTTTCTTAGGGGCTGCTTGCAAGACCCTGCTATTGCCCAGCAGCTATCCTCTGCCCCTACGCCTGTGTAGGAAGCGAGTATTCTAGCCTGAGAAGCAGGACTCTTGCAACTCTGGAGGAGCGATAATTCTGCAGCCCAAGTTCGTCCTGGGAAACCGCGAGGCGACCCTTGGCCTCAGTGTAGTGGCGAAATTTGCGCCGGACAAGTTCTGCCTGCCGCAGTTTCCATGAGTTCTCCACCGTTTGGGGCCTTAAATGGGGAGCGAGGAGAGCTGTCGGCGCTCACAGAACTCTGGCCCCCGCACTGTTTGCCATGCAACTGAACTCAAAACCACACGTCTCCTTCCGGCCTGCTGAGAAACAGGCCGCCGTGTAGGCCCTTCGTAACACTTCTTGGCATGTAGACTCCAAGGCGACACACTGTCCTCTTCCTTGGAAAAATACGGTGCCCCAGCTTGCCAACGCTCATGAAGGCAGTCCGAGCCAGTCTCATGTGCTGGGCCACTTGCATTCAGTGAGCAAAAGCCACCTGCATTGAGGTGAGCACTCTGCTCAGCGTTCTTCCCGGGAGATCACAATTGCCGCCTCTCTAGGTTAAGCAGGAAGTCGAAGTGAGGACCAACCTGAGCAAAGAGCACAATTCCTCACTTTGCTTTAGGTTCAGCAGGAAGTCGAAGTGAGAACCAACCTGAGCAAAGAGCACAATTCCTCACGTTGCACTGGTAGTCGTCGTGAGAGGAATTGCCAACTACGCCTGGCTAAGGCCTTCCCTGTGTTAAGGAACCAGCCACACTTAGACGCCTTGAAAGGAAAATGTATTCAGCGAAGTTCCCATTGTTTGGCGATGGCCAACCTTTGCAGCGCCAATACAGCAGGGACTCAGGTTTGCTGCTAACTAGGCTAGGTGACCCTGCATACAGAAGCAGGCGTTTCCCTTTGGAAGCTTGGATCCCGGTTTCTTAGGGGGGGCTTCCAAGACCCTGCTATTGCCCAGCAGCTATCCTCTGCCCCTACGCCTGTGTAGGAAGCGAGTATTCTAGCCTGAGAAGCAGGACTCTTGCAACTCTGGAGGAGCGATAATTCTGCAGCCCACGTTCGTCCTGGGAAACCGCGAGGCGACCCTTGGCCTCAGTGTAGTGGCGAAATTTGCACCGGACAAGTTCTGCCTGCCGCAGTTTCCATGAGTTCTCCACCGTTTGGGGGCTTAAATGGGGAGCGAGGAGAGCTGTCGCCTCTCACAGAACTCTGGCCTCCGCACTGTTTGCCATGCAACTGAACTCAAGACCACATGTCTCCTCTCGGCCTGCTGAGAAACAGGCCGCCGTGTAGGCCCTTGTCAACATTTCCTGGTGTGCAGAGTCCAAGGCGACACACTGTCCTCTTGCTTGGAAACCTACGTTGCCCCAGCTTGCCAAAGGCTACCGAAGGCAGTCCTAACCAGTCTCGCATGCTGGGCAACTTGGATTTCGTTACGAAAAGCCACCTGCATTGAGGTGAACACTCTGCTCTACGTTCTTTCCGGGAGCTCACACTCGCCCCCTCTCTAGCTGAAGCAGGATGTCGAGGTGAGGTCCAAACTGAGCAAAGAGCACAATCGCTCACTTTGCAGTGGTAGTCGTCGTAAGAGGCATTGCCTACTACGACTTGCTAAGGTCTTCGGTCTGTTAGGGAAGTTGCCACACTTAGACGCCTTGAAAGGAAAATTTATTCAGCAAAGTTCCCAGTGTTTTGCGATGGCCTCCCTTCGCAGCGCCAATACAGCAGCGACTCAGGTTTGCTGCTAACTAGGCTAGGTGACCCTGCATACAGAAGCAGGCGTTTCCCTTTGGAAGCTTGGATCCCGGTGTCTTAGGGGCTGCTTGCAAGACCCTGCTATTGCCCAGCAGCTATCCTCTGCCCCTACGCCTGTGTAGGAAGCGAGTATTTTAGCCAGAGAAGCAGGGCTCTTGCAACTCTGGAGGAGCGATAATTCTGCAGCCCACGTTCGTCCTGGGAAACCGCAAGGCGACCCTTGGCCTCAGTGTAGTGGCGAAATTTGCGCCGGACAAGTTCTGCCTGCCGCAGTTTCCATGAGTTCTCCACCATTTGGGGGCTTAAATGGAGAGCGAGGAGAGCTGTCGGCTCTCACAGAACTCTGGCCTCTGCACTGTTTGCCATGCAACTGAACTAAAGACCACACGTCTCCTCCCGGCCTGCTGAGAAACAGGCCGCCGTGTAGGCCCTTCGTAACACTTCTTGGCATGTAGACTCCAAGGCGACACACTGTCCTCTTCCTTGGAAAAATACGGTGCCCCAGCTTACCAACGCTCACGAAGGCAGTCCGAGCCAGTCTCATGTGCTGGGTCACTTGCATTCAGTGAGGAAAAGCCACCTGCATTGAGGTGAGCACTCTGCTCAGCGTTCTTCCTGGGAGCTCACAATTGCCGCCTCTCTAGGTTCAGCAGGAAGTCGAAGTGAGGACCAACCTGAGCAAAGAGCACAATTCCTCACTTTGCTTTAGGTTCAGCAGGAAGTCGAAGTGAGGACCAACCTGAGCAAAGAGCACAATTCCTCACGTTGCACTGGTAGTCGTCGTGAGAGGAATTGCCAACTACGCCTGGCTAAGGCCTTCCCTGTGTTAAGGAACCAGCCACACTTAGACGCCTTGAAAGGAAAATGTATTCAGCGAAGTTCCCATTGTTTGGCGATGGCCAACCTTTGCAGCGCCAATACAGCAGGGACTCAGGTTTGCTGCTAACTAGGCTAGGTGACCCTGCATACAGAAGCAGGCGTTTCCCTTTGGAAGCTTGGATCCCGGTTTCTTAGGGGGGGCTTCCAAGACCCTGCTATTGCCCAGCAGCTATCCTCTGCCCCTACGCCTGTGTAGGAAGCGAGTATTCTAGCCTGAGAAGCAGGACTCTTGCAACTCTGGAGGAGCGATAATTCTGCAGCCCACGTTCATCCTGGGAAACCGCGAGGCGACCCTTGGCCTCAGTGTAGTGGTGAAATTTCCACCGGACAAGTTCTGCCTGCCGCAGTTTCCATGAGTTCTCCACCGTTTCGGGGCTTAAATGGGGAGCGAGGAGAGCTGTCGGCTCTCACAGAACTCTGGCCTCCGCACTGTTTGCCATGCAACTGAACTCAAGACCACACGTCTCCTCTCGGCCTGCTGAGAAACAGGCCGCCGTGTAGGCCCTTGTCAACATTTCCTGGTGTGCAGAGTCCAAGGCGACACACTGTCCTCTTGCTTGGAAACCTATGTTGCCCCAGCTTGCCAAAGGCTACCGAAGGCAGTCCTAACCAGTCTCGCGTGCTGGGCAACTTGGATTTCGTTACGAAAAGCCACCTGCATTGAGGTGAACACTCTGCTCAACGTTCTTTCCGGGAGCTCACACTCGCCCCCTCTCTAGCTGAAGCAGGATGTCGAGGTGAGGTCCAAACTGAGCAAAGAGCACCATCGCTCAGTTTGCAGTGGTAGTCGTCGTAAGAGGCATTGCCTACTACACCTTGCTAAGGTCTTCGGTCTGTTAGGGAAGTTGCCACACTTAGACGCCTTGAAAGGAAAATGTATTCAGCGAAGTTCCCAGTGTTTTGCGATGGCCTCCCTTCGCAGCGCCAATACAGCAGGGACTCAGGTTTGCTGCTAACTAGGCTAGGTGACCCTGCATACAGAAGCAGGACTTTCCCTTTGGAAGCTTGGATCCCGGTTTCTTAGGGGCTGCTTGCAAGACCCTGCTATTGCCCAGCAGCTATCCTCTGCCCCTACGCCTGTGTAGGAAGCGAGTATTTTAGCCTGAGAAGCAGGGCTCTTGCAACTCTGAAGGAGCGATAATTCTGCAGCCCACGTTCATCCTGGGAAACCGTGAGGCGACCCTTGGCCTCAGTGTAGTGGCGAAATTTGCGCCGGACAAGTTCTGCCTGCCGCAGTTTCCATGAGTTCTCCACCATTTGGGGGCTTAAATGGAGAGCGAGGAGAGCTGTCGGCTCTCACAGAACTCTGGCCTCCGCACTGTTTGCCATGCAACTGAACTAAAGACCACACGTCTCCTCCCGGCCTGCTGAGAAACAGGCCGCCGTGTAGGCCCTTCGTAACACTTCTTGGCATGTAGACTCCAAGGCGACACACTGTCCTCTTCCTTGGAAAAATACGGTGCCCCAGCTTACCAACGCTCACGAAGGCAGTCCGAGCCAGTCTCATGTGCTGGGCCACTTGCATTCAGTGAGCAAAAGCCACCTGCATTGAGGTGAGCACTCTGCTCAGCGTTCTTCCTGGGAGCTCACAATAGCCGCCTCTCTAGGTTTAGGAGGAAGTCGAAGTGAGGACCAACCTGAGCAAAGAGCACAATTCCTCACTTTGCTTTAGGTTCAGCAGGAAGTCGAAGTGAGGACCAACCTGAGCAAAGAGCACAATTCCTCACGTTGCACTGGTAGTCGTCGTGAGAGGAATTGCCAACTACGCCTGGCTAAGGCCTTCCCTGTGTTAAGGAACCAGCCACACTTAGACGTCTTGAAAGAAAAATGTATTCAGCGAAGTTCCCATTGTTTGGCGATGGCCAACCTTTGCAGAGCCAATACAGCAGGGACTCAGGTTTGCTGCTAACTAGGCTAGGTGACCCTGCATACAGAAGCAGGCGTTTCCCTTTGGAAGCTTGGATCCCGGTTTCTTAGGGGGGGCTTCCAAGACCCTGCTATTGCCCAGCAGCTATCCTCTGCCCCTACGCCTGTGTAGGAAGCGAGTATTCTAGCCTGAGAAGCAGGACTCTTGCAACTCTGGAGGAGCGATAATTCTGCAGCCCACGTTCGTCCTGGGAAACCGCGAGGCGACCCTTGGCCTCAGTGTAGTGGCGAAATTTGCGCCGGACAAATTCTGCCTGCCGCAGTTTCCATGAGTTCTCCACCGTTTGGGGGCTTAAATGGGGAGAGAGGAGAGCTGTCGGCGCTCACAGAACTCTGGCCCCCGCACTGTTTGCCATGCAACTGAACTCAAGACCACACGTCTCCTTCCGGCCTGCTGAGAAACAGGCCGCCGTGTAGGCCCTTCGTAACATTACTTGGCATGTAGACTCCAAGGCGACACAGTGTCCTCTTCCTTGGAAAAATACGGTGCCCCAGCTTGCCAACGCTCACGAAGGCAGTCCGAGCCAGTCTCATGTGCTGGGCCACTTGCATTCAGTGAGCAAAAGCCACCTGCATTGAGGTGAGCACTCTGCTCAGTGTTCTTCCCGGGAGCTCACAATTGCCGCCTCTCTAGGTTAAGCAGGAAGTCGAAGTGAGGACCAACCTGAGCAAAGAGCACAATTCCTCACGTTGCACTGGTAGTCGTCGTGAGAGGAATTGCCAACTACGCCTGGCTAAGGCCTTCCCTGTGTTAAGGAACCAGCCACACTTAGACGCCTTGAAAGGAAAATGTATTCAGCGAAGTTCCCATTGTTTGGCGATGGCCAACCTTTGCAGCGCCAATACAGCAGGGACTCAGGTTTGCTGCTAACTAGGCTAGGTGACCCTGCATACAGAAGCAGGCGTTTCCCTTTGGAAGCTTGGATCCCGGTTTCTTAGGGGGGGCTTCCAAGACCCTGCTATTGCCCAGCAGCTATCCTCTGCCCCTACGCCTGTGTAGGAAGCGAGTATTCTAGCCTGAGAAGCAGGACTCTTGCAACTCTGGAGGAGCGATAATTCTGCAGCCCACGTTCGTCCTGGGAAACCGTGAGGCGACCCTTGGCCTCAGTGTAGTGGCGAAATTTGCACCGGACAAGTTCTGCCTGCCGCAGTTTCCATGAGTTCTCCACCATTTGGGGGCTTAAATGGGGAGCGAGGAGAGCTGTCGGCTCTCACAGAACTCTGGCCTCCGCACTGTTTGCCATGCAACTGAACTCAAGACCACACGTCTCCTCTCGGCCTGCTGAGAAACAGGCCGCCGTGTAGGCCCTTGTCAACATTTCCTGGTGTGCAGAGTCCAAGGCGACACACTGTCCTCTTGCTTGGAAACCTACGTTGCCCCAGCTTGCCAAAGGCTACCGAAGGCAGTCCTAACCAGTCTCGCGTGCTGGGCAACTTGGATTTCGTTACGAAAAGCCACCTGCATTGAGGTGAACACTCTGCTCAACGTTCTTTCCGGGAGCTCACACTCGCCCCCTCTCTAGCTGAAGCAGGATGTCGAGGTGAGGTCCAAACTGAGCAAAGAGCACCATCGCTCAGTTTGCAGTTGTAGTCGTCGTAAGAGGCATTGCCTACTACACCTTGCTAAGGTCTTCGGTCTGTTAGGGAAGTTGCCACACTTAGACGCCTTGAAAGGAAAATTTATTCAGCGAAATTCCCAGTGTTTTGCGATGGCCTCCCTTCGCAGCACCAATACAGCAGGGACTCAGGTTTGCTGCTAACTAGGCTAGGTGACCCTGCATACAGAAGCAGGACTTTCCCTTTGGAAGCTTGGATCCCGGTTTCTTAGGGGCTGCTTGCAAGACCCTGCTATTGCCCAGCAGCTATCCTCTGCCCCTACGCCTGTGTAGGAAGCGAGTATTTTAGCCTGAGAAGCAGGGCTCTTGCAACTCTGGAGGAGCGATAATTCTGCAGCCCACGTTCGTCCTGGGAAACCGCGAGGCGACCCTTGGCCTCAGAGTAGTGGTGAAATTTGCGCCGGACAAGTTCTGCCTGCCGCAGTTTCCATGAGTTCTCCACCGTTTGGGGGCTTAAATGGAGAGCGAGGAGAGCTGTCGGCTCTCACAGAACTCTGGTCTCCGCACTGTTTGCCATGCAACTGAACTCAAGACCACACGTCTCCTCCCGGCCTGCTGAGAAACAGGCCGCCATGTAGGCCCTCTGTAACACTTCTTGGTATGTAGACTCCAAGACGACACACTGTCCTCTTCCTTGGAAAAATACGGTGCCCCAGCTTGCCAACGCTCCCGAAGGCAGTCCGAGCCAGTCTCATGTGCTGGGCCACTTGCATTCAGTGAGGAAAAGCCACCTGCATTGAGGTGAGCGCTCTGCTCAGCGTTCTTCCTGGGAGCTCACAATTGCCGCCTCTCTAGGTTAAGCAGGAAGTCGAAGTGAGGACAAACCTGAGCAAAGAGCACAATTCCTCACTTTCCTTTAGGTTCAGCAGGAAGTCGAAGTGAGGACCAACCTGAGCAAAGAGCACAATTCCTCACGTTGCACTGGTAGTCGTCGTGAGAGGAATTGCCAACTACGCCTGGCTAAGGCCTTCCCTGTGTTAAGGAACCAGCCACACTTAGACGCCTTGAAAGGAAAATGTATTCAGCGAAGTTCCCATTGTTTGGCGATGGCCAACCTTTGCAGCGCCAATACAGCAGGGACTCAGGTTTGCTGCTAACTAGGCTAGGTGACCCTGCATACAGAAGCAGGCGTTTCCCTTTGGAAGCTTGGATCCCGGTTTCTTAGGGGGGGCTTCCAAGACCCTGCTATTGCCCAGCAGCTATCCTCTGCCCCTACGCCTGTGTAGGAAGCGAGTATTCTAGCCTGAGAAGCAGGACTCTTGCAACTCTGGAGGAGCGATAATTCTGCAGCCCACGTTCGTCCTGGGAAACCGCGAGGCGACCCTTGGCCTCAGTGTAGTGGCGAAATTTGCGCCGGACAAGTTCTGCCTGCCGCAGTTTCCATGAGTTCTCCACCGTTTGGGGGCTTAAATGGGGAGAGAGGAGAGCTGTCGGCGCTCACAGAACTCTGGCCCCCGCACTGTTTGCCATGCAACTGAACTCAAGACCACACGTCTCCTTCCGGCCTGCTGAGAAACAGGCCGCCGTGTAGGCCCTTCGTAACACTACTTGGCATGTAGACTCCAAGGCGACACAGTGTCCTCTTCCTTGGAAAAATACGGTGCCGCAACTTGCCAACGCTCACGAAGACAGTCCGAGCCAGTCTCATGTGCTGGGCCACTTGCATTCAGTGAGCAAATGCCACCTGCATTGAGGTGAGCACTCTGCTCAGTGTTCTTCCCGGGAGCTCACAATTGCCGCCTCTCTAGGTTAAGCAGGAAGTCGAAGTGAGGACCAACCTGAGCAAAGAGCACAATTCCTCACGTTGCACTGGTAGTCGTCGTGAGAGGAATTGCCAACTACGCCTGGCTAAGGCCTTCCCTGTGTTAAGGAACCAGCCACACTTAGACGCCTTGAAAGGAAAATGTATTCAGCGAAGTTCCCATTGTTTGGCGATGGCCAACCTTTGCAGCGCCAATACAGCAGGGACTCAGGTTTGCTGCTAACTAGGCTAGGTGACCCTGCATACAGAAGCAGGCGTTTCCCTTTGGAAGCTTGGATCCCGGTTTCTTAGGGGGGACTTCCAAGACCCTGCTATTGCCCAGCAGCTATCCTCTGCCCCTACGCCTGTGTAGGAAGCGAGTATTCTAGCCTGAGAAGCAGGACTCTTGCAACACTGGAGGAGCGATAATTCTGCAGCCCACGTTCGTCCTGGGAAACCGCGAGGCGACCCTTGGCCTCAGTGTAGTTGCGAAATTTGCACCGGACAAGTTCTGCCTGCCGCAGTTTCCATGAGTTCTCCACCGTTTGGGGGCTTAAATGGGGAGCGAGGAGAGCTGTCGGCTCTCACAGAACTCTGGCCTCCGCACTGTTTGCCATGCAACTGAACTCAAGACCACACGTCTCCTTCCGGCCTGCTGAGAAACAGGCCGCCGTGTAGGCCCTTGTCAACATTTCCTGGTGTGCAGAGTCCAAGGCGACACACTGTCCTCTTGCTTGGAAACCTACGTTGCCCCAGCTTGCCAAAGGCTACCGAAGGCAGTCCTAACCAGTCTCGCGTGCTGGGCAACTTGGATTTCGTTACGAAAAGCCACCTGCATTGAGGTGAACACTCTGCTCAACGTTCTTTCCGGGAGCTCACACTCGCCCCCTCTCTAGCTGAAGCAGGATGTCGAGGTGAGGTCCAAACTGAGCAAAGAGCACCATCGCTCAGTTTGCAGTGGTAGTCGTCGTAAGAGGCATTGCCTACTACACCTTGCTAAGGTCTTCGGTCTGTTAGGGAAGTTGCCACACTTAGACGCCTTGAAAGGAAAATTTATTCAGCGAAGTTCCCAGTGTTTTGCGATGGCCTCCCTTCGCAGTGCCAATACAGCAGGGACTCAGGTTTGCTGCTAATTAGGCTAGGTGACCCTGCATACAGAAGCAGGACTTTCCCTTTGGAAGCTTGGATCCCGGTTTCTTAGGGGCTGCTTGCAAGACCCTGCTATTGCCCAGCAGCTATCCTCTGCCCCTACGCCTGTGTAGGAAGCGAGTATTTTAGCCTGAGAAGCAGGGCTCTTGCAACTCTGAAGGAGCGATAATTCTGCAGCCCACGTTCATCCTGGGAAAGCGTGAGGCGACCCTTGGCCTCAGTGTAGTGGCGAAATTTGCGCCGGACAAGTTCTGCCTGCCGCAGTTTCCATGAGTTCTCCACCGTTTGGGGGCTTAAATGGAGAGCGAGGAGAGCTGTCGGCTCTCACAGAACTCTGGTCTCCGCACTGTTTGCCATGCAACTGAACTCAAGACCACACGTCTCCTCCCGGCCTGCTGAGAAACAGGCCGCCATGTAGGCCCTCTGTAACACTTCTTGGTATGTAGACTCCAAGACGACACACTGTCCTCTTCCTTGGAAAAATACGGTGCCCCAGCTTGCCAACGCTCCCGAAGGCAGTCCGAGCCAGTCTCATGTGCTGGGCCACTTGCATTCAGTGAGGAAAAGCCACCTGCATTGAGGTGAGCGCTCTGCTCAGCGTTCTTCCTGGGAGCTCACAATTGCCGCCTCTCTAGGTTAAGCAGGAAGTCGAAGTGAGGACAAACCTGAGCAAAGAGCACAATTCCTCACTTTCCTTTAGGTTCAGCAGGAAGTCGAAGTGAGGACCAACCTGAGAAAAGAGCACAATTCCTCACGTTGCACTGGTAGTCGTCGTGAGAGGAATTGCCAACTACGCCTGGCTAAGGCCTTCCCTGTGTTAAGGAACCAGCCACACTTAGACGCCTTGAAAGGAAAATGTATTCAGCGAAGTTCCCATTGTTTGGCGATGGCCAACCTTTGCAGCGCCAATACAGCAGGGACTCAGGTTTGCTGCTAACTAGGCTAGGTGACCCTGCATACAGAAGCAGGCGTTTCCCTTTGGAAGCTTGGATCCCGGTTTCTTAGGGGGGGCTTCCAAGACCCTGCTATTGCCCAGCAGCTATCCTCTGCCCCTACGCCTGTGTAGGAAGCGAGTATTCTAGCCTGAGAAGCAGGACTCTTGCAACTCTGGAGGAGCGATAATTCTGCAGCCCACGTTCGTCCTGGGAAACCGCGAGGCGACCCTTGGCCTCAGTGTAGTGGCGAAATTTGCGCCGGACAAGTTCTGCCTGCCGCAGTTTCCATGAGTTCTCCACCGTTTGGGGGCTTAAATGGGGAGCGAGGAGAGCTGTCGGCGCTCACAGAACTCTGGCCCCCGCACTGTTTGCCATGCAACTGAACTCAAGACCACACGTCTCCTTCCGGCCTGCTGAGAAACAGGCCGCCGTGTAGGCCCTTCGTAACACTACTTGGCATGTAGACTCCAAGGCGACACAGTGTCCTCTTCCTTGGAAAAATACGGTGCCGCAACTTGCCAACGCTCACGAAGACAGTCCGAGCCAGTCTCATGTGCTGGGCCACTTGCATTCAGTGAGCAAATGCCACCTGCATTGAGGTGAGCACTCTGCTCAGTGTTCTTCCCGGGAGCTCACAATTGCCGCCTCTCTAGGTTAAGCAGGAAGTCGAAGTGAGGACCAACCTGAGCAAAGAGCACAATTCCTCACGTTGCACTGGTAGTCGTCGTGAGAGGAATTGCCAACTACGCCTGGCTAAGGCCTTCCCTGTGTTAAGGAACCAGCCACACTTAGACGCCTTGAAAGGAAAATGTATTCAGCGAAGTTCCCATTGTTTGGCGATGGCCAACCTTTGCAGCGCCAATACAGCAGGGACTCAGGTTTGCTGCTAACTAGGCTAGGTGACCCTGCATACAGAAGCAGGCGTTTCCCTTTGGAAGCTTGGATCCCGGTTTCTTAGGGGGGACTTCCAAGACCCTGCTATTGCCCAGCAGCTATCCTCTGCCCCTACGCCTGTGTAGGAAGCGAGTATTCTAGCCTGAGAAGCAGGACTCTTGCAACACTGGAGGAGCGATAATTCTGCAGCCCACGTTCGTCCTGGGAAACCGCGAGGCGACCCTTGGCCTCAGTGTAGTTGCGAAATTTGCACCGGACAAGTTCTGCCTGCCGCAGTTTCCATGAGTTCTCCACCGTTTGGGGGCTTAAATGGGGAGCGAGGAGAGCTGTCGGCTCTCACAGAACTCTGGCCTCCGCACTGTTTGCCATGCAACTGAACTCAAGACCACACGTCTCCTTCCGGCCTGCTGAGAAACAGGCCGCCGTGTAGGCCCTTGTCAACATTTCCTGGTGTGCAGAGTCCAAGGCGACACACTGTCCTCTTGCTTGGAAACCTACGTTGCCCCAGCTTGCCAAAGGCTACCGAAGGCAGTCCTAACCAGTCTCGCGTGCTGGGCAACTTGGATTTCGTTACGAAAAGCCACCTGCATTGAGGTGAACACTCTGCTCAACGTTCTTTCCGGGAGCTCACACTCGCCCCCTCTCTAGCTGAAGCAGGATGTCGAGGTGAGGTCCAAACTGAGCAAAGAGCACCATCGCTCAGTTTGCAGTGGTAGTCGTCGTAAGAGGCATTGCCTACTACACCTTGCTAAGGTCTTCGGTCTGTTAGGGAAGTTGCCACACTTAGACGCCTTGAAAGGAAAATTTATTCAGCGAAGTTCCCAGTGTTTTGCGATGGCCTCCCTTCGCAGTGCCAATACAGCAGGGACTCAGGTTTGCTGCTAATTAGGCTAGGTGACCCTGCATACAGAAGCAGGACTTTCCCTTTGGAAGCTTGGATCCCGGTGTCTTAGGGGCTGCTTGCAAGACCCTGCTATTGCCCAGCAGCTATCCTCTGCCCCTACGCCTGTGTAGGAAGCGAGTATTTTAGCCTGAGAAGCAGGGCTCTTGCAACTCTGAAGGAGCGATAATTCTGCAGCCCACGTTCATCCTGGGAAAGCGTGAGGCGACCCTTGGCCTCAGTGTAGTGGCGAAATTTGCGCCGGACAAGTTCTGCCTGCCGCAGTTTCCATGAGTTCTCCACCGTTTGGGGGCTTAAATGGAGAGCGAGGAGAGCTGTCGGCTCTCACAGAACTCTGGCCTCAACACTGTTTGCCATGCAACTGAACTCAAGACCACACGTCTCCTCCCGGCCTGCTGAGAAACAGGCCGCCGTGTAGGCCCTTCGTAACACTTCTTGGCATGTAGACTCCAAGGCGACACACTGTCCTCTTCCTTGGAAAAATACGGTGCCCCAGCTTACCAACGCTCACGAAGGCAGTCCGAGCCAGTCTCATGTGCTGGGCCACTTGCATTCAGTGAGGAAAAGCCACCTGCATTGAGGTGAGCACTCTGCTCAGCGTTCTTCCCGGGAGCTCACAATTGCCGCCTCTCTAGGTTCAGCAGGAAGTCGAAGTGAGGACCAACCTGAGCAAAGAGCACAATTCCTCACTTTGCTTTAGGTTCAGCAGGAAGTCGAAGTGAGGACCAACCTGAGCAAAGAGCACAATTCCTCACGTTGCACTGGTAGTCGTCGTGAGAGGAATTGCCAACTACGCCTGGCTAAGGCCTTCCCTGTGTTAAGGAACCAGCCACACTTAGACGCCTTGAAAGGAAAATGTATTCAGCGAAGTTCCCATTGTTTGGCGATGGCCAACCTTTGCAGCGCCAATACAGCAGGGACTCAGGTTTGCTGCTAACTAGGCTAGGTGACCCTGCATACAGAAGCAGGCCTTTCCCTTTGGAAGCTTGGATCCCGGTTTCTCAAGGGGGGCTTCCAAGACCCTGCTATTGCCCAGCAGCTATCCTCTGCCCCTACGCCTGTGTAGGAAGCGAGTATTCTAGCCTGAGAAGCAGGACTGTTGCAACTCTGGAGGAGCGATAATTCTGCAGCCCACGTTCGTCCTGGGAAACCGCGAGGCGACCCTTGGCCTCAGTGTAGTGGCGAAATTTGCGCCGGACAAGTTCTGCCTGCCGCAGTTTCCATGAGTTCTCCACCGTTTGGGGGCTTAAATGGGGAGAGAGGAGAGCTGTCGGCGCTCACAGAACTCTGGCCCCCGCACTGTTTGCCATGCAACTGAACTCAAGACCACACGTCTCCTTCCGGCCTGCTGAGAAACAGGCCGCCGTGTAGGCCCTTCGTAACACTACTTGGCATGTAGACTCCAAGGCGACACAGTGTCCTCTTCCTTGGAAAAATACGGTGCCCCAGCTTGCCAACGCTCACGAAGGCAGTCCGAGCCAGTCTCATGTGCTGGGCCACTTGCATTCAGTGAGCAAAAGCCACCTGCATTGAGGTGAGCACTCTGCTCAGTGTTCTTCCCGGGAGCTCACAATTGCCGCCTCTCTAGGTTAAGCAGGAAGTCGAAGTGAGGACCAACCTGAGCAAAGAGCACAATTCCTCACGTTGCACTGGTAGTCGTCGTGAGAGGAATTGCCAACTACGCCTGGCTAAGGCCTTCCCTGTGTTAAGGAACCAGCCACACTTAGACGCCTTGAAAGGAAAATGTATTCAGCGAAGTTCCCATTGTTTGGCGATGGCCAACCTTTGCAGCGCCAATACAGCAGGGACTCAGGTTTGCTGCTAACTAGGCTAGGTGACCCTGCATACAGAAGCAGGCGTTTCCCTTTGGAAGCTTGGATCCCGGTTTCTTAGGGGGGGCTTCCAAGACCCTGCTATTGCCCAGCAGCTATCCTCTGCCCCTACGCCTGTGTAGGAAGCGAGTATTCTAGCCTGAGAAGCAGGACTCTTGCAACTCTGGAGGAGCGATAATTCTGCAGCCCACGTTCGTCCTGGGAAACCGCGAGGCGACCCTTGGCCTCAGTGTAGTGGCGAAATTTGCACCGGACAAGTTCTGCCTGCCGCAGTTTCCATGAGTTCTCCACCGTTTGGGGGCTTAAATGGGGAGCGAGGAGAGCTGTCGGCTCTCACAGAACTCTGGCCTCCGCACTGTTTGCCATGCAACTGAACTCAAGACCACACGTCTCCTTCCGGCCTGCTGAGAAACAGGCCGCCGTGTAGGCCCTTGTCAACATTTCCTGGTGTGCAGAGTCCAAGGCGACACACTGTCCTCTTGCTTGGAAACCTACGTTGCCCCAGCTTGCCAAAGGCTACCGAAGGCAGTCCTAACCAGTCTCGCGTGCTGGGCAACTTGGATTTCGTTACGAAAAGCCACCTGCATTGAGGTGAACACTCTGCTCAACGTTCTTTCCGGGAGCTCACACTCGCCCCCTCTCTAGCTGAAGCAGGATGTCGAGGTGAGGTCCAAACTGAGCAAAGAGCACCATCGCTCAGTTTGCAGTGGTAGTCGTCGTAAGAGGCATTGCCTACTACACCTTGCTAAGGTCTTCGGTCTGTTAGGGAAGTTGCCACACTTAGACGCCTTGAAAGGAAAATTTATTCAGCGAAGTTCCCAGTGTTTTGCGATGGCCTCCCTTCGCAGTGCCAATACAGCAGGGACTCAGGTTTGCTGCTAATTAGGCTAGGTGACCCTGCATACAGAAGCAGGACTTTCCCTTTGGAAGCTTGGATCCCGGTTTCTTAGGGGCTGCTTGCAAGACCCTGCTATTGCCCAGCAGCTATCCTCTGCCCCTACGCCTGTGTAGGAAGCGAGTATTTTAGCCTGAGAAGCAGGGCTCTTGCAACTCTGAAGGAGCGATAATTCTGCAGCCCACGTTCATCCTGGGAAAGCGTGAGGCGACCCTTGGCCTCAGTGTAGTGGCGAAATTTGCGCCGGACAAGTTCTGCCTGCCGCAGTTTCCATGAGTTCTCCACCGTTTGGGGGCTTAAATGGAGAGCGAGGAGAGCTGTCGGCTCTCACAGAACTCTGGCCTCAACACTGTTTGCCATGCAACTGAACTCAAGACCACACGTCTCCTCCCGGCCTGCTGAGAAACAGGCCGCCGTGTAGGCCCTTCGTAACACTTCTTGGCATGTAGACTCCAAGGCGACACACTGTCCTCTTCCTTGGAAAAATACGGTGCCCCAGCTTACCAACGCTCACGAAGGCAGTCCGAGCCAGTCTCATGTGCTGGGCCACTTGCATTCAGTGAGGAAAAGCCACCTGCATTGAGGTGAGCACTCTGCTCAGCGTTCTTCCCGGGAGCTCACAATTGCCGCCTCTCTAGGTTAAGCAGGAAGTCGAAGTGAGGACCAACCTGAGCAAAGAGCACAATTCCACACTTTGCTTTAGGTTCAGCAGGAAGTCGAAGTGAGGACCAACCTGAGCAAAGAGCACAATTCCTCACGTTGCACTGGTAGTCGTCGTGAGAGGAATTGCCAACTACGCCTGGCTAAGGCCTTCCCTGTGTTAAGGAACCAGCCACACTTAGACGCCTTGAAAGGAAAATGTATTCAGCGAAGTTCCCATTGTTTGGCGATGGCCAACCTTTGCAGCGCCAATACAGCAGGGACTCAGGTTTGCTGCTAACTAGGCTAGGTGACCCTGCATACAGAAGCAGGCGTTTCCCTTTGGAAGCTTGGATCCCGGTTTCTTAGGGGGGGCTTCCAAGACCCTGCTATTGCCCAGCAGCTATCCTCTGCCCCTACGCCTGTGTAGGAAGCGAGTATTCTAGCCTGAGAAGCAGGACTCTTGCAACTCTGGAGGAGCGATAATTCTGCAGCCCACGTTCGTCCTGGGAAACCGCGAGGCGACCCTTGGCCTCAGTGTAGTGGCGAAATTTGCGCCGGACAAGTTCTACCTGCCGCAGTTTCCATGAGTTCTCCACCGTTTGGGGGCTTAAATGGGGAGCGAGGAGAGCTGTCGGCGCTCACAGAACTCTGGCCCCCGCACTGTTTGCCATGCAACTGAACTCAAGACCACACGTCTCCTTCCGGCCTGCTGAGAAACAGGCCGCCGTGTAGGCCCTTCGTAACACTTCTTGGCATGTAGACTCCAAGGCGACACAGTGTCCTCTTCCTTGGAAAAATACGGTGCCCCAGCTTGCCAACGCTCACGAAGGCAGTCCGAGCCAGTCTCATGTGCTGGGCCACTTGCATTCAGTGAGCAAAAGCCACCTGCATTGAGGTGAGCACTCTGTTCAGTGTTCTTCCCGGGAGCTCACAATTGCCGCCTCTCTAGGTTAAGCAGGAAGTCGAAGTGAGGACCAACCTGAGCAAAGAGCACAATTCCTCACGTTGCACTGGTAGTCGTCGTGAGAGGAATTGCCAACTACGCCTGGCTAAGGCCTTCCCTGTGTTAAGGAACCAGCCACACTTAGACGCCTTGAAAGGAAAATGTATTCAGCGAAGTTCCCATTGTTTGGCGATGGCCAACCTTTGCAGCGCCAATACAGCAGGGACTCAGGTTTGCTGCTAACTAGGCTAGGTGACCCTGCATACAGAAGCAGGCGTTTCCCTTTGGAAGCTTGGATCCCGGTTTCTTAGGGGGGGCTTCCAAGACCCTGCTATTGCCCAGCAGCTATCCTCTGCCCCTACGCCTGTGTAGGAAGCGAGTATTCTAGCCTGAGAAGCAGGACTCTTGCAACTCTGGAGGAGCGATAATTCTGCAGCCCACGTTCGTCCTGGGAAACCGTGAGGCGACCCTTGGCCTCAGTGTAGTGGCGAAATTTGCGCCGGACAAGTTCTGCCTGCCGCAGTTTCCATGAGTTCTCCACCGTTTGGGGGCTTAAATGGGGAGCGAGGAGAGCTGTCGGCGCTCACAGAACTCTGGCCCCCGCACTGTTTGCCATGCAACTGAACTCAAGACCACACGTCTCCTTCCGGCCTGCTGAGAAACAGGCCGCCGTGTAGGCCCTTCGTAACACTACTTGGCATGTAGACTCCAAGGCGACACAGTGTCCTCTTCCTTGGAAAAATACGGTGCCCCAGCTTGCCAACGCTCACGAAGGCAGTCCGAGCCAGTCTCATGTGCTGGGCCACTTGCATTCAGTGAGGAAAAGCCACCTGCATTGAGGTGAGCACTCTGCTCAGTGTTCTTCCCGGGAGCTCACAATTGCCGCCTCTCTAGGTTAAGCAGGAAGTCGAAGTGAGGACCAACCTGAGCAAAGAGCACAATTCCTCACGTTGCACTGGTAGTCGTCGTGAGAGGAATTGCCAACTACGCCTGGCTAAGGCCTTCCCTGTGTTAAGGAACCAGCCACACTTAGACGCCTTGAAAGGAAAATGTATTCAGCGAAGTTCCCATTGTTTGGCGATGGCCAACCTTTGCAGCGCCAATACAGCAGGGACTCAGGTTTGCTGCTAACTAGGCTAGGTGACCCTGCATACAGAAGCAGGCGTTTCCCTTTGGAAGCTTGGATCCCGGTTTCTTAGGGGGGGCTTCCAAGACCCTGCTATTGCCCAGCAGCTATCCTCTGCCCCTACGCCTGTGTAGGAAGCGAGTATTCTAGCCTGAGAAGCAGGACTCTTGCAACTCTGGAGGAGCGATAATTCTGCAGCCCACGTTCGTCCTGGGAAACCGCGAGGCGACCCTTGGCCTCAGTGTAGTGGCGAAATTTGCGCCGGACAAGTTCTGCCTGCCGCAGTTTCCATGAGTTCTCCACCGTTTGGGGGCTTAAATGGGGAGCGAGGAGAGCTGTCGGCTCTCACAGAACTCTGGCCTCCGCACTGTTTGCCATGCAACTGAACTCAAGACCACACGTCTCCTTCCGGCCTGCTGAGAAACAGGCCGCCGTGTAGGCCCTTGTCAACATTTCCTGGTGTGCAGAGTCCAAGGCGACACACTGTCCTCTTGCTTGGAAACCTACGTTGCCCCAGCTTGCCAAAGGCTACCGAAGGCAGTCCTAACCAGTCTCGCGTGCTGGGCAACTTGGATTTCGTTACGAAAAGCCACCTGCATTGAGGTGAACACTCTGCTCAACGTTCTTTCCGGGAGCTCACACTCGCCCCCTCTCTAGCTGAAGCAGGATGTCGAGGTGAGGTCCAAACTGAGCAAAGAGCACCATCGCTCAGTTTGCAGTGGTAGTCGTCGTAAGAGGCATTGCCTACTACACCTTGCTAAGGTCTTCGGTCTGTTAGGGAAGTTGCCACACTTAGACGCCTTGAAAGGAAAATTTATTCAGCGAAGTTCCCAGTGTTTTGCGATGGCCTCCCTTCGCAGTGCCAATACAGCAGGGACTCAGGTTTGCTGCTAATTAGGCTAGGTGACCCTGCATACAGAAGCAGGACTTTCCCTTTGGAAGCTTGGATCCCGGTTTCTTAGGGGCTGCTTGCAAGACCCTGCTATTGCCCAGCAGCTATCCTCTGCCCCTACGCCTGTGTAGGAAGCGAGTATTTTAGCCTGAGAAGCAGGGCTCTTGCAACTCTGAAGGAGCGATAATTCTGCAGCCCACGTTCATCCTGGGAAAGCGTGAGGCGACCCTTGGCCTCAGTGTAGTGGCGAAATTTGCGCCGGACAAGTTCTGCCTGCCGCAGTTTCCATGAGTTCTCCACCGTTTGGGGGCTTAAATGGAGAGCGAGGAGAGCTGTCGGCTCTCACAGAACTCTGGCCTCAACACTGTTTGCCATGCAACTGAACTCAAGACCACACGTCTCCTCCCGGCCTGCTGAGAAACAGGCCGCCGTGTAGGCCCTTCGTAACACTTCTTGGCATGTAGACTCCAAGGCGACACACTGTCCTCTTCCTTGGAAAAATACGGTGCCCCAGCTTACCAACGCTCACGAAGGCAGTCCGAGCCAGTCTCATGTGCTGGGCCACTTGCATTCAGTGAGGAAAAGCCACCTGCATTGAGGTGAGCACTCTGCTCAGCGTTCTTCCCGGGAGCTCACAATTGCCGCCTCTCTAGGTTAAGCAGGAAGTCGAAGTGAGGACCAACCTGAGCAAAGAGCACAATTCCTCACTTTGCTTTAGGTTCAGCAGGAAGTCGAAGTGAGGACCAACCTGAGCAAAGAGCACAATTCCTCACGTTGCACTGGTAGTCGTCGTGAGAGGAATTGCCAACTACGCCTGGCTAAGGCCTTCCCTGTGTTAAGGAACCAGCCACACTTAGACGCCTTGAAAGGAAAATGTATTCAGCGAAGTTCCCATTGTTTGGCGATGGCCAACCTTTGCAGCGCCAATACAGCAGGGACTCAGGTTTGCTGCTAACTAGGCTAGGTGACCCTGCATACAGAAGCAGGCGTTTCCCTTTGGAAGCTTGGATCCCGGTTTCTTAGGGGGGGCTTCCAAGACCCTGCTATTGCCCAGCAGCTATCCTCTGCCCCTACGCCTGTGTAGGAAGCGAGTATTCTAGCCTGAGAAGCAGGACTCTTGCAACTCTGGAGGAGCGATAATTCTGCAGCCCACGTTCGTCCTGGGAAACCGCGAGGCGACCCTTGGCCTCAGTGTAGTGGCGAAATTTGCGCCGGACAAGTTCTACCTGCCGCAGTTTCCATGAGTTCTCCACCGTTTGGGGGCTTAAATGGGGAGCGAGGAGAGCTGTCGGCGCTCACAGAACTCTGGCCCCCGCACTGTTTGCCATGCAACTGAACTCAAGACCACACGTCTCCTTCCGGCCTGCTGAGAAACAGGCCGCCGTGTAGGCCCTTCGTAACACTTATTGGCATGTAGACTCCAAGGCGACACAGTGTCCTCTTCCTTGGAAAAATACGGTGCCCCAGCTTGCCAACGCTCACCAAGGCAGTCCGAGCCAGTCTCATGTGCTGGGTCACTTGCATTCAGTGAGCAAAAGCCACCTGCATTGAGGTGAGCACTCTGCTCAGTGTTCTTCCCGGGAGCTCACAATTGCCGCCTCTCTAGGTTAAGCAGGAAGTCGAAGTGAGGACCAACCTGAGCAAAGAGCACAATTCCTCACGTTGCACTGGTAGTCGTCGTGAGAGGAATTGCCAACTACGCCTGGCTAAGGCCTTCCCTGTGTTAAGGAACCAGCCACACTTAGACGCCTTGAAAGGAAAATGTATTCAGCGAAGTTCCCATTGTTTGGCGATGGCCAACCTTTGCAGCGCCAATACAGCAGGGACTCAGGTTTGCTGCTAACTAGGCTAGGTGACCCTGCATATATAAGCAGGCATTTCCCTTTGGAAGCTTGGATCCCGGTTTCTTAGGGGGGGCTTCCAAGACCCTGCTATTGCCCAGCAGCTATCCTCTGCCCCTACGCCTGTGTAGGAAGCGAGTATTCTAGCCTGAGAAGCAGGACTCTTGCAACTCTGGAGGAGCGATAATTCTGCAGCCCACGTTCGTCCTGGGAAACCGTGAGGCGACCCTTGGCCTCAGTGTAGTGGCGAAATTTGCACCGGACAAGTTCTGCCTGCCGCAGTTTCCATGAGTTCTCCACCATTTGGGGGCTTAAATGGGGAGCGAGGAGAGCTGTCGGCTCTCACAGAACTCTGGCCTCCGCACTGTTTGCCATGCAACTGAACTCAAGACCACACGTCTCCTCTCGGCCTGCTGAGAAACAGGCCGCCGTGTAGGCCCTTGTCAACATTTCCTGGTGTGCAGAGTCCAAGGCGACACACTGTCCTCTTGCTTGGAAACCTACGTTGCCCCAGCTTGCCAAAGGCTACCGAAGGCAGTCCTAACCAGTCTCGCGTGCTGGGCAACTTGGATTTCGTTACGAAAAGCCACCTGCATTGAGGTGAACACTCTGCTCAACGTTCTTTCCGGGAGCTCACACTCGCCCCCTCTCTAGCTGAAGCAGGATGTCGAGGTGAGGTCCAAACTGAGCAAAGATCACCATCGCTCAGTTTGCAGTGGTAGTCGTCGTAAGAGGCATTGCCTACTACACCTTGCTAAGGTCTTCGGTCTGTTAGGGAAGTTGCCACACTTAGACGCCTTGAAAGGAAAATTTATTCAGCGAAGTTCCCAGTGTTTTGCGATGGCCTCCCTTCGCAGTGCCAATACAGCAGGGACTCAGGTTTGCTGCTAACTAGGCTAGGTGACCCTGCATACAGAAGCAGGACTTTCCCTTTGGAAGCTTGGATCCCGGTTTCTTAGGGGCTGCTTGCAAGACCCTGCTATTGCCCAGCAGCTATCCTCTGCCCCTACGCCTGTGTAGGAAGCGAGTATTTTAGCCTGAGAAGCAGGGCTCTTGCAACTCTGAAGGAGCGATAATTCTGCAGCCCACGTTCATCCTGGGAAACCATGAGGCGACCCTTGGCCTCAGTGTAGTGGCGAAATTTGCGCCGGACAAGTTCTGCCTGCCGCAGTTTCCATGAGTTCTCCACCGTTTGGGGGCTTAAATGGAGAGCGAGGAGAGCTGTCGGCTCTCACAGAACTCTGGCCTCCGCACTGTTTGCCATGCAACTGAACTAAAGACCACACGTCTCCTCC
Source organism: Orcinus orca (assembly GCF_937001465.1). Classification (NCBI taxonomy): domain Eukaryota; kingdom Metazoa; phylum Chordata; class Mammalia; order Artiodactyla; family Delphinidae; genus Orcinus; species Orcinus orca. The sequence continues at coordinate 5,218,405 of NC_064565.1, read as the reverse complement.
CGGCCTGCTGAGAAACAGGCCGCCGTGTAGGCCCTTCGTAACACTTCTTGGCATGTAGACTCCAAGGCGACACACAGTCCTCTTCCTTGGAAAAATACGGTGCCCCAGCTTACCAACGCTCACGAAGGCAGTCCGAGCCAGTCTCATGTGCTGGGCCACTTGCATTCAGTGAGGAAAAGCCACCTGCATTGAGGTGAGCACTCTGCTCAGCGTTCTTCCCGGGAGCTCACAATTGCCGCCTCTCTAGGTTAAGCAGGAAGTCGAAGTGAGGACCAACCTGAGCAAAGAGCACAATTCCTCACTTTGCTTTAGGTTCAGCAGGAAGTCGAAGTGAGAACCAACGTGAGCAAAGAGCACAATTCCTCACGTTGCACTGGTAGTCGTCGTGAGAGGAATTGCCAACTACGCCTGGCTAAGGCCTTCCCTGTGTTAAGGAACCAGCCACACTTAGACGCCTTGAAAGGAAAATGTATTCAGCGAAGTTCCCATTGTTTGGCGATGGCCAACCTTTGCAGCGCCAATACAGCAGGGACTCAGGTTTGCTGCTAACTAGGCTAGGTGACCCTGCATACATAAGCAGGCGTTTCCCTTTGGAAGCTTGGATCCCGGTTTCTTAGGGGGGACTTCCAAGACCCTGCTATTGCCCAGCAGCTATCCTCTGCCCCTACGCCTGTGTAGGAAGCGAGTATTCTAGCCTGAGAAGCAGGACTGTTGCAACTCTGGAGGAGCGATAATTCTGCAGCCCACGTTCGTCCTGGGAAACTGCGAGGCGACCCTTGGCCTCAGTGTAGTGACGAAATTTGCGCCGGACAAGTTCTGCCTGCCGCAGTTTCCATGAGTTCTCCACCGTTTGGGGGCTTAAATGGGGAGCGAGGAGAGCTGTCGGCGCTCACAGAACTCTGGCCCCCGCACTGTTTGCCATGCAACTGAACTCAAGACCACACGTCTCCTTCCGGCCTGCTGAGAAACAGGCCGCCGTGTAGGCCCTTCGTAACACTTCTTGGCATGTAGACTCCAAGGCGACACAGTGTCCTCTTCCTTGGAAAAATACGGTGCCCCAGCTTGCCAACGCTCACGAAGGCAGTCCGAGCCAGTCTCATGTGCTGGGCCACTTGCATTCAGTGAGCAAAAGCCACCTGCATTGAGGTGAGCACTCTGCTCAGTGTTCTTCCCGGGAGCTCACAATTGCCGCCTCTCTAGGTTAAGCAGGAAGTAGAAATGAGGACCAACCTGAGCAAAGAGCACAATTCCTCACGTTGCACTGGTAGTCGTCGTGAGAGGAATTGCCAACTACGCCTGGCTAAGGCCTTCCCTGTGTTAAGGAACCAGCCACACTTAGACGCCTTGAAAGGAAAATGTATTCAGCGAAGTTCCCATTGTTTGGCGATGGCCAACCTTTGCAGCGCCAATACAGCAGGGACTCAGGTTTGCTGCTAACTAGGCTAGGTGACCCTGCATACAGAAGCAGGCGTTTCCCTTTGGAAGCTTGGATCCCGGTTTCTTAGGGGGGGCTTCCAAGACCCTGCTATTGCCCAGCAGCTATCCTCTGCCCCTACGCCTGTGTAGGAAGCGAGTATTCTAGCCTGAGAAGCAGGACTCTTGCAACTCTGGAGGAGCGATAATTCTGCAGCCCACGTTCGTCCTGGGAAACCGCGAGGCGACCCTTGGCCTCAGTGTAGTGGCGAAATTTGCGCCGGACAAGTTCTGCCTGCCGCAGTTTCCATGAGTTCTCCACCGTTTGGGGGCTTAAATGGGGAGCGAGGAGAGCTGTCGGCTCTCACAGAACTCTGGCCTCCGCACTGTTTGCCATGCAACTGAACTCAAGACCACACGTCTCCTTCCGGCCTGCTGAGAAACAGGCCGCCGTGTAGGCCCTTGTCAACATTTCCTGGTGTGCAGAGTCCAAGGCGACACACTGTCCTCTTGCTTGGAAACCTACGTTGCCCCAGCTTGCCAAAGGCTACCGAAGGCAGTCCTAACCAGTCTCGCGTGCTGGGCAACTTGGATTTCGTTACGAAAAGCCACCTGCATTGAGGTGAACACTCTGCTCAACGTTCTTTCCGGGAGCTCACACTCGCCCCCTCTCTAGCTGAAGCAGGATGTCGAGGTGAGGTCCAAACTGAGCAAAGAGCACCATCGCTCAGTTTGCAGTGGTAGTCGTCGTAAGAGGCATTGCCTACTACACCTTGCTAAGGTCTTCGGTCTGTTAGGGAAGTTGCCACACTTAGACGCCTTGAAAGGAAAATTTATTCAGCGAAGTTCCCAGTGTTTTGCGATGGCCTCCCTTCGCAGTGCCAATACAGCAGGGACTCAGGTTTGCTGCTAATTAGGCTAGGTGACCCTGCATACAGAAGCAGGACTTTCCCTTTGGAAGCTTGGATCCCGGTTTCTTAGGGGCTGCTTGCAAGACCCTGCTATTGCCCAGCAGCTATCCTCTGCCCCTACGCCTGTGTAGGAAGCGAGTATTTTAGCCTGAGAAGCAGGGCTCTTGCAACTCTGAAGGAGCGATAATTCTGCAGCCCACGTTCATCCTGGGAAAGCGTGAGGCGACCCTTGGCCTCAGTGTAGTGGCGAAATTTGCGCCGGACAAGTTCTGCCTGCCGCAGTTTCCATGAGTTCTCCACCGTTTGGGGGCTTAAATGGAGAGCGAGGAGAGCTGTCGGCTCTCACAGAACTCTGGCCTCAACACTGTTTGCCATGCAACTGAACTCAAGACCACACGTCTCCTCCCGGCCTGCTGAGAAACAGGCCGCCGTGTAGGCCCTTCGTAACACTTCTTGGCATGTAGACTCCAAGGCGACACACTGTCCTCTTCCTTGGAAAAATACGGTGCCCCAGCTTACCAACGCTCACGAAGGCAGTCCGAGCCAGTCTCATGTGCTGGGCCACTTGCATTCAGTGAGGAAAAGCCACCTGCATTGAGGTGAGCACTCTGCTCAGCGTTCTTCCCGGGAGCTCACAATTGCCGCCTCTCTAGGTTAAGCAGGAAGTCGAAGTGAGGACCAACCTGAGCAAAGAGCACAATTCCTCACTTTGCTTTAGGTTCAGCAGGAAGTCGAAGTGAGGACCAACCTGAGCAAAGAGCACAATTCCTCACGTTGCACTGGTAGTCGTCGTGAGAGGAATTGCCAACTACGCCTGGCTAAGGCCTTCCCTGTGTTAAGGAACCAGCCACACTTAGACGCCTTGAAAGGAAAATGTATTCAGCGAAGTTCCCATTGTTTGGCGATGGCCAACCTTTGCAGCGCCAATACAGCAGGGACTCAGGTTTGCTGCTAACTAGGCTAGGTGACCCTGCATACAGAAGCAGGCGTTTCCCTTTGGAAGCTTGGATCCCGGTTTCTTAGGGGGGGCTTCCAAGACCCTGCTATTGCCCAGCAGCTATCCTCTGCCCCTACGCCTGTGTAGGAAGCGAGTATTCTAGCCTGAGAAGCAGGACTCTTGCAACTCTGGAGGAGCGATAATTCTGCAGCCCACGTTCGTCCTGGGAAACCGCGAGGCGACCCTTGGCCTCAGTGTAGTGGCGAAATTTGCGCCGGACAAGTTCTACCTGCCGCAGTTTCCATGAGTTCTCCACCGTTTGGGGGCTTAAATGGGGAGCGAGGAGAGCTGTCGGCGCTCACAGAACTCTGGCCCCCGCACTGTTTGCCATGCAACTGAACTCAAGACCACACGTCTCCTTCCGGCCTGCTGAGAAACAGGCCGCCGTGTAGGCCCTTCGTAACACTTATTGGCATGTAGACTCCAAGGCGACACAGTGTCCTCTTCCTTGGAAAAATACGGTGCCCCAGCTTGCCAACGCTCACCAAGGCAGTCCGAGCCAGTCTCATGTGCTGGGTCACTTGCATTCAGTGAGCAAAAGCCACCTGCATTGAGGTGAGCACTCTGCTCAGTGTTCTTCCCGGGAGCTCACAATTGCCGCCTCTCTAGGTTAAGCAGGAAGTCGAAGTGAGGACCAACCTGAGCAAAGAGCACAATTCCTCACGTTGCACTGGTAGTCGTCGTGAGAGGAATTGCCAACTACGCCTGGCTAAGGCCTTCCCTGTGTTAAGGAACCAGCCACACTTAGACGCCTTGAAAGGAAAATGTATTCAGCGAAGTTCCCATTGTTTGGCGATGGCCAACCTTTGCAGCGCCAATACAGCAGGGACTCAGGTTTGCTGCTAACTAGGCTAGGTGACCCTGCATATATAAGCAGGCATTTCCCTTTGGAAGCTTGGATCCCGGTTTCTTAGGGGGGGCTTCCAAGACCCTGCTATTGCCCAGCAGCTATCCTCTGCCCCTACGCCTGTGTAGGAAGCGAGTATTCTAGCCTGAGAAGCAGGACTCTTGCAACTCTGGAGGAGCGATAATTCTGCAGCCCACGTTCGTCCTGGGAAACCGTGAGGCGACCCTTGGCCTCAGTGTAGTGGCGAAATTTGCACCGGACAAGTTCTGCCTGCCGCAGTTTCCATGAGTTCTCCACCATTTGGGGGCTTAAATGGGGAGCGAGGAGAGCTGTCGGCTCTCACAGAACTCTGGCCTCCGCACTGTTTGCCATGCAACTGAACTCAAGACCACACGTCTCCTCTCGGCCTGCTGAGAAACAGGCCGCCGTGTAGGCCCTTGTCAACATTTCCTGGTGTGCAGAGTCCAAGGCGACACACTGTCCTCTTGCTTGGAAACCTACGTTGCCCCAGCTTGCCAAAGGCTACCGAAGGCAGTCCTAACCAGTCTCGCGTGCTGGGCAACTTGGATTTCGTTACGAAAAGCCACCTGCATTGAGGTGAACACTCTGCTCAACGTTCTTTCCGGGAGCTCACACTCGCCCCCTCTCTAGCTGAAGCAGGATGTCGAGGTGAGGTCCAAACTGAGCAAAGATCACCATCGCTCAGTTTGCAGTGGTAGTCGTCGTAAGAGGCATTGCCTACTACACCTTGCTAAGGTCTTCGGTCTGTTAGGGAAGTTGCCACACTTAGACGCCTTGAAAGGAAAATTTATTCAGCGAAGTTCCCAGTGTTTTGCGATGGCCTCCCTTCGCAGTGCCAATACAGCAGGGACTCAGGTTTGCTGCTAACTAGGCTAGGTGACCCTGCATACAGAAGCAGGACTTTCCCTTTGGAAGCTTGGATCCCGGTTTCTTAGGGGCTGCTTGCAAGACCCTGCTATTGCCCAGCAGCTATCCTCTGCCCCTACGCCTGTGTAGGAAGCGAGTATTTTAGCCTGAGAAGCAGGGCTCTTGCAACTCTGAAGGAGCGATAATTCTGCAGCCCACGTTCATCCTGGGAAACCATGAGGCGACCCTTGGCCTCAGTGTAGTGGCGAAATTTGCGCCGGACAAGTTCTGCCTGCCGCAGTTTCCATGAGTTCTCCACCGTTTGGGGGCTTAAATGGAGAGCGAGGAGAGCTGTCGGCTCTCACAGAACTCTGGCCTCCGCACTGTTTGCCATGCAACTGAACTAAAGACCACACGTCTCCTCCCGGCCTGCTGAGAAACAGGCCGCCGTGTAGGCCCTTCGTAACACTTCTTGGCATGTAGACTCCAAGGCGACACACAGTCCTCTTCCTTGGAAAAATACGGTGCCCCAGCTTACCAACGCTCACGAAGGCAGTCCGAGCCAGTCTCATGTGCTGGGCCACTTGCATTCAGTGAGGAAAAGCCACCTGCATTGAGGTGAGCACTCTGCTCAGCGTTCTTCCCGGGAGCTCACAATTGCCGCCTCTCTAGGTTAAGCAGGAAGTCGAAGTGAGGACCAACCTGAGCAAAGAGCACAATTCCTCACTTTGCTTTAGGTTCAGCAGGAAGTCGAAGTGAGAACCAACGTGAGCAAAGAGCACAATTCCTCACGTTGCACTGGTAGTCGTCGTGAGAGGAATTGCCAACTACGCCTGGCTAAGGCCTTCCCTGTGTTAAGGAACCAGCCACACTTAGACGCCTTGAAAGGAAAATGTATTCAGCGAAGTTCCCATTGTTTGGCGATGGCCAACCTTTGCAGCGCCAATACAGCAGGGACTCAGGTTTGCTGCTAACTAGGCTAGGTGACCCTGCATACATAAGCAGGCGTTTCCCTTTGGAAGCTTGGATCCCGGTTTCTTAGGGGGGACTTCCAAGACCCTGCTATTGCCCAGCAGCTATCCTCTGCCCCTACGCCTGTGTAGGAAGCGAGTATTCTAGCCTGAGAAGCAGGACTGTTGCAACTCTGGAGGAGCGATAATTCTGCAGCCCACGTTCGTCCTGGGAAACTGCGAGGCGACCCTTGGCCTCAGTGTAGTGACGAAATTTGCGCCGGACAAGTTCTGCCTGCCGCAGTTTCCATGAGTTCTCCACCGTTTGGGGGCTTAAATGGGGAGCGAGGAGAGCTGTCGGCGCTCACAGAACTCTGGCCCCCGCACTGTTTGCCATGCAACTGAACTCAAGACCACACGTCTCCTCTCGGCCTGCTGAGAAACAGGCCGCCGTGTAGGCCCTTCGTAACACTTCTTGGCATGTAGACTCCAAGGCGACACAGTGTCCTCTTCCTTGGAAAAATACGGTGCCCCAGCTTGCCAACGCTCACGAAGGCAGTCCGAGCCAGTCTCATGTGCTGGGCCACTTGCATTCAGTGAGCAAAAGCCACCTGCATTGAGGTGAGCACTCTGCTCAGTGTTCTTCCCGGGAGCTCACAATTGCCGCCTCTCTAGGTTAAGCAGGAAGTAGAAATGAGGACCAACCTGAGCAAAGAGCACAATTCCTCACGTTGCACTGGTAGTCGTCGTGAGAGGAATTGCCAACTACGCCTGGCTAAGGCCTTCCCTGTGTTAAGGAACCAGCCACACTTAGACGCCTTGAAAGGAAAATGTATTCAGCGAAGTTCCCATTGTTTGGCGATGGCCAACCTTTGCAGCGCCAATACAGCAGGGACTCAGGTTTGCTGCTAACTAGGCTAGGTGACCCTGCATACAGAAGCAGGCGTTTCCCTTTGGAAGCTTGGATCCCGGTTTCTTAGGGGGGGCTTCCAAGACCGTGCTATTGCCCAGCAGCTATCCTCTGCCCCTACGCCTGTGTAGGAAGCGAGTATTCTAGCCTGAGAAGCAGGACTCTTGCAACTCTGGAGGAGCGATAATTCTGCAGCCCACGTTCGTCCTGGGAAACCGCGAGGCGACCCTTGGCCTCAGTGTAGTGGCGAAATTTGCGCCGGACAAGTTCTGCCTGCCGCAGTTTCCATGAGTTCTCCACCGTTTGGGGGCTTAAATGGGGAGCGAGGAGAGCTGTCGGCGCTCACAGAACTCTGGCCCCCGCACTGTTTGCCATGCAACTGAACTCAAGACCACACGTCTCCTTCCGGCCTGCTGAGAAACAGGCCGCCGTGTAGGCCCTTCGTAACACTACTTGGCATGTAGACTCCAAGGCGACACAGTGTCCTCTTCCTTGGAAAAATACGGTGCCCCAGCTTGCCAACGCTCACGAAGGCAGTCCGAGCCAGTCTCATATGCTGGGCCACTTGCATTCAGTGAGCAAAAGGCACCTGCATTGAGGTGAGCACTCTGCTCAGTGTTCTTCCCGGGAGCTCACAATTGCCGCCTCTCTAGGTTAAGCAGGAAGTCGAAGTGAGAACCAACCTGAGCAAAGAGCACAATTTCTCACGTTGCACTGGTAGTCGTCGTGAGAGGAATTGCCAACTATGCCTGGCTAAGGCCTTCCCTGTGTTAAGGAACCAGCCACACTTAGACGCCTTGAAAGGAAAATGTATTCAGCGAAGTTCCCATTGTTTGGCGATGGCCAACCTTTGCACCGCCAATACAGCAGGGACTCAGGTTTGCTGCTAACTAGGCTAGGTGACCCTGCATACAGAAGCAGGCGTTTCCCTTTGGAAGCTTGGATCCCGGTTTCTTAGGGGGGGCTTCCAAGACCCTGCTATTGCCCAGCAGCTATCCTCTGCCCCTACGCCTGTGTAGGAAGCGAGTATTCTAGCCTGAGAAGCAGGACTCTTGCAACTCTGGAGGAGCGATAATTCTGCAGCCCACGTTCGTCCTGGGAAACCGCGAGGTGACCCTTGGCCTCAGTGTAGTGGCGAAATTTGCGCCGGACAAGTTCTACCTGCCGCAGTTTCCATGAGTTCTCCACCGTTTGGGGGCTTAAATGGGGAGCGAGGAGAGCTGTCGGCGCTCACAGAACTCTGGCCCCCGCACTGTTTGCCATGCAACTGAACTCAAGACCACACGTCTCCTTCCGGCCTGCTGAGAAACAGGCCGCCGTGTAGGCCCTTCGTAACACTTCTTGGCATGTAGACTCCAAGGTGACACAGTGTCCTCTTCCTTGGAAAAATACGGTGCCCCAGCTTGCCAACGCTCACGAAGGCAGTCCGAGCCAGTCTCATGTGCTGGGCCACTTGCATTCAGTGAGCAAAAGCCACCTGCATTGAGGTGAGCACTCTGCTCAGTGTTCTTCCCGGGAGCTCACAATTGCCGCCTCTCTAGGTTAAGCAGGAAGTCGAAGTGAGGACCAATCTGAGCAAAGAGCACAATTCCTCACGTTGCACTGGTAGTCGTCGTGAGAGGAATTGCCAACTACGCCTGGCTAAGGCCTTCCCTGTGTTAAGGAACCAGCCACACTTAGACGCCTTGAAAGGAAAATGTATTCAGCGAAGTTCCCATTGTTTGGCGATGGCCAACCTTTGCAGCGCCAATACAGCAGGGACTCAGGTTTGCTGCTAACTAGGCTAGGTGACCCTGCATACAGAAGCAGGCGTTTCCCTTTGGAAGCTTGGATCCCGGTTTCTTAGGGGGGGCTTCCAAGACCCTGCTATTGCCCAGCAGCTATCCTCTGCCCCTACGCCTGTGTAGGAAGCGAGTATTCTAGCCTGAGAAGCAGGACTCTTGCAACTCTGGAGGAGCGATAATTCTGCAGCCCACGTTCGTCCTGGGAAACCGCGAGGCGACCCTTGGCCTCAGTGTAGTGGCGAAATTTGCGCCGGACAAGTTCTGCCTGCCGCAGTTTCCATGAGTTCTCCACCGTTTGGGGGCTTAAATGGGGAGCGAGGAGAGCTGTCGGCTCTCACAGAACTCTGGCCTCCGCACTGTTTGCCATGCAACTGAACTCAAGACCACACGTCTCCTTCCGGCCTGCTGAGAAACAGGCCGCCGTGTAGGCCCTTGTCAACATTTCCTGGTGTGCAGAGTCCAAGGCGACACACTGTCCTCTTGCTTGGAAACCTACGTTGCCCCAGCTTGCCAAAGGCTACCGAAGGCAGTCCTAACCAGTCTCGCGTGCTGGGCAACTTGGATTTCGTTACGAAAAGCCACCTGCATTGAGGTGAACACTCTGCTCAACGTTCTTTCCGGGAGCTCACACTCGCCCCCTCTCTAGCTGAAGCAGGATGTCGAGGTGAGGTCCAAACTGAGCAAAGAGCACCATCGCTCAGTTTGCAGTGGTAGTCGTCGTAAGAGGCATTGCCTACTACACCTTGCTAAGGTCTTCGGTCTGTTAGGGAAGTTGCCACACTTAGACGCCTTGAAAGGAAAATTTATTCAGCGAAGTTCCCAGTGTTTTGCGATGGCCTCCCTTCGCAGTGCCAATACAGCAGGGACTCAGGTTTGCTGCTAATTAGGCTAGGTGACCCTGCATACAGAAGCAGGACTTTCCCTTTGGAAGCTTGGATCCCGGTTTCTTAGGGGCTGCTTGCAAGACCCTGCTATTGCCCAGCAGCTATCCTCTGCCCCTACGCCTGTGTAGGAAGCGAGTATTTTAGCCTGAGAAGCAGGGCTCTTGCAACTCTGAAGGAGCGATAATTCTGCAGCCCACGTTCATCCTGGGAAAGCGTGAGGCGACCCTTGGCCTCAGTGTAGTGGCGAAATTTGCGCCGGACAAGTTCTGCCTGCCGCAGTTTCCATGAGTTCTCCACCGTTTGGGGGCTTAAATGGAGAGCGAGGAGAGCTGTCGGCTCTCACAGAACTCTGGCCTCAACACTGTTTGCCATGCAACTGAACTCAAGACCACACGTCTCCTCCCGGCCTGCTGAGAAACAGGCCGCCGTGTAGGCCCTTCGTAACACTTCTTGGCATGTAGACTCCAAGGCGACACACTGTCCTCTTCCTTGGAAAAATACGGTGCCCCAGCTTACCAACGCTCACGAAGGCAGTCCGAGCCAGTCTCATGTGCTGGGCCACTTGCATTCAGTGAGGAAAAGCCACCTGCATTGAGGTGAGCACTCTGCTCAGCGTTCTTCCCGGGAGCTCACAATTGCCGCCTCTCTAGGTTAAGCAGGAAGTCGAAGTGAGGACCAACCTGAGCAAAGAGCACAATTCCTCACTTTGCTTTAGGTTCAGCAGGAAGTCGAAGTGAGGACCAACCTGAGCAAAGAGCACAATTCCTCACGTTGCACTGGTAGTCGTCGTGAGAGGAATTGCCAACTACGCCTGGCTAAGGCCTTCCCTGTGTTAAGGAACCAGCCACACTTAGACGCCTTGAAAGGAAAATGTATTCAGCGAAGTTCCCATTGTTTGACGATGGCCAACCTTTGCAGCGCCAATACAGCAGGGACTCAGGTTTGCTGCTAACTAGGCTAGGTGACCCTGCATACAGAAGCAGGCGTTTCCCTTTGGAAGCTTGGATCCCGGTTTCTTAGGGGGGGCTTCCAAGACCCTGCTATTGCCCAGCAGCTATCCTCTGCCCCTACGCCTGTGTAGGAAGCGAGTATTCTAGCCTGAGAAGCAGGACTCTTGCAACTCTGGAGGAGCGATAATTCTGCAGCCCACGTTCGTCCTGGGAAACCGCGAGGCGACCCTTGGCCTCAGTGTAGTGGCGAAATTTGCGCCGGACAAGTTCTACCTGCCACAGTTTCCATGAGTTCTCCACCGTTTGGGGGCTTAAATGGGGAGCGAGGAGAGCTGTCGGCGCTCACAGAACTCTGGCCCCCGCACTGTTTGCCATGCAACTGAACTCAAGACCACACGTCTCCTTCCGGCCTGCTGAGAAACAGGCCGCCGTGTAGGCCCTTCGTAACACTTATTGGCATGTAGACTCCAAGGCGACACAGTGTCCTCTTCCTTGGAAAAATACGGTGCCCCAGCTTGCCAACGCTCACGAAGGCAGTCCGAGCCAGTCTCATGTGCTGGGCCACTTGCATTCAGTGAGCAAAAGCCACCTGCATTGAGGTGAGCACTCTGCTCAGTGTTCTTCCCGGGAGCTCACAATTGCCGCCTCTCTAGGTTAAGCAGGAAGTCGAAGTGAGGACCAACCTGAGCAAAGAGCACAATTCCTCACGTTGCACTGGTAGTCGTCGTGAGAGGAATTGCCAACTACGCCTGGCTAAGGCCTTCCCTGTGTTAAGGAACCAGCCACACTTAGACGCCTTGAAAGGAAAATGTATTCAGCGAAGTTCCCATTGTTTGGCGATGGCCAACCTTTGCAGCGCCAATACAGCAGGGACTCAGGTTTGCTGCTAACTAGGCTAGGTGACCCTGCATATATAAGCAGGCATTTCCCTTTGGAAGCTTGGATCCCGGTTTCTTAGGGGGGGCTTCCAAGACCCTGCTATTGCCCAGCAGCTATCCTCTGCCCCTACGCCTGTGTAGGAAGCGAGTATTCTAGCCTGAGAAGCAGGACTCTTGCAACTCTGGAGGAGCGATAATTCTGCAGCCCACGTTCGTCCTGGGAAACCGTGAGGCGACCCTTGGCCTCAGTGTAGTGGCGAAATTTGCACCGGACAAGTTCTGCCTGCCGCAGTTTCCATGAGTTCTCCACCATTTGGGGGCTTAAATGGGGAGCGAGGAGAGCTGTCGGCTCTCACAGAACTCTGGCCTCCGCACTGTTTGCCATGCAACTGAACTCAAGACCACACGTCTCCTCTCGGCCTGCTGAGAAACAGGCCGCCGTGTAGGCCCTTGTCAACATTTCCTGGTGTGCAGAGTCCAAGGCGACACACTGTCCTCTTGCTTGGAAACCTACGTTGCCCCAGCTTGCCAAAGGCTACCGAAGGCAGTCCTAACCAGTCTCGCGTGCTGGGCAACTTGGATTTCGTTACGAAAAGCCACCTGCATTGAGGTGAACACTCTGCTCAACGTTCTTTCCGGGAGCTCACACTCGCCCCCTCTCTAGCTGAAGCAGGATGTCGAGGTGAGGTCCAAACTGAGCAAAGATCACCATCGCTCAGTTTGCAGTGGTAGTCGTCGTAAGAGGCATTGCCTACTACACCTTGCTAAGGTCTTCGGTCTGTTAGGGAAGTTGCCACACTTAGACGCCTTGAAAGGAAAATTTATTCAGCGAAGTTCCCAGTGTTTTGCGATGGCCTCCCTTCGCAGTGCCAATACAGCAGGGACTCAGGTTTGCTGCTAACTAGGCTAGGTGACCCTGCATACAGAAGCAGGACTTTCCCTTTGGAAGCTTGGATCCCGGTTTCTTAGGGGCTGCTTGCAAGACCCTGCTATTGCCCAGCAGCTATCCTCTGCCCCTACGCCTGTGTAGGAAGCGAGTATTTTAGCCTGAGAAGCAGGGCTCTTGCAACTCTGAAGGAGCGATAATTCTGCAGCCCACGTTCATCCTGGGAAACCATGAGGCGACCCTTGGCCTCAGTGTAGTGGCGAAATTTGCGCCGGACAAGTTCTGCCTGCCGCAGTTTCCATGAGTTCTCCACCGTTTGGGGGCTTAAATGGAGAGCGAGGAGAGCTGTCGGCTCTCACAGAACTCTGGCCTCCGCACTGTTTGCCATGCAACTGAACTAAAGACCACACGTCTCCTCCCGGCCTGCTGAGAAACAGGCCGCCGTGTAGGCCCTTCGTAACACTTCTTGGCATGTAGACTCCAAGGCGACACACAGTCCTCTTCCTTGGAAAAATACGGTGCCCCAGCTTACCAACGCTCACGAAGGCAGTCCGAGCCAGTCTCATGTGCTGGGCCACTTGCATTCAGTGAGGAAAAGCCACCTGCATTGAGGTGAGCACTCTGCTCAGCGTTCTTCCCGGGAGCTCACAATTGCCGCCTCTCTAGGTTAAGCAGGAAGTCGAAGTGAGGACCAACCTGAGCAAAGAGCACAATTCCTCACTTTGCTTTAGGTTCAGCAGGAAGTCGAAGTGAGAACCAACGTGAGCAAAGAGCACAATTCCTCACGTTGCACTGGTAGTCGTCGTGAGAGGAATTGCCAACTACGCCTGGCTAAGGCCTTCCCTGTGTTAAGGAACCAGCCACACTTAGACGCCTTGAAAGGAAAATGTATTCAGCGAAGTTCCCATTGTTTGGCGATGGCCAACCTTTGCAGCGCCAATACAGCAGGGACTCAGGTTTGCTGCTAACTAGGCTAGGTGACCCTGCATACAGAAGCAGGCGTTTCCCTTTGGAAGCTTGGATCCCGGTTTCTTAGGGGGGACTTCCAAGACCCTGCTATTGCCCAGCAGCTATCCTCTGCCCCTACGCCTGTGTAGGAAGCGAGTATTCTAGCCTGAGAAGCAGGACTGTTGCAACTCTGGAGGAGCGATAATTCTGCAGCCCACGTTCGTCCTGGGAAACTGCGAGGCGACCCTTGGCCTCAGTGTAGTGACGAAATTTGCGCCGGACAAGTTCTGCCTGCCGCAGTTTCCATGAGTTCTCCACCGTTTGGGGGCTTAAATGGGGAGCGAGGAGAGCTGTCGGCGCTCACAGAACTCTGGCCCCCGCACTGTTTGCCATGCAACTGAACTCAAGACCACACGTCTCCTCTCGGCCTGCTGAGAAACAGGCCGTCGTGTAGGCCCTTCGTAACACTTCTTGGCATGTAGACTCCAAGGCGACACAGTGTCCTCTTCCTTGGAAAAATACGGTGCCCCAGCTTGCCAACGCTCACGAAGGCAGTCCGAGCCAGTCTCATGTGCTGGGCCACTTGCATTCAGTGAGCAAAAGCCACCTGCATTGAGGTGAGCACTCTGCTCAGTGTTCTTCCCGGGAGCTCACAATTGCCGCCTCTCTAGGTTAAGCAGGAAGTAGAAATGAGGACCAACCTGAGCAAAGAGCACAATTCCTCACGTTGCACTGGTAGTCGTCGTGAGAGGAATTGCCAACTACGCCTGGCTAAGGCCTTCCCTGTGTTAAGGAACCAGCCACACTTAGACGCCTTGAAAGAAAAATGTATTCAGCGAAGTTCCCATTGTTTGGCGATGGCCAACCTTTGCAGCGCCAATACAGCAGGGACTCAGGTTTGCTGCTAACTAGGCTAGGTGACCCTGCATACAGAAGCAGGCGTTTCCCTTTGGAAGCTTGGATCCCGGTTTCTTAGGGGGGGCTTCCAAGACCGTGCTATTGCCCAGCAGCTATCCTCTGCCCCTACGCCTGTGTAGGAAGCGAGTATTCTAGCCTGAGAAGCAGGACTCTTGCAACTCTGGAGGAGCGATAATTCTGCAGCCCACGTTCGTCCTGGGAAACCGCGAGGCGACCCTTGGCCTCAGTGTAGTGGCGAAATTTGCGCCGGACAAGTTCTGCCTGCCGCAGTTTCCATGAGTTCTCCACCGTTTGGGGGCTTAAATGGGGAGCGAGGAGAGCTGTCGGCGCTCACAGAACTCTGGCCCCCGCACTGTTTGCCATGCAACTGAACTCAAGACCACACGTCTCCTTCCGGCCTGCTGAGAAACAGGCCGCCGTGTAGGCCCTTCGTAACACTACTTGGCATGTAGACTCCAAGGCGACACAGTGTCCTCTTCCTTGGAAAAATACGGTGCCCCAGCTTGCCAACGCTCACGAAGGCAGTCCGAGCCAGTCTCATATGCTGGGCCACTTGCATTCAGTGAGCAAAAGGCACCTGCATTGAGGTGAGCACTCTGCTCAGTGTTCTTCCCGGGAGCTCACAATTGCCGCCTCTCTAGGTTAAGCAGGAAGTCGAAGTGAGAACCAACCTGAGCAAAGAGCACAATTCCTCACGTTGCACTGGTAGTCGTCGTGAGAGGAATTGCCAACTATGCCTGGCTAAGGCCTTCCCTGTGTTAAGGAACCAGCCACACTTAGACGCCTTGAAAGGAAAATGTATTCAGCGAAGTTCCCATTGTTTGGCGATGGCCAACCTTTGCACCGCCAATACAGCAGGGACTCAGGTTTGCTGCTAACTAGGCTAGGTGACCCTGCATACAGAAGCAGGCGTTTCCCTTTGGAAGCTTGGATCCCGGTTTCTTAGGGGGGGCTTCCAAGACCCTGCTATTGCCCAGCAGCTATCCTCTGCCCCTACGCCTGTGTAGGAAGCGAGTATTCTAGCCTGAGAAGCAGGACTCTTGCAACTCTGGAGGAGCGATAATTCTGCAGCCCACGTTCGTCCTGGGAAACCGCGAGGCGACCCTTGGCCTCAGTGTAGTGGCGAAATTTGCGCCGGACAAGTTCTACCTGCCGCAGTTTCCATGAGTTCTCCACCGTTTGGGGGCTTAAATGGGGAGCGAGGAGAGCTGTCGGCGCTCACAGAACTCTGGCCCCCGCACTGTTTGCCATGCAACTGAACTCAAGACCACACGTCTCCTTCCGGCCTGCTGAGAAACAGGCCGCCGTGTAGGCCCTTCGTAACACTTCTTGGCATGTAGACTCCAAGGTGACACAGTGTCCTCTTCCTTGGAAAAATACGGTGCCCCAGCTTGCCAACGCTCACGAAGGCAGTCCGAGCCAGTCTCATGTGCTGGGCCACTTGCATTCAGTGAGCAAAAGCCACCTGCATTGAGGTGAGCACTCTGTTCAGTGTTCTTCCCGGGAGCTCACAATTGCCGCCTCTCTAGGTTAAGCAGGAAGTCGAAGTGAGGACCAACCTGAGCAAAGAGCACAATTCCTCACGTTGCACTGGTAGTCGTCGTGAGAGGAATTGCCAACTACGCCTGGCTAAGGCCTTCCCTGTGTTAAGGAACCAGCCACACTTAGACGCCTTGAAAGGAAAATGTATTCAGCGAAGTTCCCATTGTTTGGCGATGGCCAACCTTTGCACCACCAATACAGCAGGGACTCAGGTTTGCTGCTAACTAGGCTAGGTGACCCTGCATACAGAAGCAGGCGTTTCCCTTTGGAAGCTTGGATCCCGGTTTCTTAGGTGGGGCTTCCAAGACCCTGCTATTGCCCAGCAGCTATCCTCTGCCCCTACGCCTGTGTAGGAAGCGAGTATTCTAGCCTGAGAAGCAGGACTCTTGCAACTCTGGAGGAGCGATAATTCTGCAGCCCACGTTCGTCCTGGGAAACCGTGAGGCGACCCTTGGCCTCAGTGTAGTGGCGAAATTTGCGCCGGACAAGTTCTGCCTGCCGCAGTTTCCATGAGTTCTCCACCGTTTGGGGGCTTAAATGGGGAGCGAGGAGAGCTGTCGGCGCTCACAGAACTCTGGCCCCCGCACTGTTTGCCATGCAACTGAACTCAAGACCACACGTCTCCTTCCGGCCTGCTGAGAAACAGGCCGCCGTGTAGGCCCTTCGTAACACTACTTGGCATGT
Organism: Orcinus orca; assembly: GCF_937001465.1. Classification (NCBI taxonomy): domain Eukaryota; kingdom Metazoa; phylum Chordata; class Mammalia; order Artiodactyla; family Delphinidae; genus Orcinus; species Orcinus orca. Next base: position 5,202,036 of record NC_064565.1, on the reverse strand, counting down.
AGACTCCAAGGCGACACAGTGTCCTCTTCCTTGGAAAAATACGGTGCCCCAGCTTGCCAACGCTCACGAAGGCAATCCGAGCCAGTCTCATGTGCTGGGCCACTTGCATTCAGTGAGCAAAAGGCACCTGCATTGAGGTGAGCACTCTGCTCAGTGTTCTTCCCGGGAGCTCACAATTGCCGCCTCTCTAGGTTAAGCAGGAAGTCGAAGTGAGGACCAACCTGAGCAAAGAGCACAATTCCTCACGTTGCACTGGTAGTCGTCGTGAGAGGAATTGCCAACTACGCCTGGCTAAGGCCTTCCCTGTGTTAAGGAACCAGCCACACTTAGACGCCTTGAAAGGAAAATGTATTCAGCGAAGTTCCCATTGTTTGGCGATGGCCAACCTTTGCAGCGCCAATACAGCAGGGACTCAGGTTTGCTGCTAACTAGGCTAGGTGACCCTGCATACAGAAGCAGGCGTTTCCCTTTGGAAGCTTGGATCCCGGTTTCTTAGGGGGGGCTTCCAAGACCCTGCTATTGCCCAGCAGCTATCCTCTGCCCCTACGCCTGTGTAGGAAGCGAGTATTCTAGCCTGAGAAGCAGGACTCTTGCAACTCTGGAGGAGCGATAATTCTGCAGCCCACGTTCGTCCTGGGAAACTGCGAGGCGACCCTTGGCCTCAGTGTAGTGGCGAAATTTGCGCCGGACAAGTTCTGCCTGCCGCAGTTTCCATGAGTTCTCCACCGTTTGGGGGCTTAAATGGGGAGCGAGGAGAGCTGTCGGCTCTCACAGAACTCTGGCCTCCGCACTGTTTGCCATGCAACTGAACTCAAGACCACACGTCTCCTTCCGGCCTGCTGAGAAACAGGCCGCCGTGTAGGCCCTTGTCAACATTTCCTGGTGTGCAGAGTCCAAGGCGACACACTGTCCTCTTGCTTGGAAACCTACGTTGCCCCAGCTTGCCAAAGGCTACCGAAGGCAGTCCTAACCAGTCTCGCGTGCTGGGCAACTTGGATTTCGTTACGAAAAGCCACCTGCATTGAGGTGAACACTCTGCTCAACGTTCTTTCCGGGAGCTCACACTCGCCCCCTCTCTAGCTGAAGCAGGATGTCGAGGTGAGGTCCAAACTGAGCAAAGAGCACCATCGCTCAGTTTGCAGTGGTAGTCGTCGTAAGAGGCATTGCCTACTACACCTTGCTAAGGTCTTCGGTCTGTTAGGGAAGTTGCCACACTTAGACGCCTTGAAAGGAAAATTTATTCAGCGAAGTTCCCAGTGTTTTGCGATGGCCTCCCTTCGCAGTGCCAATACAGCAGGGACTCAGGTTTGCTGCTAATTAGGCTAGGTGACCCTGCATACAGAAGCAGGACTTTCCCTTTGGAAGCTTGGATCCCGGTTTCTTAGGGGCTGCTTGCAAGACCCTGCTATTGCCCAGCAGCTATCCTCTGCCCCTACGCCTGTGTAGGAAGCGAGTATTTTAGCCTGAGAAGCAGGGCTCTTGCAACTCTGAAGGAGCGATAATTCTGCAGCCCACGTTCATCCTGGGAAAGCGTGAGGCGACCCTTGGCCTCAGTGTAGTGGCGAAATTTGCGCCGGACAAGTTCTGCCTGCCGCAGTTTCCATGAGTTCTCCACCGTTTGGGGGCTTAAATGGAGAGCGAGGAGAGCTGTCGGCTCTCACAGAACTCTGGCCTCAACACTGTGTGCCATGCAACTGAACTCAAGACCACACGTCTCCTCCCGGCCTGCTGAGAAACAGGCCGCCGTGTAGGCCCTTCGTAACACTTCTTGGCATGTAGACTCCAAGGCGACACACTGTCCTCTTCCTTGGAAAAATACGGTGCCCCAGCTTACCAACGCTCACGAAGGCAGTCCGAGCCAGTCTCATGTGCTGGGCCACTTGCATTCAGTGAGGAAAAGCCACCTGCATTGAGGTGAGCACTCTGCTCAGCGTTCTTCCCGGGAGCTCACAATTGCCGCCTCTCTAGGTTAAGCAGGAAGTCGAAGTGAGGACCAACCTGAGCAAAGAGCACAATTCCTCACTTTGCTTTAGGTTCAGCAGGAAGTCGAAGTGAGGACCAACCTGAGCAAAGAGCACAATTCCTCACGTTGCACTGGTAGTCGTCGTGAGAGGAATTGCCAACTACGCCTGGCTAAGGCCTTCCCTGTGTTAAGGAACCAGCCACACTTAGACGCCTTGAAAGGAAAATGTATTCAGCGAAGTTCCCATTGTTTGGCGATGGCCAACCTTTGCAGCGCCAATACAGCAGGGACTCAGGTTTGCTGCTAACTAGGCTAGGTGACCCTGCATACAGAAGCAGGCGTTTCCCTTTGGAAGCTTGGATCCCGGTTTCTTAGGGGGGGCTTCCAAGACCCTGCTATTGCCCAGCAGCTATCCTCTGCCCCTACGCCTGTGTAGGAAGCGAGTATTCTAGCCTGAGAAGCAGGACTCTTGCAACTCTGGAGGAGCGATAATTCTGCAGCCCACGTTCGTCCTGGGAAACCGTGAGGCGACCCTTGGCCTCAGTGTAGTGGCGAAATTTGCGCCGGACAAGTTCTGCCTGCCGCAGTTTCCATGAGTTCTCCACCGTTTGGGGGCTTAAATGGGGAGCGAGGAGAGCTGTCGGCGCTCACAGAACTCTGGCCCCCGCACTGTTTGCCATGCAACTGAACTCAAGACCACACGTCTCCTTCCGGCCTGCTGAGAAACAGGCCGCCGTGTAGGCCCTTCGTAACACTACTTGGCATGTAGACTCCAAGGCGACACAGTGTCCTCTTCCTTGGAAAAATACGGTGCCCCAGCTTGCCAACGCTCACGAAGGCAATCCGAGCCAGTCTCATGTGCTGGGCCACTTGCATTCAGTGAGCAAAAGCCACCTGCATTGAGGTGAGCACTCTGCTCAGTGTTCTTCCCGGGAGCTCACAATTGCCGCCTCTCTAGGTTAAGCAGGAAGTCGAAGTGAGGACCAACCTGAGCAAAGAGCACAATTCCTCACGTTGCACTGGTAGTCGTCGTGAGAGGAATTGCCAACTACGCCTGGCTAAGGCCTTCCCTGTGTTAAGGAACCAGCCACACTTAGACGCCTTGAAAGGAAAATGTATTCAGCGAAGTTCCCATTGTTTGGCGATGGCCAACCTTTGCAGCGCCAATACAGCAGGGACTCAGGTTTGCTGCTAACTAGGCTAGGTGACCCTGCATACAGAAGCAGGCGTTTCCCTTTGGAAGCTTGGATCCCGGTTTCTTAGGGGGGGCTTCCAAGACCCTGCTATTGCCCAGCAGCTATCCTCTGCCCCTACGCCTGTGTAGGAAGCGAGTATTCTAGCCTGAGAAGCAGGACTCTTGCAACTCTGGAGGAGCGATAATTCTGCAGCCCACGTTCGTCCTGGGAAACTGCGAGGCGACCCTTGGCCTCAGTGTAGTGGCGAAATTTGCGCCGGACAAGTTCTGCCTGCCGCAGTTTCCATGAGTTCTCCACCGTTTGGGGGCTTAAATGGGGAGCGAGGAGAGCTGTCGGCTCTCACAGAACTCTGGCCTCCGCACTGTTTGCCATGCAACTGAACTCAAGACCACACGTCTCCTTCCGGCCTGCTGAGAAACAGGCCGCCGTGTAGGCCCTTGTCAACATTTCCTGGTGTGCAGAGTCCAAGGCGACACACTGTCCTCTTGCTTGGAAACCTACGTTGCCCCAGCTTGCCAAAGGCTACCGAAGGCAGTCCTAACCAGTCTCGCGTGCTGGGCAACTTGGATTTCGTTACGAAAAGCCACCTGCATTGAGGTGAACACTCTGCTCAACGTTCTTTCCGGGAGCTCACACTCGCCCCCTCTCTAGCTGAAGCAGGATGTCGAGGTGAGGTCCAAACTGAGCAAAGAGCACCATCGCTCAGTTTGCAGTGGTAGTCGTCGTAAGAGGCATTGCCTACTACACCTTGCTAAGGTCTTCGGTCTGTTAGGGAAGTTGCCACACTTAGACGCCTTGAAAGGAAAATTTATTCAGCGAAGTTCCCAGTGTTTTGCGATGGCCTCCCTTCGCAGTGCCAATACAGCAGGGACTCAGGTTTGCTGCTAATTAGGCTAGGTGACCCTGCATACAGAAGCAGGACTTTCCCTTTGGAAGCTTGGATCCCGGTTTCTTAGGGGCTGCTTGCAAGACCCTGCTATTGCCCAGCAGCTATCCTCTGCCCCTACGCCTGTGTAGGAAGCGAGTATTTTAGCCTGAGAAGCAGGGCTCTTGCAACTCTGAAGGAGCGATAATTCTGCAGCCCACGTTCATCCTGGGAAAGCGTGAGGCGACCCTTGGCCTCAGTGTAGTGGCGAAATTTGCGCCGGACAAGTTCTGCCTGCCGCAGTTTCCATGAGTTCTCCACCGTTTGGGGGCTTAAATGGAGAGCGAGGAGAGCTGTCGGCTCTCACAGAACTCTGGCCTCAACACTGTGTGCCATGCAACTGAACTCAAGACCACACGTCTCCTCCCGGCCTGCTGAGAAACAGGCCGCCGTGTAGGCCCTTCGTAACACTTCTTGGCATGTAGACTCCAAGGCGACACACTGTCCTCTTCCTTGGAAAAATACGGTGCCCCAGCTTACCAACGCTCACGAAGGCAGTCCGAGCCAGTCTCATGTGCTGGGCCACTTGCATTCAGTGAGGAAAAGCCACCTGCATTGAGGTGAGCACTCTGCTCAGCGTTCTTCCCGGGAGCTCACAATTGCCGCCTCTCTAGGTTAAGCAGGAAGTCGAAGTGAGGACCAACCTGAGCAAAGAGCACAATTCCTCACTTTGCTTTAGGTTCAGCAGGAAGTCGAAGTGAGGACCAACCTGAGCAAAGAGCACAATTCCTCACGTTGCACTGGTAGTCGTCGTGAGAGGAATTGCCAACTACGCCTGGCTAAGGCCTTCCCTGTGTTAAGGAACCAGCCACACTTAGACGCCTTGAAAGGAAAATGTATTCAGCGAAGTTCCCATTGTTTGGCGATGGCCAACCTTTGCAGCGCCAATACAGCAGGGACTCAGGTTTGCTGCTAACTAGGCTAGGTGACCCTGCATACAGAAGCAGGCGTTTCCCTTTGGAAGCTTGGATCCCGGTTTCTTAGGGGGGGCTTCCAAGACCCTGCTATTGCCCAGCAGCTATCCTCTGCCCCTACGCCTGTGTAGGAAGCGAGTATTCTAGCCTGAGAAGCAGGACTCTTGCAACTCTGGAGGAGCGATAATTCTGCAGCCCACGTTCGTCCTGGGAAACCGCGAGGCGACCCTTGGCCTCAGTGTAGTGGCGAAATTTGCGCCGGACAAGTTCTACCTGCCGCAGTTTCCATGAGTTCTCCACCGTTTGGGGGCTTAAATGGGGAGCGAGGAGAGCTGTCGGCGCTCACAGAACTCTGGCCCCCGCACTGTTTGCCATGCAACTGAACTCAAGACCACACGTCTCCTTCCGGCCTGCTGAGAAACAGGCCGCCGTGTAGGCCCTTCGTAACACTTATTGGCATGTAGACTCCAAGGCGACACAGTGTCCTCTTCCTTGGAAAAATACGGTGCCCCAGCTTGCCAACGCTCACGAAGGCAGTCCGAGCCAGTCTCATGTGCTGGGCCACTTGCATTCAGTGAGCAAAAGCCACCTGCATTGAGGTGAGCACTCTGCTCAGCGTTCTTCCCGGGAGCTCACAATTGCCGCCTCTCTAGGTTAAGCAGGAAGTCGAAGTGAGGACCAACCTGAGCAAAGAGCACAATTCCTCACGTTGCACTGGTAGTCGTCGTGAGAGGAATTGCCAACTACGCCTGGCTAAGGCCTTCCCTGTGTTAAGGAACCAGCCACACTTAGACGCCTTGAAAGGAAAATGTATTCAGCGAAGTTCCCATTGTTTGGCGATGGCCAACCTTTGCAGCGCCAATACAGCAGGGACTCAGGTTTGCTGCTAACTAGGCTAGGTGACCCTGCATATATAAGCAGGCATTTCCCTTTGGAAGCTTGGATCCCGGTTTCTTAGGGGGGGCTTCCAAGACCCTGCTATTGCCCAGCAGCTATCCTCTGCCCCTACGCCTGTGTAGGAAGCGAGTATTCTAGCCTGAGAAGCAGGACTCTTGCAACTCTGGAGGAGCGATAATTCTGCAGCCCACGTTCGTCCTGGGAAACCATGAGGCGACCCTTGGCCTCAGTGTAGTGGCGAAATTTGCACCGGACAAGTTCTGCCTGCCGCAGTTTCCATGAGTTCTCCACCATTTGGGGGCTTAAATGGGGAGCGAGGAGAGCTGTCGGCTCTCACAGAACTCTGGCCTCCGCACTGTTTGCCATGCAACTGAACTCAAGACCACACGTCTCCTCTCGGCCTGCTGAGAAACAGGCCGCCGTGTAGGCCCTTGTCAACATTTCCTGGTGTGCAGAGTCCAAGGCGACACACTGTCCTCTTGCTTGGAAACCTACGTTGCCCCAGCTTGCCAAAGGCTACCGAAGGCAGTCCTAACCAGTCTTGCGTGCTGGGCAACTTGGATTTCGTTACGAAAAGCCACCTGCATTGAGGTGAACACTCTGCTCAACGTTCTTTCCGGGAGCTCACACTCGCCCCCTCTCTAGCTGAAGCAGGATGTCGAGGTGAGGTCCAAACTGAGCAAAGATCACCATCGCTCAGTTTGCAGTGGTAGTCGTCGTAAGAGGCATTGCCTACTACACCTTGCTAAGGTCTTCGGTCTGTTAGGGAAGTTGCCACACTTAGACGCCTTGAAAGGAAAATTTATTCAGCGAAGTTCCCAGTGTTTTGCGATGGCCTCCCTTCGCAGTGCCAATACAGCAGGGACTCAGGTTTGCTGCTAACTAGGCTAGGTGACCCTGCATACAGAAGCAGGACTTTCCCTTTGGAAGCTTGGATCCCGGTTTCTTAGGGGCTGCTTGCAAGACCCTGCTATTGCCCAGCAGCTATCCTCTGCCCCTACGCCTGTGTAGGAAGCGAGTATTTTAGCCTGAGAAGCAGGGCTCTTGCAACTCTGAAGGAGCGATAATTCTGCAGCCCACGTTCATCCTGGGAAACCATGAGGCGACCCTTGGCCTCAGTGTAGTGGCGAAATTTGCGCCGGACAAGTTCTGCCTGCCGCAGTTTCCATGAGTTCTCCACCGTTTGGGGGCTTAAATGGAGAGCGAGGAGAGCTGTCGGCTCTCACAGAACTCTGGCCTCCGCACTGTTTGCCATGCAACTGAACTAAAGACCACACGTCTCCTCCCGGCCTGCTGAGAAACAGGCCGCCGTGTAGGCCCTTCGTAACACTTCTTGGCATGTAGACTCCAAGGCGACACACAGTCCTCTTCCTTGGAAAAATACGGTGCCCCAGCTTACCAACGCTCACGAAGGCAGTCCGAGCCAGTCTCATGTGCTGGGCCACTTGCATTCAGTGAGGAAAAGCCACCTGCATTGAGGTGAGCACTCTGCTCAGCGTTCTTCCCGGGAGCTCACAATTGCCGCCTCTCTAGGTTAAGCAGGAAGTCGAAGTGAGGACCAACCTGAGCAAAGAGCACAATTCCTCACTTTGCTTTAGGTTCAGCAGGAAGTCGAAGTGAGAACCAACGTGAGCAAAGAGCACAATTCCTCACGTTGCACTGGTAGTCGTCGTGAGAGGAATTGCCAACTACGCCTGGCTAAGGCCTTCCCTGTGTTAAGGAACCAGCCACACTTAGACGCCTTGAAAGGAAAATGTATTCAGCGAAGTTCCCATTGTTTGGCGATGGCCAACCTTTGCAGCGCCAATACAGCAGGGACTCAGGTTTGCTGCTAACTAGGCTAGGTGACCCTGCATACATAAGCAGGCGTTTCCCTTTGGAAGCTTGGATCCCGGTTTCTTAGGGGGGACTTCCAAGACCCTGCTATTGCCCAGCAGCTATCCTCTGCCCCTACGCCTGTGTAGGAAGCGAGTATTCTAGCCTGAGAAGCAGGACTCTTGCAACTCTGGAGGAGCGATAATTCTGCAGCCCACGTTCGTCCTGGGAAACTGCGAGGCGACCCTTGGCCTCAGTGTAGTGACGAAATTTGCGCCGGACAAGTTCTGCCTGCCGCAGTTTCCATGAGTTCTCCACCGTTTGGGGGCTTAAATGGGGAGCGAGGAGAGCTGTCGGCGCTCACAGAACTCTGGCCCCCGCACTGTTTGCCATGCAACTGAACTCAAGACCACACGTCTCCTCTCGGCCTGCTGAGAAACAGGCCGCCGTGTAGGCCCTTCGTAACACTTCTTGGCATGTAGACTCCAAGGCGACACAGTGTCCTCTTCCTTGGAAAAATACGGTGCCCCAGCTTGCCAACACTCACGAAGGCAGTCCGAGCCAGTCTCATGTGCTGGGCCACTTGCATTCAGTGAGCAAAAGCCACCTGCATTGAGGTGAGCACTCTGCTCAGTGTTCTTCCCGGGAGCTCACAATTGCCGCCTCTCTAGGTTAAGCAGGAAGTAGAAATGAGGACCAACCTGAGCAAAGAGCACAATTCCTCACGTTGCACTGGTAGTCGTCGTGAGAGGAATTGCCAACTACGCCTGGCTAAGGCCTTCCCTGTGTTAAGGAACCAGCCACACTTAGACGCCTTGAAAGGAAAATGTATTCAGCGAAGTTCCCATTGTTTGGCGATGGCCAACCTTTGCAGCGCCAATACAGCAGGGACTCAGGTTTGCTGCTAACTAGGCTAGGTGACCCTGCATACAGAAGCAGGCGTTTCCCTTTGGAAGCTTGGATCCCGGTTTCTTAGGGGGCGCTTCCAAGACCGTGCTATTGCCCAGCAGCTATCCTCTGCCCCTACGCCTGTGTAGGAAGCGAGTATTCTAGCCTGAGAAGCAGGACTCTTGCAACTCTGGAGGAGCGATAATTCTGCAGCCCACGTTCGTCCTGGGAAACCGCGAGGCGACCCTTGGCCTCAGTGTAGTGGCGAAATTTGCGCCGGACAAGTTCTGCCTGCCGCAGTTTCCATGAGTTCTCCACCGTTTGGGGGCTTAAATGGGGAGCGAGGAGAGCTGTCGGCGCTCACAGAACTCTGGCCCCCGCACTGTTTGCCATGCAACTGAACTCAAGACCACACGTCTCCTTCCGGCCTGCTGAGAAACAGGCCGCCGTGTAGGCCCTTCGTAACACTACTTGGCATGTAGACTCCAAGGCGACACAGTGTCCTCTTCCTTGGAAAAATACAGTGCCCCAGCTTGCCAACGCTCACGAAGGCAGTCCGAGCCAGTCTCATATGCTGGGCCACTTGCATTCAGTGAGCAAAAGGCACCTGCATTGAGGTGAGCACTCTGCTCAGTGTTCTTCCCGGGAGCTCACAATTGCCGCCTCTCTAGGTTAAGCAGGAAGTCGAAGTGAGAACCAACCTGAGCAAAGAGCACAATTCCTCACGTTGCACTGGTAGTCGTCGTGAGAGGAATTGCCAACTATGCCTGGCTAAGGCCTTCCCTGTGTTAAGGAACCAGCCACACTTAGACGCCTTGAAAGGAAAATGTATTCAGCGAAGTTCCCATTGTTTGGCGATGGCCAACCTTTGCACCGCCAATACAGCAGGGACTCAGGTTTGCTGCTAACTAGGCTAGGTGACCCTGCATACAGAAGCAGGCGTTTCCCTTTGGAAGCTTGGATCCCGGTTTCTTAGGGGGGGCTTCCAAGACCCTGCTATTGCCCAGCAGCTATCCTCTGCCCCTACGCCTGTGTAGGAAGCGAGTATTCTAGCCTGAGAAGCAGGACTCTTGCAACTCTGGAGGAGCGATAATTCTGCAGCCCACGTTCGTCCTGGGAAACCGCGAGGCGACCCTTGGCCTCAGTGTAGTGGCGAAATTTGCGCCGGACAAGTTCTACCTGCCGCAGTTTCCATGAGTTCTCCACCGTTTGGGGGCTTAAATGGGGAGCGAGGAGAGCTGTCGGCGCTCACAGAACTCTGGCCCCCGCACTGTTTGCCATGCAACTGAACTCAAGACCACACGTCTCCTTCCGGCCTGCTGAGAAACAGGCCGCCGTGTAGGCCCTTCGTAACACTTCTTGGCATGTAGACTCCAAGGCGACACAGTGTCCTCTTCCTTGGAAAAATACGGTGCCCCAGCTTGCCAACGCTCACGAAGGCAGTCCGAGCCAGTCTCATGTGCTGGGCCACTTGCATTCAGTGAGCAAAAGCCACCTGCATTGAGGTGAGCACTCTGTTCAGTGTTCTTCCCGGGAGCTCACAATTGCCGCCTCTCTAGGTTAAGCAGGAAGTCGAAGTGAGGACCAACCTGAGCAAAGAGCACAATTCCTCACGTTGCACTGGTAGTCGTCGTGAGAGGAATTGCCAACTACGCCTGGCTAAGGCCTTCCCTGTGTTAAGGAACCAGCCACACTTAGACGCCTTGAAAGGAAAATGTATTCAGCGAAGTTCCCATTGTTTGGCGATGGCCAACCTTTGCACCACCAATACAGCAGGGACTCAGGTTTGCTGCTAACTAGGCTAGGTGACCCTGCATACAGAAGCAGGCGTTTCCCTTTGGAAGCTTGGATCCCGGTTTCTTAGGGGGGGCTTCCAAGACCCTGCTATTGCCCAGCAGCTATCCTCTGCCCCTACGCCTGTGTAGGAAGCGAGTATTCTAGCCTGAGAAGCAGGACTCTTGCAACTCTGGAGGAGCGATAATTCTGCAGCCCACGTTCGTCCTGGGAAACCGTGAGGCGACCCTTGGCCTCAGTGTAGTGGCGAAATTTGCGCCGGACAAGTTCTGCCTGCCGCAGTTTCCATGAGTTCTCCACCGTTTGGGGGCTTAAATGGGGAGCGAGGAGAGCTGTCGGCGCTCACAGAACTCTGGCCCCCGCACTGTTTGCCATGCAACTGAACTCAAGACCACACGTCTCCTTCCGGCCTGCTGAGAAACAGGCCGCCGTGTAGGCCCTTCGTAACACTACTTGGCATGTAGACTCCAAGGCGACACAGTGTCCTCTTCCTTGGAAAAATACGGTGCCCCAGCTTGCCAACGCTCACGAAGGCAGTCCGAGCCAGTCTCATGTGCTGGGCCACTTGCATTCAGTGAGCAAAAGGCACCTGCATTGAGGTGAGCACTCTGCTCAGTGTTCTTCCCGGGAGCTCACAATTGCCGCCTCTCTAGGTTAAGCAGGAAGTCGAAGTGAGGACCAACCTGAGCAAAGAGCACAATTCCTCACGTTGCACTGGTAGTCGTCGTGAGAGGAATTGCCAACTACGCCTGGCTAAGGCCTTCCCTGTGTTAAGGAACCAGCCACACTTAGACGCCTTGAAAGGAAAATGTATTCAGCGAAGTTCCCATTGTTTGGCGATGGCCAACCTTTGCAGCGCCAATACAGCAGGGACTCAGGTTTGCTGCTAACTAGGCTAGGTGACCCTGCATACAGAAGCAGGCGTTTCCCTTTGGAAGCTTGGATCCCGGTTTCTTAGGGGGGGCTTCCAAGACCCTGCTATTGCCCAGCAGCTATCCTCTGCCCCTACGCCTGTGTAGGAAGCGAGTATTCTAGCCTGAGAAGCAGGACTCTTGCAACTCTGGAGGAGCGATAATTCTGCAGCCCACGTTCGTCCTGGGAAACCGCGAGGCGACCCTTGGCCTCAGTGTAGTGGCGAAATTTGCGCCGGACAAGTTCTGCCTGCCGCAGTTTCCATGAGTTCTCCACCGTTTGGGGGCTTAAATGGGGAGCGAGGAGAGCTGTCGGCTCTCACAGAACTCTGGCCTCCGCACTGTTTGCCATGCAACTGAACTCAAGACCACACGTCTCCTTCTGGCCTGCTGAGAAACAGGCCGCCGTGTAGGCCCTTGTCAACATTTCCTGGTGTGCAGAGTCCAAGGCGACACACTGTCCTCTTGCTTGGAAACCTACGTTGCCCCAGCTTGCCAAAGGCTACCGAAGGCAGTCCTAACCAGTCTCGCGTGCTGGGCAACTTGGATTTCGTTACGAAAAGCCACCTGCATTGAGGTGAACACTCTGCTCAACGTTCTTTCCGGGAGCTCACACTCGCCCCCTCTCTAGCTGAAGCAGGATGTCGAGGTGAGGTCCAAACTGAGCAAAGAGCACCATCGCTCAGTTTGCAGTGGTAGTCGTCGTAAGAGGCATTGCCTACTACACCTTGCTAAGGTCTTCGGTCTGTTAGGGAAGTTGCCACACTTAGACGCCTTGAAAGGAAAATTTATTCAGCGAAGTTCCCAGTGTTTTGCGATGGCCTCCCTTCGCAGTGCCAATACAGCAGGGACTCAGGTTTGCTGCTAATTAGGCTAGGTGACCCTGCATACAGAAGCAGGACTTTCCCTTTGGAAGCTTGGATCCCGGTTTCTTAGGGGCTGCTTGCAAGACCCTGCTATTGCCCAGCAGCTATCCTCTGCCCCTACGCCTGTGTAGGAAGCGAGTATTTTAGCCTGAGAAGCAGGGCTCTTGCAACTCTGAAGGAGCGATAATTCTGCAGCCCACGTTCATCCTGGGAAAGCGTGAGGCGACCCTTGGCCTCAGTGTAGTGGCGAAATTTGCGCCGGACAAGTTCTGCCTGCCGCAGTTTCCATGAGTTCTCCACCGTTTGGGGGCTTAAATGGAGAGCGAGGAGAGCTGTCGGCTCTCACAGAACTCTGGCCTCAACACTGTTTGCCATGCAACTGAACTCAAGACCACACGTCTCCTCCCGGCCTGCTGAGAAACAGGCCGCCGTGTAGGCCCTTCGTAACACTTCTTGGCATGTAGACTCCAAGGCGACACACTGTCCTCTTCCTTGGAAAAATACGGTGCCCCAGCTTACCAACGCTCACGAAGGCAGTCCGAGCCAGTCTCATGTGCTGGGCCACTTGCATTCAGTGAGGAAAAGCCACCTGCATTGAGGTGAGCACTCTGCTCAGCGTTCTTCCCGGGAGCTCACAATTGCCGCCTCTCTAGGTTAAGCAGGAAGTCGAAGTGAGGACCAACCTGAGCAAAGAGCACAATTCCTCACTTTGCTTTAGGTTCAGCAGGAAGTCGAAGTGAGGACCAACCTGAGCAAAGAGCACAATTCCTCACGTTGCACTGGTAGTCGTCGTGAGAGGAATTGCCAACTACGCCTGGCTAAGGCCTTCCCTGTGTTAAGGAACCAGCCACACTTAGACGCCTTGAAAGGAAAATGTATTCAGCGAAGTTCCCATTGTTTGGCGATGGCCAACCTTTGCACCACCAATACAGCAGGGACTCAGGTTTGCTGCTAACTAGGCTAGGTGACCCTGCATACAGAAGCAGGCGTTTCCCTTTGGAAGCTTGGATCCCGGTTTCTTAGGGGGGGCTTCCAAGACCCTGCTATTGCCCAGCAGCTATCCTCTGCCCCTACGCCTGTGTAGGAAGCGAGTATTCTAGCCTGAGAAGCAGGACTCTTGCAACTCTGGAGGAGCGATAATTCTGCAGCCCACGTTCGTCCTGGGAAACCGTGAGGCGACCCTTGGCCTCAGTGTAGTGGCGAAATTTGCGCCGGACAAGTTCTGCCTGCCGCAGTTTCCATGAGTTCTCCACCGTTTGGGGGCTTAAATGGGGAGCGAGGAGAGCTGTCGGCGCTCACAGAACTCTGGCCCCCGCACTGTTTGCCATGCAACTGAACTCAAGACCACACGTCTCCTTCGGGCCTGCTGAGAAACAGGCCGCCGTGTAGGCCCTTCGTAACACTTCTTGGCATGTAGACTCCAAGGCGACACAGTGTCCTCTTCCTTGGAAAAATACGGTGCCCCAGCTTGCCAACGCTCACGAAGGCAGTCCGAGCCAGTCTCATGTGCTGGGCCACTTGCATTCAGTGAGCAAAAGCCACCTGCATTGAGGTGAGCACTCTGCTCAGTGTTCTTCCCGGGAGCTCACAATTGCCGCCTCTCTAGGTTAAGCAGGAAGTCGAAGTGAGGACCAACCTGAGCAAAGAGCACAATTCCTCACGTTGCACTGGTAGTCGTCGTGAGAGGAATTGCCAACTACGCCTGGCTAAGGCCTTCCCTGTGTTAAGGAACCAGACACACTTAGACGCCTTGAAAGGAAAATGTATTCAGCGAAGTTCCCATTGTTTGGCGATGGCCAACCTTTGCAGCGCCAATACATCAGGGACTCAGGTTTGCTGCTAACTAGGCTAGGTGACCCTGCATATATAAGCAGGCATTTCCCTTTGGAAGCTTGGATCCCGGTTTCTTAGGGGGGGCTTCCAAGACCCTGCTATTGCCCAGCAGCTATCCTCTGCCCCTACGCCTGTGTAGGAAGCGAGTATTCTAGCCTGAGAAGCAGGACTCTTGCAACTCTGGAGGAGCGATAATTCTGCAGCCCACGTTCGTCCTGGGAAACCGTGAGGCGACCCTTGGCCTCAGTGTAGTGGCGAAATTTGCACCGGACAAGTTCTGCCTGCCGCAGTTTCCATGAGTTCTCCACCATTTGGGGGCTTAAATGGGGAGCGAGGAGAGCTGTCGGCTCTCACAGAACTCTGGCCTCCGCACTGTTTGCCATGCAACTGAACTCAAGACCACACGTCTCCTCTCGGCCTGCTGAGAAACAGGCCGCCGTGTAGGCCCTTGTCAACATTTCCTGGTGTGCAGAGTCCAAGGCGACACACTGTCCTCTTGCTTGGAAACCTACGTTGCCCCAGCTTGCCAAAGGCTACCGAAGGCAGTCCTAACCAGTCTCGCGTGCTGGGCAACTTGGATTTCGTTACGAAAAGCCACCTGCATTGAGGTGAACACTCTGCTCAACGTTCTTTCCGGGAGCTCACACTCGCCCCCTCTCTAGCTGAAGCAGGATGTCGAGGTGAGGTCCAAACTGAGCAAAGATCACCATCGCTCAGTTTGCAGTGGTAGTCGTCGTAAGAGGCATTGCCTACTACACCTTGCTAAGGTCTTCGGTCTGTTAGGGAAGTTGCCACACTTAGACGCCTTGAAAGGAAAATGTATTCAGCGAAGTTCCCAGTGTTTTGCGATGGCCTCCCTTCGCAGTGCCAATACAGCAGGGACTCAGGTTTGCTGCTAACTAGGCTAGGTGACCCTGCATACAGAAGCAGGACTTTCCCTTTGGAAGCTTGGATCCCGGTTTCTTAGGGGCTGCTTGCAAGACCCTGCTATTGCCCAGCAGCTATCCTCTGCCCCTACGCCTGTGTAGGAAGCGAGTATTTTAGCCTGAGAAGTAGGGCTCTTGCAACTCTGAAGGAGCGATAATTCTGCAGCCCACGTTCATCCTGGGAAACCATGAGGCGACCCTTGGCCTCAGTGTAGTGGCGAAATTTGCGCCGGACAAGTTCTGCCTGCCGCAGTTTCCATGAGTTCTCCACCGTTTGGGGGCTTAAATGGGGAGCGAGGAGAGCTGTCGGCGCTCACAGAACTCTGGCCCCCGCACTGTTTGCCATGCAACTGAACTCAAGTCCACACGTCTCCTTCCGGCCTGCTGAGAAACAGGCCGCCGTGTAGGCCCTTCGTAACACTACTTGGCATGTAGACTCCAAGGCGACACAGTGTCCTCTTCCTTGGAAAAATACGGTGCCCCAGCTTGCCAACGCTCACGAAGGCAGTCCGAGCCAGTCTCATATGCTGGGCCACTTGCATTCAGTGAGCAAAAGCCACCTGCATTGAGGTGAGCACTCTGCTCAGTGTTCTTCCCGGGAGCTCACAATTGCCGCCTCTCTAGGTTAAGCAGGAAGTCGAAGTGAGAACCAACCTGAGCAAAGAGCACAATTCCTCACGTTGCACTGGTAGTCGTCGTGAGAGGAATTGCCAACTATGCCTGGCTAAGGCCTTCCCTGTGTTAAGGAACCAGCCACACTTAGACGCCTTGAAAGGAAAATGTATTCAGCGAAGTTCCCATTGTTTGGCGATGGCCAACCTTTGCACCGCCAATACAGCAGGGACTCAGGTTTGCTGCTAACTAGGCTAGGTGACCCTGCATACAGAAGCAGGCGTTTCCCTTTGGAAGCTTGGATCCCGGTTTCTTAGGGGGGGCTTCCAAGACCCTGCTATTGCCCAGCAGCTATCCTCTGCCCCTACGCCTGTGTAGGAAGCGAGTATTCTAGCCTGAGAAGCAGGACTCTTGCAACTCTGGAGGAGCGATAATTCTGCAGCCCACGTTCATCCTGGGAAACCGCGAGGCGACCCTTGGCCTCAGTGTAGTGGCGAAATTTGCACCGGACAAGTTCTGCCTGCCGCAGTTTCCATGAGTTCTCCACCATTTGGGGGCTTAAATGGAGAGCGAGGAGAGCTGTCGGCTCTCACAGAACTCTGGCCTCCGCACTGTTTGCCATGCAACTGAACTCAAGACCACACGTCTCCTCTCGGCCTGCTGAGAAACAGGCCGCCGTGTAGGCCCTTGTCAACATTTCCTGGTGTGCAGAGTCCAAGGCGACACACTGTCCTCTTGCTTGGAAACCTACGTTGCCCCAGCTTGCCAAAGGCTACCGAAGGCAGTCCTAACCAGTCTCGCGTGCTGGGCAACTTGGATTTCGTTACGAAAAGCCACCTGCATTGAGGTGAACACTCTGCTCAACGTTCTTTCCGGGAGCTCACACTCGCCCCCTCTCTAGCTGAAGCAGGATGTCGAGGTGAGGTCCAAACTGAGCAAAGAGCACCATCGCTCAGTTTGCAGTGGTAGTCGTCGTAAGAGGCATTGCCTACTACACCTTGCTAAGGTCTTCGGTCTGTTAGGGAAGTTGCCACACTTAGACGCCTTGAAAGGAAAATTTATTCAGCGAAGTTCCCAGTGTTTTGCGATGGCCTCCCTTCGCAGCGCCAATACAGCAGGGACTCAGGTTTGCTGCTAACTAGGCTAGGTGACCCTGCATACAGAAGCAGGCGTTTCCCTTTGGAAGCTTGGATCCGGTTTCTTAGGGGGGACTTCCAAGACCCTGCTATGGCCCAGCAGCTATCCTCTGCCCCTACGCCTGTGTAGGAAGCGAGTATTCTAGCCTGAGAAGCAGGACTCTTGCAACTCTGGAGGAGCGATAATTCTGCAGCCCACGTTCGTCCTGGGAAACCGCGAGGCGACCCTTTGCCTCAGTGTAGTGGCGAAATTTGCGCCGGACAAGTTCTTCCTGCCGCAGTTTCCATGAGTTCTCCACCGTTTGGGGGCTTAAATGGGGAGCGAGGAGAGCTGTCGGCTCTCACAGAACTCTGGCCCCCGCACTGTTTGCCATGCAACTGAACTCCAGACCACACATCTCCTTCCGGCCTGTTGAGAAACAGGCCGCCGTGTAGGCCCTTCGTAACACTTCTTGGCATGTAGACTCCAAGGCGACACAGTGTCCTCTTCCTTAGAAAAATACGGTGCCCCAGCTTGCCAACGCTTACGAAGGCTGTCCGAGCCAGTCTCATGTGCTGGGCCACTTGCATTCAGTGAGCAAAAGCCACCTGCATTGAGGTGAGCACTCTGCTCAGTGTTGTTCCCGGGAGCTCACAATTGCCGCCTCTCTAGGTTAAGCAGGAAGTCGAAGTGAGGACCAACCTGAGCAAAGAGCACAATTCCTCACGTTGCACTGGTAGTCGTCGTGAGAGGAATTGCCATCTACGCCTGGCTAACGCCTTCCCTGTGTTAAGGAACCAGCCACACTTAGACGCCTTGAAAGGAAAATGTATTCAGCGAAGTTCCCATTGTTTGGCGATGGCCAACCTTTGCAGTCCCAATACAGCAGGGACTCAGGTTTGCTGCTAACTAGGCTAGGTGACCCTGCAAACATAAGCAGGCGTTTCCCTTTGGAAGCTTGGATCCCGGTTTCTTAGGGGCGACTTCCAAGACCCTGCCTTTGCCCAGCAGCTATCCTCTGCCCCTACGCCTGTGTAGGAAGCGAGTATTCTAGCCTGAGAAGCAGGACTCTTGCAACTCTGGAGGAGCGATAATTCTGCAGCCCACGTTCATCCTGGGAAACCACGAAGCGACCCTTGGCCTCAATGTAGTGGCGAAATTTGCGCCGGACAAGTTCTGCCTGCCGCAGTTTCCATGAGTTCCCCACCATTTGGGGGCTTAAATGGGGAGCGAGGAGAGCTGTCGGCTCTCACAGAACTCTGGCCTCCGCACTGTTTGCCATGCAACTGAACTCAAGACCACAAGTCTCCTCTCAGCCTGCTGAGAAACAGGCCACCGTGTAGGCCCTTGTCAACATTTCCTGGTGTGCAGAGTCCAAGGCGACACACTGTCCTCTTGCTTGGAAACCTACGTTGCCCCAGCTTGCCAAAGGCTACCGAAGGCAGTCCTAACCAGTCTCGCGTGCTGGGCAACTTGGATTTCGTTACGAAAAGCCACCTGCATTGAGGTGAACACTCTGCTCAACGTTCTTTCCGGGAGCTCACACTCGTCCCCTCTCTAGCTGAAGCAGGATGTCGAGGTGAGGTCCAAACTGAGCAAAGAGCACCATCGCTCAGTTTGCAGTGGTAGTCGTCGTAAGAGGCATTGCCTACTACACCTTGCTAAGGTCTTCGGTCTGTTAGGGAAGTTGCCACACTTAGACGCCTTGAAAGCAAAATTTATTCAGCGAAGTTCCCAGTGTTTTGCGATGGCCTCCCTTTGCAGCGCCAATACAGCAGGGACTCAGGTTTGCTGCTAACTAGGCTAGGTGACCCTGCATACAGAAGCAGGCCTTTCCCTTTGGAAGCTTGGATCCCGGTTTCTTAGGGGCTGCTTGCAAGACCCTGCTATTGCCCAGCAGCTATCATCTGCCCCTACGCCTGTGTAGGAAGCGAGTATTTTAGCCTGAGAAGCAGGGCTCTTGCAACTCTGGAGGAGCGATAATTCTGCAGCCCACGTTCGTCCTGGGAAACCGCGAGGCGACCCTTGGCCTCAGTGTAGTGGCGAAATTTGCGCCGGACAAGTTCTGCCTGCCGCAGTTTCCATGAGTTCTCCACCGTTTGGGGGCTTAAATGGAGAGCGAGGAGAGCTGTCGGCTCTCACAGAACTCTGGCCTCCGCACTGTTTGCCATGCAACTGAACTCAAGACCACACGTCTCCTCCCGGCCTGCTGAGAAACAGGCCGCCGTGTAGGCCCTCCGTAACACTTCTTGGTATGCAGACTCCAAGACGACACACTGTCCTCTTCCTTGGAAAAATACGGTGCCCCAGCTTGCCAACGCTCCCGAAGGCAGTCCGAGCCAGTCTCATGTGCTGGGCCACTTGCATTCAGTGAGCAAAACCCACCTGCATTGAGGTGAGCACTCTGCTCAGCGTTGTTCCCGGGAGCTCACAATTGCCGCCTCTCTAGGTTAAGCAGGAAGTCGAAGTGAGGACCAACCTGAGCAAAGAGCACAATTCCTCACGTTGCACTGGTAGTCGTCGTGAGAGGAATTGCCAACTACGCCTGGCTAAGGCCTTCCCTGTGTTAAGAAACCAGCCACACTTAGACGCCTGGAAAGGAAAATGTATTCAGCGAAGTTCCCATTGTTTGGCGATGGCCAACCGTTGCAGCGCCAGTACTGCAGCGACTTAGGTTTGCCGCTAACTAGGCTAGGTGACCCTGCATACAGAAGCAGGCCTTTCCCTTTCGAAGCTTGTATCCCGGTGTCTTAGGGGCTGCTTCCAAGACCCTGCTGTTGCCCAGCAACTATCCTCTGCCCCTACACCAGTGTAGGAAGCGAGTATTCTAGCCTGAGAAGCAGGACTCTTGCAACTCTGGAGGAGCGATAATTCTGCAGCCCACGTTCATCCTGGGAAACCGCGAGGCGACCCTTGGCCTCAATGTAGTGGCGAAATTTGCGCCGGACAAGTTCTGCCTGCCGCAGTTTCCATGAGTTCGCCACCGTTTGGGGGCTTAAATGGGGAGCGAGGAGAGCTGTCGGCTCTCACAGAACTCTGGCCACCGCACTGTTTGCCATGCAACTGAACTCAAGACCACACGTCTCCTCTCGGCCTGCTGAGAAACAGGCCGCCGTGTAGGCCCTTGTCAACATTTCCTGGTGTGCAGAGTCCAAGGCGACACACTGTCCTCTTGCTTGGAAACCTATGTTGCCCCAGCTTGCCAAAGGCTACCGAAGGCAGTCCTAACCAGTCTCGCGTGCTGGGCAACTTGGATTCAGTTACGAAAAGCCACCTGCATTGAGGTGAACACTCTGCTCAGCGTTCTTTCCGGGAGCTCACACTCGCCCCCTCTCTAGGTGAAGCGGGATGTCGAGGTGAGGTCCAAACTGAGCAAAGAGCACAATCGCTCACTTTGCAGTGGTAGTCGTCATAAGAGGCATTGCTTACGACGCCTTGCTAAGGTCTTCGGTCTGTTAGGGAAGTTGCCACACTTAGACGCCTTGAAAGGAAAATTTATTCAGCGAAGTTCCCAGTGTTTTGCGATGGCCTCCCTTCGCAGCGCCAATACAGCAGGGACTCAGGTTTGCTGCTAACTTGGCTAGGTGACCCTGCATACAGAAGCAGCCGTTTCCCTTTGGAAGCTTGGATCCCGGTGTCTTAGGGGCTGCTTGCAAGACCCTGCTATTGCCCAGCAGCTATCCTCTGCCCCTACGCCTGTGTAGGAAGCGAGTATTTTAGCCTGATAAGCAGGGCTCTTGCAACTCTGGAGGAGCGATAATTCTGCAGCCCACGTTCGTCCTGGGAAACCGTGAGGCGACCCTTGGCCTCAGTGTAGTGGCGAAATTTGCGCCGGACAAGTTCTGCCTGCCGCAGTTTCCATGAGTTCTCCACCGTTTGGGGGCTTAAATGGGGAGCGAGGAGAGCTGTCGGCTCTCACAGAACTCTGGCCTCCGCACTGTTTGCCATGCAACTGAACTCAAGACCACACGTCTCCTCTCGGCCTGCTGAGAAACAGGCCGCCGTGTAGGCCCTTGTCAACATTTCCTGGCATGCAGAGTCCAAGGCGACACACTGTCCTCTTCCTTGGAAACCTATGTTGCCCCAGCTTGCCAAAGGCTACTGAAGGCAGTCCTAACCAGTCTCGCGTGCTGGGCAACTTGGATTCAGTTACGAAAAGCCACCTGCATTGAGGTGAACACTCTGCTCAGCGTTCTTTCCGGGAGCTCACACTCGCCCCCTCTCTAGGTGAAGCGGGATGTCGAGGTGAGGTCCAAACTGAGCAAAGAGCACAATCGCTCACTTTGCAGTGGTAGTCGTCATAAGAGGCATTGCTTACGACGCCTTGCTAAGGTCTTCGGTCTGTTAGGGAAGTTGCCACACTTAGACGCCTTGAAAGGAAAATTTATTCAGCGAAGTTCCCAGTGTTTTGCGATGGCCTCCCTTCGCAGCGCCAATACAGCAGGGACTCAGGTTTGCTGCTAACTTGGCTAGGTGACCCTGCATACAGAAGCAGCCGTTTCCCTTTGGAAGCTTGGATCCCGGTGTCTTAGGGGCTGCTTGCAAGACCCTGCTATTGCCCAGCAGCTATCCTCTGCCCCTACGCCTGTGTAGGAAGCGAGTATTTTAGCCTGATGAGCAGGGCTCTTGCAACTCTGGAGGAGCGATAATTCTGCAGCCCACGTTCGTCCTGGGAATCCGCAAGGCGAACCTTGGCCTCAGTGTAGTGGCGAAATTTGCGCCGGACAAGTTCTGCCTGCTGCAGTTTCCATGAGTTCTCCACCGTTTGGGGGCATAAATGGAGAGCGAGGAGAGCTGTCGGCTCTCACAGAACTCTGGCCTCCGCACTTTTTGCCATGCAACTGAACTGAAGACCACACGTCGCCTCCCGGCCTGCTGAGAAACAGGCCGCCGTGTAGGCCCTTGTCAGTATTTCCTGGTGTGCAGAGTCCAAGGCGACACACTGTCCTCTAGCTTGGAAACCTACGTTGCCCCAGCTTGCCAAAGGCTACCGAAGGCATTCCTAACCAGTCTCGCCTGCTGGGCAACTTGGATGTAGTTACGAAAAGCCACCTGCATTGAGGTGAACACTCTGCTCAGCGTTCTTTCCGGGAGCTCACACTCGCCCCCTCTGTAGCTGAAGCAGGATGTCGAGGTGAGGTCCAAACTGAGCAAAGAGCACCATCGCTCACTTTGCAGTGGTAGTCGTCGTAAGAGGCATTGCTTACGAAGCCTTGCTAAGGTTCGGTCTGTTAGGGAAGTTGCCACACTTAGACGCCTTGAAAGGAAAATTTATTCAGCGAAGTTCCAAGTGTTTTGCGATAGTCTCCCTTCGCAGCGCCAATACAGCAGGGACTCAGGTTTGCTGCTAACTTGGCTAGGTGACCCTGCATACAGAAGCAGTCCTTTCCCTTTGGAAGCTTGGATCTCGGTTTCTTAGTGGGGGCTTGCAGGACCCTGCTATTGCCCAGCAGCTATCCTCTGCCCCTATGCCTGTGTAGGAAGCGAGTATTCTAGCCTGAGAAGCAGGACTCTTGCAACTCTGGAGGAGCGATAATTCTGCAGCCCACGTTCGTCCTGGGAAACCGCGAGGCGACCCTTGGCCTCAGTGTAGTGGCGAAATTTGCGCCGGACAAGTTCTGCCTGCCTCAGTTTCCATGAGTTCTCCACCGTTTGGGGGCTTAAATGGAGAGCGAGGAGAGCTGTCGGCTCTCACAGAATTCTGGCCTCCGCACTGTTTGCCATGCAACTGAACTCAAGACCACACGTCTCCTCCCGGCCTGCTGAGAAACAGGCCGCCGTGTAGGCCATTCGTAACACTTCTTGGCATGTAGACTCCAAGGCGACACACTGTCCTCTTCCTTGGAAAAATAGGGTGCCCCAGCTTGCCAACGCTCACGAAGGCAGTCTGAGCCAGTCTCATGTGCTGGGCCACTTGCATTCAGTGAGGAAAAGCCACCTGCATTGAGGTGAGCACTCTGCTCAGCGTTCTTCCCGGGAGCTCACAATTGCCACCTCTCTAGGTTAAGCAGGAAGTCGAAGTGAGGACCAACCTGAGCAAAGAGCACAATTCCTCACTTTGCTTTAGGTTCAGAAGGAAGTCGAAGTGAGGACCAACCTGAGCAAAGAGCACAATTCCTCACGTTGCACTAGTAGTCCTCGTGAGAGGAATTGCCAACTACGCCTGGCTAAGGCCTTCCCTGTGTTAAGGAACCAGCCACACTTAGACGCCTTGAAAGGAAAATGTATTCAGCGAAGTTCCCATTGTTTGGCGATGGCCAACTTTTGCAGCGCCAGTACTGCAGGGACTTAGGTTTGCCGCTAACTAGGCTGGGTGACACGGCATACAGAAGCAGGCGTTTCTCTTTGGAAGCTTGGATCCCGGTGTCTTAGGGGCTGCTTGCAAGACCCTGCTATTGCCCAGCAACTATCCTCTGCCCCTACGCCTGTGTAGGAAGCGAGTATTCTAGCCTGAGAAGCAGAGCTCTTGCAACTCTGGAGGAGCGATAATTCTGCAGCCCACGTTCGTCCTGGGAAACCGTGAGACGACCCTTGGCCTCAGTGTAGTGGCGAAATTTGCGCCGGACAAGTTCTGCCTGCCGCAGTTTCCATGAGTTCTCCACCGTTTGGGGGCATAAATGGAGAGCGAGGAGAGCTGTCGGCTCTCACAGAACTCTGGCCTCCGCACTTTTTGCCATGCAACTGAACTGAAGACCACACGTCGCCTCCCGGCCTGCTGAGAAACAGGCCACCGTGTAGGCCCTTGTCAGTATTTCCTGGTGTGCAGAGTCCAAGGCGACACACTGTCCTCTAGCTTGGAATCCTACGTTGCCCCAGCTTGCCAAAGGCTACCGAAGGCATTCCTAACCAGTCTCGCCTGCTGGGCAACTTGGATGTAGTTACGAAAAGCCACCTGCATTGAGGTGAACACTCTGCTCAGCGTTCTTTCCGGGAGCTCACACTCGCCCCCTCTGTAGCTGAAGCAGGATGTCGAGGTGAGGTCCAAACTGAGCAAAGAGCACCATCGCTCACTTTGCAGTGGTAGTCGTCGTAAGAGGCATTGCTTACGAAGCCTTGCTAAGGTTCGGTCTGTTAGGGAAGTTGCCACACTTAGACGCCTTGAAAGGAAAATTTATTCAGCGAAGTTCCAAGTGTTTTGCGATAGTCTCCCTTCGCAGCGCCAATACAGCAGGGACTCAGGTTTGCTGCTAACTTGGCTAGGTGACCCTGCATACAGAAGCAGTCCTTTCCCTTTGGAAGCTTGGATCTCGGTTTCTTAGTGGGGGCTTGCAGGACCCTGCTATTGCCCAGCAGCTATCCTCTGCCCCTATGCCTGTGTAGGAAGCGAGTATTCTAGCCTGAGAAGCAGGACTCTTGCAACTCTGGAGGAGCGATAATTCTGCAGCCCACGTTCGTCCTGGGAAACCGCGAGGCGACCCTTGGCCTCAGTGTAGTGGCGAAATTTGCGCCGGACAAGTTCTGCCTGCCGCAGTTTCCATGAGTTCTCCACCGTTTGGGGGCTTAAATGGAGAGCGAGGAGAGCTGTCGGCTCTCACAGAATTCTGGCCTCCGCACTGTTTGCCATGCAACTGAACTCAAGACCACACGTCTCCTCCCGGCCTGCTGAGAAACAGGCCGCCGTGTAGGCCATTCGTAACACTTCTTGGCATGTAGACTCCAAGGCGACACACTGTCCTCTTCCTTGGAAAAATAGGGTGCCCCAGCTTGCCAACGCTCACGAAGGCAGTCTGAGCCAGTCTCATGTGCTGGGCCACTTGCATTCAGTGAGGAAAAGCCACCTGCATTGAGGTGAGCACTCTGCTCAGCGTTCTTCCCGGGAGCTCACAATTGCCACCTCTCTAGGTTAAGCAGGAAGTCGAAGTGAGGACCAACCTGAGCAAAGAGCACAATTCCTCACTTTGCTTTAGGTTCAGAAGGAAGTCGAAGTGAGGACCAACCTGAGCAAAGAGCACAATTCCTCACGTTGCACTAGTAGTCCTCGTGAGAGGAATTGCCAACTACGCCTGGCTAAGGCCTTCCCTGTGTTAAGGAACCAGCCACACTTAGACGCCTTGAAAGGAAAATGTATTCAGCGAAGTTCCCATTGTTTGGCGATGGCCAACTTTTGCAGCGCCAGTACTGCAGGGACTTAGGTTTGCCGCTAACTAGGCTGGGTGACACGGCATACAGAAGCAGGCGTTTCTCTTTGGAAGCTTGGATCCCGGTGTCTTAGGGGCTGCTTGCAAGACCCTGCTATTGCCCAGCAACTATCCTCTGCCCCTACGCCTGTGTAGGAAGCGAGTATTCTAGCCTGAGAAGCAGAGCTCTTGCAACTCTGGAGGAGCGATAATTCTGCAGCCCACGTTCGTCCTGGGAAACCGTGAGACGACCCTTGGCCTCAGTGTAGTGGCGAAATTTGCGCCGGACAAGTTCTGCCTGCCGCAGTTTCCATGAGTTCTCCACCGTTTGGGGGCTTAAATGGGGAGCGAGGAGAGCTGTCGGCTCTCACAGAACTCTGGCCTCCGCACTGTTTGCCATGCAACTGAACTCAAGACCACACGTCTCCTCTCGGCCTGCTGAGAAACAGGCCGCCGTGTAGGCCCTTGTCAACATTTCCTGGCATGCAGAGTCCAAGGCGACACACTGTCCTCTTCCTTGGAAACCTATGTTGCCCCAGCTTGCCAAAGGCTACTGAAGGCAGTCCTAACCAGTCTCGCGTGCTGGGCAACTTGGATTCAGTTACGAAAAGCCACCTGCATTGAGGTGAACACTCTGCTCAGCGTTCTTTCCGGGAGCTCACACTCGCCCCCTCTCTAGGTGAAGCGGGATGTCGAGGTGAGGTCCAAACTGAGCAAAGAGCACAATCGCTCACTTTGCAGTGGTAGTCGTCATAAGAGGCATTGCTTACGACGCCTTGCTAAGGTCTTCGGTCTGTTAGGGAAGTTGCCACACTTAGACGCCTTGAAAGGAAAATTTATTCAGCGAAGTTCCCAGTGTTTTGCGATGGCCTCCCTTCGCAGCGCCAATACAGCAGGGACTCAGGTTTGCTGCTAACTTGGCTAGGTGACCCTGCATACAGAAGCAGCCGTTTCCCTTTGGAAGCTTGGATCCCGGTGTCTTAGGGGCTGCTTGCAAGACCCTGCTATTGCCCAGCAGCTATCTTCTGCCCCTACGCCTGTGTAGGAAGCGAGTATTTTAGCCTGATAAGCAGGGCTCTTGCAACTCTGGAGGAGCGATAATTCTGCAGCCCACGTTCGTCCTGGGAAACCGTGAGACGACCCTTGGCCTCAGTGTAGTGGCGAAATTTGCGCCGGACAAGTTCTGCCTGCCGCAGTTTCCATGAGTTCTCCACCGTTTGGGGGCTTAAATGGGGAGCGAGGAGAGCTGTCGGCTCTCACAGAACTCTGGCCTCCGCACTGTTTGCCATGCAACTGAACTCAAGACCACACGTCTCCTCTCGGCCTGCTGAGAAACAGGCCGCCGTGTAGGCCCTTGTCAACATTTCCTGGCATGCAGAGTCCAAGGCGACACACTGTCCTCTTCCTTGGAAACCTATGTTGCCCCAGCTTGCCAAAGGCTACCGAAGGCAGTCCTAACCAGTCTCGCGTGCTGGGCAACTTGGATTCAGTTACGAAAAGCCACCTGCATTGAGGTGAACACTCTGCTCAGCGTTCTTTCCGGGAGCTCACACTCGCCCCCTCTCTAGGTGAAGCGGGATGTCGAGGTGAGGTCCAAACTGAGCAAAGAGCACAATCGCTCACTTTGCAGTGGTAGTCGTCATAAGAGGCATTGCTTACGACGCCTTGCTAAGGTCTTCGGTCTGTTAGGGAAGTTGCCACACTTAGACGCCTTGAAAGGAAAATTTATTCAGCGAAGTTCCCAGTGTTTTGCGATGGCCTCCCTTCGCAGCGCCAATACAGCAGGGACTCAGGTTTGCTGCTAACTTGGCTAGGTGACCCTGCATACAGAAGCAGCCGTTTCCCTTTGGAAGCTTGGATCCCGGTGTCTTAGGGGCTGCTTGCAAGACCCTGCTATTGCCCAGCAGCTATCCTCTGCCCCTACGCCTGTGTAGGAAGCGAGTATTTTAGCCTGATAAGCAGGGCTCTTGCAACTCTGGAGGAGCGATAATTCTGCAGCCCACGTTCGTCCTGGGAAACCGTGAGACGACCCTTGGCCTCAGTGTAGTGGCGAAATTTGCGCCGGACAAGTTCTGCCTGCCGCAGTTTCCATGAGTTCTCCACCGTTTGGGGGCTTAAATGGGGAGCGAGGAGAGCTGTCGGCTCTCACAGAACTCTGGCCTCCGCACTGTTTGCCATGCAACTGAACTCAAGACCACACGTCTCCTCTCGGCCTGCTGAGAAACAGGCCGCCGTGTAGGCCCTTGTCAACATTTCCTGGCATGCAGAGTCCAAGGCGACACACTGTCCTCTTCCTTGGAAACCTATGTTGCCCCAGCTTGCCAAAGGCTACTGAAGGCAGTCCTAACCAGTCTCGCGTGCTGGGCAACTTGGATTCAGTTACGAAAAGCCACCTGCATTGAGGTGAACACTCTGCTCAGCGTTCTTTCCGGGAGCTCACACTCGCCCCCTCTCTAGGTGAAGCGGGATGTCGAGGTGAGGTCCAAACTGAGCAAAGAGCACAATCGCTCACTTTGCAGTGGTAGTCGTCATAAGAGGCATTGCTTACGACGCCTTGCTAAGGTCTTCGGTCTGTTAGGGAAGTTGCCACACTTAGACGCCTTGAAAGGAAAATTTATTCAGCGAAGTTCCCAGTGTTTTGCGATGGCCTCCCTTCGCAGCGCCAATACAGCAGGGACTCAGGTTTGCTGCTAACTTGGCTAGGTGACCCTGCATACAGAAGCAGCCGTTTCCCTTTGGAAGCTTGGATCCCGGTGTCTTAGGGGCTGCTTGCAAGACCCTGCTATTGCCCAGCAGCTATCCTCTGCCCCTACGCCTGTGTAGGAAGCGAGTATTTTACCTGATGAGCAGGGCTCTTGCAACTCTGGAGGAGCGATAATTCTGCAGCCCACGTTCGTCCTGGGAATCCGCAAGGCGAACCTTGGCCTCAGTGTAGTGGCGAAATTTGCGCCGGACAAGTTCTGCCTGCTGCAGTTTCCATGAGTTCTCCACCGTTTGGGGGCATAAATGGAGAGCGAGGAGAGCTGTCGGCTCTCACAGAACTCTGGCCTCCGCACTTTTTGCCATGCAACTGAACTGAAGACCACACGTCGCCTCCCGGCCTGCTGAGAAACAGGCCGCCGTGTAGGCCCTTGTCAGTATTTCCTGGTGTGCAGAGTCCAAGGCGACACACTGTCCTCTAGCTTGGAAACCTACGTTGCCCCAGCTTGCCAAAGGCTACCGAAGGCATTCCTAACCAGTCTCGCCTGCTGGGCAACTTGGATGTAGTTACGAAAAGCCACCTGCATTGAGGTGAACACTCTGCTCAGCGTTCTTTCCGGGAGCTCACACTCGCCCCCTCTGTAGCTGAAGCAGGATGTCGAGGTGAGGTCCAAACTGAGCAAAGAGCACCATCGCTCACTTTGCAGTGGTAGTCGTCGTAAGAGGCATTGCTTACGAAGCCTTGCTAAGGTTCGGTCTGTTAGGGAAGTTGCCACACTTAGACGCCTTGAAAGGAAAATTTATTCAGCGAAGTTCCAAGTGTTTTGCGATAGTCTCCCTTCGCAGCGCCAATACAGCAGGGACTCAGGTTTGCTGCTAACTTGGCTAGGTGACCCTGCATACAGAAGCAGTCCTTTCCCTTTGGAAGCTTGGATCTCGGTTTCTTAGTGGGGGCTTGCAGGACCCTGCTATTGCCCAGCAGCTATCCTCTGCCCCTATGCCTGTGTAGGAAGCGAGTATTCTAGCCTGAGAAGCAGGACTCTTGCAACTCTGGAGGAGCGATAATTCTGCAGCCCACGTTCGTCCTGGGAAACCGCGAGGCGACCCTTGGCCTCAGTGTAGTGGCGAAATTTGCGCCGGACAAGTTCTGCCTGCCTCAGTTTCCATGAGTTCTCCACCGTTTGGGGGCTTAAATGGAGAGCGAGGAGAGCTGTCGGCTCTCACAGAATTCTGGCCTCCGCACTGTTTGCCATGCAACTGAACTCAAGACCACACGTCTCCTCCCGGCCTGCTGAGAAACAGGCCGCCGTGTAGGCCATTCGTAACACTTCTTGGCATGTAGACTCCAAGGCGACACACTGTCCTCTTCCTTGGAAAAATAGGGTGCCCCAGCTTGCCAACGCTCACGAAGGCAGTCTGAGCCAGTCTCATGTGCTGGGCCACTTGCATTCAGTGAGGAAAAGCCACCTGCATTGAGGTGAGCACTCTGCTCAGCGTTCTTCCCGGGAGCTCACAATTGCCACCTCTCTAGGTTAAGCAGGAAGTCGAAGTGAGGACCAACCTGAGCAAAGAGCACAATTCCTCACTTTGCTTTAGGTTCAGAAGGAAGTCGAAGTGAGGACCAACCTGAGCAAAGAGCACAATTCCTCACGTTGCACTAGTAGTCCTCGTGAGAGGAATTGCCAACTACGCCTGGCTAAGGCCTTCCCTGTGTTAAGGAACCAGCCACACTTAGACGCCTTGAAAGGAAAATGTATTCAGCGAAGTTCCCATTGTTTGGCGATGGCCAACTTTTGCAGCGCCAGTACTGCAGGGACTTAGGTTTGCCGCTAACTAGGCTGGGTGACACGGCATACAGAAGCAGGCGTTTCTCTTTGGAAGCTTGGATCCCGGTGTCTTAGGGGCTGCTTGCAAGACCCTGCTATTGCCCAGCAACTATCCTCTGCCCCTACGCCTGTGTAGGAAGCGAGTATTCTAGCCTGAGAAGCAGAGCTCTTGCAACTCTGGAGGAGCGATAATTCTGCAGCCCACGTTCGTCCTGGGAAACCGTGAGACGACCCTTGGCCTCAGTGTAGTGGCGAAATTTGCGCCGGACAAGTTCTGCCTGCCGCAGTTTCCATGAGTTCTCCACCGTTTGGGGGCATAAATGGAGAGCGAGGAGAGCTGTCGGCTCTCACAGAACTCTGGCCTCCGCACTTTTTGCCATGCAACTGAACTGAAGACCACACGTCGCCTCCCGGCCTGCTGAGAAACAGGCCACCGTGTAGGCCCTTGTCAGTATTTCCTGGTGTGCAGAGTCCAAGGCGACACACTGTCCTCTAGCTTGGAATCCTACGTTGCCCCAGCTTGCCAAAGGCTACCGAAGGCATTCCTAACCAGTCTCGCCTGCTGGGCAACTTGGATGTAGTTACGAAAAGCCACCTGCATTGAGGTGAACACTCTGCTCAGCGTTCTTTCCGGGAGCTCACACTCGCCCCCTCTGTAGCTGAAGCAGGATGTCGAGGTGAGGTCCAAACTGAGCAAAGAGCACCATCGCTCACTTTGCAGTGGTAGTCGTCGTAAGAGGCATTGCTTACGAAGCCTTGCTAAGGTTCGGTCTGTTAGGGAAGTTGCCACACTTAGACGCCTTGAAAGGAAAATTTATTCAGCGAAGTTCCAAGTGTTTTGCGATAGTCTCCCTTCGCAGCGCCAATACAGCAGGGACTCAGGTTTGCTGCTAACTTGGCTAGGTGACCCTGCATACAGAAGCAGTCCTTTCCCTTTGGAAGCTTGGATCTCGGTTTCTTAGTGGGGGCTTGCAGGACCCTGCTATTGCCCAGCAGCTATCCTCTGCCCCTATGCCTGTGTAGGAAGCGAGTATTCTAGCCTGAGAAGCAGGACTCTTGCAACTCTGGAGGAGCGATAATTCTGCAGCCCACGTTCGTCCTGGGAAACCGCGAGGCGACCCTTGGCCTCAGTGTAGTGGCGAAATTTGCGCCGGACAAGTTCTGCCTGCCGCAGTTTCCATGAGTTCTCCACCGTTTGGGGGCTTAAATGGAGAGCGAGGAGAGCTGTCGGCTCTCACAGAATTCTGGCCTCCGCACTGTTTGCCATGCAACTGAACTCAAGACCACACGTCTCCTCCCGGCCTGCTGAGAAACAGGCCGCCGTGTAGGCCATTCGTAACACTTCTTGGCATGTAGACTCCAAGGCGACACACTGTCCTCTTCCTTGGAAAAATAGGGTGCCCCAGCTTGCCAACGCTCACGAAGGCAGTCTGAGCCAGTCTCATGTGCTGGGCCACTTGCATTCAGTGAGGAAAAGCCACCTGCATTGAGGTGAGCACTCTGCTCAGCGTTCTTC
Organism: Orcinus orca; assembly: GCF_937001465.1. NCBI lineage: Eukaryota > Metazoa > Chordata > Mammalia > Artiodactyla > Delphinidae > Orcinus > Orcinus orca. The sequence continues at coordinate 5,171,221 of NC_064565.1, read as the reverse complement.
CCGGGAGCTCACAATTGCCACCTCTCTAGGTTAAGCAGGAAGTCGAAGTGAGGACCAACCTGAGCAAAGAGCACAATTCCTCACTTTGCTTTAGGTTCAGAAGGAAGTCGAAGTGAGGACCAACCTGAGCAAAGAGCACAATTCCTCACGTTGCACTAGTAGTCCTCGTGAGAGGAATTGCCAACTACGCCTGGCTAAGGCCTTCCCTGTGTTAAGGAACCAGCCACACTTAGACGCCTTGAAAGGAAAATGTATTCAGCGAAGTTCCCATTGTTTGGCGATGGCCAACTTTTGCAGCGCCAGTACTGCAGGGACTTAGGTTTGCCGCTAACTAGGCTGGGTGACACGGCATACAGAAGCAGGCGTTTCTCTTTGGAAGCTTGGATCCCGGTGTCTTAGGGGCTGCTTGCAAGACCCTGCTATTGCCCAGCAACTATCCTCTGCCCCTACGCCTGTGTAGGAAGCGAGTATTCTAGCCTGAGAAGCAGAGCTCTTGCAACTCTGGAGGAGCGATAATTCTGCAGCCCACGTTCGTCCTGGGAAACCGTGAGACGACCCTTGGCCTCAGTGTAGTGGCGAAATTTGCGCCGGACAAGTTCTGCCTGCCGCAGTTTCCATGAGTTCTCCACCGTTTGGGGGCTTAAATGGGGAGCGAGGAGAGCTGTCGGCTCTCACAGAACTCTGGCCTCCGCACTGTTTGCCATGCAACTGAACTCAAGACCACACGTCTCCTCTCGGCCTGCTGAGAAACAGGCCGCCGTGTAGGCCCTTGTCAACATTTCCTGGCATGCAGAGTCCAAGGCGACACACTGTCCTCTTCCTTGGAAACCTATGTTGCCCCAGCTTGCCAAAGGCTACTGAAGGCAGTCCTAACCAGTCTCGCGTGCTGGGCAACTTGGATTCAGTTACGAAAAGCCACCTGCATTGAGGTGAACACTCTGCTCAGCGTTCTTTCCGGGAGCTCACACTCGCCCCCTCTCTAGGTGAAGCGGGATGTCGAGGTGAGGTCCAAACTGAGCAAAGAGCACAATCGCTCACTTTGCAGTGGTAGTCGTCATAAGAGGCATTGCTTACGACGCCTTGCTAAGGTCTTCGGTCTGTTAGGGAAGTTGCCACACTTAGACGCCTTGAAAGGAAAATTTATTCAGCGAAGTTCCCAGTGTTTTGCGATGGCCTCCCTTCGCAGCGCCAATACAGCAGGGACTCAGGTTTGCTGCTAACTTGGCTAGGTGACCCTGCATACAGAAGCAGCCGTTTCCCTTTGGAAGCTTGGATCCCGGTGTCTTAGGGGCTGCTTGCAAGACCCTGCTATTGCCCAGCAGCTATCCTCTGCCCCTACGCCTGTGTAGGAAGCGAGTATTTTAGCCTGATAAGCAGGGCTCTTGCAACTCTGGAGGAGCGATAATTCTGCAGCCCACGTTCGTCCTGGGAAACCGTGAGACGACCCTTGGCCTCAGTGTAGTGGCGAAATTTGCGCCGGACAAGTTCTGCCTGCCGCAGTTTCCATGAGTTCTCCACCGTTTGGGGGCTTAAATGGGGAGCGAGGAGAGCTGTCGGCTCTCACAGAACTCTGGCCTCCGCACTGTTTGCCATGCAACTGAACTCAAGACCACACGTCTCCTCTCGGCCTGCTGAGAAACAGGCCGCCGTGTAGGCCCTTGTCAACATTTCCTGGCATGCAGAGTCCAAGGCGACACACTGTCCTCTTCCTTGGAAACCTATGTTGCCCCAGCTTGCCAAAGGCTACTGAAGGCAGTCCTAACCAGTCTCGCGTGCTGGGCAACTTGGATTCAGTTACGAAAAGCCACCTGCATTGAGGTGAACACTCTGCTCAGCGTTCTTTCCGGGAGCTCACACTCGCCCCCTCTCTAGGTGAAGCGGGATGTCGAGGTGAGGTCCAAACTGAGCAAAGAGCACAATCGCTCACTTTGCAGTGGTAGTCGTCATAAGAGGCATTGCTTACGACGCCTTGCTAAGGTCTTCGGTCTGTTAGGGAAGTTGCCACACTTAGACGCCTTGAAAGGAAAATTTATTCAGCGAAGTTCCCAGTGTTTTGCGATGGCCTCCCTTCGCAGCGCCAATACAGCAGGGACTCAGGTTTGCTGCTAACTTGGCTAGGTGACCCTGCATACAGAAGCAGCCGTTTCCCTTTGGAAGCTTGGATCCCGGTGTCTTAGGGGCTGCTTGCAAGACCCTGCTATTGCCCAGCAGCTATCCTCTGCCCCTACGCCTGTGTAGGAAGCGAGTATTTTAGCCTGATAAGCAGGGCTCTTGCAACTCTGGAGGAGCGATAATTCTGCAGCCCACGTTCGTCCTGGGAAACCGTGAGACGACCCTTGGCCTCAGTGTAGTGGCGAAATTTGCGCCGGACAAGTTCTGCCTGCCGCAGTTTCCATGAGTTCTCCACCGTTTGGGGGCTTAAATGGGGAGCGAGGAGAGCTGTCGGCTCTCACAGAACTCTGGCCTCCGCACTGTTTGCCATGCAACTGAACTCAAGACCACACGTCTCCTCTCGGCCTGCTGAGAAACAGGCCGCCGTGTAGGCCCTTGTCAACATTTCCTGGCATGCAGAGTCCAAGGCGACACACTGTCCTCTTCCTTGGAAACCTATGTTGCCCCAGCTTGCCAAAGGCTACTGAAGGCAGTCCTAACCAGTCTCGCGTGCTGGGCAACTTGGATTCAGTTACGAAAAGCCACCTGCATTGAGGTGAACACTCTGCTCAGCGTTCTTTCCGGGAGCTCACACTCGCCCCCTCTCTAGGTGAAGCGGGATGTCGAGGTGAGGTCCAAACTGAGCAAAGAGCACAATCGCTCACTTTGCAGTGGTAGTCGTCATAAGAGGCATTGCTTACGACGCCTTGCTAAGGTCTTCGGTCTGTTAGGGAAGTTGCCACACTTAGACGCCTTGAAAGGAAAATTTATTCAGCGAAGTTCCCAGTGTTTTGCGATGGCCTCCCTTCGCAGCGCCAATACAGCAGGGACTCAGGTTTGCTGCTAACTTGGCTAGGTGACCCTGCATACAGAAGCAGCCGTTTCCCTTTGGAAGCTTGGATCCCGGTGTCTTAGGGGCTGCTTGCAAGACCCTGCTATTGCCCAGCAGCTATCCTCTGCCCCTACGCCTGTGTAGGAAGCGAGTATTTTAGCCTGATGAGCAGGGCTCTTGCAACTCTGGAGGAGCGATAATTCTGCAGCCCACGTTCGTCCTGGGAATCCGCAAGGCGAACCTTGGCCTCAGTGTAGTGGCGAAATTTGCGCCGGACAAGTTCTGCCTGCTGCAGTTTCCATGAGTTCTCCACCGTTTGGGGGCATAAATGGAGAGCGAGGAGAGCTGTCGGCTCTCACAGAACTCTGGCCTCCGCACTTTTTGCCATGCAACTGAACTCAAGACCACACGTCGCCTCCCGGCCTGCTGAGAAACAGGCCGCCGTGTAGGCCCTTGTCAGTATTTCCTGGTGTGCAGAGTCCAAGGCGACACACTGTCCTCTAGCTTGGAAACCTACGTTGCCCCAGCTTGCCAAAGGCTACCGAAGGCATTCCTAACCAGTCTCGCCTGCTGGGCAACTTGGATGTAGTTACGAAAAGCCACCTGCATTGAGGTGAACACTCTGCTCAGCGTTCTTTCCGGGAGCTCACACTCGCCCCCTCTGTAGCTGAAGCAGGATGTCGAGGTGAGGTCCAAACTGAGCAAAGAGCACCATCGCTCACTTTGCAGTGGTAGTCGTCGTAAGAGGCATTGCTTACGAAGCCTTGCTAAGGTTCGGTCTGTTAGGGAAGTTGCCACACTTAGACGCCTTGAAAGGAAAATTTATTCAGCGAAGTTCCAAGTGTTTTGCGATAGTCTCCCTTCGCAGCGCCAATACAGCAGGGACTCAGGTTTGCTGCTAACTTGGCTAGGTGACCCTGCATACAGAAGCAGTCCTTTCCCTTTGGAAGCTTGGATCTCGGTTTCTTAGTGGGGGCTTGCAGGACCCTGCTATTGCCCAGCAGCTATCCTCTGCCCCTATGCCTGTGTAGGAAGCGAGTATTCTAGCCTGAGAAGCAGGACTCTTGCAACTCTGGAGGAGCGATAATTCTGCAGCCCACGTTCGTCCTGGGAAACCGCGAGGCGACCCTTGGCCTCAGTGTAGTGGCGAAATTTGCGCCGGACAAGTTCTGCCTGCCTCAGTTTCCATGAGTTCTCCACCGTTTGGGGGCTTAAATGGAGAGCGAGGAGAGCTGTCGGCTCTCACAGAATTCTGGCCTCCGCACTGTTTGCCATGCAACTGAACTCAAGACCACACGTCTCCTCCCGGCCTGCTGAGAAACAGGCCGCCGTGTAGGCCCTTGTCAGCATTTCCTTGTGTGCAGAGTCCAAGGCGACACACTGTCCTCTAGCTTGGAAACCTACGTTGCCCCAGCTTGCCAAAGGCTACCGAAGGCAGTCCTAACCAGTCTCGCGTGCTGGGCAACTTGGATTCAGTTACGAAAAGCCACCTGCATTGAGGTGAACACTCTGCTCAGCGTTCTTTCCGGGAGCTCACACTCGCCCCCTCTCTAGGTGAAGCGGGATGTCGAGGTGAGGTCCAAACTGAGCAAAGAGCACAATCGCTCACTTTGCAGTGGTAGTCGTCGTAAGAGGCATTGCTTACTATGCCTTGCTAAGGTCTTCAGTGTGATAGGGAAGTTGCCACACTTAGAGGCCTTGAAAGGAAAATTTATTCAGCGATGTTCCCAGTGTATTGCGATGGTCTCCCTTCGCAGCGCCAATACAGCAGGGACTCAGGTTTGCTACTAACTAAGCTAGGTGACCCTGCATACAGAAGCAGGCGTTTCCCTTTGGAAGCTTGGATCCCGGTCTCTTAGGGGCTGCTTCCAAGACCCTGCTATTGCCCAGCAGCTATCCTCTGCCCCTACGCCTGTGTAGGAAGCGAGTATTCTAGCCTGAGAAGCAGGACTCTTTCAACTCTGGAGGAGCGATAATTCTGCAGCCCACGTTCGTCCTAGGAAACCGCGAGGCGACCCTTGGCCTCAGTGTAGTGGCGAAATTTGCGCCGGACAAGTTCTGCCTGCCGCAGTTTCCATGAGTTCTCCACCGTTTGGGGGCTTAAATGGAGAGCGAGGAGAGCTGTCGGCTCTCACAGAATTCTGGCTTCCGCACTGTTTGCCATGCAACTGAACTCAAGACCACACGTCTCCTCCCGGCCTGCTGAGAAACAGGCCGCCGTGTAGGCCATTCGTAACACTTCTTGGCATGTAGACTCCAAGGCGACACACTGTCCTCTTCCTTGGAAAAATACGGTGCCCCAGCTTGCCAACGCTCACGAAGGCAGTCTGAGCCAGTCTCATGTGCTGAGCCACTTGCATTCAGTGAGGAAAACCACCTGCATTGAGGTGAGCACTCTGCTCAGCGTTCTTCCCGGGAGCTCACAATTGCCGCCTCTCTAGGTTAATCAGGAAGTCGAAGTGAGGACCAACCTGAGCAAAGAGCACAATTACTCACGTTGCACTAGTAGTCCTCGTGAGAGGAATTGCCAACTATGCCTGGTTAAGGCCTTCCCTGTGTTAAGGAACCAGCCACACTTAGATGCCTTGAAAGGAAAATGTATTCAGCAAAGTTCCCATTGTTTGGCGATGGCCCACCTTTCCCGCGCCAGTACTGCAGGGACTTAGGTTTGCCGCTAACTATGCTAGGTGACCCTGCATACAGAAGCAGGCATTTCCCTTTGGAATATTGGATCTCAGTTTCTTAGCGGGGGCTTCCAAGACCCTGCTATTGCTCAACAACTATCCTCTGCCCCTAGGCCTGTGTAGGAAGCGAGTATTCTAGCCTGAGAAGCAGGACTCTTGCAACTCTGGAGGAGCGATAATTCTGCAGCCCACGTTCGTCCTGGGAAACCACGAGGCGACCCTTGGCCTCAGTGTAGTGGCGAAATTTGCGCCGGACAAGTTCTGCCTGCCGCAGTTTCCATGAGTTCTCCACCGTTTGGGGGCTTAAATGGGGTGCGAGGAGAGCTGTCAGCTCTCACAGAACTCTGGCCTCCGCACTGTTTGCCATGCAACTGAACTCAAGACCACACGTCTCTTCCCGGCCTGCTGAGAAACAGGCTGCCGTGTAGGCCCTTCGTAACACTTCTTGGCATGTAGACTCCAAGGCGACACACTGTCCTCTTCCTTGGAGAAATACGGTGCCCCAGCTTGCTAACGCTCACGAAGGCAGTCCGAGCCAGTCTCATGTGCTGGGCCACTTGCATTCAGTGAGGAAAAGCCACCTGCATTGAGGTGAGCACTCTGCTCAGCGTTCTTCCCGGGAGCTCACAATTGCCGCCTCTCTAGGTTCAGCAGGATGTCGAAGTGAGTACCAACCTGAGCAAAGAGCACAATTCCTCACTTTGCTTTAGATTCAGCAGGAAGTCGAAGTGAGGACCAACCTGAGCAAAGAGCACAATTCCTCACGTTGAACTGGTAGTCGTCGTGAGAGGAATTGCCAACTACGCCTGGCTAAGGCCTTCCCTGTGTTAAGGAACCAGCCACACTTAGACGCCTTGAAAGGAAAATGTATTCAGCGAAGTTCCCATTGTGTCATGATGGCCAACCTTTGCAGCACCAGTACTGCAGGGACTTAGGTTTGCCGCTAACTAGGCTAGGTGACCCTGCATACAGAAGCAGGCGTTTCCCTTTGGAAGCTTGGATGCCAGTTTCTTAGGGGGGGCTTCTAAGACCCTGCTATTGCCCAGCAACTATCCTCTGCCCCTACGCCTGTGTACGAAGCGAGTATTCCAGCCTGAGAAGCAGGACTCTTGCAAATCTGGCGGAGCGATAATTCTGCAGCCCACGTTCGTCCTGGGAAACCACGAGGCGACCCTTGGCCTCAGTGTAGTGGCGAAATTTGCGCCAGACAAGTTCTGCCTGCCGCAGTTTCCATGAGTTCTCCACCCTTTGGGGGCTTAAATGGAGAGAGAGGAGAGCTGTCGGCTCTCACAGAACTCTGGCCACCGCACTGTTTGCCATGCAACTGAACTCAAGACCACACGTCGCCTCCCGGCCTGCTGAGAAACAGGCCGCCGTGTAGGCCTTTGTCAGCATTTCCTTGTGTGCAGAGTCCAAGGCGACACACTGTCCTCTAGCTTGGGAACCTACGTTGCCCCAGCTTGCCAAAGGCTACCGAAGGCAGTCCTAACCAGTCTCGCGTGCTGGGCAACTTGGATTCAGTTACGAAAAGCCACCTGCATTGAGGTGAACACTCTGCTCAGCGTTCTTTCCGGGAGCTCACACTCGCCCCCTCTCTAGGTGAAGCGGGATGTCGAGGTGAGTTCCAAACTGAGCAAAGAGCACAATCGCTCACTTTGCAGTGGTAGTCGTCGTAAGAGGCATTGCTTACTATGCCTTGCTAAGGTCTTCAGTGTGATAGGGAAGTTGCCACACTTAGAGGCCTTGAAAGGAAAATTTATTCAGCGATGTTCCCAGTGTATTGCGATGGTCTCCCTTCGCAGCGCCAATACAGCAGGGACTCAGGTTTGCTACTAACTAGGCTAGGTGACCCTGCATACAGAAGCAGGCGTTTCCCTTTGGAAGATTGGATCCCGGTCTCTTAGGGGCTGCTTCCAAGACCCTGCTATTGCCCAGCAGCTATTCTCTGCCCCTACGTCTGAGTAGGAAGCAAGTATTTTCGCCTGAGAAGCAGGGCTCTTTCAACTCTGGAGGAGCGATAACTCTGAAGCCCACCTTCCTCCTGGGAAACCGCGAGGCGACACTTGGCCTCAGTGTAGTGGCGAAATTTGCGCCGGACAAGTTCTGCCTGCCGCAGTTTCCATGAGTTCTCCACCCTTTGGGGGCTTAAATAGAGAGCGAGGAGAGCTGTCGGCTCTCACAGAACTCTGGCCTCCGCACTGTTTACCATGCAACTGAACTCAGGACCACACGTCTCCTCCCGGCCTGCTGAGAAACAGGCCACCGTGTAGGTCCTTCGTAACACTTCTTGGCATGTAGAATCCAAGGCGACACACTGTCCTCTTCCATGGAAAAATATGGTGCCCCAGCTTGCCAACGCACACGAAGGCAGTCCGAGCCAGTCTCATGTGCTGGGCCACTTGCATTCAGTGAGGAAAAGCCACCTGCATTGAGGTGAGCACTCTGCTCAGCGTTCTTCCCGGGAGCTCACAATTGCCGCCTCTCTAGGTTAAGCAGGAAGGCGAAGTGAGGACCAACCTGAGCAAAGAGCACAATTCGTCACTTTGCCTTAGGTTCAGCAGGAAGTCGAAGTGAGGATCAACCTGAGCAAAGAGCACAATTCCTCACGTTGCACTAGTAGTCCTCGTGAGAGGAATTGCCAACTACGCCTGGCTAAGGCCTTCCCTGTGTTAAGGAACCAGCCACACTTAGACGCCTTGAAAGGAAAATGTATTCAGCGAAGTTCCCATTGTTTGGCGATGGCCAACCTTTGCAGCGCCAGTACTGCAGGGACTTAGGTTTGCCGCTAACTAGGCTGGGTGACACTGCATACAGAAGCAGGCGTTTCTCTTTGGAAGCTTGGATCTCAGTTTCTTAGGGGGGCTTCCAAGACCCTGCTATTGCCCAGCAACTATCCTCTGCCCCTACGCCTGTGTAGGAAGCGAGTATTCTAGCCTGAGAAGCAGAGCTCTTGCAACTCTGGAGGAGCGATAATTCTGCAGCCCACGTTCGTCCTGGGAAACCGTGAGACGACCCTTGGCCTCAGTGTAGTGGCGAAATTTGCGCCGGACAAGTTCTGCCTGCCGCAGTTTCCATGAGTTCTCCACCGTTTGGGGGCTTAAATGGGGAGCGAGGAGAGCTGTCGGCTCTCACAGAACTCTGGCCTCCGCACTGTTTGCCATGCAACTGAACTCAAGACCACACGTCTCCTCTCGGCCTGCTGAGAAACAGGCCGCCGTGTAGGCCCTTGTCAACATTTCCTGGCGTGCAGAGTCCAAGGTGACACACTGTCCTCTTCCTTGGAAACCTATGTTGCCCCAGCTTGCCAAAGGCTACTGAAGGCAGTCCTAACCAGTCTCGCGTGCTGGGCAACTTGGATTCAGTTACAAAAAGCCACCTGCATTGAGGTGAACACTCTGCTCAGCGTTCTTTCCGGGAGCTCACACTCGCCCCCTCTCTAGGCGAAGCGGGATGTCGAGGTGAGTTCCAAACTGAGCAAAGAGCACAATCGCTCACTTTGCAGTGGTAGTCGTCATAAGAGGCATTGCTTACGACGCCTTGCTAAGGTCTTCGGTCTGTTAGGGAAGTTGCCACACTTAGACGCCTTGAAAGGAAAATTTATTCAGCGAAGTTCCCAGTGTTTTGCGATGGTCTCCCTTTGCAGTGCCAATACAGCAGGGACTCAGGTTTGCTGCTAACTAGGCTAGGTGACCCTGCATTCAGAAGCACGCGTTTCCCTTTGGAAGCTTGGATCCCGGTCTCTTAGGGGAGGCTTCCAAGTCCCTGCTATTGCCTAGCAGCTATCCTCTGCCCCTACGCCTGTGTAGGAAGCGAGTATTTTAGCCTGAGAAGCAGGGCTGTTGCAACTCTGGAGGAGAGATAATTCTGCAGCCCACGTTCGTCCTGGGAAACCGAAAGGCGAACCTTGGCCTAAGAGTAGTGGCGAAATTTGCGCCGGACAAGTTCTGCCTGCCGCAGTTTCTATGAGTTCTCCACCGTTTGGTGGCATAAATGGAGAGCGAGGAGAGCTGTCGGCTCTCACATTACTCTGGCCTCCGCACTGTTTGCCATGCAACTGAACTAAGGACCACACGTCTCCTCCCAGCCTGCTGAGAAACAGGCCGCCGTGTAGGCCCTTGTCAACATTTCCTGGCGTGCAGTGTCCAAGGTGACACACTGTTCTCTTGCTTGGAAACCTACGTTGCCCCAGCTTGCCAAAGGCTACCGAAGGCAGTCCTAACCAGTCTCGCGTGCTGGGCAACTTGGATTCAGTTTCGAAAAGCCACCTGCATTGAGGTGAACACTCTGCTCAGCGTTCTTTCCGGGAGCTCACACTCGCCCCCTCTCTAGGTGAAGCGGGATGTCGAGGTGAGGTCCAAACTGAGCAAAGAGCACAATCGCTCACTTTGCAGTGGTAGTCGTCGTAAGAGGCATTGCTTACTATGCCTTGCTAAGGTCTTCAGTGTGATAGGGAAGTTGCCACACTTAGAGGCCTTGAAAGGAAAATTTATTCAGCGATGTTCCCAGTGTATTGCGATGGTCTCCCTTCGCAGCGCCAATACAGCAGGGACTCAGGTTTGCTACTAACTAAGCTAGGTGACCCTGCATACAGAAGCAGGCGTTTCCCTTTGGAAGCTTGGATCCCGGTCTCTTAGGGGCTGCTTCCAAGACCCTGCTATTGCCCAGCAGCTATCCTCTGCCCCTACGCCTGTGTAGGAAGCGAGTATTCTAGCCTGAGAAGCAGGACTCTTTCAACTCTGGAGGAGCGATAATTCTGCAGCCCACGTTCGTCCTAGGAAACCGCGAGGCGACCCTTGGCCTCAGTGTAGTGGCGAAATTTGCGCCGGACAAGTTCTGCCTGCCGCAGTTTCCATGAGTTCTCCACCGTTTGGGGGCTTAAATGGAGAGCGAGGAGAGCTGTCGGCTCTCACAGAATTCTGGCTTCCGCACTGTTTGCCATGCAACTGAACTCAAGACCACACGTCTCCTCCCGGCCTGCTGAGAAACAGGCCGCCGTGTAGGCCATTCGTAACACTTCTTGGCATGTAGACTCCAAGGCGACACACTGTCCTCTTCCTTGGAAAAATACGGTGCCCCAGCTTGCCAACGCTCACGAAGGCAGTCTGAGCCAGTCTCATGTGCTGAGCCACTTGCATTCAGTGAGGAAAACCACCTGCATTGAGGTGAGCACTCTGCTCAGCGTTCTTCCCGGGAGCTCACAATTGCCGCCTCTCTAGGTTAATCAGGAAGTCGAAGTGAGGACCAACCTGAGCAAAGAGCACAATTACTCACGTTGCACTAGTAGTCCTCGTGAGAGGAATTGCCAACTATGCCTGGTTAAGGCCTTCCCTGTGTTAAGGAACCAGCCACACTTAGATGCCTTGAAAGGAAAATGTATTCAGCAAAGTTCCCATTGTTTGGCGATGGCCCACCTTTCCCGCGCCAGTACTGCAGGGACTTAGGTTTGCCGCTAACTATGCTAGGTGACCCTGCATACAGAAGCAGGCATTTCCCTTTGGAATATTGGATCTCAGTTTCTTAGCGGGGGCTTCCAAGACCCTGCTATTGCTCAACAACTATCCTCTGCCCCTAGGCCTGTGTAGGAAGCGAGTATTCTAGCCTGAGAAGCAGGACTCTTGCAACTCTGGAGGAGCGATAATTCTGCAGCCCACGTTCGTCCTGGGAAACCACGAGGCGACCCTTGGCCTCAGTGTAGTGGCGAAATTTGCGCCGGACAAGTTCTGCCTGCCGCAGTTTCCATGAGTTCTCCACCGTTTGGGGGCTTAAATGGGGTGCGAGGAGAGCTGTCAGCTCTCACAGAACTCTGGCCTCCGCACTGTTTGCCATGCAACTGAACTCAAGACCACACGTCTCTTCCCGGCCTGCTGAGAAACAGGCTGCCGTGTAGGCCCTTCGTAACACTTCTTGGCATGTAGACTCCAAGGCGACACACTGTCCTCTTCCTTGGAGAAATACGGTGCCCCAGCTTGCTAACGCTCACGAAGGCAGTCCGAGCCAGTCTCATGTGCTGGGCCACTTGCATTCAGTGAGGAAAAGCCACCTGCATTGAGGTGAGCACTCTGCTCAGCGTTCTTCCCGGGAGCTCACAATTGCCGCCTCTCTAGGTTCAGCAGGATGTCGAAGTGAGTACCAACCTGAGCAAAGAGCACAATTCCTCACTTTGCTTTAGATTCAGCAGGAAGTCGAAGTGAGGACCAACCTGAGCAAAGAGCACAATTCCTCACGTTGAACTGGTAGTCGTCGTGAGAGGAATTGCCAACTACGCCTGGCTAAGGCCTTCCCTGTGTTAAGGAACCAGCCACACTTAGACGCCTTGAAAGGAAAATGTATTCAGCGAAGTTCCCATTGTGTCATGATGGCCAACCTTTGCAGCACCAGTACTGCAGGGACTTAGGTTTGCCGCTAACTAGGCTAGGTGACCCTGCATACAGAAGCAGGCGTTTCCCTTTGGAAGCTTGGATGCCAGTTTCTTAGGGGGGGCTTCTAAGACCCTGCTATTGCCCAGCAACTATCCTCTGCCCCTACGCCTGTGTACGAAGCGAGTATTCCAGCCTGAGAAGCAGGACTCTTGCAAATCTGGCGGAGCGATAATTCTGCAGCCCACGTTCGTCCTGGGAAACCACGAGGCGACCCTTGGCCTCAGTGTAGTGGCGAAATTTGCGCCAGACAAGTTCTGCCTGCCGCAGTTTCCATGAGTTCTCCACCCTTTGGGGGCTTAAATGGAGAGAGAGGAGAGCTGTCGGCTCTCACAGAACTCTGGCCACCGCACTGTTTGCCATGCAACTGAACTCAAGACCACACGTCGCCTCCCGGCCTGCTGAGAAACAGGCCGCCGTGTAGGCCTTTGTCAGCATTTCCTTGTGTGCAGAGTCCAAGGCGACACACTGTCCTCTAGCTTGGGAACCTACGTTGCCCCAGCTTGCCAAAGGCTACCGAAGGCAGTCCTAACCAGTCTCGCGTGCTGGGCAACTTGGATTCAGTTACGAAAAGCCACCTGCATTGAGGTGAACACTCTGCTCAGCGTTCTTTCCGGGAGCTCACACTCGCCCCCTCTCTAGGTGAAGCGGGATGTCGAGGTGAGTTCCAAACTGAGCAAAGAGCACAATCGCTCACTTTGCAGTGGTAGTCGTCGTAAGAGGCATTGCTTACTATGCCTTGCTAAGGTCTTCAGTGTGATAGGGAAGTTGCCACACTTAGAGGCCTTGAAAGGAAAATTTATTCAGCGATGTTCCCAGTGTATTGCGATGGTCTCCCTTCGCAGCGCCAATACAGCAGGGACTCAGGTTTGCTACTAACTAGGCTAGGTGACCCTGCATACAGAAGCAGGCGTTTCCCTTTGGAAGCTTGGATCCCGGTCTCTTAGGGGCTGCTTCCAAGACCCTGCTATTGCCCAGCAGCTATTCTCTGCCCCTACGTCTGAGTAGGAAGCAAGTATTTTCGCCTGAGAAGCAGGGCTCTTTCAACTCTGGAGGAGCGATAACTCTGAAGCCCACCTTCCTCCTGGGAAACCGCGAGGCGACACTTGGCCTCAGTGTAGTGGCGAAATTTGCGCCGGACAAGTTCTGCCTGCCGCAGTTTCCATGAGTTCTCCACCCTTTGGGGGCTTAAATAGAGAGCGAGGAGAGCTGTCGGCTCTCACAGAACTCTGGCCTCCGCACTGTTTACCATGCAACTGAACTCAGGACCACACGTCTCCTCCCGGCCTGCTGAGAAACAGGCCACCGTGTAGGTCCTTCGTAACACTTCTTGGCATGTAGAATCCAAGGCGACACACTGTCCTCTTCCATGGAAAAATATGGTGCCCCAGCTTGCCAACGCACACGAAGGCAGTCCGAGCCAGTCTCATGTGCTGGGCCACTTGCATTCAGTGAGGAAAAGCCACCTGCATTGAGGTGAGCACTCTGCTCAGCGTTCTTCCCGGGAGCTCACAATTGCCGCCTCTCTAGGTTAAGCAGGAAGGCGAAGTGAGGACCAACCTGAGCAAAGAGCACAATTCGTCACTTTGCCTTAGGTTCAGCAGGAAGTCGAAGTGAGGATCAACCTGAGCAAAGAGCACAATTCCTCACGTTGCACTAGTAGTCCTCGTGAGAGGAATTGCCAACTACGCCTGGCTAAGGCCTTCCCTGTGTTAAGGAACCAGCCACACTTAGACGCCTTGAAAGGAAAATGTATTCAGCGAAGTTCCCATTGTTTGGCGATGGCCAACCTTTGCAGCGCCAGTACTGCAGGGACTTAGGTTTGCCGCTAACTAGGCTGGGTGACACTGCATACAGAAGCAGGCGTTTCTCTTTGGAAGCTTGGATCTCAGTTTCTTAGGGGGGCTTCCAAGACCCTGCTATTGCCCAGCAACTATCCTCTGCCCCTACGCCTGTGTAGGAAGCGAGTATTCTAGCCTGAGAAGCAGAGCTCTTGCAACTCTGGAGGAGCGATAATTCTGCAGCCCACGTTCGTCCTGGGAAACCGTGAGACGACCCTTGGCCTCAGTGTAGTGGCGAAATTTGCGCCGGACAAGTTCTGCCTGCCGCAGTTTCCATGAGTTCTCCACCGTTTGGGGGCTTAAATGGGGAGCGAGGAGAGCTGTCGGCTCTCACAGAACTCTGGCCTCCGCACTGTTTGCCATGCAACTGAACTCAAGACCACACGTCTCCTCTCGGCCTGCTGAGAAACAGGCCGCCGTGTAGGCCCTTGTCAACATTTCCTGGCGTGCAGAGTCCAAGGTGACACACTGTCCTCTTCCTTGGAAACCTATGTTGCCCCAGCTTGCCAAAGGCTACTGAAGGCAGTCCTAACCAGTCTCGCGTGCTGGGCAACTTGGATTCAGTTACAAAAAGCCACCTGCATTGAGGTGAACACTCTGCTCAGCGTTCTTTCCGGGAGCTCACACTCGCCCCCTCTCTAGGCGAAGCGGGATGTCGAGGTGAGTTCCAAACTGAGCAAAGAGCACAATCGCTCACTTTGCAGTGGTAGTCGTCATAAGAGGCATTGCTTACGACGCCTTGCTAAGGTCTTCGGTCTGTTAGGGAAGTTGCCACACTTAGACGCCTTGAAAGGAAAATTTATTCAGCGAAGTTCCCAGTGTTTTGCGATGGTCTCCCTTTGCAGTGCCAATACAGCAGGGACTCAGGTTTGCTGCTAACTAGGCTAGGTGACCCTGCATTCAGAAGCACGCGTTTCCCTTTGGAAGCTTGGATCCCGGTCTCTTAGGGGAGGCTTCCAAGTCCCTGCTATTGCCTAGCAGCTATCCTCTGCCCCTACGCCTGTGTAGGAAGCGAGTATTTTAGCCTGAGAAGCAGGGCTGTTGCAACTCTGGAGGAGAGATAATTCTGCAGCCCACGTTCGTCCTGGGAAACCGAAAGGCGAACCTTGGCCTAAGAGTAGTGGCGAAATTTGCGCCGGACAAGTTCTGCCTGCCGCAGTTTCTATGAGTTCTCCACCGTTTGGTGGCATAAATGGAGAGCGAGGAGAGCTGTCGGCTCTCACATTACTCTGGCCTCCGCACTGTTTGCCATGCAACTGAACTAAGGACCACACGTCTCCTCCCAGCCTGCTGAGAAACAGGCCGCCGTGTAGGCCCTTGTCAACATTTCCTGGCGTGCAGTGTCCAAGGTGACACACTGTTCTCTTGCTTGGAAACCTACGTTGCCCCAGCTTGCCAAAGGCTACCGAAGGCAGTCCTAACCAGTCTCGCGTGCTGGGCAACTTGGATTCAGTTTCGAAAAGCCACCTGCATTGAGGTGAACACTCTGCTCAGCGTTCTTTCCGGGAGCTCACACTCGCCCCCTCTCTAGGTGAAGCGGGATGTCGAGGTGAGTTCCAAACTGAGCAAAGAGCACAATCGCTCACTTTGCAGTGGTAGTCGTCGTAAGAGGCATTGCTTACGACGCCTTGTTAAGGTCTTCGGTCTGTTAGGGAAGTTGCCACACTTAGACGCCTTGAAAGGAAAATTTATTCAGCGAAGTTCCCAGTGTTTTGCGATGGCCTCCCTTCGCAGCGCCAATAAAGCAGGGACTCAGGTTTGCTGCTAACTTGGCTAGGTGACCCTGCATACAGAAGCAGCCGTTTCCCTTTGGAAGCTTGGATCCCGGTGTCTTAGGGGCTGCTTGCAAGACCCTGCTATTGCCCAGCAGCTATCCTCTGCCCCTACGCCTGTGTAGGAAGCGAGTATTTTAGCCTGATAAGCAGGGCTCTTGCAACTCTGGAGGAGCGATAATTCTGCAGCCCACGTTCGTCCTGGGAATCCGCAAGGCGAACCTTGGCCTCAGTGTAGTGGCGAAATTTGCGCCGGACAAGTTCTGCCTGCCGCAGTTTCCATGAGATCTCCACCGTTTGGGGGCATAAATGGAGAGCGAGGAGAGCTGTCGGCTCTCACAGAACTCTGGCCTCCGCACTTTTTGCCATGCAACTGAACTCAAGACCACACGTCGCCTCCCGGCCTGCTGAGAAACAGGCCGCCGTGTAGGCCCTTGTCAGCATTTCCTTGTGTGCAGAGTCCAAGGCGACACACTGTCCTCTAGCTTGGAAACCTACGTTGCCCCAGCTTGCCAAAGGCTACCGAAGGCAGTCCTAACCAGTCTCGCGTGCTGGGCAACTTGGATTCAGTTACGAAAAGCCACCTGCATTGAGGTGAACACTCTGCTCAGCGTTCTTTCCGGGAGCTCACACTCGCCCCCTCTCTAGGTGAAGCGGGATGTCGAGGTGAGGTCCAAACTGAGCAAAGAGCACAATCGCTCACTTTGCAGTGGTAGTCGTCGTAAGAGGCATTCCTTACTTCGCCTTGTTAAGGTCTTCGGTCTGTTAGGGAAGTTGCCACACTTAGACGCCTTGAAAGGAAAATTTATTCAGCGAAGTTCCCAGTGTTTTGCAATGGTCTCCCTTTGCAGTGCCAATACAGCAGGGACTCAGGTTTGCTGCTAACTAGGCTAGGTGACCCTGCATTCAGAAGCACGCGTTTCCCTTTGGAAGCTTGGATCTCGGTCTCTTAGGGGAGGCTTCCAAGTCCCTGCTATTGCCTAGCAGCTATCCTCTGCCCCTACGCCTGTGTAGGAAGCGAGTATTTTAGCCTGAGAAGCAGGGCTGTTGCAACTCTGGAGGAGCGATAATTCTGCAGCCCACGTTCGTCCTGGGAAACCGAAAGGCGAACCTTGGCCTAAGAGTAGTGGCGAAATTTGCGCCGGACAAGTTCTGCCTGCCGCAGTTTCTATGAGTTCTCCACCGTTTGGTGGCATAAATGGAGAGCGAGGAGAGCTGTCGGCTCTCACATTACTCTGGCCTCCGCACTGTTTGCCATGCAACTGAACTAAGGACCACACGTCTCCTCCCAGCCTGCTGAGAAACAGGCCGCCATGTAGGCCCTTGTCAACATTTCCTGGCGTGCAGTGTCCAAGGTGACACACTGTTCTCTTGCTTGGAAACCTACGTTGCCCCAGCTTGCCAAAGGCTACCGAAGGCAGTCCTAACCAGTCTCGCGTGCTGGGCAACTTGGATTCAGTTTCGAAAAGCCACCTGCATTGAGGTGAACACTCTGCTCAGCGTTCTTTCCGGGAGCTCACACTCGCCCCCTCTCTAGGTGAAGCGGGATGTCGAGGTGAGTTCCAAACTGAGCAAAGAGCACAATCGCTCACTTTCCAGTGGTAGTCGTCGTAAGAGGCATTGCTTACTATGCCTTGCTAAGGTCTTCAGTGTGATAGGGAAGTTGCCACACTTAGAGGCCTTGAAAGGAAAATTTATTCAGCGATGTTCCCAGTGTATTGCGATGGTCTCCCTTCGCAGCGCCAATACAGCAGGGACTCAGGTTTGCTACTAACTAGGCTAGGTGACCCTGCATACAGAAGCAGGCGTTTCCCTTTGGAAGCTTGGATCCCGGTCTCTTAGGGGCTGCTTCCAAGACCCTGCTATTGCCCAGCAGCTATCCTCTGCCCCTACGCCTGTGTAGGAAGCGAGTATTCTAGCCTGAGAAGCAGGACTCTTTCAACTCTGGAGGAGCGATAATTCTGCAGCCCACGTTCGTCCTAGGAAACCGCGAGGCGACCCTTGGCCTCAGTGTAGTGGCGAAATTTGCGCCGGACAAGTTCTGCCTGCCGCAGTTTCCATGAGTTCTCCACCGTTTGGGGGCTTAAATGGAGAGCGAGGAGAGCTGTCGGCTCTCACAGAATTCTGGCTTCCGCACTGTTTGCCATGCAACTGAACTCAAGACCACACGTCTCCTCCCGGCCTGCTGAGAAACAGGCCGCCGTGTAGGCCATTCGTAACACTTCTTGGCATGTAGACTCCAAGGCGACACACTGTCCTCTTCCTTGGAAAAATACGGTGCCCCAGCTTGCCAACGCTCACGAAGGCAGTCTGAGCCAGTCTCATGTGCTGAGCCACTTGCATTCAGTGAGGAAAACCACCTGCATTGAGGTGAGCACTCTGCTCAGCGTTCTTCCCGGGAGCTCACAATTGCCGCCTCTCTAGGTTAATCAGGAAGGCGAAGTGAGGACCAACCTGAGCAAAGAGCACAATTACTCACGTTGCACTAGTAGTCCTCGTGAGAGGAATTGCCAACTATGCCTGGTTAAGGCCTTCCCTGTGTTAAGGAACCAGCCACACTTAGATGCCTTGAAAGGAAAATGTATTCAGCGAAGTTCCCATTGTTTGGCGATGGCCCACCTTTGCCGCGCCAGTACGGCAGGGACTTAGGTTTGCCGCTAACTATGCTAGGTGACCCTGCATACAGAAGCAGGCATTTCCCTTTGGAATATTGGATCTCAGTTTCTTAGCGGGGGCTTCCACGACCCTGCTATTGCTCAGCAACTATCCTCTGCCCCTAGGCCTGTGTAGGAAGCGAGTATTCTAGCCTGAGAAGCAGGACTCTTGCAACTCTGGAGGAGCGATAATTCTGCAGCCCACGTTCGTCCTGGGAAACCACGAGGCGACCCTTGGCCTCAGTGTAGTGGCGAAATTTGCGCCGGACAAGTTCTGCCTGCCGCAGTTTCCATGAGTTCTCCACCGTTTGGGGGCTTAAATGGGGAGAGAGGAGAGCTGTCAGCTCTCACAGAACTCTGGCCTCCGCACTGTTTGCCATGCAACTGAACTCAAGACCACACGTCTCTTCCCGGCCTGCTGAGAAACAGGCTGCCGTGTAGGCCCTTCGTAACACTTCTTGGCATGTAGACTCCAAGGCGACACACTGTCCTCTTCCTTGGAGAAATACGGTGCCCCAGCTTGCTAACGCTCACGAAGGCAGTCCGAGCCAGTCTCATGTGCTGGGCCACTTGCATTCAGTGAGGAAAAGCCACCTGCATTGAGGTGAGCACTCTGCTCAGCGTTCTTCCCGGGAGCTCACAATTGCCGCCTCTCTAGGTTCAGCAGGATGTCGAAGTGAGTACCAACCTGAGCAAAGAGCACAATTCCTCACTTTGCTTTAGATTCAGCAGGAAGTCGAAGTGAGGACCAACCTGAGCAAAGAGCACAATTCCTCACGTTGCACTGGTAGTCGTCGTGAGAGGAATTGCCAACTACGCCTGGCTAAGGCCTTCCCTGTGTTAAGGAACCAGCCACACTTAGACGCCTTGAAAGGAAAATGTATTCAGCGAAGTTCCCATTGTGTCATGATGGCCAACCTTTGCAGCACCAGTACTGCAGGGACTTAGGTTTGCCGCTAACTAGGCTAGGTGACCCTGCATACAGAAGCAGGCGTTTCCCTTTGGAAGCTTGGATCCCGGTGTCTTAGGGGGGGCTTCTAAGACCCTGCTATTGCCCAGCAACTATCCTCTGCCCCTACGCCTGTGTACGAAGCGAGTATTCCAGCCTGAGAAGCAGG
Source organism: Orcinus orca (assembly GCF_937001465.1). Classification (NCBI taxonomy): domain Eukaryota; kingdom Metazoa; phylum Chordata; class Mammalia; order Artiodactyla; family Delphinidae; genus Orcinus; species Orcinus orca. The sequence continues at coordinate 5,151,753 of NC_064565.1, read as the reverse complement.
ACTCTTGCAAATCTGGCGGAGCGATAATTCTGCAGCCCACGTTCGTCCTGGGAAACCACGAGGCGACCCTTGGCCTCAGTGTAGTGGCGAAATTTGCGCCAGACAAGTTCTGCCTGCCGCAGTTTCCATGAGTTCTCCACCCTTTGGGGGCTTAAATGGAGAGAGAGGAGAGCTGTCGGCTCTCACAGAACTCTGGCCACCGCACTGTTTGCCATGCAACTGAACTCAAGACCACACGTCGCCTCCCGGCCTGCTGAGAAACAGGCCGCCGTGTAGGCCTTTGTCAGCATTTCCTTGTGTGCAGAGTCCAAGGCGACACACTGTCCTCTAGCTTGGGAACCTACGTTGCCCCAGCTTGCCAAAGGCTACCGAAGGCAGTCCTAACCAGTCTCGCGTGCTGGGCAACTTGGATTCAGTTACGAAAAGCCACCTGCATTGAGGTGAACACTCTGCTCAGCGTTCTTTCCGGGAGCTCACACTCGCCCCCTCTCTAGGTGAAGCGGGATGTCGAGGTGAGTTCCAAACTGAGCAAAGAGCACAATCGCTCACTTTGCAGTGGTAGTCGTCGTAAGAGGCATTGCTTACTATGCCTTGCTAAGGTCTTCAGTGTGATAGGGAAGTTGCCACACTTAGAGGCCTTGAAAGGAAAATTTATTCAGCGATGTTCCCAGTGTATTGCGATGGTCTCCCTTCGCAGCGCCAATACAGCAGGGACTCAGGTTTGCTACTAACTAGGCTAGGTGACCCTGCATACAGAAGCAGGCGTTTCCCTTTGGAAGATTGGATCCCGGTCTCTTAGGGGCTGCTTCCAAGACCTTGCTATTGCCCAGCAGCTATTCTCTGCCCCTACGTCTGAGTAGGAAGCAAGTATTTTCGCCTGAGAAGCAGGGCTCTTTCAACTCTGGAGGAGCGATAACTCTGAAGCCCACCTTCCTCCTGGGAAACCGCGAGGCGACACTTGGCCTCAGTGTAGTGGCGAAATTTGCGCCGGACAAGTTCTGCCTGCCGCAGTTTCCATGAGTTCTCCACCCTTTGGGGGCTTAAATAGAGAGCGAGGAGAGCTGTCGGCTCTCACAGAACTCTGGCCTCCGCACTGTTTACCATGCAACTGAACTCAGGACCACACGTCTCCTCCCGGCCTGCTGAGAAACAGGCCGCCGTGTAGGTCCTACGTAACACTTCTTGGCATGTAGAATCCAAGGCGACACACTGTCCTCTTCCATGGAAAAATATGGTGCCCCAGCTTGCCAACGCACACGAAGGCAGTCCGAGCCAGTCTCATGTGCTGGGCCACTTGCATTCAGTGAGGAAAAGCCACCTGCATTTAGGTGAGCACTCTGCTCAGCGTTCTTCCCGGGAGCTCACAATTGCCGCCTCTCTAGGTTAAGCAGGAAGGCGAAGTGAGGACCAACCTGAGCAAAGAGCACAATTACTCACGTTGCACTAGTAGTCCTCGTGAGAGGAATTGCCAACTATGCCTGGTTAAGGCCTTCCCTGTGTTAAGGAACCAGCCACACTTAGATGCCTTGAAAGGAAAATGTATTCAGCGAAGTTCCCATTGTTTGGCGATGGCCCACCTTTGCCGCGCCAGTACTGCAGGGACTTAGGTTTGCCGCTAACTATGCTAGGTGACCCTGCATACAGAAGCAGGCATTTCCCTTTGGAATATTGGATCTCAGTTTCTTAGCGGGGGCTTCCAAGACCCTGCTATTGCTCAGCAACTATCCTCTGCCCCTAGGCCTGTGTAGGAAGCGAGTATTCTAGCCTGAGAAGCAGGACTCTTGCAACTCTGGAGGAGCGATAATTCTGCAGCCCACGTTCGTCCTGGGAAACCACGAGGCGACCCTTGGCCTCAGTGTAGTGGCGAAATTTGCGCCGGACAAGTTCTGCCTGCCGCAGTTTCCATGAGTTCTCCACCGTTTGGGGGCTTAAATGGGGAGAGAGGAGAGCTGTCAGCTCTCACAGAACTCTGGCCTCCGCACTGTTTGCCATGCAACTGAACTCAAGACCACACGTCTCTTCCCGGCCTGCTGAGAAACAGGCTGCCGTGTAGGCCCTTCGTAACACTTCTTGGCATGTAGACTCCAAGGCGACACACTGTCCTCTTCCTTGGAGAAATACGGTGCCCCAGCTTGCTAACGCTCACGAAGGCAGTCCGAGCCAGTCTCATGTGCTGGGCCACTTGCATTCAGTGAGGAAAAGCCACCTGCATTGAGGTGAGCACTCTGCTCAGCGTTCTTCCCGGGAGCTCACAATTGCCGCCTCTCTAGGTTCAGCAGGATGTCGAAGTGAGTACCAACCTGAGCAAAGAGCACAATTCCTCACTTTGCTTTAGATTCAGCAGGAAGTCGAAGTGAGGACCAACCTGAGCAAAGAGCACAATTCCTCACGTTGCACTGGTAGTCGTCGTGAGAGGAATTGCCAACTACGCCTGGCTAAGGCCTTCCCTGTGTTAAGGAACCAGCCACACTTAGACGCCTTGAAAGGAAAATGTATTCAGCGAAGTTCCCATTGTGTCATGATGGCCAACCTTTGCAGCACCAGTACTGCAGGGACTTAGGTTTGCCGCTAACTAGGCTAGGTGACCCTGCATACAGAAGCAGGCGTTTCCCTTTGGTAGCTTGGATGCCGGTGTCTTAGGGGCTGCTTGCAAGACCCTGCTATTGCCCAGCAGCTATCCTCTGCCCCTACGCCTGTGTAGGAAGCGAGTATTCTAGCCTGATAAGCAGGGCTCTTGCAACTCTGGAGGAGCGATAATTCTGCAGCCCACGTTCGTCCTGGGAAACCGTGAGACGACCCTTGGCCTCAGTGTAGTGGCGAAATTTGCGCCGGACAAGTTCTGCCTGCCGCAGTTTCCATGAGTTCTCCACCGTTTGGGGGCTTAAATGGGGAGCGAGGAGAGCTGTCGGCTCTCACAGAACTCTGGCCTCCGCACTGTTTGCCATGCAACTGAACTCAAGACCACACGTCTCCTCTCGGCCTGCTGAGAAACAGGCCGCCGTGTAGGCCCTTGTCAACATTTCCTGGCATGCAGAGTCCAAGGCGACACACTGTCCTCTTCCTTGGAAACCTATGTTGCCCCAGCTTGCCAAAGGCTACTGAAGGCAGTCCTAACCAGTCTCGCGTGCTGGGCAACTTGGATTCAGTTACGAAAAGCCACCTGCATTGAGGTGAACACTCTGCTCAGCGTTCTTTCCGGGAGCTCACACTCGCCCCCTCTCTAGGTGAAGCGGGATGTCGAGGTGAGGTCCAAACTGAGCAAAGAGCACAATCGCTCACTTTGCAGTGGTAGTCGTCATAAGAGGCATTGCTTACGACGCCTTGCTAAGGTCTTCGGTCTGTTAGGGAAGTTGCCACACTTAGACGCCTTGAAAGGAAAATTTATTCAGCGAAGTTCCCAGTGTTTTGCGATGGCCTCCCTTCGCAGCGCCAATACAGCAGGGACTCAGGTTTGCTGCTAACTTGGCTAGGTGACCCTGCATACAGAAGCAGCCGTTTCCCTTTGGAAGCTTGGATCCCGGTGTCTTAGGGGCTGCTTGCAAGACCCTGCTATTGCCCAGCAGCTATCCTCTGCCCCTACGCCTGTGTAGGAAGCGAGTATTTTAGCCTGATAAGCAGGGCTCTTGCAACTCTGGAGGAGCGATAATTCTGCAGCCCACGTTCGTCCTGGGAAACCGTGAGACGACCCTTGGCCTCAGTGTAGTGGCGAAATTTGCGCCGGACAAGTTCTGCCTGCCGCAGTTTCCATGAGTTCTCCACCGTTTGGGGGCTTAAATGGGGAGCGAGGAGAGCTGTCGGCTCTCACAGAACTCTGGCCTCCGCACTGTTTGCCATGCAACTGAACTCAAGACCACACGTCTCCTCTCGGCCTGCTGAGAAACAGGCCGCCGTGTAGGCCCTTGTCAACATTTCCTGGCATGCAGAGTCCAAGGCGACACACTGTCCTCTTCCTTGGAAACCTATGTTGCCCCAGCTTGCCAAAGGCTACTGAAGGCAGTCCTAACCAGTCTCGCGTGCTGGGCAACTTGGATTCAGTTACGAAAAGCCACCTGCATTGAGGTGAACACTCTGCTCAGCGTTCTTTCCGGGAGCTCACACTCGCCCCCTCTCTAGGTGAAGCGGGATGTCGAGGTGAGGTCCAAACTGAGCAAAGAGCACAATCGCTCACTTTGCAGTGGTAGTCGTCATAAGAGGCATTGCTTACGACGCCTTGCTAAGGTCTTCGGTCTGTTAGGGAAGTTGCCACACTTAGACGCCTTGAAAGGAAAATTTATTCAGCGAAGTTCCCAGTGTTTTGCGATGGCCTCCCTTCGCAGCGCCAATACAGCAGGGACTCAGGTTTGCTGCTAACTTGGCTAGGTGACCCTGCATACAGAAGCAGCCGTTTCCCTTTGGAAGCTTGGATCCCGGTGTCTTAGGGGCTGCTTGCAAGACCCTGCTATTGCCCAGCAGCTATCCTCTGCCCCTACGCCTGTGTAGGAAGCGAGTATTTTAGCCTGATGAGCAGGGCTCTTGCAACTCTGGAGGAGCGATAATTCTGCAGCCCACGTTCGTCCTGGGAATCCGCAAGGCGAACCTTGGCCTCAGTGTAGTGGCGAAATTTGCGCCGGACAAGTTCTGCCTGCCGCAGTTTCCATGAGTTCTCCACCGTTTGGGGGCATAAATGGAGAGCGAGGAGAGCTGTCGGCTCTCACAGAACTCTGGCCTCCGCACTTTTTGCCATGCAACTGAACTGAAGACCACACGTCGCCTCCTGGCCTGCTGAGAAACAGGCCGCCGTGTAGGCCCTTGTCAGTATTTCCTGGTGTGCAGAGTCCAAGGCGACACACTGTCCTCTAGCTTGGAAACCTACGTTGCCCCAGCTTGCCAAAGGCTACCGAAGGCATTCCTAACCAGTCTCGCCTGCTGGGCAACTTGGATGTAGTTACGAAAAGCCACCTGCATTGAGGTGAACACTCTGCTCAGCGTTCTTTCCGGGAGCTCACACTCGCCCCCTCTCTAGGTGAAGCGGGATGTCGAGGTGAGGTCCAAACTGAGCAAAGAGCACCATCGCTCACTTTGCAGTGGTAGTCGTCGTAAGAGGCATTGCTTACGAAGCCTTGCTAAGGTTCGGTCTGTTAGGGAAGTTGCCACACTTAGACGCCTTGAAAGGAAAATTTATTCAGCGAAGTTCCAAGTGTTTTGCGATAGTCTCCCTTCGCAGCGCCAATACAGCAGGGACTCAGGTTTGCTGCTAACTTGGTTAGGTGACCCTGCATACAGAAGCAGTCCTTTCCCTTTGGAAGCTTGGATCTCGGTTTCTTAGTGGGGGCTTGCAGGACCCTGCTATTGCCCAGCAGCTATCCTCTGCCCCTATGCCTGTGTAGGAAGCGAGTATTCTAGCCTGAGAAGCAGGACTCTTGCAACTCTGGAGGAGCGATAATTCTGCAGCCCACGTTCGTCCTGGGAAACCGCGAGGCGACCCTTGGCCTCAGTGTAGTGGCGAAATTTGCGCCGGACAAGTTCTGCCTGCCGCAGTTTCCATGAGTTCTCCACCGTTTGGGGGCTTAAATGGAGAGCGAGGAGAGCTGTCGGCTCTCACAGAATTCTGGCCTCCGCACTGTTTGCCATGCAACTGAACTCAAGACCACACGTCTCCTCCCGGCCTGCTGAGAAACAGGCCGCCGTGTAGGCCATTCGTAACACTTCTTGGCATGTAGACTCCAAGGCGACACACTGTCCTCTTCCTTGGAAAAATAGGGTGCCCCAGCTTGCCAACGCTCACGAAGGCAGTCCGAGCCAGTCTCATGTGCTGGGCCACTTGCATTCAGTGAGGAAAAGCCACCTGCATTGAGGTGAGCACTCTGCTCAGCGTTCTTCCCGGGAGCTCACAATTGCCACCTCTCTAGGTTAAGCAGGAAGTCGAAGTGAGGACCAACCTGAGCAAAGAGCACAATTCCTCACTTTGCTTTAGGTTCAGAAGGAAGTCGAAGTGAGGACCAACCTGAGCAAAGAGCACAATTCCTCACGTTGCACTAGTAGTCCTCGTGAGAGGAATTGCCAACTACGCCTGGCTAAGGCCTTCCCTGTGTTAAGGAACCAGCCACACTTAGACGCCTTGAAAGGAAAATGTATTCAGCGAAGTTCCCATTGTTTGGCGATGGCCAACTTTTGCAGCGCCAGTACTGCAGGGACTTAGGTTTGCCGCTAACTAGGCTGGGTGACACGGCATACAGAAGCAGGCGTTTCTCTTTGGAAGCTTGGATCCCGGTGTCTTAGGGGCTGCTTGCAAGACCCTGCTATTGCCCAGCAACTATCCTCTGCCCCTACGCCTGTGTAGGAAGCGAGTATTCTAGCCTGAGAAGCAGAGCTCTTGCAACTCTGGAGGAGCGATAATTCTGCAGCCCACGTTCGTCCTGGGAAACCGTGAGACGACCCTTGGCCTCAGTGTAGTGGCGAAATTTGCGCCGGACAAGTTCTGCCTGCCGCAGTTTCCATGAGTTCTCCACCGTTTGGGGGCTTAAATGGGGAGCGAGGAGAGCTGTCGGCTCTCACAGAACTCTGGCCTCCGCACTGTTTGCCATGCAACTGAACTCAAGACCACACGTCTCCTCTCGGCCTGCTGAGAAACAGGCCGCCGTGTAGGCCCTTGTCAACATTTCCTGGCATGCAGAGTCCAAGGCGACACACTGTCCTCTTCCTTGGAAACCTATGTTGCCCCAGCTTGCCAAAGGCTACCGAAGGCAGTCCTAACCAGTCTCGCGTGCTGGGCAACTTGGATTCAGTTACGAAAAGCCACCTGCATTGAGGTGAACACTCTGCTCAGCGTTCTTTCCGGGAGCTCACACTCGCCCCCTCTCTAGGTGAAGCGGGATGTCGAGGTGAGGTCCAAACTGAGCAAAGAGCACAATCGCTCACTTTGCAGTGGTAGTCGTCATAAGAGGCATTGCTTACGACGCCTTGCTAAGGTCTTCGGTCTGTTAGGGAAGTTGCCACACTTAGACGCCTTGAAAGGAAAATTTATTCAGCGAAGTTCCCAGTGTTTTGCGATGGCCTCCCTTCGCAGCGCCAATACAGCAGGGACTCAGGTTTGCTGCTAACTTGGCTAGGTGACCCTGCATACAGAAGCAGCCGTTTCCCTTTGGAAGCTTGGATCCCGGTGTCTTAGGGGCTGCTTGCAAGACCCTGCTATTGCCCAGCAGCTATCCTCTGCCCCTACGCCTGTGTAGGAAGCGAGTATTTTAGCCTGATAAGCAGGGCTCTTGCAACTCTGGAGGAGCGATAATTCTGCAGCCCACGTTCGTCCTGGGAAACCGTGAGGCGACCCTTGGCCTCAGTGTAGTGGCGAAATTTGCGCCGGACAAGTTCTGCCTGCCGCAGTTTCCATGAGTTCTCCACCGTTTGGGGGCTTAAATGGGGAGCGAGGAGAGCTGTCGGCTCTCACAGAACTCTGGCCTCCGCACTGTTTGCCATGCAACTGAACTCAAGACCACACGTCTCCTCTCGGCCTGCTGAGAAACAGGCCGCCGTGTAGGCCCTTGTCAACATTTCCTGGCATGCAGAGTCCAAGGCGACACACTGTCCTCTTCCTTGGAAACCTATGTTGCCCCAGCTTGCCAAAGGCTACTGAAGGCAGTCCTAACCAGTCTCGCGTGCTGGGCAACTTGGATTCAGTTACGAAAAGCCACCTGCATTGAGGTGAACACTCTGCTCAGCGTTCTTTCCGGGAGCTCACACTCGCCCCCTCTCTAGGTGAAGCGGGATGTCGAGGTGAGGTCCAAACTGAGCAAAGAGCACAATCGCTCACTTTGCAGTGGTAGTCGTCATAAGAGGCATTGCTTACGACGCCTTGCTAAGGTCTTCGGTCTGTTAGGGAAGTTGCCACACTTAGACGCCTTGAAAGGAAAATTTATTCAGCGAAGTTCCCAGTGTTTTGCGATGGCCTCCCTTCGCAGCGCCAATACAGCAGGGACTCAGGTTTGCTGCTAACTTGGCTAGGTGACCCTGCATACAGAAGCAGCCGTTTCCCTTTGGAAGCTTGGATCCCGGTGTCTTAGGGGCTGCTTGCAAGACCCTGCTATTGCCCAGCAGCTATCCTCTGCCCCTACGCCTGTGTAGGAAGCGAGTATTTTAGCCTGATGAGCAGGGCTCTTGCAACTCTGGAGGAGCGATAATTCTGCAGCCCACGTTCGTCCTGGGAATCCGCAAGGCGAACCTTGGCCTCAGTGTAGTGGCGAAATTTGCGCCGGACAAGTTCTGCCTGCTGCAGTTTCCATGAGTTCTCCACCGTTTGGGGGCATAAATGGAGAGCGAGGAGAGCTGTCGGCTCTCACAGAACTCTGGCCTCCGCACTTTTTGCCATGCAACTGAACTGAAGACCACACGTCGCCTCCCGGCCTGCTGAGAAACAGGCCGCCGTGTAGGCCCTTGTCAGTATTTCCTGGTGTGCAGAGTCCAAGGCGACACACTGTCCTCTAGCTTGGAAACCTACGTTGCCCCAGCTTGCCAAAGGCTACCGAAGGCATTCCTAACCAGTCTCGCCTGCTGGGCAACTTGGATGTAGTTACGAAAAGCCACCTGCATTGAGGTGAACACTCTGCTCAGCGTTCTTTCCGGGAGCTCACACTCGCCCCCTCTGTAGCTGAAGCAGGATGTCGAGGTGAGGTCCAAACTGAGCAAAGAGCACCATCGCTCACTTTGCAGTGGTAGTCGTCGTAAGAGGCATTGCTTACGAAGCCTTGCTAAGGTTCGGTCTGTTAGGGAAGTTGCCACACTTAGACGCCTTGAAAGGAAAATTTATTCAGCGAAGTTCCAAGTGTTTTGCGATAGTCTCCCTTCGCAGCGCCAATACAGCAGGGACTCAGGTTTGCTGCTAACTTGGCTAGGTGACCCTGCATACAGAAGCAGTCCTTTCCCTTTGGAAGCTTGGATCTCGGTTTCTTAGTGGGGGCTTGCAGGACCCTGCTATTGCCCAGCAGCTATCCTCTGCCCCTATGCCTGTGTAGGAAGCGAGTATTCTAGCCTGAGAAGCAGGACTCTTGCAACTCTGGAGGAGCGATAATTCTGCAGCCCACGTTCGTCCTGGGAAACCGCGAGGCGACCCTTGGCCTCAGTGTAGTGGCGAAATTTGCGCCGGACAAGTTCTGCCTGCCTCAGTTTCCATGAGTTCTCCACCGTTTGGGGGCTTAAATGGAGAGCGAGGAGAGCTGTCGGCTCTCACAGAATTCTGGCCTCCGCACTGTTTGCCATGCAACTGAACTCAAGACCACACGTCTCCTCCCGGCCTGCTGAGAAACAGGCCGCCGTGTAGGCCATTCGTAACACTTCTTGGCATGTAGACTCCAAGGCGACACACTGTCCTCTTCCTTGGAAAAATAGGGTGCCCCAGCTTGCCAACGCTCACGAAGGCAGTCTGAGCCAGTCTCATGTGCTGGGCCACTTGCATTCAGTGAGGAAAAGCCACCTGCATTGAGGTGAGCACTCTGCTCAGCGTTCTTCCCGGGAGCTCACAATTGCCACCTCTCTAGGTTAAGCAGGAAGTCGAAGTGAGGACCAACCTGAGCAAAGAGCACAATTCCTCACTTTGCTTTAGGTTCAGAAGGAAGTCGAAGTGAGGACCAACCTGAGCAAAGAGCACAATTCCTCACGTTGCACTAGTAGTCCTCGTGAGAGGAATTGCCAACTACGCCTGGCTAAGGCCTTCCCTGTGTTAAGGAACCAGCCACACTTAGACGCCTTGAAAGGAAAATGTATTCAGCGAAGTTCCCATTGTTTGGCGATGGCCAACTTTTGCAGCGCCAGTACTGCAGGGACTTAGGTTTGCCGCTAACTAGGCTGGGTGACACGGCATACAGAAGCAGGCGTTTCTCTTTGGAAGCTTGGATCCCGGTGTCTTAGGGGCTGCTTGCAAGACCCTGCTATTGCCCAGCAACTATCCTCTGCCCCTACGCCTGTGTAGGAAGCGAGTATTCTAGCCTGAGAAGCAGAGCTCTTGCAACTCTGGAGGAGCGATAATTCTGCAGCCCACGTTCGTCCTGGGAAACCGTGAGACGACCCTTGGCCTCAGTGTAGTGGCGAAATTTGCGCCGGACAAGTTCTGCCTGCCGCAGTTTCCATGAGTTCTCCACCGTTTGGGGGCATAAATGGAGAGCGAGGAGAGCTGTCGGCTCTCACAGAACTCTGGCCTCCGCACTTTTTGCCATGCAACTGAACTGAAGACCACACGTCGCCTCCCGGCCTGCTGAGAAACAGGCCACCGTGTAGGCCCTTGTCAGTATTTCCTGGTGTGCAGAGTCCAAGGCGACACACTGTCCTCTAGCTTGGAATCCTACGTTGCCCCAGCTTGCCAAAGGCTACCGAAGGCATTCCTAACCAGTCTCGCCTGCTGGGCAACTTGGATGTAGTTACGAAAAGCCACCTGCATTGAGGTGAACACTCTGCTCAGCGTTCTTTCCGGGAGCTCACACTCGCCCCCTCTGTAGCTGAAGCAGGATGTCGAGGTGAGGTCCAAACTGAGCAAAGAGCACCATCGCTCACTTTGCAGTGGTAGTCGTCGTAAGAGGCATTGCTTACGAAGCCTTGCTAAGGTTCGGTCTGTTAGGGAAGTTGCCACACTTAGACGCCTTGAAAGGAAAATTTATTCAGCGAAGTTCCAAGTGTTTTGCGATAGTCTCCCTTCGCAGCGCCAATACAGCAGGGACTCAGGTTTGCTGCTAACTTGGCTAGGTGACCCTGCATACAGAAGCAGTCCTTTCCCTTTGGAAGCTTGGATCTCGGTTTCTTAGTGGGGGCTTGCAGGACCCTGCTATTGCCCAGCAGCTATCCTCTGCCCCTATGCCTGTGTAGGAAGCGAGTATTCTAGCCTGAGAAGCAGGACTCTTGCAACTCTGGAGGAGCGATAATTCTGCAGCCCACGTTCGTCCTGGGAAACCGCGAGGCGACCCTTGGCCTCAGTGTAGTGGCGAAATTTGCGCCGGACAAGTTCTGCCTGCCGCAGTTTCCATGAGTTCTCCACCGTTTGGGGGCTTAAATGGAGAGCGAGGAGAGCTGTCGGCTCTCACAGAATTCTGGCCTCCGCACTGTTTGCCATGCAACTGAACTCAAGACCACACGTCTCCTCCCGGCCTGCTGAGAAACAGGCCGCCGTGTAGGCCATTCGTAACACTTCTTGGCATGTAGACTCCAAGGCGACACACTGTCCTCTTCCTTGGAAAAATAGGGTGCCCCAGCTTGCCAACGCTCACGAAGGCAGTCTGAGCCAGTCTCATGTGCTGGGCCACTTGCATTCAGTGAGGAAAAGCCACCTGCATTGAGGTGAGCACTCTGCTCAGCGTTCTTCCCGGGAGCTCACAATTGCCACCTCTCTAGGTTAAGCAGGAAGTCGAAGTGAGGACCAACCTGAGCAAAGAGCACAATTCCTCACTTTGCTTTAGGTTCAGAAGGAAGTCGAAGTGAGGACCAACCTGAGCAAAGAGCACAATTCCTCACGTTGCACTAGTAGTCCTCGTGAGAGGAATTGCCAACTACGCCTGGCTAAGGCCTTCCCTGTGTTAAGGAACCAGCCACACTTAGACGCCTTGAAAGGAAAATGTATTCAGCGAAGTTCCCATTGTTTGGCGATGGCCAACTTTTGCAGCGCCAGTACTGCAGGGACTTAGGTTTGCCGCTAACTAGGCTGGGTGACACGGCATACAGAAGCAGGCGTTTCTCTTTGGAAGCTTGGATCCCGGTGTCTTAGGGGCTGCTTGCAAGACCCTGCTATTGCCCAGCAACTATCCTCTGCCCCTACGCCTGTGTAGGAAGCGAGTATTCTAGCCTGAGAAGCAGAGCTCTTGCAACTCTGGAGGAGCGATAATTCTGCAGCCCACGTTCGTCCTGGGAAACCGTGAGACGACCCTTGGCCTCAGTGTAGTGGCGAAATTTGCGCCGGACAAGTTCTGCCTGCCGCAGTTTCCATGAGTTCTCCACCGTTTGGGGGCTTAAATGGGGAGCGAGGAGAGCTGTCGGCTCTCACAGAACTCTGGCCTCCGCACTGTTTGCCATGCAACTGAACTCAAGACCACACGTCTCCTCTCGGCCTGCTGAGAAACAGGCCGCCGTGTAGGCCCTTGTCAACATTTCCTGGCATGCAGAGTCCAAGGCGACACACTGTCCTCTTCCTTGGAAACCTATGTTGCCCCAGCTTGCCAAAGGCTACTGAAGGCAGTCCTAACCAGTCTCGCGTGCTGGGCAACTTGGATTCAGTTACGAAAAGCCACCTGCATTGAGGTGAACACTCTGCTCAGCGTTCTTTCCGGGAGCTCACACTCGCCCCCTCTCTAGGTGAAGCGGGATGTCGAGGTGAGGTCCAAACTGAGCAAAGAGCACAATCGCTCACTTTGCAGTGGTAGTCGTCATAAGAGGCATTGCTTACGACGCCTTGCTAAGGTCTTCGGTCTGTTAGGGAAGTTGCCACACTTAGACGCCTTGAAAGGAAAATTTATTCAGCGAAGTTCCCAGTGTTTTGCGATGGCCTCCCTTCGCAGCGCCAATACAGCAGGGACTCAGGTTTGCTGCTAACTTGGCTAGGTGACCCTGCATACAGAAGCAGCCGTTTCCCTTTGGAAGCTTGGATCCCGGTGTCTTAGGGGCTGCTTGCAAGACCCTGCTATTGCCCAGCAGCTATCTTCTGCCCCTACGCCTGTGTAGGAAGCGAGTATTTTAGCCTGATAAGCAGGGCTCTTGCAACTCTGGAGGAGCGATAATTCTGCAGCCCACGTTCGTCCTGGGAAACCGTGAGACGACCCTTGGCCTCAGTGTAGTGGCGAAATTTGCGCCGGACAAGTTCTGCCTGCCGCAGTTTCCATGAGTTCTCCACCGTTTGGGGGCTTAAATGGGGAGCGAGGAGAGCTGTCGGCTCTCACAGAACTCTGGCCTCCGCACTGTTTGCCATGCAACTGAACTCAAGACCACACGTCTCCTCTCGGCCTGCTGAGAAACAGGCCGCCGTGTAGGCCCTTGTCAACATTTCCTGGCATGCAGAGTCCAAGGCGACACACTGTCCTCTTCCTTGGAAACCTATGTTGCCCCAGCTTGCCAAAGGCTACCGAAGGCAGTCCTAACCAGTCTCGCGTGCTGGGCAACTTGGATTCAGTTACGAAAAGCCACCTGCATTGAGGTGAACACTCTGCTCAGCGTTCTTTCCGGGAGCTCACACTCGCCCCCTCTCTAGGTGAAGCGGGATGTCGAGGTGAGGTCCAAACTGAGCAAAGAGCACAATCGCTCACTTTGCAGTGGTAGTCGTCATAAGAGGCATTGCTTACGACGCCTTGCTAAGGTCTTCGGTCTGTTAGGGAAGTTGCCACACTTAGACGCCTTGAAAGGAAAATTTATTCAGCGAAGTTCCCAGTGTTTTGCGATGGCCTCCCTTCGCAGCGCCAATACAGCAGGGACTCAGGTTTGCTGCTAACTTGGCTAGGTGACCCTGCATACAGAAGCAGCCGTTTCCCTTTGGAAGCTTGGATCCCGGTGTCTTAGGGGCTGCTTGCAAGACCCTGCTATTGCCCAGCAGCTATCCTCTGCCCCTACGCCTGTGTAGGAAGCGAGTATTTTAGCCTGATAAGCAGGGCTCTTGCAACTCTGGAGGAGCGATAATTCTGCAGCCCACGTTCGTCCTGGGAAACCGTGAGACGACCCTTGGCCTCAGTGTAGTGGCGAAATTTGCGCCGGACAAGTTCTGCCTGCCGCAGTTTCCATGAGTTCTCCACCGTTTGGGGGCTTAAATGGGGAGCGAGGAGAGCTGTCGGCTCTCACAGAACTCTGGCCTCCGCACTGTTTGCCATGCAACTGAACTCAAGACCACACGTCTCCTCTCGGCCTGCTGAGAAACAGGCCGCCGTGTAGGCCCTTGTCAACATTTCCTGGCATGCAGAGTCCAAGGCGACACACTGTCCTCTTCCTTGGAAACCTATGTTGCCCCAGCTTGCCAAAGGCTACTGAAGGCAGTCCTAACCAGTCTCGCGTGCTGGGCAACTTGGATTCAGTTACGAAAAGCCACCTGCATTGAGGTGAACACTCTGCTCAGCGTTCTTTCCGGGAGCTCACACTCGCCCCCTCTCTAGGTGAAGCGGGATGTCGAGGTGAGGTCCAAACTGAGCAAAGAGCACAATCGCTCACTTTGCAGTGGTAGTCGTCATAAGAGGCATTGCTTACGACGCCTTGCTAAGGTCTTCGGTCTGTTAGGGAAGTTGCCACACTTAGACGCCTTGAAAGGAAAATTTATTCAGCGAAGTTCCCAGTGTTTTGCGATGGCCTCCCTTCGCAGCGCCAATACAGCAGGGACTCAGGTTTGCTGCTAACTTGGCTAGGTGACCCTGCATACAGAAGCAGCCGTTTCCCTTTGGAAGCTTGGATCCCGGTGTCTTAGGGGCTGCTTGCAAGACCCTGCTATTGCCCAGCAGCTATCCTCTGCCCCTACGCCTGTGTAGGAAGCGAGTATTTTACCTGATGAGCAGGGCTCTTGCAACTCTGGAGGAGCGATAATTCTGCAGCCCACGTTCGTCCTGGGAATCCGCAAGGCGAACCTTGGCCTCAGTGTAGTGGCGAAATTTGCGCCGGACAAGTTCTGCCTGCTGCAGTTTCCATGAGTTCTCCACCGTTTGGGGGCATAAATGGAGAGCGAGGAGAGCTGTCGGCTCTCACAGAACTCTGGCCTCCGCACTTTTTGCCATGCAACTGAACTGAAGACCACACGTCGCCTCCCGGCCTGCTGAGAAACAGGCCGCCGTGTAGGCCCTTGTCAGTATTTCCTGGTGTGCAGAGTCCAAGGCGACACACTGTCCTCTAGCTTGGAAACCTACGTTGCCCCAGCTTGCCAAAGGCTACCGAAGGCATTCCTAACCAGTCTCGCCTGCTGGGCAACTTGGATGTAGTTACGAAAAGCCACCTGCATTGAGGTGAACACTCTGCTCAGCGTTCTTTCCGGGAGCTCACACTCGCCCCCTCTGTAGCTGAAGCAGGATGTCGAGGTGAGGTCCAAACTGAGCAAAGAGCACCATCGCTCACTTTGCAGTGGTAGTCGTCGTAAGAGGCATTGCTTACGAAGCCTTGCTAAGGTTCGGTCTGTTAGGGAAGTTGCCACACTTAGACGCCTTGAAAGGAAAATTTATTCAGCGAAGTTCCAAGTGTTTTGCGATAGTCTCCCTTCGCAGCGCCAATACAGCAGGGACTCAGGTTTGCTGCTAACTTGGCTAGGTGACCCTGCATACAGAAGCAGTCCTTTCCCTTTGGAAGCTTGGATCTCGGTTTCTTAGTGGGGGCTTGCAGGACCCTGCTATTGCCCAGCAGCTATCCTCTGCCCCTATGCCTGTGTAGGAAGCGAGTATTCTAGCCTGAGAAGCAGGACTCTTGCAACTCTGGAGGAGCGATAATTCTGCAGCCCACGTTCGTCCTGGGAAACCGCGAGGCGACCCTTGGCCTCAGTGTAGTGGCGAAATTTGCGCCGGACAAGTTCTGCCTGCCTCAGTTTCCATGAGTTCTCCACCGTTTGGGGGCTTAAATGGAGAGCGAGGAGAGCTGTCGGCTCTCACAGAATTCTGGCCTCCGCACTGTTTGCCATGCAACTGAACTCAAGACCACACGTCTCCTCCCGGCCTGCTGAGAAACAGGCCGCCGTGTAGGCCATTCGTAACACTTCTTGGCATGTAGACTCCAAGGCGACACACTGTCCTCTTCCTTGGAAAAATAGGGTGCCCCAGCTTGCCAACGCTCACGAAGGCAGTCTGAGCCAGTCTCATGTGCTGGGCCACTTGCATTCAGTGAGGAAAAGCCACCTGCATTGAGGTGAGCACTCTGCTCAGCGTTCTTCCCGGGAGCTCACAATTGCCACCTCTCTAGGTTAAGCAGGAAGTCGAAGTGAGGACCAACCTGAGCAAAGAGCACAATTCCTCACTTTGCTTTAGGTTCAGAAGGAAGTCGAAGTGAGGACCAACCTGAGCAAAGAGCACAATTCCTCACGTTGCACTAGTAGTCCTCGTGAGAGGAATTGCCAACTACGCCTGGCTAAGGCCTTCCCTGTGTTAAGGAACCAGCCACACTTAGACGCCTTGAAAGGAAAATGTATTCAGCGAAGTTCCCATTGTTTGGCGATGGCCAACTTTTGCAGCGCCAGTACTGCAGGGACTTAGGTTTGCCGCTAACTAGGCTGGGTGACACGGCATACAGAAGCAGGCGTTTCTCTTTGGAAGCTTGGATCCCGGTGTCTTAGGGGCTGCTTGCAAGACCCTGCTATTGCCCAGCAACTATCCTCTGCCCCTACGCCTGTGTAGGAAGCGAGTATTCTAGCCTGAGAAGCAGAGCTCTTGCAACTCTGGAGGAGCGATAATTCTGCAGCCCACGTTCGTCCTGGGAAACCGTGAGACGACCCTTGGCCTCAGTGTAGTGGCGAAATTTGCGCCGGACAAGTTCTGCCTGCCGCAGTTTCCATGAGTTCTCCACCGTTTGGGGGCATAAATGGAGAGCGAGGAGAGCTGTCGGCTCTCACAGAACTCTGGCCTCCGCACTTTTTGCCATGCAACTGAACTGAAGACCACACGTCGCCTCCCGGCCTGCTGAGAAACAGGCCACCGTGTAGGCCCTTGTCAGTATTTCCTGGTGTGCAGAGTCCAAGGCGACACACTGTCCTCTAGCTTGGAATCCTACGTTGCCCCAGCTTGCCAAAGGCTACCGAAGGCATTCCTAACCAGTCTCGCCTGCTGGGCAACTTGGATGTAGTTACGAAAAGCCACCTGCATTGAGGTGAACACTCTGCTCAGCGTTCTTTCCGGGAGCTCACACTCGCCCCCTCTGTAGCTGAAGCAGGATGTCGAGGTGAGGTCCAAACTGAGCAAAGAGCACCATCGCTCACTTTGCAGTGGTAGTCGTCGTAAGAGGCATTGCTTACGAAGCCTTGCTAAGGTTCGGTCTGTTAGGGAAGTTGCCACACTTAGACGCCTTGAAAGGAAAATTTATTCAGCGAAGTTCCAAGTGTTTTGCGATAGTCTCCCTTCGCAGCGCCAATACAGCAGGGACTCAGGTTTGCTGCTAACTTGGCTAGGTGACCCTGCATACAGAAGCAGTCCTTTCCCTTTGGAAGCTTGGATCTCGGTTTCTTAGTGGGGGCTTGCAGGACCCTGCTATTGCCCAGCAGCTATCCTCTGCCCCTATGCCTGTGTAGGAAGCGAGTATTCTAGCCTGAGAAGCAGGACTCTTGCAACTCTGGAGGAGCGATAATTCTGCAGCCCACGTTCGTCCTGGGAAACCGCGAGGCGACCCTTGGCCTCAGTGTAGTGGCGAAATTTGCGCCGGACAAGTTCTGCCTGCCGCAGTTTCCATGAGTTCTCCACCGTTTGGGGGCTTAAATGGAGAGCGAGGAGAGCTGTCGGCTCTCACAGAATTCTGGCCTCCGCACTGTTTGCCATGCAACTGAACTCAAGACCACACGTCTCCTCCCGGCCTGCTGAGAAACAGGCCGCCGTGTAGGCCATTCGTAACACTTCTTGGCATGTAGACTCCAAGGCGACACACTGTCCTCTTCCTTGGAAAAATAGGGTGCCCCAGCTTGCCAACGCTCACGAAGGCAGTCTGAGCCAGTCTCATGTGCTGGGCCACTTGCATTCAGTGAGGAAAAGCCACCTGCATTGAGGTGAGCACTCTGCTCAGCGTTCTTCCCGGGAGCTCACAATTGCCACCTCTCTAGGTTAAGCAGGAAGTCGAAGTGAGGACCAACCTGAGCAAAGAGCACAATTCCTCACTTTGCTTTAGGTTCAGAAGGAAGTCGAAGTGAGGACCAACCTGAGCAAAGAGCACAATTCCTCACGTTGCACTAGTAGTCCTCGTGAGAGGAATTGCCAACTACGCCTGGCTAAGGCCTTCCCTGTGTTAAGGAACCAGCCACACTTAGACGCCTTGAAAGGAAAATGTATTCAGCGAAGTTCCCATTGTTTGGCGATGGCCAACTTTTGCAGCGCCAGTACTGCAGGGACTTAGGTTTGCCGCTAACTAGGCTGGGTGACACGGCATACAGAAGCAGGCGTTTCTCTTTGGAAGCTTGGATCCCGGTGTCTTAGGGGCTGCTTGCAAGACCCTGCTATTGCCCAGCAACTATCCTCTGCCCCTACGCCTGTGTAGGAAGCGAGTATTCTAGCCTGAGAAGCAGAGCTCTTGCAACTCTGGAGGAGCGATAATTCTGCAGCCCACGTTCGTCCTGGGAAACCGTGAGACGACCCTTGGCCTCAGTGTAGTGGCGAAATTTGCGCCGGACAAGTTCTGCCTGCCGCAGTTTCCATGAGTTCTCCACCGTTTGGGGGCTTAAATGGGGAGCGAGGAGAGCTGTCGGCTCTCACAGAACTCTGGCCTCCGCACTGTTTGCCATGCAACTGAACTCAAGACCACACGTCTCCTCTCGGCCTGCTGAGAAACAGGCCGCCGTGTAGGCCCTTGTCAACATTTCCTGGCATGCAGAGTCCAAGGCGACACACTGTCCTCTTCCTTGGAAACCTATGTTGCCCCAGCTTGCCAAAGGCTACTGAAGGCAGTCCTAACCAGTCTCGCGTGCTGGGCAACTTGGATTCAGTTACGAAAAGCCACCTGCATTGAGGTGAACACTCTGCTCAGCGTTCTTTCCGGGAGCTCACACTCGCCCCCTCTCTAGGTGAAGCGGGATGTCGAGGTGAGGTCCAAACTGAGCAAAGAGCACAATCGCTCACTTTGCAGTGGTAGTCGTCATAAGAGGCATTGCTTACGACGCCTTGCTAAGGTCTTCGGTCTGTTAGGGAAGTTGCCACACTTAGACGCCTTGAAAGGAAAATTTATTCAGCGAAGTTCCCAGTGTTTTGCGATGGCCTCCCTTCGCAGCGCCAATACAGCAGGGACTCAGGTTTGCTGCTAACTTGGCTAGGTGACCCTGCATACAGAAGCAGCCGTTTCCCTTTGGAAGCTTGGATCCCGGTGTCTTAGGGGCTGCTTGCAAGACCCTGCTATTGCCCAGCAGCTATCCTCTGCCCCTACGCCTGTGTAGGAAGCGAGTATTTTAGCCTGATAAGCAGGGCTCTTGCAACTCTGGAGGAGCGATAATTCTGCAGCCCACGTTCGTCCTGGGAAACCGTGAGACGACCCTTGGCCTCAGTGTAGTGGCGAAATTTGCGCCGGACAAGTTCTGCCTGCCGCAGTTTCCATGAGTTCTCCACCGTTTGGGGGCTTAAATGGGGAGCGAGGAGAGCTGTCGGCTCTCACAGAACTCTGGCCTCCGCACTGTTTGCCATGCAACTGAACTCAAGACCACACGTCTCCTCTCGGCCTGCTGAGAAACAGGCCGCCGTGTAGGCCCTTGTCAACATTTCCTGGCATGCAGAGTCCAAGGCGACACACTGTCCTCTTCCTTGGAAACCTATGTTGCCCCAGCTTGCCAAAGGCTACTGAAGGCAGTCCTAACCAGTCTCGCGTGCTGGGCAACTTGGATTCAGTTACGAAAAGCCACCTGCATTGAGGTGAACACTCTGCTCAGCGTTCTTTCCGGGAGCTCACACTCGCCCCCTCTCTAGGTGAAGCGGGATGTCGAGGTGAGGTCCAAACTGAGCAAAGAGCACAATCGCTCACTTTGCAGTGGTAGTCGTCATAAGAGGCATTGCTTACGACGCCTTGCTAAGGTCTTCGGTCTGTTAGGGAAGTTGCCACACTTAGACGCCTTGAAAGGAAAATTTATTCAGCGAAGTTCCCAGTGTTTTGCGATGGCCTCCCTTCGCAGCGCCAATACAGCAGGGACTCAGGTTTGCTGCTAACTTGGCTAGGTGACCCTGCATACAGAAGCAGCCGTTTCCCTTTGGAAGCTTGGATCCCGGTGTCTTAGGGGCTGCTTGCAAGACCCTGCTATTGCCCAGCAGCTATCCTCTGCCCCTACGCCTGTGTAGGAAGCGAGTATTTTAGCCTGATAAGCAGGGCTCTTGCAACTCTGGAGGAGCGATAATTCTGCAGCCCACGTTCGTCCTGGGAAACCGTGAGACGACCCTTGGCCTCAGTGTAGTGGCGAAATTTGCGCCGGACAAGTTCTGCCTGCCGCAGTTTCCATGAGTTCTCCACCGTTTGGGGGCTTAAATGGGGAGCGAGGAGAGCTGTCGGCTCTCACAGAACTCTGGCCTCCGCACTGTTTGCCATGCAACTGAACTCAAGACCACACGTCTCCTCTCGGCCTGCTGAGAAACAGGCCGCCGTGTAGGCCCTTGTCAACATTTCCTGGCATGCAGAGTCCAAGGCGACACACTGTCCTCTTCCTTGGAAACCTATGTTGCCCCAGCTTGCCAAAGGCTACTGAAGGCAGTCCTAACCAGTCTCGCGTGCTGGGCAACTTGGATTCAGTTACGAAAAGCCACCTGCATTGAGGTGAACACTCTGCTCAGCGTTCTTTCCGGGAGCTCACACTCGCCCCCTCTCTAGGTGAAGCGGGATGTCGAGGTGAGGTCCAAACTGAGCAAAGAGCACAATCGCTCACTTTGCAGTGGTAGTCGTCATAAGAGGCATTGCTTACGACGCCTTGCTAAGGTCTTCGGTCTGTTAGGGAAGTTGCCACACTTAGACGCCTTGAAAGGAAAATTTATTCAGCGAAGTTCCCAGTGTTTTGCGATGGCCTCCCTTCGCAGCGCCAATACAGCAGGGACTCAGGTTTGCTGCTAACTTGGCTAGGTGACCCTGCATACAGAAGCAGCCGTTTCCCTTTGGAAGCTTGGATCCCGGTGTCTTAGGGGCTGCTTGCAAGACCCTGCTATTGCCCAGCAGCTATCCTCTGCCCCTACGCCTGTGTAGGAAGCGAGTATTTTAGCCTGATGAGCAGGGCTCTTGCAACTCTGGAGGAGCGATAATTCTGCAGCCCACGTTCGTCCTGGGAATCCGCAAGGCGAACCTTGGCCTCAGTGTAGTGGCGAAATTTGCGCCGGACAAGTTCTGCCTGCTGCAGTTTCCATGAGTTCTCCACCGTTTGGGGGCATAAATGGAGAGCGAGGAGAGCTGTCGGCTCTCACAGAACTCTGGCCTCCGCACTTTTTGCCATGCAACTGAACTCAAGACCACACGTCGCCTCCCGGCCTGCTGAGAAACAGGCCGCCGTGTAGGCCCTTGTCAGTATTTCCTGGTGTGCAGAGTCCAAGGCGACACACTGTCCTCTAGCTTGGAAACCTACGTTGCCCCAGCTTGCCAAAGGCTACCGAAGGCATTCCTAACCAGTCTCGCCTGCTGGGCAACTTGGATGTAGTTACGAAAAGCCACCTGCATTGAGGTGAACACTCTGCTCAGCGTTCTTTCCGGGAGCTCACACTCGCCCCCTCTGTAGCTGAAGCAGGATGTCGAGGTGAGGTCCAAACTGAGCAAAGAGCACCATCGCTCACTTTGCAGTGGTAGTCGTCGTAAGAGGCATTGCTTACGAAGCCTTGCTAAGGTTCGGTCTGTTAGGGAAGTTGCCACACTTAGACGCCTTGAAAGGAAAATTTATTCAGCGAAGTTCCAAGTGTTTTGCGATAGTCTCCCTTCGCAGCGCCAATACAGCAGGGACTCAGGTTTGCTGCTAACTTGGCTAGGTGACCCTGCATACAGAAGCAGTCCTTTCCCTTTGGAAGCTTGGATCTCGGTTTCTTAGTGGGGGCTTGCAGGACCCTGCTATTGCCCAGCAGCTATCCTCTGCCCCTATGCCTGTGTAGGAAGCGAGTATTCTAGCCTGAGAAGCAGGACTCTTGCAACTCTGGAGGAGCGATAATTCTGCAGCCCACGTTCGTCCTGGGAAACCGCGAGGCGACCCTTGGCCTCAGTGTAGTGGCGAAATTTGCGCCGGACAAGTTCTGCCTGCCTCAGTTTCCATGAGTTCTCCACCGTTTGGGGGCTTAAATGGAGAGCGAGGAGAGCTGTCGGCTCTCACAGAATTCTGGCCTCCGCACTGTTTGCCATGCAACTGAACTCAAGACCACACGTCTCCTCCCGGCCTGCTGAGAAACAGGCCGCCGTGTAGGCCCTTGTCAGCATTTCCTTGTGTGCAGAGTCCAAGGCGACACACTGTCCTCTAGCTTGGAAACCTACGTTGCCCCAGCTTGCCAAAGGCTACCGAAGGCAGTCCTAACCAGTCTCGCGTGCTGGGCAACTTGGATTCAGTTACGAAAAGCCACCTGCATTGAGGTGAACACTCTGCTCAGCGTTCTTTCCGGGAGCTCACACTCGCCCCCTCTCTAGGTGAAGCGGGATGTCGAGGTGAGGTCCAAACTGAGCAAAGAGCACAATCGCTCACTTTGCAGTGGTAGTCGTCGTAAGAGGCATTGCTTACTATGCCTTGCTAAGGTCTTCAGTGTGATAGGGAAGTTGCCACACTTAGAGGCCTTGAAAGGAAAATTTATTCAGCGATGTTCCCAGTGTATTGCGATGGTCTCCCTTCGCAGCGCCAATACAGCAGGGACTCAGGTTTGCTACTAACTAAGCTAGGTGACCCTGCATACAGAAGCAGGCGTTTCCCTTTGGAAGCTTGGATCCCGGTCTCTTAGGGGCTGCTTCCAAGACCCTGCTATTGCCCAGCAGCTATCCTCTGCCCCTACGCCTGTGTAGGAAGCGAGTATTCTAGCCTGAGAAGCAGGACTCTTTCAACTCTGGAGGAGCGATAATTCTGCAGCCCACGTTCGTCCTAGGAAACCGCGAGGCGACCCTTGGCCTCAGTGTAGTGGCGAAATTTGCGCCGGACAAGTTCTGCCTGCCGCAGTTTCCATGAGTTCTCCACCGTTTGGGGGCTTAAATGGAGAGCGAGGAGAGCTGTCGGCTCTCACAGAATTCTGGCTTCCGCACTGTTTGCCATGCAACTGAACTCAAGACCACACGTCTCCTCCCGGCCTGCTGAGAAACAGGCCGCCGTGTAGGCCATTCGTAACACTTCTTGGCATGTAGACTCCAAGGCGACACACTGTCCTCTTCCTTGGAAAAATACGGTGCCCCAGCTTGCCAACGCTCACGAAGGCAGTCTGAGCCAGTCTCATGTGCTGAGCCACTTGCATTCAGTGAGGAAAACCACCTGCATTGAGGTGAGCACTCTGCTCAGCGTTCTTCCCGGGAGCTCACAATTGCCGCCTCTCTAGGTTAATCAGGAAGTCGAAGTGAGGACCAACCTGAGCAAAGAGCACAATTACTCACGTTGCACTAGTAGTCCTCGTGAGAGGAATTGCCAACTATGCCTGGTTAAGGCCTTCCCTGTGTTAAGGAACCAGCCACACTTAGATGCCTTGAAAGGAAAATGTATTCAGCAAAGTTCCCATTGTTTGGCGATGGCCCACCTTTCCCGCGCCAGTACTGCAGGGACTTAGGTTTGCCGCTAACTATGCTAGGTGACCCTGCATACAGAAGCAGGCATTTCCCTTTGGAATATTGGATCTCAGTTTCTTAGCGGGGGCTTCCAAGACCCTGCTATTGCTCAACAACTATCCTCTGCCCCTAGGCCTGTGTAGGAAGCGAGTATTCTAGCCTGAGAAGCAGGACTCTTGCAACTCTGGAGGAGCGATAATTCTGCAGCCCACGTTCGTCCTGGGAAACCACGAGGCGACCCTTGGCCTCAGTGTAGTGGCGAAATTTGCGCCGGACAAGTTCTGCCTGCCGCAGTTTCCATGAGTTCTCCACCGTTTGGGGGCTTAAATGGGGTGCGAGGAGAGCTGTCAGCTCTCACAGAACTCTGGCCTCCGCACTGTTTGCCATGCAACTGAACTCAAGACCACACGTCTCTTCCCGGCCTGCTGAGAAACAGGCTGCCGTGTAGGCCCTTCGTAACACTTCTTGGCATGTAGACTCCAAGGCGACACACTGTCCTCTTCCTTGGAGAAATACGGTGCCCCAGCTTGCTAACGCTCACGAAGGCAGTCCGAGCCAGTCTCATGTGCTGGGCCACTTGCATTCAGTGAGGAAAAGCCACCTGCATTGAGGTGAGCACTCTGCTCAGCGTTCTTCCCGGGAGCTCACAATTGCCGCCTCTCTAGGTTCAGCAGGATGTCGAAGTGAGTACCAACCTGAGCAAAGAGCACAATTCCTCACTTTGCTTTAGATTCAGCAGGAAGTCGAAGTGAGGACCAACCTGAGCAAAGAGCACAATTCCTCACGTTGAACTGGTAGTCGTCGTGAGAGGAATTGCCAACTACGCCTGGCTAAGGCCTTCCCTGTGTTAAGGAACCAGCCACACTTAGACGCCTTGAAAGGAAAATGTATTCAGCGAAGTTCCCATTGTGTCATGATGGCCAACCTTTGCAGCACCAGTACTGCAGGGACTTAGGTTTGCCGCTAACTAGGCTAGGTGACCCTGCATACAGAAGCAGGCGTTTCCCTTTGGAAGCTTGGATGCCAGTTTCTTAGGGGGGGCTTCTAAGACCCTGCTATTGCCCAGCAACTATCCTCTGCCCCTACGCCTGTGTACGAAGCGAGTATTCCAGCCTGAGAAGCAGGACTCTTGCAAATCTGGCGGAGCGATAATTCTGCAGCCCACGTTCGTCCTGGGAAACCACGAGGCGACCCTTGGCCTCAGTGTAGTGGCGAAATTTGCGCCAGACAAGTTCTGCCTGCCGCAGTTTCCATGAGTTCTCCACCCTTTGGGGGCTTAAATGGAGAGAGAGGAGAGCTGTCGGCTCTCACAGAACTCTGGCCACCGCACTGTTTGCCATGCAACTGAACTCAAGACCACACGTCGCCTCCCGGCCTGCTGAGAAACAGGCCGCCGTGTAGGCCTTTGTCAGCATTTCCTTGTGTGCAGAGTCCAAGGCGACACACTGTCCTCTAGCTTGGGAACCTACGTTGCCCCAGCTTGCCAAAGGCTACCGAAGGCAGTCCTAACCAGTCTCGCGTGCTGGGCAACTTGGATTCAGTTACGAAAAGCCACCTGCATTGAGGTGAACACTCTGCTCAGCGTTCTTTCCGGGAGCTCACACTCGCCCCCTCTCTAGGTGAAGCGGGATGTCGAGGTGAGTTCCAAACTGAGCAAAGAGCACAATCGCTCACTTTGCAGTGGTAGTCGTCGTAAGAGGCATTGCTTACTATGCCTTGCTAAGGTCTTCAGTGTGATAGGGAAGTTGCCACACTTAGAGGCCTTGAAAGGAAAATTTATTCAGCGATGTTCCCAGTGTATTGCGATGGTCTCCCTTCGCAGCGCCAATACAGCAGGGACTCAGGTTTGCTACTAACTAGGCTAGGTGACCCTGCATACAGAAGCAGGCGTTTCCCTTTGGAAGATTGGATCCCGGTCTCTTAGGGGCTGCTTCCAAGACCCTGCTATTGCCCAGCAGCTATTCTCTGCCCCTACGTCTGAGTAGGAAGCAAGTATTTTCGCCTGAGAAGCAGGGCTCTTTCAACTCTGGAGGAGCGATAACTCTGAAGCCCACCTTCCTCCTGGGAAACCGCGAGGCGACACTTGGCCTCAGTGTAGTGGCGAAATTTGCGCCGGACAAGTTCTGCCTGCCGCAGTTTCCATGAGTTCTCCACCCTTTGGGGGCTTAAATAGAGAGCGAGGAGAGCTGTCGGCTCTCACAGAACTCTGGCCTCCGCACTGTTTACCATGCAACTGAACTCAGGACCACACGTCTCCTCCCGGCCTGCTGAGAAACAGGCCACCGTGTAGGTCCTTCGTAACACTTCTTGGCATGTAGAATCCAAGGCGACACACTGTCCTCTTCCATGGAAAAATATGGTGCCCCAGCTTGCCAACGCACACGAAGGCAGTCCGAGCCAGTCTCATGTGCTGGGCCACTTGCATTCAGTGAGGAAAAGCCACCTGCATTGAGGTGAGCACTCTGCTCAGCGTTCTTCCCGGGAGCTCACAATTGCCGCCTCTCTAGGTTAAGCAGGAAGGCGAAGTGAGGACCAACCTGAGCAAAGAGCACAATTCGTCACTTTGCCTTAGGTTCAGCAGGAAGTCGAAGTGAGGATCAACCTGAGCAAAGAGCACAATTCCTCACGTTGCACTAGTAGTCCTCGTGAGAGGAATTGCCAACTACGCCTGGCTAAGGCCTTCCCTGTGTTAAGGAACCAGCCACACTTAGACGCCTTGAAAGGAAAATGTATTCAGCGAAGTTCCCATTGTTTGGCGATGGCCAACCTTTGCAGCGCCAGTACTGCAGGGACTTAGGTTTGCCGCTAACTAGGCTGGGTGACACTGCATACAGAAGCAGGCGTTTCTCTTTGGAAGCTTGGATCTCAGTTTCTTAGGGGGGCTTCCAAGACCCTGCTATTGCCCAGCAACTATCCTCTGCCCCTACGCCTGTGTAGGAAGCGAGTATTCTAGCCTGAGAAGCAGAGCTCTTGCAACTCTGGAGGAGCGATAATTCTGCAGCCCACGTTCGTCCTGGGAAACCGTGAGACGACCCTTGGCCTCAGTGTAGTGGCGAAATTTGCGCCGGACAAGTTCTGCCTGCCGCAGTTTCCATGAGTTCTCCACCGTTTGGGGGCTTAAATGGGGAGCGAGGAGAGCTGTCGGCTCTCACAGAACTCTGGCCTCCGCACTGTTTGCCATGCAACTGAACTCAAGACCACACGTCTCCTCTCGGCCTGCTGAGAAACAGGCCGCCGTGTAGGCCCTTGTCAACATTTCCTGGCGTGCAGAGTCCAAGGTGACACACTGTCCTCTTCCTTGGAAACCTATGTTGCCCCAGCTTGCCAAAGGCTACTGAAGGCAGTCCTAACCAGTCTCGCGTGCTGGGCAACTTGGATTCAGTTACAAAAAGCCACCTGCATTGAGGTGAACACTCTGCTCAGCGTTCTTTCCGGGAGCTCACACTCGCCCCCTCTCTAGGCGAAGCGGGATGTCGAGGTGAGTTCCAAACTGAGCAAAGAGCACAATCGCTCACTTTGCAGTGGTAGTCGTCATAAGAGGCATTGCTTACGACGCCTTGCTAAGGTCTTCGGTCTGTTAGGGAAGTTGCCACACTTAGACGCCTTGAAAGGAAAATTTATTCAGCGAAGTTCCCAGTGTTTTGCGATGGTCTCCCTTTGCAGTGCCAATACAGCAGGGACTCAGGTTTGCTGCTAACTAGGCTAGGTGACCCTGCATTCAGAAGCACGCGTTTCCCTTTGGAAGCTTGGATCCCGGTCTCTTAGGGGAGGCTTCCAAGTCCCTGCTATTGCCTAGCAGCTATCCTCTGCCCCTACGCCTGTGTAGGAAGCGAGTATTTTAGCCTGAGAAGCAGGGCTGTTGCAACTCTGGAGGAGAGATAATTCTGCAGCCCACGTTCGTCCTGGGAAACCGAAAGGCGAACCTTGGCCTAAGAGTAGTGGCGAAATTTGCGCCGGACAAGTTCTGCCTGCCGCAGTTTCTATGAGTTCTCCACCGTTTGGTGGCATAAATGGAGAGCGAGGAGAGCTGTCGGCTCTCACATTACTCTGGCCTCCGCACTGTTTGCCATGCAACTGAACTAAGGACCACACGTCTCCTCCCAGCCTGCTGAGAAACAGGCCGCCGTGTAGGCCCTTGTCAACATTTCCTGGCGTGCAGTGTCCAAGGTGACACACTGTTCTCTTGCTTGGAAACCTACGTTGCCCCAGCTTGCCAAAGGCTACCGAAGGCAGTCCTAACCAGTCTCGCGTGCTGGGCAACTTGGATTCAGTTTCGAAAAGCCACCTGCATTGAGGTGAACACTCTGCTCAGCGTTCTTTCCGGGAGCTCACACTCGCCCCCTCTCTAGGTGAAGCGGGATGTCGAGGTGAGGTCCAAACTGAGCAAAGAGCACAATCGCTCACTTTGCAGTGGTAGTCGTCGTAAGAGGCATTGCTTACTATGCCTTGCTAAGGTCTTCAGTGTGATAGGGAAGTTGCCACACTTAGAGGCCTTGAAAGGAAAATTTATTCAGCGATGTTCCCAGTGTATTGCGATGGTCTCCCTTCGCAGCGCCAATACAGCAGGGACTCAGGTTTGCTACTAACTAAGCTAGGTGACCCTGCATACAGAAGCAGGCGTTTCCCTTTGGAAGCTTGGATCCCGGTCTCTTAGGGGCTGCTTCCAAGACCCTGCTATTGCCCAGCAGCTATCCTCTGCCCCTACGCCTGTGTAGGAAGCGAGTATTCTAGCCTGAGAAGCAGGACTCTTTCAACTCTGGAGGAGCGATAATTCTGCAGCCCACGTTCGTCCTAGGAAACCGCGAGGCGACCCTTGGCCTCAGTGTAGTGGCGAAATTTGCGCCGGACAAGTTCTGCCTGCCGCAGTTTCCATGAGTTCTCCACCGTTTGGGGGCTTAAATGGAGAGCGAGGAGAGCTGTCGGCTCTCACAGAATTCTGGCTTCCGCACTGTTTGCCATGCAACTGAACTCAAGACCACACGTCTCCTCCCGGCCTGCTGAGAAACAGGCCGCCGTGTAGGCCATTCGTAACACTTCTTGGCATGTAGACTCCAAGGCGACACACTGTCCTCTTCCTTGGAAAAATACGGTGCCCCAGCTTGCCAACGCTCACGAAGGCAGTCTGAGCCAGTCTCATGTGCTGAGCCACTTGCATTCAGTGAGGAAAACCACCTGCATTGAGGTGAGCACTCTGCTCAGCGTTCTTCCCGGGAGCTCACAATTGCCGCCTCTCTAGGTTAATCAGGAAGTCGAAGTGAGGACCAACCTGAGCAAAGAGCACAATTACTCACGTTGCACTAGTAGTCCTCGTGAGAGGAATTGCCAACTATGCCTGGTTAAGGCCTTCCCTGTGTTAAGGAACCAGCCACACTTAGATGCCTTGAAAGGAAAATGTATTCAGCAAAGTTCCCATTGTTTGGCGATGGCCCACCTTTCCCGCGCCAGTACTGCAGGGACTTAGGTTTGCCGCTAACTATGCTAGGTGACCCTGCATACAGAAGCAGGCATTTCCCTTTGGAATATTGGATCTCAGTTTCTTAGCGGGGGCTTCCAAGACCCTGCTATTGCTCAACAACTATCCTCTGCCCCTAGGCCTGTGTAGGAAGCGAGTATTCTAGCCTGAGAAGCAGGACTCTTGCAACTCTGGAGGAGCGATAATTCTGCAGCCCACGTTCGTCCTGGGAAACCACGAGGCGACCCTTGGCCTCAGTGTAGTGGCGAAATTTGCGCCGGACAAGTTCTGCCTGCCGCAGTTTCCATGAGTTCTCCACCGTTTGGGGGCTTAAATGGGGTGCGAGGAGAGCTGTCAGCTCTCACAGAACTCTGGCCTCCGCACTGTTTGCCATGCAACTGAACTCAAGACCACACGTCTCTTCCCGGCCTGCTGAGAAACAGGCTGCCGTGTAGGCCCTTCGTAACACTTCTTGGCATGTAGACTCCAAGGCGACACACTGTCCTCTTCCTTGGAGAAATACGGTGCCCCAGCTTGCTAACGCTCACGAAGGCAGTCCGAGCCAGTCTCATGTGCTGGGCCACTTGCATTCAGTGAGGAAAAGCCACCTGCATTGAGGTGAGCACTCTGCTCAGCGTTCTTCCCGGGAGCTCACAATTGCCGCCTCTCTAGGTTCAGCAGGATGTCGAAGTGAGTACCAACCTGAGCAAAGAGCACAATTCCTCACTTTGCTTTAGATTCAGCAGGAAGTCGAAGTGAGGACCAACCTGAGCAAAGAGCACAATTCCTCACGTTGAACTGGTAGTCGTCGTGAGAGGAATTGCCAACTACGCCTGGCTAAGGCCTTCCCTGTGTTAAGGAACCAGCCACACTTAGACGCCTTGAAAGGAAAATGTATTCAGCGAAGTTCCCATTGTGTCATGATGGCCAACCTTTGCAGCACCAGTACTGCAGGGACTTAGGTTTGCCGCTAACTAGGCTAGGTGACCCTGCATACAGAAGCAGGCGTTTCCCTTTGGAAGCTTGGATGCCAGTTTCTTAGGGGGGGCTTCTAAGACCCTGCTATTGCCCAGCAACTATCCTCTGCCCCTACGCCTGTGTACGAAGCGAGTATTCCAGCCTGAGAAGCAGGACTCTTGCAAATCTGGCGGAGCGATAATTCTGCAGCCCACGTTCGTCCTGGGAAACCACGAGGCGACCCTTGGCCTCAGTGTAGTGGCGAAATTTGCGCCAGACAAGTTCTGCCTGCCGCAGTTTCCATGAGTTCTCCACCCTTTGGGGGCTTAAATGGAGAGAGAGGAGAGCTGTCGGCTCTCACAGAACTCTGGCCACCGCACTGTTTGCCATGCAACTGAACTCAAGACCACACGTCGCCTCCCGGCCTGCTGAGAAACAGGCCGCCGTGTAGGCCTTTGTCAGCATTTCCTTGTGTGCAGAGTCCAAGGCGACACACTGTCCTCTAGCTTGGGAACCTACGTTGCCCCAGCTTGCCAAAGGCTACCGAAGGCAGTCCTAACCAGTCTCGCGTGCTGGGCAACTTGGATTCAGTTACGAAAAGCCACCTGCATTGAGGTGAACACTCTGCTCAGCGTTCTTTCCGGGAGCTCACACTCGCCCCCTCTCTAGGTGAAGCGGGATGTCGAGGTGAGTTCCAAACTGAGCAAAGAGCACAATCGCTCACTTTGCAGTGGTAGTCGTCGTAAGAGGCATTGCTTACTATGCCTTGCTAAGGTCTTCAGTGTGATAGGGAAGTTGCCACACTTAGAGGCCTTGAAAGGAAAATTTATTCAGCGATGTTCCCAGTGTATTGCGATGGTCTCCCTTCGCAGCGCCAATACAGCAGGGACTCAGGTTTGCTACTAACTAGGCTAGGTGACCCTGCATACAGAAGCAGGCGTTTCCCTTTGGAAGCTTGGATCCCGGTCTCTTAGGGGCTGCTTCCAAGACCCTGCTATTGCCCAGCAGCTATTCTCTGCCCCTACGTCTGAGTAGGAAGCAAGTATTTTCGCCTGAGAAGCAGGGCTCTTTCAACTCTGGAGGAGCGATAACTCTGAAGCCCACCTTCCTCCTGGGAAACCGCGAGGCGACACTTGGCCTCAGTGTAGTGGCGAAATTTGCGCCGGACAAGTTCTGCCTGCCGCAGTTTCCATGAGTTCTCCACCCTTTGGGGGCTTAAATAGAGAGCGAGGAGAGCTGTCGGCTCTCACAGAACTCTGGCCTCCGCACTGTTTACCATGCAACTGAACTCAGGACCACACGTCTCCTCCCGGCCTGCTGAGAAACAGGCCACCGTGTAGGTCCTTCGTAACACTTCTTGGCATGTAGAATCCAAGGCGACACACTGTCCTCTTCCATGGAAAAATATGGTGCCCCAGCTTGCCAACGCACACGAAGGCAGTCCGAGCCAGTCTCATGTGCTGGGCCACTTGCATTCAGTGAGGAAAAGCCACCTGCATTGAGGTGAGCACTCTGCTCAGCGTTCTTCCCGGGAGCTCACAATTGCCGCCTCTCTAGGTTAAGCAGGAAGGCGAAGTGAGGACCAACCTGAGCAAAGAGCACAATTCGTCACTTTGCCTTAGGTTCAGCAGGAAGTCGAAGTGAGGATCAACCTGAGCAAAGAGCACAATTCCTCACGTTGCACTAGTAGTCCTCGTGAGAGGAATTGCCAACTACGCCTGGCTAAGGCCTTCCCTGTGTTAAGGAACCAGCCACACTTAGACGCCTTGAAAGGAAAATGTATTCAGCGAAGTTCCCATTGTTTGGCGATGGCCAACCTTTGCAGCGCCAGTACTGCAGGGACTTAGGTTTGCCGCTAACTAGGCTGGGTGACACTGCATACAGAAGCAGGCGTTTCTCTTTGGAAGCTTGGATCTCAGTTTCTTAGGGGGGCTTCCAAGACCCTGCTATTGCCCAGCAACTATCCTCTGCCCCTACGCCTGTGTAGGAAGCGAGTATTCTAGCCTGAGAAGCAGAGCTCTTGCAACTCTGGAGGAGCGATAATTCTGCAGCCCACGTTCGTCCTGGGAAACCGTGAGACGACCCTTGGCCTCAGTGTAGTGGCGAAATTTGCGCCGGACAAGTTCTGCCTGCCGCAGTTTCCATGAGTTCTCCACCGTTTGGGGGCTTAAATGGGGAGCGAGGAGAGCTGTCGGCTCTCACAGAACTCTGGCCTCCGCACTGTTTGCCATGCAACTGAACTCAAGACCACACGTCTCCTCTCGGCCTGCTGAGAAACAGGCCGCCGTGTAGGCCCTTGTCAACATTTCCTGGCGTGCAGAGTCCAAGGTGACACACTGTCCTCTTCCTTGGAAACCTATGTTGCCCCAGCTTGCCAAAGGCTACTGAAGGCAGTCCTAACCAGTCTCGCGTGCTGGGCAACTTGGATTCAGTTACAAAAAGCCACCTGCATTGAGGTGAACACTCTGCTCAGCGTTCTTTCCGGGAGCTCACACTCGCCCCCTCTCTAGGCGAAGCGGGATGTCGAGGTGAGTTCCAAACTGAGCAAAGAGCACAATCGCTCACTTTGCAGTGGTAGTCGTCATAAGAGGCATTGCTTACGACGCCTTGCTAAGGTCTTCGGTCTGTTAGGGAAGTTGCCACACTTAGACGCCTTGAAAGGAAAATTTATTCAGCGAAGTTCCCAGTGTTTTGCGATGGTCTCCCTTTGCAGTGCCAATACAGCAGGGACTCAGGTTTGCTGCTAACTAGGCTAGGTGACCCTGCATTCAGAAGCACGCGTTTCCCTTTGGAAGCTTGGATCCCGGTCTCTTAGGGGAGGCTTCCAAGTCCCTGCTATTGCCTAGCAGCTATCCTCTGCCCCTACGCCTGTGTAGGAAGCGAGTATTTTAGCCTGAGAAGCAGGGCTGTTGCAACTCTGGAGGAGAGATAATTCTGCAGCCCACGTTCGTCCTGGGAAACCGAAAGGCGAACCTTGGCCTAAGAGTAGTGGCGAAATTTGCGCCGGACAAGTTCTGCCTGCCGCAGTTTCTATGAGTTCTCCACCGTTTGGTGGCATAAATGGAGAGCGAGGAGAGCTGTCGGCTCTCACATTACTCTGGCCTCCGCACTGTTTGCCATGCAACTGAACTAAGGACCACACGTCTCCTCCCAGCCTGCTGAGAAACAGGCCGCCGTGTAGGCCCTTGTCAACATTTCCTGGCGTGCAGTGTCCAAGGTGACACACTGTTCTCTTGCTTGGAAACCTACGTTGCCCCAGCTTGCCAAAGGCTACCGAAGGCAGTCCTAACCAGTCTCGCGTGCTGGGCAACTTGGATTCAGTTTCGAAAAGCCACCTGCATTGAGGTGAACACTCTGCTCAGCGTTCTTTCCGGGAGCTCACACTCGCCCCCTCTCTAGGTGAAGCGGGATGTCGAGGTGAGTTCCAAACTGAGCAAAGAGCACAATCGCTCACTTTGCAGTGGTAGTCGTCGTAAGAGGCATTGCTTACGACGCCTTGCTAAGGTCTTCGGTCTGTTAGGGAAGTTGCCACACTTAGACGCCTTGAAAGGAAAATTTATTCAGCGAAGTTCCCAGTGTTTTGCGATGGCCTCCCTTCGCAGCGCCAATAAAGCAGGGACTCAGGTTTGCTGCTAACTTGGCTAGGTGACCCTGCATACAGAAGCAGCCGTTTCCCTTTGGAAGCTTGGATCCCGGTGTCTTAGGGGCTGCTTGCAAGACCCTGCTATTGCCCAGCAGCTATCCTCTGCCCCTACGCCTGTGTAGGAAGCGAGTATTTTAGCCTGATAAGCAGGGCTCTTGCAACTCTGGAGGAGCGATAATTCTGCAGCCCACGTTCGTCCTGGGAATCCGCAAGGCGAACCTTGGCCTCAGTGTAGTGGCGAAATTTGCGCCGGACAAGTTCTGCCTGCCGCAGTTTCCATGAGATCTCCACCGTTTGGGGGCATAAATGGAGAGCGAGGAGAGCTGTCGGCTCTCACAGAACTCTGGCCTCCGCACTTTTTGCCATGCAACTGAACTCAAGACCACACGTCGCCTCCCGGCCTGCTGAGAAACAGGCCGCCGTGTAGGCCCTTGTCAGCATTTCCTTGTGTGCAGAGTCCAAGGCGACACACTGTCCTCTAGCTTGGAAACCTACGTTGCCCCAGCTTGCCAAAGGCTACCGAAGGCAGTCCTAACCAGTCTCGCGTGCTGGGCAACTTGGATTCAGTTACGAAAAGCCACCTGCATTGAGGTGAACACTCTGCTCAGCGTTCTTTCCGGGAGCTCACACTCGCCCCCTCTCTAGGTGAAGCGGGATGTCGAGGTGAGGTCCAAACTGAGCAAAGAGCACAATCGCTCACTTTGCAGTGGTAGTCGTCGTAAGAGGCATTCCTTACTTCGCCTTGTTAAGGTCTTCGGTCTGTTAGGGAAGTTGCCACACTTAGACGCCTTGAAAGGAAAATTTATTCAGCGAAGTTCCCAGTGTTTTGCAATGGTCTCCCTTTGCAGTGCCAATACAGCAGGGACTCAGGTTTGCTGCTAACTAGGCTAGGTGACCCTGCATTCAGAAGCACGCGTTTCCCTTTGGAAGCTTGGATCCCGGTCTCTTAGGGGAGGCTTCCAAGTCCCTGCTATTGCCTAGCAGCTATCCTCTGCCCCTACGCCTGTGTAGGAAGCGAGTATTTTAGCCTGAGAAGCAGGGCTGTTGCAACTCTGGAGGAGCGATAATTCTGCAGCCCACGTTCGTCCTGGGAAACCGAAAGGCGAACCTTGGCCTAAGAGTAGTGGCGAAATTTGCGCCGGACAAGTTCTGCCTGCCGCAGTTTCTATGAGTTCTCCACCGTTTGGTGGCATAAATGGAGAGCGAGGAGAGCTGTCGGCTCTCACATTACTCTGGCCTCCGCACTGTTTGCCATGCAACTGAACTAAGGACCACACGTCTCCTCCCAGCCTGCTGAGAAACAGGCCGCCATGTAGGCCCTTGTCAACATTTCCTGGCGTGCAGTGTCCAAGGTGACACACTGTTCTCTTGCTTGGAAACCTACGTTGCCCCAGCTTGCCAAAGGCTACCGAAGGCAGTCCTAACCAGTCTCGCGTGCTGGGCAACTTGGATTCAGTTTCGAAAAGCCACCTGCATTGAGGTGAACACTCTGCTCAGCGTTCTTTCCGGGAGCTCACACTCGCCCCCTCTCTAGGTGAAGCGGGATGTCGAGGTGAGTTCCAAACTGAGCAAAGAGCACAATCGCTCACTTTCCAGTGGTAGTCGTCGTAAGAGGCATTGCTTACTATGCCTTGCTAAGGTCTTCAGTGTGATAGGGAAGTTGCCACACTTAGAGGCCTTGAAAGGAAAATTTATTCAGCGATGTTCCCAGTGTATTGCGATGGTCTCCCTTCGCAGCGCCAATACAGCAGGGACTCAGGTTTGCTACTAACTAGGCTAGGTGACCCTGCATACAGAAGCAGGCGTTTCCCTTTGGAAGCTTGGATCCCGGTCTCTTAGGGGCTGCTTCCAAGACCCTGCTATTGCCCAGCAGCTATCCTCTGCCCCTACGCCTGTGTAGGAAGCGAGTATTCTAGCCTGAGAAGCAGGACTCTTTCAACTCTGGAGGAGCGATAATTCTGCAGCCCACGTTCGTCCTAGGAAACCGCGAGGCGACCCTTGGCCTCAGTGTAGTGGCGAAATTTGCGCCGGACAAGTTCTGCCTGCCGCAGTTTCCATGAGTTCTCCACCGTTTGGGGGCTTAAATGGAGAGCGAGGAGAGCTGTCGGCTCTCACAGAATTCTGGCTTCCGCACTGTTTGCCATGCAACTGAACTCAAGACCACACGTCTCCTCCCGGCCTGCTGAGAAACAGGCCGCCGTGTAGGCCATTCGTAACACTTCTTGGCATGTAGACTCCAAGGCGACACACTGTCCTCTTCCTTGGAAAAATACGGTGCCCCAGCTTGCCAACGCTCACGAAGGCAGTCTGAGCCAGTCTCATGTGCTGAGCCACTTGCATTCAGTGAGGAAAACCACCTGCATTGAGGTGAGCACTCTGCTCAGCGTTCTTCCCGGGAGCTCACAATTGCCGCCTCTCTAGGTTAATCAGGAAGGCGAAGTGAGGACCAACCTGAGCAAAGAGCACAATTACTCACGTTGCACTAGTAGTCCTCGTGAGAGGAATTGCCAACTATGCCTGGTTAAGGCCTTCCCTGTGTTAAGGAACCAGCCACACTTAGATGCCTTGAAAGGAAAATGTATTCAGCGAAGTTCCCATTGTTTGGCGATGGCCCACCTTTGCCGCGCCAGTACGGCAGGGACTTAGGTTTGCCGCTAACTATGCTAGGTGACCCTGCATACAGAAGCAGGCATTTCCCTTTGGAATATTGGATCTCAGTTTCTTAGCGGGGGCTTCCACGACCCTGCTATTGCTCAGCAACTATCCTCTGCCCCTAGGCCTGTGTAGGAAGCGAGTATTCTAGCCTGAGAAGCAGGACTCTTGCAACTCTGGAGGAGCGATAATTCTGCAGCCCACGTTCGTCCTGGGAAACCACGAGGCGACCCTTGGCCTCAGTGTAGTGGCGAAATTTGCGCCGGACAAGTTCTGCCTGCCGCAGTTTCCATGAGTTCTCCACCGTTTGGGGGCTTAAATGGGGAGAGAGGAGAGCTGTCAGCTCTCACAGAACTCTGGCCTCCGCACTGTTTGCCATGCAACTGAACTCAAGACCACACGTCTCTTCCCGGCCTGCTGAGAAACAGGCTGCCGTGTAGGCCCTTCGTAACACTTCTTGGCATGTAGACTCCAAGGCGACACACTGTCCTCTTCCTTGGAGAAATACGGTGCCCCAGCTTGCTAACGCTCACGAAGGCAGTCCGAGCCAGTCTCATGTGCTGGGCCACTTGCATTCAGTGAGGAAAAGCCACCTGCATTGAGGTGAGCACTCTGCTCAGCGTTCTTCCCGGGAGCTCACAATTGCCGCCTCTCTAGGTTCAGCAGGATGTCGAAGTGAGTACCAACCTGAGCAAAGAGCACAATTCCTCACTTTGCTTTAGATTCAGCAGGAAGTCGAAGTGAGGACCAACCTGAGCAAAGAGCACAATTCCTCACGTTGCACTGGTAGTCGTCGTGAGAGGAATTGCCAACTACGCCTGGCTAAGGCCTTCCCTGTGTTAAGGAACCAGCCACACTTAGACGCCTTGAAAGGAAAATGTATTCAGCGAAGTTCCCATTGTGTCATGATGGCCAACCTTTGCAGCACCAGTACTGCAGGGACTTAGGTTTGCCGCTAACTAGGCTAGGTGACCCTGCATACAGAAGCAGGCGTTTCCCTTTGGAAGCTTGGATCCCGGTGTCTTAGGGGGGGCTTCTAAGACCCTGCTATTGCCCAGCAACTATCCTCTGCCCCTACGCCTGTGTACGAAGCGAGTATTCCAGCCTGAGAAGCAGGACTCTTGCAAATCTGGCGGAGCGATAATTCTGCAGCCCACGTTCGTCCTGGGAAACCACGAGGCGACCCTTGGCCTCAGTGTAGTGGCGAAATTTGCGCCAGACAAGTTCTGCCTGCCGCAGTTTCCATGAGTTCTCCACCCTTTGGGGGCTTAAATGGAGAGAGAGGAGAGCTGTCGGCTCTCACAGAACTCTGGCCACCGCACTGTTTGCCATGCAACTGAACTCAAGACCACACGTCGCCTCCCGGCCTGCTGAGAAACAGGCCGCCGTGTAGGCCTTTGTCAGCATTTCCTTGTGTGCAGAGTCCAAGGCGACACACTGTCCTCTAGCTTGGGAACCTACGTTGCCCCAGCTTGCCAAAGGCTACCGAAGGCAGTCCTAACCAGTCTCGCGTGCTGGGCAACTTGGATTCAGTTACGAAAAGCCACCTGCATTGAGGTGAACACTCTGCTCAGCGTTCTTTCCGGGAGCTCACACTCGCCCCCTCTCTAGGTGAAGCGGGATGTCGAGGTGAGTTCCAAACTGAGCAAAGAGCACAATCGCTCACTTTGCAGTGGTAGTCGTCGTAAGAGGCATTGCTTACTATGCCTTGCTAAGGTCTTCAGTGTGATAGGGAAGTTGCCACACTTAGAGGCCTTGAAAGGAAAATTTATTCAGCGATGTTCCCAGTGTATTGCGATGGTCTCCCTTCGCAGCGCCAATACAGCAGGGACTCAGGTTTGCTACTAACTAGGCTAGGTGACCCTGCATACAGAAGCAGGCGTTTCCCTTTGGAAGATTGGATCCCGGTCTCTTAGGGGCTGCTTCCAAGACCTTGCTATTGCCCAGCAGCTATTCTCTGCCCCTACGTCTGAGTAGGAAGCAAGTATTTTCGCCTGAGAAGCAGGGCTCTTTCAACTCTGGAGGAGCGATAACTCTGAAGCCCACCTTCCTCCTGGGAAACCGCGAGGCGACACTTGGCCTCAGTGTAGTGGCGAAATTTGCGCCGGACAAGTTCTGCCTGCCGCAGTTTCCATGAGTTCTCCACCCTTTGGGGGCTTAAATAGAGAGCGAGGAGAGCTGTCGGCTCTCACAGAACTCTGGCCTCCGCACTGTTTACCATGCAACTGAACTCAGGACCACACGTCTCCTCCCGGCCTGCTGAGAAACAGGCCGCCGTGTAGGTCCTACGTAACACTTCTTGGCATGTAGAATCCAAGGCGACACACTGTCCTCTTCCATGGAAAAATATGGTGCCCCAGCTTGCCAACGCACACGAAGGCAGTCCGAGCCAGTCTCATGTGCTGGGCCACTTGCATTCAGTGAGGAAAAGCCACCTGCATTTAGGTGAGCACTCTGCTCAGCGTTCTTCCCGGGAGCTCACAATTGCCGCCTCTCTAGGTTAAGCAGGAAGGCGAAGTGAGGACCAACCTGAGCAAAGAGCACAATTACTCACGTTGCACTAGTAGTCCTCGTGAGAGGAATTGCCAACTATGCCTGGTTAAGGCCTTCCCTGTGTTAAGGAACCAGCCACACTTAGATGCCTTGAAAGGAAAATGTATTCAGCGAAGTTCCCATTGTTTGGCGATGGCCCACCTTTGCCGCGCCAGTACTGCAGGGACTTAGGTTTGCCGCTAACTATGCTAGGTGACCCTGCATACAGAAGCAGGCATTTCCCTTTGGAATATTGGATCTCAGTTTCTTAGCGGGGGCTTCCAAGACCCTGCTATTGCTCAGCAACTATCCTCTGCCCCTAGGCCTGTGTAGGAAGCGAGTATTCTAGCCTGAGAAGCAGGACTCTTGCAACTCTGGAGGAGCGATAATTCTGCAGCCCACGTTCGTCCTGGGAAACCACGAGGCGACCCTTGGCCTCAGTGTAGTGGCGAAATTTGCGCCGGACAAGTTCTGCCTGCCGCAGTTTCCATGAGTTCTCCACCGTTTGGGGGCTTAAATGGGGAGAGAGGAGAGCTGTCAGCTCTCACAGAACTCTGGCCTCCGCACTGTTTGCCATGCAACTGAACTCAAGACCACACGTCTCTTCCCGGCCTGCTGAGAAACAGGCTGCCGTGTAGGCCCTTCGTAACACTTCTTGGCATGTAGACTCCAAGGCGACACACTGTCCTCTTCCTTGGAGAAATACGGTGCCCCAGCTTGCTAACGCTCACGAAGGCAGTCCGAGCCAGTCTCATGTGCTGGGCCACTTGCATTCAGTGAGGAAAAGCCACCTGCATTGAGGTGAGCACTCTGCTCAGCGTTCTTCCCGGGAGCTCACAATTGCCGCCTCTCTAGGTTCAGCAGGATGTCGAAGTGAGTACCAACCTGAGCAAAGAGCACAATTCCTCACTTTGCTTTAGATTCAGCAGGAAGTCGAAGTGAGGACCAACCTGAGCAAAGAGCACAATTCCTCACGTTGCACTGGTAGTCGTCGTGAGAGGAATTGCCAACTACGCCTGGCTAAGGCCTTCCCTGTGTTAAGGAACCAGCCACACTTAGACGCCTTGAAAGGAAAATGTATTCAGCGAAGTTCCCATTGTGTCATGATGGCCAACCTTTGCAGCACCAGTACTGCAGGGACTTAGGTTTGCCGCTAACTAGGCTAGGTGACCCTGCATACAGAAGCAGGCGTTTCCCTTTGGTAGCTTGGATGCCGGTGTCTTAGGGGCTGCTTGCAAGACCCTGCTATTGCCCAGCAGCTATCCTCTGCCCCTACGCCTGTGTAGGAAGCGAGTATTCTAGCCTGATAAGCAGGGCTCTTGCAACTCTGGAGGAGCGATAATTCTGCAGCCCACGTTCGTCCTGGGAAACCGTGAGACGACCCTTGGCCTCAGTGTAGTGGCGAAATTTGCGCCGGACAAGTTCTGCCTGCCGCAGTTTCCATGAGTTCTCCACCGTTTGGGGGCTTAAATGGGGAGCGAGGAGAGCTGTCGGCTCTCACAGAACTCTGGCCTCCGCACTGTTTGCCATGCAACTGAACTCAAGACCACACGTCTCCTCTCGGCCTGCTGAGAAACAGGCCGCCGTGTAGGCCCTTGTCAACATTTCCTGGCATGCAGAGTCCAAGGCGACACACTGTCCTCTTCCTTGGAAACCTATGTTGCCCCAGCTTGCCAAAGGCTACTGAAGGCAGTCCTAACCAGTCTCGCGTGCTGGGCAACTTGGATTCAGTTACGAAAAGCCACCTGCATTGAGGTGAACACTCTGCTCAGCGTTCTTTCCGGGAGCTCACACTCGCCCCCTCTCTAGGTGAAGCGGGATGTCGAGGTGAGGTCCAAACTGAGCAAAGAGCACAATCGCTCACTTTGCAGTGGTAGTCGTCATAAGAGGCATTGCTTACGACGCCTTGCTAAGGTCTTCGGTCTGTTAGGGAAGTTGCCACACTTAGACGCCTTGAAAGGAAAATTTATTCAGCGAAGTTCCCAGTGTTTTGCGATGGCCTCCCTTCGCAGCGCCAATACAGCAGGGACTCAGGTTTGCTGCTAACTTGGCTAGGTGACCCTGCATACAGAAGCAGCCGTTTCCCTTTGGAAGCTTGGATCCCGGTGTCTTAGGGGCTGCTTGCAAGACCCTGCTATTGCCCAGCAGCTATCCTCTGCCCCTACGCCTGTGTAGGAAGCGAGTATTTTAGCCTGATAAGCAGGGCTCTTGCAACTCTGGAGGAGCGATAATTCTGCAGCCCACGTTCGTCCTGGGAAACCGTGAGACGACCCTTGGCCTCAGTGTAGTGGCGAAATTTGCGCCGGACAAGTTCTGCCTGCCGCAGTTTCCATGAGTTCTCCACCGTTTGGGGGCTTAAATGGGGAGCGAGGAGAGCTGTCGGCTCTCACAGAACTCTGGCCTCCGCACTGTTTGCCATGCAACTGAACTCAAGACCACACGTCTCCTCTCGGCCTGCTGAGAAACAGGCCGCCGTGTAGGCCCTTGTCAACATTTCCTGGCATGCAGAGTCCAAGGCGACACACTGTCCTCTTCCTTGGAAACCTATGTTGCCCCAGCTTGCCAAAGGCTACTGAAGGCAGTCCTAACCAGTCTCGCGTGCTGGGCAACTTGGATTCAGTTACGAAAAGC
Organism: Orcinus orca; assembly: GCF_937001465.1. Taxonomy (NCBI): domain Eukaryota; kingdom Metazoa; phylum Chordata; class Mammalia; order Artiodactyla; family Delphinidae; genus Orcinus; species Orcinus orca. Next base: position 5,110,576 of record NC_064565.1, on the reverse strand, counting down.
CACCTGCATTGAGGTGAACACTCTGCTCAGCGTTCTTTCCGGGAGCTCACACTCGCCCCCTCTCTAGGTGAAGCGGGATGTCGAGGTGAGGTCCAAACTGAGCAAAGAGCACAATCGCTCACTTTGCAGTGGTAGTCGTCATAAGAGGCATTGCTTACGACGCCTTGCTAAGGTCTTCGGTCTGTTAGGGAAGTTGCCACACTTAGACGCCTTGAAAGGAAAATTTATTCAGCGAAGTTCCCAGTGTTTTGCGATGGCCTCCCTTCGCAGCGCCAATACAGCAGGGACTCAGGTTTGCTGCTAACTTGGCTAGGTGACCCTGCATACAGAAGCAGCCGTTTCCCTTTGGAAGCTTGGATCCCGGTGTCTTAGGGGCTGCTTGCAAGACCCTGCTATTGCCCAGCAGCTATCCTCTGCCCCTACGCCTGTGTAGGAAGCGAGTATTTTAGCCTGATGAGCAGGGCTCTTGCAACTCTGGAGGAGCGATAATTCTGCAGCCCACGTTCGTCCTGGGAATCCGCAAGGCGAACCTTGGCCTCAGTGTAGTGGCGAAATTTGCGCCGGACAAGTTCTGCCTGCCGCAGTTTCCATGAGTTCTCCACCGTTTGGGGGCATAAATGGAGAGCGAGGAGAGCTGTCGGCTCTCACAGAACTCTGGCCTCCGCACTTTTTGCCATGCAACTGAACTGAAGACCACACGTCGCCTCCTGGCCTGCTGAGAAACAGGCCGCCGTGTAGGCCCTTGTCAGTATTTCCTGGTGTGCAGAGTCCAAGGCGACACACTGTCCTCTAGCTTGGAAACCTACGTTGCCCCAGCTTGCCAAAGGCTACCGAAGGCATTCCTAACCAGTCTCGCCTGCTGGGCAACTTGGATGTAGTTACGAAAAGCCACCTGCATTGAGGTGAACACTCTGCTCAGCGTTCTTTCCGGGAGCTCACACTCGCCCCCTCTCTAGGTGAAGCGGGATGTCGAGGTGAGGTCCAAACTGAGCAAAGAGCACCATCGCTCACTTTGCAGTGGTAGTCGTCGTAAGAGGCATTGCTTACGAAGCCTTGCTAAGGTTCGGTCTGTTAGGGAAGTTGCCACACTTAGACGCCTTGAAAGGAAAATTTATTCAGCGAAGTTCCAAGTGTTTTGCGATAGTCTCCCTTCGCAGCGCCAATACAGCAGGGACTCAGGTTTGCTGCTAACTTGGTTAGGTGACCCTGCATACAGAAGCAGTCCTTTCCCTTTGGAAGCTTGGATCTCGGTTTCTTAGTGGGGGCTTGCAGGACCCTGCTATTGCCCAGCAGCTATCCTCTGCCCCTATGCCTGTGTAGGAAGCGAGTATTCTAGCCTGAGAAGCAGGACTCTTGCAACTCTGGAGGAGCGATAATTCTGCAGCCCACGTTCGTCCTGGGAAACCGCGAGGCGACCCTTGGCCTCAGTGTAGTGGCGAAATTTGCGCCGGACAAGTTCTGCCTGCCGCAGTTTCCATGAGTTCTCCACCGTTTGGGGGCTTAAATGGAGAGCGAGGAGAGCTGTCGGCTCTCACAGAATTCTGGCCTCCGCACTGTTTGCCATGCAACTGAACTCAAGACCACACGTCTCCTCCCGGCCTGCTGAGAAACAGGCCGCCGTGTAGGCCATTCGTAACACTTCTTGGCATGTAGACTCCAAGGCGACACACTGTCCTCTTCCTTGGAAAAATAGGGTGCCCCAGCTTGCCAACGCTCACGAAGGCAGTCCGAGCCAGTCTCATGTGCTGGGCCACTTGCATTCAGTGAGGAAAAGCCACCTGCATTGAGGTGAGCACTCTGCTCAGCGTTCTTCCCGGGAGCTCACAATTGCCACCTCTCTAGGTTAAGCAGGAAGTCGAAGTGAGGACCAACCTGAGCAAAGAGCACAATTCCTCACTTTGCTTTAGGTTCAGAAGGAAGTCGAAGTGAGGACCAACCTGAGCAAAGAGCACAATTCCTCACGTTGCACTAGTAGTCCTCGTGAGAGGAATTGCCAACTACGCCTGGCTAAGGCCTTCCCTGTGTTAAGGAACCAGCCACACTTAGACGCCTTGAAAGGAAAATGTATTCAGCGAAGTTCCCATTGTTTGGCGATGGCCAACTTTTGCAGCGCCAGTACTGCAGGGACTTAGGTTTGCCGCTAACTAGGCTGGGTGACACGGCATACAGAAGCAGGCGTTTCTCTTTGGAAGCTTGGATCCCGGTGTCTTAGGGGCTGCTTGCAAGACCCTGCTATTGCCCAGCAACTATCCTCTGCCCCTACGCCTGTGTAGGAAGCGAGTATTCTAGCCTGAGAAGCAGAGCTCTTGCAACTCTGGAGGAGCGATAATTCTGCAGCCCACGTTCGTCCTGGGAAACCGTGAGACGACCCTTGGCCTCAGTGTAGTGGCGAAATTTGCGCCGGACAAGTTCTGCCTGCCGCAGTTTCCATGAGTTCTCCACCGTTTGGGGGCTTAAATGGGGAGCGAGGAGAGCTGTCGGCTCTCACAGAACTCTGGCCTCCGCACTGTTTGCCATGCAACTGAACTCAAGACCACACGTCTCCTCTCGGCCTGCTGAGAAACAGGCCGCCGTGTAGGCCCTTGTCAACATTTCCTGGCATGCAGAGTCCAAGGCGACACACTGTCCTCTTCCTTGGAAACCTATGTTGCCCCAGCTTGCCAAAGGCTACCGAAGGCAGTCCTAACCAGTCTCGCGTGCTGGGCAACTTGGATTCAGTTACGAAAAGCCACCTGCATTGAGGTGAACACTCTGCTCAGCGTTCTTTCCGGGAGCTCACACTCGCCCCCTCTCTAGGTGAAGCGGGATGTCGAGGTGAGGTCCAAACTGAGCAAAGAGCACAATCGCTCACTTTGCAGTGGTAGTCGTCATAAGAGGCATTGCTTACGACGCCTTGCTAAGGTCTTCGGTCTGTTAGGGAAGTTGCCACACTTAGACGCCTTGAAAGGAAAATTTATTCAGCGAAGTTCCCAGTGTTTTGCGATGGCCTCCCTTCGCAGCGCCAATACAGCAGGGACTCAGGTTTGCTGCTAACTTGGCTAGGTGACCCTGCATACAGAAGCAGCCGTTTCCCTTTGGAAGCTTGGATCCCGGTGTCTTAGGGGCTGCTTGCAAGACCCTGCTATTGCCCAGCAGCTATCCTCTGCCCCTACGCCTGTGTAGGAAGCGAGTATTTTAGCCTGATAAGCAGGGCTCTTGCAACTCTGGAGGAGCGATAATTCTGCAGCCCACGTTCGTCCTGGGAAACCGTGAGGCGACCCTTGGCCTCAGTGTAGTGGCGAAATTTGCGCCGGACAAGTTCTGCCTGCCGCAGTTTCCATGAGTTCTCCACCGTTTGGGGGCTTAAATGGGGAGCGAGGAGAGCTGTCGGCTCTCACAGAACTCTGGCCTCCGCACTGTTTGCCATGCAACTGAACTCAAGACCACACGTCTCCTCTCGGCCTGCTGAGAAACAGGCCGCCGTGTAGGCCCTTGTCAACATTTCCTGGCATGCAGAGTCCAAGGCGACACACTGTCCTCTTCCTTGGAAACCTATGTTGCCCCAGCTTGCCAAAGGCTACTGAAGGCAGTCCTAACCAGTCTCGCGTGCTGGGCAACTTGGATTCAGTTACGAAAAGCCACCTGCATTGAGGTGAACACTCTGCTCAGCGTTCTTTCCGGGAGCTCACACTCGCCCCCTCTCTAGGTGAAGCGGGATGTCGAGGTGAGGTCCAAACTGAGCAAAGAGCACAATCGCTCACTTTGCAGTGGTAGTCGTCATAAGAGGCATTGCTTACGACGCCTTGCTAAGGTCTTCGGTCTGTTAGGGAAGTTGCCACACTTAGACGCCTTGAAAGGAAAATTTATTCAGCGAAGTTCCCAGTGTTTTGCGATGGCCTCCCTTCGCAGCGCCAATACAGCAGGGACTCAGGTTTGCTGCTAACTTGGCTAGGTGACCCTGCATACAGAAGCAGCCGTTTCCCTTTGGAAGCTTGGATCCCGGTGTCTTAGGGGCTGCTTGCAAGACCCTGCTATTGCCCAGCAGCTATCCTCTGCCCCTACGCCTGTGTAGGAAGCGAGTATTTTAGCCTGATAAGCAGGGCTCTTGCAACTCTGGAGGAGCGATAATTCTGCAGCCCACGTTCGTCCTGGGAAACCGTGAGACGACCCTTGGCCTCAGTGTAGTGGCGAAATTTGCGCCGGACAAGTTCTGCCTGCCGCAGTTTCCATGAGTTCTCCACCGTTTGGGGGCTTAAATGGGGAGCGAGGAGAGCTGTCGGCTCTCACAGAACTCTGGCCTCCGCACTGTTTGCCATGCAACTGAACTCAAGACCACACGTCTCCTCTCGGCCTGCTGAGAAACAGGCCGCCGTGTAGGCCCTTGTCAACATTTCCTGGCATGCAGAGTCCAAGGCGACACACTGTCCTCTTCCTTGGAAACCTATGTTGCCCCAGCTTGCCAAAGGCTACTGAAGGCAGTCCTAACCAGTCTCGCGTGCTGGGCAACTTGGATTCAGTTACGAAAAGCCACCTGCATTGAGGTGAACACTCTGCTCAGCGTTCTTTCCGGGAGCTCACACTCGCCCCCTCTCTAGGTGAAGCGGGATGTCGAGGTGAGGTCCAAACTGAGCAAAGAGCACAATCGCTCACTTTGCAGTGGTAGTCGTCATAAGAGGCATTGCTTACGACGCCTTGCTAAGGTCTTCGGTCTGTTAGGGAAGTTGCCACACTTAGACGCCTTGAAAGGAAAATTTATTCAGCGAAGTTCCCAGTGTTTTGCGATGGCCTCCCTTCGCAGCGCCAATACAGCAGGGACTCAGGTTTGCTGCTAACTTGGCTAGGTGACCCTGCATACAGAAGCAGCCGTTTCCCTTTGGAAGCTTGGATCCCGGTGTCTTAGGGGCTGCTTGCAAGACCCTGCTATTGCCCAGCAGCTATCCTCTGCCCCTACGCCTGTGTAGGAAGCGAGTATTTTAGCCTGATGAGCAGGGCTCTTGCAACTCTGGAGGAGCGATAATTCTGCAGCCCACGTTCGTCCTGGGAATCCGCAAGGCGAACCTTGGCCTCAGTGTAGTGGCGAAATTTGCGCCGGACAAGTTCTGCCTGCCGCAGTTTCCATGAGTTCTCCACCGTTTGGGGGCATAAATGGAGAGCGAGGAGAGCTGTCGGCTCTCACAGAACTCTGGCCTCCGCACTTTTTGCCATGCAACTGAACTGAAGACCACACGTCGCCTCCCGGCCTGCTGAGAAACAGGCCGCCGTGTAGGCCCTTGTCAGTATTTCCTGGTGTGCAGAGTCCAAGGCGACACACTGTCCTCTAGCTTGGAAACCTACGTTGCCCCAGCTTGCCAAAGGCTACCGAAGGCATTCCTAACCAGTCTCGCCTGCTGGGCAACTTGGATGTAGTTACGAAAAGCCACCTGCATTGAGGTGAACACTCTGCTCAGCGTTCTTTCCGGGAGCTCACACTCGCCCCCTCTGTAGCTGAAGCAGGATGTCGAGGTGAGGTCCAAACTGAGCAAAGAGCACCATCGCTCACTTTGCAGTGGTAGTCGTCGTAAGAGGCATTGCTTACGAAGCCTTGCTAAGGTTCGGTCTGTTAGGGAAGTTGCCACACTTAGACGCCTTGAAAGGAAAATTTATTCAGCGAAGTTCCAAGTGTTTTGCGATAGTCTCCCTTCGCAGCGCCAATACAGCAGGGACTCAGGTTTGCTGCTAACTTGGTTAGGTGACCCTGCATACAGAAGCAGTCCTTTCCCTTTGGAAGCTTGGATCTCGGTTTCTTAGTGGGGGCTTGCAGGACCCTGCTATTGCCCAGCAGCTATCCTCTGCCCCTATGCCTGTGTAGGAAGCGAGTATTCTAGCCTGAGAAGCAGGACTCTTGCAACTCTGGAGGAGCGATAATTCTGCAGCCCACGTTCGTCCTGGGAAACCGCGAGGCGACCCTTGGCCTCAGTGTAGTGGCGAAATTTGCGCCGGACAAGTTCTGCCTGCCGCAGTTTCCATGAGTTCTCCACCGTTTGGGGGCTTAAATGGAGAGCGAGGAGAGCTGTCGGCTCTCACAGAATTCTGGCCTCCGCACTGTTTGCCATGCAACTGAACTCAAGACCACACGTCTCCTCCCGGCCTGCTGAGAAACAGGCCGCCGTGTAGGCCATTCGTAACACTTCTTGGCATGTAGACTCCAAGGCGACACACTGTCCTCTTCCTTGGAAAAATAGGGTGCCCCAGCTTGCCAACGCTCACGAAGGCAGTCCGAGCCAGTCTCATGTGCTGGGCCACTTGCATTCAGTGAGGAAAAGCCACCTGCATTGAGGTGAGCACTCTGCTCAGCGTTCTTCCCGGGAGCTCACAATTGCCACCTCTCTAGGTTAAGCAGGAAGTCGAAGTGAGGACCAACCTGAGCAAAGAGCACAATTCCTCACTTTGCTTTAGGTTCAGAAGGAAGTCGAAGTGAGGACCAACCTGAGCAAAGAGCACAATTCCTCACGTTGCACTAGTAGTCCTCGTGAGAGGAATTGCCAACTACGCCTGGCTAAGGCCTTCCCTGTGTTAAGGAACCAGCCACACTTAGACGCCTTGAAAGGAAAATGTATTCAGCGAAGTTCCCATTGTTTGGCGATGGCCAACTTTTGCAGCGCCAGTACTGCAGGGACTTAGGTTTGCCGCTAACTAGGCTGGGTGACACGGCATACAGAAGCAGGCGTTTCTCTTTGGAAGCTTGGATCCCGGTGTCTTAGGGGCTGCTTGCAAGACCCTGCTATTGCCCAGCAACTATCCTCTGCCCCTACGCCTGTGTAGGAAGCGAGTATTCTAGCCTGAGAAGCAGAGCTCTTGCAACTCTGGAGGAGCGATAATTCTGCAGCCCACGTTCGTCCTGGGAAACCGTGAGACGACCCTTGGCCTCAGTGTAGTGGCGAAATTTGCACCGGACAAGTTCTGCCTGCCGCAGTTTCCATGAGTTCTCCACCGTTTGGGGGCTTAAATGGGGAGCGAGGAGAGCTGTCGGCTCTCACAGAACTCTGGCCTCCGCACTGTTTGCCATGCAACTGAACTCAAGACCACACGTCTCCTCTCGGCCTGCTGAGAAACAGGCCGCCGTGTAGGCCCTTGTCAACATTTCCTGGCATGCAGAGTCCAAGGCGACACACTGTCCTCTTCCTTGGAAACCTATGTTGCCCCAGCTTGCCAAAGGCTACTGAAGGCAGTCCTAACCAGTCTCGCGTGCTGGGCAACTTGGATTCAGTTACGAAAAGCCACCTGCATTGAGGTGAACACTCTGCTCAGCGTTCTTTCCGGGAGCTCACACTCGCCCCCTCTCTAGGTGAAGCGGGATGTCGAGGTGAGGTCCAAACTGAGCAAAGAGCACAATCGCTCACTTTGCAGTGGTAGTCGTCATAAGAGGCATTGCTTACGACGCCTTGCTAAGGTCTTCGGTCTGTTAGGGAAGTTGCCACACTTAGACGCCTTGAAAGGAAAATGTATTCACCGAAGTTCCCAGTGTTTTGCGATGGCCTCCCTTCGCAGCGCCAATACAGCAGGGACTCAGGTTTGCTGCTAACTTGGCTAGGTGACCCTGCATACAGAAGCAGCCGTTTCCCTTTGGAAGCTTGGATCCTGGTGTCTTAGGGGCTGCTTGCAAGACCCTGCTATTGCCCAGCAGCTATCCTCTGCCCCTACGCCTGTGTAGGAAGCGAGTATTTTAGCCTGATAAGCAGGGCTCTTGCAACTCTGGAGGAGCGATAATTCTGCAGCCCACGTTCGTCCTGGGAAACCGTGAGACGACCCTTGGCCTCAGTGTAGTGGCGAAATTTGCGCCGGACAAGTTCTGCCTGCCGCAGTTTCCATGAGTTCTCCACCGTTTGGGGGCTTAAATGGGGAGCGAGGAGAGCTGTCGGCTCTCACAGAACTCTGGCCTCCGCACTGTTTGCCATGCAACTGAACTCAAGACCACACGTCTCCTCTCGGCCTGCTGAGAAACAGGCCGCCGTGTAGGCCCTTGTCAACATTTCCTGGCATGCAGAGTCCAAGGCGACACACTGTCCTCTTCCTTGGAAACCTATGTTGCCCCAGCTTGCCAAAGGCTACTGAAGGCAGTCCTAACCAGTCTCGCGTGCTGGGCAACTTGGATTCAGTTACGAAAAGCCACCTGCATTGAGGTGAACACTCTGCTCAGCGTTCTTTCCGGGAGCTCACACTCGCCCCCTCTCTAGGTGAAGCGGGATGTCGAGGTGAGGTCCAAACTGAGCAAAGAGCACAATCGCTCACTTTGCAGTGGTAGTCGTCATAAGAGGCATTGCTTACGACGCCTTGCTAAGGTCTTCGGTCTGTTAGGGAAGTTGCCACACTTAGACGCCTTGAAAGGAAAATTTATTCAGCGAAGTTCCCAGTGTTTTGCGATGGCCTCCCTTCGCAGCGCCAATACAGCAGGGACTCAGGTTTGCTGCTAACTAGGCTGGGTGACACGGCATACAGAAGCAGGCGTTTCTCTTTGGAAGCTTGGATCCCGGTGTCTTAGGGGCTGCTTGCAAGACCCTGCTATTGCCCAGCAGCTATCCTCTGCCCCTACGCCTGTGTAGGAAGCGAGTATTTTAGCCTGATGAGCAGGGCTCTTGCAACTCTGGAGGAGCGATAATTCTGCAGCCCACGTTCGTCCTGGGAATCCGCAAGGCGAACCTTGGCCTCAGTGTAGTGGCGAAATTTGCGCCGGACAAGTTCTGCCTGCTGCAGTTTCCATGAGTTCTCCACCGTTTGGGGGCATAAATGGAGAGCGAGGAGAGCTGTCGGCTCTCACAGAACTCTGGCCTCCGCACTTTTTGCCATGCAACTGAACTGAAGACCACACGTCGCCTCCCGGCCTGCTGAGAAACAGGCCGCCGTGTAGGCCCTTGTCAGTATTTCCTGGTGTGCAGAGTCCAAGGCGACACACTGTCCTCTAGCTTGGAAACCTACGTTGCCCCAGCTTGCCAAAGGCTACCGAAGGCATTCCTAACCAGTCTCGCCTGCTGGGCAACTTGGATGTAGTTACGAAAAGCCACCTGCATTGAGGTGAACACTCTGCTCAGCGTTCTTTCCGGGAGCTCACACTCGCCCCCTCTGTAGCTGAAGCAGGATGTCGAGGTGAGGTCCAAACTGAGCAAAGAGCACCATCGCTCACTTTGCAGTGGTAGTCGTCGTAAGAGGCATTGCTTACGAAGCCTTGCTAAGGTTCGGTCTGTTAGGGAAGTTGCCACACTTAGACGCCTTGAAAGGAAAATTTATTCAGCGAAGTTCCAAGTGTTTTGCGATAGTCTCCCTTCGCAGCGCCAATACAGCAGGGACTCAGGTTTGCTGCTAACTTGGCTAGGTGACCCTGCATACAGAAGCAGTCCTTTCCCTTTGGAAGCTTGGATCTCGGTTTCTTAGTGGGGGCTTGCAGGACCCTGCTATTGCCCAGCAGCTATCCTCTGCCCCTATGCCTGTGTAGGAAGCGAGTATTCTAGCCTGAGAAGCAGGACTCTTGCAACTCTGGAGGAGCGATAATTCTGCAGCCCACGTTCGTCCTGGGAAACCGCGAGGCGACCCTTGGCCTCAGTGTAGTGGCGAAATTTGCGCCGGACAAGTTCTGCCTGCCGCAGTTTCCATGAGTTCTCCACCGTTTGGGGGCTTAAATGGAGAGCGAGGAGAGCTGTCGGCTCTCACAGAATTCTGGCCTCCGCACTGTTTGCCATGCAACTGAACTCAAGACCACACGTCTCCTCCCGGCCTGCTGAGAAACAGGCCGCCGTGTAGGCCATTCGTAACACTTCTTGGCATGTAGACTCCAAGGCGACACACTGTCCTCTTCCTTGGAAAAATAGGGTGCCCCAGCTTGCCAACGCTCACGAAGGCAGTCCGAGCCAGTCTCATGTGCTGGGCCACTTGCATTCAGTGAGGAAAAGCCACCTGCATTGAGGTGAGCACTCTGCTCAGCGTTCTTCCCGGGAGCTCACAATTGCCACCTCTCTAGGTTAAGCAGGAAGTCGAAGTGAGGACCAACCTGAGCAAAGAGCACAATTCCTCACTTTGCTTTAGGTTCAGAAGGAAGTCGAAGTGAGGACCAACCTGAGCAAAGAGCACAATTCCTCACGTTGCACTAGTAGTCCTCGTGAGAGGAATTGCCAACTACGCCTGGCTAAGGCCTTCCCTGTGTTAAGGAACCAGCCACACTTAGACGCCTTGAAAGGAAAATGTATTCAGCGAAGTTCCCATTGTTTGGCGATGGCCAACTTTTGCAGCGCCAGTACTGCAGGGACTTAGGTTTGCCGCTAACTAGGCTGGGTGACACGGCATACAGAAGCAGGCGTTTCTCTTTGGAAGCTTGGATCCCGGTGTCTTAGGGGCTGCTTGCAAGACCCTGCTATTGCCCAGCAACTATCCTCTGCCCCTACGCCTGTGTAGGAAGCGAGTATTCTAGCCTGAGAAGCAGAGCTCTTGCAACTCTGGAGGAGCGATAATTCTGCAGCCCACGTTCGTCCTGGGAAACCGTGAGACGACCCTTGGCCTCAGTGTAGTGGCGAAATTTGCGCCGGACAAGTTCTGCCTGCCGCAGTTTCCATGAGTTCTCCACCGTTTGGGGGCATAAATGGAGAGCGAGGAGAGCTGTCGGCTCTCACAGAACTCTGGCCTCCGCACTTTTTGCCATGCAACTGAACTGAAGACCACACGTCGCCTCCCGGCCTGCTGAGAAACAGGCCACCGTGTAGGCCCTTGTCAGTATTTCCTGGTGTGCAGAGTCCAAGGCGACACACTGTCCTCTAGCTTGGAATCCTACGTTGCCCCAGCTTGCCAAAGGCTACCGAAGGCATTCCTAACCAGTCTCGCCTGCTGGGCAACTTGGATGTAGTTACGAAAAGCCACCTGCATTGAGGTGAACACTCTGCTCAGCGTTCTTTCCGGGAGCTCACACTCGCCCCCTCTGTAGCTGAAGCAGGATGTCGAGGTGAGGTCCAAACTGAGCAAAGAGCACCATCGCTCACTTTGCAGTGGTAGTCGTCGTAAGAGGCATTGCTTACGAAGCCTTGCTAAGGTTCGGTCTGTTAGGGAAGTTGCCACACTTAGACGCCTTGAAAGGAAAATTTATTCAGCGAAGTTCCAAGTGTTTTGCGATAGTCTCCCTTCGCAGCGCCAATACAGCAGGGACTCAGGTTTGCTGCTAACTTGGCTAGGTGACCCTGCATACAGAAGCAGTCCTTTCCCTTTGGAAGCTTGGATCTCGGTTTCTTAGTGGGGGCTTGCAGGACCCTGCTATTGCCCAGCAGCTATCCTCTGCCCCTATGCCTGTGTAGGAAGCGAGTATTCTAGCCTGAGAAGCAGGACTCTTGCAACTCTGGAGGAGCGATAATTCTGCAGCCCACGTTCGTCCTGGGAAACCGCGAGGCGACCCTTGGCCTCAGTGTAGTGGCGAAATTTGCGCCGGACAAGTTCTGCCTGCCGCAGTTTCCATGAGTTCTCCACCGTTTGGGGGCTTAAATGGAGAGCGAGGAGAGCTGTCGGCTCTCACAGAATTCTGGCCTCCGCACTGTTTGCCATGCAACTGAACTCAAGACCACACGTCTCCTCCCGGCCTGCTGAGAAACAGGCCGCCGTGTAGGCCATTCGTAACACTTCTTGGCATGTAGACTCCAAGGCGACACACTGTCCTCTTCCTTGGAAAAATAGGGTGCCCCAGCTTGCCAACGCTCACGAAGGCAGTCCGAGCCAGTCTCATGTGCTGGGCCACTTGCATTCAGTGAGGAAAAGCCACCTGCATTGAGGTGAGCACTCTGCTCAGCGTTCTTCCCGGGAGCTCACAATTGCCACCTCTCTAGGTTAAGCAGGAAGTCGAAGTGAGGACCAACCTGAGCAAAGAGCACAATTCCTCACTTTGCTTTAGGTTCAGAAGGAAGTCGAAGTGAGGACCAACCTGAGCAAAGAGCACAATTCCTCACGTTGCACTAGTAGTCCTCGTGAGAGGAATTGCCAACTACGCCTGGCTAAGGCCTTCCCTGTGTTAAGGAACCAGCCACACTTAGACGCCTTGAAAGGAAAATGTATTCAGCGAAGTTCCCATTGTTTGGCGATGGCCAACTTTTGCAGCGCCAGTACTGCAGGGACTTAGGTTTGCCGCTAACTAGGCTGGGTGACACGGCATACAGAAGCAGGCGTTTCTCTTTGGAAGCTTGGATCCCGGTGTCTTAGGGGCTGCTTGCAAGACCCTGCTATTGCCCAGCAACTATCCTCTGCCCCTACGCCTGTGTAGGAAGCGAGTATTCTAGCCTGAGAAGCAGAGCTCTTGCAACTCTGGAGGAGCGATAATTCTGCAGCCCACGTTCGTCCTGGGAAACCGTGAGACGACCCTTGGCCTCAGTGTAGTGGCGAAATTTGCGCCGGACAAGTTCTGCCTGCCGCAGTTTCCATGAGTTCTCCACCGTTTGGGGGCTTAAATGGGGAGCGAGGAGAGCTGTCGGCTCTCACAGAACTCTGGCCTCCGCACTGTTTGCCATGCAACTGAACTCAAGACCACACGTCTCCTCTCGGCCTGCTGAGAAACAGGCCGCCGTGTAGGCCCTTGTCAACATTTCCTGGCATGCAGAGTCCAAGGCGACACACTGTCCTCTTCCTTGGAAACCTATGTTGCCCCAGCTTGCCAAAGGCTACTGAAGGCAGTCCTAACCAGTCTCGCGTGCTGGGCAACTTGGATTCAGTTACGAAAAGCCACCTGCATTGAGGTGAACACTCTGCTCAGCGTTCTTTCCGGGAGCTCACACTCGCCCCCTCTCTAGGTGAAGCGGGATGTCGAGGTGAGGTCCAAACTGAGCAAAGAGCACAATCGCTCACTTTGCAGTGGTAGTCGTCATAAGAGGCATTGCTTACGACGCCTTGCTAAGGTCTTCGGTCTGTTAGGGAAGTTGCCACACTTAGACGCCTTGAAAGGAAAATTTATTCAGCGAAGTTCCCAGTGTTTTGCGATGGCCTCCCTTCGCAGCGCCAATACAGCAGGGACTCAGGTTTGCTGCTAACTTGGCTAGGTGACCCTGCATACAGAAGCAGCCGTTTCCCTTTGGAAGCTTGGATCCCGGTGTCTTAGGGGCTGCTTGCAAGACCCTGCTATTGCCCAGCAGCTATCCTCTGCCCCTACGCCTGTGTAGGAAGCGAGTATTTTAGCCTGATAAGCAGGGCTCTTGCAACTCTGGAGGAGCGATAATTCTGCAGCCCACGTTCGTCCTGGGAAACCGTGAGACGACCCTTGGCCTCAGTGTAGTGGCGAAATTTGCGCCGGACAAGTTCTGCCTGCCGCAGTTTCCATGAGTTCTCCACCGTTTGGGGGCTTAAATGGGGAGCGAGGAGAGCTGTCGGCTCTCACAGAACTCTGGCCTCCGCACTGTTTGCCATGCAACTGAACTCAAGACCACACGTCTCCTCTCGGCCTGCTGAGAAACAGGCCGCCGTGTAGGCCCTTGTCAACATTTCCTGGCATGCAGAGTCCAAGGCGACACACTGTCCTCTTCCTTGGAAACCTATGTTGCCCCAGCTTGCCAAAGGCTACTGAAGGCAGTCCTAACCAGTCTCGCGTGCTGGGCAACTTGGATTCAGTTACGAAAAGCCACCTGCATTGAGGTGAACACTCTGCTCAGCGTTCTTTCCGGGAGCTCACACTCGCCCCCTCTCTAGGTGAAGCGGGATGTCGAGGTGAGGTCCAAACTGAGCAAAGAGCACAATCGCTCACTTTGCAGTGGTAGTCGTCATAAGAGGCATTGCTTACGACGCCTTGCTAAGGTCTTCGGTCTGTTAGGGAAGTTGCCACACTTAGACGCCTTGAAAGGAAAATTTATTCAGCGAAGTTCCCAGTGTTTTGCGATGGCCTCCCTTCGCAGCGCCAATACAGCAGGGACTCAGGTTTGCTGCTAACTTGGCTAGGTGACCCTGCATACAGAAGCAGCCGTTTCCCTTTGGAAGCTTGGATCCCGGTGTCTTAGGGGCTGCTTGCAAGACCCTGCTATTGCCCAGCAGCTATCCTCTGCCCCTACGCCTGTGTAGGAAGCGAGTATTTTAGCCTGATAAGCAGGGCTCTTGCAACTCTGGAGGAGCGATAATTCTGCAGCCCACGTTCGTCCTGGGAAACCGTGAGACGACCCTTGGCCTCAGTGTAGTGGCGAAATTTGCGCCGGACAAGTTCTGCCTGCCGCAGTTTCCATGAGTTCTCCACCGTTTGGGGGCTTAAATGGGGAGCGAGGAGAGCTGTCGGCTCTCACAGAACTCTGGCCTCCGCACTGTTTGCCATGCAACTGAACTCAAGACCACACGTCTCCTCTCGGCCTGCTGAGAAACAGGCCGCCGTGTAGGCCCTTGTCAACATTTCCTGGCATGCAGAGTCCAAGGCGACACACTGTCCTCTTCCTTGGAAACCTATGTTGCCCCAGCTTGCCAAAGGCTACTGAAGGCAGTCCTAACCAGTCTCGCGTGCTGGGCAACTTGGATTCAGTTACGAAAAGCCACCTGCATTGAGGTGAACACTCTGCTCAGCGTTCTTTCCGGGAGCTCACACTCGCCCCCTCTCTAGGTGAAGCGGGATGTCGAGGTGAGGTCCAAACTGAGCAAAGAGCACAATCGCTCACTTTGCAGTGGTAGTCGTCATAAGAGGCATTGCTTACGACGCCTTGCTAAGGTCTTCGGTCTGTTAGGGAAGTTGCCACACTTAGACGCCTTGAAAGGAAAATTTATTCAGCGAAGTTCCCAGTGTTTTGCGATGGCCTCCCTTCGCAGCGCCAATACAGCAGGGACTCAGGTTTGCTGCTAACTTGGCTAGGTGACCCTGCATACAGAAGCAGCCGTTTCCCTTTGGAAGCTTGGATCCCGGTGTCTTAGGGGCTGCTTGCAAGACCCTGCTATTGCCCAGCAGCTATCCTCTGCCCCTACGCCTGTGTAGGAAGCGAGTATTTTAGCCTGATGAGCAGGGCTCTTGCAACTCTGGAGGAGCGATAATTCTGCAGCCCACGTTCGTCCTGGGAATCCGCAAGGCGAACCTTGGCCTCAGTGTAGTGGCGAAATTTGCGCCGGACAAGTTCTGCCTGCTGCAGTTTCCATGAGTTCTCCACCGTTTGGGGGCATAAATGGAGAGCGAGGAGAGCTGTCGGCTCTCACAGAACTCTGGCCTCCGCACTTTTTGCCATGCAACTGAACTGAAGACCACACGTCGCCTCCCGGCCTGCTGAGAAACAGGCCGCCGTGTAGGCCCTTGTCAGTATTTCCTGGTGTGCAGAGTCCAAGGCGACACACTGTCCTCTAGCTTGGAAACCTACGTTGCCCCAGCTTGCCAAAGGCTACCGAAGGCATTCCTAACCAGTCTCGCCTGCTGGGCAACTTGGATGTAGTTACGAAAAGCCACCTGCATTGAGGTGAACACTCTGCTCAGCGTTCTTTCCGGGAGCTCACACTCGCCCCCTCTGTAGCTGAAGCAGGATGTCGAGGTGAGGTCCAAACTGAGCAAAGAGCACCATCGCTCACTTTGCAGTGGTAGTCGTCGTAAGAGGCATTGCTTACGACGCCTTGCTAAGGTTCGGTCTGTTAGGGAAGTTGCCACACTTAGACGCCTTGAAAGGAAAATTTATTCAGCGAAGTTCCAAGTGTTTTGCGATAGTCTCCCTTCGCAGCGCCAATACAGCAGGGACTCAGGTTTGCTGCTAACTTGGCTAGGTGACCCTGCATACAGAAGCAGTCCTTTCCCTTTGGAAGCTTGGATCTCGGTTTCTTAGTGGGGGCTTGCAGGACCCTGCTATTGCCCAGCAGCTATCCTCTGCCCCTATGCCTGTGTAGGAAGCGACTATTCTAGCCTGAGAAGCAGGACTCTTGCAACTCTGGAGGAGCGATAATTCTGCAGCCCACGTTCGTCCTGGGAAACCGTGAGGCGACCCTTGGCCTCAGTGTAGTGGCGAAATTTGCGCCGGACAAGTTCTGCCTGCCTCAGTTTCCATGAGTTCTCCACCGTTTGGGGGCTTAAATGGAGAGCGAGGAGAGCTGTCGGCTCTCACAGAATTCTGGCCTCCGCACTGTTTGCCATGCAACTGAACTCAAGACCACACGTCTCCTCCCGGCCTGCTGAGAAACAGGCCGCCGTGTAGGCCCTTGTCAGCATTTCCTTGTGTGCAGAGTCCAAGGCGACACACTGTCCTCTAGCTTGGAAACCTACGTTGCCCCAGCTTGCCAAAGGCTACCGAAGGCAGTCCTAACCAGTCTCGCGTGCTGGGCAACTTGGATTCAGTTACGAAAAGCCACCTGCATTGAGGTGAACACTCTGCTCAGCGTTCTTTCCGGGAGCTCACACTCGCCCCCTCTCTAGGTGAAGCGGGATGTCGAGGTGAGGTCCAAACTGAGCAAAGAGCACAATCGCTCACTTTGCAGTGGTAGTCGTCGTAAGAGGCATTGCTTACTATGCCTTGCTAAGGTCTTCAGTGTGATAGGGAAGTTGCCACACTTAGAGGCCTTGAAAGGAAAATTTATTCAGCGATGTTCCCAGTGTATTGCGATGGTCTCCCTTCGCAGCGCCAATACAGCAGGGACTCAGGTTTGCTACTAACTAAGCTAGGTGACCCTGCATACAGAAGCAGGCGTTTCCCTTTGGAAGCTTGGATCCCGGTCTCTTAGGGGCTGCTTCCAAGACCCTGCTATTGCCCAGCAGCTATCCTCTGCCCCTACGCCTGTGTAGGAAGCGAGTATTCTAGCCTGAGAAGCAGGACTCTTTCAACTCTGGAGGAGCGATAATTCTGCAGCCCACGTTCGTCCTAGGAAACCGCGAGGCGACCCTTGGCCTCAGTGTAGTGGCGAAATTTGCGCCGGACAAGTTCTGCCTGCCGCAGTTTCCATGAGTTCTCCACCGTTTGGGGGCTTAAATGGAGAGCGAGGAGAGCTGTCGGCTCTCACAGAATTCTGGCTTCCGCACTGTTTGCCATGCAACTGAACTCAAGACCACACGTCTCCTCCCGGCCTGCTGAGAAACAGGCCGCCGTGTAGGCCATTCGTAACACTTCTTGGCATGTAGACTCCAAGGCGACACACTGTCCTCTTCCTTGGAAAAATACGGTGCCCCAGCTTGCCAACGCTCACGAAGGCAGTCTGAGCCAGTCTCATGTGCTGAGCCACTTGCATTCAGTGAGGAAAACCACCTGCATTGAGGTGAGCACTCTGCTCAGCGTTCTTCCCGGGAGCTCACAATTGCCGCCTCTCTAGGTTAATCAGGAAGTCGAAGTGAGGACCAACCTGAGCAAAGAGCACAATTACTCACGTTGCACTAGTAGTCCTCGTGAGAGGAATTGCCAACTATGCCTGGTTAAGGCCTTCCCTGTGTTAAGGAACCAGCCACACTTAGATGCCTTGAAAGGAAAATGTATTCAGCAAAGTTCCCATTGTTTGGCGATGGCCCACCTTTCCCGCGCTAGTACTGCAGGGACTTAGGTTTGCCGCTAACTATGCTAGGTGACCCTGCATACAGAAGCAGGCATTTCCCTTTGGAATATTGGATCTCAGTTTCTTAGCGGGGGCTTCCAAGACCCTGCTATTGCTCAGCAACTATCCTCTGCCCCTAGGCCTGTGTAGGAAGCGAGTATTCTAGCCTGAGAAGCAGGACTCTTGCAACTCTGGAGGAGCGATAATTCTGCAGCCCACGTTCGTCCTGGGAAACCACGAGGCGACCCTTGGCCTCAGTGTAGTGGCGAAATTTGCGCCGGACAAGTTCTGCCTGCCGCAGTTTCCGTGAGTTCTCCACCGTTTGGGGGCTTAAATGGGGTGCGAGGAGAGCTGTCAGCTCTCACAGAACTCTGGCCTCCGCACTGTTTGCCATGCAACTGAACTCAAGACCACACGTCTCTTCCCGGCCTGCTGAGAAACAGGCTGCCGTGTAGGCCCTTCGTAACACTTCTTGGCATGTAGACTCCAAGGCGACACACTGTCCTCTTCCTTGGAGAAATACGGTGCCCCAGCTTGCTAACGCTCACGAAGGCAGTCCGAGCCAGTCTCATGTGCTGGGCCACTTGCATTCAGTGAGGAAAAGCCACCTGCATTGAGGTGAGCACTCTGCTCAGCGTTCTTCCCGGGAGCTCACATTTGCCGCCTCTCTAGGTTCAGCAGGATGTCGAAGTGAGTACCAACCTGAGCAAAGAGCACAATTCCTCACTTTGCTTTAGATTCAGCAGGAAGTCGAAGTGAGGACCAACCTGAGCAAAGAGCACAATTCCTCACGTTGAACTGGTAGTCGTCGTGAGAGGAATTGCCAACTACGCCTGGCTAAGGCCTTCCCTGTGTTAAGGAACCAGCCACACTTAGACGCCTTGAAAGGAAAATGTATTCAGCGAAGTTCCCATTGTGTCATGATGGCCAACCTTTGCAGCACCAGTACTGCAGGGACTTAGGTTTGCCGCTAACTAGGCTAGGTGACCCTGCATACAGAAGCAGGCGTTTCCCTTTGGAAGCTTGGATGCCAGTTTCTTAGGGGGGGCTTCTAAGACCCTGCTATTGCCCAGCAACTATCCTCTGCCCCTACGCCTGTGTACGAAGCGAGTATTCCAGCCTGAGAAGCAGGACTCTTGCAAATCTGGCGGAGCGATAATTCTGCAGCCCACGTTCGTCCTGGGAAACCACGAGGCGACCCTTGGCCTCAGTGTAGTGGCGAAATTTGCGCCAGACAAGTTCTGCCTGCCGCAGTTTCCATGAGTTCTCCACCCTTTGGGGGCTTAAATGGAGAGAGAGGAGAGCTGTCGGCTCTCACAGAACTCTGGCCACCGCACTGTTTGCCATGCAACTGAACTCAAGACCACACGTCGCCTCCCGGCCTGCTGAGAAACAGGCCGCCGTGTAGGCCTTTGTCAGCATTTCCTTGTGTGCAGAGTCCAAGGCGACACACTGTCCTCTAGCTTGGGAACCTACGTTGCCCCAGCTTGCCAAAGGCTACCGAAGGCAGTCCTAACCAGTCTCGCGTGCTGGGCAACTTGGATTCAGTTACGAAAAGCCACCTGCATTGAGGTGAACACTCTGCTCAGCGTTCTTTCCGGGAGCTCACACTCGCCCCCTCTCTAGGTGAAGCGGGATGTCGAGGTGAGTTCCAAACTGAGCAAAGAGCACAATCGCTCACTTTGCAGTGGTAGTCGTCGTAAGAGGCATTGCTTACTATGCCTTGCTAAGGTCTTCAGTGTGATAGGGAAGTTGCCACACTTAGAGGCCTTGAAAGGAAAATTTATTCAGCGATGTTCCCAGTGTATTGCGATGGTCTCCCTTCGCAGCGCCAATACAGCAGGGACTCAGGTTTGCTACTAACTAGGCTAGGTGACCCTGCATACAGAAGCAGGCGTTTCCCTTTGGAAGATTGGATCCCGGTCTCTTAGGGGCTGCTTCCAAGACCCTGCTATTGCCCAGCAGCTATTCTCTGCCCCTACGTCTGAGTAGGAAGCAAGTATTTTCGCCTGAGAAGCAGGGCTCTTTCAACTCTGGAGGAGCGATAACTCTGAAGCCCACCTTCCTCCTGGGAAACCGCGAGGCGACACTTGGCCTCAGTGTAGTGGCGAAATTTGCGCCGGACAAGTTCTGCCTGCCGCAGTTTCCATGAGTTCTCCACCCTTTGGGGGCTTAAATAGAGAGCGAGGAGAGCTGTCGGCTCTCACAGAACTCTGGCCTCCGCACTGTTTACCATGCAACTGAACTCAGGACCACACGTCTCCTCCCGGCCTGCTGAGAAACAGGCCACCGTGTAGGTCCTTCGTAACACTTCTTGGCATGTAGAATCCAAGGCGACACACTGTCCTCTTCCATGGAAAAATATGGTGCCCCAGCTTGCCAACGCACACGAAGGCAGTCCGAGCCAGTCTCATGTGCTGGGCCACTTGCATTCAGTGAGGAAAAGCCACCTGCATTGAGGTGAGCACTCTGCTCAGCGTTCTTCCCGGGAGCTCACAATTGCCGCCTCTCTAGGTTAAGCAGGAAGGCGAAGTGAGGACCAACCTGAGCAAAGAGCACAATTCGTCACTTTGCCTTAGGTTCAGCAGGAAGTCGAAGTGAGGATCAACCTGAGCAAAGAGCACAATTCCTCACGTTGCACTAGTAGTCCTCGTGAGAGGAATTGCCAACTACGCCTGGCTAAGGCCTTCCCTGTGTTAAGGAACCAGCCACACTTAGACGCCTTGAAAGGAAAATGTATTCAGCGAAGTTCCCATTGTTTGGCGATGGCCAACCTTTGCAGCGCCAGTACTGCAGGGACTTAGGTTTGCCGCTAACTAGGCTGGGTGACACTGCATACAGAAGCAGGCGTTTCTCTTTGGAAGCTTGGATCTCAGTTTCTTAGGGGGGCTTCCAAGACCCTGCTATTGCCCAGCAACTATCCTCTGCCCCTACGCCTGTGTAGGAAGCGAGTATTCTAGCCTGAGAAGCAGAGCTCTTGCAACTCTGGAGGAGCGATAATTCTGCAGCCCACGTTCGTCCTGGGAAACCGTGAGACGACCCTTGGCCTCAGTGTAGTGGCGAAATTTGCGCCGGACAAGTTCTGCCTGCCGCAGTTTCCATGAGTTCTCCACCGTTTGGGGGCTTAAATGGGGAGCGAGGAGAGCTGTCGGCTCTCACAGAACTCTGGCCTCCGCACTGTTTGCCATGCAACTGAACTCAAGACCACACGTCTCCTCTCGGCCTGCTGAGAAACAGGCCGCCGTGTAGGCCCTTGTCAACATTTCCTGGCGTGCAGAGTCCAAGGTGACACACTGTCCTCTTCCTTGGAAACCTATGTTGCCCCAGCTTGCCAAAGGCTACTGAAGGCAGTCCTAACCAGTCTCGCGTGCTGGGCAACTTGGATTCAGTTACAAAAAGCCACCTGCATTGAGGTGAACACTCTGCTCAGCGTTCTTTCCGGGAGCTCACACTCGCCCCCTTTATAGGCGAAGCGGGATGTCGAGGTGAGTTCCAAACTGAGCAAAGAGCACAATCGCTCACTTTGCAGTGGTAGTCGTCATAAGAGGCATTGCTTACGACGCCTTGCTAAGGTCTTCGGTCTGTTAGGGAAGTTGCCACACTTAGACGCCTTGAAAGGAAAATTTATTCAGCGAAGTTCCCAGTGTTTTGCGATGGTCTCCCTTTGCAGTGCCAATACAGCAGGGACTCAGGTTTGCTGCTAACTAGGCTAGGTGACCCTGCATTCAGAAGCACGCGTTTCCCTTTGGAAGCTTGGATCCCGGTCTCTTAGGGGAGGCTTCCAAGTCCCTGCTATTGCCTAGCAGCTATCCTCTGCCCCTACGCCTGTGTAGGAAGCGAGTATTTTAGCCTGAGAAGCAGGGCTGTTGCAACTCTGGAGGAGAGATAATTCTGCAGCCCACGTTCGTCCTGGGAAACCGAAAGGCGAACCTTGGCCTAAGAGTAGTGGCGAAATTTGCGCCGGACAAGTTCTGCCTGCCGCAGTTTCTATGAGTTCTCCACCGTTTGGTGGCATAAATGGAGAGCGAGGAGAGCTGTCGGCTCTCACATTACTCTGGCCTCCGCACTGTTTGCCATGCAACTGAACTAAGGACCACACGTCTCCTCCCAGCCTGCTGAGAAACAGG
The DNA here is from genome assembly GCF_937001465.1 of Orcinus orca. NCBI lineage: Eukaryota > Metazoa > Chordata > Mammalia > Artiodactyla > Delphinidae > Orcinus > Orcinus orca. The sequence goes on along the minus strand of NC_064565.1, from coordinate 5,089,031 downwards.
CCGCCGTGTAGGCCCTTGTCAACATTTCCTGGCGTGCAGTGTCCAAGGTGACACACTGTTCTCTTGCTTGGAAACCTACGTTGCCCCAGCTTGCCAAAGGCTACCGAAGGCAGTCCTAACCAGTCTCGCGTGCTGGGCAACTTGGATTCAGTTTCGAAAAGCCACCTGCATTGAGGTGAACACTCTGCTCAGCGTTCTTTCCGGGAGCTCACACTCGCCCCCTCTCTAGGTGAAGCGGGATGTCGAGGTGAGTTCCAAACTGAGCAAAGAGCACAATCGCTCACTTTGCAGTGGTAGTCGTCGTAAGAGGCATTGCTTACGACGCCTTGCTAAGGTCTTCGGTCTGTTAGGGAAGTTGCCACACTTAGACGCCTTGAAAGGAAAATTTATTCAGCGAAGTTCCCAGTGTTTTGCGATGGCCTCCCTTCGCAGCGCCAATAAAGCAGGGACTCAGGTTTGCTGCTAACTTGGCTAGGTGACCCTGCATACAGAAGCAGCCGTTTCCCTTTGGAAGCTTGGATCCCGGTGTCTTAGGGGCTGCTTGCAAGACCCTGCTATTGCCCAGCAGCTATCCTCTGCCCCTACGCCTGTGTAGGAAGCGAGTATTTTAGCCTGATAAGCAGGGCTCTTGCAACTCTGGAGGAGCGATAATTCTGCAGCCCACGTTCGTCCTGGGAATCCGCAAGGCGAACCTTGGCCTCAGTGTAGTGGCGAAATTTGCGCCGGACAAGTTCTGCCTGCCGCAGTTTCCATGAGATCTCCACCGTTTGGGGGCATAAATGGAGAGCGAGGAGAGCTGTCGGCTCTCACAGAACTCTGGCCTCCGCACTTTTTGCCATGCAACTGAACTCAAGACCACACGTCGCCTCCCGGCCTGCTGAGAAACAGGCCGCCGTGTAGGCCCTTGTCAGCATTTCCTTGTGTGCAGAGTCCAAGGCGACACACTGTCCTCTAGCTTGGAAACCTACGTTGCCCCAGCTTGCCAAAGGCTACCGAAGGCAGTCCTAACCAGTCTCGCGTGCTGGGCAACTTGGATTCAGTTACGAAAAGCCACCTGCATTGAGGTGAACACTCTGCTCAGCGTTCTTTCCGGGAGCTCACACTCGCCCCCTCTCTAGGTGAAGCGGGATGTCGAGGTGAGGTCCAAACTGAGCAAAGAGCACAATCGCTCACTTTGCAGTGGTAGTCGTCGTAAGAGGCATTCCTTACTTCGCCTTGTTAAGGTCTTCGGTCTGTTAGGGAAGTTGCCACACTTAGACGCCTTGAAAGGAAAATTTATTCAGCGAAGTTCCCAGTGTTTTGCAATGGTCTCCCTTTGCAGTGCCAATACAGCAGGGACTCAGGTTTGCTGCTAACTAGGCTAGGTGACCCTGCATTCAGAAGCACGCGTTTCCCTTTGGAAGCTTGGATCCCGGTCTCTTAGGGGAGGCTTCCAAGTCCCTGCTATTGCCTAGCAGCTATCCTCTGCCCCTACGCCTGTGTAGGAAGCGAGTATTTTAGCCTGAGAAGCAGGGCTGTTGCAACTCTGGAGGAGCGATAATTCTGCAACCCACGTTCGTCCTGGGAAACCGAAAGGCGAACCTTGGCCTAAGAGTAGTGGCGAAATTTGCGCCGGACAAGTTCTGCCTGCCGCAGTTTCTATGAGTTCTCCACCGTTTGGTGGCATAAATGGAGAGCGAGGAGAGCTGTCGGCTCTCACATTACTCTGGCCTCCGCACTGTTTGCCATGCAACTGAACTAAGGACCACACGTCTCCTCCCAGCCTGCTGAGAAACAGGCCGCCATGTAGGCCCTTGTCAACATTTCCTGGCGTGCAGTGTCCAAGGTGACACACTGTTCTCTTGCTTGGAAACCTACGTTGCCCCAGCTTGCCAAAGGCTACCGAAGGCAGTCCTAACCAGTCTCGCGTGCTGGGCAACTTGGATTCAGTTTCGAAAAGCCACCTGCATTGAGGTGAACACTCTGCTCAGCGTTCTTTCCGGGAGCTCACACTCGCCCCCTCTCTAGGTGAAGCGGGATGTCGAGGTGAGTTCCAAACTGAGCAAAGAGCACAATCGCTCACTTTGCAGTGGTAGTCGTCGTAAGAGGCATTGCTTACTATGCCTTGCTAAGGTCTTCAGTGTGATAGGGAAGTTGCCACACTTAGAGGCCTTGAAAGGAAAATTTATTCAGCGATGTTCCCAGTGTATTGCGATGGTCTCCCTTCGCAGCGCCAATACAGCAGGGACTCAGGTTTGCTACTAACTAGGCTAGGTGACCCTGCATACAGAAGCAGGCGTTTCCCTTTGGAAGCTTGGATCCCGGTCTCTTAGGGGCTGCTTCCAAGACCCTGCTATTGCCCAGCAGCTATCCTCTGCCCCTACGCCTGTGTAGGAAGCGAGTATTCTAGCCTGAGAAGCAGGACTCTTTCAACTCTGGAGGAGCGATAATTCTGCAGCCCACGTTCGTCCTAGGAAACCGCGAGGCGACCCTTGGCCTCAGTGTAGTGGCGAAATTTGCGCCGGACAAGTTCTGCCTGCCGCAGTTTCCATGAGTTCTCCACCGTTTGGGGGCTTAAATGGAGAGCGAGGAGAGCTGTCGGCTCTCAGAGAATTCTGGCTTCCGCACTGTTTGCCATGCAACTGAACTCAAGACCACACGTCTCCTCCCGGCCTGCTGAGAAACAGGCCGCCGTGTAGGCCATTCGTAACACTTCTTGGCATGTAGACTCCAAGGCGACACACTGTCCTCTTCCTTGGAAAAATACGGTGCCCCAGCTTGCCAACGCTCACGAAGGCAGTCTGAGCCAGTCTCATGTGCTGAGCCACTTGCATTCAGTGAGGAAAACCACCTGCATTGAGGTGAGCACTCTGCTCAGCGTTCTTCCCGGGAGCTCACAATTGCCGCCTCTCTAGGTTAATCAGGAAGGCGAAGTGAGGACCAACCTGAGCAAAGAGCACAATTCCTCACGTTGCACTAGTAGTCCTCGTGAGAGGAATTGCCAACTACGCCTGGCTAAGGCCTTCCCTGTGTTAAGGAACCAGCCACACTTAGACGCCTTGAAAGGAAAATGTATTCAGCGAAGTTCCCATTGTTTGGCGATGGCCAACTTTTGCAGCGCCAGTACTGCAGGGACTTAGGTTTGCCGCTAACTAGGCTGGGTGACACGGCATACAGAAGCAGGCGTTTCTCTTTGGAAGCTTGGATCCCGGTGTCTTAGGGGCTGCTTGCAAGACCCTGCTATTGCCCAGCAACTATCCTCTGCCCCTACGCCTGTGTAGGAAGCGAGTATTCTAGCCTGAGAAGCAGAGCTCTTGCAACTCTGGAGGAGCGATAATTCTGCAGCCCACGTTCGTCCTGGGAAACCGTGAGACGACCCTTGGCCTCAGTGTAGTGGCGAAATTTGCGCCGGACAAGTTCTGCCTGCCGCAGTTTCCATGAGTTCTCCACCGTTTGGGGGCTTAAATGGGGAGCGAGGAGAGCTGTCGGCTCTCACAGAACTCTGGCCTCCGCACTGTTTGCCATGCAACTGAACTCAAGACCACACGTCTCCTCTCGGCCTGCTGAGAAACAGGCCGCCGTGTAGGCCCTTGTCAACATTTCCTGGCATGCAGAGTCCAAGGCGACACACTGTCCTCTTCCTTGGAAACCTATGTTGCCCCAGCTTGCCAAAGGCTACTGAAGGCAGTCCTAACCAGTCTCGCGTGCTGGGCAACTTGGATTCAGTTACGAAAAGCCACCTGCATTGAGGTGAACACTCTGCTCAGCGTTCTTTCCGGGAGCTCACACTCGCCCCCTCTCTAGGTGAAGCGGGATGTCGAGGTGAGGTCCAAACTGAGCAAAGAGCACAATCGCTCACTTTGCAGTGGTAGTCGTCATAAGAGGCATTGCTTACGACGCCTTGCTAAGGTCTTCGGTCTGTTAGGGAAGTTGCCACACTTAGACGCCTTGAAAGGAAAATTTATTCAGCGAAGTTCCCAGTGTTTTGCGATGGCCTCCCTTCGCAGCGCCAATACAGCAGGGACTCAGGTTTGCTGCTAACTTGGCTAGGTGACCCTGCATACAGAAGCAGCCGTTTCCCTTTGGAAGCTTGGATCCCGGTGTCTTAGGGGCTGCTTGCAAGACCCTGCTATTGCCCAGCAGCTATCCTCTGCCCCTACGCCTGTGTAGGAAGCGAGTATTTTAGCCTGATAAGCAGGGCTCTTGCAACTCTGGAGGAGCGATAATTCTGCAGCCCACGTTCGTCCTGGGAAACCGTGAGACGACCCTTGGCCTCAGTGTAGTGGCGAAATTTGCGCCGGACAAGTTCTGCCTGCCGCAGTTTCCATGAGTTCTCCACCGTTTGGGGGCTTAAATGGGGAGCGAGGAGAGCTGTCGGCTCTCACAGAACTCTGGCCTCCGCACTGTTTGCCATGCAACTGAACTCAAGACCACACGTCTCCTCTCGGCCTGCTGAGAAACAGGCCGCCGTGTAGGCCCTTGTCAACATTTCCTGGCATGCAGAGTCCAAGGCGACACACTGTCCTCTTCCTTGGAAACCTATGTTGCCCCAGCTTGCCAAAGGCTACTGAAGGCAGTCCTAACCAGTCTCGCGTGCTGGGCAACTTGGATTCAGTTACGAAAAGCCACCTGCATTGAGGTGAACACTCTGCTCAGCGTTCTTTCCGGGAGCTCACACTCGCCCCCTCTCTAGGTGAAGCGGGATGTCGAGGTGAGGTCCAAACTGAGCAAAGAGCACAATCGCTCACTTTGCAGTGGTAGTCGTCATAAGAGGCATTGCTTACGACGCCTTGCTAAGGTCTTCGGTCTGTTAGGGAAGTTGCCACACTTAGACGCCTTGAAAGGAAAATTTATTCAGCGAAGTTCCCAGTGTTTTGCGATGGCCTCCCTTCGCAGCGCCAATACAGCAGGGACTCAGGTTTGCTGCTAACTTGGCTAGGTGACCCTGCATACAGAAGCAGCCGTTTCCCTTTGGAAGCTTGGATCCCGGTGTCTTAGGGGCTGCTTGCAAGACCCTGCTATTGCCCAGCAGCTATCCTCTGCCCCTACGCCTGTGTAGGAAGCGAGTATTTTAGCCTGATAAGCAGGGCTCTTGCAACTCTGGAGGAGCGATAATTCTGCAGCCCACGTTCGTCCTGGGAAACCGTGAGACGACCCTTGGCCTCAGTGTAGTGGCGAAATTTGCGCCGGACAAGTTCTGCCTGCCGCAGTTTCCATGAGTTCTCCACCGTTTGGGGGCTTAAATGGGGAGCGAGGAGAGCTGTCGGCTCTCACAGAACTCTGGCCTCCGCACTGTTTGCCATGCAACTGAACTCAAGACCACACGTCTCCTCTCGGCCTGCTGAGAAACAGGCCGCCGTGTAGGCCCTTGTCAACATTTCCTGGCATGCAGAGTCCAAGGCGACACACTGTCCTCTTCCTTGGAAACCTATGTTGCCCCAGCTTGCCAAAGGCTACTGAAGGCAGTCCTAACCAGTCTCGCGTGCTGGGCAACTTGGATTCAGTTACGAAAAGCCACCTGCATTGAGGTGAACACTCTGCTCAGCGTTCTTTCCGGGAGCTCACACTCGCCCCCTCTCTAGGTGAAGCGGGATGTCGAGGTGAGGTCCAAACTGAGCAAAGAGCACAATCGCTCACTTTGCAGTGGTAGTCGTCATAAGAGGCATTGCTTACGACGCCTTGCTAAGGTCTTCGGTCTGTTAGGGAAGTTGCCACACTTAGACGCCTTGAAAGGAAAATTTATTCAGCGAAGTTCCCAGTGTTTTGCGATGGCCTCCCTTCGCAGCGCCAATACAGCAGGGACTCAGGTTTGCTGCTAACTTGGCTAGGTGACCCTGCATACAGAAGCAGCCGTTTCCCTTTGGAAGCTTGGATCCCGGTGTCTTAGGGGCTGCTTGCAAGACCCTGCTATTGCCCAGCAGCTATCCTCTGCCCCTACGCCTGTGTAGGAAGCGAGTATTTTAGCCTGATAAGCAGGGCTCTTGCAACTCTGGAGGAGCGATAATTCTGCAGCCCACGTTCGTCCTGGGAAACCGTGAGACGACCCTTGGCCTCAGTGTAGTGGCGAAATTTGCGCCGGACAAGTTCTGCCTGCCGCAGTTTCCATGAGTTCTCCACCGTTTGGGGGCTTAAATGGGGAGCGAGGAGAGCTGTCGGCTCTCACAGAACTCTGGCCTCCGCACTGTTTGCCATGCAACTGAACTCAAGACCACACGTCTCCTCTCGGCCTGCTGAGAAACAGGCCGCCGTGTAGGCCCTTGTCAACATTTCCTGGCATGCAGAGTCCAAGGCGACACACTGTCCTCTTCCTTGGAAACCTATGTTGCCCCAGCTTGCCAAAGGCTACTGAAGGCAGTCCTAACCAGTCTCGCGTGCTGGGCAACTTGGATTCAGTTACGAAAAGCCACCTGCATTGAGGTGAACACTCTGCTCAGCGTTCTTTCCGGGAGCTCACACTCGCCCCCTCTCTAGGTGAAGCGGGATGTCGAGGTGAGGTCCAAACTGAGCAAAGAGCACAATCGCTCACTTTGCAGTGGTAGTCGTCATAAGAGGCATTGCTTACGACGCCTTGCTAAGGTCTTCGGTCTGTTAGGGAAGTTGCCACACTTAGACGCCTTGAAAGGAAAATTTATTCAGCGAAGTTCCCAGTGTTTTGCGATGGCCTCCCTTCGCAGCGCCAATACAGCAGGGACTCAGGTTTGCTGCTAACTTGGCTAGGTGACCCTGCATACAGAAGCAGCCGTTTCCCTTTGGAAGCTTGGATCCCGGTGTCTTAGGGGCTGCTTGCAAGACCCTGCTATTGCCCAGCAGCTATCCTCTGCCCCTACGCCTGTGTAGGAAGCGAGTATTTTAGCCTGATGAGCAGGGCTCTTGCAACTCTGGAGGAGCGATAATTCTGCAGCCCACGTTCGTCCTGGGAATCCGCAAGGCGAACCTTGGCCTCAGTGTAGTGGCGAAATTTGCGCCGGACAAGTTCTGCCTGCTGCAGTTTCCATGAGTTCTCCACCGTTTGGGGGCATAAATGGAGAGCGAGGAGAGCTGTCGGCTCTCACAGAACTCTGGCCTCCGCACTTTTTGCCATGCAACTGAACTGAAGACCACACGTCGCCTCCCGGCCTGCTGAGAAACAGGCCGCCGTGTAGGCCCTTGTCAGTATTTCCTGGTGTGCAGAGTCCAAGGCGACACACTGTCCTCTAGCTTGGAAACCTACGTTGCCCCAGCTTGCCAAAGGCTACCGAAGGCATTCCTAACCAGTCTCGCCTGCTGGGCAACTTGGATGTAGTTACGAAAAGCCACCTGCATTGAGGTGAACACTCTGCTCAGCGTTCTTTCCGGGAGCTCACACTCGCCCCCTCTGTAGCTGAAGCAGGATGTCGAGGTGAGGTCCAAACTGAGCAAAGAGCACCATCGCTCACTTTGCAGTGGTAGTCGTCGTAAGAGGCATTGCTTACGACGCCTTGCTAAGGTTCGGTCTGTTAGGGAAGTTGCCACACTTAGACGCCTTGAAAGGAAAATTTATTCAGCGAAGTTCCAAGTGTTTTGCGATAGTCTCCCTTCGCAGCGCCAATACAGCAGGGACTCAGGTTTGCTGCTAACTTGGCTAGGTGACCCTGCATACAGAAGCAGTCCTTTCCCTTTGGAAGCTTGGATCTCGGTTTCTTAGTGGGGGCTTGCAGGACCCTGCTATTGCCCAGCAGCTATCCTCTGCCCCTATGCCTGTGTAGGAAGCGAGTATTCTAGCCTGAGAAGCAGGACTCTTGCAACTCTGGAGGAGCGATAATTCTGCAGCCCACGTTCGTCCTGGGAAACCGTGAGGCGACCCTTGGCCTCAGTGTAGTGGCGAAATTTGCGCCGGACAAGTTCTGCCTGCCTCAGTTTCCATGAGTTCTCCACCGTTTGGGGGCTTAAATGGAGAGCGAGGAGAGCTGTCGGCTCTCACAGAATTCTGGCCTCCGCACTGTTTGCCATGCAACTGAACTCAAGACCACACGTCTCCTCCCGGCCTGCTGAGAAACAGGCCGCCGTGTAGGCCCTTGTCAGCATTTCCTTGTGTGCAGAGTCCAAGGCGACACACTGTCCTCTAGCTTGGAAACCTACGTTGCCCCAGCTTGCCAAAGGCTACCGAAGGCAGTCCTAACCAGTCTCGCGTGCTGGGCAACTTGGATTCAGTTACGAAAAGCCACCTGCATTGAGGTGAACACTCTGCTCAGCGTTCTTTCCGGGAGCTCACACTCGCCCCCTCTCTAGGTGAAGCGGGATGTCGAGGTGAGGTCCAAACTGAGCAAAGAGCACAATCGCTCACTTTGCAGTGGTAGTCGTCGTAAGAGGCATTGCTTACTATGCCTTGCTAAGGTCTTCAGTGTGATAGGGAAGTTGCCACACTTAGAGGCCTTGAAAGGAAAATTTATTCAGCGATGTTCCCAGTGTATTGCGATGGTCTCCCTTCGCAGCGCCAATACAGCAGGGACTCAGGTTTGCTACTAACTAAGCTAGGTGACCCTGCATACAGAAGCAGGCGTTTCCCTTTGGAAGCTTGGATCCCGGTCTCTTAGGGGCTGCTTCCAAGACCCTGCTATTGCCCAGCAGCTATCCTCTGCCCCTACGCCTGTGTAGGAAGCGAGTATTCTAGCCTGAGAAGCAGGACTCTTTCAACTCTGGAGGAGCGATAATTCTGCAGCCCACGTTCGTCCTAGGAAACCGCGAGGCGACCCTTGGCCTCAGTGTAGTGGCGAAATTTGCGCCGGACAAGTTCTGCCTGCCGCAGTTTCCATGAGTTCTCCACCGTTTGGGGGCTTAAATGGAGAGCGAGGAGAGCTGTCGGCTCTCACAGAATTCTGGCTTCCGCACTGTTTGCCATGCAACTGAACTCAAGACCACACGTCTCCTCCCGGCCTGCTGAGAAACAGGCCGCCGTGTAGGCCATTCGTAACACTTCTTGGCATGTAGACTCCAAGGCGACACACTGTCCTCTTCCTTGGAAAAATACGGTGCCCCAGCTTGCCAACGCTCACGAAGGCAGTCTGAGCCAGTCTCATGTGCTGAGCCACTTGCATTCAGTGAGGAAAACCACCTGCATTGAGGTGAGCACTCTGCTCAGCGTTCTTCCCGGGAGCTCACAATTGCCGCCTCTCTAGGTTAATCAGGAAGTCGAAGTGAGGACCAACCTGAGCAAAGAGCACAATTACTCACGTTGCACTAGTAGTCCTCGTGAGAGGAATTGCCAACTATGCCTGGTTAAGGCCTTCCCTGTGTTAAGGAACCAGCCACACTTAGATGCCTTGAAAGGAAAATGTATTCAGCAAAGTTCCCATTGTTTGGCGATGGCCCACCTTTCCCGCGCTAGTACTGCAGGGACTTAGGTTTGCCGCTAACTATGCTAGGTGACCCTGCATACAGAAGCAGGCATTTCCCTTTGGAATATTGGATCTCAGTTTCTTAGCGGGGGCTTCCAAGACCCTGCTATTGCTCAGCAACTATCCTCTGCCCCTAGGCCTGTGTAGGAAGCGAGTATTCTAGCCTGAGAAGCAGGACTCTTGCAACTCTGGAGGAGCGATAATTCTGCAGCCCACGTTCGTCCTGGGAAACCACGAGGCGACCCTTGGCCTCAGTGTAGTGGCGAAATTTGCGCCGGACAAGTTCTGCCTGCCGCAGTTTCCGTGAGTTCTCCACCGTTTGGGGGCTTAAATGGGGTGCGAGGAGAGCTGTCAGCTCTCACAGAACTCTGGCCTCCGCACTGTTTGCCATGCAACTGAACTCAAGACCACACGTCTCTTCCCGGCCTGCTGAGAAACAGGCTGCCGTGTAGGCCCTTCGTAACACTTCTTGGCATGTAGACTCCAAGGCGACACACTGTCCTCTTCCTTGGAGAAATACGGTGCCCCAGCTTGCTAACGCTCACGAAGGCAGTCCGAGCCAGTCTCATGTGCTGGGCCACTTGCATTCAGTGAGGAAAAGCCACCTGCATTGAGGTGAGCACTCTGCTCAGCGTTCTTCCCGGGAGCTCACATTTGCCGCCTCTCTAGGTTCAGCAGGATGTCGAAGTGAGTACCAACCTGAGCAAAGAGCACAATTCCTCACTTTGCTTTAGATTCAGCAGGAAGTCGAAGTGAGGACCAACCTGAGCAAAGAGCACAATTCCTCACGTTGAACTGGTAGTCGTCGTGAGAGGAATTGCCAACTACGCCTGGCTAAGGCCTTCCCTGTGTTAAGGAACCAGCCACACTTAGACGCCTTGAAAGGAAAATGTATTCAGCGAAGTTCCCATTGTGTCATGATGGCCAACCTTTGCAGCACCAGTACTGCAGGGACTTAGGTTTGCCGCTAACTAGGCTAGGTGACCCTGCATACAGAAGCAGGCGTTTCCCTTTGGAAGCTTGGATGCCAGTTTCTTAGGGGGGGCTTCTAAGACCCTGCTATTGCCCAGCAACTATCCTCTGCCCCTACGCCTGTGTACGAAGCGAGTATTCCAGCCTGAGAAGCAGGACTCTTGCAAATCTGGCGGAGCGATAATTCTGCAGCCCACGTTCGTCCTGGGAAACCACGAGGCGACCCTTGGCCTCAGTGTAGTGGCGAAATTTGCGCCAGACAAGTTCTGCCTGCCGCAGTTTCCATGAGTTCTCCACCCTTTGGGGGCTTAAATGGAGAGAGAGGAGAGCTGTCGGCTCTCACAGAACTCTGGCCACCGCACTGTTTGCCATGCAACTGAACTCAAGACCACACGTCGCCTCCCGGCCTGCTGAGAAACAGGCCGCCGTGTAGGCCTTTGTCAGCATTTCCTTGTGTGCAGAGTCCAAGGCGACACACTGTCCTCTAGCTTGGGAACCTACGTTGCCCCAGCTTGCCAAAGGCTACCGAAGGCAGTCCTAACCAGTCTCGCGTGCTGGGCAACTTGGATTCAGTTACGAAAAGCCACCTGCATTGAGGTGAACACTCTGCTCAGCGTTCTTTCCGGGAGCTCACACTCGCCCCCTCTCTAGGTGAAGCGGGATGTCGAGGTGAGTTCCAAACTGAGCAAAGAGCACAATCGCTCACTTTGCAGTGGTAGTCGTCGTAAGAGGCATTGCTTACTATGCCTTGCTAAGGTCTTCAGTGTGATAGGGAAGTTGCCACACTTAGAGGCCTTGAAAGGAAAATTTATTCAGCGATGTTCCCAGTGTATTGCGATGGTCTCCCTTCGCAGCGCCAATACAGCAGGGACTCAGGTTTGCTACTAACTAGGCTAGGTGACCCTGCATACAGAAGCAGGCGTTTCCCTTTGGAAGATTGGATCCCGGTCTCTTAGGGGCTGCTTCCAAGACCCTGCTATTGCCCAGCAGCTATTCTCTGCCCCTACGTCTGAGTAGGAAGCAAGTATTTTCGCCTGAGAAGCAGGGCTCTTTCAACTCTGGAGGAGCGATAACTCTGAAGCCCACCTTCCTCCTGGGAAACCGCGAGGCGACACTTGGCCTCAGTGTAGTGGCGAAATTTGCGCCGGACAAGTTCTGCCTGCCGCAGTTTCCATGAGTTCTCCACCCTTTGGGGGCTTAAATAGAGAGCGAGGAGAGCTGTCGGCTCTCACAGAACTCTGGCCTCCGCACTGTTTACCATGCAACTGAACTCAGGACCACACGTCTCCTCCCGGCCTGCTGAGAAACAGGCCACCGTGTAGGTCCTTCGTAACACTTCTTGGCATGTAGAATCCAAGGCGACACACTGTCCTCTTCCATGGAAAAATATGGTGCCCCAGCTTGCCAACGCACACGAAGGCAGTCCGAGCCAGTCTCATGTGCTGGGCCACTTGCATTCAGTGAGGAAAAGCCACCTGCATTGAGGTGAGCACTCTGCTCAGCGTTCTTCCCGGGAGCTCACAATTGCCGCCTCTCTAGGTTAAGCAGGAAGGCGAAGTGAGGACCAACCTGAGCAAAGAGCACAATTCGTCACTTTGCCTTAGGTTCAGCAGGAAGTCGAAGTGAGGATCAACCTGAGCAAAGAGCACAATTCCTCACGTTGCACTAGTAGTCCTCGTGAGAGGAATTGCCAACTACGCCTGGCTAAGGCCTTCCCTGTGTTAAGGAACCAGCCACACTTAGACGCCTTGAAAGGAAAATGTATTCAGCGAAGTTCCCATTGTTTGGCGATGGCCAACCTTTGCAGCGCCAGTACTGCAGGGACTTAGGTTTGCCGCTAACTAGGCTGGGTGACACTGCATACAGAAGCAGGCGTTTCTCTTTGGAAGCTTGGATCTCAGTTTCTTAGGGGGGCTTCCAAGACCCTGCTATTGCCCAGCAACTATCCTCTGCCCCTACGCCTGTGTAGGAAGCGAGTATTCTAGCCTGAGAAGCAGAGCTCTTGCAACTCTGGAGGAGCGATAATTCTGCAGCCCACGTTCGTCCTGGGAAACCGTGAGACGACCCTTGGCCTCAGTGTAGTGGCGAAATTTGCGCCGGACAAGTTCTGCCTGCCGCAGTTTCCATGAGTTCTCCACCGTTTGGGGGCTTAAATGGGGAGCGAGGAGAGCTGTCGGCTCTCACAGAACTCTGGCCTCCGCACTGTTTGCCATGCAACTGAACTCAAGACCACACGTCTCCTCTCGGCCTGCTGAGAAACAGGCCGCCGTGTAGGCCCTTGTCAACATTTCCTGGCGTGCAGAGTCCAAGGTGACACACTGTCCTCTTCCTTGGAAACCTATGTTGCCCCAGCTTGCCAAAGGCTACTGAAGGCAGTCCTAACCAGTCTCGCGTGCTGGGCAACTTGGATTCAGTTACAAAAAGCCACCTGCATTGAGGTGAACACTCTGCTCAGCGTTCTTTCCGGGAGCTCACACTCGCCCCCTTTATAGGCGAAGCGGGATGTCGAGGTGAGTTCCAAACTGAGCAAAGAGCACAATCGCTCACTTTGCAGTGGTAGTCGTCATAAGAGGCATTGCTTACGACGCCTTGCTAAGGTCTTCGGTCTGTTAGGGAAGTTGCCACACTTAGACGCCTTGAAAGGAAAATTTATTCAGCGAAGTTCCCAGTGTTTTGCGATGGTCTCCCTTTGCAGTGCCAATACAGCAGGGACTCAGGTTTGCTGCTAACTAGGCTAGGTGACCCTGCATTCAGAAGCACGCGTTTCCCTTTGGAAGCTTGGATCCCGGTCTCTTAGGGGAGGCTTCCAAGTCCCTGCTATTGCCTAGCAGCTATCCTCTGCCCCTACGCCTGTGTAGGAAGCGAGTATTTTAGCCTGAGAAGCAGGGCTGTTGCAACTCTGGAGGAGAGATAATTCTGCAGCCCACGTTCGTCCTGGGAAACCGAAAGGCGAACCTTGGCCTAAGAGTAGTGGCGAAATTTGCGCCGGACAAGTTCTGCCTGCCGCAGTTTCTATGAGTTCTCCACCGTTTGGTGGCATAAATGGAGAGCGAGGAGAGCTGTCGGCTCTCACATTACTCTGGCCTCCGCACTGTTTGCCATGCAACTGAACTAAGGACCACACGTCTCCTCCCAGCCTGCTGAGAAACAGGCCGCCGTGTAGGCCCTTGTCAACATTTCCTGGCGTGCAGTGTCCAAGGTGACACACTGTTCTCTTGCTTGGAAACCTACGTTGCCCCAGCTTGCCAAAGGCTACCGAAGGCAGTCCTAACCAGTCTCGCGTGCTGGGCAACTTGGATTCAGTTTCGAAAAGCCACCTGCATTGAGGTGAACACTCTGCTCAGCGTTCTTTCCGGGAGCTCACACTCGCCCCCTCTCTAGGTGAAGCGGGATGTCGAGGTGAGTTCCAAACTGAGCAAAGAGCACAATCGCTCACTTTGCAGTGGTAGTCGTCGTAAGAGGCATTGCTTACGACGCCTTGCTAAGGTCTTCGGTCTGTTAGGGAAGTTGCCACACTTAGACGCCTTGAAAGGAAAATTTATTCAGCGAAGTTCCCAGTGTTTTGCGATGGCCTCCCTTCGCAGCGCCAATAAAGCAGGGACTCAGGTTTGCTGCTAACTTGGCTAGGTGACCCTGCATACAGAAGCAGCCGTTTCCCTTTGGAAGCTTGGATCCCGGTGTCTTAGGGGCTGCTTGCAAGACCCTGCTATTGCCCAGCAGCTATCCTCTGCCCCTACGCCTGTGTAGGAAGCGAGTATTTTAGCCTGATAAGCAGGGCTCTTGCAACTCTGGAGGAGCGATAATTCTGCAGCCCACGTTCGTCCTGGGAATCCGCAAGGCGAACCTTGGCCTCAGTGTAGTGGCGAAATTTGCGCCGGACAAGTTCTGCCTGCCGCAGTTTCCATGAGATCTCCACCGTTTGGGGGCATAAATGGAGAGCGAGGAGAGCTGTCGGCTCTCACAGAACTCTGGCCTCCGCACTTTTTGCCATGCAACTGAACTCAAGACCACACGTCGCCTCCCGGCCTGCTGAGAAACAGGCCGCCGTGTAGGCCCTTGTCAGCATTTCCTTGTGTGCAGAGTCCAAGGCGACACACTGTCCTCTAGCTTGGAAACCTACGTTGCCCCAGCTTGCCAAAGGCTACCGAAGGCAGTCCTAACCAGTCTCGCGTGCTGGGCAACTTGGATTCAGTTACGAAAAGCCACCTGCATTGAGGTGAACACTCTGCTCAGCGTTCTTTCCGGGAGCTCACACTCGCCCCCTCTCTAGGTGAAGCGGGATGTCGAGGTGAGGTCCAAACTGAGCAAAGAGCACAATCGCTCACTTTGCAGTGGTAGTCGTCGTAAGAGGCATTGCTTACTATGCCTTGCTAAGGTCTTCAGTGTGATAGGGAAGTTGCCACACTTAGAGGCCTTGAAAGGAAAATTTATTCAGCGATGTTCCCAGTGTATTGCGATGGTCTCCCTTCGCAGCGCCAATACAGCAGGGACTCAGGTTTGCTACTAACTAAGCTAGGTGACCCTGCATACAGAAGCAGGCGTTTCCCTTTGGAAGCTTGGATCCCGGTCTCTTAGGGGCTGCTTCCAAGACCCTGCTATTGCCCAGCAGCTATCCTCTGCCCCTACGCCTGTGTAGGAAGCGAGTATTCTAGCCTGAGAAGCAGGACTCTTTCAACTCTGGAGGAGCGATAATTCTGCAGCCCACGTTCGTCCTAGGAAACCGCGAGGCGACCCTTGGCCTCAGTGTAGTGGCGAAATTTGCGCCGGACAAGTTCTGCCTGCCGCAGTTTCCATGAGTTCTCCACCGTTTGGGGGCTTAAATGGAGAGCGAGGAGAGCTGTCGGCTCTCACAGAATTCTGGCTTCCGCACTGTTTGCCATGCAACTGAACTCAAGACCACACGTCTCCTCCCGGCCTGCTGAGAAACAGGCCGCCGTGTAGGCCATTCGTAACACTTCTTGGCATGTAGACTCCAAGGCGACACACTGTCCTCTTCCTTGGAAAAATACGGTGCCCCAGCTTGCCAACGCTCACGAAGGCAGTCTGAGCCAGTCTCATGTGCTGAGCCACTTGCATTCAGTGAGGAAAACCACCTGCATTGAGGTGAGCACTCTGCTCAGCGTTCTTCCCGGGAGCTCACAATTGCCGCCTCTCTAGGTTAATCAGGAAGTCGAAGTGAGGACCAACCTGAGCAAAGAGCACAATTACTCACGTTGCACTAGTAGTCCTCGTGAGAGGAATTGCCAACTATGCCTGGTTAAGGCCTTCCCTGTGTTAAGGAACCAGCCACACTTAGATGCCTTGAAAGGAAAATGTATTCAGCAAAGTTCCCATTGTTTGGCGATGGCCCACCTTTCCCGCGCTAGTACTGCAGGGACTTAGGTTTGCCGCTAACTATGCTAGGTGACCCTGCATACAGAAGCAGGCATTTCCCTTTGGAATATTGGATCTCAGTTTCTTAGCGGGGGCTTCCAAGACCCTGCTATTGCTCAGCAACTATCCTCTGCCCCTAGGCCTGTGTAGGAAGCGAGTATTCTAGCCTGAGAAGCAGGACTCTTGCAACTCTGGAGGAGCGATAATTCTGCAGCCCACGTTCGTCCTGGGAAACCACGAGGCGACCCTTGGCCTCAGTGTAGTGGCGAAATTTGCGCCGGACAAGTTCTGCCTGCCGCAGTTTCCGTGAGTTCTCCACCGTTTGGGGGCTTAAATGGGGTGCGAGGAGAGCTGTCAGCTCTCACAGAACTCTGGCCTCCGCACTGTTTGCCATGCAACTGAACTCAAGACCACACGTCTCTTCCCGGCCTGCTGAGAAACAGGCTGCCGTGTAGGCCCTTCGTAACACTTCTTGGCATGTAGACTCCAAGGCGACACACTGTCCTCTTCCTTGGAGAAATACGGTGCCCCAGCTTGCTAACGCTCACGAAGGCAGTCCGAGCCAGTCTCATGTGCTGGGCCACTTGCATTCAGTGAGGAAAAGCCACCTGCATTGAGGTGAGCACTCTGCTCAGCGTTCTTCCCGGGAGCTCACATTTGCCGCCTCTCTAGGTTCAGCAGGATGTCGAAGTGAGTACCAACCTGAGCAAAGAGCACAATTCCTCACTTTGCTTTAGATTCAGCAGGAAGTCGAAGTGAGGACCAACCTGAGCAAAGAGCACAATTCCTCACGTTGAACTGGTAGTCGTCGTGAGAGGAATTGCCAACTACGCCTGGCTAAGGCCTTCCCTGTGTTAAGGAACCAGCCACACTTAGACGCCTTGAAAGGAAAATGTATTCAGCGAAGTTCCCATTGTGTCATGATGGCCAACCTTTGCAGCACCAGTACTGCAGGGACTTAGGTTTGCCGCTAACTAGGCTAGGTGACCCTGCATACAGAAGCAGGCGTTTCCCTTTGGAAGCTTGGATGCCAGTTTCTTAGGGGGGGCTTCTAAGACCCTGCTATTGCCCAGCAACTATCCTCTGCCCCTACGCCTGTGTACGAAGCGAGTATTCCAGCCTGAGAAGCAGGACTCTTGCAAATCTGGCGGAGCGATAATTCTGCAGCCCACGTTCGTCCTGGGAAACCACGAGGCGACCCTTGGCCTCAGTGTAGTGGCGAAATTTGCGCCAGACAAGTTCTGCCTGCCGCAGTTTCCATGAGTTCTCCACCCTTTGGGGGCTTAAATGGAGAGAGAGGAGAGCTGTCGGCTCTCACAGAACTCTGGCCACCGCACTGTTTGCCATGCAACTGAACTCAAGACCACACGTCGCCTCCCGGCCTGCTGAGAAACAGGCCGCCGTGTAGGCCTTTGTCAGCATTTCCTTGTGTGCAGAGTCCAAGGCGACACACTGTCCTCTAGCTTGGGAACCTACGTTGCCCCAGCTTGCCAAAGGCTACCGAAGGCAGTCCTAACCAGTCTCGCGTGCTGGGCAACTTGGATTCAGTTACGAAAAGCCACCTGCATTGAGGTGAACACTCTGCTCAGCGTTCTTTCCGGGAGCTCACACTCGCCCCCTCTCTAGGTGAAGCGGGATGTCGAGGTGAGTTCCAAACTGAGCAAAGAGCACAATCGCTCACTTTGCAGTGGTAGTCGTCGTAAGAGGCATTGCTTACTATGCCTTGCTAAGGTCTTCAGTGTGATAGGGAAGTTGCCACACTTAGAGGCCTTGAAAGGAAAATTTATTCAGCGATGTTCCCAGTGTATTGCGATGGTCTCCCTTCGCAGCGCCAATACAGCAGGGACTCAGGTTTGCTACTAACTAGGCTAGGTGACCCTGCATACAGAAGCAGGCGTTTCCCTTTGGAAGATTGGATCCCGGTCTCTTAGGGGCTGCTTCCAAGACCCTGCTATTGCCCAGCAGCTATTCTCTGCCCCTACGTCTGAGTAGGAAGCAAGTATTTTCGCCTGAGAAGCAGGGCTCTTTCAACTCTGGAGGAGCGATAACTCTGAAGCCCACCTTCCTCCTGGGAAACCGCGAGGCGACACTTGGCCTCAGTGTAGTGGCGAAATTTGCGCCGGACAAGTTCTGCCTGCCGCAGTTTCCATGAGTTCTCCACCCTTTGGGGGCTTAAATAGAGAGCGAGGAGAGCTGTCGGCTCTCACAGAACTCTGGCCTCCGCACTGTTTACCATGCAACTGAACTCAGGACCACACGTCTCCTCCCGGCCTGCTGAGAAACAGGCCACCGTGTAGGTCCTTCGTAACACTTCTTGGCATGTAGAATCCAAGGCGACACACTGTCCTCTTCCATGGAAAAATATGGTGCCCCAGCTTGCCAACGCACACGAAGGCAGTCCGAGCCAGTCTCATGTGCTGGGCCACTTGCATTCAGTGAGGAAAAGCCACCTGCATTGAGGTGAGCACTCTGCTCAGCGTTCTTCCCGGGAGCTCACAATTGCCGCCTCTCTAGGTTAAGCAGGAAGGCGAAGTGAGGACCAACCTGAGCAAAGAGCACAATTCGTCACTTTGCCTTAGGTTCAGCAGGAAGTCGAAGTGAGGATCAACCTGAGCAAAGAGCACAATTCCTCACGTTGCACTAGTAGTCCTCGTGAGAGGAATTGCCAACTACGCCTGGCTAAGGCCTTCCCTGTGTTAAGGAACCAGCCACACTTAGACGCCTTGAAAGGAAAATGTATTCAGCGAAGTTCCCATTGTTTGGCGATGGCCAACCTTTGCAGCGCCAGTACTGCAGGGACTTAGGTTTGCCGCTAACTAGGCTGGGTGACACTGCATACAGAAGCAGGCGTTTCTCTTTGGAAGCTTGGATCTCAGTTTCTTAGGGGGGCTTCCAAGACCCTGCTATTGCCCAGCAACTATCCTCTGCCCCTACGCCTGTGTAGGAAGCGAGTATTCTAGCCTGAGAAGCAGAGCTCTTGCAACTCTGGAGGAGCGATAATTCTGCAGCCCACGTTCGTCCTGGGAAACCGTGAGACGACCCTTGGCCTCAGTGTAGTGGCGAAATTTGCGCCGGACAAGTTCTGCCTGCCGCAGTTTCCATGAGTTCTCCACCGTTTGGGGGCTTAAATGGGGAGCGAGGAGAGCTGTCGGCTCTCACAGAACTCTGGCCTCCGCACTGTTTGCCATGCAACTGAACTCAAGACCACACGTCTCCTCTCGGCCTGCTGAGAAACAGGCCGCCGTGTAGGCCCTTGTCAACATTTCCTGGCGTGCAGAGTCCAAGGTGACACACTGTCCTCTTCCTTGGAAACCTATGTTGCCCCAGCTTGCCAAAGGCTACTGAAGGCAGTCCTAACCAGTCTCGCGTGCTGGGCAACTTGGATTCAGTTACAAAAAGCCACCTGCATTGAGGTGAACACTCTGCTCAGCGTTCTTTCCGGGAGCTCACACTCGCCCCCTTTATAGGCGAAGCGGGATGTCGAGGTGAGTTCCAAACTGAGCAAAGAGCACAATCGCTCACTTTGCAGTGGTAGTCGTCATAAGAGGCATTGCTTACGACGCCTTGCTAAGGTCTTCGGTCTGTTAGGGAAGTTGCCACACTTAGACGCCTTGAAAGGAAAATTTATTCAGCGAAGTTCCCAGTGTTTTGCGATGGTCTCCCTTTGCAGTGCCAATACAGCAGGGACTCAGGTTTGCTGCTAACTAGGCTAGGTGACCCTGCATTCAGAAGCACGCGTTTCCCTTTGGAAGCTTGGATCCCGGTCTCTTAGGGGAGGCTTCCAAGTCCCTGCTATTGCCTAGCAGCTATCCTCTGCCCCTACGCCTGTGTAGGAAGCGAGTATTTTAGCCTGAGAAGCAGGGCTGTTGCAACTCTGGAGGAGAGATAATTCTGCAGCCCACGTTCGTCCTGGGAAACCGAAAGGCGAACCTTGGCCTAAGAGTAGTGGCGAAATTTGCGCCGGACAAGTTCTGCCTGCCGCAGTTTCTATGAGTTCTCCACCGTTTGGTGGCATAAATGGAGAGCGAGGAGAGCTGTCGGCTCTCACATTACTCTGGCCTCCGCACTGTTTGCCATGCAACTGAACTAAGGACCACACGTCTCCTCCCAGCCTGCTGAGAAACAGGCCGCCGTGTAGGCCCTTGTCAACATTTCCTGGCGTGCAGTGTCCAAGGTGACACACTGTTCTCTTGCTTGGAAACCTACGTTGCCCCAGCTTGCCAAAGGCTACCGAAGGCAGTCCTAACCAGTCTCGCGTGCTGGGCAACTTGGATTCAGTTTCGAAAAGCCACCTGCATTGAGGTGAACACTCTGCTCAGCGTTCTTTCCGGGAGCTCACACTCGCCCCCTCTCTAGGTGAAGCGGGATGTCGAGGTGAGTTCCAAACTGAGCAAAGAGCACAATCGCTCACTTTGCAGTGGTAGTCGTCGTAAGAGGCATTGCTTACGACGCCTTGCTAAGGTCTTCGGTCTGTTAGGGAAGTTGCCACACTTAGACGCCTTGAAAGGAAAATTTATTCAGCGAAGTTCCCAGTGTTTTGCGATGGCCTCCCTTCGCAGCGCCAATAAAGCAGGGACTCAGGTTTGCTGCTAACTTGGCTAGGTGACCCTGCATACAGAAGCAGCCGTTTCCCTTTGGAAGCTTGGATCCCGGTGTCTTAGGGGCTGCTTGCAAGACCCTGCTATTGCCCAGCAGCTATCCTCTGCCCCTACGCCTGTGTAGGAAGCGAGTATTTTAGCCTGATAAGCAGGGCTCTTGCAACTCTGGAGGAGCGATAATTCTGCAGCCCACGTTCGTCCTGGGAATCCGCAAGGCGAACCTTGGCCTCAGTGTAGTGGCGAAATTTGCGCCGGACAAGTTCTGCCTGCCGCAGTTTCCATGAGATCTCCACCGTTTGGGGGCATAAATGGAGAGCGAGGAGAGCTGTCGGCTCTCACAGAACTCTGGCCTCCGCACTTTTTGCCATGCAACTGAACTCAAGACCACACGTCGCCTCCCGGCCTGCTGAGAAACAGGCCGCCGTGTAGGCCCTTGTCAGCATTTCCTTGTGTGCAGAGTCCAAGGCGACACACTGTCCTCTAGCTTGGAAACCTACGTTGCCCCAGCTTGCCAAAGGCTACCGAAGGCAGTCCTAACCAGTCTCGCGTGCTGGGCAACTTGGATTCAGTTACGAAAAGCCACCTGCATTGAGGTGAACACTCTGCTCAGCGTTCTTTCCGGGAGCTCACACTCGCCCCCTCTCTAGGTGAAGCGGGATGTCGAGGTGAGGTCCAAACTGAGCAAAGAGCACAATCGCTCACTTTGCAGTGGTAGTCGTCGTAAGAGGCATTCCTTACTTCGCCTTGTTAAGGTCTTCGGTCTGTTAGGGAAGTTGCCACACTTAGACGCCTTGAAAGGAAAATTTATTCAGCGAAGTTCCCAGTGTTTTGCAATGGTCTCCCTTTGCAGTGCCAATACAGCAGGGACTCAGGTTTGCTGCTAACTAGGCTAGGTGACCCTGCATTCAGAAGCACGCGTTTCCCTTTGGAAGCTTGGATCCCGGTCTCTTAGGGGAGGCTTCCAAGTCCCTGCTATTGCCTAGCAGCTATCCTCTGCCCCTACGCCTGTGTAGGAAGCGAGTATTTTAGCCTGAGAAGCAGGGCTGTTGCAACTCTGGAGGAGCGATAATTCTGCAACCCACGTTCGTCCTGGGAAACCGAAAGGCGAACCTTGGCCTAAGAGTAGTGGCGAAATTTGCGCCGGACAAGTTCTGCCTGCCGCAGTTTCTATGAGTTCTCCACCGTTTGGTGGCATAAATGGAGAGCGAGGAGAGCTGTCGGCTCTCACATTACTCTGGCCTCCGCACTGTTTGCCATGCAACTGAACTAAGGACCACACGTCTCCTCCCAGCCTGCTGAGAAACAGGCCGCCATGTAGGCCCTTGTCAACATTTCCTGGCGTGCAGTGTCCAAGGTGACACACTGTTCTCTTGCTTGGAAACCTACGTTGCCCCAGCTTGCCAAAGGCTACCGAAGGCAGTCCTAACCAGTCTCGCGTGCTGGGCAACTTGGATTCAGTTTCGAAAAGCCACCTGCATTGAGGTGAACACTCTGCTCAGCGTTCTTTCCGGGAGCTCACACTCGCCCCCTCTCTAGGTGAAGCGGGATGTCGAGGTGAGTTCCAAACTGAGCAAAGAGCACAATCGCTCACTTTGCAGTGGTAGTCGTCGTAAGAGGCATTGCTTACTATGCCTTGCTAAGGTCTTCAGTGTGATAGGGAAGTTGCCACACTTAGAGGCCTTGAAAGGAAAATTTATTCAGCGATGTTCCCAGTGTATTGCGATGGTCTCCCTTCGCAGCGCCAATACAGCAGGGACTCAGGTTTGCTACTAACTAGGCTAGGTGACCCTGCATACAGAAGCAGGCGTTTCCCTTTGGAAGCTTGGATCCCGGTCTCTTAGGGGCTGCTTCCAAGACCCTGCTATTGCCCAGCAGCTATCCTCTGCCCCTACGCCTGTGTAGGAAGCGAGTATTCTAGCCTGAGAAGCAGGACTCTTTCAACTCTGGAGGAGCGATAATTCTGCAGCCCACGTTCGTCCTAGGAAACCGCGAGGCGACCCTTGGCCTCAGTGTAGTGGCGAAATTTGCGCCGGACAAGTTCTGCCTGCCGCAGTTTCCATGAGTTCTCCACCGTTTGGGGGCTTAAATGGAGAGCGAGGAGAGCTGTCGGCTCTCAGAGAATTCTGGCTTCCGCACTGTTTGCCATGCAACTGAACTCAAGACCACACGTCTCCTCCCGGCCTGCTGAGAAACAGGCCGCCGTGTAGGCCATTCGTAACACTTCTTGGCATGTAGACTCCAAGGCGACACACTGTCCTCTTCCTTGGAAAAATACGGTGCCCCAGCTTGCCAACGCTCACGAAGGCAGTCTGAGCCAGTCTCATGTGCTGAGCCACTTGCATTCAGTGAGGAAAACCACCTGCATTGAGGTGAGCACTCTGCTCAGCGTTCTTCCCGGGAGCTCACAATTGCCGCCTCTCTAGGTTAATCAGGAAGGCGAAGTGAGGACCAACCTGAGCAAAGAGCACAATTCCTCACGTTGCACTAGTAGTCCTCGTGAGAGGAATTGCCAACTACGCCTGGCTAAGGCCTTCCCTGTGTTAAGGAACCAGCCACACTTAGACGCCTTGAAAGGAAAATGTATTCAGCGAAGTTCCCATTGTTTGGCGATGGCCAACTTTTGCAGCGCCAGTACTGCAGGGACTTAGGTTTGCCGCTAACTAGGCTGGGTGACACGGCATACAGAAGCAGGCGTTTCTCTTTGGAAGCTTGGATCCCGGTGTCTTAGGGGCTGCTTGCAAGACCCTGCTATTGCCCAGCAACTATCCTCTGCCCCTACGCCTGTGTAGGAAGCGAGTATTCTAGCCTGAGAAGCAGAGCTCTTGCAACTCTGGAGGAGCGATAATTCTGCAGCCCACGTTCGTCCTGGGAAACCGTGAGACGACCCTTGGCCTCAGTGTAGTGGCGAAATTTGCGCCGGACAAGTTCTGCCTGCCGCAGTTTCCATGAGTTCTCCACCGTTTGGGGGCTTAAATGGGGAGCGAGGAGAGCTGTCGGCTCTCACAGAACTCTGGCCTCCGCACTGTTTGCCATGCAACTGAACTCAAGACCACACGTCTCCTCTCGGCCTGCTGAGAAACAGGCCGCCGTGTAGGCCCTTGTCAACATTTCCTGGCATGCAGAGTCCAAGGCGACACACTGTCCTCTTCCTTGGAAACCTATGTTGCCCCAGCTTGCCAAAGGCTACTGAAGGCAGTCCTAACCAGTCTCGCGTGCTGGGCAACTTGGATTCAGTTACGAAAAGCCACCTGCATTGAGGTGAACACTCTGCTCAGCGTTCTTTCCGGGAGCTCACACTCGCCCCCTCTCTAGGTGAAGCGGGATGTCGAGGTGAGGTCCAAACTGAGCAAAGAGCACAATCGCTCACTTTGCAGTGGTAGTCGTCATAAGAGGCATTGCTTACGACGCCTTGCTAAGGTCTTCGGTCTGTTAGGGAAGTTGCCACACTTAGACGCCTTGAAAGGAAAATTTATTCAGCGAAGTTCCCAGTGTTTTGCGATGGCCTCCCTTCGCAGCGCCAATACAGCAGGGACTCAGGTTTGCTGCTAACTTGGCTAGGTGACCCTGCATACAGAAGCAGCCGTTTCCCTTTGGAAGCTTGGATCCCGGTGTCTTAGGGGCTGCTTGCAAGACCCTGCTATTGCCCAGCAGCTATCCTCTGCCCCTACGCCTGTGTAGGAAGCGAGTATTTTAGCCTGATAAGCAGGGCTCTTGCAACTCTGGAGGAGCGATAATTCTGCAGCCCACGTTCGTCCTGGGAAACCGTGAGACGACCCTTGGCCTCAGTGTAGTGGCGAAATTTGCGCCGGACAAGTTCTGCCTGCCGCAGTTTCCATGAGTTCTCCACCGTTTGGGGGCTTAAATGGGGAGCGAGGAGAGCTGTCGGCTCTCACAGAACTCTGGCCTCCGCACTGTTTGCCATGCAACTGAACTCAAGACCACACGTCTCCTCTCGGCCTGCTGAGAAACAGGCCGCCGTGTAGGCCCTTGTCAACATTTCCTGGCATGCAGAGTCCAAGGCGACACACTGTCCTCTTCCTTGGAAACCTATGTTGCCCCAGCTTGCCAAAGGCTACTGAAGGCAGTCCTAACCAGTCTCGCGTGCTGGGCAACTTGGATTCAGTTACGAAAAGCCACCTGCATTGAGGTGAACACTCTGCTCAGCGTTCTTTCCGGGAGCTCACACTCGCCCCCTCTCTAGGTGAAGCGGGATGTCGAGGTGAGGTCCAAACTGAGCAAAGAGCACAATCGCTCACTTTGCAGTGGTAGTCGTCATAAGAGGCATTGCTTACGACGCCTTGCTAAGGTCTTCGGTCTGTTAGGGAAGTTGCCACACTTAGACGCCTTGAAAGGAAAATTTATTCAGCGAAGTTCCCAGTGTTTTGCGATGGCCTCCCTTCGCAGCGCCAATACAGCAGGGACTCAGGTTTGCTGCTAACTTGGCTAGGTGACCCTGCATACAGAAGCAGCCGTTTCCCTTTGGAAGCTTGGATCCCGGTGTCTTAGGGGCTGCTTGCAAGACCCTGCTATTGCCCAGCAGCTATCCTCTGCCCCTACGCCTGTGTAGGAAGCGAGTATTTTAGCCTGATAAGCAGGGCTCTTGCAACTCTGGAGGAGCGATAATTCTGCAGCCCACGTTCGTCCTGGGAAACCGTGAGACGACCCTTGGCCTCAGTGTAGTGGCGAAATTTGCGCCGGACAAGTTCTGCCTGCCGCAGTTTCCATGAGTTCTCCACCGTTTGGGGGCTTAAATGGGGAGCGAGGAGAGCTGTCGGCTCTCACAGAACTCTGGCCTCCGCACTGTTTGCCATGCAACTGAACTCAAGACCACACGTCTCCTCTCGGCCTGCTGAGAAACAGGCCGCCGTGTAGGCCCTTGTCAACATTTCCTGGCATGCAGAGTCCAAGGCGACACACTGTCCTCTTCCTTGGAAACCTATGTTGCCCCAGCTTGCCAAAGGCTACTGAAGGCAGTCCTAACCAGTCTCGCGTGCTGGGCAACTTGGATTCAGTTACGAAAAGCCACCTGCATTGAGGTGAACACTCTGCTCAGCGTTCTTTCCGGGAGCTCACACTCGCCCCCTCTCTAGGTGAAGCGGGATGTCGAGGTGAGGTCCAAACTGAGCAAAGAGCACAATCGCTCACTTTGCAGTGGTAGTCGTCATAAGAGGCATTGCTTACGACGCCTTGCTAAGGTCTTCGGTCTGTTAGGGAAGTTGCCACACTTAGACGCCTTGAAAGGAAAATTTATTCAGCGAAGTTCCCAGTGTTTTGCGATGGCCTCCCTTCGCAGCGCCAATACAGCAGGGACTCAGGTTTGCTGCTAACTTGGCTAGGTGACCCTGCATACAGAAGCAGCCGTTTCCCTTTGGAAGCTTGGATCCCGGTGTCTTAGGGGCTGCTTGCAAGACCCTGCTATTGCCCAGCAGCTATCCTCTGCCCCTACGCCTGTGTAGGAAGCGAGTATTTTAGCCTGATAAGCAGGGCTCTTGCAACTCTGGAGGAGCGATAATTCTGCAGCCCACGTTCGTCCTGGGAAACCGTGAGACGACCCTTGGCCTCAGTGTAGTGGCGAAATTTGCGCCGGACAAGTTCTGCCTGCCGCAGTTTCCATGAGTTCTCCACCGTTTGGGGGCTTAAATGGGGAGCGAGGAGAGCTGTCGGCTCTCACAGAACTCTGGCCTCCGCACTGTTTGCCATGCAACTGAACTCAAGACCACACGTCTCCTCTCGGCCTGCTGAGAAACAGGCCGCCGTGTAGGCCCTTGTCAACATTTCCTGGCATGCAGAGTCCAAGGCGACACACTGTCCTCTTCCTTGGAAACCTATGTTGCCCCAGCTTGCCAAAGGCTACTGAAGGCAGTCCTAACCAGTCTCGCGTGCTGGGCAACTTGGATTCAGTTACGAAAAGCCACCTGCATTGAGGTGAACACTCTGCTCAGCGTTCTTTCCGGGAGCTCACACTCGCCCCCTCTCTAGGTGAAGCGGGATGTCGAGGTGAGGTCCAAACTGAGCAAAGAGCACAATCGCTCACTTTGCAGTGGTAGTCGTCATAAGAGGCATTGCTTACGACGCCTTGCTAAGGTCTTCGGTCTGTTAGGGAAGTTGCCACACTTAGACGCCTTGAAAGGAAAATTTATTCAGCGAAGTTCCCAGTGTTTTGCGATGGCCTCCCTTCGCAGCGCCAATACAGCAGGGACTCAGGTTTGCTGCTAACTTGGCTAGGTGACCCTGCATACAGAAGCAGCCGTTTCCCTTTGGAAGCTTGGATCCCGGTGTCTTAGGGGCTGCTTGCAAGACCCTGCTATTGCCCAGCAGCTATCCTCTGCCCCTACGCCTGTGTAGGAAGCGAGTATTTTAGCCTGATGAGCAGGGCTCTTGCAACTCTGGAGGAGCGATAATTCTGCAGCCCACGTTCGTCCTGGGAATCCGCAAGGCGAACCTTGGCCTCAGTGTAGTGGCGAAATTTGCGCCGGACAAGTTCTGCCTGCTGCAGTTTCCATGAGTTCTCCACCGTTTGGGGGCATAAATGGAGAGCGAGGAGAGCTGTCGGCTCTCACAGAACTCTGGCCTCCGCACTTTTTGCCATGCAACTGAACTGAAGACCACACGTCGCCTCCCGGCCTGCTGAGAAACAGGCCGCCGTGTAGGCCCTTGTCAGTATTTCCTGGTGTGCAGAGTCCAAGGCGACACACTGTCCTCTAGCTTGGAAACCTACGTTGCCCCAGCTTGCCAAAGGCTACCGAAGGCATTCCTAACCAGTCTCGCCTGCTGGGCAACTTGGATGTAGTTACGAAAAGCCACCTGCATTGAGGTGAACACTCTGCTCAGCGTTCTTTCCGGGAGCTCACACTCGCCCCCTCTGTAGCTGAAGCAGGATGTCGAGGTGAGGTCCAAACTGAGCAAAGAGCACCATCGCTCACTTTGCAGTGGTAGTCGTCGTAAGAGGCATTGCTTACGACGCCTTGCTAAGGTTCGGTCTGTTAGGGAAGTTGCCACACTTAGACGCCTTGAAAGGAAAATTTATTCAGCGAAGTTCCAAGTGTTTTGCGATAGTCTCCCTTCGCAGCGCCAATACAGCAGGGACTCAGGTTTGCTGCTAACTTGGCTAGGTGACCCTGCATACAGAAGCAGTCCTTTCCCTTTGGAAGCTTGGATCTCGGTTTCTTAGTGGGGGCTTGCAGGACCCTGCTATTGCCCAGCAGCTATCCTCTGCCCCTATGCCTGTGTAGGAAGCGAGTATTCTAGCCTGAGAAGCAGGACTCTTGCAACTCTGGAGGAGCGATAATTCTGCAGCCCACGTTCGTCCTGGGAAACCGTGAGGCGACCCTTGGCCTCAGTGTAGTGGCGAAATTTGCGCCGGACAAGTTCTGCCTGCCTCAGTTTCCATGAGTTCTCCACCGTTTGGGGGCTTAAATGGAGAGCGAGGAGAGCTGTCGGCTCTCACAGAATTCTGGCCTCCGCACTGTTTGCCATGCAACTGAACTCAAGACCACACGTCTCCTCCCGGCCTGCTGAGAAACAGGCCGCCGTGTAGGCCCTTGTCAGCATTTCCTTGTGTGCAGAGTCCAAGGCGACACACTGTCCTCTAGCTTGGAAACCTACGTTGCCCCAGCTTGCCAAAGGCTACCGAAGGCAGTCCTAACCAGTCTCGCGTGCTGGGCAACTTGGATTCAGTTACGAAAAGCCACCTGCATTGAGGTGAACACTCTGCTCAGCGTTCTTTCCGGGAGCTCACACTCGCCCCCTCTCTAGGTGAAGCGGGATGTCGAGGTGAGGTCCAAACTGAGCAAAGAGCACAATCGCTCACTTTGCAGTGGTAGTCGTCGTAAGAGGCATTGCTTACTATGCCTTGCTAAGGTCTTCAGTGTGATAGGGAAGTTGCCACACTTAGAGGCCTTGAAAGGAAAATTTATTCAGCGATGTTCCCAGTGTATTGCGATGGTCTCCCTTCGCAGCGCCAATACAGCAGGGACTCAGGTTTGCTACTAACTAAGCTAGGTGACCCTGCATACAGAAGCAGGCGTTTCCCTTTGGAAGCTTGGATCCCGGTCTCTTAGGGGCTGCTTCCAAGACCCTGCTATTGCCCAGCAGCTATCCTCTGCCCCTACGCCTGTGTAGGAAGCGAGTATTCTAGCCTGAGAAGCAGGACTCTTTCAACTCTGGAGGAGCGATAATTCTGCAGCCCACGTTCGTCCTAGGAAACCGCGAGGCGACCCTTGGCCTCAGTGTAGTGGCGAAATTTGCGCCGGACAAGTTCTGCCTGCCGCAGTTTCCATGAGTTCTCCACCGTTTGGGGGCTTAAATGGAGAGCGAGGAGAGCTGTCGGCTCTCACAGAATTCTGGCTTCCGCACTGTTTGCCATGCAACTGAACTCAAGACCACACGTCTCCTCCCGGCCTGCTGAGAAACAGGCCGCCGTGTAGGCCATTCGTAACACTTCTTGGCATGTAGACTCCAAGGCGACACACTGTCCTCTTCCTTGGAAAAATACGGTGCCCCAGCTTGCCAACGCTCACGAAGGCAGTCTGAGCCAGTCTCATGTGCTGAGCCACTTGCATTCAGTGAGGAAAACCACCTGCATTGAGGTGAGCACTCTGCTCAGCGTTCTTCCCGGGAGCTCACAATTGCCGCCTCTCTAGGTTAATCAGGAAGTCGAAGTGAGGACCAACCTGAGCAAAGAGCACAATTACTCACGTTGCACTAGTAGTCCTCGTGAGAGGAATTGCCAACTATGCCTGGTTAAGGCCTTCCCTGTGTTAAGGAACCAGCCACACTTAGATGCCTTGAAAGGAAAATGTATTCAGCAAAGTTCCCATTGTTTGGCGATGGCCCACCTTTCCCGCGCTAGTACTGCAGGGACTTAGGTTTGCCGCTAACTATGCTAGGTGACCCTGCATACAGAAGCAGGCATTTCCCTTTGGAATATTGGATCTCAGTTTCTTAGCGGGGGCTTCCAAGACCCTGCTATTGCTCAGCAACTATCCTCTGCCCCTAGGCCTGTGTAGGAAGCGAGTATTCTAGCCTGAGAAGCAGGACTCTTGCAACTCTGGAGGAGCGATAATTCTGCAGCCCACGTTCGTCCTGGGAAACCACGAGGCGACCCTTGGCCTCAGTGTAGTGGCGAAATTTGCGCCGGACAAGTTCTGCCTGCCGCAGTTTCCGTGAGTTCTCCACCGTTTGGGGGCTTAAATGGGGTGCGAGGAGAGCTGTCAGCTCTCACAGAACTCTGGCCTCCGCACTGTTTGCCATGCAACTGAACTCAAGACCACACGTCTCTTCCCGGCCTGCTGAGAAACAGGCTGCCGTGTAGGCCCTT
This sequence comes from Orcinus orca, assembly GCF_937001465.1. Taxonomy (NCBI): domain Eukaryota; kingdom Metazoa; phylum Chordata; class Mammalia; order Artiodactyla; family Delphinidae; genus Orcinus; species Orcinus orca. The sequence continues at coordinate 5,059,437 of NC_064565.1, read as the reverse complement.
CGTAACACTTCTTGGCATGTAGACTCCAAGGCGACACACTGTCCTCTTCCTTGGAGAAATACGGTGCCCCAGCTTGCTAACGCTCACGAAGGCAGTCCGAGCCAGTCTCATGTGCTGGGCCACTTGCATTCAGTGAGGAAAAGCCACCTGCATTGAGGTGAGCACTCTGCTCAGCGTTCTTCCCGGGAGCTCACATTTGCCGCCTCTCTAGGTTCAGCAGGATGTCGAAGTGAGTACCAACCTGAGCAAAGAGCACAATTCCTCACTTTGCTTTAGATTCAGCAGGAAGTCGAAGTGAGGACCAACCTGAGCAAAGAGCACAATTCCTCACGTTGAACTGGTAGTCGTCGTGAGAGGAATTGCCAACTACGCCTGGCTAAGGCCTTCCCTGTGTTAAGGAACCAGCCACACTTAGACGCCTTGAAAGGAAAATGTATTCAGCGAAGTTCCCATTGTGTCATGATGGCCAACCTTTGCAGCACCAGTACTGCAGGGACTTAGGTTTGCCGCTAACTAGGCTAGGTGACCCTGCATACAGAAGCAGGCGTTTCCCTTTGGAAGCTTGGATGCCAGTTTCTTAGGGGGGGCTTCTAAGACCCTGCTATTGCCCAGCAACTATCCTCTGCCCCTACGCCTGTGTACGAAGCGAGTATTCCAGCCTGAGAAGCAGGACTCTTGCAAATCTGGCGGAGCGATAATTCTGCAGCCCACGTTCGTCCTGGGAAACCACGAGGCGACCCTTGGCCTCAGTGTAGTGGCGAAATTTGCGCCAGACAAGTTCTGCCTGCCGCAGTTTCCATGAGTTCTCCACCCTTTGGGGGCTTAAATGGAGAGAGAGGAGAGCTGTCGGCTCTCACAGAACTCTGGCCACCGCACTGTTTGCCATGCAACTGAACTCAAGACCACACGTCGCCTCCCGGCCTGCTGAGAAACAGGCCGCCGTGTAGGCCTTTGTCAGCATTTCCTTGTGTGCAGAGTCCAAGGCGACACACTGTCCTCTAGCTTGGGAACCTACGTTGCCCCAGCTTGCCAAAGGCTACCGAAGGCAGTCCTAACCAGTCTCGCGTGCTGGGCAACTTGGATTCAGTTACGAAAAGCCACCTGCATTGAGGTGAACACTCTGCTCAGCGTTCTTTCCGGGAGCTCACACTCGCCCCCTCTCTAGGTGAAGCGGGATGTCGAGGTGAGTTCCAAACTGAGCAAAGAGCACAATCGCTCACTTTGCAGTGGTAGTCGTCGTAAGAGGCATTGCTTACTATGCCTTGCTAAGGTCTTCAGTGTGATAGGGAAGTTGCCACACTTAGAGGCCTTGAAAGGAAAATTTATTCAGCGATGTTCCCAGTGTATTGCGATGGTCTCCCTTCGCAGCGCCAATACAGCAGGGACTCAGGTTTGCTACTAACTAGGCTAGGTGACCCTGCATACAGAAGCAGGCGTTTCCCTTTGGAAGATTGGATCCCGGTCTCTTAGGGGCTGCTTCCAAGACCCTGCTATTGCCCAGCAGCTATTCTCTGCCCCTACGTCTGAGTAGGAAGCAAGTATTTTCGCCTGAGAAGCAGGGCTCTTTCAACTCTGGAGGAGCGATAACTCTGAAGCCCACCTTCCTCCTGGGAAACCGCGAGGCGACACTTGGCCTCAGTGTAGTGGCGAAATTTGCGCCGGACAAGTTCTGCCTGCCGCAGTTTCCATGAGTTCTCCACCCTTTGGGGGCTTAAATAGAGAGCGAGGAGAGCTGTCGGCTCTCACAGAACTCTGGCCTCCGCACTGTTTACCATGCAACTGAACTCAGGACCACACGTCTCCTCCCGGCCTGCTGAGAAACAGGCCACCGTGTAGGTCCTTCGTAACACTTCTTGGCATGTAGAATCCAAGGCGACACACTGTCCTCTTCCATGGAAAAATATGGTGCCCCAGCTTGCCAACGCACACGAAGGCAGTCCGAGCCAGTCTCATGTGCTGGGCCACTTGCATTCAGTGAGGAAAAGCCACCTGCATTGAGGTGAGCACTCTGCTCAGCGTTCTTCCCGGGAGCTCACAATTGCCGCCTCTCTAGGTTAAGCAGGAAGGCGAAGTGAGGACCAACCTGAGCAAAGAGCACAATTCGTCACTTTGCCTTAGGTTCAGCAGGAAGTCGAAGTGAGGATCAACCTGAGCAAAGAGCACAATTCCTCACGTTGCACTAGTAGTCCTCGTGAGAGGAATTGCCAACTACGCCTGGCTAAGGCCTTCCCTGTGTTAAGGAACCAGCCACACTTAGACGCCTTGAAAGGAAAATGTATTCAGCGAAGTTCCCATTGTTTGGCGATGGCCAACCTTTGCAGCGCCAGTACTGCAGGGACTTAGGTTTGCCGCTAACTAGGCTGGGTGACACTGCATACAGAAGCAGGCGTTTCTCTTTGGAAGCTTGGATCTCAGTTTCTTAGGGGGGCTTCCAAGACCCTGCTATTGCCCAGCAACTATCCTCTGCCCCTACGCCTGTGTAGGAAGCGAGTATTCTAGCCTGAGAAGCAGAGCTCTTGCAACTCTGGAGGAGCGATAATTCTGCAGCCCACGTTCGTCCTGGGAAACCGTGAGACGACCCTTGGCCTCAGTGTAGTGGCGAAATTTGCGCCGGACAAGTTCTGCCTGCCGCAGTTTCCATGAGTTCTCCACCGTTTGGGGGCTTAAATGGGGAGCGAGGAGAGCTGTCGGCTCTCACAGAACTCTGGCCTCCGCACTGTTTGCCATGCAACTGAACTCAAGACCACACGTCTCCTCTCGGCCTGCTGAGAAACAGGCCGCCGTGTAGGCCCTTGTCAACATTTCCTGGCGTGCAGAGTCCAAGGTGACACACTGTCCTCTTCCTTGGAAACCTATGTTGCCCCAGCTTGCCAAAGGCTACTGAAGGCAGTCCTAACCAGTCTCGCGTGCTGGGCAACTTGGATTCAGTTACAAAAAGCCACCTGCATTGAGGTGAACACTCTGCTCAGCGTTCTTTCCGGGAGCTCACACTCGCCCCCTTTATAGGCGAAGCGGGATGTCGAGGTGAGTTCCAAACTGAGCAAAGAGCACAATCGCTCACTTTGCAGTGGTAGTCGTCATAAGAGGCATTGCTTACGACGCCTTGCTAAGGTCTTCGGTCTGTTAGGGAAGTTGCCACACTTAGACGCCTTGAAAGGAAAATTTATTCAGCGAAGTTCCCAGTGTTTTGCGATGGTCTCCCTTTGCAGTGCCAATACAGCAGGGACTCAGGTTTGCTGCTAACTAGGCTAGGTGACCCTGCATTCAGAAGCACGCGTTTCCCTTTGGAAGCTTGGATCCCGGTCTCTTAGGGGAGGCTTCCAAGTCCCTGCTATTGCCTAGCAGCTATCCTCTGCCCCTACGCCTGTGTAGGAAGCGAGTATTTTAGCCTGAGAAGCAGGGCTGTTGCAACTCTGGAGGAGAGATAATTCTGCAGCCCACGTTCGTCCTGGGAAACCGAAAGGCGAACCTTGGCCTAAGAGTAGTGGCGAAATTTGCGCCGGACAAGTTCTGCCTGCCGCAGTTTCTATGAGTTCTCCACCGTTTGGTGGCATAAATGGAGAGCGAGGAGAGCTGTCGGCTCTCACATTACTCTGGCCTCCGCACTGTTTGCCATGCAACTGAACTAAGGACCACACGTCTCCTCCCAGCCTGCTGAGAAACAGGCCGCCGTGTAGGCCCTTGTCAACATTTCCTGGCGTGCAGTGTCCAAGGTGACACACTGTTCTCTTGCTTGGAAACCTACGTTGCCCCAGCTTGCCAAAGGCTACCGAAGGCAGTCCTAACCAGTCTCGCGTGCTGGGCAACTTGGATTCAGTTTCGAAAAGCCACCTGCATTGAGGTGAACACTCTGCTCAGCGTTCTTTCCGGGAGCTCACACTCGCCCCCTCTCTAGGTGAAGCGGGATGTCGAGGTGAGTTCCAAACTGAGCAAAGAGCACAATCGCTCACTTTGCAGTGGTAGTCGTCGTAAGAGGCATTGCTTACGACGCCTTGCTAAGGTCTTCGGTCTGTTAGGGAAGTTGCCACACTTAGACGCCTTGAAAGGAAAATTTATTCAGCGAAGTTCCCAGTGTTTTGCGATGGCCTCCCTTCGCAGCGCCAATAAAGCAGGGACTCAGGTTTGCTGCTAACTTGGCTAGGTGACCCTGCATACAGAAGCAGCCGTTTCCCTTTGGAAGCTTGGATCCCGGTGTCTTAGGGGCTGCTTGCAAGACCCTGCTATTGCCCAGCAGCTATCCTCTGCCCCTACGCCTGTGTAGGAAGCGAGTATTTTAGCCTGATAAGCAGGGCTCTTGCAACTCTGGAGGAGCGATAATTCTGCAGCCCACGTTCGTCCTGGGAATCCGCAAGGCGAACCTTGGCCTCAGTGTAGTGGCGAAATTTGCGCCGGACAAGTTCTGCCTGCCGCAGTTTCCATGAGATCTCCACCGTTTGGGGGCATAAATGGAGAGCGAGGAGAGCTGTCGGCTCTCACAGAACTCTGGCCTCCGCACTTTTTGCCATGCAACTGAACTCAAGACCACACGTCGCCTCCCGGCCTGCTGAGAAACAGGCCGCCGTGTAGGCCCTTGTCAGCATTTCCTTGTGTGCAGAGTCCAAGGCGACACACTGTCCTCTAGCTTGGAAACCTACGTTGCCCCAGCTTGCCAAAGGCTACCGAAGGCAGTCCTAACCAGTCTCGCGTGCTGGGCAACTTGGATTCAGTTACGAAAAGCCACCTGCATTGAGGTGAACACTCTGCTCAGCGTTCTTTCCGGGAGCTCACACTCGCCCCCTCTCTAGGTGAAGCGGGATGTCGAGGTGAGGTCCAAACTGAGCAAAGAGCACAATCGCTCACTTTGCAGTGGTAGTCGTCGTAAGAGGCATTGCTTACTATGCCTTGCTAAGGTCTTCAGTGTGATAGGGAAGTTGCCACACTTAGAGGCCTTGAAAGGAAAATTTATTCAGCGATGTTCCCAGTGTATTGCGATGGTCTCCCTTCGCAGCGCCAATACAGCAGGGACTCAGGTTTGCTACTAACTAAGCTAGGTGACCCTGCATACAGAAGCAGGCGTTTCCCTTTGGAAGCTTGGATCCCGGTCTCTTAGGGGCTGCTTCCAAGACCCTGCTATTGCCCAGCAGCTATCCTCTGCCCCTACGCCTGTGTAGGAAGCGAGTATTCTAGCCTGAGAAGCAGGACTCTTTCAACTCTGGAGGAGCGATAATTCTGCAGCCCACGTTCGTCCTAGGAAACCGCGAGGCGACCCTTGGCCTCAGTGTAGTGGCGAAATTTGCGCCGGACAAGTTCTGCCTGCCGCAGTTTCCATGAGTTCTCCACCGTTTGGGGGCTTAAATGGAGAGCGAGGAGAGCTGTCGGCTCTCACAGAATTCTGGCTTCCGCACTGTTTGCCATGCAACTGAACTCAAGACCACACGTCTCCTCCCGGCCTGCTGAGAAACAGGCCGCCGTGTAGGCCATTCGTAACACTTCTTGGCATGTAGACTCCAAGGCGACACACTGTCCTCTTCCTTGGAAAAATACGGTGCCCCAGCTTGCCAACGCTCACGAAGGCAGTCTGAGCCAGTCTCATGTGCTGAGCCACTTGCATTCAGTGAGGAAAACCACCTGCATTGAGGTGAGCACTCTGCTCAGCGTTCTTCCCGGGAGCTCACAATTGCCGCCTCTCTAGGTTAATCAGGAAGTCGAAGTGAGGACCAACCTGAGCAAAGAGCACAATTACTCACGTTGCACTAGTAGTCCTCGTGAGAGGAATTGCCAACTATGCCTGGTTAAGGCCTTCCCTGTGTTAAGGAACCAGCCACACTTAGATGCCTTGAAAGGAAAATGTATTCAGCAAAGTTCCCATTGTTTGGCGATGGCCCACCTTTCCCGCGCTAGTACTGCAGGGACTTAGGTTTGCCGCTAACTATGCTAGGTGACCCTGCATACAGAAGCAGGCATTTCCCTTTGGAATATTGGATCTCAGTTTCTTAGCGGGGGCTTCCAAGACCCTGCTATTGCTCAGCAACTATCCTCTGCCCCTAGGCCTGTGTAGGAAGCGAGTATTCTAGCCTGAGAAGCAGGACTCTTGCAACTCTGGAGGAGCGATAATTCTGCAGCCCACGTTCGTCCTGGGAAACCACGAGGCGACCCTTGGCCTCAGTGTAGTGGCGAAATTTGCGCCGGACAAGTTCTGCCTGCCGCAGTTTCCGTGAGTTCTCCACCGTTTGGGGGCTTAAATGGGGTGCGAGGAGAGCTGTCAGCTCTCACAGAACTCTGGCCTCCGCACTGTTTGCCATGCAACTGAACTCAAGACCACACGTCTCTTCCCGGCCTGCTGAGAAACAGGCTGCCGTGTAGGCCCTTCGTAACACTTCTTGGCATGTAGACTCCAAGGCGACACACTGTCCTCTTCCTTGGAGAAATACGGTGCCCCAGCTTGCTAACGCTCACGAAGGCAGTCCGAGCCAGTCTCATGTGCTGGGCCACTTGCATTCAGTGAGGAAAAGCCACCTGCATTGAGGTGAGCACTCTGCTCAGCGTTCTTCCCGGGAGCTCACATTTGCCGCCTCTCTAGGTTCAGCAGGATGTCGAAGTGAGTACCAACCTGAGCAAAGAGCACAATTCCTCACTTTGCTTTAGATTCAGCAGGAAGTCGAAGTGAGGACCAACCTGAGCAAAGAGCACAATTCCTCACGTTGAACTGGTAGTCGTCGTGAGAGGAATTGCCAACTACGCCTGGCTAAGGCCTTCCCTGTGTTAAGGAACCAGCCACACTTAGACGCCTTGAAAGGAAAATGTATTCAGCGAAGTTCCCATTGTGTCATGATGGCCAACCTTTGCAGCACCAGTACTGCAGGGACTTAGGTTTGCCGCTAACTAGGCTAGGTGACCCTGCATACAGAAGCAGGCGTTTCCCTTTGGAAGCTTGGATGCCAGTTTCTTAGGGGGGGCTTCTAAGACCCTGCTATTGCCCAGCAACTATCCTCTGCCCCTACGCCTGTGTACGAAGCGAGTATTCCAGCCTGAGAAGCAGGACTCTTGCAAATCTGGCGGAGCGATAATTCTGCAGCCCACGTTCGTCCTGGGAAACCACGAGGCGACCCTTGGCCTCAGTGTAGTGGCGAAATTTGCGCCAGACAAGTTCTGCCTGCCGCAGTTTCCATGAGTTCTCCACCCTTTGGGGGCTTAAATGGAGAGAGAGGAGAGCTGTCGGCTCTCACAGAACTCTGGCCACCGCACTGTTTGCCATGCAACTGAACTCAAGACCACACGTCGCCTCCCGGCCTGCTGAGAAACAGGCCGCCGTGTAGGCCTTTGTCAGCATTTCCTTGTGTGCAGAGTCCAAGGCGACACACTGTCCTCTAGCTTGGGAACCTACGTTGCCCCAGCTTGCCAAAGGCTACCGAAGGCAGTCCTAACCAGTCTCGCGTGCTGGGCAACTTGGATTCAGTTACGAAAAGCCACCTGCATTGAGGTGAACACTCTGCTCAGCGTTCTTTCCGGGAGCTCACACTCGCCCCCTCTCTAGGTGAAGCGGGATGTCGAGGTGAGTTCCAAACTGAGCAAAGAGCACAATCGCTCACTTTGCAGTGGTAGTCGTCGTAAGAGGCATTGCTTACTATGCCTTGCTAAGGTCTTCAGTGTGATAGGGAAGTTGCCACACTTAGAGGCCTTGAAAGGAAAATTTATTCAGCGATGTTCCCAGTGTATTGCGATGGTCTCCCTTCGCAGCGCCAATACAGCAGGGACTCAGGTTTGCTACTAACTAGGCTAGGTGACCCTGCATACAGAAGCAGGCGTTTCCCTTTGGAAGATTGGATCCCGGTCTCTTAGGGGCTGCTTCCAAGACCCTGCTATTGCCCAGCAGCTATTCTCTGCCCCTACGTCTGAGTAGGAAGCAAGTATTTTCGCCTGAGAAGCAGGGCTCTTTCAACTCTGGAGGAGCGATAACTCTGAAGCCCACCTTCCTCCTGGGAAACCGCGAGGCGACACTTGGCCTCAGTGTAGTGGCGAAATTTGCGCCGGACAAGTTCTGCCTGCCGCAGTTTCCATGAGTTCTCCACCCTTTGGGGGCTTAAATAGAGAGCGAGGAGAGCTGTCGGCTCTCACAGAACTCTGGCCTCCGCACTGTTTACCATGCAACTGAACTCAGGACCACACGTCTCCTCCCGGCCTGCTGAGAAACAGGCCACCGTGTAGGTCCTTCGTAACACTTCTTGGCATGTAGAATCCAAGGCGACACACTGTCCTCTTCCATGGAAAAATATGGTGCCCCAGCTTGCCAACGCACACGAAGGCAGTCCGAGCCAGTCTCATGTGCTGGGCCACTTGCATTCAGTGAGGAAAAGCCACCTGCATTGAGGTGAGCACTCTGCTCAGCGTTCTTCCCGGGAGCTCACAATTGCCGCCTCTCTAGGTTAAGCAGGAAGGCGAAGTGAGGACCAACCTGAGCAAAGAGCACAATTCGTCACTTTGCCTTAGGTTCAGCAGGAAGTCGAAGTGAGGATCAACCTGAGCAAAGAGCACAATTCCTCACGTTGCACTAGTAGTCCTCGTGAGAGGAATTGCCAACTACGCCTGGCTAAGGCCTTCCCTGTGTTAAGGAACCAGCCACACTTAGACGCCTTGAAAGGAAAATGTATTCAGCGAAGTTCCCATTGTTTGGCGATGGCCAACCTTTGCAGCGCCAGTACTGCAGGGACTTAGGTTTGCCGCTAACTAGGCTGGGTGACACTGCATACAGAAGCAGGCGTTTCTCTTTGGAAGCTTGGATCTCAGTTTCTTAGGGGGGCTTCCAAGACCCTGCTATTGCCCAGCAACTATCCTCTGCCCCTACGCCTGTGTAGGAAGCGAGTATTCTAGCCTGAGAAGCAGAGCTCTTGCAACTCTGGAGGAGCGATAATTCTGCAGCCCACGTTCGTCCTGGGAAACCGTGAGACGACCCTTGGCCTCAGTGTAGTGGCGAAATTTGCGCCGGACAAGTTCTGCCTGCCGCAGTTTCCATGAGTTCTCCACCGTTTGGGGGCTTAAATGGGGAGCGAGGAGAGCTGTCGGCTCTCACAGAACTCTGGCCTCCGCACTGTTTGCCATGCAACTGAACTCAAGACCACACGTCTCCTCTCGGCCTGCTGAGAAACAGGCCGCCGTGTAGGCCCTTGTCAACATTTCCTGGCGTGCAGAGTCCAAGGTGACACACTGTCCTCTTCCTTGGAAACCTATGTTGCCCCAGCTTGCCAAAGGCTACTGAAGGCAGTCCTAACCAGTCTCGCGTGCTGGGCAACTTGGATTCAGTTACAAAAAGCCACCTGCATTGAGGTGAACACTCTGCTCAGCGTTCTTTCCGGGAGCTCACACTCGCCCCCTTTATAGGCGAAGCGGGATGTCGAGGTGAGTTCCAAACTGAGCAAAGAGCACAATCGCTCACTTTGCAGTGGTAGTCGTCATAAGAGGCATTGCTTACGACGCCTTGCTAAGGTCTTCGGTCTGTTAGGGAAGTTGCCACACTTAGACGCCTTGAAAGGAAAATTTATTCAGCGAAGTTCCCAGTGTTTTGCGATGGTCTCCCTTTGCAGTGCCAATACAGCAGGGACTCAGGTTTGCTGCTAACTAGGCTAGGTGACCCTGCATTCAGAAGCACGCGTTTCCCTTTGGAAGCTTGGATCCCGGTCTCTTAGGGGAGGCTTCCAAGTCCCTGCTATTGCCTAGCAGCTATCCTCTGCCCCTACGCCTGTGTAGGAAGCGAGTATTTTAGCCTGAGAAGCAGGGCTGTTGCAACTCTGGAGGAGAGATAATTCTGCAGCCCACGTTCGTCCTGGGAAACCGAAAGGCGAACCTTGGCCTAAGAGTAGTGGCGAAATTTGCGCCGGACAAGTTCTGCCTGCCGCAGTTTCTATGAGTTCTCCACCGTTTGGTGGCATAAATGGAGAGCGAGGAGAGCTGTCGGCTCTCACATTACTCTGGCCTCCGCACTGTTTGCCATGCAACTGAACTAAGGACCACACGTCTCCTCCCAGCCTGCTGAGAAACAGGCCGCCGTGTAGGCCCTTGTCAACATTTCCTGGCGTGCAGTGTCCAAGGTGACACACTGTTCTCTTGCTTGGAAACCTACGTTGCCCCAGCTTGCCAAAGGCTACCGAAGGCAGTCCTAACCAGTCTCGCGTGCTGGGCAACTTGGATTCAGTTTCGAAAAGCCACCTGCATTGAGGTGAACACTCTGCTCAGCGTTCTTTCCGGGAGCTCACACTCGCCCCCTCTCTAGGTGAAGCGGGATGTCGAGGTGAGTTCCAAACTGAGCAAAGAGCACAATCGCTCACTTTGCAGTGGTAGTCGTCGTAAGAGGCATTGCTTACGACGCCTTGCTAAGGTCTTCGGTCTGTTAGGGAAGTTGCCACACTTAGACGCCTTGAAAGGAAAATTTATTCAGCGAAGTTCCCAGTGTTTTGCGATGGCCTCCCTTCGCAGCGCCAATAAAGCAGGGACTCAGGTTTGCTGCTAACTTGGCTAGGTGACCCTGCATACAGAAGCAGCCGTTTCCCTTTGGAAGCTTGGATCCCGGTGTCTTAGGGGCTGCTTGCAAGACCCTGCTATTGCCCAGCAGCTATCCTCTGCCCCTACGCCTGTGTAGGAAGCGAGTATTTTAGCCTGATAAGCAGGGCTCTTGCAACTCTGGAGGAGCGATAATTCTGCAGCCCACGTTCGTCCTGGGAATCCGCAAGGCGAACCTTGGCCTCAGTGTAGTGGCGAAATTTGCGCCGGACAAGTTCTGCCTGCCGCAGTTTCCATGAGATCTCCACCGTTTGGGGGCATAAATGGAGAGCGAGGAGAGCTGTCGGCTCTCACAGAACTCTGGCCTCCGCACTTTTTGCCATGCAACTGAACTCAAGACCACACGTCGCCTCCCGGCCTGCTGAGAAACAGGCCGCCGTGTAGGCCCTTGTCAGCATTTCCTTGTGTGCAGAGTCCAAGGCGACACACTGTCCTCTAGCTTGGAAACCTACGTTGCCCCAGCTTGCCAAAGGCTACCGAAGGCAGTCCTAACCAGTCTCGCGTGCTGGGCAACTTGGATTCAGTTACGAAAAGCCACCTGCATTGAGGTGAACACTCTGCTCAGCGTTCTTTCCGGGAGCTCACACTCGCCCCCTCTCTAGGTGAAGCGGGATGTCGAGGTGAGGTCCAAACTGAGCAAAGAGCACAATCGCTCACTTTGCAGTGGTAGTCGTCGTAAGAGGCATTGCTTACTATGCCTTGCTAAGGTCTTCAGTGTGATAGGGAAGTTGCCACACTTAGAGGCCTTGAAAGGAAAATTTATTCAGCGATGTTCCCAGTGTATTGCGATGGTCTCCCTTCGCAGCGCCAATACAGCAGGGACTCAGGTTTGCTACTAACTAAGCTAGGTGACCCTGCATACAGAAGCAGGCGTTTCCCTTTGGAAGCTTGGATCCCGGTCTCTTAGGGGCTGCTTCCAAGACCCTGCTATTGCCCAGCAGCTATCCTCTGCCCCTACGCCTGTGTAGGAAGCGAGTATTCTAGCCTGAGAAGCAGGACTCTTTCAACTCTGGAGGAGCGATAATTCTGCAGCCCACGTTCGTCCTAGGAAACCGCGAGGCGACCCTTGGCCTCAGTGTAGTGGCGAAATTTGCGCCGGACAAGTTCTGCCTGCCGCAGTTTCCATGAGTTCTCCACCGTTTGGGGGCTTAAATGGAGAGCGAGGAGAGCTGTCGGCTCTCACAGAATTCTGGCTTCCGCACTGTTTGCCATGCAACTGAACTCAAGACCACACGTCTCCTCCCGGCCTGCTGAGAAACAGGCCGCCGTGTAGGCCATTCGTAACACTTCTTGGCATGTAGACTCCAAGGCGACACACTGTCCTCTTCCTTGGAAAAATACGGTGCCCCAGCTTGCCAACGCTCACGAAGGCAGTCTGAGCCAGTCTCATGTGCTGAGCCACTTGCATTCAGTGAGGAAAACCACCTGCATTGAGGTGAGCACTCTGCTCAGCGTTCTTCCCGGGAGCTCACAATTGCCGCCTCTCTAGGTTAATCAGGAAGTCGAAGTGAGGACCAACCTGAGCAAAGAGCACAATTACTCACGTTGCACTAGTAGTCCTCGTGAGAGGAATTGCCAACTATGCCTGGTTAAGGCCTTCCCTGTGTTAAGGAACCAGCCACACTTAGATGCCTTGAAAGGAAAATGTATTCAGCAAAGTTCCCATTGTTTGGCGATGGCCCACCTTTCCCGCGCTAGTACTGCAGGGACTTAGGTTTGCCGCTAACTATGCTAGGTGACCCTGCATACAGAAGCAGGCATTTCCCTTTGGAATATTGGATCTCAGTTTCTTAGCGGGGGCTTCCAAGACCCTGCTATTGCTCAGCAACTATCCTCTGCCCCTAGGCCTGTGTAGGAAGCGAGTATTCTAGCCTGAGAAGCAGGACTCTTGCAACTCTGGAGGAGCGATAATTCTGCAGCCCACGTTCGTCCTGGGAAACCACGAGGCGACCCTTGGCCTCAGTGTAGTGGCGAAATTTGCGCCGGACAAGTTCTGCCTGCCGCAGTTTCCGTGAGTTCTCCACCGTTTGGGGGCTTAAATGGGGTGCGAGGAGAGCTGTCAGCTCTCACAGAACTCTGGCCTCCGCACTGTTTGCCATGCAACTGAACTCAAGACCACACGTCTCTTCCCGGCCTGCTGAGAAACAGGCTGCCGTGTAGGCCCTTCGTAACACTTCTTGGCATGTAGACTCCAAGGCGACACACTGTCCTCTTCCTTGGAGAAATACGGTGCCCCAGCTTGCTAACGCTCACGAAGGCAGTCCGAGCCAGTCTCATGTGCTGGGCCACTTGCATTCAGTGAGGAAAAGCCACCTGCATTGAGGTGAGCACTCTGCTCAGCGTTCTTCCCGGGAGCTCACATTTGCCGCCTCTCTAGGTTCAGCAGGATGTCGAAGTGAGTACCAACCTGAGCAAAGAGCACAATTCCTCACTTTGCTTTAGATTCAGCAGGAAGTCGAAGTGAGGACCAACCTGAGCAAAGAGCACAATTCCTCACGTTGAACTGGTAGTCGTCGTGAGAGGAATTGCCAACTACGCCTGGCTAAGGCCTTCCCTGTGTTAAGGAACCAGCCACACTTAGACGCCTTGAAAGGAAAATGTATTCAGCGAAGTTCCCATTGTGTCATGATGGCCAACCTTTGCAGCACCAGTACTGCAGGGACTTAGGTTTGCCGCTAACTAGGCTAGGTGACCCTGCATACAGAAGCAGGCGTTTCCCTTTGGAAGCTTGGATGCCAGTTTCTTAGGGGGGGCTTCTAAGACCCTGCTATTGCCCAGCAACTATCCTCTGCCCCTACGCCTGTGTACGAAGCGAGTATTCCAGCCTGAGAAGCAGGACTCTTGCAAATCTGGCGGAGCGATAATTCTGCAGCCCACGTTCGTCCTGGGAAACCACGAGGCGACCCTTGGCCTCAGTGTAGTGGCGAAATTTGCGCCAGACAAGTTCTGCCTGCCGCAGTTTCCATGAGTTCTCCACCCTTTGGGGGCTTAAATGGAGAGAGAGGAGAGCTGTCGGCTCTCACAGAACTCTGGCCACCGCACTGTTTGCCATGCAACTGAACTCAAGACCACACGTCGCCTCCCGGCCTGCTGAGAAACAGGCCGCCGTGTAGGCCTTTGTCAGCATTTCCTTGTGTGCAGAGTCCAAGGCGACACACTGTCCTCTAGCTTGGGAACCTACGTTGCCCCAGCTTGCCAAAGGCTACCGAAGGCAGTCCTAACCAGTCTCGCGTGCTGGGCAACTTGGATTCAGTTACGAAAAGCCACCTGCATTGAGGTGAACACTCTGCTCAGCGTTCTTTCCGGGAGCTCACACTCGCCCCCTCTCTAGGTGAAGCGGGATGTCGAGGTGAGTTCCAAACTGAGCAAAGAGCACAATCGCTCACTTTGCAGTGGTAGTCGTCGTAAGAGGCATTGCTTACTATGCCTTGCTAAGGTCTTCAGTGTGATAGGGAAGTTGCCACACTTAGAGGCCTTGAAAGGAAAATTTATTCAGCGATGTTCCCAGTGTATTGCGATGGTCTCCCTTCGCAGCGCCAATACAGCAGGGACTCAGGTTTGCTACTAACTAGGCTAGGTGACCCTGCATACAGAAGCAGGCGTTTCCCTTTGGAAGATTGGATCCCGGTCTCTTAGGGGCTGCTTCCAAGACCCTGCTATTGCCCAGCAGCTATTCTCTGCCCCTACGTCTGAGTAGGAAGCAAGTATTTTCGCCTGAGAAGCAGGGCTCTTTCAACTCTGGAGGAGCGATAACTCTGAAGCCCACCTTCCTCCTGGGAAACCGCGAGGCGACACTTGGCCTCAGTGTAGTGGCGAAATTTGCGCCGGACAAGTTCTGCCTGCCGCAGTTTCCATGAGTTCTCCACCCTTTGGGGGCTTAAATAGAGAGCGAGGAGAGCTGTCGGCTCTCACAGAACTCTGGCCTCCGCACTGTTTACCATGCAACTGAACTCAGGACCACACGTCTCCTCCCGGCCTGCTGAGAAACAGGCCACCGTGTAGGTCCTTCGTAACACTTCTTGGCATGTAGAATCCAAGGCGACACACTGTCCTCTTCCATGGAAAAATATGGTGCCCCAGCTTGCCAACGCACACGAAGGCAGTCCGAGCCAGTCTCATGTGCTGGGCCACTTGCATTCAGTGAGGAAAAGCCACCTGCATTGAGGTGAGCACTCTGCTCAGCGTTCTTCCCGGGAGCTCACAATTGCCGCCTCTCTAGGTTAAGCAGGAAGGCGAAGTGAGGACCAACCTGAGCAAAGAGCACAATTCGTCACTTTGCCTTAGGTTCAGCAGGAAGTCGAAGTGAGGATCAACCTGAGCAAAGAGCACAATTCCTCACGTTGCACTAGTAGTCCTCGTGAGAGGAATTGCCAACTACGCCTGGCTAAGGCCTTCCCTGTGTTAAGGAACCAGCCACACTTAGACGCCTTGAAAGGAAAATGTATTCAGCGAAGTTCCCATTGTTTGGCGATGGCCAACCTTTGCAGCGCCAGTACTGCAGGGACTTAGGTTTGCCGCTAACTAGGCTGGGTGACACTGCATACAGAAGCAGGCGTTTCTCTTTGGAAGCTTGGATCTCAGTTTCTTAGGGGGGCTTCCAAGACCCTGCTATTGCCCAGCAACTATCCTCTGCCCCTACGCCTGTGTAGGAAGCGAGTATTCTAGCCTGAGAAGCAGAGCTCTTGCAACTCTGGAGGAGCGATAATTCTGCAGCCCACGTTCGTCCTGGGAAACCGTGAGACGACCCTTGGCCTCAGTGTAGTGGCGAAATTTGCGCCGGACAAGTTCTGCCTGCCGCAGTTTCCATGAGTTCTCCACCGTTTGGGGGCTTAAATGGGGAGCGAGGAGAGCTGTCGGCTCTCACAGAACTCTGGCCTCCGCACTGTTTGCCATGCAACTGAACTCAAGACCACACGTCTCCTCTCGGCCTGCTGAGAAACAGGCCGCCGTGTAGGCCCTTGTCAACATTTCCTGGCGTGCAGAGTCCAAGGTGACACACTGTCCTCTTCCTTGGAAACCTATGTTGCCCCAGCTTGCCAAAGGCTACTGAAGGCAGTCCTAACCAGTCTCGCGTGCTGGGCAACTTGGATTCAGTTACAAAAAGCCACCTGCATTGAGGTGAACACTCTGCTCAGCGTTCTTTCCGGGAGCTCACACTCGCCCCCTTTATAGGCGAAGCGGGATGTCGAGGTGAGTTCCAAACTGAGCAAAGAGCACAATCGCTCACTTTGCAGTGGTAGTCGTCATAAGAGGCATTGCTTACGACGCCTTGCTAAGGTCTTCGGTCTGTTAGGGAAGTTGCCACACTTAGACGCCTTGAAAGGAAAATTTATTCAGCGAAGTTCCCAGTGTTTTGCGATGGTCTCCCTTTGCAGTGCCAATACAGCAGGGACTCAGGTTTGCTGCTAACTAGGCTAGGTGACCCTGCATTCAGAAGCACGCGTTTCCCTTTGGAAGCTTGGATCCCGGTCTCTTAGGGGAGGCTTCCAAGTCCCTGCTATTGCCTAGCAGCTATCCTCTGCCCCTACGCCTGTGTAGGAAGCGAGTATTTTAGCCTGAGAAGCAGGGCTGTTGCAACTCTGGAGGAGAGATAATTCTGCAGCCCACGTTCGTCCTGGGAAACCGAAAGGCGAACCTTGGCCTAAGAGTAGTGGCGAAATTTGCGCCGGACAAGTTCTGCCTGCCGCAGTTTCTATGAGTTCTCCACCGTTTGGTGGCATAAATGGAGAGCGAGGAGAGCTGTCGGCTCTCACATTACTCTGGCCTCCGCACTGTTTGCCATGCAACTGAACTAAGGACCACACGTCTCCTCCCAGCCTGCTGAGAAACAGGCCGCCGTGTAGGCCCTTGTCAACATTTCCTGGCGTGCAGTGTCCAAGGTGACACACTGTTCTCTTGCTTGGAAACCTACGTTGCCCCAGCTTGCCAAAGGCTACCGAAGGCAGTCCTAACCAGTCTCGCGTGCTGGGCAACTTGGATTCAGTTTCGAAAAGCCACCTGCATTGAGGTGAACACTCTGCTCAGCGTTCTTTCCGGGAGCTCACACTCGCCCCCTCTCTAGGTGAAGCGGGATGTCGAGGTGAGTTCCAAACTGAGCAAAGAGCACAATCGCTCACTTTGCAGTGGTAGTCGTCGTAAGAGGCATTGCTTACGACGCCTTGCTAAGGTCTTCGGTCTGTTAGGGAAGTTGCCACACTTAGACGCCTTGAAAGGAAAATTTATTCAGCGAAGTTCCCAGTGTTTTGCGATGGCCTCCCTTCGCAGCGCCAATAAAGCAGGGACTCAGGTTTGCTGCTAACTTGGCTAGGTGACCCTGCATACAGAAGCAGCCGTTTCCCTTTGGAAGCTTGGATCCCGGTGTCTTAGGGGCTGCTTGCAAGACCCTGCTATTGCCCAGCAGCTATCCTCTGCCCCTACGCCTGTGTAGGAAGCGAGTATTTTAGCCTGATAAGCAGGGCTCTTGCAACTCTGGAGGAGCGATAATTCTGCAGCCCACGTTCGTCCTGGGAATCCGCAAGGCGAACCTTGGCCTCAGTGTAGTGGCGAAATTTGCGCCGGACAAGTTCTGCCTGCCGCAGTTTCCATGAGATCTCCACCGTTTGGGGGCATAAATGGAGAGCGAGGAGAGCTGTCGGCTCTCACAGAACTCTGGCCTCCGCACTTTTTGCCATGCAACTGAACTCAAGACCACACGTCGCCTCCCGGCCTGCTGAGAAACAGGCCGCCGTGTAGGCCCTTGTCAGCATTTCCTTGTGTGCAGAGTCCAAGGCGACACACTGTCCTCTAGCTTGGAAACCTACGTTGCCCCAGCTTGCCAAAGGCTACCGAAGGCAGTCCTAACCAGTCTCGCGTGCTGGGCAACTTGGATTCAGTTACGAAAAGCCACCTGCATTGAGGTGAACACTCTGCTCAGCGTTCTTTCCGGGAGCTCACACTCGCCCCCTCTCTAGGTGAAGCGGGATGTCGAGGTGAGGTCCAAACTGAGCAAAGAGCACAATCGCTCACTTTGCAGTGGTAGTCGTCGTAAGAGGCATTCCTTACTTCGCCTTGTTAAGGTCTTCGGTCTGTTAGGGAAGTTGCCACACTTAGACGCCTTGAAAGGAAAATTTATTCAGCGAAGTTCCCAGTGTTTTGCAATGGTCTCCCTTTGCAGTGCCAATACAGCAGGGACTCAGGTTTGCTGCTAACTAGGCTAGGTGACCCTGCATTCAGAAGCACGCGTTTCCCTTTGGAAGCTTGGATCCCGGTCTCTTAGGGGAGGCTTCCAAGTCCCTGCTATTGCCTAGCAGCTATCCTCTGCCCCTACGCCTGTGTAGGAAGCGAGTATTTTAGCCTGAGAAGCAGGGCTGTTGCAACTCTGGAGGAGCGATAATTCTGCAACCCACGTTCGTCCTGGGAAACCGAAAGGCGAACCTTGGCCTAAGAGTAGTGGCGAAATTTGCGCCGGACAAGTTCTGCCTGCCGCAGTTTCTATGAGTTCTCCACCGTTTGGTGGCATAAATGGAGAGCGAGGAGAGCTGTCGGCTCTCACATTACTCTGGCCTCCGCACTGTTTGCCATGCAACTGAACTAAGGACCACACGTCTCCTCCCAGCCTGCTGAGAAACAGGCCGCCATGTAGGCCCTTGTCAACATTTCCTGGCGTGCAGTGTCCAAGGTGACACACTGTTCTCTTGCTTGGAAACCTACGTTGCCCCAGCTTGCCAAAGGCTACCGAAGGCAGTCCTAACCAGTCTCGCGTGCTGGGCAACTTGGATTCAGTTTCGAAAAGCCACCTGCATTGAGGTGAACACTCTGCTCAGCGTTCTTTCCGGGAGCTCACACTCGCCCCCTCTCTAGGTGAAGCGGGATGTCGAGGTGAGTTCCAAACTGAGCAAAGAGCACAATCGCTCACTTTGCAGTGGTAGTCGTCGTAAGAGGCATTGCTTACTATGCCTTGCTAAGGTCTTCAGTGTGATAGGGAAGTTGCCACACTTAGAGGCCTTGAAAGGAAAATTTATTCAGCGATGTTCCCAGTGTATTGCGATGGTCTCCCTTCGCAGCGCCAATACAGCAGGGACTCAGGTTTGCTACTAACTAGGCTAGGTGACCCTGCATACAGAAGCAGGCGTTTCCCTTTGGAAGCTTGGATCCCGGTCTCTTAGGGGCTGCTTCCAAGACCCTGCTATTGCCCAGCAGCTATCCTCTGCCCCTACGCCTGTGTAGGAAGCGAGTATTCTAGCCTGAGAAGCAGGACTCTTTCAACTCTGGAGGAGCGATAATTCTGCAGCCCACGTTCGTCCTAGGAAACCGCGAGGCGACCCTTGGCCTCAGTGTAGTGGCGAAATTTGCGCCGGACAAGTTCTGCCTGCCGCAGTTTCCATGAGTTCTCCACCGTTTGGGGGCTTAAATGGAGAGCGAGGAGAGCTGTCGGCTCTCACAGAATTCTGGCTTCCGCACTGTTTGCCATGCAACTGAACTCAAGACCACACGTCTCCTCCCGGCCTGCTGAGAAACAGGCCGCCGTGTAGGCCATTCGTAACACTTCTTGGCATGTAGACTCCAAGGCGACACACTGTCCTCTTCCTTGGAAAAATACGGTGCCCCAGCTTGCCAACGCTCACGAAGGCAGTCTGAGCCAGTCTCATGTGCTGAGCCACTTGCATTCAGTGAGGAAAACCACCTGCATTGAGGTGAGCACTCTGCTCAGCGTTCTTCCCGGGAGCTCACAATTGCCGCCTCTCTAGGTTAATCAGGAAGGCGAAGTGAGGACCAACCTGAGCAAAGAGCACAATTACTCACGTTGCACTAGTAGTCCTCGTGAGAGGAATTGCCAACTATGCCTGGTTAAGGCCTTCCCTGTGTTAAGGAACCAGCCACACTTAGATGCCTTGAAAGGAAAATGTATTCAGCGAAGTTCCCATTGTTTGGCGATGGCCCACCTTTGCCGCGCCAGTACTGCAGGGACTTAGGTTTGCCGCTAACTATGCTAGGTGACCCTGCATACAGAAGCAGGCATTTCCCTTTGGAATATTGGATCTCAGTTTCTTAGCGGGGGCTTCCAAGACCCTGCTATTGCTCAGCAACTATCCTCTGCCCCTAGGCCTGTGTAGGAAGCGAGTATTCTAGCCTGAGAAGCAGGACTCTTGCAACTCTGGAGGAGCGATAATTCTGCAGCCCACGTTCGTCCTGGGAAACCACGAGGCGACCCTTGGCCTCAGTGTAGTGGCGAAATTTGCGCCGGACAAGTTCTGCCTGCCGCAGTTTCCATGAGTTCTCCACCGTTTGGGGGCTTAAATGGGGAGCGAGGAGAGCTGTCAGCTCTCACAGAACTCTGGCCTCCGCACTGTTTGCCATGCAACTGAACTCAAGACCACACGTCTCTTCCCGGCCTGCTGAGAAACAGGCTGCCGTGTAGGCCCTTCGTAACACTTCTTGGCATGTAGACTCCAAGGCGACACACTGTCCTCTTCCTTGGAGAAATACGGTGCCCCAGCTTGCTAACGCTCACGAAGGCAGTCCGAGCCAGTCTCATGTGCTGGGCCACTTGCATTCAGTGAGGAAAAGCCACCTGCATTGAGGTGAGCACTCTGCTCAGCGTTCTTCCCGGGAGCTCACAATTGCCACCTCTCTAGGTTCAGCAGGATGTCGAAGTGAGTACCAACCTGAGCAAAGAGCACAATTCCTCACTTTGCTTTAGATTCAGCAGGAAGTCGAAGTGAGGACCAACCTGAGCAAAGAGCACAATTCCTCACGTTGCACTGGTAGTCGTCGTGAGAGGAATTGCCAACTACGCCTGGCTAAGGCCTTCCCTGTGTTAAGGAACCAGCCACACTTAGACGCCTTGAAAGGAAAATGTATTCAGCGAAGTTCCCATTGTGTCATGATGGCCAACCTTTGCAGCACCAGTACTGCAGGGACTTAGGTTTGCCGCTAACTAGGCTAGGTGACCCTGCATACAGAAGCAGGCGTTTCCCTTTGGAAGCTTGGATGCCAGTTTCTTAGGGGGGGCTTCTAAGACCCTGCTATTGCCCAGCAACTATCCTCTGCCCCTACGCCTGTGTACGAAGCGAGTATTCCAGCCTGAGAAGCAGGACTCTTGCAAATCTGGCGGAGCGATAATTCTGCAGCCCACGTTCGTCCTGGGAAACCACGAGGCGACCCTTGGCCTCAGTGTAGTGGCGAAATTTGCGCCAGACAAGTTCTGCCTGCCGCAGTTTCCATGAGTTCTCCACCCTTTGGGGGCTTAAATGGAGAGAGAGGAGAGCTGTCGGCTCTCACAGAACTCTGGCCACCGCACTGTTTGCCATGCAACTGAACTCAAGACCACACGTCGCCTCCCGGCCTGCTGAGAAACAGGCCGCCGTGTAGGCCTTTGTCAGCATTTCCTTGTGTGCAGAGTCCAAGGCGACACACTGTCCTCTAGCTTGGGAACCTACGTTGCCCCAGCTTGCCAAAGGCTACCGAAGGCAGTCCTAACCAGTCTCGCGTGCTGGGCAACTTGGATTCAGTTACGAAAAGCCACCTGCATTGAGGTGAACACTCTGCTCAGCGTTCTTTCCGGGAGCTCACACTCGCCCCCTCTCTAGGTGAAGCGGGATGTCGAGGTGAGTTCCAAACTGAGCAAAGAGCACAATCGCTCACTTTGCAGTGGTAGTCGTCGTAAGAGGCATTGCTTACTATGCCTTGCTAAGGTCTTCAGTGTGATAGGGAAGTTGCCACACTTAGAGGCCTTGAAAGGAAAATTTATTCAGCGATGTTCCCAGTGTATTGCGATGGTCTCCCTTCGCAGCGCCAATACAGCAGGGACTCAGGTTTGCTACTAACTAGGCTAGGTGACCCTGCATACAGAAGCAGGCGTTTCCCTTTGGAAGATTGGATCCCGGTCTCTTAGGGGCTGCTTCCAAGACCCTGCTATTGCCCAGCAGCTATTCTCTGCCCCTACGTCTGAGTAGGAAGCAAGTATTTTCGCCTGAGAAGCAGGGCTCTTTCAACTCTGGAGGAGCGATAACTCTGAAGCCCACCTTCCTCCTGGGAAACCGCGAGGCGACACTTGGCCTCAGTGTAGTGGCGAAATTTGCGCCGGACAAGTTCTGCCTGCCGCAGTTTCCATGAGTTCTCCACCCTTTGGGGGCTTAAATAGAGAGCGAGGAGAGCTGTCGGCTCTCACAGAACTCTGGCCTCCGCACTGTTTACCATGCAACTGAACTCAGGACCACACGTCTCCTCCCGGCCTGCTGAGAAACAGGCCGCCGTGTAGGTCCTTCGTAACACTTCTTGGCATGTAGAATCCAAGGCGACACACTGTCCTCTTCCATGGAAAAATATGGTGCCCCAGCTTGCCAACGCACACGAAGGCAGTCCGAGCCAGTCTCATGTGCTGGGCCACTTGCATTCAGTGAGGAAAAGCCACCTGCATTGAGGTGAGCACTCTGCTCAGCGTTCTTCCCGGGAGCTCACAATTGCCGCCTCTCTAGGTTAAGCAGGAAGGCGAAGTGAGGACCAACCTGAGCAAAGAGCACAATTCGTCACTTTGCCTTAGGTTCAGCAGGAAGTCGAAGTGAGGATCAACCTGAGCAAAGAGCACAATTCCTCACGTTGCACTAGTAGTCCTCGTGAGAGGAATTGCCAACTACGCCTGGCTAAGGCCTTCCCTGTGTTAAGGAACCAGCCACACTTAGACGCCTTGAAAGGAAAATGTATTCAGCGAAGTTCCCATTGTTTGGCGATGGCCAACCTTTGCAGCGCCAGTACTGCAGGGACTTAGGTTTGCCGCTAACTAGGCTGGGTGACACTGCATACAGAAGCAGGCGTTTCTCTTTGGAAGCTTGGATCTCAGTTTCTTAGGGGGGCTTCCAAGACCCTGCTATTGCCCAGCAACTATCCTCTGCCCCTACGCCTGTGTAGGAAGCGAGTATTCTAGCCTGAGAAGCAGAGCTCTTGCAACTCTGGAGGAGCGATAATTCTGCAGCCCACGTTCGTCCTGGGAAACCGTGAGACGACCCTTGGCCTCAGTGTAGTGGCGAAATTTGCGCCGGACAAGTTCTGCCTGCCGCAGTTTCCATGAGTTCTCCACCGTTTGGGGGCTTAAATGGGGAGCGAGGAGAGCTGTCGGCTCTCACAGAACTCTGGCCTCCGCACTGTTTGCCATGCAACTGAACTCAAGACCACACGTCTCCTCTCGGCCTGCTGAGAAACAGGCCGCCGTGTAGGCCCTTGTCAACATTTCCTGGCGTGCAGAGTCCAAGGTGACACACTGTCCTCTTCCTTGGAAACCTATGTTGCCCCAGCTTGCCAAAGGCTACTGAAGGCAGTCCTAACCAGTCTCGCGTGCTGGGCAACTTGGATTCAGTTACAAAAAGCCACCTGCATTGAGGTGAACACTCTGCTCAGCGTTCTTTCCGGGAGCTCACACTCGCCCCCTTTATAGGCGAAGCGGGATGTCGAGGTGAGTTCCAAACTGAGCAAAGAGCACAATCGCTCACTTTGCAGTGGTAGTCGTCATAAGAGGCATTGCTTACGACGCCTTGCTAAGGTCTTCGGTCTGTTAGGGAAGTTGCCACACTTAGACGCCTTGAAAGGAAAATTTATTCAGCGAAGTTCCCAGTGTTTTGCGATGGTCTCCCTTTGCAGTGCCAATACAGCAGGGACTCAGGTTTGCTGCTAACTAGGCTAGGTGACCCTGCATTCAGAAGCACGCGTTTCCCTTTGGAAGCTTGGATCCCGGTCTCTTAGGGGAGGCTTCCAAGTCCCTGCTATTGCCTAGCAGCTATCCTCTGCCCCTACGCCTGTGTAGGAAGCGAGTATTTTAGCCTGAGAAGCAGGGCTGTTGCAACTCTGGAGGAGAGATAATTCTGCAGCCCACGTTCGTCCTGGGAAACCGAAAGGCAAACCTTGGCCTAAGAGTAGTGGCGAAATTTGCGCCGGACAAGTTCTGCCTGCCGCAGTTTCTATGAGTTCTCCACCGTTTGGTGGCATAAATGGAGAGCGAGGAGAGCTGTCGGCTCTCACATTACTCTGGCCTCCGCACTGTTTGCCATGCAACTGAACTAAGGACCACACGTCTCCTCCCAGCCTGCTGAGAAACAGGCCGCCGTGTAGGCCCTTGTCAACATTTCCTGGCGTGCAGTGTCCAAGGTGACACACTGTTCTCTTGCTTGGAAACCTACGTTGCCCCAGCTTGCCAAAGGCTACCGAAGGCAGTCCTAACCAGTCTCGCGTGCTGGGCAACTTGGATTCAGTTTCGAAAAGCCACCTGCATTGAGGTGAACACTCTGCTCAGCGTTCTTTCCGGGAGCTCACACTCGCCCCCTCTCTAGGTGAAGCGGGATGTCGAGGTGAGTTCCAAACTGAGCAAAGAGCACAATCGCTCACTTTGCAGTGGTAGTCGTCGTAAGAGGCATTGCTTACGACGCCTTGCTAAGGTCTTCGGTCTGTTAGGGAAGTTGCCACACTTAGACGCCTTGAAAGGAAAATTTATTCAGCGAAGTTCCCAGTGTTTTGCGATGGCCTCCCTTCGCAGCGCCAATAAAGCAGGGACTCAGGTTTGCTGCTAACTTGGCTAGGTGACCCTGCATACAGAAGCAGCCGTTTCCCTTTGGAAGCTTGGATCCCGGTGTCTTAGGGGCTGCTTGCAAGACCCTGCTATTGCCCAGCAGCTATCCTCTGCCCCTACGCCTGTGTAGGAAGCGAGTATTTTAGCCTGATAAGCAGGGCTCTTGCAACTCTGGAGGAGCGATAATTCTGCAGCCCACGTTCGTCCTGGGAATCCGCAAGGCGAACCTTGGCCTCAGTGTAGTGGCGAAATTTGCGCCGGACAAGTTCTGCCTGCCGCAGTTTCCATGAGATCTCCACCGTTTGGGGGCATAAATGGAGAGCGAGGAGAGCTGTCGGCTCTCACAGAACTCTGGCCTCCGCACTTTTTGCCATGCAACTGAACTCAAGACCACACGTCGCCTCCCGGCCTGCTGAGAAACAGGCCGCCGTGTAGGCCCTTGTCAGCATTTCCTTGTGTGCAGAGTCCAAGGCGACACACTGTCCTCTAGCTTGGAAACCTACGTTGCCCCAGCTTGCCAAAGGCTACCGAAGGCAGTCCTAACCAGTCTCGCGTGCTGGGCAACTTGGATTCAGTTACGAAAAGCCACCTGCATTGAGGTGAACACTCTGCTCAGCGTTCTTTCCGGGAGCTCACACTCGCCCCCTCTCTAGGTGAAGCGGGATGTCGAGGTGAGGTCCAAACTGAGCAAAGAGCACAATCGCTCACTTTGCAGTGGTAGTCGTCGTAAGAGGCATTCCTTACTTCGCCTTGTTAAGGTCTTCGGTCTGTTAGGGAAGTTGCCACACTTAGACGCCTTGAAAGGAAAATTTATTCAGCGAAGTTCCCAGTGTTTTGCAATGGTCTCCCTTTGCAGTGCCAATACAGCAGGGACTCAGGTTTGCTGCTAACTAGGCTAGGTGACCCTGCATTCAGAAGCACGCGTTTCCCTTTGGAAGCTTGGATCCCGGTCTCTTAGGGGAGGCTTCCAAGTCCCTGCTATTGCCTAGCAGCTATCCTCTGCCCCTACGCCTGTGTAGGAAGCGAGTATTTTAGCCTGAGAAGCAGGGCTGTTGCAACTCTGGAGGAGCGATAATTCTGCAACCCACGTTCGTCCTGGGAAACCGAAAGGCGAACCTTGGCCTAAGAGTAGTGGCGAAATTTGCGCCGGACAAGTTCTGCCTGCCGCAGTTTCTATGAGTTCTCCACCGTTTGGTGGCATAAATGGAGAGCGAGGAGAGCTGTCGGCTCTCACATTACTCTGGCCTCCGCACTGTTTGCCATGCAACTGAACTAAGGACCACACGTCTCCTCCCAGCCTGCTGAGAAACAGGCCGCCATGTAGGCCCTTGTCAACATTTCCTGGCGTGCAGTGTCCAAGGTGACACACTGTTCTCTTGCTTGGAAACCTACGTTGCCCCAGCTTGCCAAAGGCTACCGAAGGCAGTCCTAACCAGTCTCGCGTGCTGGGCAACTTGGATTCAGTTTCGAAAAGCCACCTGCATTGAGGTGAACACTCTGCTCAGCGTTCTTTCCGGGAGCTCACACTCGCCCCCTCTCTAGGTGAAGCGGGATGTCGAGGTGAGTTCCAAACTGAGCAAAGAGCACAATCGCTCACTTTGCAGTGGTAGTCGTCGTAAGAGGCATTGCTTACTATGCCTTGCTAAGGTCTTCAGTGTGATAGGGAAGTTGCCACACTTAGAGGCCTTGAAAGGAAAATTTATTCAGCGATGTTCCCAGTGTATTGCGATGGTCTCCCTTCGCAGCGCCAATACAGCAGGGACTCAGGTTTGCTACTAACTAGGCTAGGTGACCCTGCATACAGAAGCAGGCGTTTCCCTTTGGAAGCTTGGATCCCGGTCTCTTAGGGGCTGCTTCCAAGACCCTGCTATTGCCCAGCAGCTATCCTCTGCCCCTACGCCTGTGTAGGAAGCGAGTATTCTAGCCTGAGAAGCAGGACTCTTTCAACTCTGGAGGAGCGATAATTCTGCAGCCCACGTTCGTCCTAGGAAACCGCGAGGCGACCCTTGGCCTCAGTGTAGTGGCGAAATTTGCGCCGGACAAGTTCTGCCTGCCGCAGTTTCCATGAGTTCTCCACCGTTTGGGGGCTTAAATGGAGAGCGAGGAGAGCTGTCGGCTCTCACAGAATTCTGGCCTCCGCACTGTTTGCCATGCAACTGAACTCAAGACCACACGTCTCCTCCCGGCCTGCTGAGAAACAGGCCGCCGTGTAGGCCATTCGTAACACTTCTTGGCATGTAGACTCCAAGGCGACACACTGTCCTCTTCCTTGGAAAAATACGGTGCCCCAGCTTGCCAACGCTCACGAAGGCAGTCTGAGCCAGTCTCATGTGCTGAGCCACTTGCATTCAGTGAGGAAAACCACCTGCATTGAGGTGAGCACTCTGCTCAGCGTTCTTCCCGGGAGCTCACAATTGCCGCCTCTCTAGGTTAATCAGGAAGGCGAAGTGAGGACCAACCTGAGCAAAGAGCACAATTACTCACGTTGCACTAGTAGTCCTCGTGAGAGGAATTGCCAACTATGCCTGGTTAAGGCCTTCCCTGTGTTAAGGAACCAGCCACACTTAGATGCCTTGAAAGGAAAATGTATTCAGCGAAGTTCCCATTGTTTGGCGATGGCCCACCTTTGCCGCGCCAGTACTGCAGGGACTTAGGTTTGCC
The DNA here is from genome assembly GCF_937001465.1 of Orcinus orca. NCBI lineage: Eukaryota > Metazoa > Chordata > Mammalia > Artiodactyla > Delphinidae > Orcinus > Orcinus orca. Next base: position 5,032,712 of record NC_064565.1, on the reverse strand, counting down.
GCTAACTATGCTAGGTGACCCTGCATACAGAAGCAGGCATTTCCCTTTGGAATATTGGATCTCAGTTTCTTAGCGGGGGCTTCCAAGACCCTGCTATTGCTCAGCAACTATCCTCTGCCCCTAGGCCTGTGTAGGAAGCGAGTATTCTAGCCTGAGAAGCAGGACTCTTGCAACTCTGGAGGAGCGATAATTCTGCAGCCCACGTTCGTCCTGGGAAACCACGAGGCGACCCTTGGCCTCAGTGTAGTGGCGAAATTTGCGCCGGACAAGTTCTGCCTGCCGCAGTTTCCATGAGTTCTCCACCGTTTGGGGGCTTAAATGGGGAGCGAGGAGAGCTGTCAGCTCTCACAGAACTCTGGCCTCCGCACTGTTTGCCATGCAACTGAACTCAAGACCACACGTCTCTTCCCGGCCTGCTGAGAAACAGGCTGCCGTGTAGGCCCTTCGTAACACTTCTTGGCATGTAGACTCCAAGGCGACACACTGTCCTCTTCCTTGGAGAAATACGGTGCCCCAGCTTGCTAACGCTCACGAAGGCAGTCCGAGCCAGTCTCATGTGCTGGGCCACTTGCATTCAGTGAGGAAAAGCCACCTGCATTGAGGTGAGCACTCTGCTCAGCGTTCTTCCCGGGAGCTCACAATTGCCGCCTCTCTAGGTTCAGCAGGATGTCGAAGTGAGTACCAACCTGAGCAAAGAGCACAATTCCTCACTTTGCTTTAGATTCAGCAGGAAGTCGAAGTGAGGACCAACCTGAGCAAAGAGCACAATTCCTCACGTTGCACTGGTAGTCGTCGTGAGAGGAATTGCCAACTACGCCTGGCTAAGGCCTTCCCTGTGTTAAGGAACCAGCCACACTTAGACGCCTTGAAAGGAAAATGTATTCAGCGAAGTTCCCATTGTGTCATGATGGCCAACCTTTGCAGCACCAGTACTGCAGGGACTTAGGTTTGCCGCTAACTAGGCTAGGTGACCCTGCATACAGAAGCAGGCGTTTCCCTTTGGAAGCTTGGATGCCAGTTTCTTAGGGGGGGCTTCTAAGACCCTGCTATTGCCCAGCAACTATCCTCTGCCCCTACGCCTGTGTACGAAGCGAGTATTCCAGCCTGAGAAGCAGGACTCTTGCAAATCTGGCGGAGCGATAATTCTGCAGCCCACGTTCGTCCTGGGAAACCACGAGGCGACCCTTGGCCTCAGTGTAGTGGCGAAATTTGCGCCAGACAAGTTCTGCCTGCCGCAGTTTCCATGAGTTCTCCACCCTTTGGGGGCTTAAATGGAGAGAGAGGAGAGCTGTCGGCTCTCACAGAACTCTGGCCACCGCACTGTTTGCCATGCAACTGAACTCAAGACCACACGTCGCCTCCCGGCCTGCTGAGAAACAGGCCGCCGTGTAGGCCTTTGTCAGCATTTCCTTGTGTGCAGAGTCCAAGGCGACACACTGTCCTCTAGCTTGGGAACCTACGTTGCCCCAGCTTGCCAAAGGCTACCGAAGGCAGTCCTAACCAGTCTCGCGTGCTGGGCAACTTGGATTCAGTTACGAAAAGCCACCTGCATTGAGGTGAACACTCTGCTCAGCGTTCTTTCCGGGAGCTCACACTCGCCCCCTCTCTAGGTGAAGCGGGATGTCGAGGTGAGTTCCAAACTGAGCAAAGAGCACAATCGCTCACTTTGCAGTGGTAGTCGTCGTAAGAGGCATTGCTTACTATGCCTTGCTAAGGTCTTCAGTGTGATAGGGAAGTTGCCACACTTAGAGGCCTTGAAAGGAAAATTTATTCAGCGATGTTCCCAGTGTATTGCGATGGTCTCCCTTCGCAGCGCCAATACAGCAGGGACTCAGGTTTGCTACTAACTAGGCTAGGTGACCCTGCATACAGAAGCAGGCGTTTCCCTTTGGAAGATTGGATCCCGGTCTCTTAGGGGCTGCTTCCAAGACCCTGCTATTGCCCAGCAGCTATTCTCTGCCCCTACGTCTGAGTAGGAAGCAAGTATTTTCGCCTGAGAAGCAGGGCTCTTTCAACTCTGGAGGAGCGATAACTCTGAAGCCCACCTTCCTCCTGGGAAACCGCGAGGCGACACTTGGCCTCAGTGTAGTGGCGAAATTTGCGCCGGACAAGTTCTGCCTGCCGCAGTTTCCATGAGTTCTCCACCCTTTGGGGGCTTAAATAGAGAGCGAGGAGAGCTGTCGGCTCTCACAGAACTCTGGCCTCCGCACTGTTTACCATGCAACTGAACTCAGGACCACACGTCTCCTCCCGGCCTGCTGAGAAACAGGCCGCCGTGTAGGTCCTTCGTAACACTTCTTGGCATGTAGAATCCAAGGCGACACACTGTCCTCTTCCATGGAAAAATATGGTGCCCCAGCTTGCCAACGCACACGAAGGCAGTCCGAGCCAGTCTCATGTGCTGGGCCACTTGCATTCAGTGAGGAAAAGCCACCTGCATTGAGGTGAGCACTCTGCTCAGCGTTCTTCCCGGGAGCTCACAATTGCCGCCTCTCTAGGTTAAGCAGGAAGGCGAAGTGAGGACCAACCTGAGCAAAGAGCACAATTCGTCACTTTGCCTTAGGTTCAGCAGGAAGTCGAAGTGAGGATCAACCTGAGCAAAGAGCACAATTCCTCACGTTGCACTAGTAGTCCTCGTGAGAGGAATTGCCAACTACGCCTGGCTAAGGCCTTCCCTGTGTTAAGGAACCAGCCACACTTAGACGCCTTGAAAGGAAAATGTATTCAGCGAAGTTCCCATTGTTTGGCGATGGCCAACCTTTGCAGCGCCAGTACTGCAGGGACTTAGGTTTGCCGCTAACTAGGCTGGGTGACACTGCATACAGAAGCAGGCGTTTCTCTTTGGAAGCTTGGATCTCAGTTTCTTAGGGGGGCTTCCAAGACCCTGCTATTGCCCAGCAACTATCCTCTGCCCCTACGCCTGTGTAGGAAGCGAGTATTCTAGCCTGAGAAGCAGAGCTCTTGCAACTCTGGAGGAGCGATAATTCTGCAGCCCACGTTCGTCCTGGGAAACCGTGAGACGACCCTTGGCCTCAGTGTAGTGGCGAAATTTGCGCCGGACAAGTTCTGCCTGCCGCAGTTTCCATGAGTTCTCCACCGTTTGGGGGCTTAAATGGGGAGCGAGGAGAGCTGTCGGCTCTCACAGAACTCTGGCCTCCGCACTGTTTGCCATGCAACTGAACTCAAGACCACACGTCTCCTCTCGGCCTGCTGAGAAACAGGCCGCCGTGTAGGCCCTTGTCAACATTTCCTGGCGTGCAGAGTCCAAGGTGACACACTGTCCTCTTCCTTGGAAACCTATGTTGCCCCAGCTTGCCAAAGGCTACTGAAGGCAGTCCTAACCAGTCTCGCGTGCTGGGCAACTTGGATTCAGTTACAAAAAGCCACCTGCATTGAGGTGAACACTCTGCTCAGCGTTCTTTCCGGGAGCTCACACTCGCCCCCTCTCTAGGCGAAGCGGGATGTCGAGGTGAGTTCCAAACTGAGCAAAGAGCACAATCGCTCACTTTGCAGTGGTAGTCGTCATAAGAGGCATTGCTTACGACGCCTTGCTAAGGTCTTCGGTCTGTTAGGGAAGTTGCCACACTTAGACGCCTTGAAAGGAAAATTTATTCAGCGAAGTTCCCAGTGTTTTGCGATGGTCTCCCTTTGCAGTGCCAATACAGCAGGGACTCAGGTTTGCTGCTAACTAGGCTAGGTGACCCTGCATTCAGAAGCACGCGTTTCCCTTTGGAAGCTTGGATCCCGGTCTCTTAGGGGAGGCTTCCAAGTCCCTGCTATTGCCTAGCAGCTATCCTCTGCCCCTACGCCTGTGTAGGAAGCGAGTATTTTAGCCTGAGAAGCAGGGCTGTTGCAACTCTGGAGGAGAGATAATTCTGCAGCCCACGTTCGTCCTGGGAAACCGAAAGGCGAACCTTGGCCTAAGAGTAGTGGCGAAATTTGCGCCGGACAAGTTCTGCCTGCCGCAGTTTCTATGAGTTCTCCACCGTTTGGTGGCATAAATGGAGAGCGAGGAGAGCTGTCGGCTCTCACATTACTCTGGCCTCCGCACTGTTTGCCATGCAACTGAACTAAGGACCACACGTCTCCTCCCAGCCTGCTGAGAAACAGGCCGCCGTGTAGGCCCTTGTCAACATTTCCTGGCGTGCAGTGTCCAAGGTGACACACTGTTCTCTTGCTTGGAAACCTACGTTGCCCCAGCTTGCCAAAGGCTACCGAAGGCAGTCCTAACCAGTCTCGCGTGCTGGGCAACTTGGATTCAGTTTCGAAAAGCCACCTGCATTGAGGTGAACACTCTGCTCAGCGTTCTTTCCGGGAGCTCACACTCGCCCCCTCTCTAGGTGAAGCGGGATGTCGAGGTGAGTTCCAAACTGAGCAAAGAGCACAATCGCTCACTTTGCAGTGGTAGTCGTCGTAAGAGGCATTGCTTACGACGCCTTGCTAAGGTCTTCGGTCTGTTAGGGAAGTTGCCACACTTAGACGCCTTGAAAGGAAAATTTATTCAGCGAAGTTCCCAGTGTTTTGCGATGGCCTCCCTTCGCAGCGCCAATAAAGCAGGGACTCAGGTTTGCTGCTAACTTGGCTAGGTGACCCTGCATACAGAAGCAGCCGTTTCCCTTTGGAAGCTTGGATCCCGGTGTCTTAGGGGCTGCTTGCAAGACCCTGCTATTGCCCAGCAGCTATCCTCTGCCCCTACGCCTGTGTAGGAAGCGAGTATTTTAGCCTGATAAGCAGGGCTCTTGCAACTCTGGAGGAGCGATAATTCTGCAGCCCACGTTCGTCCTGGGAATCCGCAAGGCGAACCTTGGCCTCAGTGTAGTGGCGAAATTTGCGCCGGACAAGTTCTGCCTGCCGCAGTTTCCATGAGATCTCCACCGTTTGGGGGCATAAATGGAGAGCGAGGAGAGCTGTCGGCTCTCACAGAACTCTGGCCTCCGCACTTTTTGCCATGCAACTGAACTCAAGACCACACGTCGCCTCCCGGCCTGCTGAGAAACAGGCCGCCGTGTAGGCCCTTGTCAGCATTTCCTTGTGTGCAGAGTCCAAGGCGACACACTGTCCTCTAGCTTGGAAACCTACGTTGCCCCAGCTTGCCAAAGGCTACCGAAGGCAGTCCTAACCAGTCTCGCGTGCTGGGCAACTTGGATTCAGTTACGAAAAGCCACCTGCATTGAGGTGAACACTCTGCTCAGCGTTCTTTCCGGGAGCTCACACTCGCCCCCTCTCTAGGTGAAGCGGGATGTCGAGGTGAGGTCCAAACTGAGCAAAGAGCACAATCGCTCACTTTGCAGTGGTAGTCGTCGTAAGAGGCATTGCTTACTATGCCTTGCTAAGGTCTTCAGTGTGATAGGGAAGTTGCCACACTTAGAGGCCTTGAAAGGAAAATTTATTCAGCGATGTTCCCAGTGTATTGCGATGGTCTCCCTTCGCAGCGCCAATACAGCAGGGACTCAGGTTTGCTACTAACTAAGCTAGGTGACCCTGCATACAGAAGCAGGCGTTTCCCTTTGGAAGCTTGGATCCCGGTCTCTTAGGGGCTGCTTCCAAGACCCTGCTATTGCCCAGCAGCTATCCTCTGCCCCTACGCCTGTGTAGGAAGCGAGTATTCTAGCCTGAGAAGCAGGACTCTTTCAACTCTGGAGGAGCGATAATTCTGCAGCCCACGTTCGTCCTAGGAAACCGCGAGGCGACCCTTGGCCTCAGTGTAGTGGCGAAATTTGCGCCGGACAAGTTCTGCCTGCCGCAGTTTCCATGAGTTCTCCACCGTTTGGGGGCTTAAATGGAGAGCGAGGAGAGCTGTCGGCTCTCACAGAATTCTGGCTTCCGCACTGTTTGCCATGCAACTGAACTCAAGACCACACGTCTCCTCCCGGCCTGCTGAGAAACAGGCCGCCGTGTAGGCCATTCGTAACACTTCTTGGCATGTAGACTCCAAGGCGACACACTGTCCTCTTCCTTGGAAAAATACGGTGCCCCAGCTTGCCAACGCTCACGAAGGCAGTCTGAGCCAGTCTCATGTGCTGAGCCACTTGCATTCAGTGAGGAAAACCACCTGCATTGAGGTGAGCACTCTGCTCAGCGTTCTTCCCGGGAGCTCACAATTGCCGCCTCTCTAGGTTAATCAGGAAGTCGAAGTGAGGACCAACCTGAGCAAAGAGCACAATTACTCACGTTGCACTAGTAGTCCTCGTGAGAGGAATTGCCAACTATGCCTGGTTAAGGCCTTCCCTGTGTTAAGGAACCAGCCACACTTAGATGCCTTGAAAGGAAAATGTATTCAGCAAAGTTCCCATTGTTTGGCGATGGCCCACCTTTCCCGCGCTAGTACTGCAGGGACTTAGGTTTGCCGCTAACTATGCTAGGTGACCCTGCATACAGAAGCAGGCATTTCCCTTTGGAATATTGGATCTCAGTTTCTTAGCGGGGGCTTCCAAGACCCTGCTATTGCTCAGCAACTATCCTCTGCCCCTAGGCCTGTGTAGGAAGCGAGTATTCTAGCCTGAGAAGCAGGACTCTTGCAACTCTGGAGGAGCGATAATTCTGCAGCCCACGTTCGTCCTGGGAAACCACGAGGCGACCCTTGGCCTCAGTGTAGTGGCGAAATTTGCGCCGGACAAGTTCTGCCTGCCGCAGTTTCCGTGAGTTCTCCACCGTTTGGGGGCTTAAATGGGGTGCGAGGAGAGCTGTCAGCTCTCACAGAACTCTGGCCTCCGCACTGTTTGCCATGCAACTGAACTCAAGACCACACGTCTCTTCCCGGCCTGCTGAGAAACAGGCTGCCGTGTAGGCCCTTCGTAACACTTCTTGGCATGTAGACTCCAAGGCGACACACTGTCCTCTTCCTTGGAGAAATACGGTGCCCCAGCTTGCTAACGCTCACGAAGGCAGTCCGAGCCAGTCTCATGTGCTGGGCCACTTGCATTCAGTGAGGAAAAGCCACCTGCATTGAGGTGAGCACTCTGCTCAGCGTTCTTCCCGGGAGCTCACATTTGCCGCCTCTCTAGGTTCAGCAGGATGTCGAAGTGAGTACCAACCTGAGCAAAGAGCACAATTCCTCACTTTGCTTTAGATTCAGCAGGAAGTCGAAGTGAGGACCAACCTGAGCAAAGAGCACAATTCCTCACGTTGAACTGGTAGTCGTCGTGAGAGGAATTGCCAACTACGCCTGGCTAAGGCCTTCCCTGTGTTAAGGAACCAGCCACACTTAGACGCCTTGAAAGGAAAATGTATTCAGCGAAGTTCCCATTGTGTCATGATGGCCAACCTTTGCAGCACCAGTACTGCAGGGACTTAGGTTTGCCGCTAACTAGGCTAGGTGACCCTGCATACAGAAGCAGGCGTTTCCCTTTGGAAGCTTGGATGCCAGTTTCTTAGGGGGGGCTTCTAAGACCCTGCTATTGCCCAGCAACTATCCTCTGCCCCTACGCCTGTGTACGAAGCGAGTATTCCAGCCTGAGAAGCAGGACTCTTGCAAATCTGGCGGAGCGATAATTCTGCAGCCCACGTTCGTCCTGGGAAACCACGAGGCGACCCTTGGCCTCAGTGTAGTGGCGAAATTTGCGCCAGACAAGTTCTGCCTGCCGCAGTTTCCATGAGTTCTCCACCCTTTGGGGGCTTAAATGGAGAGAGAGGAGAGCTGTCGGCTCTCACAGAACTCTGGCCACCGCACTGTTTGCCATGCAACTGAACTCAAGACCACACGTCGCCTCCCGGCCTGCTGAGAAACAGGCCGCCGTGTAGGCCTTTGTCAGCATTTCCTTGTGTGCAGAGTCCAAGGCGACACACTGTCCTCTAGCTTGGGAACCTACGTTGCCCCAGCTTGCCAAAGGCTACCGAAGGCAGTCCTAACCAGTCTCGCGTGCTGGGCAACTTGGATTCAGTTACGAAAAGCCACCTGCATTGAGGTGAACACTCTGCTCAGCGTTCTTTCCGGGAGCTCACACTCGCCCCCTCTCTAGGTGAAGCGGGATGTCGAGGTGAGTTCCAAACTGAGCAAAGAGCACAATCGCTCACTTTGCAGTGGTAGTCGTCGTAAGAGGCATTGCTTACTATGCCTTGCTAAGGTCTTCAGTGTGATAGGGAAGTTGCCACACTTAGAGGCCTTGAAAGGAAAATTTATTCAGCGATGTTCCCAGTGTATTGCGATGGTCTCCCTTCGCAGCGCCAATACAGCAGGGACTCAGGTTTGCTACTAACTAGGCTAGGTGACCCTGCATACAGAAGCAGGCGTTTCCCTTTGGAAGATTGGATCCCGGTCTCTTAGGGGCTGCTTCCAAGACCCTGCTATTGCCCAGCAGCTATTCTCTGCCCCTACGTCTGAGTAGGAAGCAAGTATTTTCGCCTGAGAAGCAGGGCTCTTTCAACTCTGGAGGAGCGATAACTCTGAAGCCCACCTTCCTCCTGGGAAACCGCGAGGCGACACTTGGCCTCAGTGTAGTGGCGAAATTTGCGCCGGACAAGTTCTGCCTGCCGCAGTTTCCATGAGTTCTCCACCCTTTGGGGGCTTAAATAGAGAGCGAGGAGAGCTGTCGGCTCTCACAGAACTCTGGCCTCCGCACTGTTTACCATGCAACTGAACTCAGGACCACACGTCTCCTCCCGGCCTGCTGAGAAACAGGCCACCGTGTAGGTCCTTCGTAACACTTCTTGGCATGTAGAATCCAAGGCGACACACTGTCCTCTTCCATGGAAAAATATGGTGCCCCAGCTTGCCAACGCACACGAAGGCAGTCCGAGCCAGTCTCATGTGCTGGGCCACTTGCATTCAGTGAGGAAAAGCCACCTGCATTGAGGTGAGCACTCTGCTCAGCGTTCTTCCCGGGAGCTCACAATTGCCGCCTCTCTAGGTTAAGCAGGAAGGCGAAGTGAGGACCAACCTGAGCAAAGAGCACAATTCGTCACTTTGCCTTAGGTTCAGCAGGAAGTCGAAGTGAGGATCAACCTGAGCAAAGAGCACAATTCCTCACGTTGCACTAGTAGTCCTCGTGAGAGGAATTGCCAACTACGCCTGGCTAAGGCCTTCCCTGTGTTAAGGAACCAGCCACACTTAGACGCCTTGAAAGGAAAATGTATTCAGCGAAGTTCCCATTGTTTGGCGATGGCCAACCTTTGCAGCGCCAGTACTGCAGGGACTTAGGTTTGCCGCTAACTAGGCTGGGTGACACTGCATACAGAAGCAGGCGTTTCTCTTTGGAAGCTTGGATCTCAGTTTCTTAGGGGGGCTTCCAAGACCCTGCTATTGCCCAGCAACTATCCTCTGCCCCTACGCCTGTGTAGGAAGCGAGTATTCTAGCCTGAGAAGCAGAGCTCTTGCAACTCTGGAGGAGCGATAATTCTGCAGCCCACGTTCGTCCTGGGAAACCGTGAGACGACCCTTGGCCTCAGTGTAGTGGCGAAATTTGCGCCGGACAAGTTCTGCCTGCCGCAGTTTCCATGAGTTCTCCACCGTTTGGGGGCTTAAATGGGGAGCGAGGAGAGCTGTCGGCTCTCACAGAACTCTGGCCTCCGCACTGTTTGCCATGCAACTGAACTCAAGACCACACGTCTCCTCTCGGCCTGCTGAGAAACAGGCCGCCGTGTAGGCCCTTGTCAACATTTCCTGGCGTGCAGAGTCCAAGGTGACACACTGTCCTCTTCCTTGGAAACCTATGTTGCCCCAGCTTGCCAAAGGCTACTGAAGGCAGTCCTAACCAGTCTCGCGTGCTGGGCAACTTGGATTCAGTTACAAAAAGCCACCTGCATTGAGGTGAACACTCTGCTCAGCGTTCTTTCCGGGAGCTCACACTCGCCCCCTTTATAGGCGAAGCGGGATGTCGAGGTGAGTTCCAAACTGAGCAAAGAGCACAATCGCTCACTTTGCAGTGGTAGTCGTCATAAGAGGCATTGCTTACGACGCCTTGCTAAGGTCTTCGGTCTGTTAGGGAAGTTGCCACACTTAGACGCCTTGAAAGGAAAATTTATTCAGCGAAGTTCCCAGTGTTTTGCGATGGTCTCCCTTTGCAGTGCCAATACAGCAGGGACTCAGGTTTGCTGCTAACTAGGCTAGGTGACCCTGCATTCAGAAGCACGCGTTTCCCTTTGGAAGCTTGGATCCCGGTCTCTTAGGGGAGGCTTCCAAGTCCCTGCTATTGCCTAGCAGCTATCCTCTGCCCCTACGCCTGTGTAGGAAGCGAGTATTTTAGCCTGAGAAGCAGGGCTGTTGCAACTCTGGAGGAGAGATAATTCTGCAGCCCACGTTCGTCCTGGGAAACCGAAAGGCGAACCTTGGCCTAAGAGTAGTGGCGAAATTTGCGCCGGACAAGTTCTGCCTGCCGCAGTTTCTATGAGTTCTCCACCGTTTGGTGGCATAAATGGAGAGCGAGGAGAGCTGTCGGCTCTCACATTACTCTGGCCTCCGCACTGTTTGCCATGCAACTGAACTAAGGACCACACGTCTCCTCCCAGCCTGCTGAGAAACAGGCCGCCGTGTAGGCCCTTGTCAACATTTCCTGGCGTGCAGTGTCCAAGGTGACACACTGTTCTCTTGCTTGGAAACCTACGTTGCCCCAGCTTGCCAAAGGCTACCGAAGGCAGTCCTAACCAGTCTCGCGTGCTGGGCAACTTGGATTCAGTTTCGAAAAGCCACCTGCATTGAGGTGAACACTCTGCTCAGCGTTCTTTCCGGGAGCTCACACTCGCCCCCTCTCTAGGTGAAGCGGGATGTCGAGGTGAGTTCCAAACTGAGCAAAGAGCACAATCGCTCACTTTGCAGTGGTAGTCGTCGTAAGAGGCATTGCTTACGACGCCTTGCTAAGGTCTTCGGTCTGTTAGGGAAGTTGCCACACTTAGACGCCTTGAAAGGAAAATTTATTCAGCGAAGTTCCCAGTGTTTTGCGATGGCCTCCCTTCGCAGCGCCAATAAAGCAGGGACTCAGGTTTGCTGCTAACTTGGCTAGGTGACCCTGCATACAGAAGCAGCCGTTTCCCTTTGGAAGCTTGGATCCCGGTGTCTTAGGGGCTGCTTGCAAGACCCTGCTATTGCCCAGCAGCTATCCTCTGCCCCTACGCCTGTGTAGGAAGCGAGTATTTTAGCCTGATAAGCAGGGCTCTTGCAACTCTGGAGGAGCGATAATTCTGCAGCCCACGTTCGTCCTGGGAATCCGCAAGGCGAACCTTGGCCTCAGTGTAGTGGCGAAATTTGCGCCGGACAAGTTCTGCCTGCCGCAGTTTCCATGAGATCTCCACCGTTTGGGGGCATAAATGGAGAGCGAGGAGAGCTGTCGGCTCTCACAGAACTCTGGCCTCCGCACTTTTTGCCATGCAACTGAACTCAAGACCACACGTCGCCTCCCGGCCTGCTGAGAAACAGGCCGCCGTGTAGGCCCTTGTCAGCATTTCCTTGTGTGCAGAGTCCAAGGCGACACACTGTCCTCTAGCTTGGAAACCTACGTTGCCCCAGCTTGCCAAAGGCTACCGAAGGCAGTCCTAACCAGTCTCGCGTGCTGGGCAACTTGGATTCAGTTACGAAAAGCCACCTGCATTGAGGTGAACACTCTGCTCAGCGTTCTTTCCGGGAGCTCACACTCGCCCCCTCTCTAGGTGAAGCGGGATGTCGAGGTGAGGTCCAAACTGAGCAAAGAGCACAATCGCTCACTTTGCAGTGGTAGTCGTCGTAAGAGGCATTCCTTACTTCGCCTTGTTAAGGTCTTCGGTCTGTTAGGGAAGTTGCCACACTTAGACGCCTTGAAAGGAAAATTTATTCAGCGAAGTTCCCAGTGTTTTGCAATGGTCTCCCTTTGCAGTGCCAATACAGCAGGGACTCAGGTTTGCTGCTAACTAGGCTAGGTGACCCTGCATTCAGAAGCACGCGTTTCCCTTTGGAAGCTTGGATCCCGGTCTCTTAGGGGAGGCTTCCAAGTCCCTGCTATTGCCTAGCAGCTATCCTCTGCCCCTACGCCTGTGTAGGAAGCGAGTATTTTAGCCTGAGAAGCAGGGCTGTTGCAACTCTGGAGGAGCGATAATTCTGCAACCCACGTTCGTCCTGGGAAACCGAAAGGCGAACCTTGGCCTAAGAGTAGTGGCGAAATTTGCGCCGGACAAGTTCTGCCTGCCGCAGTTTCTATGAGTTCTCCACCGTTTGGTGGCATAAATGGAGAGCGAGGAGAGCTGTCGGCTCTCACATTACTCTGGCCTCCGCACTGTTTGCCATGCAACTGAACTAAGGACCACACGTCTCCTCCCAGCCTGCTGAGAAACAGGCCGCCATGTAGGCCCTTGTCAACATTTCCTGGCGTGCAGTGTCCAAGGTGACACACTGTTCTCTTGCTTGGAAACCTACGTTGCCCCAGCTTGCCAAAGGCTACCGAAGGCAGTCCTAACCAGTCTCGCGTGCTGGGCAACTTGGATTCAGTTTCGAAAAGCCACCTGCATTGAGGTGAACACTCTGCTCAGCGTTCTTTCCGGGAGCTCACACTCGCCCCCTCTCTAGGTGAAGCGGGATGTCGAGGTGAGTTCCAAACTGAGCAAAGAGCACAATCGCTCACTTTGCAGTGGTAGTCGTCGTAAGAGGCATTGCTTACTATGCCTTGCTAAGGTCTTCAGTGTGATAGGGAAGTTGCCACACTTAGAGGCCTTGAAAGGAAAATTTATTCAGCGATGTTCCCAGTGTATTGCGATGGTCTCCCTTCGCAGCGCCAATACAGCAGGGACTCAGGTTTGCTACTAACTAGGCTAGGTGACCCTGCATACAGAAGCAGGCGTTTCCCTTTGGAAGCTTGGATCCCGGTCTCTTAGGGGCTGCTTCCAAGACCCTGCTATTGCCCAGCAGCTATCCTCTGCCCCTACGCCTGTGTAGGAAGCGAGTATTCTAGCCTGAGAAGCAGGACTCTTTCAACTCTGGAGGAGCGATAATTCTGCAGCCCACGTTCGTCCTAGGAAACCGCGAGGCGACCCTTGGCCTCAGTGTAGTGGCGAAATTTGCGCCGGACAAGTTCTGCCTGCCGCAGTTTCCATGAGTTCTCCACCGTTTGGGGGCTTAAATGGAGAGCGAGGAGAGCTGTCGGCTCTCACAGAATTCTGGCTTCCGCACTGTTTGCCATGCAACTGAACTCAAGACCACACGTCTCCTCCCGGCCTGCTGAGAAACAGGCCGCCGTGTAGGCCATTCGTAACACTTCTTGGCATGTAGACTCCAAGGCGACACACTGTCCTCTTCCTTGGAAAAATACGGTGCCCCAGCTTGCCAACGCTCACGAAGGCAGTCTGAGCCAGTCTCATGTGCTGAGCCACTTGCATTCAGTGAGGAAAACCACCTGCATTGAGGTGAGCACTCTGCTCAGCGTTCTTCCCGGGAGCTCACAATTGCCGCCTCTCTAGGTTAATCAGGAAGGCGAAGTGAGGACCAACCTGAGCAAAGAGCACAATTACTCACGTTGCACTAGTAGTCCTCGTGAGAGGAATTGCCAACTATGCCTGGTTAAGGCCTTCCCTGTGTTAAGGAACCAGCCACACTTAGATGCCTTGAAAGGAAAATGTATTCAGCGAAGTTCCCATTGTTTGGCGATGGCCCACCTTTGCCGCGCCAGTACTGCAGGGACTTAGGTTTGCCGCTAACTATGCTAGGTGACCCTGCATACAGAAGCAGGCATTTCCCTTTGGAATATTGGATCTCAGTTTCTTAGCGGGGGCTTCCAAGACCCTGCTATTGCTCAGCAACTATCCTCTGCCCCTAGGCCTGTGTAGGAAGCGAGTATTCTAGCCTGAGAAGCAGGACTCTTGCAACTCTGGAGGAGCGATAATTCTGCAGCCCACGTTCGTCCTGGGAAACCACGAGGCGACCCTTGGCCTCAGTGTAGTGGCGAAATTTGCGCCGGACAAGTTCTGCCTGCCGCAGTTTCCATGAGTTCTCCACCGTTTGGGGGCTTAAATGGGGAGCGAGGAGAGCTGTCAGCTCTCACAGAACTCTGGCCTCCGCACTGTTTGCCATGCAACTGAACTCAAGACCACACGTCTCTTCCCGGCCTGCTGAGAAACAGGCTGCCGTGTAGGCCCTTCGTAACACTTCTTGGCATGTAGACTCCAAGGCGACACACTGTCCTCTTCCTTGGAGAAATACGGTGCCCCAGCTTGCTAACGCTCACGAAGGCAGTCCGAGCCAGTCTCATGTGCTGGGCCACTTGCATTCAGTGAGGAAAAGCCACCTGCATTGAGGTGAGCACTCTGCTCAGCGTTCTTCCCGGGAGCTCACAATTGCCACCTCTCTAGGTTCAGCAGGATGTCGAAGTGAGTACCAACCTGAGCAAAGAGCACAATTCCTCACTTTGCTTTAGATTCAGCAGGAAGTCGAAGTGAGGACCAACCTGAGCAAAGAGCACAATTCCTCACGTTGCACTGGTAGTCGTCGTGAGAGGAATTGCCAACTACGCCTGGCTAAGGCCTTCCCTGTGTTAAGGAACCAGCCACACTTAGACGCCTTGAAAGGAAAATGTATTCAGCGAAGTTCCCATTGTGTCATGATGGCCAACCTTTGCAGCACCAGTACTGCAGGGACTTAGGTTTGCCGCTAACTAGGCTAGGTGACCCTGCATACAGAAGCAGGCGTTTCCCTTTGGAAGCTTGGATGCCAGTTTCTTAGGGGGGGCTTCTAAGACCCTGCTATTGCCCAGCAACTATCCTCTGCCCCTACGCCTGTGTACGAAGCGAGTATTCCAGCCTGAGAAGCAGGACTCTTGCAAATCTGGCGGAGCGATAATTCTGCAGCCCACGTTCGTCCTGGGAAACCACGAGGCGACCCTTGGCCTCAGTGTAGTGGCGAAATTTGCGCCAGACAAGTTCTGCCTGCCGCAGTTTCCATGAGTTCTCCACCCTTTGGGGGCTTAAATGGAGAGAGAGGAGAGCTGTCGGCTCTCACAGAACTCTGGCCACCGCACTGTTTGCCATGCAACTGAACTCAAGACCACACGTCGCCTCCCGGCCTGCTGAGAAACAGGCCGCCGTGTAGGCCTTTGTCAGCATTTCCTTGTGTGCAGAGTCCAAGGCGACACACTGTCCTCTAGCTTGGGAACCTACGTTGCCCCAGCTTGCCAAAGGCTACCGAAGGCAGTCCTAACCAGTCTCGCGTGCTGGGCAACTTGGATTCAGTTACGAAAAGCCACCTGCATTGAGGTGAACACTCTGCTCAGCGTTCTTTCCGGGAGCTCACACTCGCCCCCTCTCTAGGTGAAGCGGGATGTCGAGGTGAGTTCCAAACTGAGCAAAGAGCACAATCGCTCACTTTGCAGTGGTAGTCGTCGTAAGAGGCATTGCTTACTATGCCTTGCTAAGGTCTTCAGTGTGATAGGGAAGTTGCCACACTTAGAGGCCTTGAAAGGAAAATTTATTCAGCGATGTTCCCAGTGTATTGCGATGGTCTCCCTTCGCAGCGCCAATACAGCAGGGACTCAGGTTTGCTACTAACTAGGCTAGGTGACCCTGCATACAGAAGCAGGCGTTTCCCTTTGGAAGATTGGATCCCGGTCTCTTAGGGGCTGCTTCCAAGACCCTGCTATTGCCCAGCAGCTATTCTCTGCCCCTACGTCTGAGTAGGAAGCAAGTATTTTCGCCTGAGAAGCAGGGCTCTTTCAACTCTGGAGGAGCGATAACTCTGAAGCCCACCTTCCTCCTGGGAAACCGCGAGGCGACACTTGGCCTCAGTGTAGTGGCGAAATTTGCGCCGGACAAGTTCTGCCTGCCGCAGTTTCCATGAGTTCTCCACCCTTTGGGGGCTTAAATAGAGAGCGAGGAGAGCTGTCGGCTCTCACAGAACTCTGGCCTCCGCACTGTTTACCATGCAACTGAACTCAGGACCACACGTCTCCTCCCGGCCTGCTGAGAAACAGGCCGCCGTGTAGGTCCTTCGTAACACTTCTTGGCATGTAGAATCCAAGGCGACACACTGTCCTCTTCCATGGAAAAATATGGTGCCCCAGCTTGCCAACGCACACGAAGGCAGTCCGAGCCAGTCTCATGTGCTGGGCCACTTGCATTCAGTGAGGAAAAGCCACCTGCATTGAGGTGAGCACTCTGCTCAGCGTTCTTCCCGGGAGCTCACAATTGCCGCCTCTCTAGGTTAAGCAGGAAGGCGAAGTGAGGACCAACCTGAGCAAAGAGCACAATTCGTCACTTTGCCTTAGGTTCAGCAGGAAGTCGAAGTGAGGATCAACCTGAGCAAAGAGCACAATTCCTCACGTTGCACTAGTAGTCCTCGTGAGAGGAATTGCCAACTACGCCTGGCTAAGGCCTTCCCTGTGTTAAGGAACCAGCCACACTTAGACGCCTTGAAAGGAAAATGTATTCAGCGAAGTTCCCATTGTTTGGCGATGGCCAACCTTTGCAGCGCCAGTACTGCAGGGACTTAGGTTTGCCGCTAACTAGGCTGGGTGACACTGCATACAGAAGCAGGCGTTTCTCTTTGGAAGCTTGGATCTCAGTTTCTTAGGGGGGCTTCCAAGACCCTGCTATTGCCCAGCAACTATCCTCTGCCCCTACGCCTGTGTAGGAAGCGAGTATTCTAGCCTGAGAAGCAGAGCTCTTGCAACTCTGGAGGAGCGATAATTCTGCAGCCCACGTTCGTCCTGGGAAACCGTGAGACGACCCTTGGCCTCAGTGTAGTGGCGAAATTTGCGCCGGACAAGTTCTGCCTGCCGCAGTTTCCATGAGTTCTCCACCGTTTGGGGGCTTAAATGGGGAGCGAGGAGAGCTGTCGGCTCTCACAGAACTCTGGCCTCCGCACTGTTTGCCATGCAACTGAACTCAAGACCACACGTCTCCTCTCGGCCTGCTGAGAAACAGGCCGCCGTGTAGGCCCTTGTCAACATTTCCTGGCGTGCAGAGTCCAAGGTGACACACTGTCCTCTTCCTTGGAAACCTATGTTGCCCCAGCTTGCCAAAGGCTACTGAAGGCAGTCCTAACCAGTCTCGCGTGCTGGGCAACTTGGATTCAGTTACAAAAAGCCACCTGCATTGAGGTGAACACTCTGCTCAGCGTTCTTTCCGGGAGCTCACACTCGCCCCCTTTATAGGCGAAGCGGGATGTCGAGGTGAGTTCCAAACTGAGCAAAGAGCACAATCGCTCACTTTGCAGTGGTAGTCGTCATAAGAGGCATTGCTTACGACGCCTTGCTAAGGTCTTCGGTCTGTTAGGGAAGTTGCCACACTTAGACGCCTTGAAAGGAAAATTTATTCAGCGAAGTTCCCAGTGTTTTGCGATGGTCTCCCTTTGCAGTGCCAATACAGCAGGGACTCAGGTTTGCTGCTAACTAGGCTAGGTGACCCTGCATTCAGAAGCACGCGTTTCCCTTTGGAAGCTTGGATCCCGGTCTCTTAGGGGAGGCTTCCAAGTCCCTGCTATTGCCTAGCAGCTATCCTCTGCCCCTACGCCTGTGTAGGAAGCGAGTATTTTAGCCTGAGAAGCAGGGCTGTTGCAACTCTGGAGGAGAGATAATTCTGCAGCCCACGTTCGTCCTGGGAAACCGAAAGGCAAACCTTGGCCTAAGAGTAGTGGCGAAATTTGCGCCGGACAAGTTCTGCCTGCCGCAGTTTCTATGAGTTCTCCACCGTTTGGTGGCATAAATGGAGAGCGAGGAGAGCTGTCGGCTCTCACATTACTCTGGCCTCCGCACTGTTTGCCATGCAACTGAACTAAGGACCACACGTCTCCTCCCAGCCTGCTGAGAAACAGGCCGCCGTGTAGGCCCTTGTCAACATTTCCTGGCGTGCAGTGTCCAAGGTGACACACTGTTCTCTTGCTTGGAAACCTACGTTGCCCCAGCTTGCCAAAGGCTACCGAAGGCAGTCCTAACCAGTCTCGCGTGCTGGGCAACTTGGATTCAGTTTCGAAAAGCCACCTGCATTGAGGTGAACACTCTGCTCAGCGTTCTTTCCGGGAGCTCACACTCGCCCCCTCTCTAGGTGAAGCGGGATGTCGAGGTGAGTTCCAAACTGAGCAAAGAGCACAATCGCTCACTTTGCAGTGGTAGTCGTCGTAAGAGGCATTGCTTACGACGCCTTGCTAAGGTCTTCGGTCTGTTAGGGAAGTTGCCACACTTAGACGCCTTGAAAGGAAAATTTATTCAGCGAAGTTCCCAGTGTTTTGCGATGGCCTCCCTTCGCAGCGCCAATAAAGCAGGGACTCAGGTTTGCTGCTAACTTGGCTAGGTGACCCTGCATACAGAAGCAGCCGTTTCCCTTTGGAAGCTTGGATCCCGGTGTCTTAGGGGCTGCTTGCAAGACCCTGCTATTGCCCAGCAGCTATCCTCTGCCCCTACGCCTGTGTAGGAAGCGAGTATTTTAGCCTGATAAGCAGGGCTCTTGCAACTCTGGAGGAGCGATAATTCTGCAGCCCACGTTCGTCCTGGGAATCCGCAAGGCGAACCTTGGCCTCAGTGTAGTGGCGAAATTTGCGCCGGACAAGTTCTGCCTGCCGCAGTTTCCATGAGATCTCCACCGTTTGGGGGCATAAATGGAGAGCGAGGAGAGCTGTCGGCTCTCACAGAACTCTGGCCTCCGCACTTTTTGCCATGCAACTGAACTCAAGACCACACGTCGCCTCCCGGCCTGCTGAGAAACAGGCCGCCGTGTAGGCCCTTGTCAGCATTTCCTTGTGTGCAGAGTCCAAGGCGACACACTGTCCTCTAGCTTGGAAACCTACGTTGCCCCAGCTTGCCAAAGGCTACCGAAGGCAGTCCTAACCAGTCTCGCGTGCTGGGCAACTTGGATTCAGTTACGAAAAGCCACCTGCATTGAGGTGAACACTCTGCTCAGCGTTCTTTCCGGGAGCTCACACTCGCCCCCTCTCTAGGTGAAGCGGGATGTCGAGGTGAGGTCCAAACTGAGCAAAGAGCACAATCGCTCACTTTGCAGTGGTAGTCGTCGTAAGAGGCATTCCTTACTTCGCCTTGTTAAGGTCTTCGGTCTGTTAGGGAAGTTGCCACACTTAGACGCCTTGAAAGGAAAATTTATTCAGCGAAGTTCCCAGTGTTTTGCAATGGTCTCCCTTTGCAGTGCCAATACAGCAGGGACTCAGGTTTGCTGCTAACTAGGCTAGGTGACCCTGCATTCAGAAGCACGCGTTTCCCTTTGGAAGCTTGGATCCCGGTCTCTTAGGGGAGGCTTCCAAGTCCCTGCTATTGCCTAGCAGCTATCCTCTGCCCCTACGCCTGTGTAGGAAGCGAGTATTTTAGCCTGAGAAGCAGGGCTGTTGCAACTCTGGAGGAGCGATAATTCTGCAACCCACGTTCGTCCTGGGAAACCGAAAGGCGAACCTTGGCCTAAGAGTAGTGGCGAAATTTGCGCCGGACAAGTTCTGCCTGCCGCAGTTTCTATGAGTTCTCCACCGTTTGGTGGCATAAATGGAGAGCGAGGAGAGCTGTCGGCTCTCACATTACTCTGGCCTCCGCACTGTTTGCCATGCAACTGAACTAAGGACCACACGTCTCCTCCCAGCCTGCTGAGAAACAGGCCGCCATGTAGGCCCTTGTCAACATTTCCTGGCGTGCAGTGTCCAAGGTGACACACTGTTCTCTTGCTTGGAAACCTACGTTGCCCCAGCTTGCCAAAGGCTACCGAAGGCAGTCCTAACCAGTCTCGCGTGCTGGGCAACTTGGATTCAGTTTCGAAAAGCCACCTGCATTGAGGTGAACACTCTGCTCAGCGTTCTTTCCGGGAGCTCACACTCGCCCCCTCTCTAGGTGAAGCGGGATGTCGAGGTGAGTTCCAAACTGAGCAAAGAGCACAATCGCTCACTTTGCAGTGGTAGTCGTCGTAAGAGGCATTGCTTACTATGCCTTGCTAAGGTCTTCAGTGTGATAGGGAAGTTGCCACACTTAGAGGCCTTGAAAGGAAAATTTATTCAGCGATGTTCCCAGTGTATTGCGATGGTCTCCCTTCGCAGCGCCAATACAGCAGGGACTCAGGTTTGCTACTAACTAGGCTAGGTGACCCTGCATACAGAAGCAGGCGTTTCCCTTTGGAAGCTTGGATCCCGGTCTCTTAGGGGCTGCTTCCAAGACCCTGCTATTGCCCAGCAGCTATCCTCTGCCCCTACGCCTGTGTAGGAAGCGAGTATTCTAGCCTGAGAAGCAGGACTCTTTCAACTCTGGAGGAGCGATAATTCTGCAGCCCACGTTCGTCCTAGGAAACCGCGAGGCGACCCTTGGCCTCAGTGTAGTGGCGAAATTTGCGCCGGACAAGTTCTGCCTGCCGCAGTTTCCATGAGTTCTCCACCGTTTGGGGGCTTAAATGGAGAGCGAGGAGAGCTGTCGGCTCTCACAGAATTCTGGCCTCCGCACTGTTTGCCATGCAACTGAACTCAAGACCACACGTCTCCTCCCGGCCTGCTGAGAAACAGGCCGCCGTGTAGGCCATTCGTAACACTTCTTGGCATGTAGACTCCAAGGCGACACACTGTCCTCTTCCTTGGAAAAATACGGTGCCCCAGCTTGCCAACGCTCACGAAGGCAGTCTGAGCCAGTCTCATGTGCTGAGCCACTTGCATTCAGTGAGGAAAACCACCTGCATTGAGGTGAGCACTCTGCTCAGCGTTCTTCCCGGGAGCTCACAATTGCCGCCTCTCTAGGTTAATCAGGAAGGCGAAGTGAGGACCAACCTGAGCAAAGAGCACAATTACTCACGTTGCACTAGTAGTCCTCGTGAGAGGAATTGCCAACTATGCCTGGTTAAGGCCTTCCCTGTGTTAAGGAACCAGCCACACTTAGATGCCTTGAAAGGAAAATGTATTCAGCGAAGTTCCCATTGTTTGGCGATGGCCCACCTTTGCCGCGCCAGTACTGCAGGGACTTAGGTTTGCCGCTAACTATGCTAGGTGACCCTGCATACAGAAGCAGGCATTTCCCTTTGGAATATTGGATCTCAGTTTCTTAGCGGGGGCTTCCAAGACCCTGCTATTGCTCAGCAACTATCCTCTGCCCCTAGGCCTGTGTAGGAAGCGAGTATTCTAGCCTGAGAAGCAGGACTCTTGCAACTCTGGAGGAGCGATAATTCTGCAGCCCACGTTCGTCCTGGGAAACCACGAGGCGACCCTTGGCCTCAGTGTAGTGGCGAAATTTGCGCCGGACAAGTTCTGCCTGCCGCAGTTTCCATGAGTTCTCCACCGTTTGGGGGCTTAAATGGGGAGCGAGGAGAGCTGTCAGCTCTCACAGAACTCTGGCCTCCGCACTGTTTGCCATGCAACTGAACTCAAGACCACACGTCTCTTCCCGGCCTGCTGAGAAACAGGCTGCCGTGTAGGCCCTTCGTAACACTTCTTGGCATGTAGACTCCAAGGCGACACACTGTCCTCTTCCTTGGAGAAATACGGTGCCCCAGCTTGCTAACGCTCACGAAGGCAGTCCGAGCCAGTCTCATGTGCTGGGCCACTTGCATTCAGTGAGGAAAAGCCACCTGCATTGAGGTGAGCACTCTGCTCAGCGTTCTTCCCGGGAGCTCACAATTGCCGCCTCTCTAGGTTCAGCAGGATGTCGAAGTGAGTACCAACCTGAGCAAAGAGCACAATTCCTCACTTTGCTTTAGATTCAGCAGGAAGTCGAAGTGAGGACCAACCTGAGCAAAGAGCACAATTCCTCACGTTGCACTGGTAGTCGTCGTGAGAGGAATTGCCAACTACGCCTGGCTAAGGCCTTCCCTGTGTTAAGGAACCAGCCACACTTAGACGCCTTGAAAGGAAAATGTATTCAGCGAAGTTCCCATTGTGTCATGATGGCCAACCTTTGCAGCACCAGTACTGCAGGGACTTAGGTTTGCCGCTAACTAGGCTAGGTGACCCTGCATACAGAAGCAGGCGTTTCCCTTTGGAAGCTTGGATGCCAGTTTCTTAGGGGGGGCTTCTAAGACCCTGCTATTGCCCAGCAACTATCCTCTGCCCCTACGCCTGTGTACGAAGCGAGTATTCCAGCCTGAGAAGCAGGACTCTTGCAAATCTGGCGGAGCGATAATTCTGCAGCCCACGTTCGTCCTGGGAAACCACGAGGCGACCCTTGGCCTCAGTGTAGTGGCGAAATTTGCGCCAGACAAGTTCTGCCTGCCGCAGTTTCCATGAGTTCTCCACCCTTTGGGGGCTTAAATGGAGAGAGAGGAGAGCTGTCGGCTCTCACAGAACTCTGGCCACCGCACTGTTTGCCATGCAACTGAACTCAAGACCACACGTCGCCTCCCGGCCTGCTGAGAAACAGGCCGCCGTGTAGGCCTTTGTCAGCATTTCCTTGTGTGCAGAGTCCAAGGCGACACACTGTCCTCTAGCTTGGGAACCTACGTTGCCCCAGCTTGCCAAAGGCTACCGAAGGCAGTCCTAACCAGTCTCGCGTGCTGGGCAACTTGGATTCAGTTACGAAAAGCCACCTGCATTGAGGTGAACACTCTGCTCAGCGTTCTTTCCGGGAGCTCACACTCGCCCCCTCTCTAGGTGAAGCGGGATGTCGAGGTGAGTTCCAAACTGAGCAAAGAGCACAATCGCTCACTTTGCAGTGGTAGTCGTCGTAAGAGGCATTGCTTACTATGCCTTGCTAAGGTCTTCAGTGTGATAGGGAAGTTGCCACACTTAGAGGCCTTGAAAGGAAAATTTATTCAGCGATGTTCCCAGTGTATTGCGATGGTCTCCCTTCGCAGCGCCAATACAGCAGGGACTCAGGTTTGCTACTAACTAGGCTAGGTGACCCTGCATACAGAAGCAGGCGTTTCCCTTTGGAAGATTGGATCCCGGTCTCTTAGGGGCTGCTTCCAAGACCCTGCTATTGCCCAGCAGCTATTCTCTGCCCCTACGTCTGAGTAGGAAGCAAGTATTTTCGCCTGAGAAGCAGGGCTCTTTCAACTCTGGAGGAGCGATAACTCTGAAGCCCACCTTCCTCCTGGGAAACCGCGAGGCGACACTTGGCCTCAGTGTAGTGGCGAAATTTGCGCCGGACAAGTTCTGCCTGCCGCAGTTTCCATGAGTTCTCCACCCTTTGGGGGCTTAAATAGAGAGCGAGGAGAGCTGTCGGCTCTCACAGAACTCTGGCCTCCGCACTGTTTACCATGCAACTGAACTCAGGACCACACGTCTCCTCCCGGCCTGCTGAGAAACAGGCCGCCGTGTAGGTCCTTCGTAACACTTCTTGGCATGTAGAATCCAAGGCGACACACTGTCCTCTTCCATGGAAAAATATGGTGCCCCAGCTTGCCAACGCACACGAAGGCAGTCCGAGCCAGTCTCATGTGCTGGGCCACTTGCATTCAGTGAGGAAAAGCCACCTGCATTGAGGTGAGCACTCTGCTCAGCGTTCTTCCCGGGAGCTCACAATTGCCGCCTCTCTAGGTTAAGCAGGAAGGCGAAGTGAGGACCAACCTGAGCAAAGAGCACAATTCGTCACTTTGCCTTAGGTTCAGCAGGAAGTCGAAGTGAGGATCAACCTGAGCAAAGAGCACAATTCCTCACGTTGCACTAGTAGTCCTCGTGAGAGGAATTGCCAACTACGCCTGGCTAAGGCCTTCCCTGTGTTAAGGAACCAGCCACACTTAGACGCCTTGAAAGGAAAATGTATTCAGCGAAGTTCCCATTGTTTGGCGATGGCCAACCTTTGCAGCGCCAGTACTGCAGGGACTTAGGTTTGCCGCTAACTAGGCTGGGTGACACTGCATACAGAAGCAGGCGTTTCTCTTTGGAAGCTTGGATCTCAGTTTCTTAGGGGGGCTTCCAAGACCCTGCTATTGCCCAGCAACTATCCTCTGCCCCTACGCCTGTGTAGGAAGCGAGTATTCTAGCCTGAGAAGCAGAGCTCTTGCAACTCTGGAGGAGCGATAATTCTGCAGCCCACGTTCGTCCTGGGAAACCGTGAGACGACCCTTGGCCTCAGTGTAGTGGCGAAATTTGCGCCGGACAAGTTCTGCCTGCCGCAGTTTCCATGAGTTCTCCACCGTTTGGGGGCTTAAATGGGGAGCGAGGAGAGCTGTCGGCTCTCACAGAACTCTGGCCTCCGCACTGTTTGCCATGCAACTGAACTCAAGACCACACGTCTCCTCTCGGCCTGCTGAGAAACAGGCCGCCGTGTAGGCCCTTGTCAACATTTCCTGGCGTGCAGAGTCCAAGGTGACACACTGTCCTCTTCCTTGGAAACCTATGTTGCCCCAGCTTGCCAAAGGCTACTGAAGGCAGTCCTAACCAGTCTCGCGTGCTGGGCAACTTGGATTCAGTTACAAAAAGCCACCTGCATTGAGGTGAACACTCTGCTCAGCGTTCTTTCCGGGAGCTCACACTCGCCCCCTCTCTAGGCGAAGCGGGATGTCGAGGTGAGTTCCAAACTGAGCAAAGAGCACAATCGCTCACTTTGCAGTGGTAGTCGTCATAAGAGGCATTGCTTACGACGCCTTGCTAAGGTCTTCGGTCTGTTAGGGAAGTTGCCACACTTAGACGCCTTGAAAGGAAAATTTATTCAGCGAAGTTCCCAGTGTTTTGCG
This sequence comes from Orcinus orca, assembly GCF_937001465.1. Lineage (NCBI taxonomy): Eukaryota > Metazoa > Chordata > Mammalia > Artiodactyla > Delphinidae > Orcinus > Orcinus orca. Next base: position 5,008,253 of record NC_064565.1, on the reverse strand, counting down.
ATGGTCTCCCTTTGCAGTGCCAATACAGCAGGGACTCAGGTTTGCTGCTAACTAGGCTAGGTGACCCTGCATTCAGAAGCACGCGTTTCCCTTTGGAAGCTTGGATCCCGGTCTCTTAGGGGAGGCTTCCAAGTCCCTGCTATTGCCTAGCAGCTATCCTCTGCCCCTACGCCTGTGTAGGAAGCGAGTATTTTAGCCTGAGAAGCAGGGCTGTTGCAACTCTGGAGGAGAGATAATTCTGCAGCCCACGTTCGTCCTGGGAAACCGAAAGGCGAACCTTGGCCTAAGAGTAGTGGCGAAATTTGCGCCGGACAAGTTCTGCCTGCCGCAGTTTCTATGAGTTCTCCACCGTTTGGTGGCATAAATGGAGAGCGAGGAGAGCTGTCGGCTCTCACATTACTCTGGCCTCCGCACTGTTTGCCATGCAACTGAACTAAGGACCACACGTCTCCTCCCAGCCTGCTGAGAAACAGGCCGCCGTGTAGGCCCTTGTCAACATTTCCTGGCGTGCAGTGTCCAAGGTGACACACTGTTCTCTTGCTTGGAAACCTACGTTGCCCCAGCTTGCCAAAGGCTACCGAAGGCAGTCCTAACCAGTCTCGCGTGCTGGGCAACTTGGATTCAGTTTCGAAAAGCCACCTGCATTGAGGTGAACACTCTGCTCAGCGTTCTTTCCGGGAGCTCACACTCGCCCCCTCTCTAGGTGAAGCGGGATGTCGAGGTGAGTTCCAAACTGAGCAAAGAGCACAATCGCTCACTTTGCAGTGGTAGTCGTCGTAAGAGGCATTGCTTACGACGCCTTGCTAAGGTCTTCGGTCTGTTAGGGAAGTTGCCACACTTAGACGCCTTGAAAGGAAAATTTATTCAGCGAAGTTCCCAGTGTTTTGCGATGGCCTCCCTTCGCAGCGCCAATAAAGCAGGGACTCAGGTTTGCTGCTAACTTGGCTAGGTGACCCTGCATACAGAAGCAGCCGTTTCCCTTTGGAAGCTTGGATCCCGGTGTCTTAGGGGCTGCTTGCAAGACCCTGCTATTGCCCAGCAGCTATCCTCTGCCCCTACGCCTGTGTAGGAAGCGAGTATTTTAGCCTGATAAGCAGGGCTCTTGCAACTCTGGAGGAGCGATAATTCTGCAGCCCACGTTCGTCCTGGGAATCCGCAAGGCGAACCTTGGCCTCAGTGTAGTGGCGAAATTTGCGCCGGACAAGTTCTGCCTGCCGCAGTTTCCATGAGATCTCCACCGTTTGGGGGCATAAATGGAGAGCGAGGAGAGCTGTCGGCTCTCACAGAACTCTGGCCTCCGCACTTTTTGCCATGCAACTGAACTCAAGACCACACGTCGCCTCCCGGCCTGCTGAGAAACAGGCCGCCGTGTAGGCCCTTGTCAGCATTTCCTTGTGTGCAGAGTCCAAGGCGACACACTGTCCTCTAGCTTGGAAACCTACGTTGCCCCAGCTTGCCAAAGGCTACCGAAGGCAGTCCTAACCAGTCTCGCGTGCTGGGCAACTTGGATTCAGTTACGAAAAGCCACCTGCATTGAGGTGAACACTCTGCTCAGCGTTCTTTCCGGGAGCTCACACTCGCCCCCTCTCTAGGTGAAGCGGGATGTCGAGGTGAGGTCCAAACTGAGCAAAGAGCACAATCGCTCACTTTGCAGTGGTAGTCGTCGTAAGAGGCATTCCTTACTTCGCCTTGTTAAGGTCTTCGGTCTGTTAGGGAAGTTGCCACACTTAGACGCCTTGAAAGGAAAATTTATTCAGCGAAGTTCCCAGTGTTTTGCAATGGTCTCCCTTTGCAGTGCCAATACAGCAGGGACTCAGGTTTGCTGCTAACTAGGCTAGGTGACCCTGCATTCAGAAGCACGCGTTTCCCTTTGGAAGCTTGGATCCCGGTCTCTTAGGGGAGGCTTCCAAGTCCCTGCTATTGCCTAGCAGCTATCCTCTGCCCCTACGCCTGTGTAGGAAGCGAGTATTTTAGCCTGAGAAGCAGGGCTGTTGCAACTCTGGAGGAGCGATAATTCTGCAACCCACGTTCGTCCTGGGAAACCGAAAGGCGAACCTTGGCCTAAGAGTAGTGGCGAAATTTGCGCCGGACAAGTTCTGCCTGCCGCAGTTTCTATGAGTTCTCCACCGTTTGGTGGCATAAATGGAGAGCGAGGAGAGCTGTCGGCTCTCACATTACTCTGGCCTCCGCACTGTTTGCCATGCAACTGAACTAAGGACCACACGTCTCCTCCCAGCCTGCTGAGAAACAGGCCGCCATGTAGGCCCTTGTCAACATTTCCTGGCGTGCAGTGTCCAAGGTGACACACTGTTCTCTTGCTTGGAAACCTACGTTGCCCCAGCTTGCCAAAGGCTACCGAAGGCAGTCCTAACCAGTCTCGCGTGCTGGGCAACTTGGATTCAGTTTCGAAAAGCCACCTGCATTGAGGTGAACACTCTGCTCAGCGTTCTTTCCGGGAGCTCACACTCGCCCCCTCTCTAGGTGAAGCGGGATGTCGAGGTGAGTTCCAAACTGAGCAAAGAGCACAATCGCTCACTTTGCAGTGGTAGTCGTCGTAAGAGGCATTGCTTACTATGCCTTGCTAAGGTCTTCAGTGTGATAGGGAAGTTGCCACACTTAGAGGCCTTGAAAGGAAAATTTATTCAGCGATGTTCCCAGTGTATTGCGATGGTCTCCCTTCGCAGCGCCAATACAGCAGGGACTCAGGTTTGCTACTAACTAGGCTAGGTGACCCTGCATACAGAAGCAGGCGTTTCCCTTTGGAAGCTTGGATCCCGCTCTCTTAGGGGCTGCTTCCAAGACCCTGCTATTGCCCAGCAGCTATCCTCTGCCCCTACGCCTGTGTAGGAAGCGAGTATTCTAGCCTGAGAAGCAGGACTCTTTCAACTCTGGAGGAGCGATAATTCTGCAGCCCACGTTCGTCCTAGGAAACCGCGAGGCGACCCTTGGCCTCAGTGTAGTGGCGAAATTTGCGCCGGACAAGTTCTGCCTGCCGCAGTTTCCATGAGTTCTCCACCGTTTGGGGGCTTAAATGGAGAGCGAGGAGAGCTGTCGGCTCTCACAGAATTCTGGCTTCCGCACTGTTTGCCATGCAACTGAACTCAAGACCACACGTCTCCTCCCGGCCTGCTGAGAAACAGGCCGCCGTGTAGGCCATTCGTAACACTTCTTGGCATGTAGACTCCAAGGCGACACACTGTCCTCTTCCTTGGAAAAATACGGTGCCCCAGCTTGCCAACGCTCACGAAGGCAGTCCGAGCCAGTCTCATGTGCTGAGCCACTTGCATTCAGTGAGGAAAACCACCTGCATTGAGGTGAGCACTCTGCTCAGCGTTCTTCCCGGGAGCTCACAATTGCCGCCTCTCTAGGTTAATCAGGAAGGCGAAGTGAGGACCAACCTGAGCAAAGAGCACAATTACTCACGTTGCACTAGTAGTCCTCGTGAGAGGAATTGCCAACTATGCCTGGTTAAGGCCTTCCCTGTGTTAAGGAACCAGCCACACTTAGATGCCTTGAAAGGAAAATGTATTCAGCGAAGTTCCCATTGTTTGGCGATGGCCCACCTTTGCCGCGCCAGTACTGCAGGGACTTAGGTTTGCCGCTAACTATGCTAGGTGACCCTGCATACAGAAGCAGGCATTTCCCTTTGGAATATTGGATCTCAGTTTCTTAGCGGGGGCTTCCAAGACCCTGCTATTGCTCAGCAACTATCCTCTGCCCCTAGGCCTGTGTAGGAAGCGAGTATTCTAGCCTGAGAAGCAGGACTCTTGGAACTCTGGAGGAGCGATAATTCTGCAGCCCACGTTCGTCCTGGGAAACCACGAGGCGACCCTTGGCCTCAGTGTAGTGGCGAAATTTGCGCCGGACAAGTTCTGCCTGCCGCAGTTTCCATGAGTTCTCCACCGTTTGGGGGCTTAAATGGGGAGCGAGGAGAGCTGTCAGCTCTCACAGAACTCTGGCCTCCGCACTGTTTGCCATGCAACTGAACTCAAGACCACACGTCTCTTCCCGGCCTGCTGAGAAACAGGCTGCCGTGTAGGCCCTTCGTAACACTTCTTGGCATGTAGACTCCAAGGCGACACACTGTCCTCTTCCTTGGAGAAATACGGTGCCCCAGCTTGCTAACGCTCACGAAGGCAGTCCGAGCCAGTCTCATGTGCTGGGCCACTTGCATTCAGTGAGGAAAAGCCACCTGCATTGAGGTGAGCACTCTGCTCAGCGTTCTTCCCGGGAGCTCACAATTGCCGCCTCTCTAGGTTCAGCAGGATGTCGAAGTGAGTACCAACCTGAGCAAAGAGCACAATTCCTCACTTTGCTTTAGATTCAGCAGGAAGTCGAAGTGAGGACCAACCTGAGCAAAGAGCACAATTCCTCACGTTGCACTGGTAGTCGTCGTGAGAGGAATTGCCAACTACGCCTGGCTAAGGCCTTCCCTGTGTTAAGGAACCAGCCACACTTAGACGCCTTGAAAGGAAAATGTATTCAGCGAAGTTCCCATTGTGTCATGATGGCCAACCTTTGCAGCACCAGTACTGCAGGGACTTAGGTTTGCCGCTAACTAGGCTAGGTGACCCTGCATACAGAAGCAGGCGTTTCCCTTTGGAAGCTTGGATCCCGGTGTCTTAGGGGGGGCTTCTAAGACCCTGCTATTGCCCAGCAACTATCCTCTGCCCCTACGCCTGTGTACGAAGCGAGTATTCCAGCCTGAGAAGCAGGACTCTTGCAAATCTGGCGGAGCGATAATTCTGCAGCCCACGTTCGTCCTGGGAAACCACGAGGCGACCCTTGGCCTCAGTGTAGTGGCGAAATTTGCGCCAGACAAGTTCTGCCTGCCGCAGTTTCCATGAGTTCTCCACCCTTTGGGGGCTTAAATGGAGAGAGAGGAGAGCTGTCGGCTCTCACAGAACTCTGGCCACCGCACTGTTTGCCATGCAACTGAACTCAAGACCACACGTCGCCTCCCGGCCTGCTGAGAAACAGGCCGCCGTGTAGGCCTTTGTCAGCATTTCCTTGTGTGCAGAGTCCAAGGCGACACACTGTCCTCTAGCTTGGGAACCTACGTTGCCCCAGCTTGCCAAAGGCTACCGAAGGCAGTCCTAACCAGTCTCGCGTGCTGGGCAACTTGGATTCAGTTACGAAAAGCCACCTGCATTGAGGTGAACACTCTGCTCAGCGTTCTTTCCGGGAGCTCACACTCGCCCCCTCTCTAGGTGAAGCGGGATGTCGAGGTGAGTTCCAAACTGAGCAAAGAGCACAATCGCTCACTTTGCAGTGGTAGTCGTCGTAAGAGGCATTGCTTACTATGCCTTGCTAAGGTCTTCAGTGTGATAGGGAAGTTGCCACACTTAGAGGCCTTGAAAGGAAAATTTATTCAGCGATGTTCCCAGTGTATTGCGATGGTCTCCCTTCGCAGCGCCAATACAGCAGGGACTCAGGTTTGCTACTAACTAGGCTAGGTGACCCTGCATACAGAAGCAGGCGTTTCCCTTTGGAAGATTGGATCCCGGTCTCTTAGGGGCTGCTTCCAAGACCCTGCTATTGCCCAGCAGCTATTCTCTGCCCCTACGTCTGAGTAGGAAGCAAGTATTTTCGCCTGAGAAGCAGGGCTCTTTCAACTCTGGAGGAGCGATAACTCTGAAGCCCACCTTCCTCCTGGGAAACCGCGAGGCGACACTTGGCCTCAGTGTAGTGGCGAAATTTGCGCCGGACAAGTTCTGCCTGCCGCAGTTTCCATGAGTTCTCCACCCTTTGGGGGCTTAAATAGAGAGCGAGGAGAGCTGTCGGCTCTCACAGAACTCTGGCCTCCGCACTGTTTACCATGCAACTGAACTCAGGACCACACGTCTCCTCCCGGCCTGCTGAGAAACAGGCCGCCGTGTAGGTCCTTCGTAACACTTCTTGGCATGTAGAATCCAAGGCGACACACTGTCCTCTTCCATGGAAAAATATGGTGCCCCAGCTTGCCAACGCACACGAAGGCAGTCCGAGCCAGTCTCATGTGCTGGGCCACTTGCATTCAGTGAGGAAAAGCCACCTGCATTGAGGTGAGCACTCTGCTCAGCGTTCTTCCCGGGAGCTCACAATTGCCGCCTCTCTAGGTTAAGCAGGAAGGCGAAGTGAGGACCAACCTGAGCAAAGAGCACAATTCGTCACTTTGCCTTAGGTTCAGCAGGAAGTCGAAGTGAGGATCAACCTGAGCAAAGAGCACAATTCCTCACGTTGCACTAGTAGTCCTCGTGAGAGGAATTGCCAACTACGCCTGGCTAAGGCCTTCCCTGTGTTAAGGAACCAGCCACACTTAGACGCCTTGAAAGGAAAATGTATTCAGCGAAGTTCCCATTGTTTGGCGATGGCCAACCTTTGCAGCGCCAGTACTGCAGGGACTTAGGTTTGCCGCTAACTAGGCTGGGTGACACTGCATACAGAAGCAGGCGTTTCTCTTTGGAAGCTTGGATCTCAGTTTCTTAGGGGGGCTTCCAAGACCCTGCTATTGCCCAGCAACTATCCTCTGCCCCTACGCCTGTGTAGGAAGCGAGTATTCTAGCCTGAGAAGCAGAGCTCTTGCAACTCTGGAGGAGCGATAATTCTGCAGCCCACGTTCGTCCTGGGAAACCGTGAGACGACCCTTGGCCTCAGTGTAGTGGCGAAATTTGCGCCGGACAAGTTCTGCCTGCCGCAGTTTCCATGAGTTCTCCACCGTTTGGGGGCTTAAATGGGGAGCGAGGAGAGCTGTCGGCTCTCACAGAACTCTGGCCTCCGCACTGTTTGCCATGCAACTGAACTCAAGACCACACGTCTCCTCTCGGCCTGCTGAGAAACAGGCCGCCGTGTAGGCCCTTGTCAACATTTCCTGGCGTGCAGAGTCCAAGGTGACACACTGTCCTCTTCCTTGGAAACCTATGTTGCCCCAGCTTGCCAAAGGCTACTGAAGGCAGTCCTAACCAGTCTCGCGTGCTGGGCAACTTGGATTCAGTTACAAAAAGCCACCTGCATTGAGGTGAACACTCTGCTCAGCGTTCTTTCCGGGAGCTCACACTCGCCCCCTCTCTAGGTGAAGCGGGATGTCGAGGTGAGTTCCAAACTGAGCAAAGAGCACAATCGCTCACTTTGCAGTGGTAGTCGTCATAAGAGGCATTGCTTACGACGCCTTGCTAAGGTCTTCGGTCTGTTAGGGAAGTTGCCACACTTAGACGCCTTGAAAGGAAAATTTATTCAGCGAAGTTCCCAGTGTTTTGCGATGGTCTCCCTTTGCAGTGCCAATACAGCAGGGACTCAGGTTTGCTGCTAACTAGGCTAGGTGACCCTGCATTCAGAAGCACGCGTTTCCCTTTGGAAGCTTGGATCCCGGTCTCTTAGGGGAGGCTTCCAAGTCCCTGCTATTGCCCAGCAGCAATCCTCTGCCCCTACGCCTGTGTAGGAAGCGAGTATTTTAGCCTGAGAAGCAGGGCTGTTGCAACTCTGGAGGAGAGATAATTCTGCAGCCCACGTTCGTCCTGGGAAACCGAAAGGCGAACCTTGGCCTAAGAGTAGTGGCGAAATTTGCGCCGGACAAGTTCTGCCTGCCGCAGTTTCTATGAGTTCTCCACCGTTTGGTGGCATAAATGGAGAGCGAGGAGAGCTGTCGGCTCTCACATTACTCTGGCCTCCGCACTGTTTGCCATGCAACTGAACTAAGGACCACACGTCTCCTCCCAGCCTGCTGAGAAACAGGCCGCCGTGTAGGCCCTTGTCAACATTTCCTGGCGTGCAGTGTCCAAGGTGACACACTGTTCTCTTGCTTGGAAACCTACGTTGCCCCAGCTTGCCAAAGGCTACCGAAGGCAGTCCTAACCAGTCTCGCGTGCTGGGCAACTTGGATTCAGTTTCGAAAAGCCACCTGCATTGAGGTGAACACTCTGCTCAGCGTTCTTTCCGGGAGCTCACACTCGCCCCCTCTCTAGGTGAAGCGGGATGTCGAGGTGAGTTCCAAACTGAGCAAAGAGCACAATCGCTCACTTTGCAGTGGTAGTCGTCGTAAGAGGCATTGCTTACGACGCCTTGCTAAGGTCTTCGGTCTGTTAGGGAAGTTGCCACACTTAGACGCCTTGAAAGGAAAATTTATTCAGCGAAGTTCCCAGTGTTTTGCGATGGCCTCCCTTCGCAGCGCCAATAAAGCAGGGACTCAGGTTTGCTGCTAACTTGGCTAGGTGACCCTGCATACAGAAGCAGCCGTTTCCCTTTGGAAGCTTGGATCCCGGTGTCTTAGGGGCTGCTTGCAAGACCCTGCTATTGCCCAGCAGCTATCCTCTGCCCCTACGCCTGTGTAGGAAGCGAGTATTTTAGCCTGATAAGCAGGGCTCTTGCAACTCTGGAGGAGCGATAATTCTGCAGCCCACGTTCGTCCTGGGAATCCGCAAGGCGAACCTTGGCCTCAGTGTAGTGGCGAAATTTGCGCCGGACAAGTTCTGCCTGCCGCAGTTTCCATGAGATCTCCACCGTTTGGGGGCATAAATGGAGAGCGAGGAGAGCTGTCGGCTCTCACAGAACTCTGGCCTCCGCACTTTTTGCCATGCAACTGAACTCAAGACCACACGTCGCCTCCCGGCCTGCTGAGAAACAGGCCGCCGTGTAGGCCCTTGTCAGCATTTCCTTGTGTGCAGAGTCCAAGGCGACACACTGTCCTCTAGCTTGGAAACCTACGTTGCCCCAGCTTGCCAAAGGCTACCGAAGGCAGTCCTAACCAGTCTCGCGTGCTGGGCAACTTGGATTCAGTTACGAAAAGCCACCTGCATTGAGGTGAACACTCTGCTCAGCGTTCTTTCCGGGAGCTCACACTCGCCCCCTCTCTAGGTGAAGCGGGATGTCGAGGTGAGGTCCAAACTGAGCAAAGAGCACAATCGCTCAGTTTGCAGTGGTAGTCGTCGTAAGAGGCATTCCTTACTTCGCCTTGTTAAGGTCTTCGGTCTGTTAGGGAAGTTGCCACACTTAGACGCCTTGAAAGGAAAATTTATTCAGCGAAGTTCCCAGTGTTTTGCAATGGTCTCCCTTTGCAGTGCCAATACAGCAGGGACTCAGGTTTGCTGCTAACTAGGCTAGGTGACCCTGCATTCAGAAGCACGCGTTTCCCTTTGGAAGCTTGGATCCCGGTCTCTTAGGGGAGGCTTCCAAGTCCCTGCTATTGCCTAGCAGCTATCCTCTGCCCCTACGCCTGTGTAGGAAGCGAGTATTTTAGCCTGAGAAGCAGGGCTGTTGCAACTCTGGAGGAGCGATAATTCTGCAGCCCACGTTCGTCCTGGGAAACCGAAAGGCGAACCTTGGCCTAAGAGTAGTGGCGAAATTTGCGCCGGACAAGTTCTGCCTGCCGCAGTTTCTATGAGTTCTCCACCGTTTGGTGGCATAAATGGAGAGCGAGGAGAGCTGTCGGCTCTCACATTACTCTGGCCTCCGCACTGTTTGCCATGCAACTGAACTAAGGACCACACGTCTCCTCCCAGCCTGCTGAGAAACAGGCCGCCATGTAGGCCCTTGTCAACATTTCCTGGCGTGCAGTGTCCAAGGTGACACACTGTTCTCTTGCTTGGAAACCTACGTTGCCCCAGCTTGCCAAAGGCTACCGAAGGCAGTCCTAACCAGTCTCGCGTGCTGGGCAACTTGGATTCAGTTTCGAAAAGCCACCTGCATTGAGGTGAACACTGCTCAGCGTTCTTTCCGGGAGCTCACACTCGCCCCCTCTCTAGGTGAAGCGGGATGTCGAGGTGAGTTCCAAACTGAGCAAAGAGCACAATCGCTCACTTTGCAGTGGTAGTCGTCGTAAGAGGCATTGCTTACTATGCCTTGCTAAGGTCTTCAGTGTGATAGGGAAGTTGCCACACTTAGAGGCCTTGAAAGGAAAATTTATTCAGCGATGTTCCCAGTGTATTGCGATGGTCTCCCTTCGCAGCGCCAATACAGCAGGGACTCAGGTTTGCTACTAACTAGGCTAGGTGACCCTGCATACAGAAGCAGGCGTTTCCCTTTGGAAGCTTGGATCCCGCTCTCTTAGGGGCTGCTTCCAAGACCCTGCTATTGCCCAGCAGCTATCCTCTGCCCCTACGCCTGTGTAGGAAGCGAGTATTCTAGCCTGAGAAGCAGGACTCTTTCAACTCTGGAGGAGCGATAATTCTGCAGCCCACGTTCGTCCTAGGAAACCGCGAGGCGACCCTTGGCCTCAGTGTAGTGGCGAAATTTGCGCCGGACAAGTTCTGCCTGCCGCAGTTTCCATGAGTTCTCCACCGTTTGGGGGCTTAAATGGAGAGCGAGGAGAGCTGTCGGCTCTCACAGAATTCTGGCTTCCGCACTGTTTGCCATGCAACTGAACTCAAGACCACACGTCTCCTCCCGGCCTGCTGAGAAACAGGCCGCCGTGTAGGCCATTCGTAACACTTCTTGGCATGTAGACTCCAAGGCGACACACTGTCCTCTTCCTTGGAAAAATACGGTGCCCCAGCTTGCCAACGCTCACGAAGGCAGTCCGAGCCAGTCTCATGTGCTGAGCCACTTGCATTCAGTGAGGAAAACCACCTGCATTGAGGTGAGCACTCTGCTCAGCGTTCTTCCCGGGAGCTCACAATTGCCGCCTCTCTAGGTTAATCAGGAAGGCGAAGTGAGGACCAACCTGAGCAAAGAGCACAATTACTCACGTTGCACTAGTAGTCCTCGTGAGAGGAATTGCCAACTATGCCTGGTTAAGGCCTTCCCTGTGTTAAGGAACCAGCCACACTTAGATGCCTTGAAAGGAAAATGTATTCAGCGAAGTTCCCATTGTTTGGCGATGGCCCACCTTTGCCGCGCCAGTACTGCAGGGACTTAGGTTTGCCGCTAACTATGCTAGGTGACCCTGCATACAGAAGCAGGCATTTCCCTTTGGAATATTGGATCTCAGTTTCTTAGCGGGGGCTTCCAAGACCCTGCTATTGCTCAGCAACTATCCTCTGCCCCTAGGCCTGTGTAGGAAGCGAGTATTCTAGCCTGAGAAGCAGGACTCTTGGAACTCTGGAGGAGCGATAATTCTGCAGCCCACGTTCGTCCTGGGAAACCACGAGGCGACCCTTGGCCTCAGTGTAGTGGCGAAATTTGCGCCGGACAAGTTCTGCCTGCCGCAGTTTCCATGAGTTCTCCACCGTTTGGGGGCTTAAATGGGGAGCGAGGAGAGCTGTCAGCTCTCACAGAACTCTGGCCTCCGCACTGTTTGCCATGCAACTGAACTCAAGACCACACGTCTCTTCCCGGCCTGCTGAGAAACAGGCTGCCGTGTAGGCCCTTCGTAACACTTCTTGGCATGTAGACTCCAAGGCGACACACTGTCCTCTTCCTTGGAGAAATACGGTGCCCCAGCTTGCTAACGCTCACGAAGGCAGTCCGAGCCAGTCTCATGTGCTGGGCCACTTGCATTCAGTGAGGAAAAGCCACCTGCATTGAGGTGAGCACTCTGCTCAGCGTTCTTCCCGGGAGCTCACAATTGCCGCCTCTCTAGGTTCAGCAGGATGTCGAAGTGAGTACCAACCTGAGCAAAGAGCACAATTCCTCACTTTGCTTTAGATTCAGCAGGAAGTCGAAGTGAGGACCAACCTGAGCAAAGAGCACAATTCCTCACGTTGCACTGGTAGTCGTCGTGAGAGGAATTGCCAACTACGCCTGGCTAAGGCCTTCCCTGTGTTAAGGAACCAGCCACACTTAGACGCCTTGAAAGGAAAATGTATTCAGCGAAGTTCCCATTGTGTCATGATGGCCAACCTTTGCAGCACCAGTACTGCAGGGACTTAGGTTTGCCGCTAACTAGGCTAGGTGACCCTGCATACAGAAGCAGGCGTTTCCCTTTGGAAGCTTGGATGCCAGTTTCTTAGGGGGGGCTTCTAAGACCCTGCTATTGCCCAGCAACTATCCTCTGCCCCTACGCCTGTGTACGAAGCGAGTATTCCAGCCTGAGAAGCAGGACTCTTGCAAATCTGGCGGAGCGATAATTCTGCAGCCCACGTTCGTCCTGGGAAACCACGAGGCGACCCTTGGCCTCAGTGTAGTGGCGAAATTTGCGCCAGACAAGTTCTGCCTGCCGCAGTTTCCATGAGTTCTCCACCCTTTGGGGGCTTAAATGGAGAGAGAGGAGAGCTGTCGGCTCTCACAGAACTCTGGCCACCGCACTGTTTGCCATGCAACTGAACTCAAGACCACACGTCGCCTCCCGGCCTGCTGAGAAACAGGCCGCCGTGTAGGCCTTTGTCAGCATTTCCTTGTGTGCAGAGTCCAAGGCGACACACTGTCCTCTAGCTTGGGAACCTACGTTGCCCCAGCTTGCCAAAGGCTACCGAAGGCAGTCCTAACCAGTCTCGCGTGCTGGGCAACTTGGATTCAGTTACGAAAAGCCACCTGCATTGAGGTGAACACTCTGCTCAGCGTTCTTTCCGGGAGCTCACACTCGCCCCCTCTCTAGGTGAAGCGGGATGTCGAGGTGAGTTCCAAACTGAGCAAAGAGCACAATCGCTCACTTTGCAGTGGTAGTCGTCGTAAGAGGCATTGCTTACTATGCCTTGCTAAGGTCTTCAGTGTGATAGGGAAGTTGCCACACTTAGAGGCCTTGAAAGGAAAATTTATTCAGCGATGTTCCCAGTGTATTGCGATGGTCTCCCTTCGCAGCGCCAATACAGCAGGGACTCAGGTTTGCTACTAACTAGGCTAGGTGACCCTGCATACAGAAGCAGGCGTTTCCCTTTGGAAGATTGGATCCCGGTCTCTTAGGGGCTGCTTCCAAGACCCTGCTATTGCCCAGCAGCTATTCTCTGCCCCTACGTCTGAGTAGGAAGCAAGTATTTTCGCCTGAGAAGCAGGGCTCTTTCAACTCTGGAGGAGCGATAACTCTGAAGCCCACCTTCCTCCTGGGAAACTGCGAGGCGACACTTGGCCTCAGTGTAGTGGCGAAATTTGCGCCGGACAAGTTCTGCCTGCCGCAGTTTCCATGAGTTCTCCACCCTTTGGGGGCTTAATAGAGAGCGAGGAGAGCTGTCGGCTCTCACAGAACTCTGGCCTCCGCACTGTTTACCATGCAACTGAACTCAGGACCACACGTCTCCTCCCGGCCTGCTGAGAAACAGGCCGCCGTGTAGGTCCTACGTAACACTTCTTGGCATGTAGAATCCAAGGCGACACACTGTCCTCTTCCATGGAAAAATATGGTGCCCCAGCTTGCCAACGCACACGAAGGCAGTCCGAGCCAGTCTCATGTGCTGGGCCACTTGCATTCAGTGAGGAAAAGCCACCTGCATTTAGGTGAGCACTCTGCTCAGCGTTCTTCCCGGGAGCTCACAATTGCCGCCTCTCTAGGTTAAGCAGGAAGGCGAAGTGAGGACCAACCTGAGCAAAGAGCACAATTACTCACGTTGCACTAGTAGTCCTCGTGAGAGGAATTGCCAACTATGCCTGGTTAAGGCCTTCCCTGTGTTAAGGAACCAGCCACACTTAGATGCCTTGAAAGGAAAATGTATTCAGCGAAGTTCCCATTGTTTGGCGATGGCCCACCTTTGCCGCGCCAGTACTGCAGGGACTTAGGTTTGCCGCTAACTATGCTAGGTGACCCTGCATACAGAAGCAGGCATTTCCCTTTGGAATATTGGATCTCAGTTTCTTAGCGGGGGCTTCCAAGACCCTGCTATTGCTCAGCAACTATCCTCTGCCCCTAGGCCTGTGTAGGAAGCGAGTATTCTAGCCTGAGAAGCAGGACTCTTGCAACTCTGGAGGAGCGATAATTCTGCAGCCCACGTTCGTCCTGGGAAACCACGAGGCGACCCTTGGCCTCAGTGTAGTGGCGAAATTTGCGCCGGACAAGTTCTGCCTGCCGCAGTTTCCATGAGTTCTCCACCGTTTGGGGGCTTAAATGGGGAGAGAGGAGAGCTGTCAGCTCTCACAGAACTCTGGCCTCCGCACTGTTTGCCATGCAACTGAACTCAAGACCACACGTCTCTTCCCGGCCTGCTGAGAAACAGGCTGCCGTGTAGGCCCTTCGTAACACTTCTTGGCATGTAGACTCCAAGGCGACACACTGTCCTCTTCCTTGGAGAAATACGGTGCCCCAGCTTGCTAACGCTCACGAAGGCAGTCCGAGCCAGTCTCATGTGCTGGGCCACTTGCATTCAGTGAGGAAAAGCCACCTGCATTGAGGTGAGCACTCTGCTCAGCGTTCTTCCCGGGAGCTCACAATTGCCGCCTCTCTAGGTTCAGCAGGATGTCGAAGTGAGTACCAACCTGAGCAAAGAGCACAATTCCTCACTTTGCTTTAGATTCAGCAGGAAGTCGAAGTGAGGACCAACCTGAGCAAAGAGCACAATTCCTCACGTTGCACTGGTAGTCGTCGTGAGAGGAATTGCCAACTACGCCTGGCTAAGGCCTTCCCTGTGTTAAGGAACCAGCCACACTTAGACGCCTTGAAAGGAAAATGTATTCAGCGAAGTTCCCATTGTGTCATGATGGCCAACCTTTGCAGCACCAGTACTGCAGGGACTTAGGTTTGCCGCTAACTAGGCTAGGTGACCCTGCATACAGAAGCAGGCGTTTCCCTTTGGAAGCTTGGATGCCGGTGTCTTAGGGGCTGCTTGCAAGACCCTGCTATTGCCCAGCAGCTATCCTCTGCCCCTACGCCTGTGTAGGAAGCGAGTATTCTAGCCTGATAAGCAGGGCTCTTGCAACTCTGGAGGAGCGATAATTCTGCAGCCCACGTTCGTCCTGGGAAACCGTGAGACGACCCTTGGCCTCAGTGTAGTGGCGAAATTTGCGCCGGACAAGTTCTGCCTGCCGCAGTTTCCATGAGTTCTCCACCGTTTGGGGGCTTAAATGGGGAGCGAGGAGAGCTGTCGGCTCTCACAGAACTCTGGCCTCCGCACTGTTTGCCATGCAACTGAACTCAAGACCACACGTCTCCTCTCGGCCTGCTGAGAAACAGGCCGCCGTGTAGGCCCTTGTCAACATTTCCTGGCATGCAGAGTCCAAGGCGACACACTGTCCTCTTCCTTGGAAACCTATGTTGCCCCAGCTTGCCAAAGGCTACTGAAGGCAGTCCTAACCAGTCTCGCGTGCTGGGCAACTTGGATTCAGTTACGAAAAGCCACCTGCATTGAGGTGAACACTCTGCTCAGCGTTCTTTCCGGGAGCTCACACTCGCCCCCTCTCTAGGTGAAGCGGGATGTCGAGGTGAGGTCCAAACTGAGCAAAGAGCACAATCGCTCACTTTGCAGTGGTAGTCGTCATAAGAGGCATTGCTTACGACGCCTTGCTAAGGTCTTCGGTCTGTTAGGGAAGTTGCCACACTTAGACGCCTTGAAAGGAAAATTTATTCAGCGAAGTTCCCAGTGTTTTGCGATGGCCTCCCTTCGCAGCGCCAATACAGCAGGGACTCAGGTTTGCTGCTAACTTGGCTAGGTGACCCTGCATACAGAAGCAGCCGTTTCCCTTTGGAAGCTTGGATCCCGGTGTCTTAGGGGCTGCTTGCAAGACCCTGCTATTGCCCAGCAGCTATCCTCTGCCCCTACGCCTGTGTAGGAAGCGAGTATTTTAGCCTGATAAGCAGGGCTCTTGCAACTCTGGAGGAGCGATAATTCTGCAGCCCACGTTCGTCCTGGGAAACCGTGAGACGACCCTTGGCCTCAGTGTAGTGGCGAAATTTGCGCCGGACAAGTTCTGCCTGCCGCAGTTTCCATGAGTTCTCCACCGTTTGGGGGCTTAAATGGGGAGCGAGGAGAGCTGTCGGCTCTCACAGAACTCTGGCCTCCGCACTGTTTGCCATGCAACTGAACTCAAGACCACACGTCTCCTCTCGGCCTGCTGAGAAACAGGCCGCCGTGTAGGCCCTTGTCAACATTTCCTGGCATGCAGAGTCCAAGGCGACACACTGTCCTCTTCCTTGGAAACCTATGTTGCCCCAGCTTGCCAAAGGCTACTGAAGGCAGTCCTAACCAGTCTCGCGTGCTGGGCAACTTGGATTCAGTTACGAAAAGCCACCTGCATTGAGGTGAACACTCTGCTCAGCGTTCTTTCCGGGAGCTCACACTCGCCCCCTCTCTAGGTGAAGCGGGATGTCGAGGTGAGGTCCAAACTGAGCAAAGAGCACAATCGCTCACTTTGCAGTGGTAGTCGTCATAAGAGGCATTGCTTACGACGCCTTGCTAAGGTCTTCGGTCTGTTAGGGAAGTTGCCACACTTAGACGCCTTGAAAGGAAAATTTATTCAGCGAAGTTCCCAGTGTTTTGCGATGGCCTCCCTTCGCAGCGCCAATACAGCAGGGACTCAGGTTTGCTGCTAACTTGGCTAGGTGACCCTGCATACAGAAGCAGCCGTTTCCCTTTGGAAGCTTGGATCCCGGTGTCTTAGGGGCTGCTTGCAAGACCCTGCTATTGCCCAGCAGCTATCCTCTGCCCCTACGCCTGTGTAGGAAGCGAGTATTTTAGCCTGATGAGCAGGGCTCTTGCAACTCTGGAGGAGCGATAATTCTGCAGCCCACGTTCGTCCTGGGAATCCGCAAGGCGAACCTTGGCCTCAGTGTAGTGGCGAAATTTGCGCCGGACAAGTTCTGCCTGCCGCAGTTTCCATGAGTTCTCCACCGTTTGGGGGCATAAATGGAGAGCGAGGAGAGCTGTCGGCTCTCACAGAACTCTGGCCTCCGCACTTTTTGCCATGCAACTGAACTCAAGACCACACATCGCCTCCCGGCCTGCTGAGAAACAGGCCGCCGTGTAGGCCCTTGTCAGTATTTCCTGGTGTGCAGAGTCCAAGGCGACACACTGTCCTCTAGCTTGGAAACCTACGTTGCCCCAGCTTGCCAAAGGCTACCGAAGGCATTCCTAACCAGTCTCGCCTGCTGGGCAACTTGGATGTAGTTACGAAAAGCCACCTGCATTGAGGTGAACACTCTGCTCAGCGTTCTTTCCGGGAGCTCACACTCGCCCCCTCTGTAGCTGAAGCAGGATGTCGAGGTGAGGTCCAAACTGAGCAAAGAGCACCATCGCTCACTTTGCAGTGGTAGTCGTCGTAAGAGGCATTGCTTACGAAGCCTTGCTAAGGTTCGGTCTGTTAGGGAAGTTGCCACACTTAGACGCCTTGAAAGGAAAATTTATTCAGCGAAGTTCCAAGTGTTTTGCGATAGTCTCCCTTCGCAGCGCCAATACAGCAGGGACTCAGGTTTGCTGCTAACTTGGTTAGGTGACCCTGCATACAGAAGCAGTCCTTTCCCTTTGGAAGCTTGGATCTCGGTTTCTTAGTGGGGGCTTGCAGGACCCTGCTATTGCCCAGCAGCTATCCTCTGCCCCTATGCCTGTGTAGGAAGCGAGTATTCTAGCCTGAGAAGCAGGACTCTTGCAACTCTGGAGGAGCGATAATTCTGCAGCCCACGTTCGTCCTGGGAAACCGCGAGGCGACCCTTGGCCTCAGTGTAGTGGCGAAATTTGCGCCGGACAAGTTCTGCCTGCCGCAGTTTCCATGAGTTCTCCACCGTTTGGGGGCTTAAATGGAGAGCGAGGAGAGCTGTCGGCTCTCACAGAATTCTGGCCTCCGCACTGTTTGCCATGCAACTGAACTCAAGACCACACGTCTCCTCCCGGCCTGCTGAGAAACAGGCCGCCGTGTAGGCCATTCGTAACACTTCTTGGCATGTAGACTCCAAGGCGACACACTGTCCTCTTCCTTGGAAAAATAGGGTGCCCCAGCTTGCCAACGCTCACGAAGGCAGTCCGAGCCAGTCTCATGTGCTGGGCCACTTGCATTCAGTGAGGAAAAGCCACCTGCATTGAGGTGAGCACTCTGCTCAGCGTTCTTCCCGGGAGCTCACAATTGCCACCTCTCTAGGTTAAGCAGGAAGTCGAAGTGAGGACCAACCTGAGCAAAGAGCACAATTCCTCACTTTGCTTTAGGTTCAGAAGGAAGTCGAAGTGAGGACCAACCTGAGCAAAGAGCACAATTCCTCACGTTGCACTAGTAGTCCTCGTGAGAGGAATTGCCAACTACGCCTGGCTAAGGCCTTCCCTGTGTTAAGGAACCAGCCACACTTAGACGCCTTGAAAGGAAAATGTATTCAGCGAAGTTCCCATTGTTTGGCGATGGCCAACTTTTGCAGCGCCAGTACTGCAGGGACTTAGGTTTGCCGCTAACTAGGCTGGGTGACACGGCATACAGAAGCAGGCGTTTCTCTTTGGAAGCTTGGATCCCGGTGTCTTAGGGGCTGCTTGCAAGACCCTGCTATTGCCCAGCAACTATCCTCTGCCCCTACGCCTGTGTAGGAAGCGAGTATTCTAGCCTGAGAAGCAGAGCTCTTGCAACTCTGGAGGAGCGATAATTCTGCAGCCCACGTTCGTCCTGGGAAACCGTGAGACGACCCTTGGCCTCAGTGTAGTGGCGAAATTTGCGCCGGACAAGTTCTGCCTGCCGCAGTTTCCATGAGTTCTCCACCGTTTGGGGGCTTAAATGGGGAGCGAGGAGAGCTGTCGGCTCTCACAGAACTCTGGCCTCCGCACTGTTTGCCATGCAACTGAACTCAAGACCACACGTCTCCTCTCGGCCTGCTGAGAAACAGGCCGCCGTGTAGGCCCTTGTCAACATTTCCTGGCATGCAGAGTCCAAGGCGACACACTGTCCTCTTCCTTGGAAACCTATGTTGCCCCAGCTTGCCAAAGGCTACTGAAGGCAGTCCTAACTAGTCTCGCGTGCTGGGCAACTTGGATTCAGTTACGAAAAGCCACCTGCATTGAGGTGAACACTCTGCTCAGCGTTCTTTCCGGGAGCTCACACTCGCCCCCTCTCTAGGTGAAGCGGGATGTCGAGGTGAGGTCCAAACTGAGCAAAGAGCACAATCGCTCACTTTGCAGTGGTAGTCGTCATAAGAGGCATTGCTTACGACGCCTTGCTAAGGTCTTCGGTCTGTTAGGGAAGTTGCCACACTTAGACGCCTTGAAAGGAAAATTTATTCAGCGAAGTTCCCAGTGTTTTGCGATGGCCTCCCTTCGCAGCGCCAATACAGCAGGGACTCAGGTTTGCTGCTAACTTGGCTAGGTGACCCTGCATACAGAAGCAGCCGTTTCCCTTTGGAAGCTTGGATCCCGGTGTCTTAGGGGCTGCTTGCAAGACCCTGCTATTGCCCAGCAGCTATCCTCTGCCCCTACGCCTGTGTAGGAAGCGAGTATTTTAGCCTGATAAGCAGGGCTCTTGCAACTCTGGAGGAGCGATAATTCTGCAGCCCACGTTCGTCCTGGGAAACCGTGAGACGACCCTTGGCCTCAGTGTAGTGGCGAAATTTGCGCCGGACAAGTTCTGCCTGCCGCAGTTTCCATGAGTTCTCCACCGTTTGGGGGCTTAAATGGGGAGCGAGGAGAGCTGTCGGCTCTCACAGAACTCTGGCCTCCGCACTGTTTGCCATGCAACTGAACTCAAGACCACACGTCTCCTCTCGGCCTGCTGAGAAACAGGCCGCCGTGTAGGCCCTTGTCAACATTTCCTGGCATGCAGAGTCCAAGGCGACACACTGTCCTCTTCCTTGGAAACCTATGTTGCCCCAGCTTGCCAAAGGCTACTGAAGGCAGTCCTAACCAGTCTCGCGTGCTGGGCAACTTGGATTCAGTTACGAAAAGCCACCTGCATTGAGGTGAACACTCTGCTCAGCGTTCTTTCCGGGAGCTCACACTCGCCCCCTCTCTAGGTGAAGCGGGATGTCGAGGTGAGGTCCAAACTGAGCAAAGAGCACAATCGCTCACTTTGCAGTGGTAGTCGTCATAAGAGGCATTGCTTACGACGCCTTGCTAAGGTCTTCGGTCTGTTAGGGAAGTTGCCACACTTAGACGCCTTGAAAGGAAAATTTATTCAGCGAAGTTCCCAGTGTTTTGCGATGGCCTCCCTTCGCAGCGCCAATACAGCAGGGACTCAGGTTTGCTGCTAACTTGGCTAGGTGACCCTGCATACAGAAGCAGCCGTTTCCCTTTGGAAGCTTGGATCCCGGTGTCTTAGGGGCTGCTTGCAAGACCCTGCTATTGCCCAGCAGCTATCCTCTGCCCCTACGCCTGTGTAGGAAGCGAGTATTTTAGCCTGATGAGCAGGGCTCTTGCAACTCTGGAGGAGCGATAATTCTGCAGCCCACGTTCGTCCTGGGAATCCGCAAGGCGAACCTTGGCCTCAGTGTAGTGGCGAAATTTGCGCCGGACAAGTTCTGCCTGCCGCAGTTTCCATGAGTTCTCCACCGTTTGGGGGCATAAATGGAGAGCGAGGAGAGCTGTCGGCTCTCACAGAACTCTGGCCTCCGCACTTTTTGCCATGCAACTGAACTGAAGACCACACGTCGCCTCCCGGCCTGCTGAGAAACAGGCCGCCGTGTAGGCCCTTGTCAGTATTTCCTGGTGTGCAGAGTCCAAGGCGACACACTGTCCTCTAGCTTGGAAACCTACGTTGCCCCAGCTTGCCAAAGGCTACCGAAGGCATTCCTAACCAGTCTCGCCTGCTGGGCAACTTGGATGTAGTTACGAAAAGCCACCTGCATTGAGGTGAACACTCTGCTCAGCGTTCTTTCCGGGAGCTCACACTCGCCCCCTCTGTAGCTGAAGCAGGATGTCGAGGTGAGGTCCAAACTGAGCAAAGAGCACCATCGCTCACTTTGCAGTGGTAGTCGTCGTAAGAGGCATTGCTTACGAAGCCTTGCTAAGGTTCGGTCTGTTAGGGAAGTTGCCACACTTAGACGCCTTGAAAGGAAAATTTATTCAGCGAAGTTCCAAGTGTTTTGCGATAGTCTCCCTTCGCAGCGCCAATACAGCAGGGACTCAGGTTTGCTGCTAACTTGGCTAGGTGACCCTGCATACAGAAGCAGTCCTTTCCCTTTGGAAGCTTGGATCTCGGTTTCTTAGTGGGGGCTTGCAGGACCCTGCTATTGCCCAGCAGCTATCCTCTGCCCCTATGCCTGTGTAGGAAGCGAGTATTCTAGCCTGAGAAGCAGGACTCTTGCAACTCTGGAGGAGCGATAATTCTGCAGCCCACGTTCGTCCTGGGAAACCGTGAGGCGACCCTTGGCCTCAGTGTAGTGGCGAAATTTGCGCCGGACAAGTTCTGCCTGCCGCAGTTTCCATGAGTTCTCCACCGTTTGGGGGCTTAAATGGAGAGCGAGGAGAGCTGTCGGCTCTCACAGAATTCTGGCCTCCGCACTGTTTGCCATGCAACTGAACTCAAGACCACACGTCTCCTCCCGGCCTGCTGAGAAACAGGCCGCCGTGTAGGCCATTCGTAACACTTCTTGGCATGTAGACTCCAAGGCGACACACTGTCCTCTTCCTTGGAAAAATAGGGTGCCCCAGCTTGCCAACGCTCACGAAGGCAGTCCGAGCCAGTCTCATGTGCTGGGCCACTTGCATTCAGTGAGGAAAAGCCACCTGCATTGAGGTGAGCACTCTGCTCAGCGTTCTTCCCGGGAGCTCACAATTGCCACCTCTCTAGGTTAAGCAGGAAGTCGAAGTGAGGACCAACCTGAGCAAAGAGCACAATTCCTCACTTTGCTTTAGGTTCAGAAGGAAGTCGAAGTGAGGACCAACCTGAGCAAAGAGCACAATTCCTCACGTTGCACTAGTAGTCCTCGTGAGAGGAATTGCCAACTACGCCTGGCTAAGGCCTTCCCTGTGTTAAGGAACCAGCCACACTTAGACGCCTTGAAAGGAAAATGTATTCAGCGAAGTTCCCATTGTTTGGCGATGGCCAACTTTTGCAGCGCCAGTACTGCAGGGACTTAGGTTTGCCGCTAACTAGGCTGGGTGACACGGCATACAGAAGCAGGCGTTTCTCTTTGGAAGCTTGGATCCCGGTGTCTTAGGGGCTGCTTGCAAGACCCTGCTATTGCCCAGCAACTATCCTCTGCCCCTACGCCTGTGTAGGAAGCGAGTATTCTAGCCTGAGAAGCAGAGCTCTTGCAACTCTGGAGGAGCGATAATTCTGCAGCCCACGTTCGTCCTGGGAAACCGTGAGACGACCCTTGGCCTCAGTGTAGTGGCGAAATTTGCGCCGGACAAGTTCTGCCTGCCGCAGTTTCCATGAGTTCTCCACCGTTTGGGGGCTTAAATGGGGAGCGAGGAGAGCTGTCGGCTCTCACAGAACTCTGGCCTCCGCACTGTTTGCCATGCAACTGAACTCAAGACCACACGTCTCCTCTCGGCCTGCTGAGAAACAGGCCGCCGTGTAGGCCCTTGTCAACATTTCCTGGCATGCAGAGTCCAAGGCGACACACTGTCCTCTTCCTTGGAAACCTATGTTGCCCCAGCTTGCCAAAGGCTACTGAAGGCAGTCCTAACCAGTCTCGCGTGCTGGGCAACTTGGATTCAGTTACGAAAAGCCACCTGCATTGAGGTGAACACTCTGCTCAGCGTTCTTTCCGGGAGCTCACACTCGCCCCCTCTCTAGGTGAAGCGGGATGTCGAGGTGAGGTCCAAACTGAGCAAAGAGCACAATCGCTCACTTTGCAGTGGTAGTCGTCATAAGAGGCATTGCTTACGACGCCTTGCTAAGGTCTTCGGTCTGTTAGGGAAGTTGCCACACTTAGACGCCTTGAAAGGAAAATGTATTCAGCGAAGTTCCCAGTGTTTTGCGATGGCCTCCCTTCGCAGCGCCAATACAGCAGGGACTCAGGTTTGCTGCTAACTTGGCTAGGTGACCCTGCATACAGAAGCAGCCGTTTCCCTTTGGAAGCTTGGATCCTGGTGTCTTAGGGGCTGCTTGCAAGACCCTGCTATTGCCCAGCAGCTATCCTCTGCCCCTACGCCTGTGTAGGAAGCGAGTATTTTAGCCTGATAAGCAGGGCTCTTGCAACTCTGGAGGAGCGATAATTCTGCAGCCCACGTTCGTCCTGGGAAACCGTGAGACGACCCTTGGCCTCAGTGTAGTGGCGAAATTTGCGCCGGACAAGTTCTGCCTGCCGCAGTTTCCATGAGTTCTCCACCGTTTGGGGGCTTAAATGGGGAGCGAGGAGAGCTGTCGGCTCTCACAGAACTCTGGCCTCCGCACTGTTTGCCATGCAACTGAACTCAAGACCACACGTCTCCTCTCGGCCTGCTGAGAAACAGGCCGCCGTGTAGGCCCTTGTCAACATTTCCTGGCATGCAGAGTCCAAGGCGACACACTGTCCTCTTCCTTGGAAACCTATGTTGCCCCAGCTTGCCAAAGGCTACTGAAGGCAGTCCTAACCAGTCTCGCGTGCTGGGCAACTTGGATTCAGTTACGAAAAGCCACCTGCATTGAGGTGAACACTCTGCTCAGCGTTCTTTCCGGGAGCTCACACTCGCCCCCTCTCTAGGTGAAGCGGGATGTCGAGGTGAGGTCCAAACTGAGCAAAGAGCACAATCGCTCACTTTGCAGTGGTAGTCGTCATAAGAGGCATTGCTTACGACGCCTTGCTAAGGTCTTCGGTCTGTTAGGGAAGTTGCCACACTTAGACGCCTTGAAAGGAAAATTTATTCAGCGAAGTTCCCAGTGTTTTGCGATGGCCTCCCTTCGCAGCGCCAATACAGCAGGGACTCAGGTTTGCTGCTAACTAGGCTGGGTGACACGGCATACAGAAGCAGGCGTTTCTCTTTGGAAGCTTGGATCTCAGTGTCTTAGGGGGGGCTTCCAAGACCCTGCTATTGCCCAGCAACTATCCTCTGCCCCTACGCCTGTGTAGGAAGCGAGTATTCTAGCCTGAGAAGCAGAGCTCTTGCAACTCTGGAGGAGCGATAATTCTGCAGCCCACGTTCGTCCTGGGAAACCGTGAGACGACCCTTGGCCTCAGTGTAGTGGCGAAATTTGCGCCGGACAAGTTCTGCCTGCCGCAGTTTCCATGAGTTCTCCACCATTTGGGGGCTTAAATGGGGAGAGAGGAGAGCTGTCGGCTCTCACAGAACTCTGGCCTCCGCACTGTTTGCCATGCAACTGAACTCAAGACCACACGTCTCCTCTCGGCCTGCTGAGAAACAGGCCGCCGTGTAGGCCCTTGTCAACATTTCCTGGCATGCAGAGTCCAAGGCGACACACTGTCCTCTTCCTTGGAAACCTATGTTGCCCCAGCTTGCCAAAGGCTACTGAAGGCAGTCCTAACCAGTCTCGCGTGCTGGGCAACTTGGATTCAGTTACGAAAAGCCACCTGCATTGAGGTGAACACTCTGCTCAGCGTTCTTTCCGGGAGCTCACACTCGCCCCCTCTCTAGGTGAAGCGGGATGTCGAGGTGAGGTCCAAACTGAGCAAAGAGCACAATCGCTCACTTTGCAGTGGTAGTCGTCATAAGAGGCATTGCTTACGACGCCTTGCTAAGGTCTTCGGTCTGTTAGGGAAGTTGCCACACTTAGACGCCTTGAAAGGAAAATTTATTCAGCGAAGTTCCCAGTGTTTTGCGATGGCCTCCCTTCGCAGCGCCAATACAGCAGGGACTCAGGTTTGCTGCTAACTTGGCTAGGTGACCCTGCATACAGAAGCAGCCGTTTCCCTTTGGAAGCTTGGATCCCGGTGTCTTAGGGGCTGCTTGCAAGACCCTGCTATTGCCCAGCAGCTATCCTCTGCCCCTACGCCTGTGTAGGAAGCGAGTATTTTAGCCTGATAAGCAGGGCTCTTGCAACTCTGGAGGAGCGATAATTCTGCAGCCCACGTTCGTCCTGGGAAACCGTGAGACGACCCTTGGCCTCAGTGTAGTGGCGAAATTTGCGCCGGACAAGTTCTGCCTGCCGCAGTTTCCATGAGTTCTCCACCGTTTGGGGGCTTAAATGGGGAGCGAGGAGAGCTGTCGGCTCTCACAGAACTCTGGCCTCCGCACTGTTTGCCATGCAACTGAACTCAAGACCACACGTCTCCTCTCGGCCTGCTGAGAAACAGGCCGCCGTGTAGGCCCTTGTCAACATTTCCTGGCATGCAGAGTCCAAGGCGACACACTGTCCTCTTCCTTGGAAACCTATGTTGCCCCAGCTTGCCAAAGGCTACTGAAGGCAGTCCTAACCAGTCTCGCGTGCTGGGCAACTTGGATTCAGTTACGAAAAGCCACCTGCATTGAGGTGAACACTCTGCTCAGCGTTCTTTCCGGGAGCTCACACTCGCCCCCTCTCTAGGTGAAGCGGGATGTCGAGGTGAGGTCCAAACTGAGCAAAGAGCACAATCGCTCACTTTGCAGTGGTAGTCGTCATAAGAGGCATTGCTTACGACGCCTTGCTAAGGTCTTCGGTCTGTTAGGGAAGTTGCCACACTTAGACGCCTTGAAAGGAAAATTTATTCAGCGAAGTTCCCAGTGTTTTGCGATGGCCTCCCTTCGCAGCGCCAATACAGCAGGGACTCAGGTTTGCTGCTAACTTGGCTAGGTGACCCTGCATACAGAAGCAGCCGTTTCCCTTTGGAAGCTTGGATCCCGGTGTCTTAGGGGCTGCTTGCAAGACCCTGCTATTGCCCAGCAGCTATCCTCTGCCCCTACGCCTGTGTAGGAAGCGAGTATTTTAGCCTGATGAGCAGGGCTCTTGCAACTCTGGAGGAGCGATAATTCTGCAGCCCACGTTCGTCCTGGGAATCCGCAAGGCGAACCTTGGCCTCAGTGTAGTGGCGAAATTTGCGCCGGACAAGTTCTGCCTGCCGCAGTTTCCATGAGTTCTCCACCGTTTGGGGGCATAAATGGAGAGCGAGGAGAGCTGTCGGCTCTCACAGAACTCTGGCCTCCGCACTTTTTGCCATGCAACTGAACTCAAGACCACACGTCGCCTCCCGGCCTGCTGAGAAACAGGCCGCCGTGTAGGCCCTTGTCAGTATTTCCTGGTGTGCAGAGTCCAAGGCGACACACTGTCCTCTAGCTTGGAAACCTACGTTGCCCCAGCTTGCCAAAGGCTACCGAAGGCATTCCTAACCAGTCTCGCCTGCTGGGCAACTTGGATGTAGTTACGAAAAGCCACCTGCATTGAGGTGAACACTCTGCTCAGCGTTCTTTCCGGGAGCTCACACTCGCCCCCTCTGTAGCTGAAGCAGGATGTCGAGGTGAGGTCCAAACTGAGCAAAGAGCACCATCGCTCACTTTGCAGTGGTAGTCGTCGTAAGAGGCATTGCTTACGAAGCCTTGCTAAGGTTCGGTCTGTTAGGGAAGTTGCCACACTTAGACGCCTTGAAAGGAAAATTTATTCAGCGAAGTTCCAAGTGTTTTGCGATAGTCTCCCTTCGCAGCGCCAATACAGCAGGGACTCAGGTTTGCTGCTAACTTGGTTAGGTGACCCTGCATACAGAAGCAGTCCTTTCCCTTTGGAAGCTTGGATCTCGGTTTCTTAGTGGGGGCTTGCAGGACCCTGCTATTGCCCAGCAGCTATCCTCTGCCCCTATGCCTGTGTAGGAAGCGAGTATTCTAGCCTGAGAAGCAGGACTCTTGCAACTCTGGAGGAGCGATAATTCTGCAGCCCACGTTCGTCCTGGGAAACCGCGAGGCGACCCTTGGCCTCAGTGTAGTGGCGAAATTTGCGCCGGACAAGTTCTGCCTGCCGCAGTTTCCATGAGTTCTCCACCGTTTGGGGGCTTAAATGGAGAGCGAGGAGAGCTGTCGGCTCTCACAGAATTCTGGCCTCCGCACTGTTTGCCATGCAACTGAACTCAAGACCACACGTCTCCTCCCGGCCTGCTGAGAAACAGGCCGCCGTGTAGGCCATTCGTAACACTTCTTGGCATGTAGACTCCAAGGCGACACACTGTCCTCTTCCTTGGAAAAATAGGGTGCCCCAGCTTGCCAACGCTCACGAAGGCAGTCCGAGCCAGTCTCATGTGCTGGGCCACTTGCATTCAGTGAGGAAAAGCCACCTGCATTGAGGTGAGCACTCTGCTCAGCGTTCTTCCCGGGAGCTCACAATTGCCACCTCTCTAGGTTAAGCAGGAAGTCGAAGTGAGGACCAACCTGAGCAAAGAGCACAATTCCTCACTTTGCTTTAGGTTCAGAAGGAAGTCGAAGTGAGGACCAACCTGAGCAAAGAGCACAATTCCTCACGTTGCACTAGTAGTCCTCGTGAGAGGAATTGCCAACTACGCCTGGCTAAGGCCTTCCCTGTGTTAAGGAACCAGCCACACTTAGACGCCTTGAAAGGAAAATGTATTCAGCGAAGTTCCCATTGTTTGGCGATGGCCAACTTTTGCAGCGCCAGTACTGCAGGGACTTAGGTTTGCCGCTAACTAGGCTGGGTGACACGGCATACAGAAGCAGGCGTTTCTCTTTGGAAGCTTGGATCCCGGTGTCTTAGGGGCTGCTTGCAAGACCCTGCTATTGCCCAGCAACTATCCTCTGCCCCTACGCCTGTGTAGGAAGCGAGTATTCTAGCCTGAGAAGCAGAGCTCTTGCAACTCTGGAGGAGCGATAATTCTGCAGCCCACGTTCGTCCTGGGAAACCGTGCGACGACCCTTGGCCTCAGTGTAGTGGCGAAATTTGCGCCGGACAAGTTCTGCCTGCCGCAGTTTCCATGAGTTCTCCACCGTTTGGGGGCTTAAATGGGGAGCGAGGAGAGCTGTCGGCTCTCACAGAACTCTGGCCTCCGCACTGTTTGCCATGCAACTGAACTCAAGACCACACGTCTCCTCTCGGCCTGCTGAGAAACAGGCCGCCGTGTAGGCCCTTGTCAACATTTCCTGGCATGCAGAGTCCAAGGCGACACACTGTCCTCTTCCTTGGAAACCTATGTTGCCCCAGCTTGCCAAAGGCTACTGAAGGCAGTCCTAACCAGTCTCGCGTGCTGGGCAAC